>NC_054468.1:63126321-65526321 GCF_017639515.1 Carcharodon carcharias
ATAAAACTTCATGATCTGAGGTTGAATTATATAACAATATAACTGCCTATGGCCCATTTCTCTTTGGTAACGTCATTTCATTTAAACAACTGCTCCTATCTGTCCCTGTTGTTACGATCTCCATATAGCCCTGTAACTTAAAAAAAAGTCAAGCTTCCAGTCAACCACTGAAAGAATGACAGGTCAAGATTTCATGTGTTAAAACTTCTACTGGAACAAATGACGAAAAGCACTATTGTCTAAACACTATTTTCTTTTTGTCAGCAACTTGTACATTAAACTACAGAGACAAGTGTTCTCCTTTTATACTTATCACATACTGTAATTCTGTGGGGAGTATAATGCTTATAGCAAGCAGTCCACAGTTGCACTCAGCTTCCATTGGGTTCCTATTTCCCCTTTTCGCTGCGTTGTCACTTCAAGTGACCATCTCCAGGTGCTTTCTTCAGTTTTCAGAGAGTTCTTTAAATCCAATGCCAGCAGTAAAGCCCATTCCAATGATTGTTCTTCCCCCTGGCCATGCAAAGATGAATCCCTTAGGATCACTAGTTGGCTACAGGATACATCTCTTTGACTAGAGACCGTCTCCCTCCTGCATCTGGCTGTGATAGCTCACCAAAATCAAGCAGTCTTTTCTCTCTGTTGATCACACACAACTTCTGTCTGTCTGAGATATTCATAGTTTTGTAGGGAAGCCTGTAACCTGATGTCAAAAATGGCTTCCTCTGTCCTCTTCCTCATGATAATATGAAACACATTAACCCTGGAAAGTGCTGAAGATCGGAGGGACCTTGGTGTGCATATCCACAGGTCCCTGAAGGTAGCAAGGCAGGTAGATAAGGTGGTTAAGAAGGCATATAGGATACTTGCCTTTATTAGCCAAGGCATAGAATACAAGAGCAGGGAGGTTATGCTGGAACTGTACAAAATGCTGGTTAGGCCACAACTGAAGTACTTCATGCAGTTCTGGCCACCACATTACAGGAAGGATGTGATTGCACTGGAGAGGAGCCAGAGGAGATTTACCAGGATGCTGCCTGGGCTGAAGGGGCTGAGCCATAAGGAAAGATTGGACAGGCTAGGGTTGTTTTCCTTGGAGCAGCAAAGGTTGAGAGGGGACCTGATAGTGTTTAAGATTATGAGGGACATAGGGTGGATAGGAAAGCACTTTTTTCAATAGCAGAGGGGTCAATAACCAGGGGGCATAGATTTAAGGTAAGAGGCAGAAAGCTAAGAGGAGAATTAAGAAGAACTTTTTTCACCAAGAGGGTGGTGGGAGTCTGGAAATCACTGCCTGAAAGGGTGGTCGAGTCAGAAACTCTTGTAACATTTATGAAATGTTTAGATATTCACTTACATTGCCATAGCCTCCAGGGCTAAGGGCCAAGGGCTGGAAAATGGGGTTCCTGTAGTCAGATCTTTGTTGACCGGTGCAGACATGATGCGCTGAATGGCCTCCTTCTTTGCTGTAAACGGCTGACTCTAACTTTGCATTCAGGTAGGTAGAAATGCTGATTAACTACTTTTGATCCTGACTCCCCTTTCAACTTAAAAGTAAATGAACAGTTCACAGCACAACTGTTTACAAGCTGATACCTATAACACCTTTCTGGGACTTTGGGAGACTCAGTCTACTCATCGCAATGGTGTAGTGATACTGTCACTGCACTAGTGATCTAGAGACCCAGGGTAATAGTCTGGTGACCCAGGTTCGAATCCTGCCGTGGCAGATGGTGGAATTTGAATGCAATGAAGATCTGATGATGAAAAATTATGACCATGAAACCATTGTTGATTATTATGAAAACCCATTTGGTTCACTAATGTCCTTTAGGGAAGGAAATCTGTCGTCCTTACCTGGTCTGGCCGACATGTGACTCCAGACCCACAGCAATATGGTTGATTCTTTAATGCCCTCTGAAATGGCCCAGCAAAACACTCAGCGGTAACAAACCGCTACAAAGGCACAAAAAAAGAATGAAACCGGATGGACCACCCGACATCAACTTAGGCACCAGAAACGACAAAGGCGATCTCAGCCCTGTTGACCCTGAAAAGTCCTCCTTATTAACATCTGGGGGCTTGTGCCAAAATTGGGAGAGCTATTTCACAGATTAATCAAGCAACAGCCTGACATAAGGCATCCTCACAGAATAATACCTGACAGATAATGTTCCGGACACCACCGTCACATCCCAGGTTTTTTCTGTCCCACTGGCAGGACAGAGAGAGCAGAGGTGGCGGCGCAGTGATATACAGTCGGGAGGGAGTTACCCTGGGAATCCTCAACATTGGCTCCGGACCCCATGAAGTCCCATGGCATCAGGTCAAACATGGGCAAGGAAACCGCCTGCTGATTAACACATACCGTCCTCCCTTAGCTGATGAATCAGTGCTCATCCATGTTGAACACCACTTTGAGGAAGCATTGAGGGTGGCAAGGGAGCAGAATGTACTTTGGGTGTGGGACTTCAATGTCCATCATCAAGGGTGGCTCAGTAGCACCACTACTGAATGAGCTGGTCAAGTCCTAAATGACATAGTTGCTAGACTGGGTCTGCTGCAAGTAGTGAAGGAACAAACAAGAGGGAAAAGCATACTTGACCTCATTCTCACCAATCTACCTGCCGCAGATGCATCTGTCCATGCTAGTATCGGTAGGAGTGAGCACCGCACAGTCCTTGTGGAGATGAAGTCCTGTCTTCACATTGAGGATGCCCTCCATCGTGTTGTGTGGCACTACCACCATGCTTAATGGGATAGATTTCTAACAGATCTAGCAACACAAAACTTGGCATCAATGAGGCACTGTGGGCCATCAGCAGCAGCAGAATTGTACTCGAACACAATTTGTAACCTCATGGCCCAGCATATCCCCTACTCTACCAATACCATCAAGTCAGGGGATCAACCCTGGCTCAATGAAGAGTGCAGGAGGGCATGCCAGGAGCAGCACCAAGCATACCTAAAAATGAGGTGTCAACCTGGTGAAGCTATAACACAGGACGTCATGCATGCCAAATAGCATAAGCAGCAAGTGACAGACAGGGCTAAGCGATCCCAGAACCAATGGATCAGATCTAAGCTCTGCAGTCCTGCCACATCCAGTCATGAATGGTGGTGGACAAACAACTCACTGAAGGAGGAGGTTCCCCAAATATCCCCATCCTCAATGATGGAGGAGCCCAGCACATCACTGCAAAAGATAAGGCTGAAGCATTTGCTGCAATCTTCAGTCAGAAGTGCTAAGTGGATGATCCATCTCGGCTTCCTCTGGAGGTCCCCAGCATCACAGATCTTCAGCCAATTCAATTCGCTCCATGTGACTTATAGAAATGGCTGAAGGCACTGGATACTGCAAAGGCTATGGGGCCTGACAATATTCTGGCAATAGTACTGAAGACTTGTGCTCCAGAACTTGCCGCACCCCTAGCTAAGTTGTTCCAGTACAGCAACAACAGTGGCATCTACCCGGCTATATGGAAAATTGCCCAGGTATGTCCTGTACACAAAAAGCAGGATACATTCAATCCGGCCAATTACCGCCCCATCAGTCTACTTTTGATTATCAGTAAAGTAATGGAAAGGGTCATCAAGCAGCACTTGCTTAGAAATAACCTGCTCACTGATGCCCAGTTTGGGTTGCTCTAGGGCCACTCAGCTCCTGACCTCATTACAGCCTTGGTTCAAAAATGCATAAAAGAGCTGAACTCCCAAGGTGAGGTGAGAGTGACTGTCCTTGATATCAAGTATGGCATCAAGGAGCCCTAGCAAAACTGGAGTCAGTGGGAAACGGGGAAAATTCTCTGCCGGTTGGAGTCAAACCTAGCACAAAGGAAGATGATTGTGATTGTTGGAGGTCAGTCATCTCTCATCTTAGCTCCAGGACGTCACTGCAGGAGTTCCTCAGGTTTGTGTCCTAGGCCCAACCATCTTCAGCTGCTTCATCAATTACCTTCCTTTCATCATAAGGTCAGAAGTGGGGATGTTTGCTGATGATTGCACAATGTTCAGCACCATTCACGACTGCTCAGGCACCAAAGCAGTCTTTGTCCAAATGTAGCAAGACCTGGACAATATCCAGGCTTGGGCTGACAAGTGGCAAGTAACATTCGCACCATGCAAGTTTCAGGCAATGTCCATCTCGAACAAGAGAGAATCCAATCACTGTCGCTTGGTCAAAATTCTGGAACTCCCTCCCTAACAGCACTGTGAATTTACCCACACCACGTGGACTGCAGTGGTGCAAGAAGGCAGCTCACCACCACCTTCTCAAGGGCAACTAGGGATGGGAAATAAATGCTGGCCCAGACAGCGAAGCCCACATCGCATGATTGAATAAAAAAAGAGAAATTGCTTCCATTGTCTCCAAGCATAAATACCTTGCACTGCTACCAATCTAAGCTTTCCTTTAATTTCCAACAATTAAACCTCCCAGGCTTAGTGTAGGGAAGACTGCAGAACAGGTCACATGACACCCCTTTATTCACCCTAAATTTAAAACTACAGTCCCAAAATAATCCTAAACAATGAAAACTCATCACCTTTTGTAAAGAGTTTTACATACATAATTATTGGAAAAAAAAAGGGGGGGAGGATCGGCAAGGGGGTGGGAATGGAGGAGAGAGTTCATGATCTAAAATTGTTGAACTCAATATACAGTCTGCAAGGCTATAAGGTGCCTAGTCGGAAGAACTGACACTCAAAAAGTTTTGAATTTCAAAAGGAAATTGGATTGGTACTTGAGCATAATAAACTTGCAAGTCTACAGGATAGACTGGAGGAATAGGACTGATTTGATTGTTCTAGAGAGAGCTGTTCTTGGTTCAATGGACTGAGTCGCTTCCTTCTATGCAGTTATGACCCTGACTCCTTCATACTCTTTGACAGTGACTACAGCCTTTCAGGCAGGCCTATCAATGCACCAAGCACTTCTATGTGCATACTATCAGCCTTTTTCTGTACGTTGCCCATAGTCATCATGTGGTGTTCCGTGTAGCAGAACTTATGTGACCTCCACTTTTAGGGAACTGGCACCTGCTTTACCCCTTCCCCTTGCCCTGGTTGCAGGCCACTCGTGCCCTGTGTCTCATCACACGCAATCTTACCTCTAAGCTGGCTTTTACGGTATGCACAGTGTCAGGATTTGAGTTGGTGACTGAGAGAGTGAGAGGGAGTGATGATGTTTCACTTTTATCGCTGCCTTGTGTCTCTTCCACCACTGCCTGACCAGGTGTCAGTTCTTTGGTATCTGAAAGGAGAAAGGCACAAGGTTAGGATTGTGGTGAGGAAAGGGAAAGAGCTAAGAGGTGCATGGTTACACCAACAGCAGCTTGTACGTTAGAAGAGATCGTGGGATGAGAAGTGGTTTGTGAGAAGGAGCATTAGGTAGGAGGATACCGTCACTTTCAAAGCTTTCAGCCCCATTGGCCTCGGTTATGGCTACATCCGCACCATCTCCTCTGTAGCATGAGGACATGCAGCTGTGCCTGTCCCCACCAGTTAATTTGGGCTGCCTGTGTGTCATCTTGTCCGGCAAGAGAAAGGGAAACATGTCTGTGAATGTGATGCAGTTGCCATGGTTGAATAGCTGGCAGTGTGTGGAAGCTGTGAGATGTGGGTGTGAGGATTGCAGCAGTGCTAGCTGTGCAGGTGATGTGAAGCCATGAATGTGGGGTATGAGTTTTGATTGATTGAAATTGCTAGTAGGTGAGTGATAGGGGTGTGGTGCATTGAGCAATTGTGATGCTATTGGTAGGATATGACATATGAAGATGCATTCATTGACCTTAAGCATATGTGTGAGGTCATTGAACTTCTTGTGGATCTTCATCCAGCTCCATTGGGCTTGAGTACTTGCATTGACTGTGATGGTTATCTGCTCCCATTGCCTCTGTAGTGTCTGTCTGAAGGGTGTTCTGGCCCCCTGTGGATGGATGACTTCTCTCCTCCTGACCACCTCCTGCACCAAGGCTTCCGGTGCAGTGTCTGACAACCTTGGAGTCTGTGCTCCCTCTCCTATATAGTTACTTCTCTTGCAGGTCAGAGACTTTTCCCCACCAATTTCAAGCACCTGCGGCAGCCGAATGGTATCATGCCAGTAAGAGGTGCAGGTTGGTTTTAAATAGTGGATGCTAGCTTGAACTTCCACCAACCCATGATTTTGTGTCCCTTGCTCGGGCATGCAGCCAGTCAACAGCTTGCTTAGTGCTAGCTGCATGCTGTGAGCACTTAAATAAGCACAAAGTTTGTGTACTAGTTGTTGGGCCTTGGCTGTGAAAATTTGAAAATGTCTTTGTTCTTCCCAGAGGAAGGAATTTGGAGGAAATTTCAGCTGGTGGAAGACTGTATATCAGCCAAGCAGTCTGACAATACCCTTTAGAGTGGTCAGGCACAGTGGTCGAGAGCCAGACCTGGAAATATATATGTGGAAGCTAGTCCCACATATGTGATTGATGTCACAAGGAGTATATTGTAGATGAGAAGGCAGAGGGAACCAAGCACAGATCCTTGGGATTCTGGAAGAAATGGGATGGAAGTGGGGATGGATAAGTAGCCATTTCTGGAGACAGTCTAGTTACTATCAGATGGGGAATAGTTGTACCAAGCAAGGGTGGTCCTTCTGAGGTCGAGAACAGAAGAATTGTTTTGAGGAAGCTTGGAGTAGTCTGCTGTGTCAAAGAGGATGAGGACTGAAAATGCTGTTTGATGGCTTCGAGTTTACTTGGGTGGAGGGTGACTGCTGCTACAGAACATGAGAATCAACTCCTTATTGGATGTCTCAAAATCCTGTTAAGGACCAATGGCTGATTCCCCGCAAAAAATAGATTACCAGCAGAAGATGCCAGAAGTATTATACCTTGACAAATCTCAATGGTGTAATAAATTTTGAGAGCACTGTCATATGCCCCTTATTGGTCTTCAAGTGATCAATGAACATGCTACACATGCAGCAAAGTAGTCCTTCATGGCAGGGTGGCATGGAGGGGAAGCAGTTGCTCACAGCATCACAGAGTAGTAGGCCATTGGTTTGAATTTCATTGTGCTTAGGTTCTGATTTGGTTGACATGGGAGGCACCCAGTCTCCATTCAGTCCCTCCTCATGAGGGAGGGACAATTAGAGAAATTAATGATTGGCACTGTAATGCCTGTGTATGCCAACTGAAGGGAGGCCTGGAAGAAAGTCACTCAGATGCTCTCTTGGTTGGAAGAGGTGTTAGATGTAGGAGAAAATAAAGGAATAGAAAAATTGATATCTTATGGTCAAAGGTTCCCAGTAATCTTAAAGCTGCTTCATTTTCAATTAAATTCTCATTTCAGTAAACTTAGCACAAAAATAGCAATGTATTTCATCTGTGATATTATTTTGCCTCTCCTGGTTGAAGTATAAAATTGCTTTAATTTTCTTTAAAGTTACAAATTAATATTTATTCAGTAATATTTGTTGCTCAATGAAATAACTCTTAATGTGCCATCACAAATTATATGGTTTTGTTGTCATGATGGATACTGATAAGCAAACTTACAGGTTTTTGAACACATTATAAATGGAAGAATCCTTCAACACTGTTGCTTTTGGATTTAAACATATAAAAGTATGTCAAAAAGACAGTAGTGTCATTTTACTCTAGAGCACTTGTGAAAACTGCAAGAAACATTGGAACTTTCTCAAAAACTATAAATCTTTACATTAAATTCTAAACATTATATATTATGCAAAATAATGGATACCAAGGAATGAGGTAAAGGCTGCAACCTAACCTGAGGTTTCAGATGACATTGTAAAGCATGGTCCATGGTTAATAGAGTCATCTGATAATCTCACTTAAATTACAGCTAGTAATTCATTCTCCATGTATCCATTGTTAATCTGCCATATTACTGTTATTTCATTTTCCGGTGTATTTTAATGCATAGTGTAAATTAAGCTTGCTCAACATTGGTTAAATCTTTTTAGTTGTATGTAGGAGTTTGACAAATTGCAATGGCACATTCAAAACAAAATAGCAAATCTAATTTAAGCATTGTTCTTGCATCAGTGAGGAGTAAAATAAGGAATTATTTAACACAAGCCAATTTGAGGATTATCTATATGATAACAATCTGGTAAATAACAGTCAGTATGACTTCAGCAAGGGATGACCTTGTCTGAACAGACCTCATTGACTTTTAAAGAGATACAATCTTAAATGGGCTGTTGTAAACCTTATGACATAGTTATCCAGACTTTGAGAAAATCTTTGGCAAAGTTCCTGTAAAGATTGCAGAATAAGCTTAAAACAATGTGAATTTATAGTAAATCCTGAAAATGGATAAGTAACTGGCTTAAGGAAAGGAAGCAGCAACATGTTAGGAATGAGCTAAAGCAAAAATATTCAAAATGTTGGAAATGAAAGCAGAAAATGTTGTCAATTACACAGTTCTGATTAAATCTAAAACATTATAGGGGAAATGCTTTGGTTTAGTGATAATATTTCCAATGCCTGAGTCAGAAGGAGCAGGTTTCAAAATGGATAGTCCTGGCAAGTGGGGACTGGAGCTCTAAATCTGAAGTCTTGGTTGACATCCAGCAGAATACTTGTGTCCAGTAGGTATGGAGGTGTAAGAAGTTGAAAATGGATGATTGTGCTGATAACTGCAGTACTGTATATTTTACATCTCTAATACAGCTATTGTTTTATTATGTTCCTCTCTTTGTAAGAACATAAGAACTAGGAGCAGGAGTAGGCAATTCAGCCCCTCGAGCCTGCCGTTCCATTCAATATGATCATAGCTGATCTCATTTCGGCCTCAACTCCAATTTCCTGCCCTCTCCCCATAACCTTTTAACCTGTTACCAATTAAAAATCTGTCTATCTCCTCAAATTTATTCAGCATCCCGGCATCCACTGCACTCTGAGGTAATGAATTCCACAGATTCACGTCCCTTTGAGAAAAGTAATTCCTCCTCATCTCTAATTTAAATCTACTACCGCTTAGCCTAAATACATTACCCCTAACTCCGTGTGATCTTATCTTGTGTATTAATCTTTTGTGCGGCACATAATCAAAGGCCTTCTGGCAGTCCAGATATACTACATCTGCAGGATCCTCATTATCCACTTTGTTTGTCACATCTTCAAAGAATTATAGCAAATTAATGAAACATGATTTACTCTTCACAAAACCATGCTGACTCTTATGGATTGCATTTTGACTTTCCAAATGCCCCATTACTACTTCCTTGATAATGGATTCCAACAATTTCCCAACGACAGATGATAAACTAACTGGTCTATAGTTTCCTACTTTCTCCCTCCCCGCCTTTTTGAATAAGGGCGTTATATTAGCATTTTTCCAATCCACTGGAACATTTCCAGAATCCAGGGAATTTTGGAATATTATTACCAATGCATCCACTTTCTCAGCTGCCACTTCCTTTAAGACCTTGGGATGTAGACCGTCAGGTCCTGGGAGTTGTCACCCTTTAATCCCAATAGTTTGCTCAGTACTTTTTCTCTTGTGCTGGTGATTGTTCTAAGTTCCTCCTTCCCTATACCCTCTGCTCTACCTGTTACTATTGGGCTGGTACTAGTGTCCTCCACAGTGAGAACTGAGGTAAAATATTGATTAGGTGTCTCTGCCATTTCTGCGTTTCCCCACTATTAACTCCCCAGTCTCATCCTCCAAGGGACCAACATTCACTTTAGCTACTCTCTTTCCTTTTATATACTTGTATAAGATTTTGCTATCAGTTTTTATGTATGGCGTCATAAGGAGTGTGGGAGTTTATAAAATTTTGCTGCCATATAGAGCTAACCATCTATAGCCTGATGTAAGGACCTTACTACCAAATCTCCTTGGTCTCTTGCCTCTACCTTAAGTCCTTTACTGTCCAACCAAGCCAGTAGCAAGTTTCTCATCTAGTTATTCTCAGCGTTTCCTCCCGAAGCCTCTGCACACTAAGTGACTTCTTGTGCTTGATGATTCTAGCCTCCATCTCAACGCACTTTGCCTTCTCTCCACAAGTCTACTATCCTCCTGTCCTCCCTTAACTCTTCATCCACTTAAACTCTCAATTCATGACAACTACCTCAACCTTGCTATGTCATATGGCCTTTCTTTTTTTCTCCATCTCAATCACAGATAAGGCCAACTCTGTTAACTTCATTGTATCTCTTACCATGGACATATCTTTCCTAATTTCAAATGTACTTCCTTCTGCATCTGCCCTTGGTTCGGGGTGGAGGTGGGGGTAGGGGGTGGAGGGGGAAGAATTTAATTCACTTACAACTGAACTTTCAAATTCCATAATGCTGTAGATTTTGGCCCTCCATTTATCATGACACCCATGGATCTGCCCAATTGCACACCTGTACTTTGATGCCCTTGATCCTAGTAAAACCCTTCTACTGTAGTTGTTGCCATTGGTACGGCCCCTTCTTCGCTCCTATATGGACTTAGGATTTTAGATGTGTCGTTTCTTAGATAAGCATTGGTGTTGCTTAAGAATCAGCTGGATTGTTATGAAGGGAAGCTGTAGCTTTTTGTTTGAGAAATAAAGCTGAGATTATAATGTGCTTTCCTTGTCTGTGTTTAGCTTGTAAAGAGATGCTGGTAAGGAGAAAATTGATGATGGGGGTTGGGGGACAGCTTTTGTGGCTGGTATACAGGTCAATTTTAGCAGTATTTATTTTCATTCTATTATTAAACACTAAATATTTATTAATATGGGTTAAGCATAACTCAAGAATATTGTATAACCAAGTGTATCTATTTTGCATATAAACATGGTTAGTCATTCAGTACTCACAATAAATGCTAACTTTAACGTCCAATACATTTTATGCAATAACAGTGTGAGAAGTCGAAAATGGGTAATTGTGCTGATAACTACAATTCTGTATATTTTTACTTCTCGAATACAGATATAAGGGATCATGTTTTATAATGCTGCTGTGAAGTGCCTTGGGATGTTTATTACATTAAATGTCCTATATTAAATATAAGTTGTTGTGGACCAAAATTTTATTTTTTAATTGTTTATAATAACTTAGTTGCAACTTTCTTTTTCACTCTATATTCTTCAGTTATACATATACTATAAACATATTATTCAAGTAAACTGCAAGGATACCAGTTTTATACAAATCTATATAAAATCAAAACCATGTTATTAAATTGTTTTGAAATTTACGGATGTGAATACTTGAATGTTGTTTTCTCATTACTGCAGATGGCAGTGTAGCTATAGCTTATTTTTTTCCTGTGGAATTAGGCTGCTTCACACTTCAGTAAATTTGATTGCATATTCGGATTGTTATATCTTGCAGTTTTCCATGTGTCTGCACATGTGGTCAAAAAGATAAAAATGAAGGATAACTGGACTTGGAAATTAAGCAATTTCCACTTTTTCTTCAGTGATCAGTATCAAATCACTCTATATCATAATTTAGCTGCAAGTAGAACTTTGTACAGGTTTCTAATTTGTTTCAATTGTAGTGCAGAACATCACTGCCTTATGGAAACTGAGAATGGTGGATGAGTACATGCTTTTTATATTGCAAGTGAACCTGATGCATAATTATAATTGCAAATGCAATTTAAGGCAGAGATACATTAAATTATACATTTGTTAAGAAGAGAGGCAATACCAACTGAAGGGTTCAGTTCTAAAGGGGGTGCAGGGACAGAGACCAAGGGCATATGTGCACAAATCTTTGAAGGTGGCAGGGGCGGTTGAGAAAGTATTTAAAAAAGCATAAGGGATCCTAAGCTTTGTAAATAGGGGCACTGAGGACAAAATCCAGGAAATTATGGTGAACCTTTATAAACTATAGTTTAACCTCAACTGACCAATTTGGGACACTGCACTTTAGGAAGGCTTTAGAGAGGGTGCAGAAAACACAATTACTTGGATAGTCTGGAGAAGATGGTGTTATTCTCCTTTTGAGGGGATCTGATTGAGATGTTCAAAATCATGAGGAGTCTGGACAAGGAAGAGAGAGATAAACTGTGGCCATTGGTAGAAGGGTCAAGAACCAGAGGACGCAGATTTAAGTGTTTGGGAAAAGAATCAAAGGCAACGAACGTGAGGAGAAGCTTTTTTTCTGCAGCGAGTGGTTGTGATTTGGAATATGCCACCTGAAGGGGTGGTGGAAACCGATTCAATTGTGGCTTTCAAAAGGGAATTGGATAAGCTTCTGAAGGGAAAATATTTGCAGGACTAATGAAAATGACAGCTGGGGAGGGGAATAGCTAAAGTGCTCTAGCAGAGAACCAGCGGGGACTCGATTGGCTCAATGGCCGCCTCCTGTCCTGTAACCATTCTATGATTCCATTTTATGATTCCATTTAATGACAGATTTGAAAGTTGTTTATGCAGGTCAGATTCACAAGTGATTATAAATGTCAAAAATGTACTCAGCTGGCAGCTTGTACTGTTCCCTTCTCTCTTCATGTCAATATTTTGCCCTTTCGTCCTTCTTTCCTGAGGTCCTGTACCAGAGTGATGGTCACCTCCTTGGAGAGACCTGGTATAACTTGCCTCGGAGTTCCACAGCATGCATTGCTGGCTACTATTTCAAGGTGTTGATTGATGATGGCCTCTTGGCACTAAGGGATATAAAGGAGATATTAGTGATCAGAAATGAATTGTAGCCTTTTATGTAATATTTACAGCCTTTGACAGATACATTATGCTGATGGACATACTGTATGATTGTGGCACACTTGGGCCTCTTTTGTCCTCTCCATGCTGAGTGTAAAATTATAATGGTTGCTACCAAATCCTGGACAGGCAACGGTCAAGTTAAATGGGATGTTAAACTATCTAAGAGCAGATGATTTCCAATCCAACATTCTGGGGCAGAATTATTTACAAATATTTAACTGTAGACTTAATTTTTTCAGTTGTAATCTACTGAGGTTCCTGTAAGCCAGTTTTTGGTGGTTGAATTGAACTGGGAGTGTAATTTGTTTGTCTCCTCTGCTTAGTGCAAGAAAATTGTATGGTTTCACCTCAACATTTTAAAAAAATGATTATGTGCCTGATTCATTCTGGTAGGATACTCTTGGTACATGATGTATACTTTCAAAGAATGATAATCTAAAATTGCCAACGTATTCTACTTTTTTTCGTTTTCAGTTAAGTTCCCTAACTTCATGTGTCAGTCCCCAACTAAAAGGGCATTTTGCAAAGCCTTTCTCGGGCTTTTATTTTTTAGTCCATAAAACTCCCATGAGAAAGACCTGATGGTGCAATTTTAATTGCATTTAACTTAGGGCCTTCCTGAGTGACTTTGTGTGTTTGGGAGCTTCCCGTGTGAAAGCTCCCTCAAAAGAAAATAAATTGCACAGATACTTTTATATTTTATAGAAAATCTGAAAGAAAAGATACATAGCTCCACGTGAATCTTCTCTTTATGATTGGATACATTTGATCTATATTGTGGTACATACTGTTGTATACTCTAATGTTAATACTGGTCAGGCATCTGAGTTCACATTCAAAACTTTCAGGAATGGGTTTTCTGAACATATGCTAAATCATCTAGATATACAAGGGTTTGTGTTGTGAAAATGAAAACGGAGACGTACAATTGAAGTGCTAAGAGCCATAACCAGGGCATTACTAAAGTTGGAATGATGAAGGTAGAAGACAAAATAAGTATTAGTAAACTGAGGCCAAATTTAAATTTCTTCAAGATTTGTAGACTGTAGGAGAAAGTAAAACTAAGATGAGGAGTTTCATGTTTTGAGACCTTGAGAAAGAATAAGTTAGTCAGAAATAACACAGTGATTTGATTATAGTGAGGGTACAGTGAGAATGAACATGCAGAGTAGTGGATTATGAAAAACAAGCAAGTTTTAGAGATGCTACAACAACAATATCAACTTGTATTTAAATAGCAGCTTTAATGTAGAAAAATATCCTAAGGTGCCTCAAGAATATTCTCAAACAAAGTTTGAAATAGAGCTGCATAAGGAGATACTGGGGAAGATGACCAAAAGCTTGGTCAAAGAGCTAAGTTTTAGGAAGCGTCATAAAGGAGGAAAGAGACATAGAGAGGCGGAGAGGTTTAGGGAGGCAGTTCTAGTATTTAAATCATTAGGAACTGATGGTGAGGGTTACAGCAGCAGATGAGCTGAGGCAGAGATTGAGTTTTGTGATGTTACAGAGATGGAAATAAGCAGACTTAGTGATGGATATGTGGTCAGAAACTATTCTTGGAAGCACACGACACCAAAGTTGCGAACGTTTTGGTTCAGTTGCAAGGAGTGGGGCGTAGCCATTGTTTAGGGAAAGGAGTTTGGAGTGAAGACAATGGGTTTGGTCTTCCCAATATTTAGTTGAAGAAATTTCTGCTCATCTGGTACTGGATATCGGACAAGCAGTGTGACAATTTAGAGATAGCAGAGAGGTCGAGAGAGGTGGTGGAAGTGGGTGTTTTCATTGGAAGTCAATGCTGTGTTTTAAGATAATTGGGGAGCATGTAAATGAGAAATACGAAGGGCCCAAGGATAGGCAGGCCGTAACTTGTGCAGTGCTCCAAGGATTAGGGCTGGAGCCTCAGTTATTTTCAATCTATATTAATGACTTTGATGAAGAGACAGAGTAATGGATTCAGTAGAAAGCTAATTGGGAATGCAAACTGTTAAGGTGACACAAAGAGGATGCAATGGGACATGCAGGTTACATGAGTGGGGAAACAAGGTGGCAGATTGAGTGTAATGTGGGGAAGTGTCAGGTTGTTTGCTTTAGTTTTAAGAATAGAAAAGCAGAATATTTTTAAAAGGCATGAAACTTGTAAATGTTGATATTCAGAGGGGCTTGGATATATTCATACAAAGAATACAAAGTAGCAAGCAATTAGGAAGGCAAATATCATGTTGACCTTTATTAAAAGGTGATTAGGGTACAGGAATAGGGAAGTCTTGCTACAATTGTACAGGGCTTTGTTGAGTCTATACCTGAAATACTGTGCACAGCTTAGGTCACAATATTTAAGGAAGGCTATACTTTCATTGGAGGGCATATAGCAAAGGTCTACTTGATTGGTTCCTGGGATGAGATGGTTGTTCTATGTTGAGAGGCAGAGTAAATTAGGTCTATATTCTCTGGAATTTAAAAGAATGAGAGGTGACTTCATTCAAACATACAAAGTTCTGAAGAGGCTAGACAGGGTAGACACTGAAGTTGATTCCTCTTACTGGGGAATTTAGAATATGGAGATGGGACAAGAGCAAAGTCTTAATTATAAGGGACCGATCATTTGGGACTGAGATGAGGAGAAATTTCTTCACTCAAAGGGTTGTGAACTTTTGGAATTCTTTATCCCAGAGGGTTGTCGATACTCCATTGTTGAATACATTTTAAGCCAGGATTAACAAATTTTTGGTATCTTCGGAAATGAAGGGATATGATTAGTGAGTGGAAAAGTGGAGCTGAAGTCAAAGATCAGCCATGATCATATTGAATGGTGGAGCAGACTCAATGAGCCATATAATCTTCTCCTGCTCCTATTTCTTAGGTTCATCAGAGGTAACAGTACTAATTCATTCTATCAAAAAATAAAGACAAAATTAACACCAAAGGTTTTGATGGAGAGAGAAAATTACAATGCATACTTTTAAGAAAATATTTGTAGCATTTTTCTGGCTTGGTAACAAACATTGCTTACTGTACACAACTCCAAAGCTGTATAGTTGAAATTTACAAACTAGCGCTTTTATAAATTAAAAATCTGCAGCTTTAAGAGTTCAGATGGATCAATCGCAAAATATTTTTTCTAAAAAATCATAAGGTTATGTGCATTTTAAAATGCCATTCCATAGAAATTACAGCACATAATAACACTGTGTAGGCTATTATATCTCTGTCAGTCCAGTGGTTCAACAAATGTATATAATGAATGGCTGAGTCATGCAAACCAGGAAATTGCCAGTTTTAATTAATAATCTGTGCTGAATTAACTAATCCATCTAAGGCTGTAGTAGATTTGTTAAAATTAGCTTCAACACTCATAAGGAACACAAACTAACCAGGCTTCAGACTCTTGATCACTATACAATTGCATGTGGATGTCTGATGAGAACAGAATTATTCTCAGCTGTTGCTTTGTTCTACCTAATAGCTTGCTGATCTCACTCATCAGTGATTGTGGTTGAATGCTAGACACTTGGACATATATTGGAGACTAACCAGAGAGATGGAATTGTCCTCAGTCCTCATGAAAGTTATTTTCCTTCTCTTTAGGTGTCTTTGCATTTTGCACCATTTTATAGTCTATGCACTGGTCTGACAGGCTGGCAGCTTGCTCTGAAGGGTTGTACCAGCAATGGTCTTGACCCAGCCACTAGGCGGTGCATGAGAGCAGTCCTAGTTGCTTTCTGGTTTCAGTCAGTGTGGCCTCTGCTTTAGGAACATCCCCTGATGGAATCTTATGTGGGTGATTGTAGTCATGAACGCACATGATATCATGACTTTATAAAAACACATTGGAGTATCAACAAGTTGCACCACCAAACTTAAAAAAATATATTTTTTTGAAATTAAGATCAGTGTCTGTTATACTGCTTCATTATTTTCTTTAATTTTACTGCACATAAAGAGTTGGTCAGTTGCGTGGGTTGGACAACAGCAGATGAATTGTATTCGTCCAGTGATGATCATCAAATCCTGAAGTGGAATTTGTTAACAAATGAAACAATACAGGTAGTAAGACTAGCTGAAGAAATTTATCCCATAGACCTGCACTGGTTCCCAAAGACGACAGGGGGCAAGAAGCAGATACAAGCGGAAATATTTGTGCTCACCAGTACTGATGGTAAGTGTTGTTTTTGTTCATATGTTTTGCTAATATGCTTGTTTAACTTGTAAGGAAACCTAATTTAGAGATTTTATTCTCACAGTGAAACATCCTATTCTGCTTAATTTATCTGATAATGGACAACAAATAATGCGGCCTGGCTAAGAAAAGATGTCAGAGGTCTGGTTTTGCTATAGCATGTTGTTTCTTGCTATCCACCTTTTTTCTTCATTTAATGCTCATCAAGGTGAGAGACGTTAATAGTGAGGAATGAAACAATTTCCATTTTGAATACCCAGTGTTAGCATCAAGCACAGAATGGTTAGACGCAGATTACAAACTTCTCTATTCCTGTGTGCACCTCAGCCCTAACCTCAGAAAAGGCAGCCACTATTAAACCATTTAAACATTTTTAAAATTCCTACATAGCCACTCTTATGGCTTCTACAGTTGAAATTGTCAGTTGCAAATGTTTTACGGTAGATCCATGGCCACTAATGACTGGATTGAGACTGTTTAAACTCTGATCATAAAATGTTCTCGTGACCAGGAGATTTTATAATTCTGTCAGCCTGGTACTAATTCAATACCATGCAAGTTTCTAACCTCCTGTTCCTAATTTACTCAGGATGTGCCTTGAAATTAGCATTTCTGCAAACTGACTATTGGAAAATGTGACTTTTTTTGACTATTTTACAGTAAACTAATTTTGATAGATTCCTTCCTAAAAGAAGCTTTATTGTGCAGAGGGCAACCTTGGGGTTAGCACATTTATAGATCCTGACAAATTGAAAGTAAAGTAGCAACAATTCATTGTAGATAGCACCAGCATCAATAATTCAGGAAATATTTGAGGCATTATTAAAGTGATTACAAAAAGTTGCACAAGAATTAGGGGACATGACCCAAGGTATGGACAATGTGGTAAGTTTTAAGATTGAGGGAGAGAGGTAATATGATGGATGACCATAAGATGTAGGAGCAGAAATTAGGCCATTCGGCCCATCGCGTCTGCTCCGCCATTCAATCATGGCTGATAAGTTTCTCAATCCCATTCTCCCGCCTTCGCCCCGTAACCTTTGATCCCCTTCCCAATCAAGAACCTAGATGAGTTCTCATGAAGGGTCATACGGACTTGAAATGTTAACTGTATCCCTCTCCGCAGGTGCTGTCAAGCCTGCTGAGTTTTTCCAGGTGTTTTTGTTCTAGATTTCCAGCATCCGCAGTATTTTGCTTTTATCTTAGTATGATGGATGTGTTTAGAGAGCTCCAGAGTTGGTGCAAAGGTAGCTGAAAATTAGAGCAAGAGTGAAGGAAAAGGGAGTGCCAAAAAAGCCAGTGTCAGAAGAAGAGATCAAATGCTGACATATAGTACTGGAGTAATTCGCAGAACTAGGGAAAAACAAAAAGCCATGGAGAATATACCAAACTACCATTATCTCATTTGCCTTAAGTGCATTGTGCTTAAAAGCAACTATTGTATTACCAGTTACTAACAACATTTTTCATCCAAGTAATATGATAGAAAAATTAGTGTGTGTAGTATGCAAATGATTCAGTAACATTGTTTGTTAAAGGCAAATTTCACTTGGTCTCAAAGACTGGACGAGTGGAAAAAAGTGTAGAAGCACACCGTGGAGCTGTGCTGGCAGGGAGATGGAATTATGAGGGAACTGCTTTGGTAACAGGTGAGTGAAATATTGTAAAACTGATATAATCTATTTGGAATCATGCTTCCTTAGGAAAAATGCTTAATTAGGAGTATATATTAGCTTGAAAGTTTGATACGTTATGGGGAAATCAGGTGCTGAGCATGTACAAGAAAATGTTGCCATAACGGCTCAAACAGGCAAACCCTCATATCCTCTGCCACCACATAATGTCCCAGAGCCTGCAATATTTCTCCAATTCATTTTTTCATAACCAATAGCTTTTTTTGTTCTTGTAAATAAGAACACAAAGTGTTGGACGGTTCAGGTAAGAAAACACAGTTAATGGGGTTGATATTAACAATTATTCCAGGCTGTGCAAGAGTCAGTGGGGAGGGGAAGAGGCAGAAATTATAATTATTTAAATCAGGCTCCTAGCATGTATATAGAACCTGATTTAAATTTAGCAGCTGTGGGCTGGTTTCTCAGGGCTCAAGAAACATGGCAGCAAAATGGAAATGGGAGCAGCTGGCTCCAGCAGTTAAGTGATTTTTCGAGCATTCCTTGTGGGCCAGGAGGAGCAAGAATGTCCCCCCGCCCCTCAAGCAAACCTTCTGCTGATTTATTGCCACTCCTTGCGAGTGCAATAGGCTGCACACATCTCACCACTCCCCCAAACTCCAACCTCCAACCTCTAACCTCAATCTCAGCCTCCCTCTCTCATTCCCTCCCTGAGCACCAATCCCTATTCGAACCCCAGCCCTTTTTCTTTCTCCCACCCTCCAAATTGTTGGATCGTGCCCACTTCCCTCCCGCCCCCACCCCCACCATCCCCACCCCCAATCCATCCTCAACCTCATCTGCCACGCACTTATCTCTCTCAATTGCCAAAGATCTGACCTCAATGGTCCCCAGCTGCAGCAAACTGCTACTGGCAATCTGGCTGCTTGATGAGAGGAAACAGAACAAGAAAATAATAATGTGCTCTTATCACTAAATTCAGTGTTAACTCTGCATACCAGTGATTCCTAGTTTCCTCCCTGCTACTGTGCTCCCTGTAAATATCAGGGTCAATGTTTCAGGTTGATGATGTTTAATCAGAACTGGAAGATATTAGAGATATAAATAGTGATAGAGCTTTAAAGCAAGGACAGAGCCAGGGAAAAAGGGAACAGAAAAGGAACAAAATGGGTCTAAAACTTTTGTAAATGATTACAGCAGAACAACAAAGAGGAAAGAAAGCATGCAAAATCAGGCAAAGAGTAAGGTACTCCCATGGCCCTGGATTGTGGTGGAAGAAAGACAGATAGAGCTCAGTGGTGCGAATTTCCGCCCTGATCACCAGGCCCCACCTCTTCCATTTCCAGTGGCTGTGGTGCAGTGATCCTCTATTGTTAGCACCCACTGTCAGAAAACGATAGCTGCAGTTAAGTTTGAAATGAAGTATTGTTCCTCGAGTTTCTGTTGAGCTTCATTGCAACAGTGAAGGAAGCCAAGCATAGGGAGGTCAGAATGGGATGGAACAGCAAGTGACCAGGAGCTAAGGGTCACACTTGAACAGAGATGTTAAGAAAAATGATTACTCATTCTATGTTGGCTGCCCCACCATTGAGAAGTCCACATTATGAGTAGTGAATGTAATATACTAAGTTGGAAGAAGTACAAATAGATCACTTTTTTTTTAACCAGGAAAAGATGTTGGGCCCTGGACGGCAGGAAGGTAGCAGGTAAAAGGTCAGGTGTTAATTATCCTGTGTTTGCATGGAAATGTACCAGAGAAGGCTCTGGGTGTTAAGGATACATAAAGCTGTTGTGGAGGAAATGGTCCTTCCAGAATCCTGAAAGGTGCTGGAAGGAGAGGGGAGGCAAAGGAACTATTGATGGAAATAGCAGAGGATGATCTATTGAATGCAGAGGCTGGTGGAAGGGAGAGTGAGGCCAAGGGAGACTGCATTGTGGCTAATGAAGAGGGGAAAGTGGGAAATAGAACAGACACAGTCAAGAGCCCCATCAATCACATTGGAAGAGAATCATCAGCAGAGAAGAAACAAGTAGGCATTTTGGAATTAAAAACAGAAAGTGCTGGAAATACTCAGGTCAGGCAGCATCTGTGGAGGGAGAACAGAGTTAATGTTTTGAACCAGTTAATGTTTATGCAACTGCTTTAGTTCAGCTTGCTCACACACTGATTCCTAACAAGCCCTCGTTTTCTAGCCAATGCACATCAACCAGGCCTTGGTCTTGGACCTCATATAATGATTATAGGAGGACAATGCACTAAAAGGCTATCTTCTACAACCTTCCTTTGTAGTTAGTGCTGGTAATACATATGCCCAGTAAATGAATGGCTTAGATGAGTGGCTCAGAGTAACTGGATAGATTACCTGGCACATCAATCCATTGTAAGTAAGGCAAACCTAGGAATACTTCCAGACCATACAGAATCTAAATAGAATTTCATTTGCAAGTGGAAAATCAAGGATTTTTTTTGTTTATTTTAAGTTTAGCACTTAATGGAATAATTATTTGTACTCCTTCAGTTGGTGAAGATGGGCAAATTAAGATTTGGTCCAAAACTGGAATGCTGCGATCTACTATGGTGCAACAAGGTAGGGTTTTGAATTGCAAGATTATTTTGGGTATGTACTTTGGCTTTGTTGGTAGTGATAGTGTAAGTGATTCAAAGGTGACATCAAATCTTTGTTTTAAGCACAAAATACATTTCAGTATTTAAGGTCTGGTTTACAGAGAAGTAAAACAATATTACCCCGTTCCTCCTGAGCTGACTCCTATGTGCGAAACCTCAGGCTCCACAGCTAGAAGCTACTTCATCTGTGTTCTTTTACCCTTTTTAGTTACAGAACCCGCAAACCATCAAAATTGAGGTGGTTAATACCTTCCCAATTTTGTCTTCCCTTATCAGATTACGTGTATACTGTCTGCTTTTGGACTTGCATGCTTGATCAAGTTAGCCATTGTTTCCCTTTGGCATATCAGAAAAACATAAGGGGTCTTACTCACAGCTCAAATATTTAATGTAGTCAGGGGCCATCTGTTTGCCAGTTCTGCTTTTCCCATTTGCTCCCAATGTGGTCTCCTCTACGTTGGAGAGACCAAACGTAAACTGGGCGACCGCTTTGCAGAACACCTGCGGTCTGTCCGCAAGAATGACCCAAACCTCCCTGTCGCTTGCCATTTCAACACTCCACCCTGCTCTCTTGCCCAATTGTCTGTCCTTGGCTTGCTGCATTGTTCCAGTGAAGCCCAACGCAAACTGGAGGAACAACACCTCATCTTCCGACTAGGTACTTTACAGCCTTCCGGACTGAATATTGAATTCAACAACTTTAGGTCTTGAACTCCCTTCCCCATCCCCACCCCCTTTCTGTTTCCCCCTTCCTTTTTTTTCCAATAAATTATATAGATTTTTCTTTTCCCACCTATTTCCATTATTTTTAAATATTTTAAAATCTTTTATGCTCTCCCCACCCCCACTAGAGCTATACCTTGAGTGGCCTACCATCCATTCTTAATTAGCACATTCGTTTAGATGATATCACCAATTTTAACAACACCTACGTGTTCTTTTGTTCTATTGTTGTTGACATCTTTTGATGATCTGCTTCTATCACTGCTTGTTTGTCCCTACAACCAAACCAACCCCCTCCACCTCTCTCTCTCTCTCTGTCTCTCTCTCTGCCCCCCCACCCCCCCGCCACACACCTTAAACCAGCTTATATTTCAACTCTTTCTTGGACTCGAACTCAAGTTCTGTCGAAGGGTCATGAGGACTCGAAACGTCAACTCTTTTCTTCTCCGCCGTTGCTGCCAGACCTGCTGAGTTTTTCCAGGTAATTCTGTTTTTGTTCTGCTTTTCCCATTGTTTCAGGTAATCTCAGATACTAGCACTTCCTTGTCTTACGTGACCTCCTGTTATGATTGAACAAGTTCCAATGGTCCTTATTCCCTCTTAGTGTAGCAGCAGTCATTTTTAGGTTTAAACCGGATCTATTTGTAACCAGCAAAAGATGTCAATTTCTAAATCTTTACAGTAGAACAATACATGGTATGCGACTGTTAGTTGAAACATTGACTGTGATGTTGTGGTATTCCAGTAATTAATTATATAGAGCTTAACTTCATGGAGATTGTGTTTTCTACAGTTCTATTTGAAGATTACCATTGTTATACGACAGTAAATGACTTAGTGATGTAGCCCCTGAATGGTTATTGCATGCTGGTGTTTATAGAGTTTCAAACATTTATCAAAATGCAAATTATAAAGAAGGATTACAAATCCATTGACAATGCGCCTAGAACTGTAGAATGACACAGTAATCCATAGGAACCTAGGAAAGAAAAAAGATAGGAACAGGAGTCGGTCATTCAGCCATTTGGGTCTGTTCTGCCACTTACTTAGATCATGCTTGACCTGTATTCAAAGTCCATTTATCACAGTCGCAAAGAAACATGCCGTAAGGCTGTGTACTAGGAAAAATTTAGTTCCAGATCATATGCAGAATAATGTATACATAAATGTAGAATAAGTATTAATTAGGAAGTGCTTTCTTTTATTCTGCTCAAAAAGGACCTGTTCTGTCCAAGAACAATTAGAATTTGAGTTGGGGAGGGGTTAATTACTATGCCATGATTTCCCACATGGTAGTTCACCGTGATCAATTGTGTCCTCATGAAAAGGACAATAACTTTCCCACATAAAGTATGGAAAATTGGAGGGAGATCTTTCTGGATGTCTTCTACAGCTAACAGTTTGATATTGGGGCAGATTGTTTACAAAGCCACTTTCTTCATTTGGGATATTACACGGTGAGGAAACTAACAAGAAAGATAATTTATAAAATCAATTTAAAAAACCCCTTGAAGAATGATTTTTTATGCATCTTCAAAGAAGACTAAGGATATTGAGTCCCAGTTGACCTGCTGTCAATTTCTACTTAACTAATTGACCCTGAGAATATTAAAGGTGAGCAATTTATATTATTTTGTTCCTGTGTGTTAGTTGCAGCTGTCCTTCTTCGGTGAGATTATCTGAAAGGTGTTAAAACTGCCACCCCACCTCAATGGGTTTCTATTTGTTTCCGTCCCCATGGCAATTGGATCACATGGGCATTTCTCCGAATTGAGGTGTTTATCAGGAATTTGCCTCTCCTTATCAGAACCTTAATCTTACTTTAACTTGAATAGGGTATTTTAAAAGGTCTTGGAAAGTTCAGAATTCATGATGATTTCCTTTTAAAGATTACCTAAGTAAAGTCACAAATGAGATCCTTTATCATTCTAAATTATGTCAACCTTGTTGCTGTAGGATACGGGCATTTTGAATGAGATTAATTGTGAAGTCAAGTTTTAAATGAATTCAAGTTGCTGGAGAGTGGAAGCCAGAGAGTAAATCATTAGAGAATGTAGGTGATAAATACATGGCTGAAAGTTTCATTGATGGTAGTAGTGACTTAGAGATGGAGGTGGATATTGTTGCAGAGGGGGGAAAAGTGTAATTTTTATAATGCATAGCATGTGGTGACTGAAGCTCAGCTCATTTTTAGTACACAATCTTGAGGTTCTATTTCATCCATCAGGGGAGTGTCTGAGGCAGGTGATTGGAAAGTTTTTAAGTTCTTGGTCATGGGTGATTTGATTTTTTTATATATATTTGTTCATGGGATGTAGGCCAGCATTTATTGCCCATGTTAAGAGGGCATTGCTGTGGGTTTGGAGTTACACGTAGGCCAGGTAAGGATGGCAGGTTTCCTCCTCTAAAGGATATTAGTGAACCAGATTTTATGACAATCGGCAATGGGTTTTTAGATTTTTATTGAATTCAAATTCATGGTGGGATTTGAACCCAGATCCCCAGAGCATTACACTGGATCTCTGTAATACCAGTCCAGTGACAATACCATTATGCCTCCCCTTAGAAACGGGAAGGAAAGCATCAGTTGAAAAGTCAAGTATAATGATGAGACGTTACAAATGTTGTCAACATATATATGTAATCTTATTATGATAATGGATTATGTTCAGTGAGGAATAGGAAGAAGCTAAGGATTGAAATTGTGGGTGTGGAAGAGAAACCATTGCAACACATCACCTGCATGGGAACAGAACTGTAGCCAACATTTAAACATGCATCATCTTGCATTGAGGTGTTCTCAATCTGATTCCCCAGTATATTGAATTGAGTCATAACACTCCTTTGTATGTTTGAGGATGAGACTTCTATAACCCCAATCAAAAATGAAGAGAGAAACTGCAATTGAGCTTAAGATTTTGTTTCCAGGTTGCTCCACTGCAAATGGCTTTAGAATTGCTGCATGTTTCATGATGGCCTGTGCTTATATAAGATGGTTGGACATCACTACACTCTGGTAGTGCACTCCTCCAAACTTGCCAGTACACCTTGCAGGATACTTTCTGTATTCTTAAATAATGAAATGTTGGTGCAGTCTTTGTGTAGAGGCTACAATAGATATGGACCTTTTGGCTTCAGTAGCTGAGGGAAGACTGAAGCTATGTGCTGTTAGTTCACATGATCATTTTCACCATTGTTCATCTCTTCACCCCAGTGCTTCCTACTCACCTGACTTCCTAATTTGCTAAATTCCTCAGGTTGCATGTACTTTGGCTGACTTCTGCACCAGGTGAAGTGAATAATGTGGGATGCTGACATTTTGATTGTCTTTAAGAGTTGAGTCATCATTTTCATTGCTGTGTATAGAAACAGGAAAGGAATGTGTATTATAACAAAAATAAAAATACCTGGAAAAACTCTGCAGATGCTGTTAGACCTGTTGAGAGGGAAACAGTTGACGTTTCGAGTCTGTATGACCCTTCATCAGAACTAAGGCATATAAAAATGAGATCAAATATAACCTGGTCGAAGGGGGTGGGACAGGAGAGCTCGATAGGGGGCCAGTGATAGGTGGAGGCCAAGAAGAGACTGCCAAAGATGTCATAGACAAAAGGACAAAGGGGTGTTGATGGTGGTGATACTATCTAAAGGGGGATTGGAAAGGGGGTGGGGATGGAGGAGAGAGTTCATGATCTGAAATTGTTGACCTCCATCCCCACCCCCTTTCAGATCCCCCTTCTTCCAGTAATTTATAATTTTTTTACAACTGTATATTTTTTTTCTTTTCCCTCCTATTTTTTAAATTTATTTCGATCTCTACCTTTTAGCCCATTTCGATCCCTTCCCCCCACCCCACCCGCACTAGGGCCATCTGCCACTAGCTTTCTTCCCTTAATGTCCCCATTAGCACATCCTTTAGATAATATCACCACCGTCAAGACCCCTTTGTCCTTTTGTCTATGACATCGTTGGCAGTCTCTTCTTGGCCTCCACCTATCACTGGCCCCCTATCGAGTTCTCCTGTCCCACCCCCTTCTACCAGCTTATATTTCATCTCATTTTTACATGTCTTAGTTCTGATGAAGGGTCATACGGACTCAAAACGTCAACTGTATCCCTCTCTGGAGATGCTGTCAGACCTGCTGAGTTTTTCCAGGTATTTTTGTTTTTGTTCCAGATTTCCAGCATCCGCAGTATTTTGCTTTTATATCAGTGTATAATATAACCCTGACTGCAAGTAGAAGTGGTATTATGCTGTGTACCTCATGCTGTGAATGCCTGTTTTCTCAGTGAGTATATGCAATGGGGAGGACAATGAAGAAGGAAAGAACAATGCTACCTCTGAGCTTCAGTGAAGCCTGTAAGTGCTTCCTGCACCACCCTTATGACCTTTAACTTCATGATCCTGACAGTTTCCTTAGGGAAGCCAATATTCATTTGTTGCAAGCATCCTTCTATTATGCTTCACTTGACTGTTATACAATGCCCTTTCTTATAAGGAGATATAAATGCAGGTATTAGAATTGGAAAGAGAATGGACATTAGGGATAATTTTAAACTTCATATAGGCAACAGTCAATTGGATGACAACAGGGCAAGTTCTACAATGAGTGGCTATTACAGACAGGAGAGAGGGAGAAACTGAAACCCCAATTCTCTTCTCTTGCTGTTTGTAATAATTGTGGGTTTTTTGGAAAGTTGTGTGTTTCTAAGTGCCTCCCACTGTTTAGTGTGTGGTCAATTAAAAAAATAACTTGCAACAGACTTTCATGGTTTTAAACAAAGAAGGCTATTTATTCACATACAAAAACAGAATTACCTGGAAAAATTCAGCAGGTCTGGCAGCATCGGCGGAGAAGAAAAGAGTTGACGTTTCGAGTCGTCATGACCCTTCGACAGAACTATTTATTCATATGTTCACCCTGAAAGCCTAAATACTATATCATTCACACATGCATGCGCACACTCAAAAAAGTTGCAATTAAAGAAGATAATGTACTCTACAAGTGTTTCCAAAAGAATAGCTCTCAGTTCACGTGTTTGACTTGTCTTAGAAGAATGCTGACATTGGTGGGCCTGATAAAGAAAGTAGTCTTTTCCACTCCTGAATTTTAGTTTAGCTGGGTTCAAATAGCTGGAATTGTCTGTCAGGAATATTGTAGGATTCCCTCGACGAGCTGGATTTTGCAGCAGACGACAAAGTTGGTTACTTGTGGTTTCTGTACCAGGAGGTCACGTTTTGATATTGGTGGACTTTTGAGAAAAAGAGATCTCACTGGGAGGCTTTTAAGATTTTTACAGTGTCCTGGTCTTAAGGCAAAGATGACGCTGCCTTTTCTGCAACTGCTGTGGCTTGCAGTGTTCTCTGCATTCTACCTGTTTCTTTCAAATTCTTTATTATCTCAAGAACTTGGTATCAGAAGCCAGTTTCTGTCACATGATCAGCTGCTATTATCCATCCAGAATGATTGATTTAAAGCTGAAAGCCATTGCTGTGTTATGGGAATAAATGGTGGCTCTTCTCTTATTTGTGGTTAACTGATTTTCTTCAGCTCTCTTTCATTAAATTGTAAACTTGGAGACATGAAGTCTAGAAGTCCATTGATCTTGAGTTTGGAGTAAACAATGGTAGATGTGAATTCCACCGAGGGTGGGTATGTCCATTCAAAGGGGAGGTTCCGCCCAGGGTGATTCGATTAGGAATTTCCCAAAAGTTTGAGGTAGCCTGTGTTGAGTTTGTAAAAGTTATCTGACCTTTGGAAGCCATCTTAGCCACCTTGTTAATATCCATTTTAAAACATAAAAGACAGTTCTGGAAGCTGCCATACGAACACAGTCCATGTTTGAAGTTGAGAATAATACATGCCTCAACTGAGCAATACAGTGGATGATTTGCTCACCAGGTTCCCACCGATGTTGGGGATAATTTTCAATTTCGCCACATCACTTGAAAGTACATCCTACATCACACTTTTTGTAGGTAGCATGTGTTAGTCGTGTGATTTGGGGCACAACTTGGAAAATTTGTCTGACTTTGGAAGCATATTTCAGGACCATGATAAAAGCTGTGCTGTAGCAATAGAAGCATGGATGTACATAATGAGCAAAATGATTGCCTGAAAGCTTTGTATGATGTGTTGCAGGCATATTAAATTGAGATTGCATCAAGTTGAGATTAAACTTGTTATAACATACACTTGGAGCAAATGCAGCCATTGCAATTTTCCAAGACCTGGAATTTTTTTTCTTTATTGCTTTCAACAACTGTACATGGGAGACTGCATTCGCTATCAAGCCATGTCCACCAAAGTGTTTTTAATGATGCACCTGAAAGGAGCTTTCCTCTCAGACTGGATGAGGCCAATTCTCTTCCTGCAGCCACACTTCCGATAGTGTTCTATCTTCCCTTCATTGCCCAAGATTTGCTTCTTTAATTTACTGCTCCTAAATGCAGCTAGCCTTTAGATAAAGCTCTTTCAAGAGTTGCTGTTTCATTAGGTGTACCCCACATCAGTGAAGTCGCTGCACCTGGATCAAACTTGCAAAAAGCATATTAAAATCAATAAGAAACTGACCTCAAAATTGTGCCGAATCATATCTCTGTTGCTAAATTTTAGTTCAATTTTATTTGCACTTGAAATGTTACAGTTGAAAATGGATCAATATATGAAACCTTAAAGTATCAACATTTTGTTACAAGTCTTTCTGAAAGCTTTATTTGCAACTCAGGCAACTTAGTAAAGTTAGTGTGATTTTGTTGCAGTGGTAAAGTTTTTAGAATCTCTATATAATCTTGTTGCATGAGAAAATAAGGCCAGAACATGTATAATGTAAAAACTTTACTCAAGTCTGCACTTCCTGCCCCTTATTTTTCAGCTAGCCATGGAACATTGTGCAGAACAAATATCTCTGCCACCAAATGTGTAAACAAAGGCAGCTATTTGAAGTATACCAAAAAAAACTCTCGAAAGAGCCACAATTTCTGCAGTGTCTTAATTGACTTTGATATGAATTGATCCAATCTTTATTTAAGATCAATTACACTTTAGCAACAGAATAATGTATTGTGCTTTGGGTGATATAATATTCCTCTCCTTAAATGACAACAAATCCTCTGATCCACTATAGACAACATTTCAGGAGATATGCTCATGATGCTATAACAGTGTATGCACATGGCATGACGCTCAAAGGATTGGGAGGTACCAGACAAATGTAAATAGACCAATGTGATATTTGGTGCTGAGGGTCACATACGACAGTTTGGGCAGGGCAAGTGGTGGAAGGTATAGCCAGGCAAGGCTTTATTAAGGAAGAATGTGTCATGACCCTTGAGGCAAGCTTCCATCAAGTCATGATGGTGATGTGATCATACACAATAAGGTCCTGGATTGCTGAATGAATGCAGAATGGGAGAGATGGTGATGTAGTGGTAATATCACTGGATTAGTGGCTAGGCCCAGGCTAATGCTCTGGAGGCAAGGGTTCAAATCCCACTATGGCAACTGGTGGAATTTAAATTCCATTAATAAATTGTTTCGGTAATGGTGACCATCTGGTCTGGCCTAGATGTAACTCCAGACCCACAGCAGTGTGGTTGACTCATAACTGCTCTCTGCGATGGTTGAGCAAGCCACTCAGTTCAAGGGCAATTGGGGTGGGCAACAAATGCTGGCCTTGCTAGCGAAGTGATGCCTGTACCCTGTCGAATAATGAAAAAGAAAAAAACCCAGGTGGAAATTGCAGCAATTGATAATCCACTGGCTACAGATGAGCAGCGAGAGTGATAAGTGAGGTGGGAAGTAGGTTGGCAAGGTTAGCTCCAAGTGGGAACAATAGGTGGGAAATTCAATAAGAGAATAAGATAAGGCAATTGGGGTTGTTGTTCATAAGGTGGGCCAGGCTGGTTCCTTAATGGATCCTTTGAGAATGCTGGAAGAGGCACCAGAGGGAAGGTGTGTGCGAGATTAGGAAGATCAAGTTTAAGGCTTGGGGAATGAATCTAGCAGGGAGTGGGACAGAGGTGCCCCAGAAGGATGAAATAAAAGACTTTACTATGTAACAGAAAGGGGAAGTCTCAATACAGAAGGGCCCATGGGATAAAGAGAAAAATATAAAGGGACAATAGATTGTGGAATTGGGTCCCAGTTGGCAGCCAAATGCTCACATGAATGGACACAGAAACTTGGGTTACGTAAGCATAGCAAAGATTAGGACAGTTATAACCCATTTGTGAATGGATAATGGGTAAGAAACAAAAAGAAAAGAGTTCAAAGATAAATGGGATGTAATTGGCTTGTAGATAGGGTAGAACCAGCTTGGAGCACTGGCAAACAAACCTTGGTTTGGAGACAGTGAATGATGAGTAAATCCTGGAGCAGTTTGAAGGACTGGAAGAATTTGAGGTATAGAGTATCAGTGGGCACATGGCTAGAAGTATTAATGCAAGATGATGAATTGCGGTAGTGTGGAGATAATGAGGGTAGGCTAATCAAAAAGTGACTTAGTAGTACACATCAACTGATCGAGTATACCATCCAAGGCATGAATGGAGTCTTTGACAATGGGAAGCAGGTAAAAATTGGCAGAGCAAAGATCATCAGACAGCAGAATGGGTTGTAATGTAGAAAAAGTTGCCTTAAAATTGAAGCGACTGTGAAGTAGACAAAAGTCACAGTATTAAAGTCTTAACTATATGAGGACAGTATAGGCCTGATGGTGGAAGAATCAAGGGGTTGAGAAGTCAAATTTGAGTAGAGTTCCAGCACAGGGGAAAAGCAAAGAACAAGCAAGGTTGGGGAATGGTCAGTGGGTTCTGCACATCTAAATTTAAACTTGCAACTTGAGCAAAAATGCACCCAAGCTCAGAGCGAGACAAATTTAGACAGTGAAAGTCAGAGATGGGGGTGGGTGGGGTGTGGATGTGTAGGGCAAAGGATGACAACTGATGACCAGATGATGTGGAGCAAAGGAACTCAGTCTGGAGCTGCCAGCCACTTGAACAGCCAAATGTACAGGTGCATGTTAAGTACTGCTTTGATATTTGTATCTACTTGCTGCTGTGCATATAATTTATCCTACACCAAGCTTTGATTGGTGGTTTTATCATGAAGTTCACGATCTGTCGATGGCATGTTCTTTCTTACTTGGCTAGATCATTGATATATGGTGGCATTCTGGTATAATCCAGCATTATAAAAGTACTTTGTTTGTCATGATGCACAATATTCCACATAATTTACACATGAGACTGAGTTTTGATGCATTAAAAAGATGGATGTGCTAACGAAAGTCAACTTCCATTGCAAGTTTTTGCTTCTCACACATTAAAACCCGGCCTTGTGTGTGAAGTATATGGAATATTGTGCTTCAAGGCAAACAAATATATATATAGTTCGCTACTGATCATGAATTATGTAATAAAAATTATTTTATGTATATTGTCTTGGGACTCATCTGTTGTTCTTGGTTATGAATCCACTATGCAAACAATGAAACCAGATGTTAAAGATTTGAATTAAGAATGAACACTTATTGCTCAGAATTCAGTGGTGCAATCAATGTATGGAGGGAAGAAGTTGTGCAGCAAAAATTTAAATTATAGTCAGCATATTTATTTATGCATACTTATTTGTTTTGCAGAGTATTAATGTTCATCTGCTTGTTGGTCATAGAAGTATCATTATGCATGTCAATGACGATCTTTCAGAAACCAATTATGATGTCATCAGTAAACAGCAAATCATAGTTATTTTTGTAAGAAACAGAAAAATGTCTGGTAAGGGATGAATATGTCTCGAGATCAAGGCACCCTTCTACACCCTTAACAGTTGACCTAAACCACAGGATTCCAAAGCAGCAGAGCAGGACACTAAGCTGGATGCCTGAGCATTTTGTTTGCTGTTCATGTAAGTGGAGGTGGCAAACAAGAACAATGCTCGTTATGATGCAACAAAATAGTGCATGGGGAAAAAAAGACACTGGTCTATGCTAGTTCAAAGAGTCAATATGCGGAAATCTGATGCTTCAAATGAATGCCATTGCAATACCTTGAAATGGAGGGAGTCTTGCTGCCTGTTGAAAGTTGAGTTACAAATACTGAATCAGCAGAAAGCATGAAGTATACAGTAGACTGTTTAATGTGGCAGATGCATGAAAGCTTCATACCGTGCTTGAACCAACACCCATCAGAGGATGGAGTGTACCTTTGTTAGGGTTGTTCTATGGTTAATGGGCCCCACAAGTGTGCAAAACTAAGGATCACATTTACTTTTGTCTTCCTTCTGATATTGGTGCTAAGAACTAAGGTAGCAGCATTGGCTCAGGCAACCCATTTGTGCTTTTACCAGAACATGGTCTTCAGCCTTAAAAATAGTCACCCCAGTGTGGTGCAATTGCTGCAGCAGGATCTCCAACACTTCATTATCAAAGGCAGCGATGTTGCACACATCATCTCTGCTCTACTGTTTTGATTAATCTCTTCACTTCCCCTTTTAAGGCTTGCTGCCTTGCCAGATTTTCAGATTCCCAGCTGAGTGTGCTACAAGTTGCACTCTCTGGACAAGTTTGTAACTTAATGTGTTTGGATGACTCAAATGTGTTGCTCCGTGGCCCAGCCAAGATGAACAGGATCATCACAATTGTGCATATGTGAAGCACCTCGGAAATCAGAAAAGGTGTTGATATGCAGTTGAACAAGGAAGTCAAGAGACCTGTAGTCTCCTTGGAAGATGTGGAAACATACTTCAGGGGAATTAACGTAAATGCCTGCAGCAGAAGAGGTGCAACAACACTCCCTATTTGCTGGCTACCTTCCAAAAAGAAGACTTTTTATTTCCGCTTTCATTGATGAACAGCAGCAACACACATTTTGAAGATGGCAAGCAGTACATCCACTCAACCTGAATTACCCAGTTGCTCAGAACTTTTCAACTCCATGCCTAAAACACGGTACATTCAAATTATAAGCAAAACCAAATGGATTTTTTGGCTGCTCTTTTCATATTCCTTTGCCAGCACTTTGTTTTGGTGCTTGTCTTACCATTTAACCTAAGACTGACAAAGTGCTCCATAAGCAGCAGGAGTAACCATAGCAAGAAGCTTTTAAATGCAGAACCATTTGATGTCCCTGACGTCCGAAGCCAAATGCTATATTGTTTTCATCATTAATGACTGTCTGCTTTCTGACAACTTCTTACTTATTTGATTATGGTTAACTGGAGGTCGAATTTGTGCAGCTTCCTACAGAGGAGGCTTAGTAGGATTTTGCCTGGTCTGGAGGTTATTAGCTATGAGGAGAGGTTGGAGAAACTCGGATTATTCTCACTAGAGTGACGGAGATTTAGGGACGACTTGATAGAAGTGTACAAAGTTATGAGTGGCATGGACAGAGTAGATAGTCAGAAGCTTTTTCCCAGGGTGGAAGAGTCAATTGCTAGGGGACCCCCTTGGGCCATTTGTGAAGAAATCTGTGCTATGTTTGCTGTCTCCTATTTTGGGGCTCACTAGCTTATCAAGATGCCATTCACACTATGGTACTACGCGTTTGAGAAAATTCCTCTCAATAAATTCAGTGACTCACATGTGCATTGTAGAAAATTTTTCAATAGTTGTTATCGGCTTTCATAGCAAACTCAATGTTTCAAAGACAACTGCTGCTGCATTAATTCCCTTTTGAAGGCAAGTTTGATAAGATGCAAAAAGCTTACCTATGCTGCCTATATAGCGTCGCAAACTTTAAAGATGTTTTCTCTTCTTCCCCTTTCACGATCTGTTTGTTCCTCCTAATTTGTGAACTGTGCTTCTCTCAGTGGCCCTTCCTGAAATTCAGGGCTCTAGCAACTGTGCTGGCATGAGGGACATGTGGCATATTTGCTCCATTGTTTTGTGAAGTGTCTGTGTTGGTGGCATCACTCTCCCCAGCCTTCTAATTTTTTGAAGGTTCTCCTGGAAAAGAGAATGAATATAACATGCATTCCACAAACGATGGCTTCTCAGATTGGTAAATTTAATACAATATTATTGTGTAAGGTGAGCAAGTAACAAATGTAACATCTGTTGTAAGGATTTAGAAGAGAATGAGATATGAAAGGTCATAACAAAAGAAGGGTACCTTCTGCTTGTTAAAATTGTCACCTCAAATATCCTCCCAGGTGAGTTTTGGACTATTAAGCACTGTCTCTTGAGTGACTATATTCTGGAAAGTACAATTCAGAAACCCCTTATGTTCCCTTGTGTTGTAGTATGGTCAGTTGAGCACAGAGATTCTTTGCTCCAATGGTTCAGTTTTTCCATGCTCAGTACAAATGTGTTAATTGAGACCATGGTAATTTGCACATTGTACTCCACACAAATTGTGAGTATTCCTTGGACTGCTATCCCTCTGAGTCACAATTGCTAACTTAAGAATGTGGATCGTGTTAGCCTGAAATCTCATGAACACCAAGCTCTGCCTACTCACTTCAATGAATATTAATGATAGTAAAACAACTTTCATATTCCAGTCTTGGCCCTGTAGCTTCAGCCCAAAGAACCTGCTAATGGATTTGTCCCAATAATGGTGGCTGGGCATGGTTTATTTATTTAAATTTATTTTTAAGTGGTTTTACAGAGCTGCTTTCTGAATTAGAGGAAACTTCCTCCACCAAATTTCTCATCTTTATTAAAATAAAAGTGAAATGCTGTGGATGCTGGAGGCCTGACATAAAAACAGAAAGTACTGGAAAAACTCAGTAGGTCTGGCAACATCTATGGAGAGAGAAATGGAGCTAATGTTTCGGGTCCAATATGACTCTTTGGAACTGAAGAAGTCATATTGGACTCAAAACATTAACTCCGTTTCTCTCTCCACATATGTTGCCAGACCTGAGTTTTTCCAGCACTTTGTTTTTTATTTCCCACCTTTAGCTTTGTTAGGTCTTTTTATTGATGGAGGAAATGTTTGAGACCATTTAGCCTATTGTGTCCACTTCAACTCTTTGTTAGAGTAATTCAAAACTAATTCCACTGCTCTGTTCTCTCCCCATAGTCCTGCATCTTCCTCAGTTTTAAATGTTGGCTTACATTTGCCTTAAAATCTGCAATGGTCACTGCCTCAGCCTGACTCCCCAGTCTTTACTTATTCACTGTATCAAAATGTTGATAATTTTCTCATCTCCTCTTCTCTTAATCTTCTCTGCTGCAATGTAAGTGTTACCTTGGATCTCTCCCACAGTTGAGAGCTTCTCATGATCAGGTAAATGAATCCCTATGCGCATGCCTTTGTATGTCAGTATCACTGCTGAGCAGCAGAAGGGGGTGGAGGAAAGAAGAGAGGGGCAGCATTTAAGGAGGATGTACTCCATAATAACCATTGCAGATTTTAAGGCAAATATTAGCCAACGTTTAAAACTGAGGAAGATGCAGGACTATAGGGAGAGAGCAGGGCAGTGGAATTAGTTTTGAATTACTCTTTTTAAAAAAAAGAGTAGGGGTGGACACTATGGGCTAAATGGCCTCAAAAATTCCCTCCAACCATGAAAATTACCAGAAAAATAAAAGTAATATGTTGCTACTAAGATCTTAGTGAGGAGTTGTGCAAATTAAGCCAATGGGAATTGACAGGGAAAATTCCTGTGGCAGAGTCACACTGGAAGGTTATTGAAAGGCAATCATTTTAGCCCCAGGACATTGCTGTAGGGATTCACCAGGCAGTACTGTATATCTAAACAAAAACAGAATTACCTGGAAAAACTCAGCAGGTCTGGCAGCATCGGCGGAGAAGAAAAGAGTTGGCGTTTCGAGTCCTCATGACCCTTCTGTTTTTGTTTTGGATTTCCAGCATCTGCAGTTTTTTTGTTTTTAGTACTGTATATCTAATTATCTTGACCTGCTTCAGAAAATCAGAAGTGGGGCTGTTTTCTGATGCATATCAGCTCTATTTGGAGCTCCTGTGATAATAAATAAATCGATGCCCACATGCAGCAACACCTTGCCAACAACCTGGCTTGGGCTGATAAGTGCCAAGTTATGTTTTGTGCCATGCAAGCATGAGACAGCCATCTACAAAAGAGGTGCAACCTGAGGGCCTTTTTTGCAAGAGAGGGTTGGTTGGGTGCTTCAGTGTTAGAAAAGTATCAGAAGTCTCATTGCACTTGGCATCTAGGAGAGAACTGTTGCTAGCTGCATCTTTGGAGCTTATTCCTGGGCACTTTCGTGGCTCTAGTGTGGTGCTATTTTGGAGAAGGACAAAGGGTGAAAAAAGGCACTAAATGGAGGTTGTGCTAATAAGATGCATCTTTGAAAACCTGGATTTAGCAGACAGGTTTCAGGCTAACTGATGATTTTCAAGATGTGAACATGCTTGCAGATAGAGACTAACAACTGCAGATTCAGAATTCAAGCGCTGATTATTGATACAATTTTCCTGGAGCTGTGAATGTAGCGTGCACTCACCCACTTCCACTGAAGGTGTGGAGTGCAATTTCAGAGAGTGGAAGGATGCCTCAAGGAGCAAGAGAAAACATGCCAGGATCTCCAATGTGGAAATGGAGTTCCTGGTGGAGGAGCTACAGAGCAGGAGGGATGTTTTATTTCCACAGAGGCGTGGGGGGGCCAGGAGGTGAGTTACTCACTGCAGGATTCCTGGCCTGTCTGACTTGCTCTTGTAACCACAGTATTTATAAGGCTAGTTCTGGTCAGTTGCTGGTCAATGGTAAACCCAAGGATGTTGTTAGTGGCGGATTCAGCAATGATAATGCCATTGAATGTCAAGGAGTGATGGTTGCATTCTCTCTTGTTGGAGATGGTCATTGCCCTGCACTTGTGTGGCTCGAATGTTACTTGCCACTTGTCAGCCCAAGACTGGATATTGTCCAGGTCTTGATACATTTGGACATGCACTGCTTCAGCATCTGAGGAGTTGCGAATGGTGCTGAACATTGGGCAGTCACCATTAGGGTGGCATGGTGGTTTTGTCACTAGACTAGTATTCAAGAGACCCAGGGTAATGCTCGGGGACCTGGGTTTGAAACCCACCATGGTGGATGGTGAAATTTGAATTGAATTAAAATCTGCAATGAAAAGCCTGGTGATGACTACAAAACTGTTGCCGATTGTCGTAAAAGCCCATCTGATTCACTAATGTCCTTTAGGGAAGAAAATTTGCCATCCTTACTTGGTGACTACATGTGACTCCAGACCATCAGAGATGTGGTTGACTCTTAAAAATCCTCTTAACAAGGGCAATAAATGCTGGCCTAGCCAGCGATGCCCAGTCTCTTGAATGAATATGTAATTAAAAGAACATCCCCACTTCTGACCTTATGATGGAAGGAAGGTCATTGATAAAGTATGGTTGGGCCTAGGACATTACCCTGAGAACCCCCGCAGTGATGTCCTGGAATTGAGATGATTGACCTCCAGCAATCACAACCATCTTCCTTTGTGCCAGGTATGATTCCAACTAGTGGACAGTTTTCCCCCTGATTTCCATTGACTCCAGTTTTGCTAGGGCTCTTTGATGCCATATACAGTCAAATGCTGCCTTGATAGCAAGGGCAGTCATTCTCGCCTCACCTCCTAGGTTCAAATATGGACAAAAGAGCTGAACTCAAGGCTGTAATGAGGTCAGGACTTGAATGATTCTGGCGGAACCCAAACCGAGCATCAGTGAGTAGGCTATTGCTAAGCCAGTACTGCTTGCTAGCACTGTTGATGTCGCCTTCCATCACTGGTGTACACTGATGGGGCAGTAATTGGCCAGGTTGGATTTGTCCTGCTTTTTGTGTACAAGATGTACCTGGTCAATTTTCCACATTGCTAGGTAGATCACAGAATCTCAGCATTGTTACGGTGTAGAAGGAGGCCATTCGCCCCATCATGTCTGCACCAGCTCTGAGCATTTTAACTTAGGGCCAATCTCCTGCTTTTTCCCTGTAACCCTGCAGATTGTTTCTATTTAAATAGTCATCCTATGTCCTTTTGAATGCCTCAGTTGTACCTGCCTGCACCACACTTCCAAGCAGTGCATTCCAAACCCTAACTACTCGCTGTGTGAAAAAGTTATTTTCTCCCCTCTCATTTGCTTCTTTTGCAAAACACTTTAAAATTGTGCCCTCTGGTTCTTGATCCGTTTACAAGCAGGAACAGTTTCTCCCTATCTACTCTGTCCAGACCCCTCATGATTTTAAAAACTTCTATCAAGTCTCCTCTTAGCCTTCTCCTCTCCAAGGAAAACAGGCCCAACTTCTCCAATCTTTCCTCCTAACTGTAAGTGCCTCATCCCTGGAACCATTCTCGTAAACCTCTTCTGCACTCTCTCCAATGCATTCGCCCAGAACTGTACACTGTACTCCAGTGTCTTATATAAGTTCATTATAACCTCCCTGCTCTTGTACTCTATGCCCCTATTAATGAAGCCTAGAGTACTGTATGCTTTAGAAACAGCTCTCTCTACCTGTCCTGCTACCTTTAATGACTTATGTACACACACACCCAGGTCTTTCTGCTCCTGCACACCCTTTAGAATAGTACCCTTTATTTTATACTGTGTCTCCATGTTCTTTGTACCAAAGTATATCATCTCACACTTCTCCGCATAGAACTTCATCTGCCTCCTATCTGCCCACTCCACCAATCTGTCAATGTCCTTTTCACTGCCCTCTTCACAGTTTACAATTCCCCCAAGTTTGGTGTTGTCCCCAAACTTTGAAATTGTCCCCAGCACACCAAAATCTAGATCATTGATATATATCAGGAAAAGCTAGGGCCCCAATATCAACCCCTGGGGAACTCCACTACAAATCTTCTTCCAGCCTGAAAAATATCCAGTAACCATTACTCTCTGTTTCCTGTCCACGTTGCTACTATTCCTTTTATTCCATGACCTATTACTTTCCTTACAAGTCTGTTGTGTGGCAGAGTATCGAACGCCTTTTGGAAGTCCATATACACCACATCAATAGCTTGCCCTCATCAACCATCTCTGATATCTCTTCAAAAAACTCCAAGTTAGTTAGACACAATTTTACTTTAACAAATCCATGCTGACTCTTCCGATTCAATCCACATTTTTCCACATGATTATTAATTCTATCCCGAATAATTGTTTCTAGAAGTTTTCCCGCCATTTAAGTTAAACTGACTGGAGTGTAATCGCAGCACAGATCTTTACAACCTTTTTTGAACAAAGTGTAATGTTTTACAATTTTCCACTCCTCTGGCACTTCCCCCAAATTCAGGGAACATTGGAAGATTATTGCTAGTGTCTCTGAAATTTCCACTTTCACTTCCTTTATTATTCTTGGATGCATCTCATCCGGTCCGGTGCCTTATCAACTTTAAGCACCGACACTTAATCTAATACCACCTCCTTATCAATTTTAAACCCTTTTAGTGACAGATTTTCCTCCTCTGTCACCATGACCTGGGCAGCATATGCCTCACAAGTAAATACAGATGCAAAGTATTAATTTAACACCTCAGCCATGCCTCTTGCCTCGGTGTAAATCCCTTCTTTTGGCCCCTAATTGGCCCTACTTCCCCTTTTACCACTCTTTTACCATTGATGTGTGTTATGGTAATGCAGATGGTAAATGCTGAGCTGCTCAAATCCCAGAGGGATTGAAACAACTGCCACAGCTATTTGCAATTTGTACGTTATTTCGAGATGCGCGCCTTGAATTCAGTAGTAAGCAGCCTACCACGACTTGAGGTTTTTTACAAAACTGAATTAAACATTTATTAATGAAAGTTCTACAGATTACTGCTATAACAACTCCTAAACCTCCTAATTAATCTGACTTCCAGTTACACCTCTGTTAAGGCAACAGTAAAACAATATAGATTTCAATAGACCCAGGTAAAGCATGCAATACCCTGGACAGTGATATCACAGTGAGTTTTCTTAGCTTCAGTTCCTGTAGACAGCAGCTTGGTACATAGAGGCTGGAGGCTTTTCACACTTGTTAGATCTAAGAATTCCTTCTTTGCTTACACACAACCTCATCTCCTTTATACATGTTTCTCCCTTTTTGATGTAAATTCAATTGTCCCAATATGATTTGCAACTTTATTTTTCCCATAATATATATCTTCCATAGTACTCATATTATTAGTAATCTTTGGAGAAAAATAAACACAGTTTGGCTTAGCCTCTGTTGGCTAGGTGTAACACCTTACCATCTCTTTGAAATTCACGACTCTGGTTTATGTAAAAAATGCAAATGCTATTTGCACCTCACATTCTAAAACTTCAGCAATATTTACGTGTTTAGCATTTCAAATCTAGCTTCTCTTTTGATAACTCAAAAGCTTCAGACTAACTGGCTGCAATTCTCTTAAAACCCCCACACACAACCTCACACAGAGAAACTAATCCAAACCCCACTATTAACCTACCTTTAATAATTTTCATATCATTGTCATTTATTGTATATTTTCATGACGCGCTTATAGAATACTTTGGGATTTCATTTTAAGTTAGCTGCCAGTCTTTTTTCATAATCATCTTGTATTTGCTTTTTCACATCCCATTTGAACCTTCTGTATCCAGCTTGGCTCTCAATTGTATTTGCTACCTGACACCTGCCATAAGCACACTTTTTCTACTCAATTTCTATCTCCTATCCTCTAATCCATCTTCCAATCTATCTTCTAATTTCGGGGCACAGCAAGTTCTGGAGCACAAGTCTTCAGTACTAATGCTGGAATATTGTCAGGGCCCATAGCTCTTGCAGTATTCAGTGCCTTCAGCCATTTCTTGATATCATGTGCAGTGAATCGAATTGGCTGAAGACTGGCATCTATGATGCTGGGGACCTCAATAAAGTGTTATCCACCAAAATGACATGCAGCCTCTCTCATGTGCTGATCTTCAATTTAATTATCAAACAGCTCCTTACAATCCTCCAAGCAGTTGGTCCAAGCACCCATTTCAACTCCTTTATCAGGAAACATGAGCTAACCTACTTAGCAGCTTAATATCTTGCTTTGGCCATCTCTTTATCACCTTCATCATCTCAATTCTTCAGCCCAAATCAGCCCTCCAATGATGCTTACTTTGTGTGCTGCTTTCCTGAGAAGTAGCAGCCTTCAACAGGTCTATTCCAGCTGTTGCCATTGTACTGATCTTTTACCTTGCTGAGTAGTAAGATGACTGATGTAATGGCATCTGTCAAATCCTGAAAGCCCAAAGAGGAGTTACATCTTGGGCCCCAGTGGCCTGAAAGCCTAAAGTCTAATCTGTCCCCAACTGCCACCCGAGCTGCCATGTGTTTCCATGGACAGAGATGCTGATGTCCCCATCTGCCCCTTGAGCTGGGGGCATGGTGGTGCAGTGAGGGTAAAGAGGTGGGGGGGGTGGGGTAATCAATGGGTGTCATTGAGGCTGCTCCTCACTCCATTCATGCCTGTAATGAAGAAAAAGCTTCCCTGATTCTTGCTGCAAATTTAGAATTGATGTTACTGCAATTGCATTGAAACTGACCTCCAATGTTCCTGGACTATCCTTCTGTTTTTTTTTAAAGTAACCATGAGTTCAAGATCTTGCAACTCTAAGGCAATTGGCAGCTTTCTCCTTGTTCTCTGCTGAGAAGGATCCCTTTAGCTAATGGATAAGTCCCTATTTTATTTCTCTTGGCTTTAGATTTGCCATTTGTTCTTTAATTTTAAAAGTTTTTTTCAGTCATTCCCCAGATCACCAGTTTGCCTTGGTGTCTCTTAGGCAGAGAAAAAGTTGATCATCATTCGTTTTTTTTTAAAGTTGGCATGTGAACCTAGGCTAAAGGCACACTTGGGCATGTCAGAATAATTTGCCTGTATTCATTATTCGGGTTCATGCAGGGAGAATGGCCATTTGGACAAGGTGCTCCAGAGTACCTGACTATTGTGGCACTGTACCCAAACAATAACTTAATACTTTAGGAAAGGAGAAAAGAAGAGGACAAAAAAGGTAGAAAATGAGACCTGCAAAACCTTTGAAGGCTGAACATTGTATGAAAGGAAAAAATCTGCAAGTAACTTTTCATTTAAAATGTTAAAATATAGTTATTTAAAATCTGTTGTTTTATTTATCTTAAGAACTGTCATTTGTAAATAGGCTTTATTTTCTGGGGGTATTTTATACAGTTTACAAGTGCTATCTACTTCAGATTGTTGGATTATGAACTTTTTATATTGAATATACAGAAATACTTTTTAAAAACAAGTTAACCAGGACATTTGAATTAGACCAAGCAGTGGATACAATAAATATTATACTTCATATTTTTACAGGTACTCCAGTATATTCAGTAGCATGGGGACCAGATTCAGACAAGATTCTTTACACCTCAGGAAAACAACTGATTGTTAAGCCTCTGCAACCAAATGCCAAAGTCCTACAGGTCTGTACATTTAGGATTTACAATATTTGCATGCTGTCAATAATATGCAAATAATGTAAATACCATGGGGAGAATTTTCTCCCTGTCAGGGGGAGGTTGTACGGGAGCGGGCATGGGCGCTGCCATTTTACATGGGCGGGCCAATTAAGGCCCATCCAGCGTGATGCGCACCCGGAAGTGCTGAGCGCTCCCTGTGCGGGTTGGGGAAAGGGGGGATTGCCTGAGTTGGGGCCTGTGCTCTTTCGCTGCTGCGCACGGAAGAGTGCAGAAATCTCCAAGACAAATTAGTTTAAGTTTTATAAAATTTTAATAAGGGAAAAATTTTTTTTTTACGACATGTCCCCTCATTCGAAGCTGTCATGATTTTTATAAAAAAATTTTCAAACCTTTAAAAACCTTCATGTAACCTCATCCCGCCTGTGGATGAAGTTCTATGAAAAATGCAAAGGCCACTTGGGCTCTTTGCCTGCCCGCCAACCTTAAGGTTGGACAGGCCGCTCAGTTTATTGTTTTAATTGATAGTTAACTGGCCTTAGTAGGCTTTTGACAGTTCAGCAGGCACACAACCGATTCGGGTATGCTCCCGCCGAACTGAAATTTGAATGACGTGCGGTGACGTCGGGATGCACGCCCAACATGAGATGCACGCCCGGGATGCACTGCGCGTCATTTTATGCCTCGGAGCCCCCACTCGCCGAGCCGAAGATCCTGCCCCATGTTAATTAACACTTTCTCTGCCTTTGTCTAAAATGGCTCTGCCTGATGAATTGCAGGTTCAGACATTGCAGAAATTTTGTTTCAGCATGACAACAAGATTGCAACATATTCTAAGACCTCTTCCAAAAATTAGATCTGTAAAGTTGCTTCCTTGTAAGGGAATATACAACAGATTGCTTTTAAAAGATATTAATTTGGGGAAAAAAAGCTAATTGGTATTGATGTTATTTACTTTTATTTATATAAGGTAATGTAGTGATCACAAATTTGGACAACCCACCTTATAGTGGTACAAAATATAGCTTTGGTCTCAAGTGCTGTAATCTTCAACTTGCCTAAAAAAGCCAATCCAGTTCTAATTAATATGTAGACAACTGGGTAGCAAATCGTATGTAGTTTGGGGAATTAAGCATTTTTCTGAGAATTTTTTTTTATTTATTTGAAGGCTTGTAAACATATTTTTAGTTTTTGTAAGTGAAATTAGACAATGTGTGCTGATTTTGTTTTCATTCATCCATGGGATGTGGGCATCACTGGCTAGGCCAGCATTTATTGTCCATCCCTAATTGCCCTTAAGGTGGTGATGAGCTGTCATCTTGAACCGCTGCAGTCCATGCGGTGTAGGTACACCCACAATGCTGTTAGGGAGGGAGTTCCAAGATGTTGTATCTTGTCATTGATGAAATATTAACATCATTTCACATTTAAACTTTTTGGGCAAGTACAGCTGTTGGCCAAATAAGCATGGCCAATGGGTCACACAACCTCCTGTGCTGTTAATCTTTCTGTGTTTACGCAGTATTGTGTAGTTTATCTGAATTTCTAGTCTGTCTGCACTGCCTGCCAATTGTTCTCCCTTCCATGTTTTTCCCACTTAAGTCTTTTTGTCTGGTGTCTTAAAGCATTGTTTTAAAGGATAAGTCACAGCATTTTAAAGGAGTTTATTAGTTTGTGGAGGCTATGTTGAGTAGTGTTAACCATGATATGCCATATCATGTGTTAGCCATGTCTCAGTTGGTAGCACTCTTGTCTCTGACTCTCAAGATTCTGGGTTCAAGTCCCACTCCAGGGCTTGACCACAAAACATCAAGGGTGACACTCCAGTGCAGTACAGAAGGAGCGCTGTTCTGTTGGAGGTGATGTCTTTTGAGTGAAATGTTAAATTGAGGCTCCATCTGATAAATCTCATGGCACTACTTCAAAGAACAGGGTAGTTATCCCTGGTGTCCAGGCCATTACTTCATTCACCATCAGGAAAAAAAAGATTATTTGGTCATTATCACATGGCTGTTTGTGGGAGTTTGCCGTGCAGAAATTAGCTACCATGCTTCCTACATTTTCAAATGCGATTACACTTCAAAAAGTACTTCATTAGCTGTAAAATGCTTTAAGATATTTGGTCATGAAAGACACTGTATAAATGCAAGTAGTTCTTCTGGTCTTTGACCACCTGGTGTGTAGGGGAACAGGCAAATCAGGAGACCATCTTAGGGACTGCTCATGGACCAGGCCAAGGTCCAGGCATTGGGCATTTGTGGGAGTCATTTGGCCTGATTGTGTGCCTCTCTTCCGCATTTATGTCTGCCCCTAGTGTCCCTGGAGATGCAGCATGCAGTGTCCGCCGGTATGTTTGAGACCTCCTGAGATCAGTGGGTACTGGGGGACTGGAGCGCATTATCAACCCTGGGCAAGTCATTTAATCACTTATTAAGTTTCCTTTAAAGCCGTGGTTTGTTTACGTTACAGTCGGTTAGCAGTGCCCTTTCCAAATGGAACACTGACTTATTTATGTGTTCTTCAAAAGGGATATAAAGACAGATTCTCTCTGAAATATGAGTGTAGTTGAATAAGAAGATGCATGTTTGTAATACTTCACACTGTAAATCGACGTTAGTCTGAGTAAAGATTGGTTCCAGTTCTATCCTTCACCAATTGGCTTCCTTGAGTATAACACTTGATTTCAAGGACTTATCATGACATTATACTTTTTGAATATTAATCAGTGTCCATTTACTTCTTTAATATGAAGTTACTCTTCTATTTTGAGGCATTAATTAGTTCATTTGAAATGTTTAAATTCAAAGGTCTAAGAAAATTTTAACTCAGTAACATAATTAAAAAACAATTGTAAAGCACTTGAGATTTTCTTTTTCTGAGGGGAGACTGTCTTGTACAAATACACTGGGACATCTTGTAGCTATTGAATTTGAGACTATACAGAAATGCAACAAGTAGGAGATTTCAGACCAGATTATGTTGGTGTATGGCGTGCCCTATTAGTTAGACTTGTTATGAATGTGCGGGTGCCAACCAAGTTCCAGGAATTGTAGTCTGATAAAGGTTCAGTGGGTGCAATAGGACATCTGGGGACTTGGTGAACAAAGGATCAAATAACGCATCTACTTAACCAATGTGATTTCAGGATTGAGAAGTAAATAGGAAGGATTGAAAAAGAAGCGTAAATTAAAGCGAATGACTTTAATTTCAAGTCATGTACAGAAAGAGAGATAGGGAGACAAAGAAAATTTAGATTTAGCAAGAAGGACAAAATTGGAAAGGAAAAGCATGCATTTAAAATTTCATATTTTATAAATCTCAAAACAATGATGACCTGAAGGAATGAGACTCCAACCTCATAATTTATTTTAATAGTAGATAATAAGGAAATGGTGAACTATATGAACAAATATTTGCTTCTGCCTTCACTGCAGAGGATACAAAAAAACATTCCAGTAATAGCTGTAAATTAGGATGGGCAGGGGAGAGAGGAACTTGATGAAATTACAATCACTAGGGAAGCTGTGCTGAGCAACCTAATGTATCTGCGGGCTGATAAGTCTCTGGGTCTAGATGGATTTCATCCTAGGGTCTTAAAAGAGTGGCTAATGAGGTAGTAGATGCATTGGTGTTAATTTTCCAAAATTCAGTCGGTTCTGGAAAGGTTCCATCAAACTGGAAAGTAGCAAATATTAACCCCTCTATTCAAGAAGGGAGGGTGGTAGTAAACTATAGGCCAGTTAGCTTGATGTCTGTAATGGAGAAGGTGTTAGAGTTGATCATTAAAGAGGTTATAGCTGGGCGCTTAGAAAAACACAAAGTAATCAGGAGGAGTCAGCATGGTTTTGTGAAAGGGAAATCATGTTTAACCAATTTATTGGAGTTCTTTGAAGGAATAATGTGCTTTGGATAGAGGGGAGCCCGTTGATGTGACGTCCTTGGATTTCCAGAATGCTTTTGATAAGGTGCCACATCAGAGGTTATTGCAGAAAATAAAAGCTCATGGTGTAGGGAGTAACATATTAGCCAGGATAGAAGATTGGCTGGCTGGCAGAAAACAGAGGGTATGCATAAATAGGTCTTTGTCCGATTGACAGGACGTAATGAGTTGAGGCCCACAGAGGTCTGTGCTGGGGCCTCAACTTCTTACAATTTACATCAATGACTTAGATGAGGGGAGCAAAAGCATGGTAACTAAATTTTCAGATGAAGCTTTCCTACCTATCTTTGCATGTTGTGAAGAAGACCTAAGGAGTTTGCAGATGGATATAGATAAGTTCAGTGAGTGAGCAAAAATCATCTGACAGATGGAGTATGATGTGGGAAAATGTGAAGTTATTCACTTTGGCAGGAAGAATAAAAAATCAGAGTATTACTTAAATGGAGAGTGACTGCAGAATTCCGAGGTGCAGAGTGATCTAGGTGTTCTCGTGCATGATTACTAAAAGTTAGTATGTAATCAAGAAGGTTATTGGAATGCTATCCTTTATTATAAGAGTAATTGAACATAGGTGCAAGGATATTATGCTTCGGTTATACAAGGCATTGGTGAGACTGCATCTCAAATACTGTGTGCAGTTTTGGTCTCCTTTAATTAAGGAAGGATGTAAATGCGTTGGAGGCGGCTCAGAGGAGGTTTACTAGATTGATATCTGGAATGTGTGGATTGTCTTATGAGGATAGCTTGGACAGGCTGGGCTTGTTTCCACTGGAGTTTAGAAGATTGAGGGGTGACGATTGAAATATATAAGATCCTCAATGGCCTTGACAAGGTGGATGTGGAAAGGATGTTTTCTATTGTGATAAAAACAAAAAAACTGCGGATGCTGGAAATCCAAAACAAAAACAGAATTACCTGGAAAAACTCAGCAGGCCTGGCAGCATCGACGGAGAAGAAAAGAGTTGACGTTTCGAGTCCTCATGACCCTTCAACAGAACTAGGTAAATCCAAGGAGGGAGTGAAATATAAGCTGGTTTAAGGTGTGTGGGGGGGGGGGGGGGTGGGGGGGGGGGGGGGTGCGGTGGGGTTGGGGGGGGTGGGGTGGTTGTAGGGACAAACAAGCAGTGATAGAAGCAGATCATCAAAAGATGTCACAGACAACAGAACAAAAGAACACATAGGTGTTGAAGTTGGTGATATTATCTAAATGAATGTGCTAATCAAGAATGGATGGTAGGGCACTCAAGGTATAGCTCTAGTGGGGGTGGGGGGAGCATAAAAGATTTAAAAATATTTAAAAATAATGGAAATAGGTGGGAAAAGAAAAATCTATATAATTTATTGGAAAAAACAAAAGGAAGTGGGAAGAAACAGAAAGGGGGTGGGGATGGAGGAGGGAGTTCAAGACCTAAAGTTGTTGAATTCAATATTCAGTCCGGAAGGCTGTAAAGTGCCCAGTCGGAAGATGAGGTGTTGTTCCTCCAGTTTGCGTTGGGCTTCACTGGAACAATGCAGCAAGCCAAGGACAGACATGTGGGCAAGAGAGCAGGGTGGAGTGTTAAAATGGCAAGCGACAGGGAGGTTTGGGTCATTCTTGCGGACAGACCACAGGTGTTCTGCAAAACGGTCGCCCAGTTTACGTTTGGTCTCTCCAATGTAGTGGAGACCACATTGCGAGCAACGAATGCAGTAGACTGAATGAAGTTGGAGGAAATGCAAGTGAAATGCTGCTTCACTTGAAAGGAGTGTTTGGGCCCTTGGACGGTGAGGAGAGAGGAAGTGAAGGGGCAGGCGTTACATCTTTTGCGTGGGCATGGGGAGGTGCCATAGGTGGGGATTGAGGAGTAGGGGGTGATGGAGGAGTGGACCAGGATGTCCCGGAGGAAACGATACCTACGGAATGCCGACGGGGGTGAAGGGAAGATGTGTTTGGTGGTGGCATCATGCTGGAGTTGGCGGAAATGACGGAGGATGATCCTTTGAATGTGGAGGCTGGTGGGGTGATAAGTGAGGACAAGGAGGACCCTATCATGTTTCTGGGAGGGAGGAGAAGGCATGAGGGCGGATGCGCGGGAGATGGGCCGGACACGGTTGAGGGCCCTGTCAACGACCGTGGGTGGAAAACCTCGGTTAAGGAAGAAGGAGGACATGTCAGAAGAACTGTTCAAGGTGTGTGTGTGCTTGCGTGCGTGCGTTGGGAGACAAGTGAAGGGTGGTGGTGTTTTTGAAGGTAGCATCATCGGAACAGATGCGACGGAGGCGAAGGAACTGAGAGAATGGGATGGAGTCCTTACAGGAAGCGGGGTGTGAGGAGCTGTAGTCGAGGTAGCTGTGGGAGTAGGTAGGTTTGTAATGGATATTGGTGGACAGTCTATCACCAGAGATTGAGACAGAGAGGTCAAGGAAGGGAAGGGAAGTGTCAGAGATGGACCATGTGAAAATGATGGAGGGGTGGAGATTGGAAGCAAAATTAATAAATTTTTCCAAGTCCCGACGAGAGCATGAAGCAGCACCGAAGTAATCATCGATGTACCGGAGAAAGAGTTGTGGAAGGGGGCTGGAGTAGGACTGGAACAAGGAATGTTGCACATACCCCATAAAGAGATAGGCATAGCTGGGGCCCATGCGGGTACCCATAGCCACACCTTTTATTTGGAGGAAGTGAGGGGAGTTGAAGGAGAAATTGTTCAGTGTGAGAGCAAGTTCAGCCAGATGGAGGAGAGTAGTGGTGGATGGGGATTGCTCGGGCCTCTGTTCAAGGGAGAAGCTAAGGGCCCTCAGACCATCCTGGTGGGAGACGGAGGTGTAGGGGGATTGGATGTCCATGGTGAAGAGGAAGTGGTTGGGGCCAGGGAACTGGAAATTGTTGATGTGACGTAAGGTGTCAGAGGAATCATGGATGTAGGTGGGAAGGGACTGGACCAGGGGAGAGAGAAGGGAGTCAAGATAACGCGAAATGAGTTCTGTGGGGCAGGAGCAAGCTGACATGATCGGTCTACCGGGACAGTTCTGTTTGTGGATTTTGGGTAGGAGGTAGAAGCAGGCCGTCCGAGGTTGGGCGACTATCAGGTTGGAAGCTGTGGGAGGAAGATCCCCAGAGGAGATGAGGTCAGTGACAGTCCTGGAAACAATGGCTTGATGTTCAGTGGTGGGGTCACCCGCTGACAAGGGTGGTGCTGTTGTTGTCTGGCGCACTGACCTCTACCTCGCGGAGGCTGAGCGTCAACTCGCAGACACTTCCTTCTACCTCTCCCTGGACCATGACCCCACCTTTCTGTTTCTTCCACCTTCCTTTTTTTTCCCAATAAATTATATAGATTTTTCTTTTCCCACCTATTTCCATTATTTTTAAATATTTTTAAATCTTTTATGCTCCGCCCACCCCCACTAGAGCTATACCTTGAGTCCCCTACCATCCATTCTTGATTAGCACATTCATTTAGATAATATCACCAACTTCAACACCTATGTGTTCTTTTGTTCTGTTGTCTGTGACATCTTTTGATGATCTGCTTCTATCACTGCTTGTTTGTCCCTACAACCACACCACCCCCCTCCACTTGTCTCCCCCCACCCCCACACACCTTAAACCAGCTTATATTTCACCCCTTCCTTGGATTCACCTAGTTCTGTTGAAGGGTCATGAGGACTCGAAACGTCAACTCTTTTCTTCTCCGTCGATGCTACCAGACCTGCTGAGTTTTTCCAGGTAATTCTGTTTTTGTTTTGTTTTCTATTGTGGTTGTGTCCAGAACTAGGGGGCACTATTTCAAAATTATGGATCATCCTTATACGACAAAGATGAGGAGAAATTTTTTCTGAGGGTTGTGGAACTTTGAAACTCTCAGCTTCAGAAGGCTGTGGAAGTGAGTTCACTGAATATTTTAAGGCGGAGGTAGATTGATTACCTTGCCTAACAAGAATCTGAGGTTATCGGGGATAGATGGGAACGTGGAACTCTAAACACCAACAGATCAGCCATGATCTCATTTAGTGGCAGAACAGTCTTGAGGGGCTGAATAGCTGAATTCTTATATTTCATAGGTTCTTTTGTACTTTCTGACATGAGAGGTTGATTAAAATCATTAACAATCAACACACTGTTAAGAGAGTATTTACTCTGTTAATTACTAGACCTAATTTTCTGTGGCAAGTTCAGTGTGTAATTAATGTGCAGGTATAATAACTTGGTAAATTTCACAGGGATTTTGAACACGAGATGCCATTTTTGCTGGAATGGCATAAGTCAGCCAGCAATTTGTGCAATTAGATACAGTATCCCTTTCTTGCTACAAGCAGTTGGCCAAGTCTCTCTTTAATAACAGCGTGCACCCTTCAGATGTCGTTATATTTTCAGCTTCACATCTGAGAACAGCAATGGATTGTATGGTTTTTTCAACACAAATTTTAATAGAACGATCTAAGACTAAAATTGCTAAAACTGCATCAGTGTATTCATCTTTATTTTAAGAATTACAGTTTTAATTTTCTACTCAAACTTAAACTTACTTTATAGATATTAACTGTTACAATTTTTAAAATTATTTGTTTAAGGTACATTGAGCTTACAAGAATAACTTGTATCTAATAGTACTCGACATCTACAGTCTGAGTGATAGGCAGGTTATAAGAAAAAAATCATGGATGCCAGAAAAGAGGAGAAGTAGAAGAAGCTGAAGGATCACAAACACAGTTGAAGGAACATTTTTACAATGTTTGAAAGCCAGGAGGATGGTGGAAAAGTAAAGGAATTCTGGGAAGACAATTCAGGGTGCAGTTGTTTTGTGGATGGTGAAGTGACCACCTACGAAGGAGTTGGAGAATGAAAATCAGAAGGTTTGGAGATGTACAATTAGATTATGTATGTAGGATGAGACAAACAGTGGACAAATTTGAAAGCGAGGACAAGAATCTCAAAGTGAACTTACTCGGTCTTAGAGCCAGTGGAGCTTGGGAAAGGACAAGGTGCAGAGCTTTGAGTCAGTGTGTTTTAAATGAGTTATAATTGTAGAGGATGGAAATCTAGTTAAGAAAGTGTTTGAGAAATAAAAATGTGGGTTAGGAAGAGGAGAGGTATAAGTAGTGCTAAGTCATGTTGTAGAGGTGAAAGAAAGTGGTCTTAGCATTGGAATGTATATGGGAAAAGATGCTTAGCTTGATTCAGCACAGTACACAAAGGTTCCAAAAATAAGGACTTTTTCTGACTTGGCAGCTGAGGAAGTTGACATAGTCACAGCCAGGTACAGGCAGAAGCCAAAAAGATAGTTTCAGTTTTTCCAACTATGGTTCATCCAGATCTTAATATTAGACCAGCAGCTGTATATTGTTGCAGCAGCCTTAGAGTCAATTAGAGGAGGCAAAGACATAAAAGCATGATATAATATAAAAATATATATTTTGAAATATCATGCTTTATCTCTGTAGCATACATATGATGAAGAAAAAAGGATGAAGGATGCAGTTTCAGCTCCAATGACAGATGTAATAACTTAATTGCAATAGGAGTGAGAAGAACCAGTAGAAAGCAGTGCCATAAAAATAGACAGCAAAGGAGTGATTACTGGTGGAAGATGAAGGCAATAATGATGGTTGATGATAGAGCTGAAAGATCTGGAATTGTTCCTAGTCAGTTGGATGACCTTGGAGTAAGATATAGATTCACAATGAAAAGAACATAATATTACAGCTCACGGTGGTCAAGTCAGATTAGTAGTGGATGTCCAGGATTTTGCGCACCATATTCAATCAAGTTTATGGCCTGTGGATTTGAGGTCAAAAGGCTTGTTAATAACCTAAGGAGTGTAGTAACAATGGCATATCATCCAAGATGTATTTGGGACAAGATTGCTAAAGATTGTGGTGAGATAGTTATAGAGTTATTTGAAAGTTGCAGTGTCATCGTGGTTTGTAAGACAGAGGAGTTGTACTTGAAATTTTAATAAATGCTTTTAATGCAGTTGGTTAAGTAAATCCTACAAAAAATACTTTTTTCTATTTTAGATTCAGTTGATTTTTTCAACAATTAACTGAAAATGGACATTGTTCTGTATTAAAATCTATTTAAAATTATTATTTTAGTAAAGAACAAACTTTCAGCTGCTCCAATGAACATGTTGCAAGATATCATTTGCTACAATGTGTGCAAATAAATTGTTTTCGCTTTTCATGCCAAGAAAATCTCAGTTTTCAACTTATAGTTGACTGATGTCTGACACATTCAAATATGGACATGGCTGCCATTTTAATTATTTGTTTGATTAAATCACAAAACTATGCTATGTTAGCATATTGATTTATTTTGAGTATCAAAATTTGGAATAATTGTTCATGTTTCATATGAGTAATAATCAAAAATGGCTGTACTTTCCAGATTCTCTGATCCGGATGATCACATCTTTTTGAGAGTTGTCTCAATAATGTAAATATTTTAAACATTTTTTTTCCCAAAATTTTAAGGCAGTTATTTGTGCACATCCTTATCTTGTCTTGTATTTATCTTCACAGTGGAAAGCACATGATGGAGTCATTCTGAAGGTAGACTGGAATGCTGTGAATGATCTCATCCTTTCCGGTGGTGAGGACTGTAAATACAAGGTCTGTATTCTGGCAAATGCTCTGACCTAATGCTTCCCTTGAAGTTGGCTCAGATGTAATATGGTTATTGAATGGAAATTCAGAGCTGATGTAGAATATAATATTTTTCAAATCTCTCCATGGCCTCATCCCTCCCTACTTCTGTAACCTCCTCCAACCCTACTGCCCCCAGAGATATCCTCTAATTTTGGCCTTTTGCACATTCCTGATGTTAATTGCTCCACCATCGGTAGCCATGCCCTCAGCTGTCCTCCCTAAACTGCTCTGCCTCTCAACCTCTTTTCCACCTTAAGGTGTTCCTTAAAATTCCCCTTTTACCAAGCTATTGCCCTAATATCTTGTTAGCTGGTTTATTGTCAATTTCATTTAGTACTGCTCCTTTGAAGTGGTTTGGGAAGCTTTACTACATTACAGGTGCTATATAATTGCAAGTTGTTGTTCTGGGTAAGAGGAAATGGTGAAAGCAGTAGAAGCAGTTGAATGAATGGTTTTTATCTAGATGACAAAAGAAATTCCAGAGCACCTTACACATTGTGGAAAGTAAGGATGGAGGGAATGGGCTCTCAGAAGGCAATCAGTAGTGCCAAAATGAATTTCGGATTATGTTTTCCTCCAAAATAATTCTATAGTGGACAGTTTTTGGTGGAGGTGAACAAGGTCCTAAAGAGCTTGATGGACTGAATTACGTCTGACAATAGGTTATTATGCAAATTGTGCACGAGGTTTGCATCCCTTGAATGTATGGGAGCACAGGTAGGGGCGTACAAAGAGGTGTAACAGAGATCAGATACAGGTTTTCCTGGTATTGATGATATGAAGGTGGAGGTGAGAGAGCGGTTATGAAAATGAATAGCTGCAGAGATATAGTAGCAAATGGAAAGCCAAAGACCAGACAGTTGGAAGTTTCAGAGTGCAGCTATAAGTGACATAGGAAGAGTTTTCTCAAGGAGCGGATACAAAAGGAAATGAAGTTGAAAGAGTGTACATGGATGTGGGTGGTGAGCGATATAAGGAAGTGGTCAAAGATGGTCCTCTCATTGTTCAAGCCCACAGGAATAGACATTCCGCAGAAAAATGAATGTTTGGGACACGGTGGAAGGTGTGAATATAAGTAAATTTAAATAGGAGAGAAGTATTGGAAAGACAAAGGGCAGGAGTTGAGATGAATATTAAAATGACTGAAAATGAGAAGTCACAGTGGAGAGGCTGAAGGGAGAAAGAAGGGAGGATATCTCTGGGGGAAAAGCTCAGTGAAGCTCAGGGTGCAATGGGATTCAATAGGTTGAAGTACTCAAAGTAGAAGATGACAGAGTCCATTGTAACATGATAATAAAGGCTGTGGAGATTTAATCTATGTACGTGGTGCAATGTCTACCTAGGCAGGAGGGTTTTGGTAATAAGCAAGGGGTTATCACCCAAGAGTCAAGTTTTGGTCAAAGTCAGGATGCCACAATTAAGCTGTGATGACAAGGGCAATGTTTACAAGTGAGTAGAATACTTTGGGAGGAAGTGCAGAGGGTGTGGTGATTGTTGATCTGCTAGCACAGTCCAGGAAGATGGTTAATGGGTGGGATGAATGGCTGAGAAGAAACTTTAAGAGGTTGACTCCAATCATATATGACGGGTGAAATGTTCAGCAAGAGAGTAGCTTGATGCATTCGGGGTTATGGCTCATAAGGCAGCAGTGACATGTGCTTTCATGAGCCAAATCAAGAATGCTGAAAGGGGTACAGAGTGTATCTGTGGCTTTATTCAAGGGTGTTCAAACCTAGGACAGCAGCAGAACAGAAGTAAAAGCAGAAAAGTGATGGGTTGAGATAGGGATTGCGATAGGGTTAAGGTACCTGAGAGGAGCAAAACAATAATTAGTATGGTCGATGGAGAAGAGAAACCTGAAAAGCAGAACAAAGCAAGAAATAAGTAATGGCTTGAGTGGATAATGTCAGCCATGGTTCAGTTGGTCACATTCTTGCCTCTTGAGTCAAAGATTGTAGGTTCAAGTCTCACTCCCAGAGATTTGAGCACAAAAATATAGACTGACACTCCATTGCAGGACTGAAGGACTGCTGCAATGTCAGAGGTACCATCTTTCATGAGACTTTAGGCCAAGCTCTTGTATGCTCTCTCAGGTAGGCATAAAGGATCCATCACACTATTTCAAGGGAGTTACCCTAATTATCCTGGGAGTTATCCAAGGGGAGGTGCCCTGGGCAATATTTATTCCTCAATCAACATTATTAAAACCAATTATCTGGTCATTATCACATTCCTGTTTGCGAGAGCTTGCTGTGTAGAAATTGACTACGCTTCAAAAATACTTCACTGGCTTAAAACACTTTGAGATGTCCTGAGGTCATGAATAGTGCTTTTAAAATGCAATTCTTCCTTTCTGTAAATTGTGCATTGAAATTATCACAGTGGGAATAAAATTTATATAGGTATGGGGGAGATCTGTCAGGACATATAGTCTGTTGGAAGCTGCCTTGCTAATTTCTGCCATGTTGCAGGAGATAACATGAAGCAGTCCATAGTTTAAAGACTGAGGCCAGGAAGAATATTAAGCATGCACACAGCTGGATTCAGACATCGTACTTCCAGGTTCCGGCTGAGCCTGACACATGCCTGCCAGAAAATCTCTGACCAAGAGGCAAAAATTAATGGGGAATGGACAAGGAACTAATTGAAGATCAATCACAGACATTGTCAAGTAGCGTCCTTCTATGCTGTAAATTTTATTTCAGACAAAGAAAGATAGAACGAAAAAATCTAAGAAGTGGGACTATGACAACATGAGTCTTATTCCAGAAGTAATGTTCTATTAATTTTTTTAGAGGGGGGATTTTTACTTGTTTGTGGTTCTGGAATAGTGATATTTTTTCATGGCAAATGTTAACATTTAAGAGGCATTGTAGTCATGCTGTCCACACACGCACAGTGCGCTTCAGTTTTGCTCACTCAGTGGGTGGTATTTAACGCAGAAGATGGAGCTTTCCCCCGTCGGCTGGTGATCGAGCAAGAACACTGTATCACTTCCTTTCGGGAAGCCCTGCTGAATTAGGCATATCAGTGGACAGCGGCAGGCCTTGCCCGGGATCAAGGACCCTGGGGCATTGGGGGGAGTGCCGAGGTCCAGTCAACTCCGAGAGCTGCCGGCCAATTGGAGGCTGGCAGCTGTGCATTGCAGGCAACGCGACTGGGAATGAGGGCAGCTGCCATTAATGCACCTACCGGAGGCCAAGGATTACCAAGTGACCCCAGGCCAGATAAGTGATTACAGAATGGTGGTCGTGGGGAGGGGTCACTGGCTGAGGGTGTGGGCATGAGAGTTGGAAGAAAGGGTAGGGGATGGCTCTCAGTGGGCCCTACTTCCCAATGCCAGGTCCCTCGATCAGTCATTGAATGCTTTTGAATAGTGTACACTGCCCCCCCGCCTCCCCATGTTGGGAACTGGTTTGCTTTTCAGGTTACCTCTGTGATGACTCCCTGCTTGCTGCTGGTTGAATGCTAAATTGTGTCAGGATGAGGCCCTTAGTTGGGCATCAAGTGCCCACCTGAGGGCCTCAAATGGCAGTGGAGTGGAAAGGCCATCCATGAGGCTTCCTGCCTTGGATTTAGTTGGGGCAGAGGCAGGATGGTTGTGGGGTCCCCACCTGCCACTTTCCCACCCGATTAAATGCCCGCCTGCCTCCAAACTTGCCCCGGGAGTCGGCGGGGGTGGTTTAATTCCACCCAGTTTGAGAATCAAGGAATGAATATTATTAAAGTTGATCCTTGCTTCCTGTCAAATTATATAGCAAACTAAATTATTTACTGAAAACATTTTTGAAATTTTTTGTGCATATTTTTAGGTATGGGACAGTTATGGACGTCTGTTGTATAGTGCCCAGGTGCATGACTATCCTATAACATCTGTGGCTTGGGCACCTGATGGGCAACTATTTGCTGTTGGATCATTCAACACCCTTCGTCTATGTGATAAAACTGGGGTAGGTGATTATTCATGCCTCTAAAAATTAGTAGACTAACAGACAATTGCTACTGGTGCTGTGTCATCAAGACTATTCAGCATGACTGGAATGTTTAAAAACTTGTAGACCCTACCTTACTTATTTTGTTTTCCAACCATTATCTCTTGCCTTTTCTTTTCGTGAAAGTGTTTGCTCTTTGCTTCCAGTCCTCATCCAACATCCACTTATGGACTATTAGTAGAGGACAGGGGGTAATGATGAAGAGGGAGCTCAGGCAGAATTTTCTCTTCCTAATCTGAGGCTAATTGTGATCTATTGGAGAAGCAGACTATAGCTGTAGTGGTTTTCCTGAAAATCAACTCTCTCCTTTTTACTTAGTGATTGTATGTTCTTTTTAAAGAAGAAAGAGTGAGGATGCATTGTACTAGCGTTCAGAAACTGTTATCTCTATATGGTATGTGGCCAGCAGACAAATAAATCTCGCATTGAACTCATTGGTTCTCACACATCTGTTGTGTGATGTTGATTTCCCATGCATCACATTTTTAAAATCAACAGCATTGCCTTTTTAAAAATTAAGAAGGTTTCGTACTAAGTTTAAGATATTCCCAGAAGGTCCAGTGGACCAGAAACACCTCCACATTGACACAAAAGTGGCAGTATAACAACATTAATTACTGTACATTGACTTGTAATGCTAGATATTTGAGCCCTTGGCAAATGATTATAAATTTCTGTGCTGCAAAATTGTTTAGAAATGCTGACCTGGACTGGTTTAGTCTTCTAGTATTGTTAAAGAGGTGGATAGGCAGTCCTTGACTCCTTAAATGACAGAACAGAAGTGTTGTTCTTAGCTGTCAAAGATGTTTGTGTATTGCTCCAAAAACTAATAGAAGACAGTGCTTTGTGCACTAATAGATAGTGCTTATGCATGTTTAATACATGAAATCCCTTCGCAGCTGCTTGTTATTACTGTAGCTTCTGCTCTTGACATTTTTCTTCTGTTTGCTGAATCTGTTGCTCAAATGTCTTCAACTCTAGTTCATCAACTTCATACAGTCACTGGTTTGTAATCCAACAAGGTTGATGAAAAAAGGTTTGTTCGAGGACATTGCTATAGTATTTCATCTGACCTTTGCGGAATTGTAAATCTTTTTGTTTATTCTGGGATGTGGGTGACACTGGCAAAACAACATAGAGAGTCAAGCACATTGTATGAGACTTGAGTCACATATAGACCAGACCAAGTAACAGTGGCAGGTTCCCTTAAAGTACATTTGTGAACCGATAGGGTTTTTCCGACTAAGTGAAAAAATTATCAGATATCCTGCACCATAACCACTAACCTATTGTATCTTACCATCAAGTGCCTTATCTAGGATGGTTTTTTTTTATTCTTTGGGATGTGGCCTTTGCCCATCCCTAATTGCCCTTGAACTGAGTGGCTTGCTAGGACATTGCAGAGGGCAGTTAAGACTCAGCTACATTGCTGTGGTTCTGGAGTCACGTGTAGGCCAGACCAGGTAAGGATGACAGATTTCCTGCCCTAAAGGGCATTATTGGACCAGATGGATTTCTACAGCAATTGGTGAAGGTTGTTATGGTCACCATTACTGATATAATTCCATTGACATATCTCCAATACTACTACTTATGCCACACAAGTGTCAGGCAAGTAACATTCGTGTCACACAAATACCAGCTAATGACCATCTCCAATAAGAGAGAATCTAACCATCTCCCCTTAATATTCAATGGTATTACCATCGTTGAATTCCCCCACAATCAACATTCTGGAGGTTACCATTGACTAGAAACTGACCTGGACCAGCCACGTAAATAAGATAGCTACTAGAGCAGGTCAATGACTGGGAATTCTGCGGCATGTAATGCACCTCATGTTCCCCAAAGCCTATACACCATCTACAAGGCAAAAGTCAGGAGTGTGATGGAATACTGTCCACTTGCCTGGATGGGTGCAGCTCCAGCAACCTTCAAGCAGCTCGAAACCATCCAATGCAAAGGAACCCATTTGATTGGCACCCCATCCACTACCATAAACACTCCTCCACCACCAATGCACAGTGGCAGCAATATGTACCATCTACAAGATGCATGGCAAGAACTCACTAAGGCTTCTTCAACAGCAACCGCAGCCTCGACTACCTAGAAGGTCACGGTCAGCATATGCATGGGAATACCGCCACCTGCAAGTTCCCCTTCAAGCCACACACTGTCCTGAATTGGAACTATATCACCATTTCTTCACTGTCATTGAGTCAAAATCCTGGAACTCCCTTCCTAACAGCACGGTGGGTGTAGCTACACCACATGGACTGCAGTGGTTCAAAAAGGCAGCGCACCACTTTCAAGGGCAGTTAGGGATGGGCAACAAATGCTGGCCTAGCTATCAATGCCCACACCTCTGAATTTTGTTTTTTATTTATTCTAATGCAAGATATAGACTGGCTAGAAGGCCTTTAGTATATGCTGAGGGTCCAGGGCTGCACTTCTCCAGATTCTTGGCTCTTTGTGCAAGTGAGGAACTCCAAAGCAGAAGTTGAAAGGCAAACAATAAAGTTTATGGCTCCATGCAAATTCTAGTGGAATGTACAATTTATGATGTTGAAACAGCAGTCTGCTATATGGATAGATTAAGTAGATAAGAATATTGTTCTCCAGGCCCTGAGAAAGTGTTGAAAATGATCAATGTCTGTTGTACTCTACACAATGGCTTAGGTTACCCTCCCACAGTGCTGTTGTCAGCCAAATTGCAGCAAGGTACAATTTCTATCTAATGGACTCGGCATTAACCCTGACACACATCTCTGCTGTTTTGGTGTTCCCATGCCTTTTACTGCTTGAAAGACTAGGGCAGTAATTTTGAATAGTTCCTGCCACAATTTTACTTTAATTTTCCTGCCTTAAAGATAGAAAAATTTTGCATGTTTCCCTCCAATGATACCTGTGTATGTTGGCATGAATTATGCACAGAATTATTGAGGGGCAATGACAGGAAACATGATGTATGATATAATACTGTCATCAGTTAAGCACTTTCAGCATCTGGCAGAAGTGGCAGTGAAAAATTTGATGGCCAGAAAAAATGTGTAAGGAATCAATGTAATTGGTTTCTGTTTCATTTTCTGCTCCTGAGCACCTTTATCTTTGATCTTAGCCTGATAATTTTGTATAAATATTGATGTCTTAAGTCTAACTCTCAAATCCTGAGCACCAGGATTATATTCAGATGAAAATTCTAATTCAACTGTTTTTCTAACTAATCTGCTTCTGATCAATCATTTATAGAACCAAATAACAATTTTAAAAAGGACCATCATTTGGACAAATACCCGTTATGAAATTTAAAATTACATAGCAATTCAGTTGAATATAATTTTCCTTTGAACGTTAAATACCTGACGGTTTTATTCTATTTATATTATAAATTCTAGAAATAAATAATTCCATGTTGAAACATGCACCCAGTAACATACCCTGTTAATTGAATAACTCATGAGGAATTGTAAGAGAAAAAGAATATATCGTTTGCAACAGTACTGTTGGCAAACTCAGTTTAAAGAAGATTTTTGAGGCTTGTTTCAGATTTAGAAATTTCCTTTTGAGGATCTTGATGCAGTATGGTTTCAACTAGTTTGCGAACAACTGTGAAGTAATACTTAGATAAAAGCAAAAAACTGCAGATGATGGAAATCCAAAACAAAAACAAAAATAAAAACCTGGAAAAACTCAGCAGGTCTGACAACATCTGCAGGGAGGAACACAGTTAACGTTTCGAGTCCGCATGACTCTTCTGTTGAGTCATACGGACTCAAAATGTTAACTGTGTTCCTCTCCGCAGATGCTGTCAGACCTGCTGAGTTTTTCCAGGTATTTTTATTTTTGTTTTTGTTGTGAAGTAACACTTGTTTGTACCATTGTACACTAGCAGTAGGCATGCTTTCACAATATTTTAACCATAGGTAGTATGGTGAATATTAACTTTTAATCTTTAATGTGGTAATTTTGCATGAATATTGAGGATTCACATTATTTGATATATGCAAGTTTCTTAAAGACTTTCATTTAAAGCTATATTAGTTAAAGTGTTCTGAAAACTGTAGTCATGTTAATAACAGGTAAAGAAAGAGAGAATCTGTCAATTCTACCAATGAAGATTTGACCAGGAATAAAATGTTGGAGAAACAGCAGACTTGGGGGGGAGAGGAGGTGGGGAATTGTTGGACAGCTTTGAAAAGAAACAAAGGGATGCCTGAGTCAGCAGTAGCAACAAATGTTCTCCCCAGACATTAGTACAGTATTTTGAGCTTCAGGGTTTGAGGGTTAGATTTAAGACTGTTGCAAGATTGTAAATATGATTTCTACTACTTACCAATGCCTATTCGTTGTAAAAGTGCGCCAAGCCAAGTTTATTTTTGCTGTCATAACTATAGTTTTGCAACCAATATACTATTAATGTTTCTTAAAGAATTGAGCCATTCTACTTCTTTTTGGAAGGATTTAAATTCATATACTACAATTAGGATTTTTTCTTCATGTGTTAAATATTTATAAATTTTAAAATAAAAGCTTTCAGCAGTTTGAAATGCATTACTTTCCTGGATGATGCTTAGTACTATAAATAAAACTGAAACCCATTAGAAAAGTACCATTCTCATCACTATTATTGTTGCTGCATTTATGGATTCAGTCCACAAATTGTTGGAGCTCGGGAAAAATTGACAACCGCCTTCTGTTTTACTGAACTTTATGTTTAGAAATAGCCAGGGTGGAATCTTTCCAGTATGAAATATTGTGGTTTTCCTCCTCCTTTTCTCCCATTACCTCCCCTCCCCCCTCATCATATTCCCCAGCCACCACAGACATGGAGAATAGATAGATGACAGCCTCAGACACAATGGGGCCCAGCCAGGCCCTCTGGCAGAGTCATTAGTTTCTAAACCATTAAATCATTACCTTCACAGACAAGGCAAACATGCGTCTGAGAATACAACCTGTCATCCATGCCAGATACTTTGTCTGACAGTAGATATTCTGCCTGAAAATGCCAACCATGCGAAACCCATGAAAATTCTGCCAAACTATTAACCCTTAATACACTTTTGTAACAAGATACAGTGAACAGAAGAACCTTAGAATTATACTTATTTATTCCAATGACAGAAAAAAGGTTTTGAGAATTAGGTTCTATAACAATCACAGTATATTGCTTTTTTAAGGAAAACCAACAAAATATATTTATATATTATGTCCCACCCTCCCTTAAACCAGCTTATATTTCACCTCTTTTCTACTTTTCCTTAGTTCTGTTGAAGAGTCATACGGATTCGAAATGTTAACTGTGTTCCTCTCCGCAGATGCTGTCAGACCTGCTGAGTTTTTCCAGATATTTTTGTTTTTGTTTTGAACAATATATATTTATTGCTATCCTTTCAGTCTATTAGGGTTCAAGATTATAACATCAACATTTCAGTTGCCATTGTTATATATTGTGATCGTATTAATTCTGTCCTAATGACCAATTTTTATGTGTTCCATGCTTGTCATGTCCTATAGTTTTAGGGTAACTTTGTTGGGAAATTAAAACATTGTCCCTGTTTGCTTTCATTGACATCATTAATCATTTCTGGGAAATGTGTAAGATGGCTAAATTAGCTGCAGTACTTAACCTGCAGTGCCCCAACACATTTGTGTGGTTGATTTGCTATTTTACAAGGCTTTATTAAAACATGTATTTCCCTTTCTTGGAGATCCATCTTGGTAGGTGTAGCAATTAAGTAAGGAAGGTGAAAATTGGTTTTAATAAAAATGGGCGGAATTTTCTGCGCCCGTTGGCATCAGACGTGAGCAGACAATGTGGCAGGAAGACCAAAAATCGGTTTCACAGTGTTGTGAAAACAGTTTGTGATTGTTTGCTCCGCCCATCAATGGAAGGGTGCCTTTCCTGCTGCTGGACATCAGGAATGTCATTTTAATACATCTGCATATCATTATAATCCCTGCTTACCGAAATCATTCCCCCATGCTGGATCATCTGGGCACGCACCAATGTGTTTCACAACTGAACGTAAGCGACATGCACCTGGCGAGCTGCACTTCACTCCGGACTTTGAGGCTTGTTCACCTACCATGCTTCGGGCGGCACTCATGGATTTCAGTGCCAGGCTTCGCAAGCAACCTAATATCACTTTTAGAGGGGCTCATGGGCAAGTCTTTATTTACAAGACCAGCCATAAGGTGGGGGTAGATTTTCAATGGCTGCAGGGCTATGGCTTGCTTGGGGAAGGGGGTGAAGTGGCCTCAGGCAAGTGCAGAGGCTGCAGGGTGAGGGCTGTACTGGGGAAGGGGATATCTCAGGGTGTATATGGGGACATGTTGATCTGTGCAAGTGGCCTCAAGGTGGTGAGGGCTGAGGAGACAGTTTCCAGAGGATATGAGGCCAGATGGAGATGTGAGGGTGAATGTGAGAGAGAATGTGGCGATGTCTCTTGAGCTGGCAGTGATTGAGATACCAGTGAATGTGTGATGGCCTTGAGTGTGAGTTTAGATTGATGAGATGGTCGCCTTGCCTTGGTGGCATGGATGAGATCATTCATCCTCTTTCAGCACTGGATGGCGAACCAGTGCAGCATTGGCACTGACCACCATTGCCACCGCCTCCCAAGCTGGAGTGGTGACACTGACAGGCCTCCTGCAGCCAGAGCAGGGGTAAAGGACATCGTGGTAGGTTCCAATGGTGTCCAAAAGACACCCCAGGGATGTGCCACTGAATCGGGGGGGGTTTGCTGCAGTCTTCTTGCCTTTTGGGGCCATGTCTTCTGTGCAGCAGTCCTGGGCTGGAAGCACTGATAGGTGCACGCGGCTACACTTTAAATATGGCGCCCAACATGAGGAAGTAGCAAGATGACAGCATGGCGGGTGAATCGGAGGCCACCCACCAGTGAAATGGTGTGTTTCCTAGGAATGCGGGATTGGGAGGATACGGCGCAAGAACCCTCCATTGCAGCCAACGGGTAAAATGTCCTTTTTCCCGCCTCCTACTGCACTTCTGGGATGCAAATCTGGAACAATTCCACCCAATGGCTAATTCTGCACTTGCAGGGAATATGGGTCAGAGAATTGAGGGTAGTATGTTGTATCACTAACTCTGATCTGTGTCCACATTTTAGTATGTCTTCCCTTCGGATTTTGGATTGAATGCAAATACATTTTTCTTTCACATTGCTGCTCACTGTGCAAAAATGACAACACATTCACAATTGAGTTTGAATGATGTTTCTCAGACAAACTAAGTAAATCTCTAAATTGGAACTTTAAATATTTGCATCAAAAAGAGGGGAAATATTTGCAAGTTATTTAAATTAAATTAGCAACTTCAGTCATCCTAAACTGTAACAGTTGTAAAATAATTGAAGCCACCGCCGCCTCTGATTCAACCTTCTGATTTATGTTGGTGTAATTCAGTTAGTGTTGGATTGAAAACAATTTTGTACTTACTCTGTAAAATTTATATTTTGTAATTCAACCAGATTGATTTGATTTTTCACTTCAGCATAAGCTACCCAAAATAATTCATTTTCATGACATTTGCCTAGGTTTAATTTGAACTTATATGCAGAACAGGGTGCTCCTGGCTCCACAGAAAAGGGTCGGCGGGGGGGGGAGGTTGGTGGGAGTCATAAACATATCTCTGGTGGTTGACGACAAGGATCGCCAAAGAATCCTAAATGCTGCAAGTCCAATGAGGTGACTAATTCGTGAAAGGAGTCTATTAACAAGCATTAGATACTATCACAGACAAGATATCCATAATTATTATCTGTGATCAAAGTTTTTATCTGTGAAATTAGTGTTTCTTACCCTCAGTAATTTAAATGATTTCCAGCAGCATGCTATTGTGAATTTAAAAATCAAGATTATTTATAATCAAACACTTGCCCTAGAGGTTTAACACGCTGTCTCTCTCACATTATCACATACACAAAATTAGGTACAAATGAAGCAAAAACAGTATGATTGCAATCTGGAAATATTGTATTCTATTTCAAAGCAGGCCTGTAGTTTCTTAGATAAATTAATGCTTTAGCTGGAATTGAGGTCTTGTAAAAGCAGAGGGCTCTTAGTAAACTTGAGAGGCTCCTTCAACTTGAATTGGTCAGTTCTTAGGTTAGCTTGAATTTGGAACAGATTGAGGGGAAGAGTCCTTCTCCCACTTTCAAAGTGAAGCTGTATAGTACCTTGGCTGTGGAGTTGTCTTGCAGTTGGTTTGATGGCTTAGATGGTGCTTCTGATGGTATCTGTCATGGTGTTTCTGATCGGAATAGCTTCTGCTGTTATTTTTTAAAAGAACCAGTTAAAAACATGGCTGTCTTAACCATATGACCCGTGACAAATCCAAAGTCATCCTTCCAAAAAAGGTGGTGGATTGATAGAACATCCTGTGTTATAGCCTTTTGCACTTTTGAGAGTTTTGAGATATCCAGGGTTTTTGTAACTGAATGACCCATTCCATTTAAATTACCATTTTGAATGCCTTTCAGGAAAGAGCATTGAGTTTTGATGTCTCTATGGCCTAGAAATGTGGGTTGTGATAGCCTTGTTCTTTGGACAGTTCATCCTTAAAGGGACTAATGTAATGACCACAGCTGGTGTTCATTGCTGCGCAAACCAAATCCCAGAGGGAAACTTGGCTTACAGGCCATAACATTTTTTTTGTATTTTGAAAGCGAGAAGACGGCATAGTGATCTCAGCAGTAAGAGGTCCAGTAACACTTTTTTGGGAATTTAAAAATTAAAAGGTAAAAGTTTTATTAACACAATTAAAAGAAAACTTAAGCACACAAGATTACAATTGCATGTTTAAGGTTAGTCTTACAAAACATTCCCCCCAAAAACTCTCTACTTGGTCAAGCCCACAAGCAAATGCCTTCCAGGCCTCACTGAATAGATAAAAACAAAAACAGAATTACCTGGAAAAACTCAGCAGGTCTGGCAGCATCAGCGGAGAAGAAAAGAGTTAATGGTTCGAGTCCTCATGATCCTTCGACAGAAGGGTATGTCGAAGTTCTGTTGAAGGGTCATGAGGACTCGAAACGTCAACTCTTTTCTTCTTCGCCGATGCTGCCAGACCTGCTGAGTTTTTCCAGGTAATTCTGTTTTTGTTTTGGATTTCCAGCATCCGCAGTTTTTTGTTTTTAATCTCACTTAATAGATGTCTACTATGAAATCCAGTGATATTACATGAGACAAACAGCTGTAGCTTCAATAAAGGCGAACCAAATGACCTCTACCCTCTTCCACTCTGCAGTGGAATCCACTTCAGAATAAAACGGCTTGCTGCAGCTGAAGGTTTTTCTGGCTTGACTGGATGACTGGTTCGAACTGCATCCTCTCCCGGCCTGGAGCTACAGCAATAGCTCAACAGCTGAAACAGCCCGAGCTATATCTCTCAGCTCCACAGTAACTCTAAAATGCATTTTTCCCCCTTTTCATCTTAGTTCCATTGTTCTCTCACCTCTTTGAAACTCAAACCCTTCCAGATTTCAGGTCTTTCATGTTTCCATCTTGACTTTGCTTTCGGATCAATTAAATAACACACTCCACTACTATTTACCTATGGAACTCTTGCAAGTTGCAAACATGTTTCTTTGTGACCTCTGACTCCCCTTTGACATTCAAACAACCTCTCAATTTATCTAAAAATACAAATGTTAGATCTAACCCATTTACTTGAATCTCAAAGTTAACATCTCCTATTCTTTTCATGTTTCCAACCCCAGACAACCAGACTCCTATCAATCTCTTGCCCAGCTTAATTAAATCTCTCTCACACAGCCTTCTTTACCGTATAACACAATATTCCAACAACATTTTTTAAAAAAGTCCAGTCTCATATCTCCCTTCTTAACGAAAAATGAACCACCATGATTCCAACAAGATGATTTCATTTTTCAACCCATTTCTTATTCCTTCCTACATTTAACTATACAAACAAAACTATTACACCATAGTGTACATGCATCACCATGAAAATATATATACACAAGTCTTTTATAAAAATAGAGTTTATTCCGGTCCATTCTTTATTTGCCAATATCCAAGTTCTTTTGAATTTTAAACCCTCGACAACGCATCCACAATCAAATTTTCCCATCCAGCCACATGTATAATTTATAAATTGAATGGGTGCAATAATAAACTCCACCAAAACAGTCTTGTGTTTCTATTCTGAAACTTTTCCAGAAACGTCAAGGATTGTGGTCAATATATATAACTGTCTCTGAAGAATTGTTTGCAACACACACTTCAAAATGCTGCAAAGCTAACACCAAACTTAGTCTCTTTCTCTATAGTTGAATATTTCTTCTGGTGTACATTCAACTTCCGTGAGAAATATCCTACCGGCTCCTCAATTCCTAGTTAATCATCTTGTAGCAATATGGCACCAAAACCAACATCACTGGCATCAATAGCCAACTTAAACTGCTTTGTATAATCAGGTGCTCATAGAACAGGTATAGTTGTTAGTACAGCTTTCAAGCTGTCAGATGTATTCTGACACTCCTACGTCCATTGGAATTTTCTGTTTTTTTTAAAAATCCAGCCAGCAGAGCAACTACACTGCTGAAGTTTGGCACAAATTTCCGATAAAATCCACTCATGCCTAGAAATCTCAAAACTTCCCAGTTCGCTGTAGGCACTGAGAATTCCACAATAGCTTTTACTTTTGCATCTCGTGGGGCCACTTGACTATGTCCAACAGCATGGCCTAAATATGTAACTTGCGCTTTCGCAAATACACTTTTAGCCAAATTCACAACCAAATTGGCTTCCTGCAGTTGATCAAACAGTTCATTTGATTGTAAATGTTCTCCCACATTTGATTGAATACTATTAAGTCAGCAATACAAACAGCACAATTGCTCAGTCCCTCAGTCATTTTGTTTGTCTCTGAAATGTTGCTGGTGCATTTTTCATACCGAAGGGCACTACTTTGCATTGATATAGACCATCTGGCGTTATGAAAGCTGACATCTCTTTTGCCCTTTCCGACAAAGGTACTTGCCAATATAGTCATAACAAGTCAATTTTGTGATAAATGTTGACTGTCCTACTTTCTCAATTAAAATCCTCCAATCGTGGAATATGACACAAATCTACTCTTGTTACTGCGTTCGCTTTTCTGTAATCAATACATAGTCTTTGTGATCCACCTGGTTTTGGCATCATTACAATGGGTGAGCTCCAATTACTGTGACTGGGCTCTATGATGTCATTTTGAAGCATAAATTCAATTTCTTTCTACACTTGAGCTAATTTTACAGGATTTAATCTGTTTGAGTGTTGCTTTATTGACTCTGAATTCCCCACATCAACACCATGTGCAGCTAATTCTGTTTTGCTCGGTTTATTTCCACAACTTGCTTTGTGCTACTGCAATAGCTCTTTTAAATCACTCCGACATTTTTCTGGAAGGTAATCCAATATTAAATCTAGATTCTTAAGCACTTACTCATCACAGTAAAGTTCTGCCGTTCGCACCTTCCTGGTTCGCATTTTCACTTAACCCACACTTTTAACACTGTCGCGTGAGCAATGTTCGGTTATCTGCGGTTTCTTCATGTTGAGGCGCCCTCTCTTTCTGCATCACAAATGGCCAGTTCCCACCTTATGCTAATATGTCAGGGCTAGAGGGCCTCCCTTTGGTCCACCAGCTGTCATGAATCCTTCTCACCACCCTTAATTGGATGATATTTGTTTTCCTCCTTCACCGTTTTGCTCCTTGCCCAGTTCCCTTGGGGATGCTCTCAGCTCCCGCCCCTTGTTCACTTTCCTGCCTGGTGGCCAGATCAGCGCCTAACACCAGCTTCTTGGCCATTTTCTGGGGGCACCGTCAAGCCTCTGGTTTCAAGTTTCCCTTGGCGCCGCCCTCCTGGCTTCTTCTTCACCCTGGCCGGACTCCTCTTCACCTTCCTCTTGTGGTGCCTTCAGCACCTTTCCTTCCCCAACCCCTCCCAGCCCCCATCCTCCCTTCCTACAGTCGCTTTGCGATCCTCGCCCAGAAACCCCTCCCTGCCATTAATTGGTGTGGCCGTTTGAAAATCTGGGTGGGCATGTCAGGGACACTGTGTGGGAATGGGATCTTGAACTGAACTGACAGGCAGCTTCCCGACCCTGAATTGAAAATCCCGGCCATACGCTAAGCATTTTTTTTACGTGTATGTCCAGGCAAAATACCTAATTGTCATTTGTGGTGACACCATTGTGATGAAATATTGCACTCAATTCCTTTGGGTCTTCTGCTTTCCCTCCATCCAAAAATATAATTTACCAAAAGACCTTTCATCAAAATTAATACTGTACCCGATTCAATTTCAAATCTTCGTTGATGTATTGCTCAGAGGCTCCCCGGTCTATCGTAGACAGGTACTGCATCACAATACTGCCCAAACCAATGTTATCCTTGCATGGCTGAAACCTATCTGAATGAGTTCTATTCAAAAGCATGTTCCTTGTTCGTGATTTTGCTGTTTGCAATTGGAAATTCAATTGAATTGAATAAAAATGTGGAATTAAAGTCTAATGATGACCGTGAAACCATTGCCAATTGTCATAAAAACTCATCTGGTTTACTAATGTCCATTAGGGAAGGAAGTCTGTTGTCCTAACCTGGTCTGACCTACATGTGACTCCAGATCCACAGCAATGTGGTTGACTCTTAAATGCCCCTCTAAACAAGGGCAATTCAGGATGGGCAATAAATGTTGGCCTAGCCAGTGATGCCCACATCCCATGAATAAAAAAAAAGCTCTGGAAAGCATTCTGTTTCTGTTTCAGAATAAGCTGTCTGATATAATTTCTTCAAATCTGAATCCTTCTGCTGTAATTCCACTAACTGCACTGAACTAAACGCCTCATCCTCTTTAATCTTCTCCTCCTGAGTAATCTTCTTAAATTCAGTTGGCTGGATCAACCTTTCAGTATCTTCCCTCTTCCTGTTTAAACTTGTGCATTTATGATCTCATCACCACACAATCTGGAAACAATCCAGGATGCTCTTTCTGTAACACCTCTGTTGATTGTGTTTCAACAGGCTGCTCTACTACAGTAGAAATAGTTAATGTCTGTGACCCAACTATATCATTCCCAAGAATAAACTGAACCCCTACAATGGGCAATTTCTCCATTACCCCAACAATCACTTTTTAAATTTACCAAATAGGTTTGACTTTGCCATGTATTCCTTTACTGAATATCTTGCCCTACAGTAACCCTTCTGGAGAACAGCTAGCACTATCCCATAACATTAAAGAACTGGCTAACCCCAGTATCCCTTAAAATGTTGACATCCTTTCCTGCTCTTCCCTGTACACATGGATATATTTTCCCTTTGAATATAAATTTTTTAAACACCTCTGCAACCTGCCTTTCAGAACTCTCTCTTGGGTAAGTTTTGAACACATTCCCACTTCTCTAGCTACCACTGATTCTTCCTGCTCCACCTGCACAAAACCCACTGATTTTTCTTGCCTCTGGGTCTCAGAGCCCAAGCTCTTACTTACAGAACTTTTGAATTCCAATTACTGCAATCGGTTTCCCATTTAACCTCCAACAACTTGATCTTGTGTGTCCAGCCTTATTGCAATGGTAACATATCAGTTTCCTTTCTTCAACTCTACTTTCCACCTTTAATAGACTGGCATCCTTCAATTTGATCCTTATTACTAAGATTTTTACCATCACTAGGTTTTCTAAATCTCCAGCTTCCCTGCTGATTTCCATATGACCCTTTTCCTATTGGATGGTGAGTGGGCTGTCTGGAAAATTACATTGAGTGACTGTTTCCCACATAGTGCAGGCTTCTGAACCCTATTAGACCCTGATGGCAGGGTTCGAAGCCACCGAGAAAAATCCCAAACATCCCGTACTAAGAGTAATATAGGTAAGAATAGACAGGTTATCTAATTTGAGCTATAAGCATTGGAGAAAATGTATAAAATTAATGTCTCAAAGGGGCTTGAGATCAGCTTTTCTTCCATTCCACAAGGAGTGATAAAGACTCCCAATAAAGCAATTAATGCTGCTTTGATTAATACCTAAAACAAAAGCCTGTTTGAATATCTGATTCAGGATTTGACGGGGTATACAAATAAATATAGAAAGGGTTGGTTGATATTATGGGGAATGCGCTAGTTTTTGAGCTGCTGGTGTTATGAAATGTCAAGCCAAGAAAGACAAAACAGTCAAAAATAATGCAGATATATGCTTAGATAGATATCCTGGAGCTTTACACAATTTATTTTGGGAGGTTCAGGGGAAAACCTGCAAAGCCTTTTTTAGGAGACTGAATTGGTTGGAAAATGGTTTTGTGGAACGAATATTCTATGAATGAGTATGATGGATCAGATGGTCACTTTTTAAAATTCCTTGTTCTTTACAAGCTAATTTATAATTAAACAAGCTGGTATTGTATGTCCTGTTGATTTATCTGGACTGGGATCCAAATGAAATGTCCAGTGGGAAGCCCAGTTCATAGACTTTGCAGTTTTAATTGCAAAATAGATAATGAAGCTGATTCAGATTGTATATTGGATAAAGTTAAAATGTATTTGGAGTTGTTTGGTTTCACTAGATCCCCTGCAACACCACACAAGACTACAATTGCGATGAGTACAGGAGGTTTTTGCCCCCCCCCCCACAATATTGATAAATCAGTCTCCAAAAATACTATTTGGCATAGCACCCATGTTTTTCTAAATGGTCTGTTTCACACTGAACAAATCACAGGAGCTCTGACAGAGGGCAACTAAATCTGTCCTTTACCAAAGTCTTGTTTTTCAGCTATAGCCATGGGTGACAACAGTTACCAGGAGTATTTATGCTGATATCTGGATAAGTTGGCTGCATATCTGAGATAACCAATTTTGTGATGCTCTTGCTACAGGTTCTATCCTGAAGCTCCACAGGATTGTCCTTCCATCTTAAAGTAAAGAAGTGCCAGAAATACAGAGTGCTTCATTTTATTTTGTGGTTTCTCCCAACCCCTATCTTGTATTTATAAAAAAAAAAGTATATCTGTCAACTGTTGGGTAACCCTGTGAGCAACTTACTTGGAGTGTGTACCTAATATACCTACATACCTAATATATACATTACAGTAAACATTAAGCTATGTTAAATTGTAAATGAGAAAATAAAGGGTTAGCATTTGCTAGATTAAATTGTATTTTAGGATTAACTTGTGTTGTAGTCAGTTTATGTTCCCACCTGTGGGAGTATCTGCATAGCTAACATAGATCAACCAATTCAATGTTGTCCATTTTACACTATCACCCAAAGTTAAAATTACTCCAATTAGCCAGGATTTGGAAAGGGATCTTGTATGTAAGAAATTCTTAGATTGACAAACATTTTAAAAGGAGCAAACTCCAAAAAGCATAAACGAATCAAACATGAAGAATTTACATGTTTACTTCAAAAAGTTGCCAACCATATATATTGCTGAATCAATCATACAGTATGTTTGTGTTTGAACTGTGTGTCTTGGCACCTTCTTGAAGAAAACTGTTCAGTGACAACTGCTAAGTCCTTGTAATACAGTATGGAGTTGAGATGCGAGGTGATTGCTGAGAGTGCAGCTGGATTTCAACCATTTAACCACTTGAAGCGTCTCAAAACCAGATTGTAGAGAGATTTTGGAAAGATGATTTGCATTTAAATGACATGTTTTAAAGCATAATATATTCATGCAAGTTAAGGAATAAGGGAGGCTCTGGGATAATAAGTAGTCAAGGTGCTTTCATGAACCAGTTTTGATGTTATTTCTTCTTCTACACTAAATAACAAAAAATTCTTCAGCATGCCTCAAAAGTTGAAAGAAGACTTCACATTCATTATGTTGATCCCTTTCTAACAACGAATAGAGGGCGATAAAATACAGAGACATAGATTGTCACACAGGTTTTTAAATAAAACACCAGTAAGGCCTAACAATGGCCAAGACTAAGAATTTAGAAAGGCTAGAAGACATCCCATTGATGTAGCTTATTCTTTATTTTGAATTTTAAGATGCAGTAATTAAAGTAGAGACGACTAATCTTGACTGCAATTAAGTATGTTTGTATTATAATGAAATGAAGATTATCAGGTTGTATCTTGTTTTGTTTCACCATGTTTATTTGGTCTCCCTTCAAAGACATTGGAGAAGCACATATGTTTAAGATATGAATATGTGGTTCAAATGGCATCATGGTACCATTATTACACCCCAAGGATATACTATTGTAGAATTAGGGCAGTGTGAAACTATCCTGTAAAAGTAAAATATTTATGGAAGTGTTAAACCAAAAAGTTATCTATAGTATACCCAAATTTGTATCATGACTAAAGTAAAAGGCTTCCTCAGTAACTGATCTCAAGGAATCAGATGAGCTAGCGGTTACATACAGATTAAATTTGGTAGCATGAACTTTTGATATTGAGCTATTATTTGACTGGGTGCCAAGCAGCCAGCAGAATTTGGAGGAGTCTGAAACCTGCATCTGTACAATATTAAATGACTACTTGACCAAGCTGCAAACCACGATGGAGGGAGGGCATGACCATTGCAAGTTGCTACATAGTGGAATCTGCTTGCTGAGGTTATAAGAGTAGGCATTCATCATAAGTAGCTTTCATCATAAATCCACTGGCACGGCCTCTAGAAACATTAACTCCAATCTACAGCAATCTGTGTTCCCTGAATTCATCGTGCTGTAGAATCAGACCTAAGCAGTCATAGCAGCTTTTAAGAACCTCATTGCTGCTCAGCAATCTACTTGCTTACAAATCTCTGGGCGCCCAAGGAAGTGCTGAACAGCAGGAAAAAGGACAAGTTGACACAGATGTTTTGGATATCCCTAAAATGAACTCAAGTTGCAGGGCTATTCTGCTGATTGGACCAACTCCATCACTGCTGACATCCAGGAAACATTCACTTCACTTCCTCTTTCCAATAGTGTCATAAAGGGAGAACACCAGTGTAAATAAATTTGAACATGCCTATGCCACATTTTGTTAGAGCAAAGAAAAAAATGAGCAATACTGTCACTTTAATGTGTTGTGAGCCTTCATTTGAAGCAGAGCAATGTGGGGTAGTTGGAGAGAAATGCTATAGTATTCATCATGCAAGGTCTTGGGCCGTGAGAATAGCTTATCCAGTGATGATACATGACGCTTGGCTGATGACAGGTTCATTGGTTGATTCAGGTGCAAATAAATGCATTGTCAATTGAGCTTGAGCTGTTGAAGATTTTCCTTCTGTATCTAGTTCAGACTTACCTTGTTCCCTGTCATTTATCCGCTTGTGCAGAGAAAATTTGCATAAGGCACAGCAGGCAACAATAATTTTGGAAATTTTGGCCACTTTGCACTATAAACTCCCCTAGATTAGTCCAGACATGAGCCTTTGATTAAGCAATTGTATGCTCTAAAAGACTCTAGTAGCTGCACATGCCTATATGTCTCTTCAAGTGTTGTGCTTTAGCGTCTTGATGAGTAAAAGAACTGTGACTACTGTGGATGCCCTGAGATTCACAGCAGCCATCTATCCAGTGTTCCAGGTCCATGATCTAACTGTGGCAATATGGATTGCCGTTAAATCATAAATAATGACACTATGACAAATAATTGCTAACGAGTACAATTTTGCATCTCTGCACATCCATGAGTAGAACCCATTTAATTCATGAAGGAGGACATTGGGTGTAAGAGGCATGTATGATCATTTATATGCCATTAATAGTGCCCTGTGATTTGGGAAATCCAAGCAGATGGCAAGAGAATTGCTACCATGGGGAAACTGAATAAATCATTGGCCCATGGAAACCAGACAGCTATGACCCTCAAGATGAAACTGTATACTTCAGGTTCGGAGATGGTGACATGTAGCTATAACTGCTACTGAGAAGGACCTAGGGGTATAAAAACTCAAGGTAGTGACAGCTACTTATGGAATCACCTCAACCTTGGAAAATTGTAGTATCTGCATGCAGGCTTCCTTTGGCAATATCCGGGTTAGATTATCTTGTATATGCAGGTAGCGGCATAAACGTGTGTCATACTAGCTTGTCTTCATGCCTTCATTAAGCCTCTCCACTTCCTCCAGAAACTTAAAATGCAGAGACAGAACCATCGCTTCTATACAGCACATAAGAAAGTTCCCTGAGGAATTGGATGCAGATATCAGATTGGATGTAGTTTTAAGATGTCATGAATAAATTCAGGTTTATCAACACAGCACATCAGCAAATAATCACTGAAATTGCGCTTGAGTAGTTATTCTATTGACTACATTTTAAAGCTTTTTAAAAAAGTAGTCCACAGCAGTACTATGGATGGCAAACAGTGACCTCATGATTGGTAAAGGTATTAAAGGACTTCAAAAGAAGTGAGATTAAGTGTTATACATTGGGAAATTGAATATATAATTTGATTTGCACAAGATATTTTATTGAGCCATTTTTAGTACTGCATACAGTTCTGGATACTGTATTACAGGAAGGATATTAGAACCATAGGAAAAATTAGAAACTATTAATTAAAATGAGTGATTATGGATTTGAAGAAAGGGTTAAAAAAAGAAACGGGTTCCTCCTTTGAGCATGTCGGGGGTTGCAAGTTTGACACAGATGGTTCCTGAAACATGTTGAACCAAATTTCAATGCATTTCCTCCATGTGAACTGGTTGGCTGTCATCTCTTCTCCATACATGTGTGTAATGCAGAATCTTTTGCACTGACCACCTCGATGTTGTTTACCCTGAGACAGTTCCCCATAGAAGATCTGCTTGAGGATTCTGTAATTATCCTAGCAGGAGACATGGCCTGCACAATCCAAGTTGAATTTTCTGGAGGGTGGCCTCCATGCTGTTGAGTTAAGCATGATGGATGAGTCATTATTTGTGCTTTTTATCCTGTCAACGAATTCTCATAATGGACCTCAGGTTCCTTTGGAAGCGTTCCAGAGCTTTGATTTGACACCTATAGCGGACTCAGCATTCTGTGCCATAAAGCAGGTTGTTAAAGACAATGGCCTGGTAGAGTCTGACTTTAGTCATGCCATGCTGCTTCCAGACACGATCGTGGAGTTGGTGTAGTCAGAACTTGCTTTCTGAATGCATACCCAGATATCTTCTTCAATAATGTTAACCCTAGAGAGCACATTACCAAGGTATGAGAATTTTTCTGCAGCCTTGAGACTATTATGTTTGGTGCTTCATAGCATGTACTTGGCGCTGGCTTAAACATAACCTTGGTTTTGGAGACACTGATTTGGAGACCAAAGTTTTTGGCAGCACTCGAGAATTTGTTTGCCATGGTTTTGATGACTTCCTTGCGGGCAGCTAGGGCACAGCCGTCTCTGATTGTTGCCTCTGTGGCCTTGGTGGAAAGATTGAAGAGCATCCCTGAATGGAAACTAATGCTGAACAAAGAAGAAACTGAAGAGTTGAGCCACAACACATCCTTGCTTTACGCTACTGGTTACCACAAAAGCATTGGGCATCTTACCACAGGCACTAACGCATCCAACCATGCCATCATGCAGTAGACGCAGGATTTTGTCCAGACATCATAGCTTGGAGAGCAAGTGCCATACACCAGATTGACTTACACTGTCAAAAGTTAGTTAGATCTATGAACAGCATCTATAGATCCTGATGTTGCTCTCTGCAATTTTCTTGTTGTCTTCTTACAAACGCCATATCAAAGCCACACATCGTCCTAACTTGTAACTATATCATTGTTCCTTCACTGTCCCAAAATCCTGGAGCTCCCTCCGTAAAAGCACTCTAGGTTCTCCTAATTCACTAATGTAATTTAGGGAAGGAAATCTGCTGTTCTTACCTGGTCTGGCCTACATGTGACTCCAGAGCCACAACAATGTGGTTGACTCTTAAATGACCTCTGAAATGGTCTAGCAAGCCACTCAGTTCTCAAGCGCAATTAGGGTTGGACAATAAATGCTGACCCAGCCGGTGAATCCCACATCCCGTGAATTAAAAAATGAATAAATTTTTAAAAAAGTGCTCCATGAGTATGATGCAGAATGAACCTTTCTCTTCTTTGTACTAGCAATGTGCCTGAAACCCTGCAGCAAAAATAACACTCCTATATTGTAGCAGTATGATGCTTTTTGATTTCCACACCAGACTTCCTTCTGATCTCAGATTGAGAATGGCAATTTGATACCAGTTACTGCAGACTTAGTCAATTTGATGGTATGGATTCAGATTGATTAATACCTGGGTTCTGCTTTCTAAACACTTTTCATACAGTGCTGTTAATGCCACCAGAGTATCCATTCATCTATTCAACATTCTGTTTGTTCTATCATTTGGCCTACAAATTTGCTGTCACCCAATTTGATTTCTTTGCTTCAGAATATTGTAATTATGTCATGTTTCCATATGCCTTCAAAGTAGGTTGTTTAATAAACTTGTTTCTTCTCTAAATCTCAAAAGAGAGATTATAATTACAATTTAAAACGTCTGTTTGACCCTGGTTTCGGCTTCAGTCAATATTAAATTCAACTCCAACAACCGCTGCCTACACTATTTAGCCATCTCATGCTGTAGAGCTGCACTGTAAAACTTTCCACAGAAATTTGGCCCATTAGAAAAAAAATGTTTTCCTTATAACCGAAGTTCTTTGTAAGTTTTATAACCCAGCTAAAAACAAGAGCTGGCTACAATTGTCATCTTTCCTGAATATAGTATTTGAAGGAGGGAAAAATGTAATAAAACAACATGGCGTTTTCTTGCTCAACAGCATGTGGTTAAAAACAATTGACCAGTAACTTGTTTGTATGCAAGCTTTTATTCCTGCTTGCTGGGAACAAATCGTTACATTTTAAAATTACTTTTAAAAGAAAGGAATCCCCATGAAGCTGACAAGATTTCACTTTTTAAAACTTTTTAATGTAACAAACCAAATAATATTAACATTGATCAAACAGTCACTAACAGGCGAAGGATATTTCAAATAAAAAGATAAATGTCCTCTTTACACAAATTCCCAGACCTTGCTCTGGGTCTCTCTTCCCCTTTTATCACCCCTTACTGCCCCCACCATGCCTGATTTAGCGAGGGTGGATGAGTGAGGGTGGGTGCATAAGGGCAGGTGAGTTTGTGAGTGCAGGAGGATGAGTGAGTAGAGTGCAGGTGAGGGTAAATGAGTGAGGACGCCCGGGTACAGCTGGCTCATCAAGGTGACGTTTCTCTGAATGATCTTCTGCTCAGGTTTGGCTCCCTGTTGCTTGTTGTGCATAGCTGAGCTGGGGGGTTCCACCATTCGGCTCTGTCACTTCCACCACCTCCTCTTTCTCTCCATTGATTTTGGCCCAGTTCTATACATCTACTTTCGGCAACACCGTCAGTGTGGCAGCAGTGTAGGTCCTGGCATGCTGATTTCCCAGTGCCTTTCTTTAAGAAGCCCATGTCACTGTGCAAATAGGCAGACTGACAGGGGTGAAAGGGAAAGCTGCAGCAAAACCAAGACTGGCTGAACGGGCATCTTGCACCAAGTGTACACCGATATTGGGAATCCAGGCAGTCGTTGTCTCAGCCACATCCCTTCCTATTTCTTGTGTCTTTGTGTACAGTTCGACTCATGGAAATTCTTCAGATAATGTCAGTGATGTTGCCTGTGCAATTTCATTTGTACAAAAAAAAATTCAGAAATGGAACAGTGAACATGCATGCACCTCGATGGATTTTCATTTTGGAAATGGGTAATTTCTAGCCCATGAAATACTTGTAATTTTGCAGATTAAACACCAGTCCCATTCCTGAAGATGGAAGGCTGACAACTTAAATTTGTTCACAATACACTGTCCAAAAGTCACAATCAAATATTAGGTGTATACATCTATAGCATAGGAGTACCAGTGCGGCCCAACTAATATCCCGGGGAAAGAATGGGGCATGCTCAACTTTCGTCAGTCCCCAGTTCAAGTTGAGTGCTCCCAATAAATCACAACTGGCCATAGCCTAAGTCAGCTAACAAAATTGGGGGCGAAATGATTTCTGGGTAGACTTCCTGGTTATTCCGGTTGGAGTTTTCAATTGGTTTCAACTTATTTTTCCTTCTTGGGTAGACAGGGCTGCGGTTTACCGTCTCACCCAAAAGATGGCATCTCTGACAATGCAGTGTTCCCTCAGTACTGCACTGGAGTAATAACCTTGATTTTTGTGCTCAAACCCTGGAGAGATTCTTATACCTAGAACATTGTGACTCAGAGGCAAGTGTACTACAAACTGAGCCATAGCTGACACAGTTTTTATTTACTTTTCTTTATAGATTAGTTTTCCTACACCCACTTGGTCAATCCTCAACAAAGGTCAGAGAGAAAAAACCTATGATAACAGTATTACTTTTTCTTCCTAATATTCAAATCCCCTCACTGGCTGCAGTTCAGAACGTTGCTTTAATAAGTCATTAAAGCTTCCTGTGAATTGCTAAGGACATTAGTTCCTTTGATATGTTCCCATTAGGAAGGCCTATGGCTCTGTTTGGAACCTTTCCAAAGTACCAGGTTATCAGAGACCTAGCATATACATTTCTGAAGGTGCCATTCTTTCCCCAGGACATTAGTTGCTGTAAAAAGGTAATGATATCTACTCAGCTACAAGAAGACTTTTCTATGTCACTGTATCTCACCATGCTTTCGGCTTGCTGGCTCAACATTTTTATTGTTATATCAATAAAGTATTAGGTGAACAAAGGTGTTCAGTGCCATAAACGTGTTGGCCTTGTTTACTCTCAATTGCAACTTTATCTCATAGAAATTGTATTAATAATTATATGAAAATTTGTAACAATAAACACTGCAGCTGCTGATTAAGATCACCATTCGTGGAAGCTGTAAACTCATGAGTAGAGGCCGTCTTCTTAATTCCAAAGCAGTTTAACTTTAAAAACAATGAAGGGAGCTTTGCGTGGCTCTGGATCACAAGGTGGTCTTCAGCTAGGGACAAAAAAATTGTCAAGAATGATTATATTGGAGAAGGACAGCCCTAGATTTTGCTCACTGTGATAGATTTTAATGAGATCCATCCTCATCCAACACCTCTCCTTTGTCACATAGCTGTGTGGGACTGCCTTTCCTTGATTCATTTTTATCTAAGCAGAAGTATCCAGACAATAACCTGAGGTGGCTTCTCTTCCCATTTCTGCACCATTACCTCCGGAGTGCCCCAAGGATGTATCCCTGGCCTCCCCTTTATAATTGACATGCTACCTTCATCGACAAAATCCAAAACCATGCCATAAGAACGTAACAAATAGGAGCAGGAGAAGATGATACTTCTCCACCATTCAATGTGATCTTGGGCTTCAACTGACCTAGCTGCAGGGCATTCTTTTGGGAGAGGATGAACAGCCATAGATCGTGGTAGACATTGGTACCAATGACATAAGTACAGAGAGGGATAGGGTCCTGAAAGCATTTTAGTGAGCTAGGAAAGAGTTTGAAAAGCAGGACCACTAAGGCAATAATCTTATGATTGCACCCAGTACCATGTGAGTATAGAAATAGGATTGAATGAGCAAACACGTGGCCGGAGAAATAGTGTAGGAGGGAGGGCTTTAGATTTCTGGAACATTGGGATCAGTTCTGGGGCAGGTGGGGACCTGTCCAAGGAGGATGGGTTACATCTTAACAGGACTGGGGCTAATATCCTAGTGGGGAGATTTGCTACTGTTTTTGGTTTTAAACCAGCTTGTCAGGGATATGTGAACCTGAGATGGAATTCAGACAGGAGAAAAACAAAGCTGGTAATGGTAAATAAAAGTGAAAGGTAGCAGAAATGAATGCCAGCATCAAAGAGTCAAAATACAGAATAATTTTAAAAAGGCAAAATTAGAGGTACTCTATCTGAATGCATGCAGCATTTGATACAAAATAGGTAAATTGATGGCACAAATAGAAATAAACAGGTATGATCTAATTGCCATCATGGAAATAGGTTGGCAGCAGGGTGACCAAGGCTGGGAGCTGAATATTCAAGGATATTCAACATTTAGGAAGGACAGGCAAAAGGAAAAGGAGGTGGAGTAGTGCTGTTAATAAAGGATGAGGTCAGTACATTAGTGACAGAAGATTTTAGATCAGAAGATCAAGATGTAGAATATGTTTGGGTAGAGCTAAGAAACAGCAAGAGGCTGAAAACATAAGTAGTTGTCGTTTATAGACCATCAACCACCAGTGGTGATGTACAAATCATGAAATTAGAGGTCTATGTAACAAGGGCAATACAGTAATCATGGATGACTTTAAACTACTTTTAGATTGGGTAAATCTGATGACTATTAATGCTGTGGAGGACAAATTACTGAAATTTGTACGAGATGGTTTTCTAGAGCGTATGTTGAGGAACTAGCTAGGGAACAGGCTATTTTAGATCTAGTATAATGCAGTGAAAAAGGATTAATTAACAAAAACAAAAACAGAATTACCTGGAAAAACTCAGCAGGTCTGGCAGCATAGGCGGAGAAGAAAATCTTGTTGTAAAAGATGCTTTAGGGAAGAGTGATCATAATTTGATGGAATTTTCCATTAAGTTTGAAAACATTGTACTTCAATCCAAAACAATGGTCTTAAATCTAAACAAAGGACACTATGAAGGTATGAGGAGCAAGTGGATTGGGAAAATACATTAAGAGGTATGATGGTAGACAGGCAATGGCAATTTTTGAAAGAGTTAACACTGGATCAAAATCCTGGAACTCCCTTCCTAACAGCACTGTGGGTGTGCCTACATCACATAGATTGCAGTGGTTCAAGAAGGCAGCTCACCACCACCTTCTCAAGGGCAATTAAAGATAGGCAATAAATGATGACCTAGCCAGTGATGCCCACATCCCATGAACGAATTAAAAATAAAACATGGTTTCTGCAAATATACATTCCTTTGAGGCACAAAAACCCAACGGGAAAAGTATCGAACCACGGCTAACAAAAGAAGTTAAAGATTGTATTTGATCAAAGGAAGAGGCCAGTAATTAGTAGTAAGCCTGAGGATTGGGAGCATTTTAGAACTCAGCAAAGGAGGATCAAGAAACTGATAAAGGGAGAATAGAATATGAATTTAAACCAGCAAGAAATGTAAAAACAAACTGTAAAAGCTTCTATGGGCATGTAAAAAGGAGAAGATTAGCCAAGACAGATGTGGGTCCAATACAGGCAGAGACAGGAGAATTTATACTGGAGAATAGGGAAAATGGCAGAAAAGCTAAATAATTACTATGTCTGTCTTCACAAAGGAAGATCCAAAAAACTTCCCAGAAATAATAGAGAACCAAGGGACTAGTGGGAATGAGGAACCGAAAGGAATTAGTATTAGTAATAAAGTAGTACTGAAGAAATTAATGTAACTGAAAGTTGATAAATCCCCAGAACTTGATGATCTACATCCTAGTGTTGAAGGAGGTGGCTATAGAGATAGTGGATGCATTGGTGGTCATCTTTCAAAATTCTGTACGTTCTGAAATGGTGCCTGCAGACTAGAAGGTTGCAATTGTCACCCTGCTATTTAAGAAAGGAGGGAGAGAGAAAACATCTACAGATCTGTTAGCCTGATGTCAGTAGTAAGGAAAATACTAGAATCTATTATAAATGTAACAAATGTAACCCCACTATTAATTGAGAATGACACATTTATTCCTACTCTCTGCTTTCAGTCTATTAACCAATTCTCAATCCAGAGCAGTATATTACTCCCAATCCCATGTGCTCTAATTTTAAGTACTAGGTCCAAAGCTGTTCACAATCTATATAAATGATTTAATGTGTGGAGCAATTATAATATTTCCAAATTTGCTGATGACACATAACTAGGTGGGAATATAAATTATAAGGGAGATGGAAGGAGGCTTCAGGGGGATTTGGAGAGGCTAAATGAATGGGCAAGAACGTGGTAGATGGAATATAATTTGAATAAGTGTGGAGTTATCCACTTTGGTACAAAAACAGAAAGACATTATTTCTTAAATGATGAGAAGTTAGGAAGTGTTTGCATCCAAAGGGACCGGGGCGTCCTTGTTTACGAGTCACTAAAAGCTAGCATGCAGATGCAACAATCAATAGGAAGCCAAATGGTATGTTGGCCTTCATCACACGAGGTTTTGAGTACAGAAGTAAAGATGTCTCGCTGCAGTTGTAAAGTGCCTTGGTGAGACCTCACCTGGAGTATCGTGTACAGTTTGGTCTTCTTATCTAAGAAAGGATATATTTGTCATAGAGGAAGTGCGACAGAGGCTCATCAGACTGATCCCTGGGATTTCGGGATTGTTTTATGAGGAGACATTAAGGAAAGTGAGCCTGTATTCTCTACCCCAGAGGGCTGTGGAAGCTCAATCATTGAGCATGTTCAAGACAGAAATTGATAGATTTATGAAGACTAATGACATAAAGGGATATGGAGATACCATGGTAAAGTATCATTAAGGCAGATGATCGGCCATGGTCTAATTGAATGGTGGAGCAGACTCAACAGGCTGAATGACCTATTCCTGTTCCTATGTCCCTATAAAAAGATGTGATAACTGGTCACATAGGAAATGATGATCTGTTTGAGTAGAGTCAACATGGATTTATGAAAGGGAAATCATGTTTGACAAACTTGTTGGTGTTTTTTGAGAATGGTACTCACAATAGATAAGGGGGATCCAGTGGATGTGGTGTATTTGGATTTCCAGAAGACTTTCGATAAGGTCCCACAGGAGATTAGGAAACAAAATTAGAGCACATGGGTTAGTTTGAAGATTGGTTAACAGACTGAAAACAGAGAGTAGGAATAGACGGGTCATTCTCAGGTGGTAGGCTGTGACGAGTGGGATACTGCAACGATCAGTACATGGACCCCAGCTGTTCACAATCTTATCTATGAGTTGGATGTGGGGATCAAATGTCATATTTCCAACTTTGCGGATGACAAAACTAGGTGGAAATGTGCGTTGTGAGGATGATGAAAAGAGGCTTCAAGGAGATTTGGACAGAGTTGGGGAGTGGACAAGAACATGGCAGATGGAATGTAATGTGGATAAGTATGAGGTTATCCACTTTTGTCGGTGGCACGGAGGTGCAGAGTATTTCTTAAATGGTGAGAGATTGGAAAGTGTTAATGTCCAAAGAGACCTTGTTCATAAGTCATTGAAAGCTAACATTCAGGTGCAGCAGGCAATTAGGAAGGCAAATAGTCTTTATTGCAAGAGGATTTGAGTACAGGAGCAGATGTCTTGATTTAATTGTATAGAACATTGGTTAGATTGCACCTGGAGTATTGTGTACAGTTTTGGTCCCCTTACCTAAGGAAGGATATACCTGCCATAGAGGGGGTGTAGCAGAGGTTTACCAGACTAATTTCTGGGATGGCGGGAATGTCTTATAAGGAGGGATTGAGGAGACTGGACCTGTATTCTCCAGAGTTTAGAGGAATGAGAGATGATCTCATTGAAACTTACAAAATTCTTGAGGGACTAGACAGGGTAGACGCAGAAAGGATGTTTTCCCTGACTGGACAGTCTAGAATCCAGGGACACAGACTCAGAATAAGGGGCAAGCCATTTAGGACTGAGATGAAGAGGAATTTCTTCATCAGCGGTTAGTGAATCCTTAGAATTCTCTACCCCAGAGGGCTGTAGAAACTCAGTTATTATGTATGTTCAGGACAGAATTCGATAGATTTCTAGACACAAATGCCATCTAGGGACATCAGGATAGTTTGGGAAAATAGTGTTAAAGTAGATAATCAGCCATGATCTAATTGAATGGCCTATTCTTGCTCCTATGTTGAACTCCACTTTCCCTATATATCTCTTTCCTCCAGCTGTAGTTCTGGTTGCTGAAAGTCCCATGGTCCAAAGATCTGCTGGTTAAGTAGGGACAGATTTTAAACTTATTTGCTAGGGTCCTCTTCAGCTTGGTGCCAGGGCACCTTAGATTCTTTCATTAAAACTGGTCACAGGCTGAAATGTTAACTTGTGTTTTTCTCTCTCCACAGATGCTGCCTGACCTGCTGAGTATTTCCAGCATTTTCTGGTTTTTTTTTTTCAGATTTCCAGCATACATAGTATTTTGTCTGTCACTTTAGGTTCTTTATTCTGAGGTGAGGGATTCCCCATACCGGCTTCATTTGATGACTTCACTGTCACAGTTCTAAGACAAAGGCAAAAGGCCAATAGAACCGACTTTTACTGCCACACACACAGCTTCACTCCACCCCACCCAACACACACACCCCCACCCCCTCCCCTGCCCCCGGGTAAAGCCTAAACATTTCATGCAAAGGGGAACAGACCCATCATAGCATGTCTTTTCCTTTAACCTTTGTGCCTGGGAATTGGCAATCCTAGAGGCGATGGTCGGGAAAATCACTCCCATATTTATTTTGTGATTATAACAGTGAACTGTTTGCATACAATTTGTTTGTCGTCTTCAACTTTGAGATAGAAGCCTGTTGTGACATCAGATTCATAATGCCTAATAAGGAGAAGTAGGAATCTCCATGGCCAGAAATTTCCCCCCGTTGAAGGGGGTTGGGCGGGGGCAGGTGCGAATCTGATTGGCGCTCCCGATCGGGGATGCACCACCATTTTACGTGGGCGGGCCAATTAAGGCCCACCCAGCGTGATGTTCGCCTGGAAGTGCTGTGTGAGCGGGGTGGGGATTCCCTGAGAGGTTCCCCCTCAGAGCAGAGATCTCCCCACCCATGCATGAGGTTTCATGAAAAATGCGAAGGCCGCCTGGGCTCTTCGCCTGTCCGCCAACCTTAAGGTTGGATGGGCAGCTCATTAAATTGAATTAATTAGGTTTTAAGCAGCCTTAATAGGCTGTTGACAGTTCGGCGAGCGCACAGCTGATTCGGCTGTGCGCCTGCCGAACTGAAAATCTAAATGATGCGCGGTGACATTGGGACAGCTGCCCGATATCACCACGCATCATTTTATGCGTTGGTGAGCGGGCCCCACCCCCGCTCGCTGACAGGAAAATTCTTCCCCATGACTAAAGGGACCATATTTTCAGCACCCTTAATTCACATTTTGTGTATAACCTTGTCAGCACCAAATATTACTCCAGCATAATTTGAATGTGAATACCAAGCCAAGGAACTGGACACAAGTGAAGTTAGCTGTATTTTTGATCAGCAGCATCATTGCTCAGTATATTATTGGTTTGGTCTTCCAAGTGGCAGAGACAAAAGGAAACTCACTGATCTGAAAATTCTGTAGGGTTCTTCTGGTCTCCCACTGTTACTTCGCAAAAAGTATAGTGGAAAACTGTGAAATGTCAGAGCATTTTCAGGGCCTTGGCTTCTTACTCCGTTGTCAAAATCTGTATGCTTATTTGCAGTCACTCACCCAGTGCTTCCTGTTCAGATAGAATTAACCAAATTGTGAGAAATGTAACCATTACCAAGGAGAATATGATTACCTTTGAAGCAATCCACCAAGTTATTAATGAATAAGGAAAAAATTGAGACAAAACATAATTGACCAATTGAATATGATAAAATGGTTGTCCACTCATCATGAGTTGATGTTTGTGCCTTTTGAGAGATCTCTGCTTTGTAATAAGTGTAGTGCAATGTCCTACACTGTAATCAAATTCTGTAGAAGTGTAAAAGCTATTGCCGTGAATGATTTTGATAAAGTAGATGAAGGCAAACTGTATTCATTGGCACTCGGATCAGTAATCAGAGGACACATATTTAAGGCAATTAACAAAGAACCAAATGGGAGATGTTTTTTTTTCACAGCAAATTGTTATGATCTGAAATGCACTGCCTAAAAGGATGGTGGAAGCAGATAAAATCGTAACTTTCAAAAAGGGACAGAATATGTGCTTGAAACAGAAACATTTGTAGGTCTATGGGGAAAAGAACACAAGATTGGAACCAATTTCGACAGCTCTTTAAAAGAGCTGGCACAGACCCGATGAGCTGAATAGCTTTCTTCTGTGCTGTATGACCGTATGATTCAGTGATATCTTTCTAAGCATCAAATAAACTCTTCAATTCTAAATCAGAATATCAAAACAATATAGGTTGACCCGGTTGATCTTAGCTAAATCAGTGCAGTTAGAAAATTGTTGTGATTTAGTTAGTTCAACAATATTTGCTGTAGTTTCCATTAAATTTGAAATATTTGAAAGAGAAGAAGACTGTTTTGTACTTCTCAGAGACTGACACTGGGATAGCAATAGACTGGCCAATAGAATCCAACATTATGTGCCATTTAGATCAATAAGGTCAATAGCTTTTTCAGATCAATTTTTGATGGGAATGTTTAATTTTGCAAGGTGTCTCACTGATCCCAAAGATAATCAAACGAAACACATTGATTGTCTAACAGTCACTACACCTGCAATGTTCATTCCTGGCTGGTTGCTTTCCACAGGCAATACTTCTTTGGCACAGAAAGCTTTATTGTCCTTTGGGTATTTTATTAAATCTCTCTGCGCTTAACTCTGTGTTTCAATTTCAAACCTCATAAAATATTTCTCTAGTTTTTATTCTGAATGATTGCTTTAGCTGTTTGGTGTTTCTATGTGCCCGCTAATTGTGGCAGAGGGGTTTGGTGATGGTGGGAGGAGAGGGAATTGTCTCATCTATGGTCTTGCTTGAAGCATGTTCATTTTATAAAAGTACAAAATGACCATTTCTCTGGCTCTACTCTACGAATTAAATAGCCTGCTCTCATCATTTTAAAGACCTAAATCATTTTTGATTATATTAATTAGATTGTTGACTAGAAGATGGAATATGGTTTGGGGAAATTCTGTTAATGAAAAAGTTCAATATCTAAAGGGAGTTCTCATTTGTCAATGCTTCATGCTTGATAGAGAGAATTCTATATGTGAACATTGACCATTCAGGTTTTAACCAGATTTCATAAACTCCTTCCTTAGGAGACTAAGGGCGGAATCGTCCGATCCCATTGGTGGCGGGCTTCATGTGGGCATGAGTGGACAATATGCAATATGGCGAGAAGGCCAAAAATAGATTTGCGATCATCCACTCTGCCATATCTCCCCCCCACCCCCACTCCCCGGTCAATGGCAGGCTGCAGTTACCGCCGTACTGCCCACGTCCGGGTGACTCCAGAACTGCCTTCAAAAGGGGTGCTCCTGGCAAGCTGAACTTTGAGGGGAACTTGAAGGTGAGTGCACACAACCTTGCGCAGCACTTCCAAGCATTGCCCATAGGACATCACGGAAAAGGTGCCGTGCATTGCGAGCGTAGGGGGGGTGGGCGGGAACAGGCAAGTTGCTTTTTCCCTGCTAGCTTTTAGTGCGATGCCAGGGCAAGAGCTCCAGTGTGGATGAGGCCGGTGGGGGGACAGTGGGGCAAGACAGCACAGACTGAAGGAAGTACACAGGCTCATGCCGAGTGAGGGGAGTGGGATGGGGGAAGCGACCAGTCACTTGGAAAAGCTTGTCAAAAGTATGAGCATTCTGGCGCAGCTGAAAAGGTTCAGCAGCTCCATTGACATGCTTGGAGTCAGGCCTCTGAAGCTTTACTGCCCACTCAAGCGACGCAAAAGCATGAATGTGCCACCAAATGCTCCAGAACGTTTTACCCCTCAGGCACAGACTGCAAATTAATGTGCGTTTTAGGGGGCAGCAGAGCAATTGGTTGACTGGACAAGTTGTAGAATCCCCTTGTGAAATGTGACCATGGCGCAGTCACTGGTCGAGGCACTCAGAGCCCCTTACAATGACTTTATTAAGGTTTGGACCAGTATCCCTCATGGTTCAAGCCAATGGCGTAGCCTTGCAGTGCGGGTTAGGAGAATTCCTGCGCCTGAGCTGAGAGCACAGCATGCAGTCCAGTGACCAAAGCTGCAGCCAATTGGTCAAGTTGAGTGGGGCAGAGGTGGGTGATTCGGGCAGCAATGAGGCACACATCACACTGGCCATCCAAGTGGTGGCCAGCACTCTCCGGCATGCGTGAAGGGGCCTTCAGGCTTAATCAAGAGAAGTTCCGAGGACACATATGCTAACCAGCTTGTCTCTTTCTTTGATCTACAGCAGGAGAAAATCAGGAGCTTGGAGCCTTGTGATTCAGCAGTATGCCTGATGGCTTATAGGAAGCAGAGAAGAAGAATAAGAGTGTGGCAGAGACGCCTGGCTGGGCAAAGGGGAGAGCGCCTCCCTCAAGAGACGGTAGGGCCTGCTGCGCACGCAGCTGAAGATCCATAGAGAGCCATCACTCATGGGTGCCTCAGTGGACCCAGGGTTTATAGATGATGCTTGTCATTCCTGCAGATGGCTGAGAACCAGTGTTGCAGGACTGCGCATGTCTAGGGAACTGATCGGTTACATATGCCACCTGCTGCAGGATTTGATGCCATGGGCACATGGAGGGCAGCCATTGTCAGTAGCCATGAAAGTGACCAGTGGCTCCTTCCAGGGCTGCACAGGTGACCTGTGTGGGATCTCACAAGCCTCCACACGGCACTATATCCAGGCAGTCACAGATGCCATCTTCACGAAGGCACAGAATTTTGTGCATTTCGGCTGGGATCAGGAAACCCAGGAAGCAAGAGCTCTGGCATTTGCACAGATCTCTGCTTTTTCACAGGTGCAGGGTACCATCGACTGCATTCAAGTGGTGCTTAGACCTCTGTGGCAACATGCAGTCAACTGTGTCAACTGCAAGGGCTTCCACTTGCTGAATGTTCAGCTGGTCTGTCCCTATCAAAAACGCATCCTACAGGTCTGTGCACGATTTCCAGGGAGCGTCCATGACTCTTACACCCTTAGCATATCTCAGATCCCTGACATCTTCCAGGGTTCACAGAGGCTGCAAGGTTGGCCCATTGGGGATAAGGCTACTCATAGAGGACGTGACTAATGAAGCCTGTGCGCCAGTTTCAGACTGCAGCAGAGCAACGATACAATGAGGCTCATGCCCTGATCAGGATTGTGGTGGAGCAAACGATAGGCATCTTGAAAGTGAGGTTCTGGTGCCTCAACAGGTCCGGTGGAGCACTGCAATACAGTCTCCAGAGGGGTTTGCACATCGTCAGAGCTTGCTGCGCATTACTCAACCTGGTGCAGGATGACCTGGCCAAGGAAAAGATGGAAGAGCTGTACGTCTCCTTCAATGAGGAGGACATCGAAGAGAATGATGGTGATGAAGCCCTCGAAGGTGAGGATGCCAGTGATGAGGCCATCGCAATGGCCAGATGAGGCAGGCTCAGGAGGCCCTTGTAGCCGCAAGATTCTTGGAGGATGATGACGAGATGCAGTGAGGACAGCCCTAACATTCTCACCTTGCATCTGTAAACGTTTGACTCCTGTGTGGCTGATCACAGCTCACGTGCTCTGCGCTCAGGCTCATGTCATAGAGATGCAGCAGAGGCCTTAATGGTCGCGAAATTCCAGAAGGATGATGATGACATGCAGTGAGGACACTCCATAGATCTTCACATTGCCTCTGTGAATGTCTGACTCCTCTCTGGCTGAGGGCAGCTCGCTTGTGCTCTGTGATCAGGGTCATATCATGCAGGCACAGCCATTAAACTTTAAATGCACCTTGATGCTTTGTCAGCCTTCAGCACCTGTCCTCTTTAGGAGGACACCGTCAATGGTCACAGATGCTGAAGAGATGGGAGGCCAGCCCCATCTTAAAGGTGCTGAGAGCACACAGAGAGAATGATGGAACACTGTGATCCCTGCCCACAACATTCTGATAGCAATAACAAGCACCATCGAGGTGCAGGCATCACTAATGTGTCCAGAGAATGTGAAGCTGGACCATCACTTAGCTCTGAAGGCTACACTCTGCACAGGGGAGAGGCCCTGGACTGAGACACCTGCCTTTATCTTGTGCAGGAACCAAGGTTTCACATCTGAGTGACACAAACACTGCTCATCATGATAAGGAGACATTCTTGGGAATTTATTTACAAGAGTGAACATTAACACCCATGCCTAGGCTGTGCAACTACATCTTCTTAACCTTCCTAACCCTGACGCTACATCTTGGTACTCCCCCAACATCCACAGCAGAGATGGAGGCAGCTTGCTCACTGCAATGCCCTGTCTGATGACTTCGGTGTGCATCCCCTGGATGACCTGGAGGGCTCCAGCCTGTTTTGGGTGTCCTGCTGTGGGCCAGCTGCACACTCCTCAGAGTGTGGAGCTGGAGCGAGCTCGGGGTCACAGGAGGAAGGAATTTGGATCAGCTGCACATTCCTGGAGTCACCTGGGTAGATGGCCCCCTCCTGGCCCTCCTCCCTATGGGTACCTGACAGTCCCTGGTGACTCCTTGAGATGAAGGAGTTTCCCCGCAACCCTCTTGCGTTTACACAGTTGGAGGCCAACTATGGTATCAGCGATAGAACTCAGCCTGCACAGCAGTGCAGGACCAATGTCCTGGACCAAGGTCTCCATGGTAGCTGCTATCCTGCCAGTGTTGACCTTGGTAAGCCGGCGCTATCACCTCGGACTGAAGGCAGACAGACTCCTCCATCATCCCTTCCAATCTAAGGAATGCACCAGATATCTCTTCCTGATATTCCCGTGATTGCCTTTTCAATTCCACCAACTGATTGAGGACCGAATCTGAAGGCCCATCATCTTACTTGGCCTCAGCAGATTCCTTGCCTCCAGCAGTCCTCCGAGTACCGGTGACCAAGGATGTCCCTGCCTCCACCTGCTGTGGAACGGATTGTGGCTACGCTCACCAGATTGTGATCCTGAGGCTGCTCTACATCTAGGTCAACACTGAGGTATGTGTCATGCGCTGATTGAGAGTGTAGATGAGCGCTGTGATGGGTCTTCAACGGTGCTGCCCTCAGGGTTCTCATCCGAGATGCTCTCAGCGCTGGGGTCGAAGCCAAGATTGCCCTCAAGGGCAAATGTGTCAGATATGTCTAGGACAAAAAATGGAGATTATTAGTGCTTGGCAGCCACATTGAACACAAAACAGTAGACTCAAGAGTAGCGTTGAGAGAGGGATAACGTGGTGCATGATCCTCATGTGGGTGTTCGCAGCTGACCTTGCCATCACCGCAGCCACGGTCGACATCCTCTCCAGCCAGCTCCAACGTGCGACTCTCGAACGGAGTGAGAACCTTGATGTCCGGCACTCCATGCCTGGTCTGGGACCTCACCTGTTGATTGTGCACGATCTTGTCCTACAAAAAGACAGATGGAGAGAGTGTAAGCAAGGTGCATGCCTGGCCAAATGAGATGGATGCCAGTTGTGTATGTTTACTGAGTGAAGACATCGATGGTATGAGGAGGCTATCTCCAGAGGAGATGAGGCCATGGAGATGAGAGGGTGTGTGTGAGATGAGTGGTGATGTCCCTTGAGCAGGTGGTGAGTAAGATGCTAGAGAATGTGTGAAGGGCTTTAGAGTCGGTGAATTGAGATTAATGAGATGCTTGACTTACCCTGGCAGCATAGATGAGATCATTCAGCCGCTTTCTGCACTGGATGGCTGACCTCTTGTTTGCAGCACTGACCGCCTCTGCCACTGCCTCCCAAGCTGGAGTGGTGAGACTGATGGGCCTCCTGCAGCCAGAGTGGGGATAGAGGACATTACGGTGGGCCCCCACAGCGCCCAGAAGGTGTCCTAGGAATGCATCACTGAATCAGGGTCTGTACTGTTCTTGGCTTTTGGGGCCATTATCTTCACCAGAGCAGTCCTGGGCTGCAAGCATTGAGAACTGTGCGTTGGGCTGCAGTTTAAATATGGTGCCTGGCATGAGGAAGTAGCGAGGTAACGGAGAGACGGTCAAATCCGAAGCCAGCTGCCAGAGATCTGGGGTGTTTCGCGTGACTGCAAAATTTATGAGGCAGGAGGACGAAGAGGACAATATGGTGTGAAAACCCGCCATTGCATCTTCACGCCCGCTATCGCACTTAGTGCAAATCTGGGACGATTCCGCCCTGCGTTTTTTTTAAAAAACACTTAGAAACACCTATGCACCAACATTTTCAAAGTTGTATTTTCCACTTTTAGTTTAAAAACATCTGAAAAGATTTTAACTAATTATACTACTACAAATAGCAAGTAAATAGCTGTAATCAATAGTAGCATAATTTTCCTGGAACTACTTTTTTGAATTCCACCAAATCGGGTTTCCACCCCCTTCATTATACTGAACCTGCACTTACCAAAGTCACAAGTGACATCCTAGTTGACTTGGACAAAGACAAACTACCTCTCCTCATCCTCCTTCATGTGGCCTTTGACACAGTTGACCATGAAATGCTACTCCTAACATCTTTCCACTGTCATCTGGCGGGGTGGGACTACCCTTGTTTGGTTTCACCCATATCTATCTTGTGATAGTCAGCGAATCACTTGCAATGGCTTCTGTATTTACTCACACATAACATTACCTGTGGTGTTGCCCAAGGACACTCTTGGTGGTGTCCCCCAAGGCCTCTCTTTTTCTAATCAACATGCTGCCCCTCGTGACAGCATATGAATTAACAGTGTCAGTTTCCATATGTACCAAGCACTACATCACCACCACCTCTGTCAACCCATCCACTGTAGCTAGATTAACAGACTGTTATCTGACATCTAGTACTGGAAAAGCAGAAATTTCCTTCAGCTAAATATTGGGAAGACAGAAGCCATTGCTTTTATACCTGTTCCTTCATCACTGAATCCATCCCTCCGCTGGCAACTGCCTGAGGCTGAGCAAGACTTTTTGGAACCTTGGTCTTATATTTGACACAGAGATGAGCTTACTACCACACATCTGCACCATCTCTAAGACCAGCTATTTCCACCTTCATAGCATCACCTGACTTAACCTTGCCTGACTTAATGTTGCCTCAGCTGAAACCTTCATCCATGCATTTATTACTACTAGACTTAATTATTCCATTGCACACCTGACCATTCCCCCCATTCTGCCCTCCACAAACTTGAGGTTATTCAAAACTTTGTGGCCTGTATCCTGATTCATCCTGAGTCCTGCTCGCCCATCTCCCCTGTGGTTGCTGACCTGGCTTAACTCTCTTACTAAGCAATGCCTTCAATTTCAAAATTCATATCCTTGTTTACAGATCTTTTCATGACCTTGCCCCTTCCCTATTTCCATAACTCCTTCAGCCCTACAATCCCACTAGACTGCAATGCTCCAAAAATTCTGGCCTATTAAACATTCTCAATGTTAATCACTCCACTTCAGCCTGCCGTAAGTGCTAGAATTCCCAACCTATATCTCTCTCTGCTTCTCTTCCTCTTTCATCCTTTCAGGTGTTCCTTAAAACCTAGCTCTTTGACCAAGCTGGTCAGTTATCCTAATATCTCCTTATGTGGCTCATTTTCAAATCAGTTCCATTATGCTCCTGTGGAGTGCCTTGGAATGTTTTATTACATTAAAGGTGCTATTTAATTGCAATTGTTCTGCATTTTTAATATTAAGCAGGCATAACTCCTGCAATAAATCTCTCATCCTGTAATGGTAATTTTCTCAAACATTAACTCTTGGAGGATTATAATACAATTTTGAACAAAAATAATCATAAGGTTAATCAAAAGGATGTTATGAATTTGCAACGGTGCATTATATTAGGATACTGTTTTTTGAATTCCACAAAATTTCCTAAATTCACTTTTATACACTTGCTTTCAGATTTTGTTTTTCCCCATTAATATAAATAGAAGTTGAAAAAAGGAAGTAGAAAAGGCTGTTTTTGAATATTTAACAGCTAAGCATTTTATACTTACAGCATCAGAATTATTTATGATAATATTTAATGATTCGCTATAAATACATTTTCTAAAGAATGGTATTTTAAGTATTGCAAAATAATTTTTCATTATGGACAATTTTTAATGACAAATTATGTTAAAATTTGAAGAACTGTTCACTTTGGGTTTTTACATTTTTTAATCAAATGCATTGCTGTCTTTCAGCAGTTATAATCAATAGTATCAAAACCCAGATGTGGCATTTGCATTGTTGCACCCAACAAAGGTACTCATTGTCCCTACCCATGTTCATGTTGGCACAAGAACCACCAGCAGAAAGTATCTGTGATCACCAAGGGGAAGAGAAATTTCTGAATAGAAACCGCATAAATAAAATGATGTATTCTGTTAATGAAATACTTCTGTATATTGTGAACTTTGTTATTAGTTTTTAATAGATTAAAAGTCCAAGTTCATGCCAATAAATATTCCGTGCACAAAAATGAATGTTATTATGCTATTCCTTAAATGGGTCCCAGATGCCTAAAATATATAGAAGTCTCCTATATGGTTAGAATTACACTCATAGTATCTACCCCAATCAATAAAGCAGTCATTTAATTTTATTCCAATGGGGTAGGATGGACACTATCAACATAATAGTAGTCTTAAATTCAACTCCACCAGAATGGTATTATTAAATATGCCATATGTTATTTCACCAAAATATGCATAATTGCAGACTACTATTACAAAGTATATTTGGAATGGAAAATCTGAGAGGCAGAATAATGTTGTAAATGTAGAAGAAAAATGTTTTTATCCAGAATATCTCTAACTTGTACCAACTGGCCCTTTACAATAGACAAACTGTTATGTGGTAAAGATTAATCAATATGAGACCTACAATCTTAGTATCTTCTTCAGGTTGGTTATTTGTATTTATAGGAATCTGTTGCAGGCACACTGCTGTGGACCGTGGGATTTGAGCAAATTTGCTTCATCTGGCTAGACTATATCAAGCTCTACCCAGATTCATTATCATATGACAAAATTGCACACTACTGCAGATCATCCTGGAGAGCAAAGATAACCCTAGGATTATTTTCTTCACTAATAACAAATGTGAGGAGCTCATAAACATTTTGTCACCAGTACAGACCACTTATTTGGCTGACTCTGGAGCTTCCAAGCCAAACAGCTCAGCCCACCCCTCCATCCCACTTTAGCCTGAACCAATCTCTCTCTGGTTTCTGTCCCAATCATTCACATGCCCTCTCAAAGTTCATCATATCCATCCTCCTTTTTCCTTGACTCTATTTCCATTAAATTGCTGTCCATCCAACTTCCCTCTCTGGCTCTAAAAATAGCATGGTTGACAATATGACTTTTCATAATATCGGCAGATTAACAGGAGAAAAGTGTGCTGACATATACATTTTTGATTGCCTTGTGGAAACTGAATAACAATTTGAAGCTCCAGAATAAAATTATTAATATCATCTTTCTCTCTAAACTGTATTTAAGGTTTGATATAATAAAATGGTTGTCCTGGAGTTCTGTGAACCTAGTTTAGGGACTAGTTCAAGAGCATTGCGATGTTGTTTTCCCCAGCTCTCAGTGACTTCATACTGTTACAGACTCTCCATCTCTTATGCTTCATAATAACAGCCTCTGCTTGTGCTTCGCTGATTCTTCTTCTTAATCTAGAATTTGCAGTTTCCTCTCTTTCTGCTAGTTCTTTTGCTGCTTGTTCACTCTCTCATAATCTCAGGGATGAGAACTTTCCATTTGGTGGATTTCTGACATTGACGTTTCGGAAATTCACCATTTTGAATATATGCTCCGACCTTAGGGATTGGTACCCAAAGGTTTTTAAAGCTTTAAAAAATAATTCCAGCTCCGTAGTCAGTGAGAGCGGGAACTGACGGCAGTTTGTGATTGGAAGAGCAACAAGTGTGGGAAAGACGGAGCTGTTCCTCCAATCACAGATTCTGTTTTCTTCAGCTCCTCCAATCACAGATTCCCACCTTCCCCCCACTCTTGCCCCTCCAGAGACAGAATCAATGATTGGAGAACCACCAAAGGCAGGAGGAACAAGACCTATGATTGGAGGTTGGAACTGTTATTCTGGCCGGTGCTGTAGTAGCTGCACTGTCACTTTTCGACAACCTCTGGGAGGCCAAGGAAAGGAAGCGGACAATGAAAGAAGAGGATGGAGTCTCTGCCAGTAACGAAGCAGGAGCAGGCCTGGGGGAGCAGTCACTCAGGTTTCTTCAGGAACTCTAAGATTTACTGGTGGAAGCAGAGAGAAAATTGTTCAGGGACGCAGCCTCAGTCAATCACCCTCGCGCCAGGCCAACCTGACTTAGTTCTGTCGAAGGGTCATGAGGACTCGAAACGTCAACTCTTTTCTTCTCCGCCGATGCTGCCAGACCTGCTGAGTTTTTCCAGGTAATTCTGTTTTTGTTTTGGATTTCCAGCATCCGCAGTTTTTTTGTTTTTAGCCTACACTGGAGCTGGCGCTATACCAGGGGGGGAGGGGTATGGTGTGGCGGAGTTGGGCCTCAGGTTGGATCTAGCCTGTGACGGGAGGGTGTCGGACGTCGAAGGAGGGGGGTGTTGCGCCTTTGTGGGAGGATGGGGGCCCTGGGTTCGGTCAGGTAGGACCTGGGTGGGTGGTAGGGGCGAGAGTCAGGTCCAGCGGGGGGTGTAGGAATTCTGTGCAGGCGGGGGAACTCTGTGGGGGTGTAGCGGGAGACCGGGGCAGGGGGGATTAGTCCTATAGGTGGAGCTGTCGGGGCAGGATGGGCAAGTCCCATGGGACAGGTAGTGGATTGGGGGAGGCGGGTGGTTGGTTCCATGGGAGGTTGGTCTGGGTCTGTGCAGTAGTTACCCAGAAGTTAGAAGTGGTTTTAATTTTCCAATTCTGGGTAACTATTGGTATAATAACCCAGCTGGAACCATCCGAACTTTGTGATTTAAATTGCACTTTCGGATGGTTCCCAGCGCAGGACAATTGCCCAGGGGAAGTTTGCTCTTCTGGGCAATTGCCATGCAGATCTTACATGTGAACTGTGAACTTCCCAAGGGGATTCCCCGGCACACCTTTGGGTTCCCCCCACCGACCCCAATCCGTTGCTGCTGGGTAGTTAAGGTCTGAAGTCTAATAATTGTACACATTTGAAGTGGCCTAGGAGCACGACCATTCATAAAAAGTGCTATAATTTTTGGCTTTGACCACAAATTTTCAGAATTTCTTGCTTTGGACAGTCTCACACTTGTAATCTTTTTTTTTATTCTTTCATGGGACATGGGCATCACTGGCAAGTCCAACATTTGTTGCTCATCCCTAATTGCCCTTGAACTGATTGGCTTGCTAGGCCATTGCAGAAGGCAGTTAAGTGTCAACCACATTGTTGTGGGTCTGGAGTCACACATAAGCCAGACCAGGCAAGGGTGGCAGATTGCCTTCCCTTAAGGACATTAATGAATCAGATGGGTTTTTACAGCTATTGTGGGTAGTTTCATGTCACCATTACCGAGAGCAGCTTCTAATTACAGAGTTATCCTGTTCTTTCTGTGTTGTTTTTATTCTCTAGCTGAAACTTTTGTTCTCTACTTGAACACTTGCCGCTTCGACTGAAATTCCATCATATAACTTTACTTTTCGTTATTTTGTTTTTTTAACATATTATTTTTGTTCAGTTCACATTCAATTTTAAACATTTTGAATTGATTTGTTCATTACTGTAGCTCAATATCCCAGATAAATGTTTCCACTTGTTATGAATTCTGGCTTGCTGTAGATGGCTACTTGGGTTCAGTGGTGTCATTCGTTTCCTCAACTGATCTGGTTGTCTGCTTTTATCAAAGTTGACTCCCACTGCCCTGCATCTACTGACATGGTAACAACTCAGGAATCAAACAATAAAACCCCCTTCTGTTCTGAAATAAAAATAAAAACTGCTGGAAGTATTTAGAAGATATGGGCCATTAACTTTGTTTCTGAGGAGGGCGGAGAAAAGACATTAATTAATTGCCTGTGGAAACTACAAAGCCGGACATGTGGAAGCCCTGCTGGTCTCAATGGCAAGGCCTTATTTAAATAAAATGGTGCAGCTTGACAGTGCCAAATCAACAGCCTGGCCAACAGGCAGGAGTATAAACAAGCAATAGGAGGCTAAAACGGTCCAAAACGGGACCGAGATCATGCGGGGTGGTTCTGATCAAGACCAAGATTGGTGAGAACAGGGCCAAGATCAGGTGGAGCATGGGGGTGAGTTCAGGCTGCACTTGGGCACAATGTGAACAAGGCTGTGATTGGGGGGGGGGAAAAAGCAGGAAACTCTACAAGTCTGATAGCATATATGGAGAGAAAAACAGAGTTGATGGTTCGAGTCTGTATGACCTTTCTTCAGAGCTGTGATCGGGGGAGCTGGCTGTAACTGGGTGGTGCGTGAACAGGGCCAAATTTGAGAGGGAGTTTGCCCATGTTCAGGGGGAGTTTGAGTGGAGCTGAGATAGAGGGAATGGGAGTGGTGAAGACTCTGAACGGTGGGGCTGATGTCATAGTCTGTGGAATTGGGTCAGGATTGGGAAGGTGGTGTTTGTGAATGGAACTGTGATCAGTGGCTGAGGATTGGGTGGGTTGGCTGTGATTAGGAGGGATATGAAAGATAGAATCAGGATTGGGATAGGGTGGAGTCTGATTGTAATTGAGACATGGGTGTGAACGGGGCTGAGATTGAGAGGGGAATGATAAAGGGCAGGTGGGGATTCTTGCCATGATTGTGGTTGAGAGTCTCGCCATGATCAAGAGTTGGGGAAAAATGTGTTATTTGCCATGACTGGGTCTAAGGAAGGTCTAGCTGTGCTTGGGGTTGGGGGTGGTGAACAGCCCAAGTATTGTTTGTGTGTTTCCAGAGGAGTTCCCCTGCTCCTCCTAGCCCACTAGTATACCTGAAAAATTAATTTTAAACTTACTTACTCTTACTAAACTGAATTAGTCTTCTGGCCCAGATGCTGCTCCCAGCAGCTTTTGCCCAGCAGAAAAGCTGACATTTCCTCCCCCATGCAACCGCAGAAGGTGTAACACCTGCCCATTTACTTCCCCTCTCCTCACCGTCCAAGGGCCCGAACACTCCTTTCAAGTGAAGCAGCATTTTACTTGCACTTCCCTCCATTTAGTCTACTGCATTTGTTGCTCCCAATGCGGTTTCCTCTACATTGGAGAGACCAAACGCAGACTGGGTGACCGCTTTGCAGAACACCTTCGGTCTGTCCGCAAGCATTACCCAGACCTCCCTGTCGCTGCCATTTCAACACTCCACCCTGCTCTCATGCCCACATGTCCATCCTTGGCCTACTGCATTGTTCCAGTGAAGCTCAACGTAAACTGGAGGAACAGCACTTCATCTTCCGACTAGGTACTTTACAGCCTTCCGGTCTGAATATTGTGTTCATCAATTTTAGATCATGAGCTCTCTCTTCCATTCCCACCCCTTTTCCGACTCCTCCCCTTTTTTCCAATAATTTATATAGATTTTTCTTTTCCCACCTATTTCCATTATTATTAAATGTATTTCCATCCATTGTTTTATCTCTACTTTTTAGCCTTTTTTCGATTCCTTCACCCCACCCCACCCCCACTAGGACTTTCTATACCTTGCTTGTCCTGCTTTCTATCCTTAATTGCACATTCCTTAGATAATATCACCACCTTCAACACCTTTTTGTCCTTTTGTCTGTGACATCTTTTGGTTATCTCCACCTATCACAGGCCCTTTATCCAGCTCTACTTGTCCCCCCCACCCCCCACACAAACCAGCTTATATTTCACCTCTCTTCTACTTTTACTTAGTTCTGTTGAAGGGTCATTCGGACTCAAAACGTTAACTGTGCTCCTCTCCGCAGATGATGCCAGACCTGCTGAGTTTTTCCAGGTATTTTTGTTCTTGTTTTGGATTTCCAGCATCCGGAGTTTTTTGCTTCTATTTTTTCCTACCCTCTTTCAGGCCTCTTCTGGTTGATATTGCAGATTGGCTTCTGATGACATCATTGTATCCAATTTACATATTTAAATTGGCAACGCATGTGATCTGGCCGTAAACCAATTGCATATCATCATCAGCTTGTATTTATGTAGCTTAAAAATTGAAACATGAGTGAGTTAGATGCTTAACTACAATATGTCTATCAATCCTCTACCCATGCAAATCTCCATCCAAAAAACTGACCTCGCTCAAACTGCCAAATGCAGTTATCCTCCAGCTCTGTCTGTTTAGAGTGTCTCTTCATATTACTACTGGATTTTCAGGCATAGCAGGAAAGAAAGTTATTCTCTGGTATTTTATCGAAATTGTTTGAGCATTTACAGCAAGAACAACATCCTTTATAAAAATCGCTTTTAATGTACTAAGATATCTCGAGGTGCTTCGTAGGAGCTTTATCAGATAAAATTTGAGCCACATGAAATATTAGGGCAGGTGATCATAAGCTTAGTCAAAGAGGTAGGAGTGCATTGGAATAGTTAAGCCTAGAGACAACAAAAACATGGATGAGGGTTTCTTCAGCAAATTTTAAAAATATATAATTTCAGGGACCTGCTCTGTATTTTCTTTTTTAATGCATTTTTATAGCATAAGTCATGTTCAAAATGGAAAAGCTTTCAAGATTGCAGGTTCCTAAACATGATGTGCATGAGTGATGGTTAAATAAGTTAAAATATGAATTTTCATATTAAAAGAAATATATGGTGTGAGTTTAGAGATTTCCTCAGACCCTGTTTATGCTGATTTCCGATTATTTAATTATCTTAAGTTTGGGTTTATTCTTATGAGACTGGGAGGATACTTGGACGTAACTTGACGCCAGCAAAATGGTCAAGCTTTGGACCCATTTTCAAGCCTAACTCTGTGTTGCGCCCACAAAGGAAACATCAGGCCTAGGGGGCAAAGACCAATAGTGAGACTCTATCAAAAATAAACTGACCTGCTGCACTTTTAATTTATTTGCAAACTGGATCAATTTTTCCTGATCCAAGACAACAGGAAAATGTTAATAAATTGCCTCAATTTGCTGTTGTCCATCCATTTCTACACAATGAGGCTGATTTTTGTCTAAGTGGAGTGGTAGAAATCAGTTCCACAGGATTCTGATGGTTTTATGCCCTATTCTATCTTCCATTCAAGCCTGGCACAGATGGGAACTGCATGACAGAAAACGTGAAGGCCATCAGTAGACATTTTACTTGTTACGTCAGACCTGCCAAGATGCCACCAACCATTTCTGTGAACCCTGTCGAACTCACATGGTAATGACTATGGTTACCTGCCTTCTTAGTATTGACGCTGATTGGCATCCTTCCCTCTGCGAGAGGTGATGGGAATGCAACCTCAGGACTCTAGCGAGAACAATTGAGATCATCTGCTGTACTTCTTTTGATGGCTCAACAAGCCAATTCTGGAAAAGCAAAATATGCCACAAGCGCTAAATGTGATGTTGTCCCTTGCTGGTGATGCGGGATGATCTGTGCTGATGCCTTGTTTGCAGGGCTGGAACTTCTGAAACTACATGTTGTATGCTGGTGAAGTCCGGCCCATTCCTGGTGTCACCATTTGCATCAGTCATCAGCTAGAATTTCCCACTTATTGTGATTGATGTTGAGGGCTTTTGTGTCTCTTTTGATAGCATCCTTGCATTGGAGTTTTGGGCACCCTGCTGTTCTCTTGGCAAAGGTCACCTCCCTGTACATTATATCCTTGGGGAGATGGCCAAGTTCCATCCTATGTACATGCCTAAGCCAATGAAGCCTTCTTTGCTCGATTTGTGCTAACATGCTTGGCCTGTTTGCTCTAGAAAAGAATGGCTTCGTTTTTGGCTTTGTCTTTCCATGTGATGTTGAGGATGCATTGTTATCATCAGAGATAGAAGTTATTGAGCCTTTTATTTTGTACGCGTAAATTGTACGAGTTTCACTGTCATACAGCAATGTGCAGAGGATTCATGCCTTATAGATAAACACCTTGGTCCTTCAGCTCAGCTGTTATTTTTGTTATTGTTATTTTTCCATACCCAGCCAGAGGGGAAAATATTATGCTTCTGTTGGGAGGACACCAGTAGTTGCCATGCCACATGGAACTTGAAGATATGAAAGGAAAGTAACAATCAGTTATGACCTGAAACTTGGTGGTACCTTGTTGGTGTGCCAGTGCTGATCTGTAGGTAAACTTTGTGCTGGGCTGGATTGTTATTTGTATGCCAGCACTTTGGGGTTCCCATCCTTCACCCTGCTTTGTTGCTCTCTTAATCCTATTCAACTTCAGCATTGACAAAGGTTGCTAATGGTTTGAAATGGCATTTAATGCTGTTAACACTTGGGATTCAGGTGGGTCCTACAGCAGTGCAAACCTGATTTTACACCTGAAGGCCATGTGTTGATAGCATTAACAGCTCTTCACACACTGGTGTGCCCGTGGCTTTATAAAGGCTCTGCCATCAGTATATGATTTAACTAATTATCTTCCACTGGCTTTGTTATTATGTAATCTGTGTATTGCTGAATCTTTGTTCCTTTTCTTTTTTTCTAATTTTTTCTCTTTTCTTTTTTACTTTTTCTTCTGTGCTATATGATTCTATAAATTACCTTATTTATCCTTTAAAGGTTACTGTACAGATTTATGAAACATGGGTAAGTTTTATCCTTGCTCAGACTTTGGGCAGCTAGTGACTGGTAATTATTGACAGTCTAATTGAGGAGAAGGCCTCATTAGCATCATGGCTGTGTCTGAAGTTACAATTCCGGCTGGCCACTGTGCTAGAAAAGGGCAGGCTGTTTGGGGAGCCCTGATTTCTGGTAATTAGTGCTAGGAGCTGAAGTGGCAACTGCTCATCCTTGCCTTTCTCTCAGGCAGAGCCACCAACTGTTACTGATTGGAGCATGCACAACACAGCTTTGAGTAGTTCAGGCCAAAATTGGCAATCAAGGTGTCCTCTACATCAGAGGACACTGATTTGAATTTAAAATAAGCCAACTGCCAGACAAGCAGGGCCAATCACACAGCATACGCCCAGGGGGCCATTACTGTGGCCATATAGCAACAGCAGGAATGGAGAGGTAGCTTCCTCCCAGCTAAAATTCAGGCCTTACTTTTTCAATTGAAAGTGTCCTGGATTGTCACCCTGTAGATCGTTTTCTAATTGTAGAGAAACATTAAAAGATATATTACCTAAATACCAATAAGATGTTTTTTCCTCCAATCTCAATAGATCTTCTGTCTAACTGGATTTCTGACTGATGTTCATTTCTTACAGTTTCTATTGATGATCACTCTAACAATGTTCTGTTTTGGTGTAGTAGTTCACTGTGAATCTCTCATTCTTTGCAGAAGTTGATGCAATTCCTTCTACAATGGAAAACTTTTCTCAATATTTGGAATGATTCCTTTTATTAATAATTTTTATTTAAGATGCTGAGTCAAAGATGCTGAGAAAAACTCAGGGGAAGAGAAATTATAGTGGACAGTCAGCAAGAAAATTGAAACACTCTCTTTGACCCAGTGCTTGTTCCAGAAACCCCAATTAAGTACAGTATGTGACAATTAAGCATTAAGTATTTTGTCTTCTAACAAGGAATCTTTAGTATGACTTCATTTGCCATTTTGCCTTTATTTTTTTCACCATGAAGTGCCACACTGCTCCAATTTCTGTGACAGGGTCTCATAGGGCTTTATGTTGTGCTTTTATTTCTCTCTGGAATGCCTTGTTTATTTAGAGGTGTTCAGTACAGTGCATATCATTTTCTTATGATTTGCCACTATGGTTTTTTCCCCCTAGAGTCACTTTCATTTATGATTTGATGGTTACATTTTTAACAGGGTTTTGGCTTGATGCTTAGGATTTGAAATGTCATCAGATCTTTTGCTAGGAACAGCCACAGTTCTCATATTCTCACATGGGGAGTTGATGTTCCCAATAACTTTTTCAAAAATAAAAATTTCATAATTCATCATCCACCCGAAATAGCTGCAATGTAACAGAACTCAGTAATGCATGCCATTTCTTGTATCATAAAATTGATCCTTAACCTAGCTGCATTGCATTTCATTCGTTTTGGCATTGAAATTATGGGTGAGCTAATAGGTACAAATGCCTATATATTCAACTGAAGTTCCTGTATTCGACTGAAGCTCCTGGCTCCGCAATCTTAGCAGAGGGCTAACGCGTTTAAAATAAATGGCCTAGCACCTCTCATAAATAGTGCAGAAAGGAATTTGAAACAGTTGAACTAATGCCTCACATCGGTTATCACCAAGCTTAATTTTGAGGTCACTGAGTCTCAATGACTAATATCTTCAAAGTAAAGAATGAGTGTAAAACAAAAACAGAATTACCTGGAAAAACTCAGCTGGTCAGGCAGCATTGGCCGAGAAGAAAAGAGTTGACGTTTCGAGTCCTCGTGACCCTTCGACAGAACTGAGTTCTGTCGAAGGGTCATGAGGACTTGAAATGTCAACTCTTTTCTTCTCGGCCGATGCTGCCAGACCAGCTGAGTTTTTCCAGGTAATTCTGTTTTTGTTTTGGATTTCCAGCATCCGCAGTTTTTTTGTTTTTATCTAAAGAATGAGTGTAATTTAGCTAAATGCCACTATAATGAATAGGTTTAGAAAATGACCCAGAAGGTGTGATTATTTTGATTTTATCAGAGCTCCAATTTTTAGCTTTGTAAATGGCATACTTTACATATGATGGAGTCATATCAGCCTGGTTGGTTGAATAAATTTGGGGCTGCGAAATTGCAAGATCTGGCTGTTGGGCATCTAGTAGGCAAGGAACCTGATTCACCCACTTCTTCTGGCTTTCAGTACAATTTGTGCGGTTGTGTAAGTGTGTCCAGGATTGGACCCTTCTCACGTCAGCAGAGCCAGAAGAGCTGACAATCATCCATCGATTCGGTGGGGGACTCCATACATATTCACAACCTGTCAAGTGTGACAGCAGCAAATAAGTGTTGTTATTCATTTTACTGAAGTCCTTACTTCACTCAGCTGATTCCAATGGTGTGGTTTGGGTCACTGCATCAGATTTTTTTGGCTAGTCTTAATTTATTGTGTCAGATGTGTTTCAGTTGGTTGCACTCTCGCCTCTGAGTCACAAGGTTCCGGGTTCAAGTCCTATGAGCACAAAAATCAAGGCTAATGTTCCAATGCAGTACTGCATAGTCGGAGCTGCTGTCATTTGGATGATACAATGAACCAAGTCTCTATCTTCCTGCTTAGTACCATGAAATCTTTATATCCATCAATTTTGAAAAAGTTATTCCAGTCTGCAGGCCAATTTTTATCCCTCCATCAACATCACAATAAACAGATTATCAGGTTATTATCATATTGTTATTTGTAGGAGTTTGTTTTGCACAAATTGGATGCCACATTTCCTACGTTACAACATGACTACACTTAAGTACTTCATTGGCTGTAAAGTGCTTTGAGATGATGCGGTGGTCATGAAAAGCGCTATACAAATGCAAATCTTTTTTACTGGCTGGTTTAATACCATTTTACAAAAAATTGTTTATTTGCTTCTTTTGGTTCATCACAATGTCTACTTTCATAGTTACAAAGTAAGAAAAATGAAAGGCAAGACTTATGGATATGTTTACGCTATTATATTTTGGGTTAATAAAAATAGTTTCAGAACTAATTATGCTTTCAACATTACTTTACTCAAAAAAACTTTTTATCTATTACTGAGTTTCTCATTTGCTACTAATATCTATTTGTAATAAACAATAATGCAAATACATAAAATATAGCTATTACTGAAGTAATCTGTATTCATCCAGCTGATATTAAAGTAATTTATGCTACTTTTGGAGGTGCCCTAATAATGCAAATGCTGAAACTTGAATATTCAGAAAATTCCCTGGATTCTCAGACATGCTGTAAAACATTCTTTTGAGGACCACAACAGATTTTTTTTCATCATTACAAAGATATTATAAAATATAAATATTTATCTCTATTGAGCGAAGAGCTGTTGTGACACAAAATTAAGAGAGATATGAGATTCAGCTTAAATAAAAACAAAAAACTGCAGATACTGGAAATCCAAAACAAAAACAGAATTACCTGGAAAAACTCAGCAGGTCTGGCAGCATCGGTGGAGAAGAAAAGAGTTGACGTTTCGAGTCCTCATGACCCTTCAACAGAACTAGGTGAATCCAAGGAAAGGGGTGAAATATAAGCTGGTTTAAGGTGTGTGTGTGTGTGTGTGTGTGTGTGTGTGTGTGTGGGGGGGGGTGGGGGGGAGGTTGGGTGGGGGAGAGAAGTAGAGGGGGGTGGTGTGGTTGTAGGGACAAGCAAGCAATGATAGAAGCAGTTCAGCAAAAGATGTCACGGACAAAAGAACACATAGGTGTTGAAGTTGGTGATATTATCTAAACAAATGTGCTAATTAAGAATGGATGGTAGGGCACCCAAGGTATAGCTGTAGTGGGTGTGGGGGGAGCATAAAAATATTTTTAAAAATATTTAAAAATAATGGAAATAGGTGGGAAAAGAAAAATCTATATAAATTATTGGAAAAAACAAAAGGAAGGGGGAAGAAACAGAAAGGGGGTGGGGATGGAGGAGGGAGTTCAAGACCTAAAGTTGTTGAATTCAATATTCAGTCTGGAAGGCTGTAAAGTGCCTAGTCGGAAGATGAGGTGCTATTCCTCCCGTTTGCATTGGGCTTCACTGGAACAATGCAGCAAGCCAAGGACAGACATGTGGGCAAGAGAGCAGGGTGGAGTGTTAAAATGGCAAGCGACAGGGAGGTTTGGCTCATTCTTGCGGACAGACCACAGGTGTTCTGCAAAGCCGTCACCCAGTTTACGTTTGGTCTCTCCAATGTAGAGGAGAGCGCATTGGGAGCAGCGAATACAGTAGACTAAGTTGGGGGAAATGCAAGTGAAATGCTGCTTCACTTGAAAGGAGTGTTTGGGCCCTTGGACGGTGAGGAGAGAGGAAGTGAAGGGGCAGGTGTTACATCTTTTGCGTGGGCATGGGGAGGTGCCATAGGTGGGGGTTGAGGAGTAGGGGGTGATGGAGGAGTGGACCAGGGTGTCCCGGAGGGAACGATCCATATGGAATACCGACAGGGGGGGTGAAGGGAAGATGTGTTTGGTGGTGGCATCATGCTGGAGTTGGCGGAAATGGCGGAGGATGATCCTTTGAATGCGGAGGCTGGTGGGGTGATAAGTGAGGACAAGGGGGACCCTATCATGTTTCTGGGAGGGAGGAGAAGGCGTGAGGGCGGATGCGCGGGACATGGGCCGGACACGGTTGAGGGCCCTGTCAACGACCGTGGGTGGAAAACCTCGGTTAAGGAAGAAGGAGGACATGTCAGAGGAACTGTTTTTGAGGGTAGCATCATCGAAACACATGCGACGGAGGCGAAGGAACTGAGAGAATGGGGTGGAGTCCTTACAGGAAGCGGGGTGTGAGGAGCTGTAGTCGAGGTAGCTGTGGGAGTAGGTAGGCTTGTAATGGATATTGGTGGACAGTCTATCACCAGAGATTAAGACAGGTCAAGGAAGGGAAGGGAAGTGTCAGAGGTGGACCACGTGAAAATGATGGAGAGGTGGAGATTGGAAGCAAAATTAATAAATTTTCCAAGTCCCGACAAGAGCATGAAGCAGCACCGAAGTAATCATCGATGTACCGGAGAAAGAGTTGTGGAAGGGGGCCGGAGTAGGACTGGAACAAGGAATGTTCCACATACTCCATAAAGAGACAGGCATAGCTGGGGCCCATGCGGGTACCCATAGCCACACCTTTTATTTGGAGGAAGTGAGAGGAGTTGAAGGAGAAATTGTTCAGTGTGAGAACTAGTCCAGCCAGACGGAGGAGAGTAGTGGTGGATGGGGATTGTTCGGGCCTCTGTTCGAGGAAGAAGCTAAGGGCCCTCAGACCATCCTGGTGGGGGATGGAGGTGTAGAGGGATTGGACATCCATGGTGAAGAGAAAGCGGTTGGGGCCAGGGAACTGGAAATTGTTGATGTGACGTAAGGTGTCAGAGGAATCACGGATGTAGGTGGGAAGGGACTGGATAAGGGGAGAGAGAAGGGAGTCAATATATCAAGAAATGAGTTCCGTGGGGCAGGAGCAAGCTGACATGATCGGTCTGCCGGGACAGTTCTGTTTGTGGATTTTGGGTAGGAGGTAGAAGCGGGCCGTCCGAGGTTGGGCGACTATCAGGTTGGAAGCTGTGGGAGGAAGATCCCCAGAGGAGATGAGGTCAGTGACAGTCATGGAAACAATGGCTTGATGTTCAGTGGTGGGGTCATGGTCCAGGCAGAGGTAGGAGGAAGTGTCTGCGAGTTGACGCTCAGCCTCCGCGAGGTAGAGGTCAGTGCGCCAGACAACAACAGCACCACCCTTGTCAGTGGGTTTGATGACAATGTCAGGTTTGGACCTGAGAGAACAGAGTGCAGTAAGTTCAGAGAGAGAGAGATTAGAATGGGTGAGAGGGGCAGAGAAATTGAGACGACTAATGTCGCGCCGACAGTTCTCAATGAAAAGATCAAGAGAAGGTAAGAATCCAGAGGGAGGGGTCCAGGTGGAGGGAGAATATTGGAGGTGGGTAAAAGGATCCGTTGAACGGGGAGAGGATTCCTGCCCAAAGAAGTGAGCCCGGAGACGAAGACGACGGAAGAAGAGTTCAGCATTGTGCCAAGTCCAAAATTCATTGAGGTGAGGGCGTAAGGGTATGAAACTAAGTCCTTTGCTGAGCACTGAACGTTCAGCATTGGAGAGGGGAAGGTCAGGGGGTATAGTGAATACACAGCTGGGGCTGGGATTGGAAGATGAGGTGGGGACAGAGGAACAGGCAGGGGTGGAGGGTCCTAGATGGGTGTTGGTGTCGAAGAGTTGTTGGAGCTTGCGTTCCTTAGCACTTGAGAGAAAGAGAAAAAGTTTCTTGTTGAGGCGTCGGATGAGACGAAGAATAAAATGAAACTGGGGGCACGCGCAGCTTTGAAAAAGGGTACGGCAGTGCTACTGGAGGGAGAGGTCGAGTGTGTTCATATGGCGGCGCATGGCACTGAGTGTGGGAACGTGACGGGAACAGCAGTCCGAGAAACTTTTTATTTCCCGGAGGTACCTGTAATCCTGGGTGGGTTCGAAACATGGGGGGTGGAATTTCAGTTGAAATCCACGTGGGGTAAGTCAGAGACGGAGACAGTGACTGAGAAAGGAGATATGGCTGTGAAAGCGGGTTTTAGTAAACACCTTGTCAAACACCAGGAGAGAAATGGAAAGCAAGGAAGGTGAGCAAGACAAAAGAGAGATACGGAAATCTTGTCGCAGAGACGAACAGAACTTCTTCAAGGTAGGCATTTCTTGAAGAGCAGTGGCAGTCAATTAAACATGAGATAAAAACAAAAAAACTGCGGATGCTGGAAATCCAAAACAAAAACAGAATTACCTGGAAAATCTGAGCAGGTCTGGCAGCATCGGCGGAGAAGAAAAGAGTTGATGTTTCGAGTCCTCATGACCCTTCAACAGAATTAGGTGAATCCAAGGAAAGGGGTGAAATATAAGCTGGTTTAAGGTGTGTGGGGGGGGGGGGGGTGGTTGGGTGGGGTTCATTTAGATAATATTACCAACTTTAACACCTATTTGTTCTTTTGTCTGTGACTTCTTTTGCTGATCTGCTTCTATCACTGCTTGCTTGTCCCTACAACCATACCACCCCCCTCTACTTCTCCCCCCCCACCCAACCACACAAACCCACCCCCCCCCCCCCCCCCCTTCCCCACCTTAAACCAGCTTATATTTTTATATTTCACCCCTTTCCTTGGATTCACCTAATTCTGTTGAAGGGTCATGAGGACTCGAAACGTCAACTCTTTTCTTGTCCGCCGATGCTGCCAGACCTGCTGAGTTTATCCAGGTAATTCTGTTTTTGTATGAGATTCAGCTTGTTCATTCAATTGTCTAAGATGTTCCTGAGGTAACAGTTTGGGAAATTGAAAGAATGCTTCCGTTGGTGTATTCTTCATTGATCACTGCAGTCAGAAATTCTTAGTCCCCTGTTTGTAGTGTATGATATGGAGCTAGTGTTACATCTATACAGAGCTTGCAGGCAAATTGGCCTCTTATTCTCACGTTCCTCATAATATAAAGGAAAATTCCAAGTTGGACACCTAACCTAATTAAACAGAACAGTCACGGAGAAACCTGTATCCCTAGCAAATGGATTTGAAATAGAAATACTAAAATTTAATATTTCAGCATTAGATTAGGAAGGTATCTTGAACATTGCATCTAATATCCTATCCCACACAGGTGACAGGTGCATACTATGTAGTGCTATTACATAGATCACAGTTCTGCATTTGTTTAGCTGTCTCATTAAAATAGGTTAAAAATATTAGCCATTACATCCTCTATGGCTGAATGTGTAAATGAACCTTTTATTGAGAATAAAGCAGCTAAGTTTCCAGTGAGCTCCAGGTTGCTGAATTCAAGCGATGGCTGGAGTCATTGCAGTGCATCCTGGATCAAAATCCTGGAACTCCCTCCCTAACAGCATTGTGTGTGTATCTACACCACATGGACTGCAGCGGTTCAAGAAGGCAGCTCACCACCACCTTCTCAAGGGCAAATAGAGATAGGCAATAAATGCTGGACCAGCCAGTGACACCCACATCCCATGACTGAATTAAAAAATTCTCAAAGCTGAGAACAAATGGATAGCAAGTTTAAGGAGGTGGTCACACTACATGTTAGGAGCGGCAGGCAGAGAGGGAATGGTGACTGCCAGACACTCTAGGAGTACCAGACAGGTAGTGCAGGTGTCCCTGAAGTCTGTCTCGCTCACTAATTGGTTTCCATTCTGGATATTGCGGAAGGCGATTGTTCCTCAGAGGAATGTGGCAAGACCCAAGCTCATAGTACCACAGGTGGCTCAGCTATAGAGTTGCGAAGGAAAAAGAGTGGAAGAGCAATAGTGATAGGAGATTTGCTAGGACAACAGACAGGTATTTCTGTGGCTGTAGAGTGATTCCAGATTGCCCCTCTGGTGCCAGGGTCAAGGATATCACTGGCTGTAGGATATTGTTTTGGGGGAGGGTGACTAACCAGAGGCTGTGGTCTATATTAGTACCAACAGCATAGGTAGAAAGAGGGATGGGGTCCTGAAAGTAGATTTTAGGGAGCTAGGAAAGAGATTGAAAAGCAGAACCTCTAAGGCAGTAATCTTAGGATTAGTCCCAGTGTCACATGCTAGTGAGTACAGAAATAGGAGGATTGAGCGAATGAACACATGGCTGGAGAAATGGAGGGATGGCTTCAGATTTCTGGGGCATTGGGACCAGTTTTGGGGTAGGTGGGACCTGTACAAGGAGGACGGGTACACCTTAGCAGGACTAGGACCAATATCTTCACATGCAGATTTGCTAAGCTGCTGGAAAGGGTTTGAACTATGTTCTCAGGGGTATGGGGACCTGAGAGGGAATTCAGATTGGAGAAAAACGAAGCTGGTAGTGGAAAGTAGAAAGGCAGTAAATGAAAATGGAAGACCGCAGAACCAAATGCTAGCAACAAGTAAAGTCAAAATATGGAATAATGTTAAAAAGGCAGAATCATCGGCACTCTATCTGAATGCATGCAGCATTCACAACAAGATAGGTGAATTGGTGGCACAAATAGAAGTAACTTGGCATGATCTCATTGTCATTCCAGAGATCTGGCTACAGGCTGACCAAGGCTGGGAACTGAATATTCAAGGATATTAGACATTGAGAAAGAACAAGCAAAGAGGAAAAGGAGGTAGGGTAGCAATATTAATAAAGGATGAGATCAGTAATTATTGAGAGGGGATCATAGATCAGAAGATCAAGATGTACAATCAGTTTAGGTGGAGCTAAGAAACAGCAAGGGTCAGCAAACATTGGTAGGAGTTGTTTATAGGCCACCAAACACTAGTGGTGATGTTGCGCATGGTATAAATCAGAAAAATTAGAAGTCTATTAACAAGGATAATACGGTAATCATGGGTGACTTCAATCCACATTTAGACTGGGTAAATCTAATGAGTACTAATGCTGTGGAAGACAAATTCCTGGAATGTGTTTGGGATGGTTTTCTAGAACATATGTTGAGGAACCAGTTAGGGAACAGGCCATTTTAGATCTAGCACAATGCAGTGAGAAAGGACTAAATAATAATCTTGTTGTAAAGTACCTTTAGGGAAGCGTAACCATAATATGATAGAATTTTCCATTAAATTTGAAAGCATTGTAGTTCAATCCAAAACTAGGGTCTTAAATCTAAACCAAGGAAACTAAAGATGTGAGGAGAAAGCTGGCTGTGGTGATTTAGGAAAATACATCAAAAGGTGTGATGGTAGAAAGGCAATGGCCGGTATTGAAAGAGTTAAAACGTGGCTTACAACAAATACACATTCCTTTGAGGCACAAAAGCCCAACAGGAAAAGTGATCTAACCATGGCCAAACAAGAGAAATTAAGGATTATATTAGATTAAAGGAAGAGGTTTATAAAATTGTCAAAAGTGTAGTAAGCCCAAGGATTGGGAACATTTTAGAATTCAGCAAAGGAGAACCAAGACACTGATAAATAAAGGGAGGATAAAATATTACTGTAAGCTAGCAATAAACATAAAAACGGACTGTGAAAGCTTCTAAAAGTATGTAAAAAGGTAAAGATTAGCAAAGACAAATTGGATCTTTTGCAGGCAGAGACAGGAGAATTTGTATTGGTGAATAAGGAAATGGCAGAGAAGTTAAATAATTACTTTATGTCTATCTTCACAGAGAAAGATTAAACAAAAACCTCCCAGAAATAATAGAGAATCAAGGGGGGTAGTGGGAATGAAGAACTGAAAGAAATTAGTATTAGCAAGAAAGTAGCACTGGAGAAATTAATGTAACTGAAAGTTGATAAATCCCCAGAACTTGATGATCTACATCCTAGTGTTGAAAGAGGTGGCTATAGAGATAGTGGATGCATTGGTGGCCATGTTTCAAAATTCTGTAGATTCTGGAATGGTGTGTGCAGATTGGAATCTTGCAAATGTAACCCCATTATTTAAGAAAGGAGGGAGAGAGAAAACGGGAAACTACAGACCAGTAGCTTGACATCAATATTAGGGAAAATACTAGAATCTATTGTAAAGGATGTGATAACTGATCACTTAGAAATTAACGGTCTGATTGGGTAGAGTCAACATGGATTTATGAAAGGGAAATCATGTTTGACAAAGTTTTTTGAGGATGTTAATAGCAGAATAGATATGGGGGAACCAGTTGATATAGTGTATTTGGTTTGTCACAAGGCTTTCGATAAGTTCCACACAGGAGATTAGGAAACAAAATTAGAGCACATGGGATTGGGGGATAATATACTGGCATGAATTGAGGATTGGCTAATGGACAGAAAACAGAGTAGGAATAAATGGGTCAATCTCAGGTTGGCAGGCTGTTATTTGTGGGGTCTTGCAAGGATCAATACTTGGACCCCAGCTATTCACAATCAATATTAATGATTCAGATGTGGGGACCAATGCAATATTTCTAAGTTTGTGGATAACACAAAACTAGGGAGGGGGGGAATGCGTGTTGTGAGGATGATGCAAAGAGGCTTCATGGGGAGTTGGACAGGCTGAATGAGCAAGAAAGTGGCAGGTGAGAAAAAATGTGGATAAGTGGGAGTTTATTCACTTTGGTAGGAGGACCGGAGGTGCAGAGTATTTGTTAAATGGGGAGAGATTGTGAATTGTTGATGTGCAAAGGGACCTGGGTGTCCTTGTTCATAAGTCACTGAAAGCTAACATGCAGATGCAGGAAGCAATTAGATAAGCAAATCATATGTTAGCCTTTATCGCAAGAGGATTTGAGTACAGGAGTAAAGGTGTCTTTCTTCAATTGTATAGGACCTTTTTAGACCGCACCTGGAGTATTGTGTACAGTTTTGGTCCCCTTACCTAAGGATATACCTGCCATTGAGGGAGTGTAATGAAGGTTCACCAGACTAATTCCTGGGTAAGACTGAGGAGACTGGGCCTGTATTTGCTAGCGTTTAGAAGAATGAGAGATGATTTCTTGAAACTTAAAAAACTCAAGGGGCTAGAGAGGGTAGATGCGGACATTATGTTTCCTCTGGCTGGGGGGAGTCTAGAACCTGGGGTCACAGTCTCAGAATAAGGGGATGAGGAGGAATTCTTTCATTTAGAAGGTGATGAATCTTTGTAATTCTCTACCCCAGAGGGCTATGGAAGCTCAGTCACTGAGTATGTTCAAGACAGAGATCGATAGATTTCTAGATACTAATGCCATCAAGGGATATGGGGATAGCACAGAAAAATGGCATTGAGGTAGATAATTAGCCATGATCTAGTTGAATGGCAGAGCAGGTTCGAAGGTCTGAATGATGATCTAGTTGAATGGCAAAGCAGACTCGAAGGATTGAATGGCCTACTCCTGCTCCTATGTTCCATAGGAAGTTCAAACTTCCCAGCCATTCCCATCAAGCCAACACATGAAACTTCTGGGGGGTCCCGATGCACATCTTGAATCATATGTCTGGTCTCTGACAATCCAGAGACCAGAATATCTGGTACATTGTCTTTGACATCCGAAGAAAAGATTTAATTAAATTAATTCTGAGTCACTTTGGCTATGGCATCATTTCCAGGACCCCACTCTGAATTTGATGTGGCACTTTCACTTTCAGAATCATCTCTCCATAACAAATCATCTTCCTCTCCATCCATTGAATTGAATGTTCTGCATTTTTTGAAGATCTGATGACACTAATAGCATCCCACGATTTGATAATGAACACCGACAACATTAAGTGGGGACAGCACATGTTTCTGCTCTTTGTGAAGGTTTTTTCTCTGTCAATTATCCACCTCTTCCATTTGGTGCAAACATGATCCTTGAATGGCTTGTTGAGGCATGCATTCAATGGTTGAACTAACTACATTAGACCCTTGGTATAACTGCAATGTGGGCCTTATTTCTTGGTCTCATTGGTTATATGGGATCTGACATGTCCCACTCTAATAAGTTGCGTTCTTTACATAGGCGACCAGTACAACTGTTCCAGACATTATTGATCCATAACTTCATCCTCATCCGTCCAACTGTTGTCATGGACTTGCGCAAAAACTGCAGGGTATTTGATGTTCAGCATGGGTTTACTTTGAAAAAATACAACATAATTTAATTTTGTTCCTTCGGCCACGCAGACTAGTACCACTGTGACTTTTGCCTTCTTGTGGCCTGTCATTTTCGTGAGAACTGTTTTCAAACCTTTCCACTCCACAGTTTGGCTGTTGGGCATATCAAAGTTCATTGGCATTTCATCCATGTTGTCAATGTGACATTATTGGTACTCAAGACCTGGACAGCATTAGGCTTGGACTGATAAGTGACAAGTAACACATGTCACACAAGTGCCAGGCAATGACCATCTCCAACAAGAGAGAATTCAACCATGTCCTCTTGACATTCAATGGCATTACCATCGCTGAATCCCCACTATCACCATCCTGGGGGGTTACCATTCACCAGAAACTGAACTGGACCAGCGATATGAATACTGTGGCTGAGTCAGAGGCTGGGAATTCTGCAGTGAGCAACTCACCTCCTAACTCCCTAAAACCTGTCCACCATCTACAGGGCACAAGTCAGGAGTGTGATGGAATACTGTCTCCACTTCCTGGATGAGTGCAGCTCCAACTACACTCAAGAAGCTCAACATCATCCAGGACAAAGCAGCCTGCTTGATTGACACCCCATCCACCGCCTTCAACATTCACTCCCACCATCACCAACGCACAGTGGTAGCAGTGTGTACGATCTACCAGATGCACTGCAGCAACTCATCAAGGCTTCTTTAGACAGCACCTTCCAAACCTGTCACCTCTACCACTTAGAAAGACAAGGGCAGCAGACGCATGGGAACAGCACCACCTGCAAGCTCCCCTCCAAACCACACACCATTCTGTCTTGGAACTATATTGCTGTTCCTTCGCTTTCATTGGATTAAAATTCTGGAACTGCCCCCCCACTCCCCAGCACTGTGGACGTGGCTACAGGACATGAACTGCAGCAGTTCAAAAAGGCGGCTCATCACCACCTTCTCAGGCGCAATTATTGATGGGCAATAAATTTTGACCTAGCCAGCAATACCCACATCCTACGAAAGAATGAAAGAAAACTTGTGTTTTTGCCATTGTCTGATGATAAATCGCTGGAAACTGGTAATTTTTGGCATCAAGGTCTTTTGGTAGTCTCTGAGCAATCTTGGTCTTCTGCCACAATGCTAAACTGTTTCTTTCCATAAAGCGGCCACACAACACTCTGTTGGTCAGAAATCTTTGCTGGACTCTGGATTGGATTTGGCCCTCTTAAGTGTGTATATACACGTTGCCTTTCTGACTATTTTTGAGGGTCCATCCTGATACATCTTTCTCAAGATCAGGCCAGCGGCTGGTCCCTGTTCCGATGGCACATTTGATCTTGGACATCTTCCTCCTTACATTCTTGCAGAAATTTTTCACTAGCGCCAAATTCCTTCATTGCATCACAGCTATTTGACGTGTTAGCAAATGTTACGACTTTTAGCTTGAAAGCAGCTTCATACTTCATTCTTTTTGTAAGGGAACCCATTTCTGTTTGTCACTTGCCACGCCTTGTGTGGTCCACTCTGTATGGACTTGTCGTAAACTCTCACACATCATCTTTGCAACAGAGCTCGCATTGCCTGCTTGATCCTATGTGCTGACTTATAAGGTAAGCAAAACATACATTTCTGGAGTGAAAAATTGAGGCTGACTACTAATACGACTATAGCCTTTTGTAGCTCAAAAGCGGAGTCTTATATACTGAATATATGCAAAAGCATGATTTTTGGTGGCAAAAAATGGCTTGTCTTATACACTGGGTCCTCTTATATACCAAAATCTATGGTAGATTTAGAAAGAATCCACAGCAATTGGTGTTTTAACTAAATGACTTGTGTACAGTTTGTCAGGCTAGTTTGTTGCAACAGCATGTGGAATAACATAGCCTGGTCACAAGTGGTGAGTCACACTATTCAATTCAAGCACCAGTACAGTCTCCTTACACCCTGTCATAGATATTCAGTTGTTGCTTAGCAGCATGTCTGCCCACCACAAAGTTCACCACTAATTCTGACCAATCTTGTAACCTTATGGCCACTTGCATAAGTTGACAGGCTCCCCTGCCTCGCCTTGGGGTTTACCTGGAATGCTGGCAGAGATTGACTATGGTAGCATTTGGAGGTCTACTGTAAAATGGCATTGCCAGTAGATTTTGTGCTGCCAGCGGCATTGAGACCGAATGCAACTAATTGCTGTGCAGTCTAGGCTGCGTAAAGTTACATCAGTACTTCCAGTCAAAAAGCTGATGATTGAGTAATTCTCCTGTGAACCATGCCTAAAAACTGCACTGCTGTAAGTGACTGAGTTGATTTTACATACAAAATTTGTATTATTTAACTTTCCTCCACTCACTCCATTTTGCTGGAGAAATCACCCTTTTATCACGAGAAGTTGCTCCGAGAGATTTTTTGATATAGTGTATATTTGTTGTCTTTATTTCCTTCACTGCTTTAAAATAGTTGGTTTCACACCCAAGTTCTGCTATTAAGGCCTGAGTTGCTGTATATTGAATGGGCTGCTTGTTTTTGATAAGTGGACCTGGGTTTTTAACCTCACACTAATGTCACCAAAATTAAATGAAATAAAATAAACACTGCCATATGTCACATAAATACTAAGCTCTCACGCGATAATGTATTTTAAAAAATCATGTAACTATATTTATGGTAGAAACATGCATAATATTTCAAGAGTACCTTGACATTAAGGTCAATGGTGTAATGTTAATTTTATATTATAAATATACATGCAAAATTTTAAATCATCTATTGTGAGAACACTTGCTAATTTCTCTGCCAACTATAAAGGAGAGGCAGAATTATCCCAGGTTTGCACAAAGTGTGGTAGCGGACAGGAAAACCATTGTTCAACCCATCGGCCGCAATGACAGGGTTTTCGCGCCATATCACTGCTGCCTCATTAATTATGTAGGCACAAGCAACACGCCATCTCGCTGGCGGGCGGCCTCTGATTTGCCTGCCATGCCGTCACCTTGCTTCCTCACGCAGGGCGCCATATTTAAACTGCAGACGCATGTACACTTCTCAATGCTTGCAGCCCAGGACTACTGCAGTGAAGACATGGTCCCAAAAGCCAAGAAGAGTGCAGCCCCCCGATTCAATGGCACATCCCTGGGACGCCTTCTGGACACTGTGAAGGCCCGCCACAATGTCCTCTACCCCTGCTCTGATTGCAGGAAGTCCATCAGTCTCACCATTCCAGCTTGGGAGGTGGTGGCAGAGATGGTCAGTGCCAATGCTATGCACATCAGTGTCGCCAGGGTAAGGCAACCATCTTATCACTCTAAACTCTCACACTCACAAGGCCATCACACATTCACTGGCATCTCACTCACAGCCAGCTCAGGGAACATCATTACTCACTCTCACACACACCCTCACATCTCATCTGGGCTCATCTCCTCTGGAGACTGCCTTCTTAGCCCTTGCCATCTTGAGGCCCCCACACACACCCTGGAATACCCCCCTTCCCCAGTACAGCCCTCACTTGAGCCTGCAGCCTCTTCCCTTGCCTGAGGTCACTTCTCCCCCTTCCCCAAGCAAGCCTTCGCCTTGCAGCCATTGGAAGCCATCCCCGCTTTACGGGACCTGCCTGTGAGCCGTCCTAAAAGTGATGTGGTACTGCCTGCAAAGCCTGGTGCTAATGACTGCAGGCTGTTAGGCCTGAAGTCACAAGTGAAGTGCAGCTCACCAGGCGCACATTACTTCTGTACAGTTGTGAAACACATTGGTATGGAATAACGCTGATGTATGGGGGGGATGATTCCGGCGAGCAGGATTTATAATGAGATGTTAAAGTATTAAAATTAGGTTCCCGACGTGTGGCGGCGGGAAACGCAGCCTGCCATTGACGATAGAGCAGACGATCGCAAACTGATTTCACAACAGCGAGAAAGCTTTCTCGCCATATCTCCCCCCCCCCCCGCCCCCGTGAATGAGAGAATTCTGGCCGAGGTATCAATCTGTTTTAAAGTGATGATTTAATGGTTTCAATAAACTGGCAAATAGATAACTTTGATACCCGTGCATTAAGTGTTTGTATGATAATATCACATGGTATAATTTCTAGGTTTGCACAAGTACTAAAAATAAAAAGAAATCACATAATCAATAATTAGGGAGTTTACGGCATGACTAGAGTATTACTGTGAGACTGTTTAATTCTGCAATAACAAGAGAGCTGTATTCATCATTTGGGCTGGTGAAAATTTGGCAATTGATATCAGAAACTGTGTCAGCAGTCTCTGTTTTCAGTATTAGAAGTCTGTGTCAGCACTCTGCACAATCAGTCTTATGGTGCTAAGGATTTACACGGAATTTGGTTTTCAAGCTGCCAAAGCGGTTCAGTCAGTTATGAGGAGCTAACTAGATCCAGCTGGAGTCCATTGTGTAACTGCCTGAAGCACTGATTTATAACCTACTATCCAAGATCATCACTTTATCCTGCAAACCTCCACCATCAACCCTCCCTTCTGACACAGTATGTAAACAGTGGCTGGAGAAACAGGCACATTAGGAAATGGGGGAGGGGTTTCTGCCGAGTGAGAGTCACATGCCACTGAAGTAATTGCTGCTTGAAGAGTTCCAGATCTGACTAGCTGTGCAAAGTTGTGTACAATTTTTTTCCTGAAATATATATCAGGTAAAAGTAGCTGAATGAGCAGAATATTGCTAAGGAAGCCATTGGGAAGAATGCCATTAACCCTTCCATAACCTAAAAATAGGTGCTGGGCCTAAGATACAAAACTCCTGTTCTTACTCAGTTCTTGTTATTTTTATCATGAAGACTTTAAATCTCAGTGTAGAATTGACTGCATTAAAGAAATTAGATCTATACTGTACTTAAAATCTTTTACTAAGTTGTTGTGTTTTGCCAGAATTCTTTCACTTATTATCACTTTTATGTTTGCAGTTAAACAGTTTGAAATTTTAAGTTCACTATTTGACTTATTTATTATATATATTTATTTTTACTTAAAATAGATGTTCATTTATTTCATTCATTTCAGTCATTGGCAGTCATAAATCTAAGGAATTGCTCGTTTACAAAGAGGAAAACCACTTTGTAACATTAAAATTACTTAAGTTGGTCTGAAGACACTTTTTCATATTGAAGTGCCAATGAAAGGATGAAAAGAGAAGAGCATTAACATTTAAAAATTCTGCAAATTTTCTTTTTCCATATGACATTTAAGTATATACAGAGGAGGAGGGAGGAATGATGTATATACTTCAATTTAGCCAATCTTAGTTGTTACTAAAATTTTCTTTTAATCTAATTTTGAATTAAAAATAATAATTTAAATCCAAAATCTGCATGATGGAAATTTGTGCAACAATAGATTTAGCAAACATTCCCCAGTGACCAACATGATCAACTTAGAACTAAGTTTTCATAGATGCTGGGATTGATTTCCTTTCCCTCGACCATCCTCTGAGTGCAATTCAGATGGAGAACTTCCAAAATGCACACACCAATAATTTTGGCTTCAGATGATATATGTGTTGTGGCCACAGATCAGGCATATTTAGCACCTGAAATTGCATATACAGCCAGTTGGAGGAAGCTTGTTTGCTGCTAAGCGTCATAATATCTTCAAGCAGAAAGTGCTGTTGAGCATGGTGGCTGCACAGTTCAGCTGAAGAGATGTCTAGTAACAGTCTGGAGAAAAGCTGAGTTTCCTGCTTTGATGAGGTGGTGATAGAAATATTGCTGCAGCAAATGCAGCCCAATAGAGAGATCTGTGCGATGGGCATTGGACAAAAAGATGGTGAGATGTGGCACATTGTAAGCTGTCACAGACTCCATAAATGCCAGCAGCATTGTCGCATGCAGTGTTGCAAGGAATCCATTGACCTCACCAGGATGGACAAGCTAAGAAACCACAACATCAGTTTGTATTTATGCACTGTATGAGCCATTACTGTTATGATATTGCAATTGATTCCCACTAATGCATTCTTCCTGATTTCCACTATCACATAGGTGTCTATTACATTGGACTGTGCACTTTCTAGCCCCTCTCCTACCTAGCAGAAGTCTGCACTGGACAGCTCACTGCCAATTCCTTGTATCACCAACACCTGCATGCTGCATGTTTCTGTCTTCAGAATACCAAAAGAAAGATAACCTGACATATACCTGGGTAGCATTAATACTGCCAACAACAGTTAAGTAATTCATGCTTCTGTTTTTGTGGAACAAGGCAACAGGTAACCACTGACACACAGTAGGTACTGGAGCTGGACTGGCTACCTTGTATCCTTTAAACTCTTTTGAGGAAAAGGTCTTACAAGTCTCACGATGGGTTTTGAATGGAGAAGCAGGAGGCATAGGCCCACTGATTTTATACAAAACGTCTTCCTTTCATAAATAATTCTGATGAAAGGTCACAGAACTGAAACATTAATTTTCTCTCTCCATAGAAACTGCTTGACCTGTTTTTGTTTCAAATTTCAGGCACTTGCAGCATTTTGCTTTTTGTATTAGTGCTTAATTCACTGCTACTTTCTCTTCCAGGAATTCCCACCTTGAAGAAATTGTGCTCTTCTTTCCGACAATATTTCTATTTGTCTCCTTTACCTGTTTGCCCTCATTGCTTTTCATTCCCCTTCTCATGTTTGATCAGACATCTACCAAGACTCACTTTCATAGCCACATCTGCTTCCTCATCAAATACAGAATTATCTGGAAAAACTCAGTAGGTCTGGCAGCATCGGCGGAGAAGAAAAGAGTTGACGTTTCGAGTCCTCATGTCCCTTCAGCAGAACTGAGTAATATTAGGAGAGGGGTGAAATATAAGCTGGTTTAAGGTGGGTGGGGGGAGAGAAGTCGGTGGGGGGGATTGTAGGGACAAGCAAGCAGTGATAGGAGCAGATGATCAAAAGATGTCACAGACAAAAGAACAAAGAGGTGTTGAAGGTGGTGATATTATCTAAACGAATGTGCTAATTGAGAATAGATGGCAGGACACCCAAGGTACAGCTCTAGTGGGGGTGGGGTGGAAAGACTAACAGGGCATAAAGGTATAGATTTAAAAATAATGGAAATAGGTGGGAAAATAAAAATCTATATAAATTAGTGGAAAAAACAAAAGGAAGGGGGAAGAAAAAGAAAGGGGGTGGGGATGGAGGAGTGAGTTCAAGACCTAAAGTTGTTGAATTCAATATTCAGTTTGGAAGGCTGTAAAATGCCTAGTCAGAAGATGAGATGCTGGAGGAACTGCATCTCATCTTCCGACTAGGCACTTTACAGCCTTCCGGACTGAATATTGAATTCAACAACTTTAGATATTGAACTCCCTCCTCCATCCCCACCCCCTTTCCTTTTCTTCCTCCTTCCTTTTGTTTTTTCCAATAATTTATATAGATTTTTATTTTCCCACCTATTTCCATTATTTTTAAATCTATACTTTTTATGCCCTGTTAGTCTTTCCACCCCACCCCCCACTAGAACTGTACCTTGAGTGTCCTGCCATCCATTCTTAATTAGCACATTCGTTTAGATAATATCACCACCTTCAACACCTCTTTGTTCTTTTGTCCGTGACATCTTTTGATTATCTGCTCCTATCACTGCTTGCTTGTCCCTGCAACTGCCCCCCCACCCCCACTTCTCTTCCCCCACCCCACCCCCCACCTTAAACCAGCTTATATTTCACCCCTCTCCTAATATTACTCAGTTCTGCTGAAAGGTCATGAGGACTCGAAACGTCAACTCTTTTCTTATCCGCCGATGCTGCCAGACCTACTGAGTTTTTCCAGGTAATTCTGTTTTTGTTTTGGATTTCCAGCATCTGCAGTTTTTTGTTTTTATCTCTGATTCCTCATCAACTGTCTCTGGCTCCATGTGGATGCCAAATGAAATTCTATCCTTAGTGTTTCCGATCCACTCACAATTACAGATTATTAATAATTACTAGACATTCAGCATTCCTCAAACTGCTGTTCCTGCCATATCCTGAGATCCACATGAGCCTGCATATGTGCACACTTCACCTCTCTCTTCAGCAGCAGCCACTCACTCTATCTCAAAGCTGTCCTGTTCTGCAATTTAATTTAATTCTTCCTCTCATCCAGTACTTTAGCCAAAAATGTTTTTCTTCCTGTTACCATTATCTAATTTTATGATTCATATGTTTTAGGAGTAATCCAGAGGCCCAGGCTACTGCTCTAGGGTCATTAGTTCAAATTGCACCACGGCTGCTGGTGGAATTTAAATTCAAATAAATCAATCTGGAATTAAAAGCTGGTCTAAGGGTGATCACAAAACCATTGTCAATTGTCACAAAAGCCCATCTGGTTCACTATGTCTTTTAGGGAAGGAAATCTGCTGTCCTTACCTGGTCTAGCCTACATGTGACTCCAGATCCACAGCAATGTGGTTGATTCTTAAATGCCCTCTGAAATGGTCTAGCAAGCTACTCAGTTGTATCAAACAGAAGGCAGTTCACCACCACCTTCTCAAGGACAATTAGGGATAGGCAATAAATGCTCACCCAACCAGCAACGTCTTGGACCTGTGGATGAATTTTTAAAAAACTTTAAATTTTGGGAATTGAATTTTTAAATGTAAGATAAATGAAAAAAACATGGCTTTGAGAAAATAGTAAACACCCCTAAAATAATTACAATTCAAAGGATGATCCATGTTTACTTAAAGGGTTTGAAATTAAGAGATGTGAAAACAATAAACAATAGGTGGTCCTCTCTTAGCTTCATAATGGAGCCAATGAGTCTGGTAAGTTTGCAGTTGACCCCACTAGAGAAATAAATTATTCATTTGGGTCGCAAATCAAAGGGGTATTTTGAAAGTCAAATTAATTAGTTAAATTCTCTATTTGGGACATCTCAGAGGTGCCAGGGTGACGTGGGATGGATCACAGGGAGGTTTTTTTTTGGTTTTAGGTTTTATCTGTGATTTCTCATAGAAATAGATAGTTGAAGTTAGCTTGGAACAGCCATGAGACACGCAGAGAAAGAATTTGTCGGGAGCTGGTGAGAGTGACTGACCTTGGGATCAAGGCAGCTTTTGACTCTGTGTGGCATCAAGGTGCCCTAGTAAAACTGAAGTCAATGGGAATCAGGGGGAAAATTCTCCCCAGGTTGGAGTCATACCTAGCACAAAGGAAGATGGTTGTGGTTGTTGGAGGTCAATCATCTCAGTTCCAGGAGATCACTGCAGGAGTTCCTCAGGGTAGTGTCCTCAGCCCAACCACCTTTAGCTGCTTCATCAATGACCTTCCTTCAGCCATAAGGTCAGCAGTGGGGTGTTCACTGATGATTGCACAATGCTCAGCATCACTTGAAGCCCCTCAGATACTGAAGCAGTCCATGTCCAAATGTAGCAAGACCTGGACAATACCCAGACTTGGGCTGACAAGTGACAGGTAACATTTTTGCCACATAAGTACCAGGCAATGACTATCTCCAGCAAGCGAGAATCTAACCACTGCCCCTTGACATTCAATGACATTATCATTACTGAATCCCATGCTATCAACATCCTGGGGTTACCATTCACTAGAAACTGAACTGAACTAGCCATGTAAATACTGTGGCTACAAGAGCAGGTCAGAGGCTAGGAATCCTGCGGCGAGTAACTCACCTCCTGCCTCCCCAAAGCCTTTCCACCATCTACAAGGCACAAGTCAGGAATGTGATGGAATGCTCTCCACTTGCCTGGATGAGTGCAGCTCCGACAACACTCAAGAAGCTTGCAGGACACTATGCAGGACAAAGCAGCCCACTTAACACCCCATCCACAAACATTCACTCCTTCCGCCACTGACGCACAGTGGCATCTATAAGATGCACTGCAGGAATACATCAAGGCTCCTTTAACAGCACCTTCCAAACCCACAACCACTACCATCTAAAAGGACAAGAGCAGCAGACCGATGGGAAGACCACCACCTGTGAATTCCCTCCAAGCCACTCACAATCCTGACTAGGAAATATATCACTGTTCCTTCACTGTCGCTGGGTCAAAATCATGGAACTCCCTCCCTAACAGCACTGTGGGTGTACCTACAGCACTTGGACTACAGCAGTTCAAGAAGGCAGCCCACCACCACCTTCTCAAGGACAATTAGGGATGGGTAATAAATGCTGGCTTACTCAGCAACGCCCACATCCCAGGAATTAATTTAAAATAAAAGAGGCTGTTTTCTGATTTGGAGTCAGTAAGCAAGAACACATTGAGGTCCACGCTTGAGCTAGGGAGTCCACAATTGTGAGGTGTTTGAGAGTTCACCTAGCCAGATGCTCGTCAAAGGACCCCAAGAAACCTCAATACCACGGAGAATATTAAGAGCACCAAGTAGAATCAAAATGAATTCCCAAGATCTGTGGCATAGTTTTGTTTGGTCCCAGGAGAGGTGAAGGAATCCTCAAGATCCTGTAAAGTATAAGGGAACTCATGGGTAGAAATAAAAGTAGAATTGGAATTTGCATGTTGAGATTTTTGGGTTTAAAGTGTAATTGTTTACAAAATATAATGTAGAAGTTAGTAGCACTTGCTTTGTTTAACCCTTGTGCAATGAAAAACATCTGTTTAAAATGGAAAGCCTTGTGGTGTAATTCTTTTAGCTAATAACTAGGTGGTCGAATTTCTTTTTAAAGGTTACTGGTCTCTGCCAAGAACGTGAACTTCCTTTCAGGTGTTGGTGACCACAAGCTTCAACAACTCATGGGTACCAATGCCCTTTGGATCTTTCTTCCCCTTCACTTCCCCCTGTCCCTATTCCTTTTTCCAATTTCACGCTTCACCATTTATTTATGATACCCTCTGACCTTCCCCCTTCTGACCTTGAATGATCTGTCCTTAGCAAAGGCCCAATGTCACCCTTTTATGCCCCCACCTCAATGAATTTTGAGCTTAATACAATGCTGAGGCTCTTCTTCCATTACCTTCCCCTCCACAACATTTCTTTGGCAAGGAGCCATCCCTCTACACAGCGGACCCTTTTACACATCCCATGAATTCTCCTCCTCCTGGACCCCTACCTCTAGCCTCTTACCCTCTCTAGGTTTTTTCATTAAGAACTGTCAGTGCAGAATTGGCTGACCCAATTTCTCTGCTCCTATCACTTGCTCCAACCTGTTTACCTCTGATCTTGCTGCATTCCATTCTCTTAGGCCCAACCCTAACATTGTCATCAGGCCTCCTGACAAGGGTGGTGGTGCTGCTGTTGTTGCCTGGCAAAACAACCTCCACCTTGAAAAGACCAAGTGCCTCTGACATTTCCTCCTACTTCCACTGGACCAAGACCTCATGACCAAAGATCAAGTCATCCAGTTCTGATGAAGGGTCACAAACCTGAAATGCTAACACTGACCTGGATTTTAGCTGAGTTGGGATAATTGAGGAACCCTTTAAAAATCGTGAGTGGGTTCTGATTCCAGGATTCCCAACCCCATTCCCAGGCTGTCTGATTTTCAGGGAGTGCCTTTTAAGAATGTGGACTGGTTCAGGTCGCGAGCCGACACCCGGCACTCCTGACTTGACCGGCTCCATTGCGGATATAGATATATCCTAGTCCTCCACAGTTCTCATGGAGTCAGGCCAGGCTTTTAAAGAATGGTGGTTTATGGTAACTCAGCGGTGTCATGAACCATATTCTGCATGAGGGAATCTTTTAAAAGGTGAGTTCAAAAGGTCCTTCTCATGCCCAATGTACATTCCACCCACACTCCATGGCCTGTGATGCCCCCTGTGCCAAGCTATGCCCCCACCCATCCCTCTTGCTCCCTATGCCAAACTATGGCCTCCACCCGCTCCCCATGCCAAGCTATGGTACATCCATACCCTTTGACCCATTATACAGTGTATAGAACCAATGAACCCTATAGTGACAATAGGATATGTTTTTTAAAAAGCTTTAAAAAAGTCATTTATTCATTATATTTGACTATGTTTTAAAAATGTCCTTTCACTACAGGCCAATAAAAGTGTCAATCATCTAGAACTTTTTAAAGTATCAATAATAGAAACTACAATCACTTGAAACCTCTTAAGGTTGTGTAAATTAACATTGTGCAATTGTCAACAGAGATCAGAGAGCCAGAGCTGTCAATCAAGAAATGTTTTCTCTGAGGCTCAGATGTTTCAACAGAGTAATGGATGTTTGGGCTCTCAGCCAACCCTCATTATGTATTCTTGGCTGATGCCCAGAAATCCATTTTCTGCTGAAACACTTGAGTCCCAGGGAAAACATTGCTTGATTGACTGCTCTGGCTGTCTGTGTAATTGACAGCAGAGATCAGTGTTTAGTTATACAAGGTTAAGAGGTTTCAAGTGCCAACAGTTTTTGAATTTGATACTTTAAATGGTTTGGATGATTGACACATTTATAGGGCTGTGGTGAAAAGACTTTTATAACATAGCGAAAAGTAATGAATAATTTTTGAAGCATTTTTTTACACATCCTGTTGTCACTATCGAGTTCATTGGTTCTATACAGTGCATAGTGGGTCAATGGGCATGCAAGTGCCAAGGCTTGGCATAGAGGGCATGAGGGGCTCTTGGTGGGGTGGTGGGTGGATGGCCATAGCGTGGCATAGGGACCATGAGTCATGGGGGGGTTTCTGGGGGCAGAGCTTGGAATAGGGGCATGAGGGGCCATGGAGGATTGAGTGGGCATAGCCTGACATGAGGTGGCATGGATGGGGCATGGGAAGTATCTGGGGAGGTAAGGGCAGGAGGGTCTGCTTTTTTCAAAAGAATGAAGGCCCACCACTAAGGTAGACGTTTTAAAACAGCCCACCTCGGCAACCAGCAGCCCCTGTGGCTGCTTCCAACTATTTCCCCAGTTTGGCTAGCCCAACGAGATACTGCATCCCCACCACCTGCCCCTGCGCACCCTCTCCACTTGGGTGCAATGAAGATCCCGCCTTTGTGGGCACATTCTTCCGAGGTGGGTAGGCTAGGCCGGGAATTTTCCCAACTGACACTACCCACCTCACTGATAAAAAATCAGGCCCCTCTCTCTTCACAAATGTTGCCTGACTTGTTGACTACTTCCAGCATTTTTGATTTTTATTTCAGACATCCAGTATTTGCAGTATTTAGTTTTTGTATTTCTTTACACTTCTCTATCTTGTTCAGTGACATAATGATTGGTACAAAAACTCGCATAGAGCATTAACTCTACACCAGATTTTGGAAAAGCACGTTTGGTAACACGTTGTCATGTGGAAAGGTTGCTAGTACTTTTTGCTCTTTCTGTATCTTCAAGTATGGCTGAGAAAGCTGTTTTAGGGCTCTCAGAAATTAAGTCTCTCAGCAATTCTTGTGGCATTGCATTGCTCACATCACTCTGCAAAGTATTGACACAGCTCCACCCAACCTGGGGAGTTTAGCTTGATGGTGGCACCTTGAGTAATTTACACAACACAAATGTGCTGAAGTGATTAGAGGTGGTTCTTGAGGAGGAGGAAGCTTTTGGCCAGAGGGTAAGGTCACCTATTCAGAGGAAAGCGGTAATCATGGGCCCTGATATTAATAGTGAGGAGGAGGTGTGCGAAAGATCCTGCATGGCCATGAATGTAGAGGCCCTGCTGACCTCATTTAAATAACCTGCGGCAGAAACCCGTCTGATAGCCAGCCACACTGACTACCTGATGGACAGGCAGGAGCACAAAAAGAAATGGCAGGAGGCCTCACCCAGGGACCCACGGACAGTGTTCATGGTTCCCGCAAGTTAGTGGGGGCCTGTCTGCAGTTGGGGGATGAATGTGATTGGACAGGTGGAATGCATCTTGCAGTGACTGAAGGTGGGGGGAGAAGGGGTGTTGCCTTGCCACAATTATAAGGTAGGAGGTGTTTAGCTGGAATTGAGGGGGTGGGGTGTGACTTGTGTTTGGTGGTGGGAGGAGTCTTCTGATTGGTGATAGGAGATGTCTTTTGTTTGGCTTTGGGAGGTGTCCTGCTGTGATTGGCTGTGGGTTAGGAGGTTGCTGGGGTGTCTTGATGCAGTTGTGGTGTAGGAGGTGTCCTGTTGTGACTGGGGGAGGTGTGGCATGTATTGATGAGATTGGGGTGGGGGTGTATCTGGTCTTGATCAAGGGACTTGTCTTGACATGATCAGAGGCTTGGAGGCTGTCTTGCCACAATCAGTAGTCCAAGGGAGTCCCAATATTTTGTCAGGCCCAGAGAAGCACTCTTGCCTGCCTTGGATCATGAGGAAACAACGACAACTTGCATGAATATAGCATCTGAAATGTCATAAAACATCCCACGGTGCTTCTCAGGAAATTATGAAACAAAACCTGAAAAATAAATTTCAAACTTTCCTCTTTTGGCCCAGGATCCTGCTCCCTGTAGGTTTTACCTGATGGAGAGCTGACGCTGTTCCTCTCCCCCAACCCATTCAGGCCTCAGCTTGAAATTTCAGATTGGGTCCTGATTGCAACATCTGACCCAATCTGCATATTTAAAACAGGATCCGCTTCCACTTTTTGGGTGTTATGATCTCATCATCAGTGGGGTTAACTGCCTCCTTCTGCTTTAACTTCCCCTGCCAGGTGCAGTTTCTGCTTGTTGAAGGCAGTTAAAATCAGACCCTGTACTCTGATTTTAGTTTTATAGTCACCTCAACTTACTTGGCTGATTCCTTCTTCTAAAAGAAAGCCTGAATCAACTTCATGGAAACAACTGTATTGAGATTCCTGCAGGGTTTAAAAGTGTGGGGGGTGGGGGGACTTAACATCCATCTTGTAGCATGTTATATTTAAAAACAAACACACTTTGGTGTTAAAATGTAGAAATGTTGGAGGCCTACTTTCCAAGCATATTAAGAAGCAGTTGAATTCATTTTCGTTTATCCAGAGCAAAGAAATTGGATACTACCAGTTCCTTCACAACGACTGAACAGAAAAGAAATTACCTCCTTCTGTAATCTTAGTCTTAGTTTTTATTAAAGTATTGTGTTTCGTGTTAATTTTGTCCTTCATATCACTCCAACATTTTCTTTGCCTTAACTGCAAATGACTGCTAATTTTCTTTTCCTTCATGTTAATTTAACCAATGTTATTTCAAAAACTCTTAAGATTTTTTCTGTAGAACAAAATAAGTTTGATGTCTTCTGTTAACCTATGCTTTATTAGTCTCCTGAATAGTTGCTTTTGTATTAATTTAATCAGGTGTTTTACAGATGTAAGCTATTCCAGTGCCACAGTGGATAAGTGTACTTCCTAATGTAATACTGAGGTATAGTGAGTAGTGAGACCCCAGGATAGTTCTCCAGTTTGTGCTGAGTTAGCTGATCCCAACAGGATGTTATAATTGGCCACAAAATCCCTCGGCTACAAAATGGCAAAAAAAAATCCAGTGATCTGTGCTGGAAATTGTGTGCAAGATTGTTTGGTGAGGACTTTATCAGACTGAGCTGTGCTGTCCGCTCCATGCGATCAAGCAGCTTGCTGGCACTCACTGTCAGGACTCATTTACAAAGAACAATCATTTGTGTGAGATGCTGAATTTCATCACCCATGGAAGCATGAAATCATTGCATCAGTAGAGGTAGGCAGAAGATTGAAAAGAAGTTTATACCTAAATAACTGTTATGTAAACCCTGTTGGCTATATTTAACTTGATTATTCCCAGCAGGTGTTACTTTTTGGGGATTTTGTTCTAGTTGAAAGTGCTGAAACACCATGTTTTCTTTACTGTCCTTTCAGAACTTGTCAAGGCAATTATACTATAAATCTATTTATAGGCAGCTGTAACAATTCCAATATGACATTGTCATTATCACAATAGTATGGTGTTGGCTTGAAGTCAGATATCCATGATGCTAGTCCCTTTAAAGGTTTGAATTCTGATTTTTTTTGCTGTTCTGCCAAGTGCTTAAAGAGCTAGGCTATTTCCTGTTTCCTGTCTACTGTAAAAGAAATCAAGTTACAAAACAAACTAAAAGTGTTAGGTAAGCAGTAATCCAATGGTAAGGTAATTTTCCTCACTCAGAGATCATGTATTTTGGCTTAAACGATATCTGGTATATAGTTTTGGTATAGACCAGATGTTTTTCTTTTTGCATCTTTATCACAATTGTATTAAAATATATTTGTAAGTAAAAAATATATATATTTTAAATACTTATTTGCAAAGCCACATATCCAGATGAGTACAGAAGATAAATTCAAATTCACTGCAGATATTAACAGAATGTGCACACATAGTTTTAACATTTATGAATTATATATGAAGGTACCAACTTATATAAGGATAGAACTTCCAGTGGCCAAGTTTGTCCCTCAAATGCTTTACACGAAATAAACTGCTTACGATAAGGAATGCGGTATGATCATGTTTAGTGATCATACATAAACTTCACCGATCAGAAGTTCTACTCTTACAATTTTAAGTATTACATCTGCACTGTTGAAATAATTTCTTCGTTATTTGTCATATATAGTGAGCGTGCAAATCATATACCTAGGATTTTCCTCTGCTTCTTTCTTGTGCTATGATGGTTCTTCAAACCTCCATACCTGTGTAGACATGCATAGTAATGCTCAGTTCTTCATCACTTACAGCATCAGTTACTTGTATGCTGTGAATGGGACATATGTTTCCAATAATATAACCAAACAGTTGTTGTTTGGGTTGTGAATTTTATAATTTGTATTATTGGTTTCCTGTATGAGTTTTGATTTCATATTTTCTTTCAAGTCACTTACTTAGCTTTAAAATCTACTAAACTGCTCCAGTTTATAAAGACTACCATGATGCAGTGCATCATAAGTTGCTACAGAGTGTTGCATTTATAATTCCAGTGCCGGATTCCCAGTTTTGGTGCCATAAAAAAAACACCTTGAAGAAAGAATGCATTCTAAATGTATTGTCTAGTGGAGTGACACTAAATCAAGGATTGTGCAATGCCTTCTTTTCGTTATTACTCATACCTAATCTTGAATGAGGAGAGGTCCACTTACAAATAGAAAGTACAGAATAATTATTTTTGAGAATAACTTACTAATGATAGTTCTGCTAACCGCTAAAATTTAGTTGTAGGTTGAAGATGGTTTGTGTTTTGAACAATGCTTTAGGAAGAGACAGCACACAAAATGTTTTATTGTTCAGGAAAATAACAGGATCAGGAGATCTACAGAGATAGGCTGAGGAATGCCAAGATACTGATAAGGGCTGCAAAACAAGATCACCAAGAAAGCATAGCTAGAAACATAACATAGACCACAAATCACTCTTCAACGTACAGCAGGAGTAAGCAAAAATGCAAAGATAAATCGGCTCACTAAAAATGAGAAAGGGGAAGCGGTGTCTGAAAACAGAGCAATTGCTGAAGTACTTAACCTTTCTTATTCAATAATTTCACAAAAGAAATGAAGAGAAAAACACAAGAATTGGAATACAGCATAAAAGCGAGTATAGAATGTGATTTTTAAAAAAAATTACAATGGAGATTGTTGAAGCTCTAGATAAATAAAGCTGGCTCTATCAGCTTTTATCCTAAGGTTCTGATGAAATTAGTTCAAATGATTGTGAATCCTTTTGGAATTACTTTTTTTTCTGGACTCAGACCAAATCCCAGAAGGTTGCAAAACGGCAATTATGACCCTCATCTTCAAAAACGTAGTAAGGGCTGAATCATCAAATTATAAATCTGTAAGACTTAGTTTCACTGTTTGCAAAGTGTTTGAAAGTATTATGATGAATAATATAAGGGAGAACATTAAGCGGCAGGAGCTGATTTGAGGCAAACAGCATGGTTTTGAGAGTGGGAAGTCAAGTTTGACTAATTTATCAGAGTTCTTTGAGCAGATGACAGATACGATAGATAATAAACAGCTTACATATATAAAGTGGGCAGGAACAGCACCTCATCAATGTATTTCTATCCATTGTTTTATCTCTACCTTTTAGCTTTTTTAGTATTCCTTCACCCCACCCCACCCCCACTAGAGCTATCTGTACCTTGTTTGTCCTGCTTTCTACCCTTAATTAGCACATTCCTTTAGATAATATCACCACCTTCAACACCTCTTTGTCCTTTTGTCTGTGACATCTTTTGGTTATCTCCACCTATCACTGGCCCTTTATCTAGCTCTCCTTGTCCCAACACGCCCCCCCTTAAACCAGCTTATATTTCACCCCTTTCCTATTTTTACTTAGTTCTGTTGAAAGGTCAAGAGAACCTGAAACGTCAACTGTGCTCTTCTCCACTGATACTGCCAGACCTGCTGAGTTTTTCCAGGTATTTCTGTTTTTGTTTATATTTTTTGCCCTCCTAGCTGGCATGCAAATTTGCCAGCACCAAGCCATCTCGCCCCACCTCCAAACCCTCCTGGTTATTTTGCTGGAAGGGCAGATCAGAGGCAGAATGGCTAATTAAAAGGTATCAATTAGAGGCCTCACACAGCATTGGCAGGGCAGCAGCTGCCTTGAGGTGGCAGACTGGGGGTGGTAGGGGAGTGGGGGCCAGCGCTCTAGGCAGACTTTCAAGACACCTTCACCTACCTGGCCATGTCTGGTAGATGGTACATGCTGCTGCTACCATGCGTCGGTGATGGAGGGAATGAATGTTTGTGGATGTGGTGCCAATCAAGTGGGTTGCTTTGTCCTGGATGGTGTCCAGCTTCTTGAGTGTTGTGGGAACTGCACTCATCCAGGCAAGTGGGGATTATTCCATCACACTCCTGTCTTGTGCGTTGTAGATGGTGGACAGGTTTTGAGGAGTCCAGAGGTGGGTTACTCATCGCACAATTCCTAGTCTTTGACTTGCTCTTGTAGCCACAGTATTTATATGGCTAGTCCAGTTCAGTTTCTGGGCAATGATAACCCCCCAGGATGTTAATTGTGGGGGATTCAGTGATGGTAATGCTATTGAGCATCAAAGGGCAATGGTTGGATTCTCTCTTGTTGGAGATGGTCATTGGCTGACACTTGTGTGGCGTGAATGTTACTTGCCACTTGTCAGCCCAAGCCTGGATATTGTCTAGGTCTTGCTGCATTTGGAAGTGGACTGCTACAGTATCTGAGGAGTCGCAAATGGTGCTGAACAATCATCAGTGAACAACCCCAAATCTGACCTTATGATGGAAGGAAGGTCATTAATGAAGCAGCTGAAAATGATTGGGCCGAGGCCACTAACCTGAGGAACTCCAAGAAATCCAAGAGTTGGAAATTAAATTTGAGCAGTGTCACTGTCATTGAGAAGTGCTCTATATATAATAGGAGCATTGGACAACCTACAGCAGGTACATCAAAGCACTGGAGAAGTACCACCGGTGGTGCGTTTGCAACATCCTTAAAATCCAGTGACAAGGAAGGCATTGAACAGCAACATCCCCTCCCAAGACAACATGCCCAGCATCACGGGGCTAATCACTCAACATCAACTCCACTGGATGGGATATGTCATTCGTATGCCTGACACCAGGCTCCCGAAGCAACTGTTCATAGAACTCAGTCATAGCAGGAGTCTCACGGTAGGAGGACAATGGAAATGCTTTAGGTATGTTCTTAAATCATGCCTGAAGAGATCAAACATCCCTGCCCACCCTGGCTCGTGACTGACCCAAATGGAGAAGATTCATTTGGGAAGGCACTGAAAATATCGATAGACTTTGTCAGGAGCACACAGAGGCAAGTCAAGGCATTGGAGAGGATGCACAAACCTCCAAACCTGTCCTTCAAGTGGGACATACCCCGCATGTGGCAGATTCTGCAGATGGCACATTGGACTTATCGGCCATCTCAGAACCCATTGAACCGGAGTGGAAGAAAGTCATCTTGATCCTGAGGGATTGCCTAAGAAGGCAAAAGAAAAGCCACAGTGAAAACACTTAACAAGAAGAGTCAAAGGATGGGCAGTGGAATCTATACAGGTAGCTTTAAACTTGCCATAGAGTCATTTAAAGCACAGAAGGAGGCCATTCGGCCCATCAAGTCCCAAGCTGGTTCGCTGCAAAGCACTCCAGTCAGTCTCACTCCCAGCTTGATGCCCATAACTCTGCAAGCTTATTTCCTTCAAGTGCCCATTCAATTTCCTTTTGAAATTATTGATTGTTTCAGCTACGTAAAAGAGTTCTTCCTCACATCCCCCCTGCATCTCTTGCCTGAAATCTTAATTCTGTGTCCCCCAGTCTTTCTACTATCAGCTAATGTGAAGAGTTTTTCACCTATCTAAGCCTGTCATCCTGTACACCTCTATCAAACTCCCCTGAATCTCCTTTGCTCCAAGGAGAACAATCTCAACGTTTCCAACCTAATATTAAACCCCCATCCCTGGAACTATTCTGGTAAATCTCCTCTGTACCCTGTCAAGGACCTTCACATCTTTCCCAAAGTATGGTGACCAGAACTGGATATAAAACTCTAACCAGGGCACAACTGGAGCTTTATAAACGTGCAGCATAACTTCCTGCTTTTGTACTCAATACCTTTATTTATGAAACCCAGGATCCCATATGCTTTGCTAACCACCCTCTCAATATGTCCTGCCATCTTCAAAGATCGATGCACATGTACCCCCAGTTCCTAGTCACGCTTTAGAATTGTCCATTGAATTTATATCGCCTATCCCTTATGTCAAAATTCATCACCTCACATATCTCTGTATTGAATTCCACTAGCTACTTGTCTGTTTACTCTGCTAGCCTATCCATGTGCTGTTGCAAGTGATTCATATCGTCCTTACAGTTTGCCACTCCTCCAAGTTTGCTATCATCTTCAAATTTTGAAATTTTGCTCCATATTCCAAGATCCAAATCTTTTATACATAGCAAAATAACCAGTGATCCTAGCACTGACCCTTGGGGAACACCACTGTATATTGCCCTCCAGTCTGAAAAAAAAACCATCTGCCATGACACACTGCTTTCAGTCATTCATCCAATTTTATTCAATTGGATACTGACCCTCCTATTCCATAAGCTTCAATTTTGTTAACCAGCCTTTTATGTTGTACCCTGTCAAATGTTTTCTTAAAATCTATATAGAAAACATTCATTGTATTCCCTTCATCAAAAAAATCAATTAGATTAGCCAATAACAGCCTGCCTTTTACAAGTCTGTGCTGGCTCTCCTTAATTAACTCAAACCTCTCCAGGTGTCCGTTGATTTTTTTTCACCTGATATTGGATATCAACCCTTACTCACCAGTGAGGTTACACTAACTGGCCTGTAGTTGCTATGACAGTCCTTTCACCCTTCCTAGAATATGTTTGTCACATTTGCCACACTTCAATTCTCTGGCACCTCCCCCATATCTAGGGAAGATTGAAAGATTAAGGCAAGCCCTTCCACTATCTCCACCCCCACTTCCTTTAACAACTTGGGATGAAAGCCATCTGGACCAGGTAACTTATCTCCCCTAAGCACAGCCAGTCTTTACAGTACCACCTCCTTTCAATTTTCACATCATCCATTGCCTTCACCATCTCCGCTTCTACTGAAAAATTTTGAGTTTTGTCGGATTCCTCTTCATTAGTAAATGCTGATATAAAGATCTCATTAAATATTCTAGTCCTGTCCTGCACTCTAAGCCTCTTTCACTCTCTTTGTCTTTAATAGGATCCACTCCACCTCCTACTACCTGCTTACTATTTACATGTTGGTAGAAGATTTAAATTCCCTTTTATGTTGACTGCCAGCCTATCCTCATACTCTGCCAGTTTTATTTTCCTCTTCACCTCCCCCCTCAAATTATTTTATTTGACTTGGTTTTCACCTAAAGAAATGCATCATATTTCATCCTTTTTTGTTTCATCATAATCTCTATCTCCCTTGTCATCTAAGGCACTCTGTTTTTGGCTCCCTTACTTTCACTCTTGTTGGAATATACTTAACCTGTGCCTGAGATATCTCTTTCTTAAAGATCACCCATTATTCCATTACAGTTTTTCCTGTCAGTCTCTGGTTCCATTTTATCCTGGCTAGATTGCTTTGTATTACATTGAAATTAGTCCTCTTCCAATTTAGAAATTCTATATTAGGTTGTTCCTTGCTCTTCTCCAATACTCATCCAAACCTTAAGATATGATGATCAACCTTACCTAAATGTTCCCCCACAGATGCTTGGCCCACCTCATTTCCCAGCACCAGATCCAATAATGCCTGTTTTCTAGTTGGGCCGAGGACATACTGATCAAGGAAGTTCTCCTGAATACATTTCAGAAATTTCTCCCCCTCCTTACCCTTTATTGTAACATTATCTGAATCGATATTTGGATAATTAAAATACCCCAGTATCACCACTCTATAGTCTTTGCACAACTCTGTGATTTCTCTGCAGATTTGTTCCTTAACACTTCTCTCACTATTTGGATGTGTATAGAGTATCCCAAGTAGCATGATCTTACCTTTTTTGCTTCTCAACTCTAACCAAATGAACTTAGTCCTTGCCCCCTCAAGGACATCCCTCTATCCAACACTGACAATGTCTTCCCTCCTCTGTACTGCCACCCCACTTCTCTTTTTTTTTAACCTTCTCTATCCTTTCTGAACACTTTCTATCCTTGTATATTAAGCGCCCAGACCTCACCATTTTTAAGCCACATTTTTGTTATTGAACATGCGAACAAGGAGGAGTAGGCCATTCAGCCCCTCGAGCCTGCTATGCTATTTGATAAGATCATGGCTGATCTGATTGTGCCATGAACTCTCCTATTTTCTCTGCCCTATACCTTTTGTTTCCCTCGTCAATCTAGAATCTATCTCAATGATCCTTAAAAATATTCAGTGACCCCTACCCCCATTGCACTCTGGGGAAGAGAATTCCACAGACTAATGACTCTCTGAAACTAAAAAAATTCTCATCTCCATCTTAAATCCACCTTTATTTTTGGACATTAGGGGTGTGTGGGAGTGGTGCCCTCATTGATATGGTAAATTCATGGAGCAGAGTGTCGGTGTTGGTGGGGGAACAAAAAACTTGTTAGGTTTCAGGAAGTAACCAGACAATTTTTTTGTCAACAAATCGGATCCAGGGTTATTAGAGATGCATCAATGGAATACTATGGATAGGTAGTCGAGATGGATAGAAGTTCTACTACTGCCTAAAACTGTTACTACGTTTCATTGCAGGGGATGGGTCAAGTGTGAAACACACTCACTAAACTTTAGGCCTGGAGTATTTTAACTTTTGGGCTGCCAGTCCACTTTTCATCCACCCAGAACAGTGTGATTGCATGCCGGTGAAAATTAGGTCTTGGTTGGCTGCCAGCTTCCAAGTAAGTGGCGAAGAGGGTTTTCACTCGGTGCTCCAGGAAGGAAACAGAGAGCTAATTCTGGGGCAGGGAAAACCTGTCCCCTGGCCTTAAAGAAAAAATTTAGCCTTAACTGACAGGGCATCTTCAGTTTTCAAACTTCCTTCTGCCTAACGGGTAAGCCGCTGCATCTTCGTTGCACAATCTCTATTAAAATGGTACCTTATCCTTTTGCAAAACTCTGCTGGTTAAAGTCAGAAATGACCAGGATCTGAGAGGGTAAGTAACCTGCTTGTTTTTAGCTGCCCACCTGCCCGCTTTCTGTCAGGTGGATAGGCTTAAAATTGACCCTTTTGTTAGTCATGTCAATAGGACCTCCCATATTGTTTACCCGCTAGACAAAAGTAGGTCTGTAGACACAAGACCTTTTGTTACTCTGTAAAACTGGTCTTAATTTTTCATGCAGCTAAAACCCAGCTTTGATGTTTGCAATGATGCACATCCTTATCTAATGAAGATAAATTTAGATAAATTAAACAGATATAATTTTAGTTTATTGTGCGTTATGTAGATAAATTCAATGAAATTAACATGTTTTATTTATTCTTAGCACAATAGTTTTATAAAATATTGTAGCATGTAAAATATTTACAGAATATAACTTACAATCATAAACTTGTGTCTTAAAATGCCATTCAAAAAATACATGCTTTCTCTGAGGGTGTAATAGACATTTGCTGAAGTACTTTTAGTCTGGAAAACTGTATCTATTTGGGATAGATTGCCAAGCAACTGCAACTATGATAAAGATTCCACTGTTTTTGATGCTTTAGGAATATATTTTGGTGTAATCCATTCCTACTTGCTTTAAGCTCATTAATTCATTAAGCATATTTTTTTGGAAGTTTTCTGCTGGTCGTCGATGTTATTTTGACTACCCAAATAGTCTGTGGCAGAGAAAGAGTTAAGTTTTAAATCTCCTAGAAATCTTAGTAGCCGCCAGCCACCTGGATACATACAGTGCTGATTCTCTTGCTCAAAGGTCATCAGGTAGATGTCAGCTGTATTTGTGGTGCAAGAATATGCGGAGACCTAGAGTAATGCAGACAACAGAAAGCGATTGTTTCACTCCCTTGGAGCAATTTTGAGATGGCCTAAAGGAACTCCATTTGTTCAATATCTCTTTTCCACCCCTTCAGATTCAGAACAGTTCAGATAGCTCATTAATGATGGTCAGAGTTGATAACTGCTGATTGTGCAGTAACATTGCACAGCACAATGTTCTTTTGTGTGAGGGTGTAAGGGTACAGTTGACTGTGGGTTAGATTTGGGTGAAGTTATTGATTATATTATATGTAAAGATCTAAATTGTTCGATCAATATTACAGCAGAGATGACGCATTAACATAATACATAATACGTTACACATGATTGCCTTCTGTTTGTCTTCTGTTTGTTTCTTAGACCTAATATTAGCTATCACTTTACTGCATTTCAATGTATGTAATATTGGATTCCATCACTGCTGATCAGCTAAAATGGAACGCATATGAAGTATACTTGGATTATAAAAATGGTTTACATTTCTAACAATTGCGCCGTTTAACATAATATTACCCCTGGTAAATTAGCAGTTAACAGAAACATTTACAAAGGTAAAACTTGGTTGTGGTTGGAAGACGGTGTACTTAGAAAGGAAGTCACCTTATTTATGATACATTTAACAGAGCAGAGCTCTGCAGAAATAACTAAATAATTTCTTTCACTTTTAGGAAAACTACAGTTTGAGTAATTTGCATCAATAGGCACACCTGAACGACTGCTTAGTTGTTAATAAGTGTTTCCAATGCCAAAGTACTTACGATGTAAATCCTACAATTTCTGGCACACAGCATCGCACCTCCAAGTGTACAAGAAAAGATTAGAATTTATAAAATAGAAAATTTCTTCACACAGACATGAGGTGGTTTGCAAGGACACAGGTATTGAGAATGGTTTCTTTGAGGATGGTGATGATAGCAATTTTAAAACAGAAAAGAACATTACCTGAGAAAAGAGAACTTCACAATGTCATCTAGCATTAAGGCCAGGAAGGGGAGTTGAATGTTCATCTGTTTAGTGGAAATAGGGTCAAGGGAGCAGGAGCTGGATCTCATAAGACAGATTTGGAGAGGCATGACATACAAGAATAGGGAAACTGGGGAAAGTCAGAGGATTAGAGCATCCTGTCGATTATATTTACTGTAATCACAGTGCATTGATGGTGGATATTGGCTGGGACCTTGATCAAATGGACAGTTCTATCCCAGGTGGTGTGAGCTTCCTGAGTGTTTTGAACACGCACACAAACATACAAATTAGGAGCAGGAGTATGCCATTCTGCCCCTTGAACCTGCACTGCCATTTGATAAGACCATGGCTGATCTGATAGTAGCCTCAGCTCCACTTTCCTGCCTACCCCCTATACCTATTGACTCCCTTGTTAGTCAAGAATCTATCTAACTATGCCTTAAAAATATTCAATGACCCAGCCTCCACTGCTGTCTGGGGGAGAAAATTGAACAGGCTCACAATCCTCTGAGATAAAAATTTCTCCTCATCTCCTTATTTTTAAACCCTGTCCCCTAGTTCTAGTCTCTCTCACAAAGGGGAACGTTCTTTCAGTATCTGCTCTGTCAAGTCCACTTAGGGGCTTATATGTTTCAATAAGACCACTTCTGATTCTTCCAAACTCCAGTGGATACAGGCCCAGCCTGCCCAATCTTTCCTCATCAGATAATCTTTTCATCGCAGGGATCAGTTGAGTGAACCTTCCCTGAACTGCTTCTAATGCGATGATGTCCTTTCTTAAATAAGGAGACCAAAACTGTACACAGTACTCCAGATGTAGTCTCACTCACGCCCTGTATAACAGTAGCAAAACCTCTTTACTTTTAATGTCCAACCCCCCTGCAGTAAACTACAACATTCCATTTGCCTTCCTAATCACTTGCTGTACCTGCATACTAACTTTTTGTAATTCATGTACCAGGCCACCCAGATCCCTCTGTACCATAGAGTTCTGCAATATCTCTCCAATTAAATAATATACTGCTTTTCTATTCTTTCTGCCATAGTGGACAAGTTCTCATTTCCCACATTATACTCCATCTGCCAAATTTTTGCACACCCACTCAAACTATCCATTTGTAAACTCCTATGCCTTCTTCACAACTCATTGTCCTACGCATTTTCATGAGCTGAATTTTGTCGTTGGCGAGCAGTGGGCAGGGCCCACTTGCCAACGCATAAAATGCTGCCCCATTTAAATTTTCAGGAAGGCGTGCCCGCAGCAAATTCAGCTGTGGGCCCGCTGACCTGTCAATGGCCAATTGAGGCTATTGACATGATCATTAAAACAATTAAAGGAATTGCCCGTCCAACCTTAAGGTTGGCGGGCAGGCCAGGAGCCCCGGCGGGGAATAAAAAAAACACGAAGCCTCATTCACCGGCGGGATGAGGTTTCATGGAGGGAGTTAAAAAGTTTAATAAAGTTTTAGTGTAAATTATGAACATGTCCCGTCTCATGTGACATTGTCACATGAGGGGGACATGTTAAAGATTTTTTTTTTCCCATTTTTAATGTTTTTAAAACTGTGAGCGATCTCCCTGAGGCAGCGCTTAGCCTTAGGGAGATGTGCACTCTTCGTGTGCATGCGCGAAAGAGTGCACTCTCGCTTTTGGGGAATCTCCCCCTGCCCGCACAGGAAGCGCAGCGCTTCCCAGAGGACGTCACGCTGGGCAGGCCTTAATTGGTCCACCCACTTAAAATGGCGGTGGGGCCTGCTTCTCCAGCGGGGATTGGCTCCCCGCCCGCCAGAGATTGGGTTGGGCCTGCCCGCCTGGCAGGCAGAAAATTCCGCCCTATGTCATCAGCAAATTTAGCAATCATACATTTGATCCTTTCATCTAAGTCATAGACATAGACTGTAAATAGTTGAGGCGCCAGCACTGTGGCACTCCTCTTGTTACATCTTGATAACTTGATAATGCCCCATTTATGTATATTTCCTGTTAGCTAACCAATCCTTTGGCAAATTCACTTTTTGCCAATTTTATGACCAAATTGGCTCTTTGTAATCAATCAAACAATTCGTTCAAGTGTTATAAATGTTCTTCCCAAGTTTGGCTGAATGCAACCAAAACATCAATATATACAATACTGTTGCATAATCCTTCAACTACCTTGTTGGTTAATCTTTGAAAAGTTGCTGGTTCATTCCTCATTCCGAATGGCATGACTTTACATTGATAAAGTACATCTGGCATTACGGAAGCTGATATTTCTTTGGCCAGCTTATATTTCAACTCTTTCTTGGACTCAAACTCAAGTTCTGTCGAAGGGTCATGAGGACTCGAAACGTCAACTCTTTTCTTCTCCGCCGATGCTGCCAGACCTGCTGAGTTTTTCCAGGTAATTCTGTTTTTGTTTTGGATTTCCAGCATCCGCAGTTTTTTTGTTTTTATCTCTGTGTTTAATTGACTGCCACTGCTCTTCAAGAAATGTCTACCTCCTTGAAGAAGTTCTGTTCCTCTCTGCGACAAGATTTCCGTATCTCTCTGTTGTCTTGCTCACCTTCCTTGCTTTCCATTTCCCTCCTAGCGTTTGACAAGGTGTTTACTAAAACCTGCTTTCACAGCCATATCTCCTTTCTCAGTGACTGTCTCCGTCTCCGACTTACCCCACGTGGATTTCAACTGAAATTCCACCCCTCATGTTTCGAACCCACCCAGGATTACAGGTATCTCCGGGACATAAAACATTTCTCGGACTGCAGTTCCCGTCACATTCTGAAATCCACGCTCAGTGCCATGCGCCGCCATATGAACACACTCGACCTCTCCCTCCAGCAGCACCGCCGTACCCTTTTTCAAAGCTGCGCGTGCCCCCAGTTTCATTTTATCCTTCGGCTCATCCGACGCCTCAACAAGAAACTTTTTCTCTTTCTCTCAAGTGCTAAGGAACGCAAGCTCCAACAACTCATCGACACCAACACCCATCTAGGACCCTCCACCCCTGCCTGTCCCTCCATCCCCACCCTTTCTTCCAATCCCAACCCCAGCCGTGTATTCACTATACCCCCTGACCTTCCCCTCTCCGATGCTGAATGTTCAGTGCTCAGCAAAGGACTTAGTTTCATACCCCTACGCCCTCACCTCAATGAATTTCGGCCTCGGCATGATACTGAACTCTTCTTCCGCCGTCTTCGTCTCCGGGCTCACTTCTTTGGGCAGGAGTCCTCTCCCAGTTCAACGGATCCTTTTACCCATCTCCAATATTCTCCCTCCACCTGGACCCCTCCCTCTGGATTCTTACCTTCTCTCGATCTTTTCATTGAGAACTGTCAGCGCGACATTAGTCGTCTCAATTTCTCTGCCCCTCTCACCCATTCTAACCTGTCTCTCTCTGAACTTACTGCACTCCATTCTCTCAGGTCCAACCCTGACATTGTCATCAAACCTGCTGACAAGGGTGGTGCTGTTGCTGTCTGGCGCACTGACCTCTACCTCGCGGAGGCTGAGCGTCAACTCGCAGACACTTCCTCCTACCTCTCCCTGGACCATGACCCCACCACTGAACATCAAGCCATTGTTTCCAGGACTGTCACTGACCTCATCTCCTTTGGGGATCTCCCTCCCACAGCTTCCAACCTGATAGTCGCCCAACCTCGGACGGCCCGCTTCTATCTCCTACCCAAAATCCACAAACAGAACTGCCCCGGTAGACTGATCGTCTCAGCTTGCTCCTGCCCCACAGAACTCATTTCTCGTTATCTTGACTCCCTTCTCTCTCCCCTTGTCCAGTCCCTTCCCACCTACATCCGTGATTCCTCTGACACCTTACGTCACATCAACAATTTCCAGTTCCCTGGCCCCAACCGCTTCCTCTTCACCATGGACGTCCAATCCCTCTACACCTCCATCCCCCACCAGGATGGTCTGAGGGCCCTTAGCTTCTTCCTCGAACAGAGGCCCGAACAATCCCCATCCACCACTACTCTCCTCCGTCTGGCTGAACTTGTTCTCACGCTGAACAATTTCTCCTTCAACTCCTCTCACTTCCTCCAAATAAAAGGTGTGGCTATGGGTACCCGCATGGGCCCCAGCTATGCCTGTCTCTTTATGGGGTATGTGGAACATTCCTTGTTGCAGTCCTACTCCGGCCCCCTTCCACAACTCTTTCTCCGGTACATCGATGATTACTTCGGTGCCGCTTCATGCTCTCGTCGGGACTTGGAAAAATTTATTAATTTTGCTTCCAATCTCCACCCCTCCATCATTTTCACGTGGTCCATCTCTGACACTTCCCTTCCCTTCCTTGACCTCTCTGTCTCAATCTCTGGTGATAGACTGTCCACCAATATCCATTACAAACCCACCGACTCCCACAGCCATCTCGACTACAGCTCCTCACACCCCGCTTCCTGTAAGGACTCCATCCCATTCTCTCAGTTCCTTCGCCTCCGTCGCATCTGTTCCGATGATGCTACATTCAAAAACAGTTCCTCTGACATGTCCTCCTTCTTCCTTAACCGAGGTTTTCCACCCACGGTCGTTGACAGGGCCCTCAACCGTGTCCGGCCCATGTCCCGCGCATCCGCCCTCACGCCTTCTCCTCCCTCCCAGAAACATGATAGGGTCCCCCTTGTCCTCACTTATCACCCCACCAGCCTCCGCATTCAAAGGATCATCCTCCGCCATTTCCGCCAACTCCAGCATGATGCCACCACCAAACACATCTTCCCTTCACCCCCCTTATCGGCATTCCGTAGGGATCGCTCCCTCCGGGACACCCTGGTCCACTCTTCCATCACCCCCTACTCCTCAACCCCCTCCTATGGCACCTCCCCATGCCCACGCAAAAGATGCAACACCTGCCCCTTCACTTCCTCTCTCCTCACCGTCCAAGGACCCAAACACTCCTTTCAAGTGAAGCAGCATTTCACTTGCATTTCCTCCAACTTCATTCAGTCTACTGCATTCGTTGCTCCCAATGTGGTCTCCTCTACATTGGAGAGACCAAACGTAAACTGGGCGACCGCTTTGCAGAACACCTGCGGTCTGTCCGCAAGAATGACCCAAACCTCCCTGTCGCTTGCCATTTTAACACTCCACCCTGCTCTCTTGCCCACATGTCTGTCCTTGGCTTGCTGCATTGTTCCAGTGAAGCCCAACGCAAACTGGAGGAACAACACCTCATATTCCGACTAGGGACTTTACAGCCTTCCGGACTGAATATTGAATTCAACAACTTTAGGTTGTGAGCTCCCTCCCCCATCCCCACCCCCTTTCTGTTTCCCCCTTCCTTTTTTTTTCCAGTAAATTATAAAGATTTTCCTTTTCCCACCTATTTCCATTATAAAAAAAAATAAAAAAACCCACTAGAGCTATACCTTGAGTGCCCTACCATCCATTCTTAATTAGCACATTCGTTTAGATAATATCACCAACTTTAACTTTAACACCTATGTGTTCTATTGTACTATTGTCGTTGACATCTTTTGATGATCTGCTTCTATCACTGCTTGTTTGTCCCTACAACCACCCCCCCCCCCCCCACCTCTCTGTGTCTCTATCTCTCCGCCCCCCACACACACACCTTAAACCAGCTTATATTTCAACTCTTTCTTGGACTCGAACTCAAGTTCTGTCGAAGGGTCATGAGGACTCGAAACGTCAACTCTTTTCTTCTCCGCCGATGCTGCCAGACCTGCTGAGTTTTTCCAGGTAATTCTGTTTTTGTTTTGGATTTCCAGCATCCGCAGTTTTTTTGTTTTTATATCTTTGGCCATATTGGTCAATGGAACTTGCCAACATCCCTTCAATAAGTTAATTTTTGTAATGAACCTTGCTTATCACTGCTTATCCAATCTTCTCAATACAGCCTTCTAATCGTAGTATAGGATATGAAATTGCCTTTGTGACCATATTAACATTGCAGTAGTCTATACACAATCGTTGTGACCCATCTGATTTTTGATACTTGGGCTCACTTCTTTGGACTGAGACTGCAAGGATGTTGCTTTATGGGTGACACATCCCCCACATTATCATCATGTATGGCCAAAGACATTTTCCCTGGCCTATTTACATAAATTGATTTATGAGTTTGTAATGGCTTTCGTAAGTCACCTCGACAATTTTCTGGAAGATAGCATAATATTGCATCTAAATTTTTAAGCACCTCTGTTTTATCCAACGTAATTACTGGAGGGTTGACTTTAGAATTTTTGATTTCTAATTCGTTCTCAAATTGCTTTGATATTTTAAGTTCACTCCCTACTTCTTTTGCTGCTGTAAACACACACTCCTCTCCTGACTACCTTCCTTGTCATAATATCACTTTAACATATTAACGTGACACACTCGCTGACCTTTCCTCCTGACTCACTATATAATTTACGTCAGTTTCTTTTTGATTTGTTAAGGTCCACTGAACTTTGCTTTTAACTGTTCACCAGAGACGGGTAACAACACTAACACCTTGTCTCCAGCAACAAAATTTTGAGCTTTGGCATTTTTATCTGCCCTAGCTTTCATTGTTTGTTGAGTGATTCTCAAATGCTCTTTGGCCAACTCACACGCTTTGGTTAATCTTTCTTGGAAATTTGACACATAGGTCAAAAGCGTAATCTCTGAACTTTAGTTGATAAATTTTTCTTTAATTAATTTAAGTGGTCCTCTCACCTCATTCCCATGTATCAGTTTAAAAGGACTGAATCCTGTGGACTCATTAGGGGCATCCTTAATAGCAAACAGTAAAAATGGAATCCCTTTATTCCAATCATTAGGACATTCCTGACTTGTTGCCTGATTTCTTTCTCTCTTTGAAACTTAAGCTCAAGCTTTCGCATTTCCATTTCATTTTTCTTTTCCAATGCGAGCTTTTTCATTTCCAATTTTTTCTTTCTCCTTTCCCTCCATTTCAAGTTTTTTCATTTACAATTGAATCTTTGCTAACTCTAGCTGTGCTACATTAAATTTAAATGCTGGGTAACTACTTCAATCACATAATTCTTATGTAATCTTACTTTTTTTCTACATTTAATTTATCTGCTAACTCTGACAGTGTAGCCTTAGTCAAATATTTCAAATAATCCACTGTTACATGTTCTACTCCCAGACAAGTCTTAGCAAGAAGCAAAGCCATTTTAAAATTCCAACCAGTATTACTTCACAGCAAATTCCGTTCCTACGCACAGTAACTCCATGTCCTTGTTTCTTCAAGGATTCACAGATCTCACTTAGGTTCAAGGATTTTTAAATCCTGCAAGAGCCCCCACTTTGTTATGATCCCAGCCAATGTTATTACTGGACAAGTCAGATCCCAGAATGGAACCTGGCTTGATAGACCATAATTTAAAAAAGAAATTTTTAAACCCTGGATGGTACTTACTGACACAGATTCACAGGAGTCTGCTGTTGACTTTTTAACAAAAAGATAAAACATTAACTATATTGCACTAAGCAACAAAAAGGTTTGAAAGATTTCAACCTAGACACACCATGGAAAAAAATTATTCAAACTCACACCATCCCCCATATCCCAGCAATACCCTTATAGACCCAATACGCCAATGAAGAGGTACCATTATTTCCACACCAAGGGTAGAGCTGATTCAGTTGCAAAGAGGTTTCTTTTTCGGTAGAGTTCTGAACATTCACTCTAAGTCCTTCCACAATTGGTATCTCCCTTGAGATATCCAGAAAATTTACTCTAAATTCACTATTACTTAACTTTAGAGCAATGCATATGGGTTCCTTAACAGTCTGACATCATTTCTAGCTAGAGAGAGGCTATACCTTATCTGTCTTCCCTCTGTGGTATTTACATACCAACTGAAATTAAAACCTGCCTCTTCCTTTTTTTTTGTTGTGTCTCTGTGGACCTTTGATCTCCTGTTGCTGGGCAACAGCAATTTTATTTACATTTTTTTGTTTTAACTTTCCTAAACCGCTAACCCCTTGGTAGCCCATTTGTTCACTAAGAGTCGTAAAACCTCATTAAAAATCCACCTATACAAACAAGCCCCCAAACTTGCTAGCTCCATCTCACAAAAAACTCTAAACTGAAACCAAACCCAGATTTCACCTTTCTTAACACACAAATAAAAAAAGGTTATAAATTAAACTTAAAGCTATATCTTGTTCCTAATACCCACAAGTACAAATATAACTTACATAAAACTATCTCTAGCTCCTAACACTATTTTTAACTTCCTTAGTTAGCCACGGATGGTGAGTCAATCTCCTAGAGTCTTTTTTTCTCACTGGAATGTATCTTTACTGCGTGTTATAAAATATCTCCTTTAATGTCTGCTACTGCATCTCTACCAACCTACCCCTTAACCTAATTTCCCAGTTCACTTTAGCCAGCTCTGTCTTCATGCTCTCAGAATTGCCCTTAAGTTTAAAACACTAGCCTTAGATCTACTCTTCTCCCCCTTAAACTCAATCTATAATTCAGTTACGTTATAATCACTGCTACCTAGGGCGCCTTTAGTATGAGGCCATTAAATTAATCCTGTCTCATTGCACTTTACCAGATCTACAATTGCCTGCTCTCTGGTGGGCTGTAGAATCTGCTGCTCTAAGCAACCATCCTGAAAAAATTCTATTAATACATCTTCCAGGCTCCCTTTGCCAATCTGATTCATCCAATCTGTAGATGGATTAATATCATCAATGATTATCACTGTAAAAGCTATTAGATCATACATATTTATTTATATTTGAGCTGACAATTCATCTGTTTTGTTATGATACTACACACATTCAGATACAGAGTCTTTAGTTCTGTCTTTTACTATTTTTGCAAACTCTAGCTTTATCTGATGGTGTACCCCTTAGTTTGTATGTTCTATCCCTTCCTGCCATGCTTTGATTATCATGACACTTATTGCTACCTTGCTCGCCTGCCTTCTCTCCTTTTAATTTGCCACATCTTCTCTCACTTGATCCCTCGCCCCCACTATTTAGTTGCTGTTTTGTAGTTGGGACTGCATCCATCCTGACTAATGGTATTTCGTCACTCTCCTGACTTCAGCCTTGTATTTGGTGGAGAGCCTTTGAAGAATCAGGAGGTGAACTACCCATTACGCAGTATCCAGGCTTTACCATGCCCTTATAGCCACAATGTTGATATGACTGGTCCAGTTAAGCTGCTAGGCAATGGTGACCTCCAAGATGCTGATGTTGGGTATTTAGTAATGGCAGTGTTGTTAAAGATCATGGGGAGACAGCTGAGCCTTGTCTAGTTCGATATGGTAATTATATCATTCGTAGGTGGAGCAAATATTACCCGATGCTTTTGAATATATAACTTCTTTGTAAACAAAGTACAAATTGGTACCCAAAGAATCGATTTGCCCTGAAATATTATAAATAAAATGTAATATGGTTGCATGGTCTCGGTTTTATTTTACAGTGGTCTTATGCACTTGAAAAGCCAAACACAGGAAGTGTGTTCAACATTGCTTGGTCTGTTGATGGCACTCAAATAGCTGGAGCTTGTGGAAATGGCCATGTGATCTTTGCCCACATCATAGAACAGCGTTGGGAATGGAAGAACTTTGAAATCACATTGACTAAACGAAGATCTATGCAGGTATAGTTCTTTAAAAATCAAATCCATATGAGATTAGATAATAAAGGAGAATTTTTGATTTTCAGAGACGTGTTAGTGCTTAATCAAGGCTTGTCCTCTTGTTAGCATTGTAGGGACAAATATTCTGTAGTTTAAAAACGTCAGATTAAAGCAGTCCAAGTTAAGTGTGTGGACATTGTGACCACTGTTTTCTGAATTTTTATTCTGCCACAGACCATATTTCTGGATAATTATTTAAGAACCATTTTACAATGGTATAAAAAATGCCTTATTTATATAATCATCTTTATATTCAGGAATAAAAAAAATAAAGTAAAACTTATTTTCAAAAGTTTTGTGAACAGTAACTTTGAAATGTTGTTTAGCTGAACCTAGGTTTCTCTATTGCAGTGTAAAAACTCTTCCTCATGGTTAATATCAGAAGATGCTTGACAGTAAGATAATTCCCTTATTACTGTTTACTTCTGATGATTTTAGAAGTGTTTACTTGTGCTGGGAAATGCACATCAGTATCCATTTCTCCTTTTGAAATGTTGAAACCAACTAATTTTAAATGTCAGTAGTAACATTCAAAAGAGAATTGAACAAATACTTAAAAGGAACAAAATTGCAGGCCTCTGGTAAAAGCATAGGGGGTGGGTTTAATTGGATAGCTCTACCAATTAACTACTACTGGGACAGGCATGATTAGCCAAATGACCTCCACTTGTGTTGTGTGCAAGGCCCAGTTTGTAGTCCTTAATTGTTATTTCTGCTGAGGTGAGGAATTACTGCAGTTAGTTAAACATACATTACTAGGGCTTGATGAAGTAAGTTGGGAGGAGGCTTGTGTGGAGTATAAACACTGCCATAGAACAGTTGGGGCAAATAGCCTATTTCTGTGCTGCAAATTTTGTGTACTTCTGTCTGTCATTCTATGATTCTATAGAATGTGGAAGAAAGTGACAATGGTCAATTACTATACATGATGCTTGGGGTATTTCTAATTGAAACATGATCAGACTTACATGTAAGCTTTGACTAGGATTCTCTCCCTGGATTCAAAAAAATTGAAAATTCTGTTGGCTGGGTATGACATCATACTGAACTGATAGAAAACAGTCCAGCAATTCTGGCTGCCACTGAAATGAAGGAGATTGTCAGAAATGTAGCTGGACACCAATGGCTACTTCCCTGTTTCTGGCTATTCTCTGTGATTGATTTCATTGGAGTAGTTTGGTAAGAAAAAGATCCACTGGAAAACCCATCTTCATGGAGAGAGAAGGCCATATATATGGCCTGGATTTCGCAATTGGTTGGATATGTAAGGTATAAATAGTTTAAAATATTAAATAAAATATTTTTGAAGTTAATGGTGACCATACAGACATAAATCCATTATTCTTTAGTGATTTGCTGGCTGCAGCTGACAAAAATGGTCACTAGAGTGTCTACTCTGTAGACAATTTAAATTTACACAAAGAGCCAACAAAAAGGAAATATATATTTTTTGTGTGGCTATGCTACCTTCAGCAGTGAATCTGTTAACACACATCCTTATAAAAAATAAAGTGCTGTATCACAAGTTACCAGGCAATACTATAAATGTATATATTTGAATCAAGTAAAAAATAAGTTGACTAGTTACATACTAACCATGTGCTTAATTTAATTAATTGACTACATGCCTCTACTTTACCACAGGCCACTTCCAAGTCTATTTTAGTCTTGGTACGTTATCATCTTACAGTGCCATTTATAAGTCACTCAAAAGACTCTGATTTCTAATTTGATTTTAGTTTTGTTGAAACAAAAGATAAATTTACAGGAACATAGGAACAAAGCTTTAGTTTTTCCAAACCATTTAGTTTATCCAAGTAGATCATGGCTGCTTTGTCAACCTTAAGCATATTGGAAATAGTCATATTTGGTTATTGGAGACACATGCTAGAGAACAATATCTAGCAAATAAAAGATTCTGAAGTATGCTTTCAAGTAGTTAATTTTTGACTGTGTTTTGTAACAGGTACGAAATGTATCGAATGATGCACTAGATGTCTTAGAATTCCGTGACCGTGTGATAAAGGCCTCGTTGTCCCATGGACATTTGGTAGTTGTAACCTCATTGCAGTGTTATGTGTATAGGTTAGTAAAATCTTTTCTTTGGAAATATGTAACATCCTTTGGCAAACTACTTCTGAATATCTTGTAAATCACAGTTCTCCTATGTTAAATTTAAATCTGAGTGGTTCTATTACATGATAATAATGCAAAGAAGATGTGTCAAAATATAGTTTTTATAAAGTCTAAGTTATTTTTGGCTCTGTTCCTCTTGAAAAAACATGTTAAGCCAAATCTTTTAAAGTAAGCTTAATGTTAGCTGGGTATAATATATGATGTGTATTGAATGTGTTACACTGTTTGGTTTCTTTCCTGATCTTAATTTTGTATATCCATGAATTTATATAGTGTACATTCTCTGTTTATTTCAGTACTAAGAATTGGAATACCCCACTGGTATTTGACCTGAAAGAAGGTACTGTTAGTTTAATTCTACAGGTAGAGAGGTAAGTGATTAGCATTAATCTGTGGCTACTTAATGTAAATAGAGCTTTCACATACATAAAAAGGGAGATTTATCTGTAATTTGAATGTTACTCAATTATGTAAAATTACACTTTGTTCAAAATGTAGAAAAATGTAATTATCCTTCAGGCAATTATTGAAGCAGTGATCAACTATTTTGTCATTATTTAGCATATGTTCAAAAATTTCTAATGCCGGCTCCCACAGTGTAGGGTAGAGCCCTACACAGATCTAAGTGTTATCTCTTAACATTTAATTTGTGATTTAAAAATACATTATTTGTTGTGAAAATCTCTCTGAAATATTCAAAAAGATAATTGTCCACTGCAGAAATGTGCTGAACCACAGATCATGTATTTCAAAGCAACTTTGGCGAAGAACTAGAAACATGTCACTAGGCCACTTTCCTAGTCATGGCACAGGGACAGAGAACCTCAAAAGAAAGTGGCTTACAAAATGGGTGGAATTAATAATACATTTTTAAAAAGATAACCATGCAGTATTGTAACTGTACAACTGATTGGTACTAGTTTACAGTAATAAATAAAAACAAAAAATGCTGGAAATACTCAGCAGGTTATGCAACATCTGTGGAGAGAAACAGCGTTAACATTTTAAGGTCTGATGAAAGGTCACAGACCTGAAATGTTAACTCTGTTTCTCTCCACAGATGCTGCCTTAACCTGCTGAGTATTTCCAGCATTTTCATTTTTATTTCCGATTTCCAGCATCCACAGTATTCTGCTTTTCAAGTCCTAATTTACAGTTTTACTGAAAACATCGCTCAGATGTTATATTTCAAAATGTCCAAAACTTCTGTAACTTTATTTATTACATCTAATTCAAAGATAACAAAATGGTAATATAAAATGAAGAATGTTTTATACTTTGATATATTTAATGTTTAAAATTTTCAGATGCATTCAGTAGCTTTCATTAATCTCTTCACTGATAGTACTTATTTTTTTGTTCAGACACTTTCTTCTGCTTGATGGAGCAGGGATTTATTTGTATTCATATGAAGGTCGCCTTATTTCTTCTCCAAAGTTCCCAGGGATGAGAACTGACATACTGAGTTCCCAGACTGTCTCCCTCAGCAATGATACAATTGCAGTGAGAGATAAGGCTGACGATAAAGGTATAGTGGAAAATCTATTATTTTGGTAAAGAAATGTGTATCTATAGATCTCACTATTGTTTAGCACAAACATGTATAATATCAGTCCTTTTATGCAAGACATGTACATGCAAAATGTCCCATCCTTCTCTCACCACACACACACACACACACACACACACACACACACACACACGCATAGACACACACCATAAATTAAGGAATCTCTAAATGTACTGCAGTTATTGTAGTCAGAAAGATATCTTTGCACAAAGTCAGGAACCTAAAGGTTGATGAATATTATGGAACTTGGAAATTAAGGCTCAAATCTACCACTCAGCCTCGATGCTGAGCGCATTGACACTGCCCGCAAAATTTCTGCAACCCAACCCTTTAACAATTTTTCACCCGTATCTTCCACTCCTGGCTGAAGCATCGAAGGGGTCAGCACAGCCTTTCCAGGAAAAGGCGCACAAGACAACAGTAGAAGGGAAGACATGCCCCCTTTTCACAACAGTAACTGTCATATTCAGGTAATTTTTTAAAGGTTTAAATCTTTCAGTAAGTGAGTGAGTTAGTAAATGGGTGAGTGAGTGAGAGGGTAGTTAGTTGGGTCAGGGGTAGTCAGGTCTGGTCAGTGGGAAGGTAGTTGGGTCTGGTCCAGGAGAGTGGTTGGGCAGTCAGGTGGTCAGTGAGGTGGTTGGGAGGTCAGGAGGGCTAGTGAGTGGGGGGTGGGGGGCAGTTGTGGTGCTCATTTCAGTTACACTGGCTAACCAGCTATTAAACTGTGTAATATGTCCTAGGTAAGTATGCAGGTATATTCTTCGTATCTGGCCCAAATCTCTGCTCTGAACTCAGCATCAGAGACATATGGAGGGTCCCAGGCAGCAAGGAATCAGCCCATCAGAAGTTTAAACTTCCCGGGCAATTTTCGCGTATGTATGCACGTCAGGACTTTCGGAGAGTCCTGAAGTACATCTCCCAACTTACATCCCATCTCTGATGAGCCGGAGACCAGAAGATTTGAGCTTGTTTCTTTCCTCTTTGAAATCAACTGTAGCATTAATTAGAATGGTATCTTTATGTGATTTTGAGTAAATATAAATATAGCTAATCAAGTTATTCTGGGCTTTTCTTTAACCTCTGTACATTGATGTTTTGCCTTGTCACTGGGGCTTCAGCTAGCCTGATTCAAGCCCTGAATTACTCTTCCTTTCTCCGTTGCAGCAATTATTTTACACAGTGCAGTCATGGCCAAAAATACCCTTTTCCATATTGGGATTATAAAATCTGCCTGAAGTAGAATATTCCTCCTTCATCAGACAGAGGAGCAAATAGATCATTCAAGAAGATGTATAAACAATGCTCATGCTAGCAAAGTATTCTAAAGAGTAAAGATATACAGCAACTCTCTTGATTCTAACATTTTATCACGTTCCAGGATGGTTAGAACAGAAAAATGGTGCCCATGACTGGTAACAAATTAGACTAGAACATCCGTGGACTGGCAGTACCAGTCGGATTGCCACTCTGCTTCTTGTTACTTACCTTAGTCCAGACATTTCTTGCCCATATTTCTGACCTCGCTTGCTAAGAAATGTGCAGCGTAGCTGGTTCCCAAATCCTTTCTGTGCAGGGCAACAGTATTGGAGAAATGAAGTCATACCCCCTTTTTATGGCACTAGCTGCTGGAGACCACTTAAGTTTAATGGTCTCAGCCACTTTGAAAAGTAAGTAGTCGACTGGGAGGAAGGGGGGGGGAGGGGTGTAGTTGAGGGTTTGGGAGCATAGTTGGGGGGGTGTAGTCGGAGGGGGTAGTGATGGGCGCATAGTCAGGGGGGTCCAGTTGGTTGGGGGCGGGGTGGGGGGTCGGCAGGGTAGAAGCGAAATCAGTTGTATTATTATGCAGGAGTTAGAAGTGCTTATAATCCTTCTAACCTTTCCTGGGTAGCTATTCTTTTAAGAGAGCCGGAGCCATCCAAATTCTCAATCTTATTTAAATCGGAGTTTCAGATAGTTCCCAGCGCAGGGTAATTGCGCATCGCAAGTTTAAACTTCCCAGGCAATTGCTGTGCAGTCCTTGCTTGGGGACTTCTTGGGGGATGGGGGATCCCTAGTGCATCTTCTGGGGTGCATCTTCTGGGGTACCTCCAGAGTATGACCCTCCAAGATCTGTTCAAAACATTGAGCAGGTTTGTGATGGTAAATAGTATAAGATTTTTTTCACTGACCAATGAATCAGTAACAAGGTGCATGTGATTAGGATGTACTAGAAGCTTAAAAGGAGAGGGTAAAACATGAGGACATAAGAAATAGGAGCAGCAGTAGGCCATTCTGCCCCTCAAGCCTGTTCCACTATTAGGTAAGGTTATGCCTGATCTGTTTCTGGCCTCAACTCCACTTTCTACCTGTTCCTCATAACCTTTAATTCCTCTGTACTTCAAAAAAAAAAATCTGCCTAACATAGGCTTGAATATATTCAATATCTTAACCTCCAAAGATGTGAAAGAAATTCTTCTACACCTCCTTAAATGGGCAACCCATTATTCTGAAACTGTGCCCCCTGGTTCTAGATTGTCCTCATAGAACTTTTTTCACATAAAGATTAAAAGATGGAATACTTTACCACAATTGAATACTCCCTGAAAGTTTAATTAACTATGCCATCTATAATGCAATTAGAAATATTTAAAGTAGAAAACTATGAAGGAAGAGCATATAAATGGGATTAGAATAAGCAGCTCAGATGTGGAGGTAGCACTAGCATTGCTACAGTGGATCAAGTGATCTCCTTCTGTGTTGATTTATTTTATTATTCCATGATGCAACAACAATGGACTTCTTTGTCATTAAGTTTGAGAGCATCCATTCAATTGCCTCCATGACATTCGCCCCTATCCCATTGCCCACCAAACCACAGCTCCCCTAACATTCACCTCTTCCTAACGCTGAATCTGCATCATTTTCTTAATTCCATTCTATTTTCCCACATTCCCTCTTGTCTTTGAGACCCAACTCTGCTCTACTTTCCCTGTTTCCATTAGACTGCTGGTCATCCAACTTCTCTTCTTGGCCCCATGTTTTCTAGCATTGTGAATGGTTCCCTTTCCCAAGGAACTGTTCCCCTTCCTTTCATAACCACTGACATTCCACCCCCCTCCCCCCCACCATCTTCAAAAATCCTACACTCAACTTCTTTGTTCTTATGTACTACCTCCTTTTCCTTTCCATTATTCTTGAATACCCCAAATGTGTGTCTATCTTTCCCACAAATTCATATTTGAATCTCTCCAGCCAGCTTTCTTTTCAGCCACATCACAAAAACAACACTAATCACTGTCACAAATAACATCCTTAGTCTTTCTTCACTTCCTTGTAGGCTTTGACACAATCAACCACACCATCCTCTTCCAACACCTCTCCGCCATTGTCTAGGTCAGTGGGACATCACTTGCAGGGTTCTATTCTTACCTATCCTGTGGTAGGGCATGACCTGGAATGGATTCTCTTCCTACCCCTGCACCTCTGGAACTCTAGAAACTCCCAAGAACGTATCTTTGCCCTTCTTGTTGTTCTCATCTACATGCTGCCCATTGTTGACATTGTTTGAAGACATGGGGTCAGGTTCCACGTCTATGCTGGCGACATTTAACTCTACCTCCACCATTTCTCATGAATACTCTGATGCTTCTGTTATTATATTGTTTGTCTAATACCGACCAGTCCTGGATGAGCTAGAGTTTTCTCCAGTTAAACATTGGAAAACTAAAGCCCTCGTCTGTGGCCTCCCGCACAAACGCTGTACTCTTGCCCTTGATTCCATCCCTCTCCCCAGCCACTGCTTCAGGTGGACCTAGACTACTTGCAGCCTCAGTGTCCTGCTTAACCAAAGTAGAGGTAATTAGTACATGGCAGCAGAGTCAAAAACAGCAGGGAGAGCACTCACAGTTGCGTTGAGAACAGGATGATGTGGTGCAGAATCCTCATGCGGGTGTTCGCCGCCAACTTCACTATCGCTGCAGGCATGGTCCACCTTTTCACCAGTCAGCATGATGGCACGTTCCTCAAAATGAGTGAAGGGTCCAAAGTGGGCCACTCCAACCTCTGTCTGATTCCAGATCAGTAAGTCACGTGTTCAAAGCATGTCAGGTTCACAGAGCTTTCACAACAGCTTGGATATTCAGGTTTGGGGACAGATGGTGGAATAGTGGTAATGTCACTAGATTAGTAACCCAGAAATCCAGGCTGACAGGTTCAAATCCCACCATGGCAGCTGGTGGAATTTAAAGTCAGTTAATATGCATGCTGGTTAGCTCAGTTGGCTAGATGGCTGGCATGTGGTTCAGAATAATACCAACAGTGTGGGTTCAATTCCCATTTCAGCTGAGGTAGACTTGGGACCTGCCTCCTCACTCTGAACCTAAGAGCAGAAGGCAATGACAAACCGCCACTTAGAAACAGCCATGTAACAGCTCAGAACAAAGCATCAACAGACAAGGAGCTATATATTTGGAATATCTCACTTTGTGAATATATCTAAAACTGAGTAACGATTGACTTCTTATCTCCTCCTTCACCAATTGGCTGTAAGAAGTTTAGCATCCAGCAGAGCTTTGGAATAGTCAACTCTAGAGGTAATAAAGACATGGATAAGGGTTTTGTCAACAGTTGGGTTGAGGCTGGGCAGACACAGGCAGTGTTACAGAATTATTTGCGTGGAAGCAAAGCTGTGAAAGCTGTGAACATGACATGCTTTGAACACACAACCTACTGATCTGGAGTCAGACATGCCACTGCTGCGCCACAGGTTCCATAAGTGTCTCTTTATACTCTCTTGACTAAACTAAAACCAAGTAAAAAAAATTAACTAGTTGACAGCCCCTTAAAGGGGCACAAGTAAATATTCAATGAGTGCCTCCCACCCTGTACATACATAAACCTTAATTTATACAATTAACACTGGATAGCCTCTCATCCTCCATCATCTCAACTCACCCAAAGCTCTGTTGTCCATAACCTATCCCACCCTAAGGGCGGAATTGCCTTAGATTTGCACTAATTGCAGTAGCGGGTGTGAAAAAGACATTTCATCCACTGGCCGCAATGGTGGGTTTTCACGCCATATCACAGTATCTTTACAATGCAGAAGGTGGGCATGCAGCCCATTGAGTCTGCACTGGCTCTCTCAAAGAACATTCTACCTAGTACCACTCCCCTGCCTTATCACTGTAACCTTGCACGTTCTATCTTTCCAGGTAGCAATCCAATTCCCTTTTGAATACCTTGATTGAACCTGCTCCCACCCACCTTTCAGGAAGTTTGTTCCAGACTCCAACCACCCTCTGGGTGAAAAAATTCTTCCACACATCACGTTTACTTCTTTTGGCAATTATTTTGAATCTGTGCCCTCTAGTTCTTGATGTTCTCTTGAGTGGGAACAGTTTCTCACTATTTACCCTGTCCATACCTCTCAGGATCTTGATTACCTCTATCAAGTCTCCTCTCAGCCTTCTTTTCTCCAAGGAAAAGAGTCCCAATCTCTCCAATCTATCCTCATAGCTACAGTTCTTTATCCCTGGAATCATTCTTGTGAATCTCCTCTGTGCTCTCTCCAATGCCTTCACATCCTTCCCCAAGTATGGCACCCACAACTGGACGCAGTACTCCAGATGAAGCCTAACTAGTGTCTTATACAAGTTCAACATGACCTCTTTACTCTTGTACTCAATGCCCCTATTAATACAGCCTAAGATACTATGTGCTTTATTAACTGCTCTCTCAACATGCCCTGCCATCTCCAATTACCTCTGTACATATACACCGAGGTCCCCCTGTTACTGTATCGTCTTTAGTGGCTCTCCCTTTATTTTATACTGTCTCACCATATTTTCCTGCCAAACTGAATCACTTCAGACTTCTCTGTATTGAACTTCAACTGCCACTTGTCTGCCCAATCCACCAACATGTCTATGTCCTTTTGAAGTTCAAGACTATCCCCATCACAGTTGACAACATTTATAATCTTCATATCATCTGTAAATTTTGAAATCATGCCCTGCACACCACAGTCTAAGTCATTAATATAAATCAGGAAGAGCAAGAGTCCCAACACTGAGCCCTGGAGGAGCTCCACTACAAACCTTCCTGGTGCGTTCCGCCTCATTAATAATGCATTCACAGGAAACATGCCGGATCGCTAGTGGGCAGACTCGGATTTGCCCACCACTCCATGACCTCAGGGCTTCCTCGCTCCAGGCGCCATATTTAAAGTGCATCAGAACGCAGCCTTCTTCATGTCTACAGACCAAGACCACTCCAGGTGACAGATAGCCCTGAAAGCCAGGAAGACAGTACCCCCAAATTCAGTGACGTGTCTCTGGGACGCCTGCTGGACACAGTGGAAGGCCGCTGCAATGCCCTCTACCCCTGCTCTGGCCGCAGAAGGTCCACTGAAGTCACCAATCTGGCCTGGGTGGCAGTGGCAGCAGTGGTCAGTGCTACCAGAGCACAGAGGAGGTCACCCAGTGCAGGAAGAGGACAAATGCTCTTATCCGTTCTCCCAGGATAAGTGAAACTACCTCATCACTCTCAACTCTCACTTACAAACCCATCACACATTCACAAGGATCTCACACCTCAAGGGACAACACCACCAACTCTCACACACACCCTCACATCTCCATCAGGCTCAAATCCTCTGGAGCTCATGTCCTCATCCCATCCATGGCTCCGCTCACCACACAAACGTTCCACACAGTGCCTTGCGTCCTCACAGTCTCTCCATCTGTTTTCATGCAGGAGAAGCTGGCTCACAACAGCAGGGAGCGGTCCCAGACCGGGGGTGAGGTGGCCCACTTTAGGCCTCTCACTCACTTCAAGGAGTGTGCCATTGCACAGGCTGGTGAGGACGTGGGCTATGCCTACAGCGATGCTGAGGTCAGCAGCGAACTCCCATGGAAGGATCCTGCACCACATCATCCCTTTCTCAATGCAACTCTGATTGCTCTCTCCTGCTTTTGACTCTGCTGCCATGCACTAATTACCTCTACTTTGATTCACAGGGAGCTCTGCTAATCAACTGACGTCCTCAGCCAGCTAGTCCCCCAGCTCCATCTACATCCTCACCTCCAGCCAAGAGGACACCTCCTCCACTGAAGAGCTGGAAATAAGCAGCCTGGAAGACCTGTCACAGCACTTACCCACACCCTGCACCAGCGCAGAGACAAACACCTCAGTGGGACCTAGATCTAGAGCAGGCTTGGGTTCACAATCTGGTGGTCACTGCACAGACACCTGTCCGCAGCAGGAGGAGGCAGGTTCAGCTGAGCTCCCTGGCACTCGGAATGCTGCTGGAAAAGAGGTCCGAGTCAAGTGGCAAGCCTCTGGATTCAGCTTTCCAACTCATGATGGAGAATCAGCAACAGTAGGGTGAACATCACAGAGCTGTCGGAGGAGTGCGTCCGCCCGCTCTCTAATGAACTGGTGCCCGCATGTGCGCATATGGAGGTCTCCATGGGAAGGATTGTGGATGCCATGGAAACCCTGGTCCAGCAGAATGCAGAGATGTGCGCAGCTCTGCACTCGATTGCAGTAGCCATTGGTGAGTTCCTGCAGTGGCAATCCAAGGGGGAAACGGGGCACCTCGACGTCTCTCCAGGTACTCCTTCCCCTCAAGAGATCAGGCCAGGGGCCTCGGGCACCCAAAGGGAGGAGGGGTGGCAGCCCAACACCCCTGGGTCATCCATCAGGAATCTCAGAGCCTGTCTGTTCCGTCCGAGTCCCCTTTGCCTGTGACCCCCTCAACCTCATCCTCTGTCACAGCAGAGGGAGCACGTGGCCCACAGGAGGACAGCCAAAGCAAGCCCGGTTCTCCAGAGGACACATGCTGAAGCCTTTAGAGGCAACAGGGCCAACCATTCCACAGGCTGTCTCCATCCCTGCTGTGGATGTCAAGGCAGCACTTAGAAGTGGTAGGCCTAGAGAAGCTAAGCAATCCTGATCACAAGTGCTTGCACGGGTGAACATATTTTGTCCCTTTATAATCTGAAAGTATATTCATTTTCACTGAATATTGTGTAATGTCTTTCAGCTTCAATGACAGGCTTCATGAGTCCGCCCCCTGCAGCACCCCAACACTAGCAGCTCAGCTGCACGCAGATAGACCACGAGTGATTCTGGAAGGAGAAGTGTGTTTGTAGCTGGACCTTTCGGAGCCTCTATCCAGCGCTGTCCCACGCACACAGTGCCTTCATCCATCACACTCATCTTACTATCCCAAGCATTTTCATTGCTGTCTGCTGGGGTTCTCTTTCAGTTGAGCGTCTGAGCTGACCGGCATCTCCACCCACCCACTGATTACACTCCCATCGAGCACCTGTGCCTGTCCAACACAAGGCTCCGCTCACTTTCAATTTGAAAAACATGGTCGTAGTCAAGTTTCTCTTAAGCTCCCCCATCCATTCCTCTCCGCCAGTCATCCATGTCCATTTCCCCCATTACTGTGGATCCCCTGGCATCACCTTCCACCTCCCCATCTCACCTACCGACCTAAACCCTTGTCACGTCCAGGTGAATGAGTATGTTCCCTACTTCCCAGAGAACCTCACCCCTGACCCCAGCCCCGACCTCCTCCTTCCCTCCCAAAATCCATGTTTGCCTCCGTAACCCCACCAACCACCCTCGCCACCCCTTCTGTTACTGATGCACCCTCACCCTGCCTGCTCCCTCTGTCCCTCTCACACTCACCATTCCCTCCTACTACACCCACACTCAGTTCGTTCCCCAGGAGACAGTCATTGATACACAGACCCCTCCCTTGTACACCCACCGGGACATTCCCCCTTCCTCCCTCCTCCCATGGACATATTCCCCTCTCCGAACTCCCTCCTCCCCTGGACACCTTTTCCCCCCTCCAATCTCCCTCCTCCCCCAGATACCTTTTCTCCCCTCTGAACCCCTTCCACCCCAGACACCTTTTCTCCGCTCTGAACTCCTTCCTCCACACGGACACCTTTCCCCCCTCTGAACTCCTTCCTCCACACGGACACCATCCCCCCCCCTGAACTCCCTTCCTTACACCTTCCCCCCACCCCTTACACCTAGCCCCCACTTTCAGCTTTCTCCCCCGTTACTCCCTCCTTCCCCTGTACTCCTTCCTTAACCCTGACACCTTCATTCTCCTGTACTCCCTCCTCCTCACTGACACCGTCGGACCCCCAACCTCACCCTCCCGACACCTTTGTTTTCCCCCTCCCAACCTCATTCCCCCCCCCCCTCCAGCCCCGGTAAACTTTGCTCTCCCACTCACACGCAAACCCTCTTGTCCCACTTCCCCAATCATCCGTAGCAGCCCATGGCCAAGACCCTGATGTCCCGAAGCAGGCCAAAGCATCAGCGGAGACCTCCCACCTTCTGAGAGCCATGTGCATGAGGATTCACCCAGCATGTGATGCATGTGTTCCTCCAGGGTCAGGTAATTGTAGGGCTCCACCATCATCATCTCCTCGGCTGTCCATAATCTGAGCAAGGCCCTAAAAGTAAGTACCGAGTTCTGCACCTCACACTTGTCCAGACGTATTCTGGGCCATCGTGTAATCCCACCGGCGTAAAGGTAAATCAGGCTTGGGGGGGGCGATTCCAGTCAAGCCTTACTTTGCACCCCATTAGCTGGATGCAAATAGTGTTCACACAATCCTCCAGGGGGATTTGCATTCTGCCATGGTGCACACTATTGGATGATCCTGCTGTGGTTTCACTGAATTCTCCCCCACCTGCCATGACGCATGCCACCAACAGGATTGGACAATTTGTCCGAAGTTCCACTCACCAATTATCCCTGCGCTAACTGACCTGCATTGGCACCCAGTTCCCCAACACCTCCAATTCTCATTCTCATGTTCAAATCCCTTCATTCTATCCCTTCAATCCTATTTATAGGATTCTTACAGTATAAATAATTTCACACATGTCCAACTTTGACACTCGAGTATTTTATGAGACCAACTCACTGGAAGAATATTTTCTATTTCTTTAGATGAATACAAAATGTATTATTTATGAAGTTAATTTCTTTTGTGAGTTATGAGATCTTTTTCATGAACAGAGTTAATTAAGTGTTACATAATGTAATAAAAACAGAAAATGCTGGAAATATTCAGATCTAGCAGTATGTGTGGAAAGAGAAACAGAGTTAACATTTTAGTTCAAGAACTTCTCTTAGAACTGAAGGAAGGTAGAAATGTAATAGGTTTTGAGCAAGTGAAAAGGAGAGGGGATGAGGAAGAACAAAATGGAAGGTCTGTGCTTTCTGTATCCGTTAAACACTTTGCAAGTATATTGAATTTCATCACCATATATTTTGTGTTCTTGTTTCAGTAATTTATCTTATTGATGCACTGTCTGGAAAACCCCTTGGTGATGGAAAGCCTCTTGTTCACAAGGTATTTTGTTGTGATGCATGGAAATGGATCACTTGGACTTTACTTCCAGTATATTCTATTTTGTTCACTTAAAATGGCTTTGTGTGGGATATTTTGCATTGTAACAAGTGACGTTGACCATCTAAACAATAGGCAATAGGGTAATGAAGAACAAAATAATATTGTTACATTCAGAAATGTAACATTACAGTACCTATCTACTATGGGAGATGCAAACTAACAATGTACATAATCAAATATACCTTTATTTTGTGGAAAACATACTCTATTCCAATGCATATCTTACTTACCACTTATGTAAAATAACTTGCATGAGTAATAATGGGCAGAATTTTCACCTTGGCGGCGGGCACACGCCTGACCTGCTCGACCTTGAAATGATGTGCGATGACGTTGTGCAAGCGTCCCGTCGTCAACGTGCAGTCACTCGAAAGTTTGGTTGGCAGGTGCGTGCCGGAATCAGCAGTGCGCCCACCGACAAATAGGCCTATTAAGGCCATTAAAGTATTAATTAACTTAAGGGTAGGTTTTCCCGGTCAGGGAGTGGGGGCAGGGCCTGCTCGCCGACGCGTAAAATGACGCGGGGATACGGCTGCGCACCCACCAAACTGTCAATGGCCTATTAAGGCCATTAAAAAACTAATTAACATAATTGATGGGCATGCCGTCCAACCTTAAGGTTGGCGGGCAGGCCAGGAGCCCAGGCGGGGTTTGGAAAAAACATGAAACCTCATCCATGGGCAGGATGAGGTTTCATGAGGGAATTTACATTTTTATTAAATGTTTAAATAAAAGTTATGGACATGTCCCAACTCATGTGACAGTGTCACATGCGGGGACATGACAGGGAAATTTTTAAATCACCTTTGTTGAAGGCTTTAAATCGAGCCGATCTCCCTGAGGCAGCCCTTTGCCTCAGGGAGTTCTGTGTGCTCTTTCGCATGCATGCGTGAAAGAGCGCACTCCCGACTGAGGGAATCTCCCCCCCCCCCCCACCCAGCCCGCACAGGGAGCACATAGTCGATTGGAAGCCTGCCCGCCCGCGCTCGCTCCTGCACTTCCCTCCCGACGGGGGGAGATATTGCCCTAAATTTTTCGTTGCCCGTCCAATCTTATGGTTGGCGGGCAGGCAAAAAGGCCAAGCAGCCTTTGCACTTTTTAGGAAACATCATCCACAGTTGGGATGAGGTTTCCAACAGCAAATAAAAATAAAATTTTAAATTTCCCATCTCATTCATAACATGTCCCAGCTCTGTCATGAGGGGGTATGTTTTTCAACATTTAAGAATTCTTTATGTTTGTTTTTCAGAACTCTGAAGCTCTGGGCCTCAAGGAGCTTTTCCAGCGCGTATCCACGTGCATGTGTGAAGCTCCCCACTCGCCCTCTTCCCCACCCCACACAGGCTGCACTGCAGCACACAATTCATGCTGGGCAGGCCTTAATTAGCCTGCAAGCGTGAAATCGCGATTCAGCCCCAATCGCGGGCGGTGGTTGGCTTCCCGACCACCTGCCTCCACTGAGCCTGCCCAACATGGGGAAAATTCTGCCCAATGTGTGAATTAGACTGCATGGTCATTTTGCTTGGTGTATTCCCAGTCCCATCCAACAGAGGAAAATCAGGTAGTGATTACACTTGCATGCACTGCAATTTGACTTTTTGTGGTTATATTTTTGTCATATATTTTGTGTCAACTTTTTCCCTTTATGAATTCCTGTGGCCTGGATTTTGTGGCAAAAGTGATGGTGAGGCTATTAGTGCTCAGGCAACAGCTTCCAGTACTGCAATGCACAGTTAAATGTAAAAATCTGGAAGTTGCTGTCTGGGTTATGCTGGCTGTCTAGAAACCATGCTATAAGTGTATCTCACCAAGGGGTTCCGCATTTGAAATACATGGAAAGACCTGAAATTGCAATACTGTGTGATAGAATACAACTACAGCAATTTATCTAATCTAACAAAAAATCTCAGGACGCTTCACAGGAGCTTGATGAAACAAAATATTACACCAGACCACAAACGTGGATATTGGATAAGATGACCAAACGCTTGGTCATAAAGGTAAGTTTTAAGGAGTGTCTTAAGAGAGATCAATGGGTAGAGAGATGCAGGGAGAGATTAAAATCAAGTATGCTCAAGAGATTAGAATTAGATGAGTTTTGGGCAGAAAGAGACCACATAGACAGGGAGGGGCTATTGCCATGAAAGGATTTGAAAACAAGGATGAGAATTTTAATTTAGCACTGGATGTTAGATAAGCAGTCTGATAACTTAGTAAAAGTGGAGGAGTTCAGAAGTGGTGATGAGATAGAGCTTGATGTCATCAGCATAAATGTGAAAACTAACACTGTGCATTCAGATGATGTCATTGAGGGTCAGCATGTAGATGAGAAAAAGAGCCAAGGATTAGATCCCTGGAGGTTACCAAAGGTAATAGGGCAGGAGTAAGAAGTGAAGCTGCTGCAAGTGATGTTCTGGCTACAATTACATAGATAAGAATGGAATCAGGCAAGAACAGTTCCACCCAACTGGACAACCATTTAGGCATTGGAATATGATGGTGTCAACCCTGTCAAAAGATGCAAGAATGTCTAGAAGGAATGGAAGGCAGTCGTTTACCTCTGTCACAGTCATATAGGATGTCACTTGTGATTTTAATATACAAATGTGGAGTCCCACGAAAGGTGGGCGTGGATTTGGGAGACGACAACAAATCCAAGGAATTTGGAGAGGAAAGGGCGGTCAGAGGTGGGGCAAAGCTTGAAAAAATGGTGGAGTCAAGGTTTGGTTTTTTTTTTGATGAGAGGGTGATGACGGCAGATTTAAAGGGGAGAAAAATAATACCTGAAGAGAGAGAACTGTTAACCATATCGGCTACTATAGCAACCAGGAAGGGGAAGTTGGGTGGTTAGCAATTTAATGGGAATAGGATCCAGAGTGCACGAGGTGAGACAAGATGAACTAGGAGAGGGCTTGAGCAGGAGATGGGAGAGAAACTAGAGAAAGATGTGAGTTCAGGGCTAGGGCGGGGGAGAGTTTAAGAGGAAGTTTGGCCTGGTGGGCTAGTGAAAGGGAGGGATGCAGCAAATCAGATGATTTCAATCTTGATGACAAGAAACTCTATGGTCTCCTCATAGTCAGTAAATAAAGATACTCATCAAACATGCCAGAAAAAAAGTTAGTGCTTATCCATTCCCTTGTAAATATGCTTTCTTAAAGTTTGTGATAAGTCTCAATTGTTGCCAAACAACCCAGATGGCTCTGAAAATTAACATTCTAAGTGTGCAGTCTTGGTCCTTCAGATTTTAATTATTGTTACAGATTTTTAAAAAAAGTTTATTTTTATCTCAATCTGATCTTTCCCTCTCTTTATTTATTTTCCTTTCTATACATGATTTGGCATTAAATTAATAATTCTAACTGACACTTCCTGGTTCAGACTCTGAACTCATCAGTAAAGATTCTTTTATCTAATTAGTTAAGGAAATGCATGGTTGCTTGCCTTAATTACACAAGCACCAGATCTGCTGCAAAGAGCGCTGTGCTGAAATGGAAAGAGTGATATGAGGAAACAAGAGGGAAGGTTGACAGCGGCCATGAGGGTCAGCAAGAGGGAAAGTCTACAGTGACTGGGAGGGTCAGTGAGAGGGAAGGTCAGCAGCGACCAGGTAGATCAGTGAGAGGGAAATTCATCAAGAGGGAAGGTTGGCAGTGACCTGGAGGGTCATTGAGAGGGAAGGTTGGTGAGAGGGAAGGTAAGCAGTGACCAGGAAGGTCAGCAGTGACCAGGAAGGTCAGGGAGCAGGAGAGGCCACTCCAAAATGGCACCAATCAGTTCACACAACCCCACATCAGGCCCCGCATGAACGACATTAAAACCCCCAACACTAAACACAAATACAGGCCCTATTAACTGTCTGATGTTAAAATGGAACAATGTAAAACAGGGCAACTTAAAATGGGGACTTACTGCAAATCTAATGAATGGTTAGCACTGTTCATTCACTGTTGATGGCAAAACCATTGCTTTTCATCCACCTAAGCATGTCAAACTGTACGTCACAACCTAACCACTGGGTGGCTTGTGGAGCAAATACCTAACTTTTTTTCTTCCAGCTTTGCGGTCATACTTATTTGTGTGACATTTTCCCCTCATGTAATTGAATTGTCAATTTTATTTTAAAGTCTTTAATTTTATATTTCCTTTCTTTTCTCCTTTACACAATAGAATACTGGCATCCGATTGTCTGTGCTTGGCTGCTGCCACAGTTCCTGATTTGGCTACCTGCTCCAAAGTGTTATTTCCTTGCCCAATATCTGGCTTCATTAGCTGCATCTGGCCTGACATTGGCATAATGTGATGATGTTTAAAGAAAGTTCAATTTTCAAGCGTGGGTGCCAGCATCCCTAAACTTCCAACCCTATTGGCCATATTTGATTCCCAGCAATGTTGCCTTGGCAGCTGACTTCTGCCTCAAGCAGATGTTTGATGGTTGCCCTCTACCTTGCTCTCATATTGGTCCCTTTCCTTGGCAGTCATCTTGGCTACCCACTTTGGCAACTGAGCCTGTCAGTTCGTCTACCACCCCCCACCTCCCGCCATCACAGTGGTTGGCTCCCAGTGCAGTCACTTTAGCCCTTAACACACTTCTGTCCTGTTGATTGTTTACCACCCTCTGGTTAGGTCAGGCTTCTGAAAAAGGATAAAAGCAAAAGTTAATTGGCCAGTTCTGAAGAAGAGTCATATGGACTCGAAAAATTAACTGTCTTTCTCTCCACAGATGCTGTTAGATCTGCTGAGTTTTTCCAGCTTTTTCTGTTTTTGCTTCTGAAAAAGGAACTTCCTCATACCACTCTTTCCTGTTTTAAGTGTAAGTTAATATAAGTTTTTTCTTTCTTTTCTCAGAGGACAGTTTTTATTAAATTAATTTCTGGAAAAACCCACATCATTGGCAAGTTATTTAATTATTAATTAATGCTAGGTTTCTTCACTTACAAGACCAGTGCATACTTCAGTGCCCCAGTTTAATTTATTTTACCCAATTCTCTTGATTCTCTCTAATGCCTCTCTTAATTCATGAATCCTGTATTTATTCAATTAACATATTCCTCAAATTGACTTAAAACAAAAATGCAACAACCATGAGTTTATGTAAGTAATGCTCAAATTCTTTTAAAACCCAACTCCAGACGAAATGTCCAAGTTAGACTTAACTAATTTCACCCCAAAATCGGTAAATTCTGTGCCCCCCACAAAAATACAATTGATTTTATCCAATTACTTCCTTCTCTTAACCCCAGTCCTTATATTGCCATAAGCACATGTTTGTTTAATTTATTTATTACCAAGTTTTTTCAGTTAATTATAACCATGAAGACAAAATTACTGCTTTTTTAATTTATTATTTTCCCCCAAGCCTGTATTTATCTAATTATATAATTTATCAACAGATCTCATTCAATCAATTCATTACTGTACAGATTCAATTCCCCACCTGAAAAGCTAATCTTAGCATGTTTGTAAGCAATATAGTATACTAATACATGTCCAATGGTTGCTTGCTATTTTAGGGTTCTATTAGGGCGACGGCCACTGATTTACAGTGACTGAATAAATCGCATTCCATGTTTATTAAATAAAATAGGAAAATCCTTAAATCATATAGGTTTGATTTAGCTACACATAGATCAGTCATGCTTTTTAAGTTGAAGGGTCATGAGGACTCGAAACGTCAACTCTTTTCTTCTCCGCCGATGCTGCCAGACCTGCTGAGTTTTTCCAGGTAATTCTGTTTTTGTTCTGCTTTTTAAGTAGCTGTTGTCAAGCTCCTAAACTTTAACAATCTGCATTTTGGGCTGGGGGTGTGGTGGTGTTACCGGCTATTCCTTGGTTTGGTAGCACTGAGGAATAGTTCTGGACTACGGCAGAATTGAGGCATATGTCATGGAATTTGGCAGCACTGTGGTGGGGTTGCTGTGTATGGTATCATGGATGGGGCAATATCACTGTAGAGAGAGAACCCACAATGGAATATGCAGTTTGGTTCACTGATGAGTTTCAAGGAGTTATTTTAATTGGGAATAGGTTTCAGATGCGGTGGGGCAGAAGCTGAGCAAGTGTCAAATCCTTGCTGATAGCATCTATTTGAGAGTGTGTGCTATTCACAATACGCCTAATAAAAGTGATGGATAGTCTATTTATTATTATTAATCTATATAATGGCATATCCTGCCTGCCTATAAACCTTACTTCCTCTGCCACTTTAATACTTATTGTGTAACATTTACAATATTAACTGATTTAAATATGTGTAACTGCAATTATTTATGTCACCAATTGTCTGCAATGATGTAGTTGCAGGCCTCCAGCAAATAAATGTTATGCATCTCCTGTTCTTGTCGTGCATCTTAAGAAACATTAAACCTCCTTCACCTTAAACCTCTGTTCATCTGTTGGAAACTCTGCTTCCCTCCTTTACAAATGACCCATAAGTTCCTGAATTTACAACTGCTTTTACACCATATAAATAAAATAAAGCTTTAAGCCAGTATTTTAAATGAAAAAATAAATCCACCACCTTCTATCCAGTCCCTTTGGTGTGTTTTTTGATAGAATTGCTAATTGAGGTAACATGGTCCCAATTTTGCAGTGAGTGGTAAATGTGTTAAATGTATGCAGTGCTTGCTTATTCAGTAAACTAATAGTTTATAAAGATTTAATGGTACAATAATATTCTAGTTTTCATATTACTCATGCACAATGAGCAGTGAACTGTGCCAAATCTGCATAAATTTGGCATCTAAAGAGGTAAGAGGTAGTGATTTTGCTTTGGTTCAGTTTCAAAATGCCAACATTTGAAACTTTAATGATAAAAAGTTAGTTTGGCAGTAGGATAACAGGAAAGAACCATTAGGGTAGTCAGTTGTAAGCCAGTAGCAGAGTATTTAATTGTGCATTAAATGTGTTACATGTAAGAGAACCCTTCTCAGTTGTCTTTCGGAACACTGCTGAAATCCTGATTTATTTCAGATCTTGTATATTTGTGATATAGGTAAAGTGCACAAATTGTCAGATGGATTTAACGGATTGTTTGGACTCTTCTACTGAAACTTTGTCAGTTAAGTCTTCAAATTGATAAGCCCATAGAAATACACTTAAATTCCAGTCTCAATAGAAGAAAGAAAGAGTTGCTTTTGTAGAACACTTTTCATGACCTGAGGACATCGCAAAATATTTTACAACCAATGATCTACTTTAAGTGTAGTCACAGTTGTAATATAGGAAACAGGTCAATTAATTTGTGCACAGCAAAACCCTACAAACAGCAAGACAATAAACACCAAATAACCTGTTTTAGGTGTTAGTTCAGGGATAAATATTGACCACATGCCAGAAGAATATCTCAACTCTTCTTCAAATATTACTATTGAATCTTTTACGCCTACTTAAGAGACCAGACGAGACCTTGATTCAACAACTTTTCCAAATGGCAGCATCTCAACTACTGCAGCACTTTCTCAGTATAGCACCTCATTGTCAACCTATATTTTGTACTTGTCTCTGGAGTAGAATCTCAATCTCAATTTCATGGTTAAAGTTCGGTGCTTTTTCTCCTTGGCAGCTGTCTTCTGAGTATTTGCTTCACTTTCATGGATTCAACTCCTTGCCTGTTTATGGAAATTCCTCAGTTAATTTGCTTGTCTCATTGGCTACATATGCTCTGCAGTATCAAATACAGCCTCAAAATCCCAACTTTTGTTGACTACCACCTTGTAGTTGGATGGATGTGACTACGGAAGTACGACAGGGATCAGTCCTGGGTCTTCCATGATGGGTTTAGGAGAATGAAGTTAGACTCAGATATCTATCTATCATGGAAAAACTCAGCAGGTCTTGGCAGCATCGGCGGAGAAGAAAAGAGTTGACGTTTCGAGTCCTCATGACCTTCCACAGAAGAGGACTCGAAACATCAACTCTTTTCTTCTCCGCCGATGCTGCCAGACCTGCTGAGTTTTTCCAGGTAATTCTGTTTTTGTTTTGGATTTCCAGCATCCGCAGTTTTTTTGTTTTTATATCTATCTATCATGCTGCATTATCTGTCTGGGTACTCATGACAGTTTTTTGGAATGTACATTAGCTTTCAGTATTCTAAACATTGGGAAAACGCTGCTGCTTGACATAATCAGTCTTATAACAAGAGTTTGGTGTCAGCAGGCTGGGAGGTGAATAGACAATCACAGGTTCCTCCTTTAGCATGTAATATCCTATCTTCTTAATTATATCAAACCAATTGATGCAGTTGATTTTTCAAGACCCTTAACTATGCAAGTAGACTTGTTGAACAGAAAGCAAATTATCCTAAAGGATTTGAATCATCAAATAGGAGTATTCCATTAATTACAACACTGCTGGGAACATTTCATGTGGACCTATTCATCTTTTTAATAAGGATTCCAAACTACCTTTCAGTTATTATTCCAAAACTTATGCAATGGATATAGGGCATGAATTTCCTTGCCATTTTCAGGGCATTAACAATGTATGAATGTGGAGGAAAGTTTGCCAGGCAACAGGATCACATGGAAGACAATTCCACCTGATTGCCCCCATTAAAATACCCCGCACAAAGTGAGATGAAGTCACAAATGGCAAGCAATTACTACTGGACAATGCAAATAACCATCAAAAACCAAGAAGGTAAAAGCAACTATTGTAAACCAACAAGGATTTATAAAAACTAGGTCAAGCCCAATAAATTTCTTTAAGGATATTCTGGGTATCCTTAGATTGATGGTAATGGAGTGAATTTTTACTGCTTGATTATTAGGGGAAATTTGATTAAATAGCCTTGGTGAAGGTACCACCCTTCAGACAGCTGACAAGTCCAGGGAAATGTCTGTTCCCCTGGACTGGTTATTGTTCTTTGCATTCAGTTCATGTGCTCTGACACTGAAAATCACATTACAGTAAGAAAGATACACCAGTGTCAGGAATAGATTTTTTTAAACCCTACTTTAACTTTAAGCCTGCTAAATTGAACATGAAAACCTAAACCAAAAATAAAATTCTATTTACCCTGTAGTATTGTGGTGACTAGTCTAGCAGAACAACCACAAATATTGTTGGCCAAAGTACTATTGAGTTATGGAGAGGAAATCAGTCAAGGTTTCTTCGGATAGATATCTAATGACTCCTATTGAAAATGCATCTGCATGAATGAGGTTCTAAGATTTAAGAATGTGCTATTACTCACTGCCGAGGCCCACACCCAATCAAATTAGGCAAGGTACCAGAGGACTGTTGGAGCCATTACCAGCCTCAGGAGTCAATACCTTCAGGATAGTAGTGGTAGAGAGTAAATTGGCAAGAAAGAAAATTACTGTATTGATAATCTGTATCCATATTAAATTATAGATCTCTAATTCATCGGTAAAGGTGATATAAAATTGTCTCATTAATTTAAAAAGGGGACAGTATCACTGTCAGAACTTTCTTTGTAAAGCTAAAAGAGTTTAAAAAAGCTTGCCTTATTTTCTTCTACCCATTTTCTTTTTTAAAGCTTTTTTTAAAAATGGTGGTTAGTAGCATTGCAGCAGAATTGGCATGAGAAGGCAATCTCATCAGTGTGACCTGAATTCACAAATTAAAGGCTGAAATGACACATCACTAAACCATTCTGAGCTAATGGGTTTATCCCTACTATTGGTGGTTCAACTGCCTCACACAGTGAACTCAGTGACTCCTCCAGACTACTTCTGCTTGTCTTCAGCATTCATTGTTTAAACAAAAGGACAGAAGTAGATTGGGAAAACACTGAAAGGTAATCATAATTCTCTTTAATCACTTAATTTTTAACTTTGCATTTTCAAGGTGGACCCAACACTGGAAAGATTTACCTCTGGCTGGAGATCAAATCTGAAGGCCAGTTTTTCAGACCTTTGAGGCTAACATGTCTGAGGATTGGCAAAGACAAACCTTTACACATTTTTAGCCTCAAGCTAAGAGTTCGACAATAGAACAAGTTATTTCATTTGCGAAGCAAGTAACTCGATCTCTTACAGACAAGATAGCTTATTTGCTGCGCTCTAGTGGTTGAATAAAAATAGGTTTGAAAGCTTCAGCTCTTTCCATCATTCCTTTCCCTGTTCACTTTATTTAGAATGTCGTATTTTATTTGACTGTTTCTGTTATTCAAGATAATATTCCTAAACAGTGCTCTAAACACAGTACATTAAAATTTGGAACAAAAACAGAATTACCTGGAAAAACTGAGCAGGTCTGGCAGCATCGGCGGAGAAGAAAAGAGTTGATGTTTCGAGTCCTCATGACCCTTCAACAGAACTGTTGAAGGGTCATGAGGACTTGAAACGTCAACTCTTTTCTTCTCCGCCAATGCTGCCAGACCTGCTGAGTTTTTCCAGGTAATTCTGTTTTTGTTTTAGATTTCCAGCATCCGCAGTTTTTTTGTTTTTATCTACATTAAAATTTGGACTTGCCATGGATTTTCATGCAGTGTAGAAGACTTGTCCTGACATGTTGCAAGGCCTCACTGGTGTATTTCCTGGGGGCATGTCGAGGCATCTCTTACTGCACCAGAAACTCCAAAGAATTGTACTATTGGTGGCTAAAAGTTAGAGTAAAGCACACTCCAACATGGCAAATAATTTTAAAATTCAGGAAGAAGGTCTCAAACAGTCATTAGGCCCCAAGAAGTTCATGCAAAGATCCTTGCGCCTGTTTTTGGCATGGGTTCTGGAAACCTATACTGGAGCCTTTGTCCATATGGCCGGTGGCACACTTCCAGCATCAAATATGTGCTTTCTGCCCACCATTTTGGACATTAAGGCCTCCAGGCCCACTATCAATTAATTTATACATTAAGTTAATTTGAGACAATTCTGATAAAATGGCTCACAAGAGCCCTGGGGAAAAACAAAGGGGTTGTAATTCAATGTCATGATTTCACTGATACTCTCACATCAACAGAAATACTTGATTGAATTATGCCTTCACATTCACTATCAGACATTTATTATTCTGTATGTAGTTTTCTCATATTCTGTGTAAATGGTAAATTTTGGAAACGATTGTACCCATTTACACATATTTTAGAAAGGTTATAGTAAAGTTATATTTTAGCCAAGGGAGCATTAGTACATACCAGTCAGACAGTTATAATTCAGACGTAAATCTTAGTATAATAATATGCATGTTGGATGTCATATGTGGCTCAAAAAGAATAAGTTAATCCCACACAGTTAGGATTTGTTCCTAAGATACTGAAACTTTGAAGGAAATAGAGACAGCCAGAGAAGTGAGGGGAGAGATAGGTACAATTCTTTTTTATAGAATCTCAGAATTTTAAGAAGTCCTGGGAATAATGAAGTAAAAAGATACAGTTGGAGTGATTAGTATTACCCAACAGAATGGAAGATGCTTCAGTTTCTCGGAATGACCAACACTCAAGATTGGTTACAGTGAAATTGATAAAGAATGGCTTATGTTTATTTAGTGTCTTATCAAGTCTCTCAGAAACATTGTTCCAAAGCATTCCACAAATAACTATTCAGCAGTGCACCATCTATTGTTTTGTAGGCACACCTGGCAGCCATTTTGCATTCAATCAGATCCAACAGATAGTAGTGTGATGTTTTATTTTGGTGGTGATATTTGACGAATAAATATTTGCTGGGACACCTCTGTTGTTCTTTGAATACATGACATGGGGCTGGATATTCACAGAGTCAGGGAGACTCTGTGGACCTTTAAGAAATGGAGGATGGGACCCAATTCCGAGATTCCTGCGCCATTCCCAGTGTGACCATTCCTGGTGCCCCCAGTTTTTGCCAGCACAGGAGACGAATGCAGACATTTCTGACCTGGCCGGCTCCATTGCAGGGGTAGGCATCTCCTAGCCCCCATGCAATTTTTGTGGAGTCAGGCCAACTTCTGGATGACTTGTAGTTCGCAGCTCCTTGGTGGAGTTCTGAATAATAGTCTTAATGCAGAAACCTTTTGAAAGATAAATTCAGAAGGTCTTAACTTTTCCTCGTGCCCTTCCACTCACCCTAATGACTCCTCATCCCTTCCATGTCAACCTATGTCCCTGCAACCACCTAATATACACTTTGTACAGAACCAATGAATCCTATAATAACAATGCATATGTGGAAAAGCTTAAAATGCCAACCGTTCATAACTTTATTTAAGAGAAAAACTGCTGTAGGGTATGAGGAGCAATTGGGATTGGTTGGAGGGGCATGAGTTTACATGGAAGGTAAGAGGGGTCACTGGGGGTGTGTAGAGGAGCATGGGTTGGCATGGAGGGTGTATGTGGCCATTGGAGGTGTGTGGAGGGGCATAGGTTGGCATGGAAAGTATGAGGGGCCATTGGGGGTTCCTGCTGTATGGATGGGGCATGGGGAGTGGGTGGGGGGAGGGGGAATGTGAGGGGTGAGGGCTAGAGGGCCTACAATTGAACAAAAAAACCAGGACCAAGTCCCAGAGAACTGAGACAGGTCTTTTAACCAGTCCACCTTAGCATGCTGCAGCCTGTGGCCACTTCTGATCTGCTTCTGGGTTTGGATGCCCAACTCCAGCATGCATCCGTCGCCCCAGCACAAAAATTGTGCCATCCGAGGCGGGCCGCTAAGCTGGGAAATTTCCTGAATCCAGCTACCCGCCTTTAACATGAAAATGCAGTTCATGATTTTTAAAATCAGCCTGATCCTGTAGTTGTGTCCTTGGTTTACCATCTGATGTTAATGTCAGCACATCTGACAATGCAGACGCATTGGAGACAATATTTGCAAAATGAGCACAGGGACAGACAAATTTAGTGATTTTGCAGGTTGCAGAATATGCACATGCATGAACAATAGTCAATATATTTGGGGAAAGTATCTTATTCTATGATATATAGCACTAATTTCAAATTAACAGAACAAACCATTCTGCTCACAAATTCCAATGTATTTGTATAATTGTGGGGGTTTATAGCTTCATATTACGTCTGGTAAGTAATTAACAGTTGGATACCTGTATTGATTGTTACAGATAGAAGTGATGGAGGTTGCACTGGATCAATTTGGCTCGCCTAATGAAAGAAAAGTTGCCATCATTGACAAAAATCGAGATCTGTACATTTCTTCAGTGCGTAGGTTTGGGAAAGAACAAAAAATCATCAAAATTGGTAGGTAGTGCAACGGTTAACTTATGTTCAAAGAAAATTGGTCTAACCATGAATTTGTATCTTTGGCTGTTTTGTCACCTATCTCCACTTAGGCCTTCCCATCATGTTGATAAGACCCACGTCCTGCTCTCTCGACACTTTTCCCATTAATCTGCTGGCCAGCTAACTTCCCTTCCTGGCTCCTATTTTAGCTGATATTATTAGCAGTTTTCCCTCCTTGGGAATTGTTCTTCTCTCTTTCGAATCTGCTATCATCACCCCTCTTCTCAAAAAAAAAATCAACCCTTAACCCTTTGATCCCTGCAAACTACTGTCCCATCTCCAACCTCCTTTCTTCTCCGGAGTCCATGAATGTGTTGTCAGCTCCCAAATCCATGTCCTTCTTTCTTGAAACTTTGTTTAAATTCTTCCAGTCAGGACTTTAGTACCAAAACATCTCTTACCAAAGTCACAATTGACATCCATGTTAATTGTGACAAGGGTAAACTATCCCTCCCCATCCTTCTCAACTTGTCTGACATACTTGATCACGGAATTCTGCTCCAACCCAGGAGGTTTTGTAGGTGTGCCTACAAAACAATAAATGGTGCTCTCTACCACCCAGCTAGATAGGGAATTGAAGTTTAATCTCCTGGAATGTGCTGCCAGCAACCGAGAAGAAAAATCAGGGCACAACTAATAATACTTTTGTTCATTAGTTGTAAAAATACTGGAGCTTGGAAAATTCAGAGTTAGCAACCCTTTGTTTGACGTTCCTTGTGTAGTACTTCACAGTTGCTTGAATCTTGTATTAAAATTGAGAAAAGTTTTAGTTATTAAAAAAGAAACAATATACTTTTAACTAAGGTATTTTTTGTTTTTATTCAGGTACAATGGTGCACTCTATAGCTTGGAATGACAAGGTCAATATATTATGTGGAATGCAGAATATGCATTTCGTAGTTTGGTATTATCCTAACACAATCTATGTGGACAAGGAACTTCTATCCAAAACAATTTATGAAAAAGATGCAAGGTAGAACTATTCTCCGCAAAGTTAAAAGAATGATTGTATGCTCTCTTTCCACAAATTGCAAAAGGAACATGAAAGTGCTATGTCCATCCATGCCAACCTTAACTCTCAAGCTTACCAGGAGAAATTTAAGGAGATATATCATTTACAGTTGGAAATGTTGGGCTGAAAATGCCAGCAATGTGTTTGTTTGGCATTTGTATGACACTTTCCAGGCTGTTATTTGAATAGATGTTCTTACAATCCCAATAGAGAATGATAACTTTCAAAAAGATATTTGAATTTCCAGTGACTGACTGGAAGGATTACAGGACAAGATTTCAAGCTTTAAGACTTTTGTTGTAACAAACAAGCCTATAAGCAACATTAACTAAGCACTATTTCAGTAGGTAACTTATACTCTAAACTATAGAAAAGCTTCCCTATTTTTCTTTCAAAACAACTGAACTCCCAACTACCCCCCACCCCCTGCACCCCCATGGTTATATTTACTCTGTGCCTTAAGTGGACATTTAATTCTCCAGGAAGCAGTCCAAAGCTATTTTCAACTCCTGATAACATGTTTCCTTTTTCCTTTTACAGCCAGGTAACTTCTAATCTCCGAACTAACTTCCATGGTGAGGGTTACCCTGGAGCTTCCTCTATCTAGCAAAACTGAGGCAAATCTTCCAGCCTCATTTAAATCCTCATAGACTTGGTCTGTTCAATCTGAGATCCCATCAGCATTCTGCATGGTGAACAATAGAGACTGGCTGCCTTGACAGTAATGTAAATCACATGAGCCTTGTATCCAGGTGGAAATGCTAATTAGCTATCATCTAGGCCCCCAACTCCATTTTATCGTGGAACTAAATAAGATAGTTTAAAGTATAATCATTTATAAAGCCTGACATTCCTAACACCTCCCTGTGAAACCTGCAGACTATGCACCATCAATACAGCTGCCCTAGACATAGTTTATAGGTGTGAATAACATGCATTTTCTTCCCAGAAAGACAACCTGGGCCCTCTTTTAAGCTTTAACAACCAAGCCACCCAGGCTTGTTGTCAGACAGAATTCAGAACTGGTCAAGTGGCCCCTTTCAGTCCTCCATTTTATCCTAAATTAAATAGACAGTCCCAAAACATTACAATCTTACCTATTTGTAATAATGTAATTAAAGCGTAGAACAGAATAGTAGCAAATGAGGCATTTAGGCATTTGAATCTATTGAGGCTTTGTTTTGTTTTTGCAGTGAATTTGGTAAAAGTCCTCAGATTGTCAACTATGTGGGAAACCAGGTGACAGTCAGAAGAGCTGATGGGTCACTGATATATACAAGTATATCACCCTATCCTGCTATTCTACATGAATATGTTAGTGCCTCACGGTGGGATGATGCTGTTCGTCTGTGTCGCTTTGTCAAGGTATTTGCAAAAGTTTTGATGTAAATTAATTTGTGGAAAATTAATCATTGGAGATATAAATACTAATATTCAGTTTACTCTAAAATACCATTGCATTAACATGGAGGTACATATAGTAGATAATGATAAAAGTATATATTATACTTAAAAAAAAGCAATGACATGTAGAAAAAAAAATCACTGGCCCAAAACTTCCAATTGGCCTAGTGCTCGGTGTTGGTCAGACACAAAACTACCCACTTACCTACATACATTGAAAAGGCTCGGACTTCCAGTGTACAATGCAGAAGAATTCTGTCAGCCCAGGAATCCTCGCACAGAACAGCGAACAGAATCAATGCTGATGCCGCGCCCCCTTTTTAAGGCATTAACTGCCATGTGGTTAAGTTTGAATGTCCAATATGAATGTCAGTGAATGGGTAGGGTGTGTAAAGTACATGGATAAGTGGGTGGCATGTGGGTAGGGTGGCAAGTGGTTGAGATGTTAGCTGGATCCGGGGGTAGTCTGATCAGAAGGGGTTGTCAGGTTGAGGGCTAGTCAGGTTGGGTTGAGGTGTTGGGGTGAGTAGTTGGGTGGTGGGGCCAAGTCAGGTTGGGCTGGAGATAGTTGGGGTGGCGGGGGAGAGAGGGAATCGGGGTGGGGGTTAGATGGTAGGGGCTAGTCAAGTCAGGTCGGGGGAAGATTCGAGGGTCAGGAGGGTAGTTAGGGGGTCAAAGAAGGTAATTGGGATTGGGTGGATGGTGGTGGGGGGTGTGGGTAAGTTGTATAGTTACCAAGGAGTTAGACCAGGATTTTTCTGTCTAACATTTCCTGGATAGCTCTCCAGATATATAAGTCAGAACTGTTCCAAAATCTCTGACTCTAATTCAGAGTTAGAGACATTTTTGGAAGGTCCTGGGAGCAGGGGAATTGCCCATTGGTTCAAACTTCTTGGGCAATTCCATAATTCCCATAGAGTCTGGGGGTCCTGACATGCAGCTTGGGTACACATCATGTCTCCAATGATCCAGAAACTGGTAGATCTGTGCCAATGGGCGGAACTTGCCCAGAATTGCACTAAGTGCGGTAGTGGGCAGATAAAATGGAGTCCTACCAACAAAAATAGCAGGCTTTCACACCATATCATCCCAAGCCCGCCTCATTATTTATTCATTCCCGAGAAACACTACAGCTTCCATGGCGGGCGGGGTCTCATTCGCCTGCTTGCCATCACCCCACTGTTGCATCACACCGGCCACCATCTTTAAAAGCCCACCACCGCTGCCCGAGAGCCATGGCCAGTAAAGGAAAAAAGACTACAGCCCCCTGCTTCAACGATGGGTCCCTTGAATAACTGCTGGACAGCCATGGAGGCACTCCGGGATGTGCTCTTCCTCCGCTCTGGCTGCAGGATGGGCAGCAAAACCACCAACCCGACTTGGGGGGTGGTGGTAGCAATGGTCAGTGCAAACGCCCTGCAGAGTAGGACAGCCACCCAGTGCTACAAAAGGATGAATGATCTCTTCTGTTCCACCAGGTAAGTCACTCTTTTCATTACTCCCAACACTCACAAACCCATCACACATCCACAGGGCCCTCACTCACTGCCAGTGCAAGTGACATCACCATTCACTCTTCCACACACACCATCATTGTCCTCATCCCGTCCATGGGACCATTCACCACCCACACAGGCCAGGCATACTTATCTGGCCCGGCAGGCATCCTGATACACTCTTCCCATCTCTATCCATGCAGGACTGGGCCACAACAAGAGGTAAAGGTCGCCGGCAGGTGGAGGGATGCCAAAGATCAAAGTTCTGAAAGAAATCGAAAACCAAGCCATCCAGCTGGCCGACGATGACCAGGACCAGTCCTCTGTGGAAAGTAAGGTTGGTGCTGCTCTACCAAGTGAGCAGTGCAACATCCATCAGACAACCATGCTATGAGTTGTGTGTCATCTTTTACAGACCACTGCCATGCATCACTAATTATCTCTCCTTGCTTTCGCAGGCATATCTGCCAAACAGCCAAAAGTGTCCACGACCCAGGGCCTCCACTCAAGCCTCGAAGAAACCTCTGAAGAGGAATCTGAAGGCACCCTCCCTGAAGACCCATCACAGCCTCACCCACACCCTCCACCAACGCAGAGACACACATCTTGGTAGGATGTAGCTTTAAAGTAGCCTCAGGATCACATTCTGGTGAGCACATCACACTATCTGATCCACAGCAGGCGGAGGCAGGGACTTCCCAGGTCCCCAGCACTCGGAAGACTGCTGGAGGCCAGAACGTAGCTGAGTCCAAGTCAGATGACAAGCCTCTGGACTTGGTCATGCCACAGTTGCTGGAGCTGCAAAGGCAAGTTAGGGAATAACAGGAAGGGATGTCAGCCGCACTCTTCAGATTGCAAGGCACGATGGAGGAGTCTGTCCGTCTTCAGGCTAATGATGGACAGACTCCTCCATCGTGCCTTGCTCTACCTGTCCGACTTCCCCCCTTAAACCAGCTTATATTTCACCTCTTTTCTATTTTTCCTTAGTTCTTTTGAAGAGTCATATGGACTTGAAACGTTAACTCTGTTCCTCTCTGCAGATGCTGTCAGACCTGCTGAGTTTTTCCAGGTATTTTTATTTTTCTTTTTGTTCAGGCTAATGTGTTAGCGCCGGCATTACAAAGCACCGAGGTCAACACTGATAGGATGGCAGCTGCCTTGGAGACCTTGGTCTAGGACGTCACTCCTGCACTATTGCGCGGGCTTAACTCCATTGCTGATGCCATATTTGGCCTACCACAGTGTGTACGTGAGAAGGGTGCTGGGTGGCTCGATCTCACTCCAGCAGCCCCTTCTGCTCATGGAGTCAGCCAGGGGCTCTCGGGCACCCATAGGGAGGAGGATCAGCAGGTCCATACTCCGGGGTCATGCACCCACATGACTCTGGGAGTGACCGGTCAATCTGAATCCCCCCTTCTGTGACCTCCGCAGCTCCAGCTCCACAGGCCAAGTAGGGTGCCACTGCCACACAGCAGGACCCCAAGAACAGCCGGGGCCCACCAAGTCTTGGCCCTCCAGAGGACGCCCGCCAAAGTCATCACAGACAAGGCGTCACAGTCAGCAGGCTGCCTCCACCTCTACTGTGAATGTCTGGGGAGAACCAAGACATAGCGGCTGGGTTAGGAAAGTGAGGTAAAAGTAGTTGCACAGCCTGGGCACGGGTGTTGATCACTTGTATGTACTGTTCATTATTGTTAATGAACTCCAAAGAATGTCTCCCTACTCCTTGCTCTGATGAGCAGTGTTCTTGTCACTCAGATGTGATTGACATTTCTGCACAAGATAAAAGGCAGGTGTCTCAGTCCAGGGCCTCTTCCCTGTGCTCTGTGCAGTCTTCAGACCACAGTGATGGTCCAGCTTCACACTCGCTGATGTCTGCACCTCGGCGGTGCTGGTCACTGCTGCCAGAATGTAGTGTGCAGGCGCCACAGAGTTCTCTCATTTTCTCTCTGTGCTCTCAGCTCCTTTAAGGTGGGGCTGGCTCCCATCACATCAGCATCTGCGACCAGTGATGCTGTGCACCAGCTCCTGAAGGGCTGAGGTGCTGAAGGCGGACACAGCATCAGATGCGTCTAAAGTTTCATGGTTGCATCTCTGATCATGGAGCGCAAGCGAGCTGCCCTCGGCCAGACATGAATTAGACATTCTCAGAGGCTATGTGGAGATCTATGGAGTGTCCTCACTGCATGTCGTCATCATCCTCCTGCAATTGAGCGACTAATAGGGCCTCCACTGCGTCTACATGATAGGAGCATTCTCACAGAGGGTGTTGGTGCTGCCATAATCCAGACTGGAGTCAAACATTCACAGCTGTGATGTGAGGTTTTATGGGGACACCTCATTGCATGTCGTCATCTACCTCCACAAATCTGGCAGCCATGAGGGCCTCCCGAGCGCACCTGCCTCGTCTAGCCAGTGCAAGAGCCTCATCCCCGTCGTCGTCACCACTGAGGACCCCTCACCCTCATCCCTGTCGGCCTCCTCCTCATCGGAGAAGTGCATCTCCTCCTCAGCCAGCTCCTCTCCCCATTGCAGCGCCAGGTTGTAATGGGTGCAGCAGACAACGATGATGCATGACACCCTCTGCCGACTTTATTGCAGGGCTCCACCAGACTGGTCCAGGCACCGGAACCACATCTTCAGAATCCATCAAGTTGCAAGCTGCTGCATGAGCCTCGTTTTAGCGTCGCTCTGCTGCAGTCTGAGGCCGCCACATCGGTGTCTTCAGCCACGGCCTCTGCCGGTAGCCCTTATCCCCAAGGATCCAACTCTGCAGCCTCTGTGAACCTTGAAAGACTGCAGGGATCTGCGAGCAACTCAGGATGTAGGCATCATGCACACTTCTTGGAAACCTTGAGCACACCTGCAGAATGTGTTTCTGGTGGTCGCATACCAGCTGCATGTTTAGTGAGTGGAAGTCCTTGTGGTTGATGAAGTCCACTGAGTGTAACGACGGAGACCTGAGCACTGTGAGTGCACTCAATCACCTCCTGCACCTTTGGGAATCCAATGGCCCTTGCATCCTGGCTGTCCCAGTCCCGGGCGAAATGCACAAAGTTGTGTGCCATGAAGAAGATGGCATCAGTGACCTCATGGATGCATTTGTGGGTTGCAGATTGTGAAATCCCACAGAGGTCATCTGGGGCCCTGAAAGGAGCCACTGGCATAGAAATTGAGTGCCGCTGTCACTTTCACAGCCACTGGCAACGGATGCCCTCCATGTCCCCTTGGCGCCAAGTCCTGTAGTAAGTGGCAGATGTGAGCCACCAGGTCCCTAGACATGCACAGCCGTCAGTGACACTGGTTCTCAGTCATCTCCAGGAATGGCAGGTGGCATCTGTAGACCCTGGGTGTCGCTCGGCGCCAACCAGCCACAGTTCGCTGTTGCTTCTGGGCACCGTGTGTGGGAGCCCCTACTGCCCCTTCGTCATGAGGTTGCTGCTCCTGCCTTTGCGCAGCCAGGTGCCTCAGTTGCTCTCTCCTCCACCTTCTACAGTCTCTGTAGGCCATCGGGCATACAGCTAGGTCACCAGGACCCATGATCCTAACATGGTCCTCCTGCAGCGTGAAAGAGAGAGAGAGAGGTGGTTATCATCGCTGCACTTAGCACCTTTCCTGGCCCTATGTGACCACCCTTAATGCTTCCTGGAGAGTGCTGGTCACCCCTCGGATGGCCAGAGCTGAGTACGCTGCATGGCTTCCCTGTCAACCTGCGACATAGGGGCCACTTGTCCAAACTGGGATGCTGAGATTGCAAGGGACTGTGAATGCCTCCAGCAGTGACTGCTAGCAGTGTTGGTGAGGAGATTGTACAATGTGAGCAGTCCAACTGCTCCATGGTCTAATAAAGTGGTGGTGAACTCGAAATCTGTGCCAGGGGGCTGCAGGGGCGGGCGGGGGGGTGGCATAGGTATGGAGCATTTGTTGGCCCTTTGGTGCCTCCGCATTGCTTGCTTGGGTGGGCAGGCTAGGAGCCCGACCCAGTCATATCACTGTGGCTGAGCCTGATCTGTCTCAGTTGCAGAGGCATGGTCAGTTTATACAGGTGTACCTAATGCATGGCCACTTCCCTTGCTTACCCTGCCTCCCACCTCGACTACCTGTGCACGGGATGCAGCGCCAGGGCAGCACTTGACTCCACCCCCCTGCCAACAATTGCCTCTGAGGCTGGCCAGCATTTGCCCCAGGAAACTGCCCCCCACCCCAGTAGTCACCTCCAGGCAGCAGTTGCCCCACCCCCGGTGCCTGGGGTCTGTAAACAACAGGCAAGCTGTGGAGAATGTTGCTGCTCACTCACCTCAGTTCTCCCAAAGTGAAGGCCGCCAAGTGCACATCTGCCTGTGTGCTGTTGTGAAGCACATTGGCGTGCTTTCCCGCTGACGTGGATGGATGATATGGTAGGGTTCCAAGAACCTGGCGGGATGGCCTTTTAATTATATGTTGATGTATTACAATTAGCTTCCCACTGACCAATGGCAGGAAACGCGGCCCACCATCAGCGGGCTGAGCGGACAATCGCAACCTGCCTTCATGCCGTCGTGAAGCATGTCACGCCATATTTTCCATGCACGCCCGCCGCCAGCCGGCCTGGAAAATTCCGCCCAATAAGTCTGAAACAGATCGTTTTTCTTCCATAATCTTTGGTTAGTACATAGCATATAAAGCCCACATTATAGTTAAAACTTACCTGCAATGCAGTTTGATCATCATGGTATTATATCTGTTCTTCTCAAAGGCCAACCTGTTAATCATGTCTTCATTGCACTGCACTCATTGGGGCACACTTAGTTACCACTGTGTGGGGCATGGTGGATATTTGAAAATGTCATTGTAAATGCAACAATGACAGGTTAAGCTAATGAAAGTTCATTTTCTGTGCCCAAAAATATTAACCTAGAAGTTGCCTTTGCCAATGTTAGCTGGTGAATGCTTTTGTTTGACATTCCTCTCTCCAGTATTTTAATACTGATGTAATCCACTTTAAAATAATTGAACATATTTGTTAAAACAACAACAAAACAATGCCATTAAAATGTATTAAGCATTGAATGGCTAATATTTCTGGGATATGGTGGTTGTAAAACATTTATGGCTGCATAAACCTTACCAGTAAAAGTTTGACATGCACTATTTACATGGATTTGTTTCATTTTAAAGATACATTAGTGTGTTTTTTGCATTAATATGTCAATTGCTTATAATGACATTCTGCTTAATGTTGCAAGGAAAATTGCTCTCTGACAATTCTAATGCATCAGAATAACATTTTCCAGCTGAAGGTATTCGTCAAAGTATTTGACAAGCAGCAAAAAAATATTTGCCAATATCTGATAAAAAGAAATATTTGCTTTCCAAGTAATTTGAATATGACCTCCCTCCTGGCATCTTTTTTTGCAGGTGTGCAAGTGCAACTTTCAGAGAAAATAATTCCTCTGTAAAATGTCAAAAGATGCTGAATCAGACAAAAGGGGAAACAAGAAAATTAACCATTTAGAGACTGCACAGAAGATACTGTTGCAGCAAGATTCAAATTGAATATGCATGTGCACTTTTGACAAATTATATGTCCATTAATATATCCATTTTAAGTGAGTTAAAGATATTAAAATCTAAGGTCCTGAAATTCAAAGCAGACAAAAGAGCGGGAAGTGGATGGATCACTCAACAAGCAATGTAAATTGAAGTGGAACCCAGTTCCATTGGTTTTCCACCCTGTACAAAGTGTCCAGTAAATTACAGTGGATGGGAGTTGAGAGTGAGCAATTCATCAGCATACCCACGTTTGTCAAGGAGGGTATACCTAGGGGAGTTCACGCACTACTGCAGAAATTCTGCTCAGTACAACCTCATAAGGCCTCACACTAGCTCTCAGCAGGAGTTCCACTGACACATTTGAATAGGCCTCAGCACTTGGTAGATAAATAGCTTGTTTCAAACATAAGAAATAGTAGGGGGAGTAGGCCAGAAGGTCTTGAGGTTGCTTCGCCATTCAATAAGAATTCCACCATGGCAGCTTGTTGGAATGCAATTAATAAATCTGGAATTATGAAGCTAATCTCAGTAATGCTGACCATAAAACTATCATTGATTGTTGTAAAAAAGACCCATTTGGTTCACTACTGTCCTTTAAGGAAGGAAATCTGCCATCCTTACCTGGCCTGGCGTGCATATGACTCCAAACCCACAGTAATGTGGTTGACTTTTAGCTGCCCTCTGCAATGGCCTAGCAAGCCATTCAGTTCAGGGGCAATTAGAGATGGGCAACAAATGCTGGCTATGCCAACAACAATCACATCCCATGAATGAATTTTTAAAAATCCTATTCCCATATCATTTGATTCCTTTAATCTATCAACCTTAGTCTTGAATATATCATCAGCTGAATCTGCACAGCCCTCTGGGGTAGAGAGTTCCTAAAAATTCACAACCTTCTGAGTGAGGAAATTTCTCCTCCGCTCACTCCTGAATAGAGGATATTTCCTCCTTCAGAGCAGCAGAGCAACAAAACTTTTTCTTTATGTCCAGTCATGATTGGACATCTGGGTCTCTCTATTGGGGCAGCAGTGGGCCATCCAATATCTACTGCTGGATCAGGACAGCCACCAGTGAAACTCACTTATGGGCGGCCATGCAAATGACCCTATCCATGAAATTTGAAGCAGGGTCTGCAACCTTTGCTTTGGGCGGAAGGAGTTACACTGCACTGATGGAGTTGCACCGTCACATTTCAGCCTCTTAAGATTTCAAACAAAACTTGAAGATTTATTCCAGGAAAAATTACAGTAGAGAATATATACCTTAAATTTGAAATCAAAGCTTGCCTGGAGGTAAGTCAAGATAGTGATTAGATGCTCTTAAATTTCCCTGCAGGTAACTGAAATATGAACATAAGCACTTACAGTGGAGAAGCTTTGGAACATAAGAACATGCAGATATAAGTTTTTTATATATTTTACAAATACACACACCTAGATATATAGAATGAAAACCAGACAACCCCTGTTTCTTCTTTCATCCTTATTTATTTATTTTTTTATGGAAGTTGAATTTTGAAGTAATCAAGCATGATTGAGGGAAACAGGCAGGGAGAGCTTAGGGGAGAGGGAGCAAAAGAAAGAGAGACAGAGAGACAGGGCTAAGAGTAAAAGAAAAAGAGAGTTGGGTTGAGAAACAGGGTTGAGAGAGAAATTTGATGAGGGTCTGAGAGAGGGGTTTAATTGTCAGTGCTCATTGTAGCTTTTGAGGTCCCTGTCACTCACATGGCACTGCATCTGTCTTCCATTTCTCCCCATTTAGATTCAACAAAATTGAGGATTCATGTATCCAGTTTGCACTGCAACATGTTATGCGTGTTCTCATCAGCAAATCCTAGTGACATATGGAACAGTTTCTGTGGCTTTTTCATGGCTTGAATGAGCTTCAATGAGTAGTAGTTGTAACCATTTGACCCTGCATCCTTAGTGGATACAGATAGCACCTAAAAGAGAAGAGAAAGACCTTGAGACAGACAGCAATGCCTAAAAGAGCAGTAGAGGGGAGGACCCAGAGGCAGGCAGTGGCACCTAAAAGAGCAGGAGAGAAGAGGACCCAGAGGTAGGCAGCAGCACCTAAAAAAGTGGGAGAGAAGAGGACCTGGAGACAGACAGCAGAACTAAAAGAGCTACCCAAACCATGGCTCCAGAGCAGACCAACTACATTCTGAGAAAAATCAAAGTGTGTGCCATAGGAAAACAGATATAAAAACAAAAAAACTGCGGATGCTGGAAATCCAAAACAAAAACAGAATTACCTGGAAAAACTCAGCAGGTCTGGCAGCATCGGCGGAGAAGAAAAGAGTTGACATTTTGAGTCCTCATGACCCTTCGACAGAACTTGAGTTCGAGTCCAAGAAAGAGTTGAAATATAAGCTGGTTTAAGGTGTGTGTGTGGGGGAGCGGGGAGAGAGAGAGAGGTGGGGGGGGGTGTGGTTGTAGGGACAAACAAGCAGTGATAGAAGCAGATCATCAAAAGATGTCAACAACAATAGTACAAAAGAACACATAGGTGTTAAAGTTAAAGTTGGTGATATTATCTAAATGAATGTGCTAATTAAGAATGGATGGTAGGGCACTCAAGGTATAGCTCTAGTGGGGGTGTTTTTTTTAAAAAATAATGGAAATAGGTGGGAAAAGGAAAATCTTTATAATTTATTGGAAAAAAAAGGAAGGGGGAAACAGAAAGGGGGTGGGGATGGGGTAGGGAGCTCACGACCTAAAGTTGTTGAATTCACTATTCAGTCCGGAAGGCTGTAAAGTGCCTAGTCGGAAGATGAGGTGTTGTTCCTCCAGTTTGCGTTGGGCTTCACTGGAACAATGCAGCAAGCCAAGGACAGACATGTGGGCAAGAGAGCAGGGTGGAGTGTTAAAATGGCAAGCGACAGGGAGGTTTGGGTCATTCTTGCGGACAGACCGCAGGTGTTCTGCAAAGCGGTCGCTCAGTTTACGTTTGGTCTCTCCAATGTAGAGGAGACCACATTGGGAGCAACGAATGCAGTAGACTAAGTTGGGGGAAATGCAAGTGAAATGCTGCTTCACTTGAAAGGAGTGTTTGGATCCTTGGACGGTGAGGAGAGAGGAAGTGAAGGGGCAGGTGTTGCATCTTTTGCGTGGGCATGGGGTGGTGCCATAGGAGGGGGTTGAGGAGTAGGGGGTGATGGAGGAGTGGACCAGGGTGTCCCAGAGGGAGCGATCCCTACGGAATGCCGATAGGGGGGGACAGATGGTTGATTGGTTGGTGAATATTTTTCCCATTTGTCTCTCAAAAGTTGGGTAATTTTAGTAATTGTAAGGTTTTATTAGCAGTAGTAAGGTTACTAATAGTAGTAAAGTTTGTTGGGTTGGCTGGTGAGTATTTCCTATTTATCTTAACTCGGGAATTTCAATTTCAGTAAGTAGAACATTTATTGAAATAATAAGAATATAAGCACAGACAGGACAAGAGATATTAATTAAAATTTGCTCAGTAAAATAATTAATTAAACTATAAAGATAGCAGGGCAGGTGATGTGTGAGGGAAGATGTGATAAATTAAAGAGAGAGAGCAAGGTAGCAATGAGAGAATGGATAATTTGAATGTGGCAGTAAGGAACAGAGTGTACAAACTTAAGAGTGCAGCAGCAGATAAGGATAGAGGTTGTAAAAATGATAAAAAAGATAGAATTAAAGGCACTGTACCTGAATGCATGCAGTATTCACTTTCTGAATTTAAGGCACATAAACAGGTATGATCTAATTGTCAATGCAATTACATTGGCAAGGTCCAATACTTCTCAGCCTTTGGCTAAGATCAAGGGCAGAATTTTCTGTTTGTCAGGCGGGCGGGCCTGATCCAATCGCAGGCTGACGCGGAGCCAATCGCCGCCAGAGATCGGGCCCACACCGCCATTTTACGTGGGCGGGCCAATTAAGGCCCGCCCAGCATGACATCTGCCGAGAAGGGCTATGCGCTCCTTGTGTGGGCGGGGGGGGAGTCCCTAAAATATAGAATGCGCTCTTTCGCACATGCGCACGAAAGAGCGCACATCTCCCTGAGGCTAAGTGCAGCCTCATGGAGATCACCTCGACTTCTAAAAATATTAAAAATAGAGAAAAGAAAAATCCCTTACATGACCCCTCATGTGACAAATTCATAATTTACAGAACAACTTTATTACAACTGAATGAAGTTTCATGTTTTTTCTAGTTGCTGCCAGGGCTCCTGGCCGACCCTTAAGGTTGGACGGGCAGATCCTTTAATTGGTTAATTGATCCTGTCAATGGCCTCAAGTGGTCATTGACTGGTCGGCGGGCCCACAGCTGATTTTGCTGTGTCCCCGCCTTCCTGAAAATTTAAATGGGGCGGGGTGACGTCAGGGTTTCCACCCAACGTCATTCCACATCATTTTACACATCGGTGAGCAGGCCCCACCCCTGCTCACTGACGGTAAAATTCTACCCCAAGTGTAGTATCTGTTCTTATCAGTTTAATATTTGATGCATCCCCTACCTGAGGGCCAAATATTAAATTGATTTTTGGGACAAGTAGATGGAACAGGGACTTGCCCCTTCCACTGAAAAGAAAATCATCCTGTTGACTAATTACATTGTATAGCAATTACATTGTTAAGACAATTGCATTGTTAAAAAAGGTGGTGGGCATTGACTCACCCAAAAATGAGTAGTCCCTTATAATCATAGAATGTGTAGGTTCACGGACTCCCGGGACACTTGCCCTTTTTGCGGTCTTGTGGAGTCCGTGGACCATGCTTACATAGGGTGTGGTAGGCTGCACTCCCTTTTTAGTTATTTGAAAAACCTTTTATTAATGTTTTGTTTGCACTTCAGCCCCACGCTCCTGATCTATGGACACCTGGTGCGGAAGGGGGTCGGGAAGGAGGAGGACCTCCTCATGAACCTGCTCCTGGGCCTGGCCAAGTTGGCCATTAATAGGTCCAGGCAGCGGGCAATCGACGGGGAAGTCCCGTCCGATTGTTTGTCCCTCTTACGCGGCTACGTTCGCGGCCGGGTGTCTTTGGAGAGGGAGCACGCGGTGTCTGCCGGCACTCTCAAGGCCTTCCGTGCCCAGTGGGCACCGTGGGGACTGGAGTGCTTTATTGACCCCCTTAATCACATTTTGGTTTAAAGTTGTAAGTTTCCTTTAAGGTTTGTCTTTAGTTTTACAGCTAACCTGAATTAGGGGCTTAGGGGCTGTGCTTGATATGTCCTTCATTTTGTTGATTTGGTTTGATTGGTTTAACCCAAAAGATTCCCAAAAATGGGTACAGCTGTGACAGTCCGGGGGAAAGGAACTGGGAGTCTGTCACTGTTGAGCTGGCTGAAGAATAAACCTGCCTGAGGTAAAAGACCAGCTTCAGATTCACTCTTCCCTTATATACAATTATTGGAGTTAACATTAATTGCCATTACAGAGATGTGGCTGCAGGGTGATCAAGGCTGAGAATTCAATGCTCAAGGCCATTTGACATTTAGGAAGGATAGGCAAAAAGGAAAAAGAAGTGGGGTAGTGTTATTATTAAAGGATGAGATTAGTGCATTAGCGAGAGAAGATCTTAGATCGGAAGATCAAGATGTGGAATCAGTTTGGGTGGAGCTAAGAAACAGCAAGGGACAGTAAACGTTGGTAGAATTGTTTATAAACCATCAATCGGTAGTGGCAATGTAAGTAATGGTATCAATCAGGAAATTAGATATGCATGTAACAAAGGAATCATGGGGGACTTCAACCTACACATAGATGGGGTAAACCTAATTAGCACTAATCCTGTGGAGGGCAAATTCCTGGAATGTGTATGAGATGGTTTTCTAGAGCAGTAGGTTGTGGAACCAACTAGGGAATGGCTATTTTAGATTTTGTATTGTGCAATGAGAGTGGGTCAACTAATAATCCTGTTGGAGCCTCTAAGGAATAGTGGCCAGAATTTTACATGAAATTTAAAAGTGACGTAGTTCAATCTGAAATGAAGGCCATAAATCTAAGCAAAAGAAACTACAAAGGTATGAAGGGCAAATGGGCTGTGGTAGACTGGGAAACTACAATAAAGAGTATGATAGTAGACAGGCAGTGACTTGCATTCACAGAATTAATACATGGTTTACAACAAATTTACATTCCTTTGAGGCACAAAAACCCAACAGGAAAAGTGATCCAACCATGGATAACAAGAGAAGTTAAAGATTGTATTAGATCAAAGAAAGAGGCTTATATAGTTGCCAAAAAAAACAGTAAGCCTGAGAATTGGGAGCATTTTAGAATTCCACAATGGAAGACCAAGAAACTGATAAACATAGAGAAAATAGAATATGAAAGTAAACTAGTGAGAGCTAGTAAGAGCTTCCATAGGTATGTAAAAAGACAAACATTAGCAAAAACAGATGTGGGTCGATTACAGGCAGAGACAGGAAAATTTATAATGGGGAATAAGGAAATGGCAGCAAAACTAAACAAATACTCTGTCTGTGTCTTCACATAGGAAGATACAAAAAACTCTCAGGAATAAATGCTGGCCTAGCCAGTGATTGATAAATCCCCTGGACCTGATTATCTATATCCCAGAATGTGGAAAGAGGTGAGCTGTAGAGATAGTGGATGCCTTGATGGTCGTCTTCCAAAATTCTATAGATTCTGGAACGATTTCTGCAGATTGGAAAGTAGAAAATGTAACCCCACTGTTAAAGCAAGGAGGGAAGAGAGAAAATGGGAAACTACAGACCTGTTAGCCTGACATCAGTAGTAGGGAAAATGCAATGATTTATTATAAAGGATGTGATAGCTGGACACTTAGAAAATAATGGTAGGATTGGGCAGAGTTAACATGGATTTGTGAAAGGGAAATTATGTTTGACAAACATGTTGGAGATTTTTGAGGATGTAACTAGCAGAATAGATAGGGGGAAACCAGTGAATGTTTTTTTTAGATTTTCAGAAGGCTTTTGATAAAGCCCCACACAGGAAGTTAGTAAACAAAATTAGAGCACGTGGGATTGGGATAATATACTGGCATGGTTTAAGAATTGATTAAACAAGAAACAAAGAAAAACACAGCACAGGAACAGGCCCTTCGGCCCTCCAGGCTGCGCTGATCATATTGCCTGTCAAACTAAAACATTTTGCACTTCCAGCGTTCGTATCCCTCTATTCCCATCCTACTCATGTATTTGTCAAGCTGCCTCTTAAACACCGTTATCTTGCCTGCTTCCACCACCTCCTCTGGCAGCGAATTCCAGAAACTCACTACCCTCTGCGTAAAAAACTTGCCCCGTTCATCTCCTCTAAAGTTTTCTCCTCTCGCCTTAAATCTATGTCCCCTAGTAATTGACTCTTCCACCCTGGGAAAAAGATTCTGACTATCTACTCTGTCCGTGCCACTCATAATTTTGTAAACTTCTATCAAGTCGCCCCTCAATCTCTGTCGCTCTAGTGAGAACAATCCGAGTTTCTCCAACCTCTCCTCATAGCTAATAACCTCCAGACCAGGCAGCGTCCTGGTAAACCTCCTCTGCACCCTCTCCAATGCCTCCATGTCCTTCTGGTAATGTGGTGACCAGAATTGCATGCAATATTCCAAGTGTGGCCTAACCAAGATTCTGTACAGCTGCAGCATGACTTCCCAGCTTTTATACTCAATACCCCTGACAATGAAGGCAAGCATGCCATATGCCATCCTGACTACCTTATCCACCTGTGTTGCCACATTCAGTGACCTGTGGACCTATACACCCAGATCCCTCTGCCCGTCAACGCACTTAAGGATTCTGCCATTTACTGTATAATTCCTGCCTGTATTAGACCTTCCAAAATGCATTACCTCGCATTTGTCCCGATTAAACTCCATCTGCCATTTCTCCGACCAAGTCTCCAACCGATGTATATCCCGTTGTATCTTTTGACAAACCTCTTCGCTATCTGCAACTCCTCCAACCTTAGTGTTGTCTGCAAACTTACTAATTAGCCCAGTTACATTTTCCTCCAAATCATTTATGTATACTACAAACAGCAAAGGTCCCAGCACTGATCCCTGTGGAACTCCACTAATCACAACTCTCCATTCAGAAAAGCACCCTTCCATTGCTACCCTCTGTCTTCTATGACCAAGCCAATTCTGTATCCATCTTGCCAGCTCACCTCTGATCCCGTGCAACTTTACCTTCTGTACCAGTCTGCCGTGAGGGACCTTGTCGAAGGCCTTACTGAAATCCATGTATATAACATCCACTGCCCTTCCATCTTCGATCATCTTTATCACTTCCTCGAAAAACTCAATCAAGTTAGTGAGACACAACCTCCCCTTCACAAAACCAGGATGCCTCTCACTAATACGCCCATTTGCTTCCAAATGGTAGTAAATCCTGTCACGAAGAATCTTCTCCAATAATTTCCCTACCACTGACGTAAGGCTCACTGGCCTGTAATTTCCTGGATTATCCCTGCTACCCTTCTTAAACAATGGAACAACATTAGCCATTCTCCAGTCCTCTGGGACCTCACCCGTAGCCAGTGAGGATACAAAGATTTCTGTCAAGGCCCCAGAAATCTCCTCCCTTGCCTCCCTCAGTACTCTGGGGTGGATCCCATCTGGCCCTGGTGACCTATCCACCTTAATATTCTTCAAGACACCTAACACCTCCACTTTTTTGATCTCAACATGATCCAGGCTATCTACACACTCTTCCCTAGACAAATCGACCGCTAAGTCCTTCTCTTTGATGAATACTGATGAGAAGTACTCATTTAGTATCTCTCCCATTTCTTCTGGCTCCACACACACATTCCCTGAGTCGGCCTACCTTTTCCCTGGCTACCCTCTTGCCTTTTACACATGTATAAAAGGCTTTGGGATTTTCCTTAATCCTGGTTGCCAGTGACTTTTCATGACCCCTTTTAGCCCTCTTGACTCCTTGCTTAAGTTTCTTCCTACTTTCTTTATATTCTCCACGGGCTTCATCTGTTCCCAGCCTTCTAGCCCTTACGAATGCTTCCCTTTTCTTTTTGACTAATCTCACAATATCCTTCATTATCCAAGGTTCCTGAAACTTGCTATACTTATCCTTCATCCTAGCAGGAACATGCCGGTCCTGAATTCTTATCAACTGATGTTTGAAAGCCCCCCACATGTGAGTTGTTGATTTGCCCTCAAAGATCCGCCTCCAGTCTAGATTCCTCAGTTCCTGCCTAATATTGTTATAATTAGCCTTCCCCCAATTAAACATCTTAACCCGAGGGCTCCTGTTATCTTTACCTTACTTACTGAATTATGGTCACTTTTCACAAAATGCTCCCCTACTGAAACTTTGACCACCTGGCCGGGTTCATTCCCTAATACCAGGTTCAGTATTGCCCCTTCCCTAGTTGACTATCTACATTTTGTCTCAGGAAGCCCTCCTGGATGCACTTTACAAATTCTGCACCATCCAAACCCCTAGCACTAAGTGATTCCCAGTCAATATAGGGAATTTAAAATCACCTACTACAACAACCCTGTTGCTTTTACATCTTTCCAAAATCTGCCTACATAACTGTTTCTCAATCTCCCGCCAGCAATTGGGAGGCCTATAGTAAACCCCCAACATTGTGACTGCACCCTTCCTATTCCGGAGCTCTACGCATATTGCCTCACTGCATGAGCCCTCCGAGGTGTCCTCCTGTCGTACAGCTGTGATATTCCCCTTAACCAGCAGTGCAACTCCCCCACCTCTTCTACATCCCTTTCTATGCTGCCTGAAACATTTAAATCCTGGAACGTTTATCTGCCAATCCTGTCCATCCTTCAACCAAGTCTCTGTAATAGCAATAACATCATAGTCCCAAGCACTAATCCAAGCTCTAAGCTCATCTGCCTTGCCTGTTATACTTCTCGCATTGAAACAAATGCATTTCAGAGCCCCCAGTCCCACTGTGTTCAGTAATTTCTCCCTGCCTGCTCTTCCTCTTAGTCCTACTGGCCATAATCACTAGTTCCCAGTCATTTATTTCACCTGCTGACATACTGTTCTGGTTCCCACCCCCCTGCCATACTAGTGTAATCCCTCCTAACTGATACTAGCAAACTTCACAGCCGGGATATTGGTGTCCCTCCAATGGGCAGATTAATGGACAGAAAACCAACCGTTAGAATAAACGGGTCATTCTCAGGTTGGCAGGCTGAGACTAGTGGGGTACCACAAGGATCAGTGCTTGGGCCAAAGCTATTCACAATCTATATCAATGATTTGGATGTGAGGACCAAATGTAGTACTTCTAAGTTTGTCGATGATACCGAACTAGGTGGGAATGTGAGTTATGAGAATGATGCAAAGTGGCATCAGGGGGATTTAGAGAAGCTAAGTGAGTAGGCAAGATCATGACAGGTGGAATATTGTGTGGAACAATGCAAAGTTATCCACTTTAGTAGGAAAAACAGAAATGCAGAATATTTTTTAAATGGTGAGAGATTGGGAAGTGTTGATGTCCAAAGGGACCAGGGTGTCCTTGTTCATAAGTTACTGAAAGTTAACATGCAGGTGCAGCAAACAATTAAGGCAGCAAATGGTATGTTGTCCTTTATCGCAAGAGGATTTGAGTACAAGAGTGAAAAAGTCTTGCTGCAATTGTATAAAGCCTTGGTGGTACTGCACCTGGAGTATTGTGTACAGTTTTGGTCTCCTTACCTAAGGAAGGATATGCTTGCCATAGAGGGAGTGCAACAAAGGTTTACCAGACTGATCCCTGGGATGGCAGGATTGTCCTATGAGGAGAGACTGAGGAGACTGAGCCTATGTTCTCTAATGTTTAGAAGAATGTGAGGTGATCCAATTGAAGCATACAAAATTCTTACAGGGCTCGACAGGGTAAATGTAGGAAGGATGTTTCCCCTGGCTGGTGAGTCTAGGACCAGGGAACACAGTTTTAGAATAAGAGGTAAGCCATTTAAGACCAAGATGAGGAGGAAAATCCCAGCAAGCATGTGAATGCTATGCAGATGCCATGTCAGTTCCTATGGTTTCTATGGAGAGAATTTTCCCCCAGTCGGGGGGATTGTGCAGGGGTAGGCATGGACCTGATCGGCGCCCCCCTGTCGCATCCGTGCTGCCATTTTATGTGGGCGGGCCAATTAAGGCCCATCCAGTGTGACGTACACCTGGAAGCGCTGAGCGCTCCCTGTGCGAGCGGGAGGGTTGGGGGTGGTGGTTCCCTGATTTGGGGCCTGTGTTCTTTTGTAGTTTAAGTTTAAAAAATCTAAATAAAGAAAAGAAAAAATTTTAAGACACGTCCCTTCATGTGACAGTGTCATATGAGCTGGGACATGTCAATGAATTTTTAAGAAAAGTTTTTATTCAATTTATAAACACTTCATGAAACCTCATCCCGCCCGTGGATGAGGTTCCATGAAAAATGCAAAAGCCGTCTGGGTTCTTCGCCTGTCCGCCAACCTTAAAGTTTGACGGGCAGCTCAGTTTATTAGTTTAATTAGTTTTTAAATGGCCTTAATAGGCCTTTGACAGTTCAGCAGGCGCACAGCCGACTCTGCTGCGCGCCCACTGAACTGAAAATCTAAATGACGCGCGGTGACATCGGGAAGCATGCCCGAAGTCACCCCGCGTCATTATACATCTCAGCGAGCGGGCCCTGCCCCTGCTCGCCGAGCCGAAAATTCTGGCCTATGAATATTTGATTCCTATAACTTAAAAATGTGTACAAAAAAGGACCTTAATAATATCATATGCAGCCTCATTTTGAGATAATTATATGATAACTGTTACTGGCAGTTACAACAAAAGTCAATTTTCACATAGAAAAGAAGCTGTGCGCACAATATGTAACAGTTCACTGATTTAGATTGGAAATTACACGGCTAACACATAATCTTGGAGTTCAAATAACTCGTAAAACATTTGAATGTCTTTCATCATTTTTGAATTAATTCAAGGGGCTGGAATTTAGCTGTCGGTGAGCAGGGGGTGGTGCTCGCTTGCCGACGCGCAAAACGACGCGGGATGACGTCGGGGGAACTCCTGATGTCATCCCGCCCCATTAAAATCTTCAGGAAGGTGGGGGCACAGCGAAATCAGCTGTCTGTCCACCGACCTGCCATTGGCCAATTGAGGTCATTGACAGGATAATTAAAACAATTAAAGGACCTGCCCGTCCAACCTTGAGGTTGGCGGGCAGGCCAGGAGCCCTGGCGGGCTTCTGAAAAAACATGAACCCTCATCCACCGATGGGATGAGGTTTCATGTAGGGTTTAAAAAAGTTTATTAAAGTTTCAGTGAAATTTATTTATCTCGTGTGACATTGTCATATGAGGGGGACATGTTAAGGATATTTTTATTTTTCTATTTTTAAAGTTTATACAACTGTCAGCGATCTCCGAGGCAGCACTTAGCCTCAGGGAGATGTGAACTCTTTCATGTGCTTGCGCAAAAGAGCGCGCTCTCGCATTTGGGGAATCCCCCCCCTGTCTGCACAGGAAGCGCATAGCGGTTGCCGCTGGGCGGGCCTTAATTGGCCTGCCCACTTAAAATGGCAGCGGGGCCTGCTTCTCCGGCGGGGATCGCTCCCTGCCCTCCGGAAATTGGGTTGTGGGCAGAAAATTCTGCCCAAGGTCTTTGTTTATGTTAATACTTTCCAACATACTCAGACCAACAATTGGTGCAGATTTTATATTACTTTTAGTGATTTTTGCATTATCTTTTTATCGTTTTGTGTTTGGTTGAAACTCTGTTAAGTGTTTGAAGCCTGAATTTATACATACATTCTTAATCATGTTTTTTTAATTTATTCATTCACGGGATGTGGGAATCACTGGAAAGGCCAGCATTTACTGCCCATCCCGAATTGTCCTTGAGAAGATGTGTTGACTGCACTGTCTGGTGAAGGTATCCTACAGGGCTGTGAGGTATCCCACAGGGCTGTTGGGAGCTTCAGGATTTTGACCCAGCAATGATAAAGGAACACCATATATTTCCAAGCGAGGATGGTGTGTGACTTGGAGGGGAACATTAAGGTGATGGTGTTGTTCCCATGCACCCTGAAGATGATACACACCTGAAACTGTCAACATCCTGTAACCTTACTGCAAATTCCTTTGTTCTTTTCAAGTTGCTAAAACACAAGCCCTGCTGTTTTCCCATTATAATTGCAAGAGTAATATCAGTTTCCACAGGCACACAACTATCCTAATTTGTCCCTAATTAGTGCTGGGAGTTCACAGAACGGCTGGTGTGGGAATTGGAAGGATGTAATGTAAGAAAAGCCTTTCTCACTTGGGGCTAAAATTCAACATTGTCATACTCTGGTCATAATTCCTCACTTAAGTGCCAAAGACCAATGCAACTTCCCCTCATTTAAAATTGTGGTAGTGTAAATATAGGTTTGACCTAATCATGACTATTTTACCTATTTGCATTTTTCTAAGTATCACAAAGGCACAAAGTATCTGTGAGCATGTCTTTGTTCCACGAGTGTAAAAGGATTTCGGGTATCTGTGATGGAGAAAATACTGCAGATCCAGTGCTATCTATATCAAAGTAACTAGAACTAAACTACGGTATTAGCAAATTGTTTGGCTATTTTTTTCAATAGTAACAGTATTATTGTCCTACCCATGACACTGGGACTGTTGACATTTAAAAATAAATTTTTAGAGGTACAAGGAGGAACCACTGAATCACGATGGTAAAATACAGTATTGCATTCATCTATGCTGTCACTTATCTAACTGCTTTATATGCTGTACTAGTTTTGTTCAATGTGTAAAACACTTCTCTGATTTACAGTTTTTCAAAGAGCTTTCACATTGCAACTTGTATATCTGATTTACTTGTTTACTGTTGTTGCAACTTTCTTTCATTAAACTACCTCTTTCAATTTTGCTTTTCTTTCTGCCATTTAGACAACAACACCCGACGAGGTGAGTTTGCTTATGTCTGAAAGTAGATTTTCTTTGCCTTGTTTCATATTGTTTCATGACTGTGCTGTATGTTGTGATATTCATTTCTTTGATTTTCTTTCATTTATACCTTAGCAACTTTTCAAATGAAGTAACATTTCAGGATTCTATAATTATTAAAGTACACCATGATAGAGACCTGACTCCACAAAGCTCAACAGTAATTTTTATAAGGATTACACAAGTTAAAAGCTAAATTACTCTGTAGTACACTCCATAATATTTGCTTCAGAAAGTGCTGTGGAAGCTTTTAGAATCAGGCCTTTAATATCCATATTTCATTGGACTTCCCTTTTTCCCCCAAATGTTTCAAAGCTACATTCTAAACAATAATTGTTCAGAAAGGTAATATAAATTGTAGAATATTAATTCAATTCAGGCAATTTTAATTACTGCTGTACCTATCAATGCATTTTCCATTAAAGACTCATAAGATTTCCTGAAGAAACAATGTTTAAAACCCTAAAGGAGGGGGTAGATATTTCATACAATGCAGGTACCTGCTTTAATGGAGAGTGCTGTTGGCTAGGTTTAAATTCTGTCAATGACCGTCATACTATCAGAAATCAGGTGTTGTTTTAAATATTAGCAGGGAATATTCAACATATTTCCTCGGAATTCCAAGCACGTAGTTAAAGTTTTAATGCCCACAGAGCAACAAAAAAAACAGTATAATTGTAGGCACGTAAACACCAGAAAGCTGTTGACTATATGAAATATTCAGCAATATCAGTGTTTACACGATTTTCTGAAGATATTGTTCTGAAATGAAAGTTGATCGTGGCTACCATGTACACTGCCTGGAAGTGATTACAAGGCAGTAATTTAATTTCGCAGTTCAAGTGAAACCATAAACCATGAGAGAATGCTTGGGCAGTCATCCGAATCATAACATTAGTTCTGTAGCTTTAAAGTCATTCCCAAATATCTATATATTTTGTAATATCTATACAGTTTCATGTTTATTATTTTTGAGTCAATTTTCTACTGGCAATAGCTGTAATTGTTAATGTCAATGATTAGAGTGAGATCATTAAGAAATTAATTATTGCAAATTTCAAGGAATTATCTGTTGGTGATTAATATTGGGGCTGGATGCTCTTTTACAGAATACTAGCAAAAGAGATGAGGGTTTTCAATAATTATAGTTTATAAAAGTCAGGTTCTCTTCTCAGCTCTTCTGTAGGGATGCAAATGTTTTGGGTGATAGTGTAAAGCTGGTAATAGGAAATTGGTAGCCTATTGTTCTGATTTTTTTCTCCCCAATTGATTTAAACGAGAAAGCAAATTGGATTGCATGTAAAACAGGCTGACAATTCATTAGCCTTCATTTTCCATTCGTGCCCAATTCGATTCAACCCCGATGATTTTATTCTACACTGCCTTTCAATACCTTATTCAAATGTTCATTTTTATGTCTGATCCTAGACAGTGAATGTCAGCAGTTTATTCAGCTGTGGTGGGTATTATAGTTAAACCCATTTTTTTCACTGTCGCACCGAAATTCCTACTTTGCAGCAGGAGCTGCTTGATTATGCATAGGCATTCTTGGCACCTCTACCCCATTGCACCTTGGCAGCATTGGGCCTGTTCAATATCACGTAGTTTGGAGGTCACCCCAGCCAGCAAGAGGTAGGTCCTGTCCTTCCAGACCGCACAAAAATAATTTTAAATTTACCTTTTTGGACCTCTTCTGCAATACTGCTAAGTGTTTCATACAATGGGCAGAATTTTCTGCCTACTGGGCAGGCGGGCCTGACCCAATCTCCGGCGGGTGGGGAGCCGATCCCTGCTGGAGAAGTGGGCCCCAATACCATTGTGCGCAGTTTCACACATGTGCACAAAAGAGCGCATATCTCCCTGAGTCTAAGTGCTGCCTCAAGAAGATCGCTGACAGCTGTGTAAACATGAAAAATAGAAAAAAAAATCCTTAACATGTCCCCCTTATGTGACAATGTCACACGTGATGCGACATGTTAAATAATTTCATTAAAACTTTATTCAACTTTTTAAATCCCTACATGAAACCTCATCCCACAGGTGGATGAGGTTTCATGTTTTTTCAGAAGCCTGCCAGGGCTCCTGGCCTGCCCACCAACCTTAAGGTTGGACGGGCAGGCCCTTTAATTGTTTTAATGATCCTGTCAATGGCCTCAATTGTTCATTGACAGGTTGGCGGGCCCACAGCTGATTTTGCTGCGGCCCCGCCTTCCTGAAGATTTCAATGGGACGGGATGATGGCGGGGGTTCCCCCCGATGTCAGCCTGCATCATTTTGCGTGGCGTGCGAGCGGGCCCTGCCCCCTGCTCGCCAACGGCAAAATTCAGCCCAATGTGATGATGCCCTCAGGTTGTTCGTCAAAATTGTAGTCGGGGTCCTATATATGTCTTCGGACCTCACTTGCCATATCAAAACTATTAACCGAAACTGCCAGATTTTATGGACGTCCTGTAGAAGGCCCCTTTGAGAGTGGCAAAGCTCAGTACACCATGTAAGCAGGCAGTGAGTCATCTTCAGCCCACTGCCACCCTGTTTACATCATACAGCTCAAGTTCAATCACCACCCCACCCCCAATAATTATCACTATTTGTCACAACACTGTAGAACCAATGCAATGACAGTTGAACAGATTCTACAAAGGGCAGGTGATCTGCTCCACCGGATAACCGCTCAAGTAAAGAAGAATAAACTCTACCTCTGAGTACTTAATTAGTATTAATTGCTGACTCTTTTAAGCGCAGTTCATTATTTTTTAATTACATTAAATATGTATGTTGAACTGACTAATTACATTCCTGTGAAGTAATACACTGGGAAGACAACTGAACAAATATATTTTTATTTGTTTATGTGCTCTATGTAAATAATTCCCAAATATTGCAACCCTTTTATGATCTTCTCTACTTCACCCAAATAAAATCTGGTGATAGATAATTAGGAGAAGCACACAATCTTATTATTACTTTTTGTATCAATAATACTCCATTTTTGGAATTCTGTCCACTCTAAAATGGGACCCTAATAATTTCAAACTGTAGTGTGAAGACAGAATAATAGACCCCATCTGACAGAGACGCCAGCATAATTAGTCTTATGTCCCTGTTAATTATGTTTTTTTTGTTTATTTACTTTACCAAGATTTCAGCATTAACCCTATTTCTTGGATGTAGCTAATAGATCTGCAGGAAAACTAGATTTTTTTTAATGGAGATAGGATCAGTGGTTACTGAGAAAATTAGTTAACTGACAGAATAACTCTTGTAATCATTACCTGGTCCTTACAGCTGTTGAAAGCTTAATGTAGCTGGTTTTCTAAGCGTAGCTTTGTGCATTCACTCCTTCACAGTGTTGCAAAAGAATTTTTTTTTAAAGTTTGCTAGGAAACATTTTGCTGCAAACCTGCCACATTTAGATATTGTAATATTTAATATATTACTATCGAACAGAAGATTTTGAAGGGGACTTGATTTAAATCCTGAAGTAAGGTGCCTGTGACATATTAAGTTAAATTAGCACCTCATTGGCCCTAATTATCTAGATATTCAGACTGTGAATTTAATTTTTAATATTTGAGAAATTCAGAATAGTGATAACCAAAGTAACATCATATAGCCATCTTTAATGTCCGGTATGTCCTGATCTTGGTTACAGATAGAGTGCACTGGACTGTGAAAGCAGTCCTGAATTCACTAAGTCTCAGTCCCACTCTATTTTCCAAACAGGAATGGGAAAAGGAATTAAAACTCCCAACTGAAGCAAACTGCAGCTTCATTATTACATGAGAAAGGAAACAGGGATGAATGGTGCTCCATTTTGTGGCTGATGTATGCCAAACACCCCCTGGTGAAAAGGGGCCTCAGGCAGATCTGCAGGCAGGCAGGAGGTCCTTTAAATTCAATTCAGTTCAATTCAAATGTTATTGTCCATTCAGAAATCATTGCGGGTACATTGTTCATTAAAAATAACATGAATAATTAACAAAGAAAAAGAAAAATCACATCATCACAAAAATCTGACTCTAATTAAATATATGTTAAAAACTATTTCAGAGCATTTAAAATAATCAATGAAGCAATAAAGCCATAAAAATCATATAAATTGAACTAATGTTCCTTAAAATTTCTTAATATCCCTAAAATTGAAGCCCCCTTTCCATAAGTCATTACACCACCTACCTCATTCCCCTTAGCAGAATTCATAAAGTACATCACATCCAAGAAAAACAATTGGCAGAATTTTGCCCTTGGTGGACGGATGGGCCCCACCGGCTCAGTGGCGGGCGGGCAGCCGACCCCTGCTGCCGAAGCGGGTCCTGCCGCCATTTTAATTGGCGGGCCAATTGAGACCCGCCCAGCAGGCCACCCGACGAGAAGCATTATGCACTTCCTGTGCCGAGGGGTGGAGGGATTCCCCAACTGTCAATGTGTGCTCTTTCGCACATGCACACGAAAGAGTGCACTGCTCCCTGAGACTAAGTGCAGTTTCAGGGAGATCACAGAAAGTTATTTAAACACCAAGAATAGACAAATAAAAAATTTATTAACATGTCCACCTCATGTGACGATGTCACACAAGATGGGACATGTTAATAAAAAGGACATTAAGTTTATTAAACAACTTAAAAACGGATATGAAACCTCATCCCGCCAGTGGATGAGGTTTCATGTTTTTTCTCTTCCCCGCTGGGTCTCCTGGCCTGCCTGCCAACCTTAAAGTTGGACGGGCAGGGCATTTAATGAGCTTAATTTAATGGTCTCAATTGGTCATTGACAGGTCGGCAAGCGGACAGCTGATTTTGCTGTCCGCCCGCCTTCCTCAATATTTAAATGGACCGGGATGACGTCGGGAGTTCCTCCCAACATCATCCCACGTCATTTTCCCGTAGGCGAGCAGGCCCCACCTCCAACTCGCCGACGGAAAAATCCTGGCCAGTGAATATGTTCTGTAAGAATGGCTGCCATTGGAGAAATAAGAAGGAAAAAAAGAGTGATAGAAGAGGGGAGAGAGATGGGTGGATAGAAAAGGAAGTCCATGGCATGAAGCTGACATATTTTCAATAGTATACCTATTTAACAATCTGGTTATTCCATAAAATAATTGCCAATTAAACTATTGAAAGCATGCAGCCCTTTCAAAAGTTTCAGCCTTGACAATGTAGCGTAATAAACCTGCCCATATGCTTCTATTTCCATCCCATGAATGGCGAGAAATAAGGGAGGGGGAAGATCAGAGAGAGGATGAGGAAAAGGAGAATATATAGGAGGGAAAATTGAAGAGATAGACAGGGCGAAAGGTGGTATGAGAAAGAAAGAAAGTGGAAGAGAAAAATGAATCCCCTCATATGCTTATAAAAATGTAAAATATCAGACCTCTGGTACATTACTATCCTTCCAAAACAATCAACATGCACATTATTTCAATATTCATTTGTCTTGTCGAAGACTGTACTCCATTTCAGTTCCAGTCTACAAGTATTACACATATCAGTATTAATTTCATAAATTTTAAAGCGAGACCATAGGTTTGGCAAGTTGAGCAAAAACCATTTTCAAGACTAACCGAAAACAGGATGATAAAATGAAGCAGCATACCCACCGCAAAACCCTACAAGAGTAACACTTACTTCCAGGAATGAATCATTAATGTGGAAAAGTAATTAGTCCACAGATGTTAAAGGTAAATGTTTTGAAATTTTTTCTGGTACCTTGAGGTAATTTTTGTGTAGTTTCCAGCTAGTTAGGGTTCTGAGATATTTTGTGCCAGTTATTTTTTTCTGCTCTTTTCTTAAGATGGGTGGGTTTACCAATCGGAATCCTTCAAATTGACGGTGAAAGATATCAAACAAGTCAGACTATTCAAGACATGATCCATGGCCTCTTGCTGGCATCTTCACCCCTGCATTTGCAGAGAAATGCAAAATTATCTTGTTTTTAGCAGTTGTCCTATTGACAACTCCTCAGAGAAGACAGCACAGCTGTAGGATCAGTACAAGCTATGAATGTCTGCCTGTTATGCCGGAAAATTCTGCAGAACTACTATATACATCATTATCATGCTTTGTGGTATTATGTGAAAGAAGGCACACCAGGACGATCAAAAGCCTGCATTACCTGTTTTTTGGCACCCTGACACCCTACCTGGGATGGGCATGCGGACCTGTCTTAAAAACATATGAATTAGGAGCGAGAGTAGGCCACTCGCCCTCTCCAGCCTGCCTCACCATTCAATAAGATCATAGCTGATCTTATTGTAACCTCAACTCCACATTTCCACCTACCCTCGATAACCTTTCACCCCCTTATCAAGAATCTATTTCCCTTTGCCTTAAAAATATTCAAAGACTCTGCTTCCACCGCCTTTTGAGGAAGAGAGTTCCAAACACGACACTCAGAGAAAATATTTCTCCTAATCTCTGTCTTAAATGGGAGACCTCTTATTTTTAAACAGTAGCCCCTAGTTCTAGATTCTCCCATGAGAGGAAACGTTCTCTCCACATCCACCCTGTCAAGATCCCTCAGGATCTTAAATGTTTCAATTAAGTCACCTCTTACTCTTCTAAACCCCACTGGATTTAAGCCTAGCCTGTCCAGCCTTTCCTCATAAGACAACCCACCCATTCCAGATATTAGTCTAGTAAACCTTGTTGAGCTGCTTCTCACACATTTACATCCTTTTTTAAATAAGGAAACCAATACTGTACACTCTAGATATGGCCTCACCGATGCCTTGAACAACTGAAGCATAACCTCCTACTTTTGTATTCAATTCCCCTCACAATAAACGATAACATTCTATTAGTTTTCCTAATTACATGCTGTACCTGTATACTAGGCTTTTGTGATTTGTGCACTAGTACACACAGATTCCTCTTCTCAGATTCTGAGTCATTAGAGAGGAAAATCCAGAGCTGTGCCATCAAATAGCTGCAGTGACCTTGCAGCAGAGGTTGGCACATGCAGGAACAATAATAACCAACAATGGCTTGAAACCTGGCTGCTGCTGCTTACAGACATACTGCAAAGCTGACCCATAGAGTGGTGCTGCGGAGTGGCATGAAGGTCAACCCTCCTCCCAAGCACCTTATGAAACATCTATTTCAGCCATTTAAAACTGATTTAGATCTTTAGACAGAATTCTGCCTTTTTCATAGTTTATCCCTGAAGATTTGAAAATCCCATTTCATTTTGATGTTAATGGTAATTTATATAACTGGATATGGTGAGAGTTATTTTAGAGTCAAATGAATTTTAAGGAATGCTGCAACATTGGTAAAGTAAATTTAAAGACAGCATCATGCTAATACAGAAAAAAAGCTAAAGCAGCATAATCAGGATTATTACATTTGGCATCACAAATTGTTTTTCTTAAAACGTCAAAATTCCAATGCAATGTTTGTACTGCAATAGACTCAGTTGGTAAAGGTTTCCTCTATGTACTAGATGTAGCAAAATGATCAGTTCTTTATAAATATGTTTATTTATTTGTTCTAATGTCTGCTGCAGTAGGAACTTGGTATAACAATCCTGCTGTGCAGTTATCAGGACAGGCTGTTTAAGACCTGTGGCCATCCATGGTTTTCTGAATATAGCACTATTGTCCAAGATAGCAGGAGGACAAAAATCTGTTCAGATTACCCATAAAATAAATTCATATTAATCTGAAGGGTAATCACATTGTTGTAAGTTTATTATATGTACTGTTATACTACCAATATGGTAACATTTATAAACTATGATTTCATTTCTTTTGTATAAAGTACAATATCTCTCAATTTGATTTAATTGAGATGAATGTATCATGTGACCAAAACATTTTTTTTAACAGCTTAATATATGGTTATGTGGACATTCTAAATCTACAATAAAAGATGGATAGGAGGTTGAGAGTAGACGGTTGTATGCAGTTGAGGGAAAAATAGGCCAGGATCTTTAGGGCGGGACGCCCGCTCACCGACGCATAAAATGATGCGGGATGATGTCGGATAGAATTCCCGATGTCACCCTGTGTCATTTCAGTTTTCAGGTCGGCAGGGGCGCAGCCGAATCAGCTGTGCGCCCACCGACCTGTCAACGGCCGATTGAGGCCATTTAAAAAGTAATTGACATAATTAATGGACCTGCCTGTCCAACCATAGGGTTGGCGGGCAGGCCGGGAGCCCTGGCAGGCTTCAGAAAAAGCATGAAACATCATTCACAGGCGAGATGAGGTTTCATGAGGGTTTTAAAAAATTTAATAAATGTTTGATTTAAAGTGATGGACGTGTCCTAACTCATGTGACAGTATCACATGAGGAGACATGTCAGGGAAATTTTGTTTGTGCACCTTTACCATTTTTAAATTTGGCGCCAATCTCCCTGAGGCAGTACTTAGCCTCAGGGTAATGAGTGTGCTCTTTCTTGGCTAAGGGAATTCCCCCACCACCCCCCCCACCCCGCCCGAGCTCCCTGGTGGACATCATGCTGTGCAGGCCTTAATTGGCCCGCCCATGTAAAATGGCAGTGCGCCCCCAATCAGGAGCGCCGATCGGAGATGCGCCTGCCCACGCCCACTCCTGCACTCCCCCCCCCCACCCCAACAGAGGGAAAATTCTTTCCACAGATTCATTATATGGCTTATTGTCAGTTTTCCAATACTGTAACTCAACAAGATTATCTACTGAATGGATGAACCATAAAGACCAGGAATGTCCCATGTGTGTTTAGTACCAAATGATGCTGAACTGGTTAATGGCAGCTTGTAGTGTGGTAAGGATGCCACAATTGATATCAGTATGCCTAGGAGGGAAAAAAATCATTAGAGTTCAAACTCCTGATTGCTATCCAATGATCCATGATGGAATATGTATTTAATGGGTATTACTAGAAGTATTGTGATGTTCCCTATGGTAGGATAGACTGTTGACACTCGCTGTGAAGGCACATCCTTGAACAAGTTACCAAAGGGAGTTTGGTGCAACTGGGGACTATAGTCCAATTCCCTCAATCGGGCAATCTTGGATGAAGAATGAGAAGTTTCAGGCCAGCTATTTCCCCATCAATACTTCCTGTGAACGTTGCATTTTTTTTGGAACTACCTGATTGGGGTACCAGCCTTGATTCCCTAGAAGGAGTCAATACTAAGGAGAGTTAGGTGGTGGGTTTGGATGGAAGGATATTGGTGAGATGTAAAAATATTTTTAAGAATTGCTTTTTATGATGTTTCAATTTCAATTATATGCATGGCTCCCAATTAGCTATTTAGAAAATATGTATAGGACATAAACATAAAGGATGAACTAGCATGATTATTATAAAGACCGGTAAGGATAAAATCATGATCACATAAATGTAAAAATCCAATATAAACCTATGAAAAAAGCTAATGTAACTTAAAACTACAACCAAAATATTTGTATTTGTATTAAACCTATTGGTATTTTTTTCCACAACAGGAACAAACAATGTGGTCATGCCTTGCTGCCATGGCGATTGCACACAAAGATCTACTGACAGCAGAGGTTGCTTATGCAGCAGTTGGTGAGGTATATGAATAAAATTTGTCTTTTTAAATAATACCTTTGTAAGTAATCTCCCAATATATTATTTTTGAGATTGTTTTTTACACTGTTATGTTCATGGAACCACTCACAAAGTTTCATGCAGTTTCTTTGGTGCCATTCCAGAATGATGTTTGGGCACCAGGGAGCTTTTCCCACAGCTAATGACAGCTGTAGTGCAACTGCCAGCGGACATCTCAATACTGCAGCAATTGTTTCCAAATATCCCCAAGGTTGCAAAAACTTCTCCCCACAAGATCAACGCTCAAAAACATTATTCGAAAATGAGGAGCAAATACCAGAATACTTTGTTTTTTATTCATAGGATGTGGGCTTCACTGGCTGGGCCAGAATTTATTGCCCATCCCTAGTTGCCCTTGAGAAGGTGGTGGTGAGCTGCCTTCTTGAACCGCTGCAGTCCCTGTGGTGTAGGTACACCCACAGTGCTGTTAGGAAGGGAGGCCCAAGATTTTGACCCATGACAGTGAAGGAACTCTGATATATTTCCAAGTCAGGATGGTGGTGACTTGGAGAGGAATATCCAGGTGGCGGTGTTCCCATCTATCTGCTGCCCTTGTCCTTCTAAATGGTAGTGGTCATGGGTTTGGAAGGTGCTGTCTAAGGTGAATTCCTGCAGTGCATCTTGTAGGTGGTACACACTGCTGCTACTGTGCATTGATGGTGGAGGGAGTGAATGTTTGTGGACGTGGTGCCAATCAAGGAGGCTGCTTTGTCCTGGTTGGTGTCAAACTTCTTGAGTATTGTGGGAGCTGCAATCTTCCAGGCAAGTAGGGATTATTCCATCACACTCCTGACCTGTGCGTTGTAGATGGTGGACAGGCTTTGGGGAGTCAGGAGGTGGGTTACTCACTGCAGATTCCTAGCCTGACCTGCTCTTGTAGCCACAGTATTTATATGGCTAGCCCAGTTCAGTTTCTGGTCAGTGATAACCCCCAAGATGTTGATAGTGGGGTATTCAGTGATGGTAATGCCATTGAAAGTCAAGGGGCAATAGTTAGATTCTCTCTTGTTGGAGATGGCCATTGCCTGGCAGTTGTGCAGCTCGAATGTTACTTGCCACTTGTCAGCCCAAGCCTGGATATTGTCCAGGTCTTGCTGCATTTGGACATGGTCTGCTTCAGTATCTGAGGAGTCGCAAAAGGTGCTGAACATTATGCAGTCACCAGCAAACATCCCACTTCTGACCTTATGATGGAAGGAAGATCATTGATGAAGCAGCTGAAGATGGTTTGGCCTAAGACACTACCATGAGGAACTCCTGCAGTGATATCCTGGAGCTGGGATGACTGACCTCCAACAACCACAATCATCTTCCTTTGTGCTAGGTATGATTCCAACCAGTGGAAATTTTTCCCCGATTCCCTTTGACCCCAGTTTTGCTAGGGCTCCATGATGCCACACTCAGTCAAATGCGGCTTTGATATCAAGGGCAGTCAATCTCCCCTCACCTCGGGAGTTCAGCTCTTTTGTCCATGTTTGATCCAAGGCTGTAATGAGGTCAGGAGCTGAGTGGTCCTGTCGGAACCCAAACTGGGCATCATTGAGCAGGTTATTGCTAAACAAGTGCCACTTGATAGCACTGTTGATAACCCCTTCCATTACTTTAGTGATGATCGAGAGTATACTGTTGGGGCGGTTATTGACCGGGTTGGATTTGTCCTGCTTTTTATGTATAGGACATACTTGAGCAATTTTCGATGTAGCCGGGTAGATGCCAGTATTGTCGCTGTATTGGAGCAGCTTGGCTATGGGCGTGGCAAGTTCTGGAGCACAGGTCTTCAGTACTATTGCCAGAATATTGTCAGGGCCCATAGCCTTTGCACTATCCGGTGCCTTCAGCTGTTCTTGATATCACGTGGAGTGAATCAAACTGGCTGAAGACTGGCATCTGTGATGCTGGGGACCTTCTGGCTGAAGATTGTAGCAAATGCTTCAGCCTTATCTTTTGTACTGATGTGGTGGGCACCCCCATCATTGAGTTTGAGGATATTTGTTATCCCTCCTCCAGTTAGTTGTTTGATTGTTTGGTGGTGGTCCACCACCACTTACGACTGGATGTGGCAGAACTGCAGAGCTTAGATCTGATCAGTTGGTTATGGGATTGCTTAACTCTGTTTATCACTTGCTGCTTATGATGTTTGGCATGCAAGCAGTCCTGTGTCATAGCTTCACCAGGTTGACACCTCATGTTTAGGTATGCCTGGTGCTGCTCCTGGATGCCCTCCTGCACTCTTCACTGAACCAGGGTTGGTCCCCTGGCTTGATGGTAAAGGTGGAGTGGGGGATATGCTGGGCCATGAGGTTACAGATTGTGTTTGAGTACAATTCTGCTGCTGCTAATGGGCCACAGCGCCTCATAGATGCCCAGTCTTGAGTTGCCAGATCTATTTGAAATCTATCCCATTTAGCATGGTGGTAGTGCCAAACAATACGATGGAGGGTATCCTCAATGTGAAGGCAGAACTGTAATGGGCAGATGCATCTGTGACAGGCAGATTGGTGAGGATGAGGTCAAGTATCTTTTTCCCTTTTGTTGGTTCCCTCACCACCTGCCACAGACCCAGTCTAGCAGCTACGTCTTTTAGGACTTGACCAACTCGGTTAGTATTAGTGCTACCAAGCAACTCTTGGTGATGGACATTGAAGTTCCCCCACCCAGAGTACATTCTGCACCCTTGCCACCCTAAATGCTTCCTCCAAGTGATGCTCAACATGGAGAAGCACTGATTCATCAGCTGAGGGAGGACATTTCGTGGTAATCAACAGGAGGTTTCATTACCCACGTTTGACCTGATGCCAAGAGTCTTCATGGAGTCGATGTTGAGGACTCCCAGTGCAACTTCTTCCCAACTGTATACCATTGTGCCCCCACCTTTGCTGGGTCTGGCCTGCCTGTGGGACAGGACATACCCAGGGAGGGTGATGGTGGTGTCTGGGACATTATCTATAAGATATAATTCCGTGAGGATGATTATGTCAGGCTGTTGCTTGACTGCTCTGTGACACAGCTCTCCCAATTTTGGCACTAGCCCCCAATTGTTAGCAAGGAGGACTGTGCAGGGTTGATAGGGCTGAAATTGCCATTATCTTTTCCGATGCCTAAGTTGATGGCGGGTGGTCAGTCTGGCTTCATTCCTTTTTTGAGACTTTGTAGTGGTTTGATAGTGCTTTGGAGTGGCTTGCTGGGCCATTTCAGAGGACACTTAAGAGCCAACCACATTGCTGTGCATCTGAAGTTACATGTAGGCCAGACCAGGTAAGGATGACAAATTTCCTTCCTAAAAGGAGTAGGAATCAATGAATGGATTTATATGATTGCTGCAGCATTCTTTCTTATATTGTGAATAGCTAGTTCATATTTCACATGTTTTAGAATATAACTTTTAATTTTATGGATTAAAGTTTTAACTGTAGAAGATGGGAACATCTGACTGAGTAACTGGTAAAAACAACTCTGATGTAAATGCAACTCAAACAAGCCTAGGTTTTATACACTTAAAAGGTTGCATGTGTTTGAATTACAAAGTCAGAGTTGATAGTGAAAAAAACTTGATCAATGAATGATCCACCTCTATGGTTGTAATGCCAGGGTGTCTGGACTGAGGACAATTACATTCATTAGTGATATAAATTATTCCCATGGGTTGCAGAATCAGTGTTGTGTAGAAGGTAAAATAACTTGTTTGCGTTTTTGTTTGAATCATCCCAAAGCATGCCATGTTGCCAAAGAGATAGTGATTCAGGATGGAGCTTTGGTTAGAAGGTTCTTTTTATTTAATTTATCTGTGTTTGCTGACAGAAGCAACCAGTTCAGTTTGGATTTGCTCTAGCTTGCAGCTAATGGAAGGAATATACAGTGATCCTCTCCGGTTTGTGGCAGAAAGCAGTCAGCTTGAGTAGTTACCTTGAAAGGAGCTGTACAGTAGCTCTGGGAGCAGACTGGGGAAAAAAACAGTATGTATGCCCAAAGCCAGGATAAGGAGCTGTAGAGTCCAGTCATGAGGTCTTTGAAAAAAAAATTGAAGGTTCGCTTAGCTAAAAGCTGAGGGAAGGAGCGCCATGAAATTTATACCTCGAGGAATAGCTGGAAAACTAAGGAGAATTAAAAGTAAATTCTGGGAGGCTTACCTTTGGCACACCTTTGGATTGGTCCCAGGGGAAGTGAATGAATCATCAAGATTTTGGAAGAAAAGGGAACTCTTGGGGGGAAAGTAAAAAGTAGAATTGAGTACATAGCAGAAGTCTTTATACGCTATAGTATTAAATTAATACTGCTTACTTTGTTTAATTCTTTTTGATGTACAATAAAGTTTGTTTTTGTTTTTAAAATTTGAAATCTTGTGGCGTAGTTCGTTTGGTTAATTGCTGGGTGTTCGGATCTCTTCTTTAAACGTTAACAGTCCCTAACAGGATTGTAACAGCTGGGACTCCATTGTATCTGCTTCCATGCAGTTTAATTGGTCCAACAAAGATCATCCCCATATACTCATGGAGCTGTCATGCTAAGTGTACATAGCTATAAGAACAATTAATTAGTAACCGAGATACACATATATGGTTGATGCAGAGCTGGAATAAATTATCTCATCTGGTGTGCAAAACTGCAGTCAGTTGTGTGTTTTCAATTTACAGGGCACAGCCCCTACCACCATCCCCTCCCCCTTTATCATTTCCTGCCTGCTTCCCATAGTTATCCATTAAGCAGCAAAAAAATATCTGCACCTTCTTTCTGTGTATTCACTTGCTCTGAAAAGCTTCTCCTAACAACTTCTCACTACTGCAAAAGTTTGCTGTTTGTTGCCGTCATCATGTAAACTATTATGGGTCAGCAGACTGATGCATAGTGAAGGCTGAAAGCCTTTTTGCCAGTATCAGCTGTAACTTCTCTAGTCTTAATAGGAGAATATTACCCATAGGTAAGAGGGATTAAAGTTCCATGCCTTCTGAAGAGGCAGTTATACAAATCGTAAGCAGAGACAATACTGAGAAAGTTGGAAGCAGGCTCCTAGATCAGGGTCAACTTTTACATTTCCCTTTTTTGTGCCTCACTCCCGTTGCCTGAGTCACAACCCCCACATAGGCTAATGAACGTGTAAACGTCATACGATCTAATACTGACCATGATCTGACGTACTTTTGTTTGTCTTCTCTTTACCTGCTGAAGAAGCACCAGCATTCAGTTTTAGCTTGTCAATCTAATAGGCAAATAAGACTTTGAGGGGAGTGCACTAGGAGATGCACCAAGCCTGTCTGAGCATGAACAGGTTATGGTGACAAAGGAAGAAATACAACAGAAAAGTGGACCTTGTGCTCAGATTTTAAAAGGTGCTTTCTGAGAATAAGAGATTGCTGGGAGTATTGTGCTGTCTACCAAAAGGCTTTCACTACATATCAGCTAGCTATTTTACGCTAAATTTCAGTCTCATTTGTGCACAAACTTCTGTAGGGGCACAAAAATTGGCCCATATGGGTTCTAGAGGGAAACTTGACACTGGTGTCTCAATTTGGTCATATTTCTTTACAACAATAAATTTTATTCATAAATGTAAAATATGCAAAAACATAGTCCAAAAAAATCCTACACATTGTAAGGTCATAAACATAGTAAAGAAGGAATTTGAGATGCATCATTCAGATAGTGATGGGACTGGATAATTTCTATCCAAACGTTGAATTTTAGCAGATACTAAATTAACATTGAGGTACACAGCTAGTGTTGGCACTAATAGATTTATATGTATCTATTTGGATGAAGCTATGTATATTGGAGATGCACAGTTTCCAGAGGTGGTTGTTCACATTTGATTCTTTTGTAAACATTCAAACTGAAATGATGTTACATTCAATTCAAGTTCTCAGGACATAATTACTATGGGCGGGATTTTCTACATCCGCCTGCTGCCAGGATCTATCAGTCCTGCTGCAAATCAATGGACTTCTGGCTGGGGCGCTGCCTCACCTGCGTTGGGTCCCGCCCACACAGGGCCGGAAAATCCCGGCCTATAGCAGGAAGGACCTCCATTTGTTTCTCATTTTGCCTTTGTGACAGCTATGCCAAACATCAGTCCACACAGTAATAGTACTAGGTCATGGAATATGTCAGACTGCAACACATGGACAGGTTCTTGCTCTGGAAAGCCAGCATGTTTCAGGTTCATCAAAGGGCCTGAGTTGACGGCCTTCCAGCAGCAGCTGTTTTTGCCTCAGTATGTGATCTCCTAGAATGGTCTGTAGAGCATAATGCCCTGTGTTATGGAACTGCTCGGCATGAACCTCAACAAAAACAACTGCATCTCTCTCTTAACTTTCTACATTACAGAGAGTGGTCTAGTCAAGTACTTCAATATTGTTTCACACAGTTTGTTAAGCTTTGAGTATGGCAGGCATTATTTCAGATTCTCTTCAAACTCCTTAGGTTCTCACTCATAGTACACCTTTCAGGTCCACTGTCCAGAAAAATGAAAACAAATTCTTGCATGTTTCTCTAAGTGCACACATTTTGAAATGAAAATATTTTTCCTGTTGTTTATCCCCATTGCTATGAACTTCTTTTTAGCCTTTCTATCTGGGTATTAATAAAATGGTCACAAGGAAATTCAATGGAGAGAAAATAATTGCCTAAATTTACAATGCTTCTATAGCAGCAGAATAAAGAGAGAAGTTGCATTTATATAGCACCTCTCATAACCTTAGGACAAACCAAATCCCTTCACAGCCACGGGAGTAGCAACATTGAATGGGAAAAACTGTGACACATGGATTTCAAAGTAGGCAAATATGAGGTCATCTACTTTGGATATATAAAGAATAGAACAAGATACTTTCTAAATAGGGAAAAGCTGGAAACAGTGGAGGTCCAAAGAGACTTGATGGTCCAAACACATAGATCATTAACTGCCATGAATGGGTACAAAAAAAATCAAAAAGGCTAATGTAATGCTGAGTTTTATATCTAGAATAGAATACAAGTCATGCTTTAGTTATATAAAGTTGACTGCACCTGAGTACTTTGAGCAGTTCTGGGCACCACAGATATATTGACCCTGGCGGGAGTGCAGCGTAGATTTACCAGAATGACACCTGAACTCCAAAGGTTAAATATCGAGAAGAGATTACACAAACCAAGGTTGTATTCCATGTAATTTAGAAGATTAAACAGTGATTTGATCAAAGATTTCAAGATACTAAGGGGAACAGACAGTTTATTTATATCTACCCTATTTCTGCTGGTTGGGGAGTCTAGGGATAGGAGACATTTCTAAAAATTAGAACCAGACCTTTCAGGAGTAAAATTACGAAACACTTCTACACACAAGACTTGGTAAAAGTTCAGAACTCTCTTCCACAAATGGTAATTGATGCTGGATCAATTGTAAGCTTTTAAGTCTGGGATCAAAAGATTTTTGTTATCCAAAAGTGTTACGGAATATGGGACAAAGGCAGGTATATGGAATTAGGTTGCAGATCAGCCATGATCTCACTGAATGGTGGAATAGGTTTGAGAGCTAAATGGCCTTCTGCTGTTCCTTTGGTGTTTTGTAATAATAATAAACTTTAATAAAAATGTATGCAATTGTAAAATGCAATGGTTTGTACCATTAAACAGAACAATTAAATAAGTTGTAATCGTGCTCAAATTGAAAAAATGTTTTTTTTTTTATTCCCAGATTGATAAAGTACAGTATATCAACTTAATCAAGGACTTACCTTCAAAGGAGTCACGGATGGCACACTTGCTGCTATTTATTGGAAATGCACAAGATGCTGAGGGAACTTTAATCCAGGCGGGCCTTATTTATCAAGCCATCCAAGTAAATATTAACCTCTACAACTGGGACAGGTGAGGAAATCAAACACATTCAGCACTAGGTTAAAACGAATGCTTACTACAGAGATACAAGTACACACTAGAGGTCAGTGTTGTTAAATGATAGTAATTATGCTATCATTGTTCTAAAATAGATTTCTCTTTGCTTATTAACCAAAATCACGTAGTATTGAAGTCAGAACCAAATATTTGGTCAGTGATATCTGTGCAATCTCAGCCAGTCTTATTTGTTTGCTGTACTGTCCCTATATAAGTATTAGTTTGTTTATACAGAGGATGGAATTGACAAATCAGTGTTAGGCATTGTTAACCTAGTTTCCCATTTTCATTTACTCATTAATGGTTTGATCATTTATTGAGATTTAACTTGCCTTTTTCAAGGTAGTAGTTCATCTTGTCTGGATCGCCCTGTATTATGCACCATCCTTGAGGGAGAGAACAGGCAGGTAGACTGAGGTCCTTCATTGCTATTCTAAGATTGACTTTCAGGAGGTGGACTGGTGTGGCCCCCTTGATTTTTCCTGTCTCCTCAGAAGAAGCATTTGGCTTTAGTTCCATGCCATCTCCTGTGGCATGACTGAATCATGTGGAGAATTTCAGGGATGAACCTGTGCCCTTTCATTTCACAATGCAGTATGTTTCATCATGGTACCATTATCTCATCTAAGATTTCGCAGTCATAGAGTTTTTGACTAAAATTGTTTATTTTTAAAAGACAAGCTTTTCATATTATCAGTTATGCATGTGTTGTAAACGCTAGTAGCGGAATTTAGCCTAGCTTTTATGAAGATTTCTTCCAGATAACACCTCAGATTAATAATACTTGCCTTATTCAATATAATATACTTTATACCCACCATGGCAGTTCAACTTCTTAAATAGCTATGTTAATTTTGTATATTATTGTTAGGATTCAATCATCATTTTGAACAGGTTCCTCTTTGTTTCTTCAATGATCTCCATTCTCATCTAACACTCCTAAAAATTGCAACATAAGTGAAGAGAAATGGCTTTCTCATTTGTTATAATATAACTTCATGATGCATTTCTTTTTTTGTACAGATTGATTCCATTCCACTCAACTGAAATATCTTTGTGATTGATTAGATCTCACAAGCTTGTTTACCCCACTTCATTTGCCCCACCTTTGGCCACCATGCCTTAAGTTATCCAGGCCTAAGCCCTAGAATATACACCTCGAATGTCTCTGTCTCTCCACGTCACTCTGCTCCTAAATTAGAAGACCCTCAATTAAAACGTACCTCTCTGACCAAGCTCTTAGACACCTGTCCTAAAATCTTGCCCTTTGACTTGCGGCTGAATTTTACCTGCCCATGGGGAGGGGGTGGGGTAAAATTACATGGAGCCACGTTGGATCGGCTCCTCAATGCTATCCCATATCGGGGCAGGACCAGAAGCAGACAGGCTGCCAGCTGGAAACAGATACATAGCTGATTCCCATACGTAAAGACCCAATTAGGGGGTATTTAGCAGTGGTCTCAGCATTTTGGTGATGGCGGATCACCCCAGTGACCCCCTCCCCGTTGTGAGGGAAAGCTGCTAGCTAAATACAGGAGGGGTCCCAATGGCAGTCTGATGGGGAAGGTTTTATGAAACAAAGAGGAGGCCATGGGCAGGGAATGCAGCATCTGTGGCCCCAACGATTTCCCTGGAGTGGTTTCCCTTAAGATGTTTTCTTCGCTTGCCCACTGTATGTCGTAGGTCTCCTGCCTTCCTCAGCAGTGGCCTTTGCTCCCGGTGAGGCTTTGGAGCTGCTACCCTTCTGATTGGGACAGCAGCTCTTGGGGGCAGGCGGTCATTTTTAATAAGATGGCAGCCGTTACAGCGGCTCCGCAGTTGGCTTCTGTCTGTGCAATGGAGGTCTGGTTCTGCTGCCCGCCAAAACGGGGCTGCCTCCCCACGGCACTAGCAGTGGGATTCATGACACTTCCAAACAATTCTGGCGTTCTTGCCAGTTATTGTCTGATTACAGTGAAACACTTTGATATGTTTCCCTATGTTAAGGGCCCTACCTAAATGCAAGTTGTTATTTATGACATATTTTGATTGAACAAGCCCAGTACAAGAAAAGCTTGCAACTGAAGCCTCCTGTGTCCAGCTTTCTCACCACATGGATCAACATTCTGTGGGATGGGCAGGGAAGGGAGGTGATAATGTCAGCATCCATGCTTCCTGTCGGTTTGGGGAGTCCAATCCTCTTGCTTATGAGCAATCAGCTTTACAAATGCTGAAACTCAAAGCTTTAAGAAAAATAAGCAGAATCCCAACAAAATATGTTCTTCATTTGATACAAACAAGAACTCTTAGGCCTGAATCTTCTGGTAGGCGTGACAGGCCCCGCTCGCCGATGCGTAAAATGATGCGCGGTGACATCAGGCGTGTGTCCCGACATCACTGCGCATCATTTAGATCTTCAGTCCGTCGGGCGCACACCAGAGTCAGCTGAGTGCCTGCCAAACTGTCAAAGGACTATTAAGGCCATTTGAATAGCAGTTAAAACAATTAACAGGTCTGCCCATCCAATCTCCTGGTGGGCAGGCGAAGAGCCCAGGCTGCCTTTGCATTTTTCATGGAACCTCATCCACAGGTGGGATGAGATTTCATTAAGGTTTTTAACTTTAAATAAAAAATTTTAGTAAAATTCATAGACATGTCCCAGCTCATGTGACATTGTCACATGAGGGGACATGTCCGAATAATTTTTAAAAATCTTTCATTCACTTTCTCACAATGAAATTAAACTCCCTGAGGCAGCTCCGTGCCTCAGAGATTTCTGTGCTCTTTTGCGTGTGCCCGCTCCCACTCCCCTTAGTAACAGAAAGTGCCCTATTCTGCGATTATCATAAAATTTTAATATTGTTTTTAACCTTTAATGAAACAATTTTTAATTTCTTGATAATATTAGTCATTTCAAATTGTTCATTTCATGCAGAAGCATTGCTTGAAATACTACTCCTCCCATATAAAATGAAGTTTATGTAAGTTTAAAATAATACCTTAACTGTTGAGAAGTCTGATTACTGTAATGCTCATGGGATCTCTTCACATGAAGACGTCAGTGTTTCCTAATTAGTCAGTTTAAATAATTTTGTTGCCACATCCTATTTAACTGACAAAATCTCTGGCTGCAATTCAGCATCCTCAGCAAGTAATGCTGTAGATTGATGTCATTAATTCAAAATACAACATGTTTTTTAAAAAAAGAACTTAACCCAATCATCTTGAGCTCTGTTTGTATTTTAATCTGCTCACTATCTAAAGCTTAATTTAACTGCAAAAGTTATGATTCAGATGTTTAAAGTTATTAACTATGATTTGAAGTAACAAAATATTAATCAGTCATTTTGCTTTAATACATGTTCCATAAGGAATTTTAAAAATATTTTATGCTTTGCCACAATTAAATGTGTTGTAAATATAGAGTAATTTTGGTCACTGGAAAAGAAATTAGGCAGAAGATAAGAAAATAATTCTCAAGAATATCCTGCTAGTGCTTGGTTGATTTGTATAATGTGCGACATAACTGTTTTAGGTCATCTGTATTTAATATCTTCATTGATTTCACAACACAGAGCTCTGGAGCTGGCTGTAAAATATAAGACACACGTCGATACCGTGCTTGCTTATAGGAAGAAATTTTTGGAGGATTTCCAAAAAGAAGAGTCCAACAAGAGATTTTTACAGTATGCAGAAGGAGTAAGTAACTAGAAAAACAAATTGTTATCAAGTCTGTTCATCCAGAATGAGACCTGATCAATTAAAATTGGAAAATACAGACAGATTAATAGGTCCCATCTGATGGAGATACTGGGGTTACATAGCTGTCACAAACTGTTGTCTGATAATTTTGTAAAAACATGGAATTTTATCACCTTATTCTCAGTATACTAGCTCACTGGCGTAAATCAGGGAAAGGGTAATTCATCATTTTTTAAACAGATTTATCAGGCATGTTGCACACATTGAATCAGAAGTTATGCCAATGGCAGTGGAGGAAGGGAGTGCACATCGCTTGCAAAATAATTCAGAAAGAGGTTCATATGTGTGCATTTACAATGCAATTTTAGCATTAGTGCAAAAGAAATTTGTTTCTATCATTGTAAAAATTTGCAATGTAAATCCAGAATTACAGTTTGATCTAACTGTTCAGTGAAGCAGTATGAAATTTCATAGAGGAAGTCAGGGACACTTTTAAATCCATCTAATCTTAATTTAAATGTTCAATCAGCTGGAACCCTCCCCTCCCATTCTCTACATCTATTTTTTTTAACTAATGGCAGAGAATTCTGTACATTCATATATTCATGCCTTTGGACATAACTACTATCCTTCCAGCTAAGCAGGAGCCAGACAGTAGAAACACAGTGGTCCTAATTTTGCACGGAGAATAATGGTGAGGTGAACAGCACTCACTTATTATGCAATGAATCAGACAGCAAATTCAGGAGTGCCCATATGTACAGTTAAATGTGGAAATCCATAGGTTGTGGTCTGAGTTACTCTGCTCCTCCACAGGCTGCACTATAACAGAACTTGGCTAATAGACTTGGCATTGAAACCCATGTAACGGGGTGAAATTGCGGTATCTACTCACTAGAAATCCACTTAAACATGCCAGAAAACGTTAGAGCTGGTGCATTCAGGTATAAATAATTTTTTAACACCATGATGAGTCTTAATTAGTACTAAAAAGCTACTCTGGCCCAAAATACTTACTTTTATAAGCGTGGTGTCTCGCCCCTTCAAAACTTAATTAGTAAGACTTAAAAAGAAAATTAAATAATTTATTTTACTTTTTCTGTCTGTCTCTTCTGTTTTGCTCTCTCAACCGCATTTCTTTTTCCAATCTTTATTTCACTTTGTATACATGATTTTTACTTCCTGATTTATACATTTTGGTCTACACTTTCGAGGCAGAAGTTCTCCGGATCTGACCCCAGGGCCCGGGAGAGAAATCATGGGCCCTTGTGCTTCTCCTGTTTCCAGGCCCCTAATTCCTCAACATTCCCCCCAGTCCACCTTTAACCTTCCTCCTCAGATCCTTTAGGTGCTCTGAATTAGGAACCATAGGCACGGAGGGGTCGGACTGTTTTAAATAAGTTTAGGAAAATTTCTTAGCTTTTGTGCTGTATGCCTCCATTTAGAAAGCCCATCGAAAGCTCAGGTTTCACTTTACAACCACAGTTTTGTCAGACAATGACACACAACTTGGTCATTCATATTTCTTTGAAACAAGCCCTACGCAGCATCCAAAAGATTTGAACCTCACAAGAACTGTAAACAATAATCCTATGTACAAATGAGAATATCTTGAACTAACAATGACATTCCATTGGTGTGTAACTCCTGGTTTCGCTTCCAAGTTTAAAAATGGCAAAAGCTTCCAGTAAATTAGCATTAACCAATGTTAACAGAAAAATTACATTTTGCATTAAGTGATAAATATTTTGTCATCTTAAATTGTAACTAACCACACTTATAAAAGCCCAGCATGGAGCATATAATAGGAGAACAAAGTACTGCGGATGCTGGAAATCTGAAACATTAACAGAAAATGCTAGAAATACTTAACAGGCCAGGCAACATCTGTGGAGAGAGAAACAGTTAATTCTGATGAAGGGTCACTGACCTTGATTTCTGGTAGCTCTGTGCAGAGAGAAGTGCTGGGCATTTCCAACACTTCCTGTTTCTACTGGAGCAAAAATAACCCCTTTTTTCAGCCCTCCAAAAAGCAGTCAGACTTCTTGTGAGCCTCTCATTCCCCTTCAGCGAGAAACCCAGCTGCCTGAGATCTGGTTTGGCAGAATATTAAATATGAATTTCAAAAAAAAGTTAAGGCATGAAGAAAACATACACATCTTGCTGAGCCAAAAAAACAATGTCAAAGCAATAAATTGATCATTTAAAAATTAATAATTAATAAAGATGATCATTAAAAAGTGCCAAGCAGCAGAGCTAACTAGTGATTTTTTTTTGCCTTTTCACTTAAGAAGCAGAGCTAGAAAGAGACAGACTGGGTCCCAAGACTTGGTTGCCATTGAAGGGGGAGGGAACCGAGGCCGAGCTAAGGAGCTGGGTTTAACTAACACCGACCTTGTGTTCACCTCTAGTGGTGCAGACTCCAAGCTGGCCTCGGTGGAATTCATATGAAATTGGGGTGAGAAGCAGGCTGGCTTTCAGCTTGGGTTTTCCCCCTCTCCTTGGCTGGTCTGGATAGGTTTTTGGGAAGGGAGGGGGAAGGGGGTGTGCGTGTGTCCCCATACCGAACAGCGTTTGTGTGTGTGTGTGTGTGTGTGTGTGTGTATGTGTTTGTGTGTGTCCGTGTCCACACCAAGCAGAGTTTGTGTGTATCTCATGATGCCAAAGCCCCAACACCGCAGCTCCAGTTGGGGCCAAAGCCACACATACAGATTCTACCCCAAGTCCTCATATTCAGTGAATATAGAAAATTGCAGGTTGCAATGAAAATAAACCAGGGGATACAGAAACACGGCGCACAATCCGATATCCAGGCAGTCATCAGTTATTTATGAGGAATCTGCCTCATTGATGAGATGGAGCTGAAAGAATTTTTCACAGGATATGGCAATACACCAAGAGTAGTGGTTGAAGGGCCTGGCACAGGGTCTAGGGCCAAAAGACCAATGAGGGAGGAGGATCGGGAATGGCTGGAGTGGTAACGCATTAGGCGCTTTATCTCTTACAGAATCAGTCCTTTCCCTGCTCCTTGAAATGCTTTTTCCCATATCTATTTAAAAAAAAACATCCAAGTAATTACAAGAGCTTTCACAGTTTCTCTGAACTTTGATGGCAATCTTTTCTACCTATTAATGGATTTCAACAACTGCCCTTGTGCCCAGGCCTGCATATTTGCATATGTATTCTTTTATCCAAAATCCTGCTGGACTGTCCTGTACAGTATTGAAATTCTACTTAGCTTCTCGGTCACTGCGTCTACATCCTTGGGCCAAATTAAATTGTCATAAGATACGTGGTAGAAGGACTTGATGACGCAGACAGCACACAAGGATGATACATTCACAGCTCTCAAAGCTCTCCACAGTTATCAGACTTCCAGGTCTAAATTCACCATATTTTACTACAACTAACTGGAAGCACCTTGAAGGCAGACTCAAATTCCATGGCTAAAAGTGGCGGCCTCGAGCTGCCCGGCCCGGTCGCTTCCGCTCTCTTACCTGGTGCCGCCCAACTGTTGCCATCAAAACTGGCCAGATGCACAGAGCCAGGGTGGGAGAAGCATTGGGAGCCCGCTTTCAATCTCAAAATGGCCTGGGCCCAGGAGTTGGTTCCAGCGAATTGAGGATTTGAAATAGATAATTCGAGTCCGAAGAAGAATCCACTTGCCTGAACTTTACAGTGGAAAGGGTTGGGGGTGGGGAGGTAGTTTGAGAGGTACCTGCTTCAAAACAACTGGCATCAACCTGCTTGTGCTACAGCCAGGTCTGAAGATTAAGGGACCAGCACTTCACGATAACCAGGCCCAAACAGTAGGGCACATCATACTGTTAGACCAATGGTTGCTGTTCAGAACAACAGCAATTATTGGTCAATTAGCCTGTCAATCGGGATGGTCTTTGGGAGTTTGGCTGCTTGGACACTAATCATTCAGATTGACAGGTCACATGGCCAATGAGCCCAGACTCCCCAGAGGAATGGGCCCCAGTAATTAGCACCATCTGCATCCTCCTCTCCCAGGCCCTGCCTGACTCACAGGGAGTAAATCAGTCAGAAAGTTGGGCCGACAACAAGCCCACAATTCGAGATTCCCCCATGTCTCTGGTTGCCTGTCCAGAAACCCAGCCTGATTGATTGACCATCCCCTGTCAGAGGGGTGGTTGATCGGTAGGTTAGGTCAGTTGGTGAGGGAAAGGGAGGGGGCAGTGAGGGGTTAGGAAGTGAACATGAGGGCTGGCTATCCAGGGTAGTAGTCAGAGGCCTGAGAAGGTGAAGGTCAGAAGCCTCGGTGGTTATCAGACCCTGTTGGTGGTGGGGCGATGGAAGCTTGGTTGGGAGAGAGGTGAAATCGGGGCAAGGTAAGGGGGGTGGTCAACAGGCTTATGGGTGAATTGGAGGCTGAGGGGGAAGATCATGAGATTGTGCTTGATCACAGAGGCTCCTCAGCCTTACACCTGAATCCATGAGGTATGTATGAACATAATTGCCTCCTGGATCAGCCAAGTCCTTGCCTTAAGGAAGCTGCTGAATCGATACCCAGGAAATCCAGTCGGCAGCAATTAAAGCCCAAAAGTTGGATAATAATGAGACTCGCAGCATCATTATCATATTTAATGTTGCAGTCCACCACCTTGGATCACATTGGCCACCCATTCACATTCTGGCTTTAGCTGAAGGCAGAAAAGGGTAGATTTGAGGTGGGTTTGGGGCAGGAAACAGATTTCTGAGACTTTAAATTCCCCCTCCCCACCCCCCAACCAAACCCACTTGCTTTATTAAGTTAAAATTCAGCCTTGCGTGTCTTTGAGGATTCTTCAATCTGATGTGTTCAAGAGACACATTGTTGCCTGCCCTATTTACACATGCCACAGAACCCCTGTGGAGTGCATTGCATGAATCACAGTGTTGATGACAGCAAGTCTCCACTCAAAGCCTGTGAAAATTCTGTGGGCAGCAGTCAGCACAGTGAACAGTGAGTGCCATTCCTTCACTGCTGACCATAAATCCTGGCCAATAATCCCTGGCCCTATCTTGAACTACAGTAGGTACAATGTAAATGCACCCTAACAGGTTTTGCCAGCGCTTTGAATAGTAATTTTTTTTACCGATTATATTTCCCGTCTGTTTAGTGTGTTGCCCAGGAGCCAGCACTAGGGAAGAACATTTTTGTGGGGCCAGGAGAAGCACTTTTTCTCCGCTGGCCCCACAAAAATTAAAAACAAACTCTTGCTGTTTTTGAAGAGGCCTGCAAATGTCCCTTTATGGACTGCTGGTTAGGCACTCCCCACCAGGGAGCATAGTTGGTGGGAATTTGCATAGAATATTGAATTTAATTGAAATCCTTGACTAAAACTGTTGTTTTCTAATATCTCTTGCAGGTAGAAGTCAACTGGGAGAAAATTCAAGCCAAAATTGAAATGGAGTTTGCAAAAGAACGAGAGCGTGCAGCTGCTGTTACTAGTTTAAGTTCAACTGGATCCAGGAATGCACCCTTAAACCGGTAATGCAAGCGCTCAGGATCAGGTTAACTTCAGATGGTAGATGTCTTACATCTCTTCAAAGATTTTCTACTTTCCTTTTTGTAGTTGAAAGAAACATTTGAAAGACTTTGGGATTAAATGTTAAAATGAAGTTCAGTAAGTTTATTTTTTATCACTGTAAATAATAAAATGTTTTTCAAGTAATATCATTCATGTTATTGAGAATATATTTAGTGTACTTCTCAAACAATTGTGGTTTTCTCTTCTGTACTAAATTGAATGTAGAATTAATTAATTTCGAAATAAATGTAATCAACTTCTGAGGTTTGTCTTACAGTTCCAACATCAGACAATCATCTTAATAAAAGTTCTCATTGTATATTATTAGCAATAAATTAAAATTATATAATGTAGTTTGGGGATGTTTTTATTTAATGTGCATGATATCATTGTTTAATACAGTGTATATTCATGATTATTTTGACAGACTGCTTAATACATTTCCAGACACAAACAGCCAGACAAGGGTTTAACCAAACAAGGGGGACAAAAAATACTAAAATGGTTATATGTAGCAATGGATAGTGTTGTTGAATAAATGGGAGAATAATTAAGTTATTTTATGCATTAACTTGAAACATTATATATGTATACATTATGGTGATATAAAGAGTATGCAATTTGATATTTTATGATTTTTAGAAATGTTTATAATCTGTCACACTATCACATTTTAAAATTACTGATTTTAAAGTACAAATTTGTATAAATTATCTTTAAATTGTACTGTTTTTTAATTTTTCCCCCAAAATTAATATTCAATTATTGGAAGATCACTGACAAGCAAATGCACTGACTGAGAGACTACAATTCAAAACCAGACTCATAAGAGGATTAACTGGCGGGAGTCTTGTTTTGACAGCTGGAGAGAACTGTTGACTTTGCTTGATTGACACCTTTGTGGTTTTAATGTTATTTTTTCTGTGATATCTTTTGTCAATGTCACATTGTTTATTTGCACAAGAATAAGAGGTGTGAAGTGATTACTACTTCTGTTATCTGTATTTTAACGATGTGTTTGATTAACATTTTTATAGGGCTGTAGGAACACCAGTTTTTTTTCAAAATATTTGTGAATTTTGTTTCGAAGCAGTTTAGCGTAAGCAGTTTCACACATAGTTGTTACTATAGGGTTCATTTGGCCCTGTACATAAGAGTATACTGGGTGAATAGGCATGGAAAGGCCATGAGTTGACATGGAGGGTATGGTGGGGTGCATTGGGGCTGGGTGGCAGGCTATGAGTTGGTATTGGGGGGGGCTGGTGGGAGATATGAGTTGGCATGGGGCATGGGGGTAGCATGGGAAGTGGGTGGGGAAAAAGGAGTGAGGGCTGGAAGGCCTAGCAGCCTTTACTGGAACTGGGATGAAGACTCCGAGAACCGAGGTAGGCCTTTCAACCAGCTCACCTCAGCACTCAGCCACCCACCCCTCTGGCCACCTCTGTCTCTGATCTTCCAGGGGCGGCAGGACCGACTCTATTTCCCTGCCCCCTCCCCCGCCAAAGTGAATATCGCATGAATTAGAGGGCCATCCTAATGAGGTTGATGCAGCAGGCTGGGAAATTTCCTGATGTGAGGTACTCATCTCAGTAGCGAAGATAAGCACTGAGCACAAAGCTTGCTATAGCATAAAGAGCTTGGGCTGCACACATCTGTGGAGAAATTGCTTTTAACCTGGAGAACTTTTATTAAGATGATTGTCTGATGTTGGAACTGTAAGACAAACCTCAGAAGACATTTTAGTACATATTTTGACTGAGATTGAGCTGCTGAACTAAACTAGCTTCATAAATTATTTAGTTTTTTTTTGACATAAGTTAGAAAACAATAGATCATTTCATTTTGGGAATAGTGAGAACACTTTCTATTTCTAGTACTTAAATTTTGACTCATTTGACACATAGGCCAGAATTTTCACATTGGCGTGCGGGGGCGGACCCAGCATGCCGATGTGTAAAATGACATGCAGTGACATCAGGCGTGCATCCCAACGTCACCACGCATCATTCAGATCTTTCGTTCGGTGTGTATGCGCTGGAGGTGGCTACGTGCCCGCCAAACTGTCAAAGGCTTGTTAAGGCCATTAGGAAACTAATTCAGATAATTAGCAGGGCTGTCCGTCCAACCTTAAGGTTGGTGGGCAGGCAAAGAGACCAAGTGGCTTTGCGTTTTTCAGGAAATCTCACCTATGGGCGGGATGAGGTTTCCTGAAGGTTTAATAAAATCTATATATATTTTTTGAACAATTCATAAACATGTTCCAGCAGATATGACAGTCACATGAGGGGACATGTCTAAATAATTTTTTATCTTATTTAAAGATTTCAATATGAGCTTAATCTCCCTGAGGTAACTCCATGCCTCACGGAGATTTCTGCGCTCTTTCGTGCACATGTGTGAAAGATTGCAGGCCCTGGCTCTCCCTCCTCCCCCCAACCCCTGCACAGGTAACGCTGAGCATTAATGGGCGCTCATCACATCAGGTGGGCCTTAATTGGCCTGCCCACGTAAAATGGCAACGTGCAGCCGATTACAGGCAGCGATCGGCCCCACACCCATGCCTGCTCCCGACCCGCCCTCCTGATGTGGGGAAAATTCTCCCCATAGGTCAAGCAGGTTCTGGTCATTATCACATTGCTATTTGCAGGATCTTGCAGTGGGCAAATTGGTTGCCGCTTTTCCCTACATTACAATTACAACACTTCAAAAGTACTGAATTGGCTAATTGGAACATCCTGAATTCATGAAAGGTGCTACACAACTGCAAATCATCTTTTAATTTCTTTATTTCTGCCGCATGCCCTGATATGGTTAATTACAGCCTGTACTTTCTCAAAGTTCAGACTCTCTGCTGTTCTTTATGTCAGAATTGCAGCAACAGGAGATTATGGATTATGGTTGAGCCTGCAAAGTCCTCTTTACTAACATGTAAGGGCTGCTGAGGGAACCAACAAGAGGGAAAAATATACTTAACCTCATACTCACCAACATGCTTGCCTGCCAATGCATCTGTCCATGATAGTAATGGTAGAAGTGACCACTGCATACTCTTTGTGGAGAAGAAGTCCTGTCTTCACATTGAGGATACCCTCCAACATGTTGTGTGATGCTACTGCCGTGCTAAATGAGATAGATTTCAAACAGTCTAACAACTCAAGACTGGGCAACCGTGAGGTGCTGTGGGCCATATAGCAGCAGCAGAATTATACTTGAACACATTCTATAAGCTCATGGCCCAATATATCCTCCACTCTATCATTACCACCAAGCCATAAGATCAATCCTGGTTCAATGAAGTAGGCAGGGGGGCTTGCCAGGAGCAGCACCAGGCATACCTAAAAATGAGGTGTCAACCTGGTAAAGCTACAACACAGGCCCACTTGCGTGCCAAACAGCATAAGCAGCAAGTGATAGAGTTTAGCGATCCCACAACCAACGGATCAGATCTAAGCTCTGCAGTCCTGTCCTATCCAGTTGTGAATGGTGGTGGACAATTAAACAACTCACTGGAGAAGGAGGCTCCGCAAAGATCCCCATCCTCAATGATGGAGGAGCCCAGCACATCAGTGTAAAAGATAAGGTTAAAACATTCACAACTATCTTCAGCCAGAAGTGCCAAGTGGATGATCCATTTCGGCCTCCTCCCAAGGTCCCCAGCATCACTGATGCCAATCTTCAGCCAATTCGACTCATTCCACGTGATATCAAGAAATGGCTGAAGGTACTGGATACTGCAAAGGCAATGGGCCCTGACAATATTCCAGTAATAATACTGAAGATTTGTGCTCCAGAACTTGCTGTGCCCTTAGCCAAGCTGTTCCAGTACAGCTACAACACAGGCATCTATCTGACAATGTGGAAAATTGCCCAGGTATGTTCTGTACACAAAATGCAGGACAAATCCAACCTGTCCAATTACTGCCGCATCAGTCTACTCTTCATCGTCAGTAAAGTGATGGAAAGGATCATCAACAGTGCTATCTAACTGCACTTGCTTAGCAATAATCTGCTCACTGATGCTCAGCTTAGATTCCGCCAGGACCACTCAGCTTCTGACCTCATTACAGCCTTGGTTCAAACATGGAGAAAAGAACTGAACTCCAGAGGTGAGGTGAGAATGACTGCCCTCGACATCAAGGCAACATTTGACTAAGTGGGGCATCAAGGAGCCCTAGCAAAATGGGAGTAAATGGGAATCGGGGAAAATTCTCTGCTGGTTGGAGTCATACCTAGCACAAATGAAGATGGTTGTGGTTGTTGGAGGTCAATTATCTTAGTTGCAGGAGTTCCTCAGGGTAGTGTCCTAGACCCAACCATCAATGCTTCATCAATGACCACATTTCCATCATAAGGTCAGAAGTGGGGATGTTCGTCATGATTGTACAATGTTCAGCACCATTCACGACTCCTCAGATACTGAAGCAGTCCATGTCCAAGTGCAGCAAGTCCTGGACAATATCGAGGCTTGGACTGACAAGTGGCAAGTAACATTCGTGCCACACAAGTTCCAGGCAATGACCATCTCCAGCAAGAGAGAATCTAACCATCCCCTTGACATTCAATGGCTTTATTATTACTGAATCCCCCAATATCAACATCCTGGGGATTACCATTGTCCAGAAACTGAACTGGACTAGTCATATAAATACTGTGGCTACAAGAGCAGGTCAGCAACAAGGAATCCTGCAGCGAGTAACTCACCTCCTGACTCCCCAAAGCCTGTCCACCATCTACAAGGCACAAGTCAGGAGTGTGATGGAATATTCTCTCCTTGCCTGGATGAGTGAAGCTCTACAAAACTCAAGAAGCTTGACACCATCCAGGACAAAGCAGCCTGCTTGACTGGCACCCCATCTACAAACATTCACCACCAACGCACAGTAGCAGCAGTGTGTATCATCTACAAGATGCACTGCAGAAATTCACCAAGACTCCTTAGGCAGCACCTTCCAAACCCACAACCATTGCCGTCTAGACAGGGGCAGCAAATACATAGGAACACCATCACCTGGAAGTTCCCCTCCAAGCCATTCACCATTCTGATTTGGAAATATATCGCCGTTCCTTCACTGTCGCTGGATCAAAATCCTGGAACTCCCTCCCAGGCATCACTGTGGATGTACCTACCCCACAGGGACTGCAGCGGTTCAAGAAGGCAGCTCACCCCCACCTTCTGAAGGGCAATTAAGGATGGGCAATAATTGCTTCCCTAGCCAGTGACTCCCATATCCCCTAAAGAATATAAAAAAGATCATCCAATTGGTCACTAAACATTTTCGCCTAATTAAATAAATCTAAAAACAAGGAACATAGATTATTTGAACTCAATGAGATAATTGACACGCACTGTTTTATATTTGTTAGGTACAATGTTGATCTAAGTACATTAATCAACTGGTCACTTGTTTGCTGACCTGATTCAGGATAACAAAGCACAGCAAATGCTATAAAATATATTTTTCTTGTAATTTTTTTAAAATTTAGTTTAGGCATTGTGATGATCAATGTGGGGGATGATGATGATGTAGAATGGAATGCTTTTCCACTTGGTGCACCATGTGTCAGCATCATTCACCAATTCTATAAACACCAACTATATAGAGGTTAAAATGAATTGGACTATTATGTCTCTAACGCTTTAATTTTTTTCCCAAACAACAGCAATTATGAACCTCTTCTTGCACATGAAAAGTCAATAAGAGAAAAAAACAGCAGCCATGAAAACTGGAGGAGGGCACAGGACACAGCTAAGGAGAGTGGGGGAAGCTAATGCATATACACATTTGTGGGTAATCAAAAGTGGGAAACAACACAGAAACAAAAGATCAGCAAGGGCTGATCGGAGAAAAGGAAGTTGTGAGGTCAGAGATTATAGGGAGAAATACCAAGTCGAATGCAAGGTAAAGAGAACATAAAATGAGTGTGAGGAACAGAACTAAGATGGAGACGGAATTTTATCGGAAGAGCACGGCTCTAGACAGCGGGACTTGAAATGAATGCCACTTCCACTCACGTCAGAATCTGCAACGTCAGCAATTATGATTAAACTCGTAAGTGCAAGCAGCGGGCATGTGCCCCCCCCCCCCTCCTTGAATTACACAGTGGGAGTACACAGGAAGTGTCTGCCCCCACCATCAGGTGCCTCAATTTCTGGTCAGGGCAGGCTATAAAAGGCCCACCTCTGCAAACATTCAATCACTGCAGGCAGAGACAATGGGTGCTAACTTTGATTACAGATCCTCTACCTGCAGGGCCATTTAGAATTTATTTTTCAGACTCATGCAGCCTCCATCCTCCTCGATGCCTTCCAAGAAATAACCCCCATTTAGGTGCCGCATTCATGGGAAAAACAATTGAAAATTAGGCTGTCTCTGATGATACACCTCTCTATGACCCCAGCATCTTGGAGAGTTGCCGCAATATGTCTGTCGTCTTCTTCATACCCCTCACCGTCATTGTCATCTGAGGAGATTAGCAGATCCTCCATATCGTTGCACAATTCCTCTCCCCTGTGCTTGCAATGTTTGCAATGCAAAGCCAACTACGACAATCCTGGACACCCTCTCAGGCACATATTGCAGAGCTCCACCGGAGTGGTCAAGGCAGTGGTCTGCTCTGATTGCCCTGGTCAATCCATGTGCTGTGTTCTAACACTCCTTCATGGGGCTGTGGGAATGACCTACTTGTGTCATGAACAACCTCCTCAGCTGTCTCTCAGGATCCAACCCTGCATTTTGGTAAGGGCCTTAAAGAACTGTGGCAGCTGAGAGTTCTGTAAAATGTATAAGTCGTGAGAACTCATTAGGAAACAAGCTCAGACCAGCAAAATTCTTTTCCAGTGGTCACAGCCTATTTGAATTTTGAAAGAGTGAAAACCCTATATTTTTTTTTTCATTTACGGGATGTGGGCATCGCTGGCCAGGCCAACATTTCTTGCCCATCCCTAATTACCCTTGACAAGGTGATGGTGAGCTGACTTCTTGAACCGCTGCAGCCCTTCTAGCGGAGGTACACCCATGGTGCTGTTGGGGAGGGAATTCCAGGATTTTGACACAACAAAACTAAAGGAACAGTGATATATTTCTAAATCAGGATGGTTTGGACGGGAACTTCCAGGTGGTGGTGTTCCCATATTTCTGCTGCCCTTGACCTTCTACATGATAGTGGTCATGGATTTGGAAGGTGCTGCCTAAGGAGCCTTGGTGAGTTTCTACAATGCATCTTGTAGATAGCACACATGCTGCCACTGTCTGTCGGTGGTGGAGGGAGTGAATGTTTGTGGATGTGGTGCCAATCAAGCAGGCTGCTTTGTCCTGGATGGTGTCAAGCTTCTTGAGTGTTGTTGGAGTTGCACTCATCCAGGCAAGTGGAGAGTATTCCATCACAATCCTGACTTGTGCCTTGCAGATGGCGGACAGACTTTGGGGAGCCAGGAGGTAAGTCACTTGCTGCAGGATTTCTAGCCTCTGACCTGCTCTTGTAGCCACAGTATTTGTATGGATAGTCCAGTTCAGTTTCTGGACAATGGTAACCCCCAGGATGTTGTTTCAATTGACAAATGTAGTTGGTTGTCCCCAGGGAGCTTTATGGCCACATGAGTCCAGTCAATTATACTTTGTGGGAACTGCATGATGACCCTGAAGCCAACTGCTCTTGGGGATTGGCTATCAGCATCAGTTGTGAATCTAATGAATATATTGGCCCTTCTGAACTGGACATTCGTCACCTCCTGTATGCAGCTCTGTATTGCAGACTGGGAGAACCATATATGTCTCCCTTTAGTGCCCTAAGACAAGTCATTTGTGTAGAAATTTGGGGCCTCATTCACCTCAAGGTGAATGGCATGGGTTCCCTCCAAATCTGTAGGGCTGCAGACCTTGTTGAAAGAGCTTGGGCATGTCAATGACTGTCTTCTGGGAAAGCCTTAGCCTCCTCTAGCATTGCGTCTCAGACTCTGAAGATAGTTGGCAAATGAGACCTTTGCAAATCCACAAAGGGAACTACATGAGGAAAATAGGTAATGATATGAGCACTAAGATAAAAGCAAAATACTGCAGATGCTGGAAATCTAGAACATAAACAAAAATACCTGGAAAAACTCAGCAGGTCTGACAGCATCTGCGGAGAGGAATACAGTTGACATTTCGAGTCCGTATGACCCTTCATTAGAACTAAGGAAATAGAGAAATGAGGTGAAATATAAGCTGGTGGAGGGGGGTGGGACAGGTAGAGCAGGATAGGGGGCCAGTGATAGGTGGAGGCTAAGAAGAGATTGCCAACGATGTCATAGACAAAAGGACAAAGGGGTGTTGACGGTGGTTATATTATCTAAGGAATGTGCTAATGGGGACATAAAGGGTAACAAGCAGGACAAGCTAGTGGCAGATGGCTCTAGTGGGGGTGGGGTGGGGGGAAGGGATCGAAATGGGCTAAAAGCTGGAGATGAAACAATAGATCAAAATAAATTTAAAAATAGGTGGGAAAAGAAAAATATATTTGTAAAAAAATTATAAATTATTAGAAAAAGGGGGATCGGAAAGTGGATGGGGATGGTTGAGAGAGTTCATGATCTGAAATTTTTGAACTCAATATTAAGTCCGGAAGGCTGTAAAGTGCCTAGTCGGAAGATGAGGTGCTGTTCCTCCAGTTTGTGTTGAGCTTCACTGGAACATTGCAGCAGGCCAAGGACGAACATGTGGGCATGAAAGCAGAGTGGTGTTTTGAAATGACAAGCGACAGGGAGGTCTGGGTCATGCTTGCGGACAAACCGAAGGTGTTCCACAAAGCAGTCACCCAGTCTGCGTTTGGTTTCTCCAATGTAGAGGAGACCGCATTGGGAGCAGCAAATGCAGTAGACTAAATTGAGGGAAGTGCAAGTGAAGCGCTGCTTCACTCGAAGGGAGTGTTTAGGCCCTTGGACTGTGAGGAGGGGGGAAGTAAAGAATCAGGTGTCCCACCTTCTGCGGTTGCATGGGAAGGTGCCGTGGGAAGGGGTTGAGGTGTAAGGGGTGATGGAGGAATGGACCAGGGTGTCCCGGAGGGAACGATCCCTGCAGTAAGCCATTGGTGGGTTGGGGGATGGGGGGGGTGGGGTTGGTTGGGGGGGGTGGGGGGGGGGGGTGGTGGGGGGGGGAGCGGTTTGAAGGGAAGATGTGTTTGGTTGTGGCATCATGCTGGAGTTGGCTGAAATGGCAGAGGATGATCCTTTGAACGTGGGGGCTGGTGGGGTGATAAGTGAGGACAAGGGGGACCCTATTATGGTACTGGCAGGGAGAGGAAGATGTGAGGGCGGATGCATGGGAGATGAGCCGGACATGGTTGAGGGCCCTGTCAACCACCATGGGTGGAAAACCTCGATTAAGGAAGAAATGTCAGAGGAACTGTTTTGGAAAGTGCACCTCTGTTTACATGGCCTTCATTCCTAGAGCACTTGGCCAGTGGAAATGCATGGCTGTCCCTTGGGCCATACCTAGAACTCCTTCCATTCCATATTGGCCTTCTCCCACAACAACCTGATATCCTGCAAGCTCAAACTTTCTTAGCAGCCATGTCAATGGACATGCACAGTGTGACCCTACAGTTGCAGCCCACCTCTTTTTCATCTTCAAACTTCCTCCCATATCCTTTGACCCTTTCAATATTACCGTGTTCCTTCCCCCAATCATCCTGGAATCTCCAGCCACCAGCCTTGAACTAGAACCAGTGACCCTCAAGCTTCCATCTCTCACCCTCAACCCTCCTCCTCTCATCCGTGATCTTCCTGTCATCGTGCTGGAGGCTCCCTCCATCATTCTTGACCTGCTCTCAATATCCCTCAACCTCTCACAGGGATCATTGACCAGCCTTCCCTCCAGTTGGACCTGCGCTGCTTCAAGCATGCTAATCCTTCTTTGACTGTTGATCTTTCATGTGTACAGCTGCCTTCCTTGGGCACACAGGACCAGACTGTTGCAATGACAGACCCCGCCCCATAGACCAGAGTGTGGCTCCCTTCAGACACCTCTTCCAACCCTACCCCCAGACATGTCAGTGTCTTGATATATTGCTGCTTGAGGCACCAAACACCACCACCCTCTTGCCAGCCCAACTGTTGTGCCGTTTGAGGCCTCAACCTCTACCACCGTCACTTCCTTTCCAATATCAGACCATCCTGCTTTTCCTGCTCCCCTCCCCTGTGCCACAAAGTTAGACAAATACAAAACCTCACCTCAGACCCAAAGATTGAACAGCCTCACCTGGTAACACCACCTTTAAGCTGTCGAAAAACAGGAGGCATGAGTTTCCTGTTCACCGCTGACTTAATCTTGAAGGTAGGACTTAATTTGATGAAGTTCCTATTTAATGAGTATTCATGGTATGCAAATTCATAATAGGTTCCCACCACCAGGCGGCATGATGGCTACTCCACTGCTGTCACACCGCTGACTGAATTTTATCAGACCAAACCTGATGTTGGGAAACCAAGATTTCATCTACTGCCTAACTAACTAAGCCCGCCTTGTTTCCCATTCTTACAGATCCCATTTAATCTGGCCCAGGGGCACAATGGGGAAGTGTGCCTGTGAAAATTCTGGGTAAAGGAAATAGCACAATAGAGGCTCCTGAATGGCCGAGTGCAGCAAAGGCTTAAAGAAGCTCCAGAGGAATGAAAATGCTCAGCTCTGATTGTCCAGAAGCAGATGTAGAAATTGGAAGTCAGCCAGAAAAGCCATTCAGCCTAAATAAACCATTGCAGAAGCAATATGGAGAAAGAGGAGAGAAAAGAGGAAAGTGAAAAGGGGAGTGGAAACAAAAGTGGGAAGAGAAAAGCAAAAATGGAGGCAAGAGAAACCAAGAGGAAAGAAAAATAACAAGTGGAAGAAGAGAGAAAAGTTTTTTCCCACAATTTACTTTCTTAAGTAAGTGTCTTACTCAATATCATTCTACTTACTTCAAAGGATCTTAGGTTGAAAGCTTCACAATAAGGCTGAGCCCTGAACAGGATTAACTACCAAAATTAAAAGTTTTGTTTAGAGTTATAGTTTAGATTAACAATTGGCTTGAGTGAGACTTGAATGACTATGTGAACAGGCCTCCAGTGTCTTTTTCATCATTTTGTGGATGGCTGTACCTATGTTCCAACACTCCCAGACTAGTGAGGTAGACCATAAGTTATATACAGAGCAGCTCGTTTAATAGCTTAACAAGTTTATCCTGTGAAAGGCTTAGATCTCTGTGAATTAGCAGGTATTAGATGGGGTGTTAGTGGAGATGCCAAAGTTGATCTGAGTATCCCAGATTAAGGAGAGGAAAATCATCCAGGATTTTTGCTTCTGATTGATAACCAATGAGATGAGGTGAGAGTGACTGCCTTTGACATCAAAGCAACATTTGACTGAGTGTGGCATCAAGGAGCACTAACAAAGTTGAAGTCAATGGGAATCAGGGGAAATCCCTCCACTGGCTTGAGTCATACCTAACACAAAGGAAAATGGTTGTAGCTGTTGGAGATCAATCATCTCAGTCCCAGGACATCAATGCAGGAGGTTGTCAGGGTAGCTTCATAAGCCCAACCACCTTCAGCTGCTTCATAAATGATCTTCCCTCCATTATAAGAACAGAAGTGGGGATGTTTACTTATGATTGTGCAGTGTTCAGTACCATTCATGACCCCTCAGTTACTGAATCAGTCCGTGTCCATATGCAGCAAGACCTGGATAACATTCAGGCTTGGAATGATGGTAAGTAACAGAAGTGCCAGGCAATGACCATCTCCAACAAGAGAATCTAACCGTCTCCACTCAACTATTACTATCACTGAATTTCACCCCCCGCCTCCCCCCAACCCATCAACATCCTGAGGGCTTACCATTGATCAGAAATGCCTTGCCAGCAATGCTCACATCCCATGAATGAATGAGAAAAATGCTAGAAACATGCATGTGAAGCTAGGATTGGGCTTGGCTGTTTTGCACCCTATATTTCATATCAACAATTACAAGCTCACAAAAAGCAGCTAACTCCTACATCATTAAAGATGGTGTTCTTTTGAGCTCTCTGAATGAAAATGTAAGTTTGTTGCACTTAATTTGTGATGAACTATGAGCAACTCCCATGACTACTTCAGTAAAAGTGCTATTGAAAGGGTTAAAAATGGTGCAGTGATAGATCATACCTGAAGTGTAATGGAAAAACCAATATGCTACATAGAGGATCAAAGGTCTACATTATTGAATTCCATATTTCAGCTGTGGAGGTAGATTTTCAGCTTGCCACCTGGTGTAAAATTGGAGTTGCTGATCAACCACCCACTATAGAGACTGTCCAATTTTCAATGGGCCTGAAAATCAGGCAGTTTCTATAACAAACAGCTAATGTAACACTTGCGCCCAGGTGGCAAGTTGCAAATGTACCCCTTGATGTTTTAAATTCCCTATCTCTGTGGTGATGTAATGTACATAGAGATATCCAGGGTAGTGTTCAGCTTCATTACCATGATGGAGTTGATAGCCTGCTCATGGCAAAACCCAACCAATTGTCAAATTTTGTTTAGTAGCACACCTTTGAAGCACCTTGGGATGCTTTACTATGTTAAAGGCACTTTATAAATAAAAGTTGTTGATTGCACTCGACCAGGTTACCAGTCAAGCAGCAAATTGAAAATTTCCTCTAACATGTTTCCCCGTAATGAAGGGGGAAGGCAGGAAAAATCAGAGTTATCCATACAGATTGGGTCACACTTTGGCACTTTCTGGCACTCAGTAAGAAGTAATATTAGTGATTTCACAGTAAGTCCCTCAGCCATGAAAACTGTAACCTGGGGGAGAGATCTTTAAAGTTGGAAATAAAAGTGGGGAGGAAAGTATATGTGTACCCTCACTGGACAACACTCCTTCAAAAAAAAAGAGAAGTAGAGATTTACTGACATGTAGCTTGAGAAATTATATAATAACCATGCAAATTATAATCGCTGTAACCTTTTCTATACTTTAATTGCTGCTATATCAGTTCTTGCATGTATTTGAGACATGACCTTCCCTTCCAAAGGATCCTCAGATTGCATTGATTAAAGTTATGGAGGCATTTTGCTTACGATTGTGGAAATAAGTGGTGACCATAAAATAAAGCTTCTTGTAACTGAGAATTTAGCTGTTTTTATTGTTAACTTTTTGTTTTCAGAAGTATTCATAATTAATATTTGAAAGATTTTCAATATTCTTTGAGAAACTTCAGACTTTTTGCTGATTTGGTCAGCATATTTGCAGCAAGTAAATTAAACAGTGGTTATTTGAATAAGAATAATAAAGTGAAAAAAATATTTGCAGTAATTTTAAAGCCAAAACTCAATCTATTTTACTGACGTTCATGAATCAGCCATGCATTACTTTGACAATTGATGGTGTCTTTACAACTGCTTAGTTGAATTACTTGCCACATTTTATCTCATATGACTTCAATAATGTAAAATTTGACATGTATAGCATGAGCAGCTCCAAAATGAATATTATTTCACAATGCCAAACATTGACATGATACCTAATCTACAACCACGATAGTAAAGATGCCTGATTATAGAACTGAACTTTTATTCCTGGTCAGTAATCAACAGTGGATCAAAATATATATCTTAACTGTTGCTCCTTTAATGGGCTCTATTTACTTTAGCTGCAAGCTCAAATTACCATTGGAGACATTCAAAAAAAAAGAAAATCCCTTTGAGTTTTTTTTAATCATATGGCATTCTATCATAATTCTGATACTATTTATCCAGTGCCAGAAGAAAGTATCTCCCTACTGAAAAAAAAATCATTATTTTTGTCATGTGGCAGTAGCTAACGCATCCCGACAGCCAGCTCTGAAGCTTACTCATGGAGCACCTTTTGCCTTATATTTCTTGCAGTCATGGATTTCTTCCTGTTAAAGCTGTAAACACGGTTTAATTTATTTATTACTTGACTGGAGTGTTGCAGCATAACATTTCTTTGCTTCAGACTTTTCAGTACCTATATTTTTTTCATAACTTTCAGTGAAGTGAAATATTTTTCCATAAATACTTGAGGATAAGGCACATAGAGCCTGATCATGGAATATTCTTTTAATATTCCTAACTGTACCTGGGCCATTTTCAAGATGTGGAGGTGTAAGTGGAGCTCACATTCATTTGAAACACTAGATGCATAAAACTAAATTAAATTGTAATAATAGTTTAAAATACTGGAGTTAATTTAAATATCAAATACAACGATCCATGTGAACCCAAGAAATAAGATTTTACTTTCTCTTGTAAACATACTGTAAGCAATTCATATTTGAGAAACAAGAGTTATCTATTCACTTAAAGCATCAAAAATACAAGCATAGGTCTCCATACTTTATCCTCTGTACTGTAAAGAAACTCAATTAATTGCCTGCTTATACCTTAAACTCTGTTTGAGGGGCTGGCCAGGTCAAAATGCTGTTTTTTCAACTCTGGGACTCGGTTCTGAATCCAGCCCAGCGGTTGAGATAAATGTTTCCTCTCTGTGATTGCTGTTACAATCATACCTGGAAATAATTTAGACAATCTCAAATCATTTTTTGTAAATTAAGTCTGCAGTACAATTGCATAATTCAGCACTAAACTGACATTATCATGCAGAAAGGCCATATGGATGGCGGGTGTTACAAACAAAATTAAGAATAGATATGTGAAATGTATCACATTCCGCTGATTCTGGGCTAAAGGCACATCAATGAGCAGCATAGAGGGAATTATATTCTGCCTCTGGCTTATGGTGCTACCTGAGCTGAGGTTGTTCAATGTTGGCACAAAGTCCCAACTCTGGGAAACTTACATTTGTGGTTCTCCAGAGGAATCATAACTGAAACCAGACCTCTCTTTCCTAAGTTCTCAGAATTAGACATAGCTGGGGATTGTCTTCATTTCCAATAGAATGATACAGAGCCTTTTAATTTCCCAACAGTTCATCAGTCACTTTTGTGAATACAACTATCTTGTTATTTATATCTATTTGTTAACATGTTATATTGAATCATTGAAGACAACATGACAAGCGTTTTTGTTTTGAAACTAAAGATGAATTTTCATTTGCATTAATAATTAAGCAGACTTCACTAGAAATAATTATATCTTTTGTAGTTACAATATGCCAACTTATAGTTGCAACACATACAGGAGACAACTAACTACCCAGAAAAATGTTTGTGCACACATACATCTCTTAAGTCAAAAAAGTGTTTTCTTCACAGTTGAGAGTCCAATAAATGAGCACCAAATCAAATTAAAAACCTGTAGTAACTCATTCTAATGTTGTATAAGTGCCATGGCTTCGAGTATTTTATCTTTTCTTTGTGCTTCAACAGCTTTATGGAAAACTCGTTTCAGTATTTGATCTTTAGCTTATTTTGAATATTTTCTTACATTACAAGAAAAAAAACTAATTTGGTTTAACAGCATGTTTGGTTTATTCTGTATCAACATCATTCAATCTTCACTTTAGTAGATTTTGACTCACTGAAGCTGAGATTCATAGTTAGCCAAGAGAAATCCTAACTGGAGGCCTCACCAGGGCTCTCTTTTTTAGAACTTAGCATGAGACATCCCTGGCTATTGTTATCCACTTCCAAAGGAATGTTATAGAATCTTCCTGCAGGAGATCTCCACTCTGGTAGCTAGTTGCAATATTTCAGAGGGCTTCAACCTAGGGGTTCAAGTAACTATCAGCAACAGGAATTTGGGACTTGGGATTCAAGTCCTTTGTTAGGCTGTCACAACAAGGCATACATGTTTTAGATGTTTACACCTATGTATTTTATATTTCACCAAACACCCCTGCGACCTAGAAGGCTAGGAAGAACTACATTTTGATCCGGTGGTTTATGTAGAGATGTATTTTGCATGGTTTTAGGTTGCAGCCTCATTGGTCTCTTACTTTGGAAATAGATGTATCTTTCAGGGAATAAATGCCTATTCACCATGGGGTATTCTGAGTCAAAGCCGCTATATCCAATTGGACAGTGTATCATACATCCAATATTGAGTCGATATTTACTCTTTATTCTGGACTAGATCTGCAGCCAATGATTATGCCATTTAGTGGAGTACAACAATGTATTAAAGTTTATTTTTAAAATTATCATAACATGACTATTGCAAGATTCTGAAAGGACAGACGTCTCTTAGAATTTATTTTTATCATTGTATTTCTTATTTTTGAAGTTTAACGTACATTCAATAAATGGAAACTGATAAAATAAAATCTTCCACCTTGATATCATCCAGTATCTATTGTCTGTATATGTAGCATATGCTATTTAAACAAGCATCCTGGTTGCTTTTGTTACAAAGCATATGCACTGAAGTGTAAACATGTAAATATTTTTCTGTAAAATTTGGAAAAAAAACTGTAAAGTGGATTAGTTTATATTTAGCTATTAAGTAGGTATTTGCAATATCATAAGTGAAGTGCTATTGAAGTATAAGACCATAAAACCATAAGGCATAGGAGCAGAAGTAGGCCATTCAGCCCATCAAGTGTGCTCCACCATTCAATGAGATCATGGCTGATCAAATAATCCTCAACCGCACTTTCCTGCCTTTTCCCCATAATCCTTGATTCCATTACGGATTAAAAATCTGTCTATCTCAGTCTTGAATATACTTAATGACCCTGCCTCTCCATCCCTATGCGGTAAAGAATTCCTGCTAACAGAAGAAATTCCTCCTAATCTCTTTTTTAAATGAGTGACCCCTTACTCTGAGATTATGCCCTCTGGTCCTAGGCTCTCCCACAAAGAGAAACGACCTCTCAGCATTTATCCTGTCAAGCCCCCTAAGAATCTTATATGTTTCAATAGGGTCACCTTTCATTCTTCTAAATTCCAATGAGTACAGGCCCAACCTACTCAACCTCTCCTCATAAGAAAATTCCTCCATCCCTGGGATCAACCTAGTGAGCCTTCTCTGGACTGCGTCCAATGCCAGTATACCTTTCCTTAGATAAAGGGGCCAAAACTGTTCACAGTATTCTGTGTCTAACTAGTGCCTTGTATAGTTTTAGCAAGACTTCCCTATTTTTATACTCCACTCCCTTTGAAATAAAGGCCAACATTCCATTTGCCTTCCCTATTACCTAGTGAGCCTTCTCTGGACTGCGTCCAATGCCAGTATACCTTTCCTTAGATAAAGGGGCCAAAACTGTTCACAGTATTCTGTGTCTAACTAGTGCCTTGTATAGTTTTAGCAAGACTTCCCTATTTTTATACTCCACTCCCTTTGAAATAAAGGCCAACATTCCATTTGCCTTCCCTATTACCTGTTGAACTTGTATGCTAGCTTTTTGGGATTCATGCATGAGGACCTCCAAATCCCTCTGTGCTGCAGCTTTCTTCAGTCTTTCTCCATTTAAATAATATTCAGCCCCTCCGATCTTCCTGCCAAAGTGCATAACCTCACATTTTCCCACATTATGTTCCATCTGCCAAGTTTTTGCCCACTCACTTAACCTGTCTATGTCGCTCTGTAGACTTTTTGTGTCATCCTCACCACTTGCCTTCTCACCTATTCTTGTGTCGTCAACAACCTGGCGATAGTACATTCATTTCCCTCATCCAAGTTATTAATATATATTGTAAATAATTGTGGCCCCAGTACGATCCCTGTAGCACTCCACTAGTTACAGGTTGCCATCCTGAAAATGCCCTCCCATATCCCAACTCTCTATCTTCTATTAGTTAGCTAGTCAGCTATCCATGCTAATAATACTATCCCCAACACCATGGGCTCTTATCTTATTAAGTAGCCTTATGTGTGATACCTTATTGAACGCCTTTAGGAAATCCAAATATATTACATCTACTGGTTCCCCTTTATCTATCTTGCTTGTTACCTCCTCAAAGAATCCTAATAAATTTGTCAGGCATAATTTCCCCTTCATGAAGCCATGCTGACTCTGCTTGATTAGATTATGCATTTCTAAATGCTCTGCTCTTACATCCTTTATAATAGGCTCCAACATTTTCCAAATGACAGATGTTAAGCTAACTGGCCTACTGACTTTTTTGTCTCCCTCCCTTTTTGAATAAGGGTGTTACATTGGCAGTTTTCCAATCCTCTGGGACTTTTCCAGAATCTAAGGACTCTTGAAAGATTACTACCAGTGCATCCACTATCTCTGCAGCTATTTCCTTTAATATCCTAGGATCCAACCCATCAGGTCCAGGGTACTTATCGGCCTTTTGCCCCTTTAGTTTTCCTAGTACTTTTTCTCAAGTGATAGTTATTGTATTTATTTCCTCCCCCTCTTTTTCCCTATGATTATTTAACATTTTTGGTATGCTATTAGTGTCTTCTACCGTGAAGAATGATGTAAAGTATTTATTCAACTCCTCTTTCCTGGTTTCCCCATTATTATTTCCCCAGCCTCATTCTCTAAGGGGCCTATATTGACTTTGGCCTCTCTCTTCCTTTTTATATATTTAAAGAAGCTCTTGCTGTCCATTTTATATTACTTGCTAGTTTACCCTCAAAGTTTATTTTCTCCCTCTTATATTGAATGTTTTTTGCAATTCCCATCATCTCTGCAGATGAAAGGATGCCAATCATTTTTGCAAACAAATCAAGTAAAGTGTGATAGTTATGCTATTTTGTATGAAATATGTTTATATTTATTGTTTTTAGTTCTGTAATTACATATAAAATGAATCATCACCAATGTCTATGGGTGGTTAATATAATTAAGACATCAATCAGCTTTAGTGGTAACTTTCTCACCTCTGAGGCAGAAGGTTGGGTCCAAGTCTCATTCCACAGACTTGAGCACATAACCCAGACTGATACTTCAGTGCAGTACTGAGGAACAGGCGTACTGCTTAAGGTGCTTTCTTTCTCATGAGATGTTAAGCCAAGGTACTGTCTGTCCTCTCAGGTAGACATATTTGAGCCATTGGCACTACCCTAAGGAGAACAAGGCAATTCTTCCCTGTGCCCTCGCCACTATTTATCCCTCAACCAACATCACAAAAAGACATTGGGCAGAATTTTCCGTTTGACATGCGGGAGGCGTAAAATGACACGCAGTGACGTTGGGCGAGCGTCCCGACGTCACCATGCACCATTGCGATATTTCACTGGGTGGGCGTGCGATAAAGTCCATTGCGCGCCCGCCATTAATTAACGGGCCATTTAAGGCCCTTTAGTCTTAATTGATGCCGATTTTCCGGGGCCCGTGCGATCTTCAGGTCGGCGCACAGGCGCAACCAACAAGCGGGTAGAAGACATTTCTATTAACCTCATCCACAATTGGGATAAGAGGGCTCAGTGGGGTCGTGAATCTGCTCTGTGAAGTATTTATTGAAGAATGTTTTTCAAACTTGCCTGTGTGATCTGCAGTACTTCAGAACCCATCCCAACAGCTTTTTCTGGACTCTTAACCTTCAGGTCAGCGCTCTGCAGTGAGGAATCTTTTCCGGACCTGTAGCTTTCAGGAGGCCTTCCCTTAGCCTGGGTATGGGATCTGATCTGTCCACTGGAGGCAGCTCCTCTTTGGAGGAAGGGAGGGCTAGAAGGAGGAGGAGGCCAGGAGTGCACATTCAGCCTCCAGGGGAGCCACCTTTAGGAGTACAGGCGCAGGCACAAGGGGTGCAGGGCCATGAGGTAGTCCAAGGTGGAAGGGGCTGCAGAAGATGCCACTATCGTGCTGCTGGGGTATACAGGCGGTGAAGCAGTTACCTCAATATGTCTGAGTTGCAGTGCAGAAGGAAGCTCCGACTGTCTAGGGAGACAATGAGCTGTAGCTGTCAGATGATTGGGCCTGAGATCTCCCCTAACTGCGTGGGTGGACACCCCTTGCCAGTGGTTCTAAAGGTCACAGCTGCCCTCAACTTCTATGCCTCTGGCTCCTTCCAGGGCCCAGTGGCTGATCTTTGCAGTGTCTCCTAATCAACTGTCCACACTTGTGTCAAGCAGGTTACAGACGCTCTGTTCAGGCGTGCTTTGACATTCATCCACTTCAGTTGGGACCAGGCAAGCCATACAAGGCGAGTCAGAGGCTTCGCAGCCATTGCTGGTTTCTCCCATGTCCAGGGTGCAATAGGCTGCACACATGTGGCCATCAAGGCGCCAGCAGGTGAGCCCAGTGCCTTCGTCAACAGGAAGGGCTTCCACTCCATGAACGTGCAGATAGTGTGTGATCACAGGATGCTGATTCTACAAGTCTGTGCAAGGTACCCAGGCAGCTCCCACAATGCCTACATCCTCAGACACTCCCAGGTGCCGGGGCTCTTCAGTGCTCTGGCTCGGCTGAATGGATGGCTGCTGGGTGACAAGGGCTATCCCTTCAGAAGGTGGCTCATGACGCCTCTCCGCCATCCAAGAACAGAAGCTAAGCAGCAGTACAATAGGAGCATGGCCTCCTCAAGGGCTGTGGTGAAGAGAGACATCGGTCTTCTGAAGATGTGCTTCCGATGCCTGGACTGCTCAGGCCCCCTGATCATGTCTCGTTGATAGTGGTTGCTTGCTGCGCTCTCCACATTCTTGTGTTGGAAAGGGGGGATGCAGTGGACGATGAAGATGTCGATACAGTGTCGGTATCTGCACACGATGAGTCCAGCAGTGATTCTGAGAATGAGCAGGCACAGAGAAATGTTGAAGGGGTAGATGCTGACCCGGGCATACTCCAAGGAGGCAGGGACACCCGGGATGCTTTAATCCAACGAACCTTCAACTAGCACAACAGAGATGGATCACCAGGACAAGCCTGGGCTGGTGCCTCAATACTCGACACCTAAGTGCAAAATTTGCCAGGCCATCAGCAGTAACTAAGGGCCTTGTATATAAAGGTGAATGCCCAAAGAAACATTCATGACACTTTTCTTAAACATACACATGCAGAAGAAACAAGGCACCCTCAGCCATGGTCTCACGTCTGGCATTTAATGTGTGAATCAGAAGTTCTCACAATTATGAAACAATTATGAAATCATAAGGACCTAATCTCGGGCCAACACAAAAGCACCAGTGAAAAACCGGTTGTGTGCCTAAGGTGACTTTTGCTTTCGTTTCTGGGTGCTACGTCTTGGTGCTGCCCCATCGCTCGGAGTGGTATCTGAGACAGCCTGCTGACTCTGCTGTCCTGTTGGCCTTGATGACCTTGATGGCCGTCCTCTGGCCCATGGAGCCTGTGCTGGCCCCACCTGGGAGGCATCTGCCAGGTCCACATCTGGCACCTCCCCAGTCGTCGCAGCCTCACCGGATGATAAGGTCACTGGGGGAGGGACGGAGGAGCTGTTGCCCTCAACTGGAGCGCCCTGAGAGGAGCCCGCAGAGACAGGCAGCTGCTGCACCAACGTGAGGTCAACTCGGGCCTCCCTGCTCACCGTGGATGGATGTGTACCGAACTGGGAAGCTTGATGCCAACACCATCTCCCACATTGGCACTGACCATCTGAGGCCAATGCCAATGTGAGGGCTTGCTGTTCACAGCACATCCCCAGAAGCCTTGATGGGTCTCCTGGAGGAGCCTCTTCACGAGAGTCGCCACTCTCTCCATGGAGTACGCATGGTGCTCGGACATCTGGCTCATTGATTTGGTGTTTGTCCGTGTAGAATCCTCCACCACGGAGACCAACCCAAGCATCGCCTCATGTATCTCCCCCAGATGCTCCTGCACACCCTGGCCACATTTCCTGCACCTGCTGCGTGTCAGATGACTCCAGAGGCACATCATCAGGCACCAACTGAGCATGTGCCTGATCTCCTGCAGTCCTCCGACTGCTGGCGCCATGGGCACACTCTGTCTCTGCCAGCTCCTCCAGCAACTGTGAAGTGCCCTCACTACTGTGCTCCGGGTCACTAGCTGTTGTTCTAATTCCCACCGAGGTGCTAGTATCTGTGCTGGTGCCTGCCTCGCAGAAATGGTGTGATGCTGGTGAGATTTCAGGACCCTCAGGTGTGAGAAGGGACCTCTGCTGCTCCTCCTCCCGGCCTTGCTCTGATGATGCTGAAAGGAAGAACAAGGACAGTGGATCAGTTAGTGTGCACACACTGACAAACTTCATCCCCGGCTCATTATGTGCTCAACCTTCCAGAACCAATGGTCCAGCAATGTCGCAACAATAACTAATTTAACAATCATCAGTGCTATGGCTGTTGGGAGGACAATGCAGATCTCACTGTTGGCCTTAAATACCTGGCCATGGCACCCCAGCCTTACTGACACCAGTAGACCTGGGTGCATAGTGCCTCTCAAGCTCAAGGGCCTCCTGCTCGAAACAGCTTAATATGGAGAGCTGTTCCTAGCTGGCTCCAGTCCTCACACGCTCGGACGTGTTATGAGCATTCTTCTCCTGAAAAAGAGAGAAGACGATTCATTAGGGCAAATTGCACATGGACTCCACTTGTGCATGCCACACCCTAACCAGAGTGGGGCATATCAGGCCTCCAGTGCCTCCTCTCCCTGCTGCTGCTGATCACTCAGACCAAGATGCTCCCCACCCTCCCCTTGGACACATGCTGCCTACATCACATTAGGAGCCACACGGTATTTCCTCCCATAGCAGGGAGGCGCAACCACATGCAGTGTCGAGGGCAGCAGGTGGTTCTTTGTCACGAGACTTTGAGGCTCCCTTTCCACAATCTCATCACCGTGAATAGGACATGTCCTGGAGTTTTGCGTGTGCGCCTAGCTACATCTCCTGCAGGTTGCCCCCAAACTAGTCATGTGTGACTAAGAAAAACACATGGTGCGGGGGAGAACTCATCTCCTCATGACCCATTCAGGCTGACCTCAGCATGGGCACTATCTGCTTGGCCACCCAGCAAAGGAAAAATGTCCTAAATGATTCAGTGCAGTCACAGCAGTAAGACTTGGTGGGGGAGGGGGGGGGGGGTGCTCAAAGGGTAAGGCTGCCTGCTGGGTTAAATGCCCAATGCCAACATGGTACTCACCCTGCCAGAGCGTAACAAATTGTTGAAGTGTTTGTGGCACTGGCTCCAGGTGCACCGCACCACATCACGGGAGCTTACCGCCTCTGCCACCTCCTCCCAGGCAATTTTGGTCCTGTGGGGTGGGGGGGGGCCTCTTCATCCCATCCAGAAGGATCAACACCTCCCACTGTTCTGCCACCTCCTCAAGAAGGGCAGCAAGGTATTCATTAGAAAAACAAGGGTGCTTTGGCCTATCCTGCAGTCTACCCTGATCCTCTGGCCTACCCTGCAGCCTAGCCTGCTCCTCTGGCCTTCCCTCCAGCCTGGCCTGCACATCCGAACCCCTCTGCTGCGGCCTGGAACTGGCCACTGTGAGGCTGCCAGACCTTCTTTTAAACAGACTGTCGGGCCGACATTGGATTTGGCGATCTGTGCATGCCTGCTGCCGTCCGCACACTCCCGCTATCCACGGGAGTTGGCAAATACACTGGGCGGGCCTTAATTCACCCACCCGCGTAAAATGGCGGAGCGGACCTGATCATGGGCGGCAATCAGGTCCTCACTCACTCCTGCTACCTCCCCCAAAACGGAAAATCCTGGCCATTAGCTAGTTATTATCACATTGCTGTTTATGGGATTTTAGTATGAGCAGATTGGGCGCTACAGTGATGTAGGGAAACAATTATACTCCAAATGCATTTCATTGGTTGTAAAGCACTTTGAAATGCTTTGAAGTTGTGAAAGGAACAAATTCTTTAAGTTTTTAATACAGGAACCCAAGACAATAAATTTTATTCTAGGATTCACTGGATTATGTTTCAGGAAATGTTATTTACTGTTGTACTTGACACACCATACTCTGGTTTTTTAAAAACTGTTTTGTTTTCTTTTAAAGTGGTTTATTTTCTTGTGCTAACTGTGCTCAAACAGAGAGGCAAAATTTGATATTTTCCATTCGATTATTTCATTAGAAATATTATCCTGAAAAATGCACTTACTTCAAGTGTATGTAAACTTTGGTTCCCAAAGGTTTAACCGGAAAGTTACAGAAAAATGTTGGGGAAAGGATATGTTTATTTGTGCAGTGGTTTATTTATGAACATTTGTGATAAATATTGTGATAGGGACCAGCTGCAAGTTGCATTATCAGTTAAAGCCAGAGATTCAAGTGTCAACATTTTTTGATTTTCGGAAATGTATTGATTTTCTATTATGTGTTTACAGTTATAATTCCAGATTTTCAGACAAGTTGCCTAATATTGTAACAGCTTTATATTTTTCACTAAAATTATTATTGGCTATTACTCTGAATAAATTCCATCCATAGAATCCTCAAATACAGATGTTAATGTGCTATACTGATGAGTATCCAAACAGTTGTGCAGTCATGTTGCATCAGTGCAATTGATTCCTTTGAAAATTCAACGTAAAGTGTAAATTCAACTGACTTGAGGAATTATTGCTCATGTAAAATCATGTCAAGTAGTTGAACTAAATGTCAATGGCATCACCTATTGTAAAGCAAGTTTGAAGTTACTAAATGCCAAAATAGTGTGCGCTCCAGACGTCATACCAGATGGAGATGAAGCAATATGGCTAGTCCACCTGCAGTATTGTAGAACAATCATATGTACTGCATTTACATTGTTCCTTATTGTTCAGCTTGAAGGAAAATATCTTCAAGAAATGTACCTGACAGATCATGTGAAACCATTTTCCAAGTACCAAGAGCAAAGTAATTAGGGAGTCTTTGCAGCAATCAAGTGAACAAAAATCAGACATAGGAATTGCAGGACAAGAAAAGGCCATACTCGATCTGGTTTGTCTTCTACCATTCCAATAGTTGTCTGATATAATGATAAAGGAGTTGTTGACTGTGTGATTCCAACAATGCTTTTAAAAAAAAAAGTTGTTAGCACTGTAAATGGCATCCACCTCACCTGTTCTGAAAGATCAACATCTTACTCTGCTCCAATAAAGCTATGTATGCTAAATATTTTAACATTGCAAAAGTATTTTTCAACAGTTAACCTCCTTCTATTGCATTAATTGAAATTGTCACTTTATAGCCCTAAAGACACAAGTGAAAGTTATTAGTTTTGGAGCATGTGGGATATTAATCCAAAGGTTTAACTAACAAAAGATATGCACTGTAAAGGCTGTATACAGTGTTTGATACAACTTCCCCAGGCTTTTTTAAAAACTAGAGTGACTGTAGAATGATAAAAGCTCTCAATAGTTTGATGTAAAACCTACACAGGTTTACATAATGGTACTCTCAGCATCATCTTAAAAATACCTTTCGTTGTTAAAAGTTTGATCCATCTCATAGACTTGCCTTATCACCAGTAAGCAGAAAAAAATTGGGCGTACAATATATGACATCTTTCTGAAAAATGATATGTCCCCAAATGATCAGCAATAATATTCCGCAGGTTTTAATAGATCTCAGTGTTATACTCTCATATGGAAAACCCCATCAAGGTTGAAGATGAGACTGCATGTCAGTTTCACGAGTTGACCTTGCTTCAGTTTCCTGGGTCGGCGATCTGAGGTCTATTGAACTTGGTGTGTCCATGCTTTCTATACTGTCTCTGCTGTGCATGAATTCTTCATAGCTTGGCAAATCTTTTACTTCTTCATATGATGGTGGTGATCGAGGGGTTGAGCAGGCATGTGGAGAAATCACATGCAATTCCTGATCTGTAAATCGGTCAAGCAAAGAGTTATCTGAGGCATAATTCAGATTCTCGCTGAATAACGAGGAAGTCGTGTCCGTTCGGTAGCGCCGAGGTTGTGGACAGATTATGCGTTGTAGGAAATATCCGATGACAAACAGTACGCATAATATAAAAATCCCCGAAAGCTTTCTTAAGATCCAACTAATACTGTCCAGGAAAGAGTGAATAGGTAGCTTGCAGCAGCGGATATACTGATTTGTGTCATTTCCAAAGAGACAACATCCCTCGTGTAGTCCACATAATAAATCCCCACATTTTCCATTTACTTTACTGAAACCCAAAATGATTAATAATAATAATAGAGTTTGTATATATGACTGAATAAACATCATTCAGTTTCTTAATTTTTTGATCAGGTACCAAACACCTAGGAGCTATTCTCTTGACGAGCATAGAGGATCTCAATTCTTAACATCAGACTTCTGTCTATCGTGCTGTCAAAACAAAATAAAATACAGGTCAGTGGGATCAGTGAACAAGGGTTGTTAAAGACATATATTTAGTAGGAAAAAACATGACGCATGATTTTCAGAGCATGACAGAAAACAATTTCACTCATTTCTGAAATCCAAACCTTGCACATACAATAATTTGTGTATCTTTTATTCATTCCTTCATTCTCCCTTCTCCCTCATTGCTCTGTCCCTGTGCATTGTCACTGACCATTCCATCGCTTTCTGCAGCAGCATTCTGAGCATTTAATGGTCCAGAATCTCAGCAGAGATTTCCCACACCTTTATCTGTTTTCCATGCGTGCTAATGCAAGTTTCTCAGTCACCTTGACTACCCTTAAATGTTCGGTTTACTAATAGTTCTCATTTCTCATTAAGATTTCATGAGGAAAAATTCAATTTAATGGCCATCTTACTGCAACTCATCTTCCATTAGGACCTTGGATCAGTATTGGGTTTTGACATAGCATTTCCAACCACATTTTTGGCTGAGTTCCATTTCAGTAGAAGTCGGATAGTTCATCCAATTCTCCAGCATTTATATTGCACTGATTCAAATTCTTTGCTTTAATGAATATCAATCTTAAATATAAAAAAAGCTTATCTTTAACTTTAGCAAACTGAACTGCTAATTTTTCATTTTGAGTCTTCTTAGTAAGCAGAAACTGGATAGGTCTTTGTAACCTTTCCAAGAAATAGGTCTCTAAAAATATTGGAAATGACTTTTTGCCAAATGTATGACTGAATAGATCATACATTATGCAAAATTGCAACTAAATATTTTATACATATATATAAAACACACCTTTTAGAAATAGGACTTCCATGGAGTTCCCAACTTAAGAAATCTATTATTTTTTAAAAAGCATGCAAGTATAATGATTTTATATGGAACATTTAAATTATGTGAATTTTCACAAACACAGTGATTAGAATATCCTGATAATTGTTTAACTGAAATAATGGTGTGCTCAGCTTGATGTCAATGTGTTTAAAATGGTTAATAGTGTAGAAGATATAGGGCTAAATATCATCCAAGTTTGTAATTATAATTAGTAAAATGAACACAAATCACTGGAATCTTTCAAAGTATTTCCATATCTACATTTAAACAGTTTTATCAGTTAAACTTTATAAATGTTAAGATACATGTTCATTTACAATGGGAAGATATGCAATGAAGATTGATAAAATACTATTCATAGTATAATAATGAGGAAATCCCAGTAATCAGTAGCATCAAAAGTAAGCTATGCATGTTTCACAGAAGCTTTGTAAAATAGTTACCTCAATGATCATGCTCTAAATTGGTGTATATTGCCACTACATAGTTAGTTTACGAAAAATTAATACTAACAACGTTTGGATGTTAAAACCAGTTTTGCAGTAGGTAAGCACTAGTATGATGTAAATGCAAATGAAGTAACTTACAATTTGGATTCTCTTCTTTTTTAATCAGTGAACTTTCTAACAGTGATTCCTGGGACTGCACCTCATAAAGCCATACCTTTTTATCGACATTCTGTCCTTGCAGAGTTATTTCTGGATTAAACATAGACTTTTCGGATTTAACATAGACTTGTATACCAAACCCAAATCCCTTCAAAGTGTTGTATTATCACGCAGACCACAGGCAGACTAAAGCAACTAATAGATAAATAAATATAGGAGCATTATTTATTAAATTTTACAAATTTAATGTTAATTTATTTAATGCTCATTAGCAGTATAACATATAAAAATATATATACAGTGGAAAAAGTCTGTAATTGGTCAATTATTTTTTATAAGACCGGATTCCATTTGAGTTCAAACGTTTCTGTAAATTCCGTGGACAAAGCTTTTGTTTGGGAAAAAAATTAGCCTTGCTTGTCACTAAAAGAAACCTTTTTTTCTATTTCAAACAATCAGCTTTTAATCTCCGACATCAGCCTAGATTTTAGTTTGGGGGCAAGTTATGTGCTGGGAGGGAGGAGGAGCTGGTTGTGGGCAGACTGTAGTGAGGTTGGGGAACCCATTCAGTTTTGCAAATGTCCTGCAGAATTTAACTGCAGGACTCACTTAAATGGGGCTCCTGCACACCCGCAGTCTGATTGACATGCTGGTGGCCATCAAATGGGAAACCTGCAAGAGCAAGTAAGTGTATTGGGAAAAAGAGAGATCGTGCTGGGGTAGATGGGGTTGTGGGGTAGGGGCAGCGGTGGTGTTCGGTGGATTCAGATTGCAGATGGGTTGAGATTCCTAAGGTAGTCTGGTAGAAGTGTAGCAGACAGATCACGGGGCGGGAGGTCGGTAGCTTGTTGGGCCTGGAGGAAACATTCATGCTCCAGCCGGCCCACAAGCATCACTGTCAAAGCCTCTACCCAATGGGCTCAACCCTTCTTACCTCCTATAATCAGTCGAGTTTCCTGAGGCCCAGGAAACCCAGCCATCTGTGATTGTAAATATGTATGTATGACTGTTAAAATGAAAGCATGGAGCTCATTACAAAATTTAAATTACCTACCCATTTCCTGTGAGTGGGTTGGTCATCTCACATCCCATCTTAGTTAAAAGTGGAAGTGGGAACATTTGGTGGCTGTTCCAGATTTTTGCATTCTAACCTTTGACACACCCCTATTGACCCATTTTTGGGCAATAATATTCAGCCCATTGCTTCTATCAGCTACTTTTATGTAGAGGCTCCCAGGCAAATTCAGTAATGCTACATATATATGTCAAGTTAATGCCATGAATACCATGGGCAGAATTTTGCTGTTGGCGAGCAGGGGGCGGGGGCCGCTCACTGATGTGTAGAATGACATGGGATGATGTCAGGCGGAACCCCCAACGTCATCTCGGCCCATTTAAATTTTCAGGAAGACGGGGGCACAGCAAAATCAGCTGTGGGCCCGCCGACCTGTCAATGGCCAATTGAGGCAGCAAATAGAAAAAACATGAAACCTCATCCATCGGTGGGGTGAGGTTTCATGCAGGGTTCTAAAAAGTTTAATAAAGTTTTACGGTAATTTATGAACATGTCCCATCTCATGTGACGTTTTTACATGAGGGGGACATGTTAGGAATTTTTTTTTCTCTATTTTTAATCTTTTTAGAAGTGTAAGCGATCTCCCTGAGGCAGCACTTAGCCTCAGGGAGATGTGCGCTCTTTCATGCGCATGTGTGAAAGAGCGCACTCTCGCTTTTGGGAAATTCTCCCCGCCCGCACTGGAAGTGCATAGTGCTTCCTGCCGGACATCACGCTGGGCGGGTCTTAATTGGCCTACCCACGTAAAATGGCGGTGGGGCCTGCTTCTCCAGCGGAGATCAGCTCCCCACCTGCCGGAGATTGGGTCAGGCCCACCCGCCTGATGGGCAGAAAATTCTGCCCTATGAGAAACGTTCAGGAAATCTGCAAACATACAGATTTTCACAAGCAAATTAACCAATCGTTTTTATTCAATGGCCAAATTTACCAATTAAATCAACAAAATGAAACTTTGATTTTTAGAGTTAAGATGAGATCTAATTGTAAAAGTAAATTAAAGTACTGATGTTGGAACCAAATTAATGCATCTTAAATAATCTCAATGAACTTAAAATCTCACAAAAATTCATATTACATATATGGTCTTAGTATTGTATTTAACTTACATGGCACAAGTGAAAACACAAACTGCTAGTTCCTTTTTTGTACCATGTGTATGCAACAGATATAATGCATCTGTTCATAATCGTAATGTTCTTATTTCGATTAATTCCATTTACCTATTCTAGAAATGCAGTAATATAGACTGAGGTCATGTAATCCAGTCCTGTATTATCTTGAAGACTTTAAATTGATATTTTGAACTGTGGAAAAGGGTTACTTGTGAGTTTTAAGCAGGAATCTGGGATGGCATATTTTGACATTTCACTGGGAATTCCTCAATTATGCCCTCAATGTCCATCTTAATTTTAGCTGAATCAAGATAAACAAGATGATGTATATGCCTCTGAAGACACTACTGATGTCCCCTGAGGCACAATGTCACAGTAACAATTTAAACATTGCCAGCAGCAACAAAGACTGCTATTTTTTGGCTGCTGCCAGTCTCATCCCACCTGCGCAAGCTAATGATGAGTTATTTCACTTAGTGGACAGCACAGACTTTGTTCAGGTTTTGAGAAAATATGGCAGCTAAAAACAAAGTTGTGCACCATGACTTTAGTGTACCTACACACTGCAATCCTGCTTGTTTTAACGTTGTTTGAACAGAATGAAACCAGTGCACAGTATGTATACCATTGGAAGTGTTAGGTACTAACCACATTTTGGAGACTTATAGCTGCAATTTCCCTTCCCATTACTCCTATTATCATTATCCTGCCCAGTTCTCCCTTCCGAACAAGATACTCCCAGTCTTTTCTGTCCGCCCTCCTACTGTGATCTCTGTTAGTGATCTTTGTTTCTCTTCCTTTCCCATCATGACCATAGAAAGTGCCATAACTCCTCTTATTCCCTATCTGGATCCTTTCCGGTCTGCTCAGTTTTTTTTGCTCCCTGGCCTCATGCAATTTGGTCTAATTTCCTTTCATAATTAGCATATGCATATATGTATATATGGCAAAGTTAACCATTGCTTAGTAAGAACATGTAATGATAATTTCAGTGGTCATTCATTGGATTAAGTTGAAATAACAGTCTACACACCAAACATGTTGTATAAATATCTTAATTTGTGAAGGTATTATTCTGTCCATGTGTTATTTACTCAGCTCACTTGTGGAGATATTTATCAAAACTTACTGATGGCCCAGGTACAGCATCTATGTTCACTAATAAACTCTTTCTGAAATGCCACCTTCTCATCTTATGTCTTCATTATGACAACAATGTGATTTTGAATATTGCTGAAACTGCTAAAATGAAATTCTATTGTACCACCCCACAAACCATTTACTGATGTTTCCTCTGCAGCAGCATATATAAAAGGATACTCCGTGGGCCTCATTTTGAATTACGCAATGTTCATCAGTAAATCTTCCAAATTCTGAAGCATATGCTTTAAAGATATCTTTAATTCAAAGAAAGTTCTCAATCATCTGTTTCTTCAAGTTGCAGGTCTTATCTCAAAGTGGGAAATGGTGATCCTGAAACTGCCTGTGCTTGCTCTGTACTTGCATGCAGTTTTGAAAGTGTAATTAAGAGAAACAGTCAATAGGCATGCATGCAAAGAATGAGCGATTTATAGTCGGAGGTACCCTTTCTGCATTGATCGATAAAGTGCTTTTGATCGCTTTTTGTAGTTAAACAATGGGAGATTAACACTAATGCTGCCTATGGATTGCTCCTTTGGTTATTTACAGTGTGCCAGTCCCAGAAGAGTACTTTAGATCTAATAGTACAGCCCAGCATTAGTGCAAATAAATTCATCTCTAAGAAGTGATCTTTCTTTACTTTCACTATTGTATAAAGGCTAAAGTTTTGGAAATTTTCAATTAAAGTACACCTTTTAAACTCTGGCCTTACAGTGAGCTAACACTTGCAAGTATTTGTAATGCTCTGGAAGAACCTCACAGAAGTCACAGGTTGTTGGATTGTATGTGAGTTTGAGTGTGACCAGGTAGAGTTTGGCCCTATCCTACTTCACATTAAGAGATAAACATGCTATGTTAAGAGGCTTGGTGAATAATAAGTCGTATACTGTCCACTCCTTGAGTCGAGGAAATCTACTGTATAATCCAGCTTGTATGAGTTAAAAATTAGTCATTGAAGCAAAAACAGAGCATGATTGTGAGATTATGAAACAGGAGGTGAATATCAGTGATAGTTGCAGTAATATGGAATAAGTTGCAAAGGTTAAATGGAGTTAATTTAAATTCTATGTTACATTCTAAGATTTTTGGCTTTGAATCAATATTGTTGACCTGATCTGCAGAGCACTTGTAACATTATCGCTCACCTTGGCAGACCCAGCACTCCATATGTCTCTGCATCTTCATTCACAGCTCAGCCTGTAGTTTATGCTGGAATTCAGTGTTGTTCCCTTTTGCTACCTAGCTTTCCAGGCAGAGAAAACAAGGGAATGTTGCTAAACCCAGGGCACCATAGTGAAATAATAATTTGTATTCACATAGCATTTTAACATATCTGAGAAACATTTTAAAATACTTCACATATAATGTCATTAATTTAAGAGATTGTTATGTAAGCAAAACTGCAGTTATTTTGTAAGATCCCATAAACAAATATGATGAATAGCCAGCTAAGCAGGATTTGATGGTGGTGTCTGACAGAAAAACGCTGACCAAGGTACTGGGAGAACGCCCTGCTCTACTTTAAGTAATGCTTTGGGATCTTTAACACACAACTAGATTTTTGGTCCAAGTGCCCAGGGCCTTCCAAAGGATGCCAACTCCAGCAACACACCATTCCTTTAGTACTATAATGGAGTATCAGTCTGGATTATATGACCAAAGCCAAGAGTGGGGTTTGAATCCACAACTAGGCAATAATTACATTGGTGTTGCACACAAATTAGGGAAAATTACTAAATTCAATATGCAAAATTAACTATTTGGCTTTATTATTGAACAGTGTTATAAACTTAGCTTTCAACTGTTTGATGAATTCCTTATTCCACAATGAAAATATCTAATTATTGCATTAGTAGTTAAATAGAAATTGGAAGGGACAAGAGGCTTTTTTCATACCTGTAATTCAGTTAATCAAAAGCTGAGTTCTGCTGTAACTTCTTTGGCTGCAGAGCAACTATTTCAGCCCATTCTTATTATGGAGCTATTGTTATATATTGTAGGTCCACAAGGATCACCAAATTACATTGCAAAATGCCATTAAACCAGCAAACACAAATTGCAGTAACACACACACACACATATACTTCCAGGGATTTTTGTAAAAACAAAACAGATTTGAAACTGGTCATAAGTAGAGATACGTTTAAGGTTACTTAGATAATTATCTGACCCATTATACAAAGTGAACGCTTATTTCTTGTATTATACATACATTAACTGCCAGGGCACAAGGTGAAGACCAAAGGACACGAAACTGATTATCATCTCTGAGCTGGTCTCAAAACTGGCTAGGCACAGTGCGTTGAAATATCTTTACAACGTTTCCGCCTCTGCCTATAATAATTGATCTACTGGGAACCTGGTAATGGAATATATTACCGAATAGCAAAAGCCAAATAACCAAATAATTAATTCGCGTGTAGAATACGGCAGTCTTTCTAATTGATGTGTATCGCCAAAGTAATTATTATATCACTGATACTTAAAACGTTTAGTTTCGTTCAGTAAGCACCATAAACAGTTTGTACATCAGCACCACACTGATAAAGTAAAATAATATAACCTTCTATAGTTGTACCTCTAAATATCTGAAATGCACTTCAACTGTAATACTGATATAAAATCCTCCTTTTAAATGTTTTCTTGTGGAATTCGACTGAGAATAAGAAGAATTCTATTTGAACCGAATGAAAAATGAAACACGGTCTTACACATTCAGCAGGTACGCTTGTACAATATTATCCCAATTTGATTTCCCCCAAAAAAAGATGAACGATAGAGCAATCCACGGATTTCCTCCTCTCTTTTGCCCATCCGCCTTTAAGGTTTCTGCATACAACAGTGAAATCAAACGTGGGGGCGTGACAGCGCCGAGTTGCGTGATTCATCCTTCGGGAGACAATCACGTGAAATTGGCCAAATCCAGCTTCGACTGATAGGTTTTGAAACACACGGTGTGAGATGGTGCTCTTTGCAGGGAGTGCGGGGCTATGACAGGACCTTGCCCGTGCTGGCAATGAACAATGTGGCCTTATGTTGTTAATTGTTAGCACATTAAAGCTCTATTCTCTCAAAGTAACCTTGCAGCCCAAATAAGTTACATTTTCAATCCAAATGAGTGTGCAAGCTCACTCATTACTGCTGTTTGAATCCAAATTATAGAGCGTAATACACGTGTAAGAATGGCCGAGACATGTCAGGGTAGATTTTCGAAATAAAAATAAAAATAAAAAACTGCGGATGCTGGAAATCCAAAACAAAAACAGAATTACCTGGAAAAACTCAGCAGGTCTGGCAGCATCGGCGGAGAAGAAAAAAGTTGACGTTTCGAGTCCTCATGACCCTTCAACAGAGTCATGAGGACTCGAAACGTCAACTAGATTTTCGCAATGCTAGTCTCGTCAGCTTTAATAGTGTACTACAGAAAGGCGAAATATTTTGGAATACACAAGTCAATCACCGCAGCAGTAAAAGTGTGAGTTTTTAAAATGTGTAAAGAGCCTTTTTAAATAGGGACGTAGATCAAATAGGCAATGATTAATTTGAATATGTCAGCGGTGAGATCACAGTTTTGGAGTCCAATTAAATAACATTAAAGCTGTAGGTAACATTCAGTCTTGATTTGCCAGAGATGAGGAACTAGCTCGGAGAGACCTGAAGCATTGTGACGATTTCCACTGGAGCAGAGAGTGTTAAGGGAGGTTTCATGGAGGTTTTTAAAACAATGAAAGATTTTGATTGCGTGAACAGGTTGGGGTCATGAATCTAAAATGATCACTGAGGGTGAAGAAAGATGTTAGAACACTTCATTGTACAGAGGATTAGAGCAGGGAATACTTTGTCACAGGCAGTAGTTGAGTCAGAAACTATAACCTCTTTTAAGGGAAAAATGATAAATATTTGAAGCAGAGGGAGGTACATGGTTATAAGAGGAAAACAGGACAGTCGGCGGACTTTTTTTTGGATTGCTTCATGAAAACAATGGAATGAATAATTTCTTTCTATGCTGCTAACACTTGCAATTCTCTTGGTGCAAATAGATTTTGTTTTCAGTAGTTTCGCATTTGCAATATTTATTAGCTGTGCAGAATGCAACACCTTTCTTACAATCCTCATTTCTCCGAATGTCATAACTGTGCAAAGCTTTAACAACTTATTTTGGAATAAGTAGAAAGCTCTAACTCTGATTCAAGGGCATAAAATACATTTACTGTTTTTTAGGTCCATTGGTGACTTTCTAAAAAGGTGTTTGCCCTGTTGTTTTGGGAACGACCTGCCCAAGTTGGTTCCATTGGATAAAAGCAAAATACTGCAGATGCTGGAAATCTGAAACAAAAATGAAAATTGCTAGAAAAACTTAGCAGGTCTGACAGCATTTGTGGAAAGGCAGAGTTAACGTTTCGAGTCCGTATGACTTCTTCAGAGATGCTGTCAGACCTGCTGAGTTTTTCCAGCAATTTTCGTTTTTGTTTGATTCCGTTCGAGATGGGCAGCACATAAACTTGGTATTCCCACCTCATTTACCTGATTACAGTTTAGGACTGAATGGGTTCCTTTCTGCTGACTGCTGTTAACACAGGGGACCAGCAGGACTACCCCCTTGATTTTACCGGCGGCAGCTCATGAATAAGCTGCCACTAGACTTGTTGTCCCAATCAGAGGGCTGGCAGTTCAGCAAACTCAGCAGCATCATCAGGTGTGGTGGCTACAGCTGAGGGCGTGCAGAAGCCCGGGGGTCCTAAATGAGGTAGGCCGAAGGAAATGTTTAAAAAATGTAAATACATAGCACAACACAATATGAAGTACCTACAACTCGAGGTTTTAAAATGTGTGACTAAATTTCAAAGGTCTTCCTCAATTGTCAAAGAATACTTGTCATGAACTTTAACCATTGTGATACCTAGATTGTATTTTCACAATACCATAATCTATATTGGATTTGTGCCAGCTCACTTATAGGTACTTTTTTTTGGTAAAACAAGTCAAAATTCTAATTGTGAATGGAAATTTCTTAATCTTCTATTTGAAGACCCAAAAGGTTGTACTGAGAGTACATGGTGTAGCCTGTACTCTATGCTGAAAGGTAGTCTGTCCTTCTTAAAAAGAAGCAGCACTGAATAATATTGCTGGAGTTTAAAGGATGGAAAATGGACCACCACCAGGGCAGAGAGAGGGTTCCAGGTTGGAGGCTGTGGCAGTGGAGGCATCAGTGGTGGAGGTGAGCAGGAGGAGAGACTCCATAGTTCTGCGGGAGGCTGAGAGGTTCTTCAAGGGCAAGCATCAGAAGGGAGTGGGAGCAGGTGGCCAGGTACATCAACTCCAAAAGGAGAATTTTACTGTCCCCCAGGAGGCAGAATCACAATAAGGTGGGGTGGTGGTGGGTGGGTGGTGGGGGGGGGGGGTTGGTGGGGGCTAGTGGTTGTAGGATCAGTAAAAATTTCAGGGAGCTGGGTCATGTTGACTCCCCTACACTGTCCCACTGTCAGGGAATTTCACCAGGACCAGCTTCCAACAGGCTTCTCACCATAAGGAAGTGGGAAGTGAATTTAAATATGGAAATGGTCCACAACTGGTCATTTGCCAATACCGGATAGATCCCCCCCCCCCCCACTTCTGCCGGATAGGGAGACTGCCAGAGAATGCAGCAGCAGCCTTGTCGTGGGGGTGTGGGGGAGTATTTTTCTATTCAAAGAAAGGGCCCAGGGCAGGGAAGATAGTCCCCACGGCCCAGTGATTAGGTCAGAGGGTATTCCCTTCCCATTGCTCTGTATTTACATTTTTTAAACATTTCCTTCCGCCTACCTCATTTAGGACCCCGGGGCTTTTGCACGCCTCAGCTGTAGCCACCACTCCTGATGATGCTGCTGAGGTTGCTGAACTGCCAGCCCTCTGATTGGGACAGCAAGTCTAGTGGCAGCTTATTCATGAGCTGCCGCCGGTAAAATCAAGGGGGTAGTCCTGCTGGCTGGCCATGCATGTTGCTGACAGGCATTTCCAGCCAATGTCTGGACCCCGACTCAATTGACAAAAATCTGCCCCAAGAGGCTACACCCGAGGATCTGGCAGCTGTGCCAAAAGAAAACCTCAACTGGATGACCAAGGTTACTGAATGCATCTTCATATGACATCTCCTACCAACCGTATCACCAGCCCTTCACACTGCTCAATCGATCATACCCTCATCACACCCATCAGCAGACTCTGCCACTCAGTACTGTGTTCAGTAAGTGAGAAGTTAATATTTTCTCGAACCCTATAAACCAGTCGTGCTTATCACCAAGACATCATCATTGGTATAGCCACCAAGCAAGCCTTAAAGTAAGTGAGAAATGATTTAACAAACCAGATTAAATTTTTGGGTCTTCAAATAGAAGATTAAGAAATTTCCATTCACAATTAGAATTTTGACTTGTTTTACCAAAATTAACACAGTACCTATACGTGTGGTACAAAGTGAGCTGGCACTTTTAAATCTAATACAGATTATGGTATTGTGAAAATACATTCTAGGTATCACACTGGCTAAAGTTCATGACGAATGGTATTTGACAATTGAGGAAGACCTTTGAAGTTTAGTCACACATTTTAAAACTTCGAGTTGTACGTACTTCATATTTGAGGGAACAAAATAGCAACAGCAATGCAGATTGTGCTACAGATTAACAAGTAACCCAGGTGTGGGGAAAATTAATTGAAGAAAGTATCTGATCAAGTATAATTAGTTTCTTATACATTCTTTCAGGATAAAAAAAACTTGTTTGCAGAGGGCAGTTTAAGTTTGACATTGTAACAGTTCCACTGAGTTTAATGCTTCATAGACATAATTTTTAGTCAACAATGCAAATGATCCATAATCGGATAAACTGAAATACCTTTTTTTAAAAATCGAACTTCACGTTCTCAATTTAGGAAAGTTAGCTAAATTGTGCAATCCTTGTGATGAACATTCCTATTTTTGGTGTAGACCTTCATAGAAACTGGAAGATAAGCAAGAGAAGATACAAGACTAAAGCAAGAGAAGATACAAGACTAAACCTAGAGCAAGTGGAGGACCAGTCTAATCAGGAATGCAGAATTGCACTACAGGGGATAGTTAATGGGTTAAGTGGTCTGTAAACAGGTTTTTTGAAACCTCTGAATGATGGAGAAAAATAATTTTTTTGATTCTTTGTCGGGGGTAAGGGAAGGGGTTTGTTTATCTGCAACACAATGCGCATCAAAACATTAACTTATTATTTTAGCTGCCAACAAACCAGCTAGTATATTTCTAGCATAATTTAAAACACATTTCTCTCAGGCTGACAGACAACACAACCATGGTCATTGTTATTGCACATCCATGAGCCCCAAGGTGACAATGGGTCACCTGCTTGAATTGCTGCAGTGCTCATAGTGCAAGAATAGTAGGAAAGTCCAACATTTTGACCCAGCAATGATGAAGGCAGAACAATATATGTTCAAGTCAGGATGGTGTATGATGGAGAAGAACTTGGCACAGTGGGTGTTCATGTGACATTTAAGACTCATGCCATTCTCAGTAGTGGAGGTGACTATAATGGAGTTAAATGAAAACACATGCCTTTGTGGTGACCAATGCATGTCAACCCTGTGAAGCTGCTGAAAATAACAGGAAAGAAACCCTCTGTATAAACTCTGTGCCTGATAATAGCAGCTGTAAACAAACATAAGTAAAAGTTAACATTAGTTATGGGCAATTGTGGCCTCTGCAGCTTCAGTAAGCATGTCAACAGGACCAGCAGTGGAGGCTCCTCACCCATTAAAATAGAAAGCTCATGGCTGGAAAAGTTGATAGGCCCATCTGGTCTATCTTCGTGGCTGCTACAATAGTTGTATCCAATAACTTGATTTTATCTCTGTATCCAATAACTTGTTTCTTCTCAAGCTACTTATTCAGTTTTGTCTTGACCAATTTAAGTTCTGAACCTCTACTACACTCCTTATTATTCCATTAATTTGCACTATCTCAGTAAAATAATGGTCATTATATCCCATTGGAATGTACCTGTTTAGTTTAAAGCATGTTTGTTCTCTTGTCCTGCTGCCTCTTGCCAATACAAATAGCCCTTTTAATCTTCTGCTGTCCTGGATACCTTAAATAATTTCTCTTCCCTTTATCTGTCTTCTTTCCAATGAGAAGTCCCAGATGCTGTACTTCCATTTATCCCAATATGCTTTTCCCCTCAACTTGCTTATCTTATTAACTCTTCTTTGGACCATTTTGAGTTTAATTAGAATCTCCCTGTAGTGCAATTTTTAGTAAAATTTTGGTGGGAGAGGGGAGTCCTGACCAATATTCAATACGCTATAAGGATTATTCCCTTTCAATTGCTCTCCATTCTTCCAAATATCCCTTTTTTTTCCTTACAGCTTACATAAATTGGCTTGATGGCTTGGGAAATCAATTATGAAATAGGGGTCCCTTTCCAAGCCCATATTGATCAGCATTTTCCCTAATAATCCTATAATTCTTCTCCCTGTTCCTTATTCTCAAGAGACATTGACGTCGGCATCATGGAAACAACAGTATGGCAAGAAGGCCAAAAATCGATTTAATGCCATCATGAAACCAGTTTGCAATCGTCTGCTCCACCCAGCAATGGCTGGCTGCATTTCCCACCACCACACATTAGGGACCTAATTTCTATACTTTAGCATCTCATTATAAGCCCTGCTCAGTGGAATCATCCCCTCATGTCAACTTTACCGCCCACATCGGCGTGACTTTAGAACAGCATACTTCATGACTGCCTTTAAAAACCTGGCGACCTGAACTTTGAGGGGAACTCGGAGATCAGTGCACACAACCTTGTGCAGAGATCACAAGCATCATCCATAGGACATCAAGGAAGAGGCGCATGCACTCACGGGGGGCACAGGCAAGTTGTTTTTTCCCAGCTGGCTTTCAGTGCAGTGCCAGAGCAGTGGGGTGGGGGAGAGGACGAGGGGGGAGGGTGGTGAGGGAAGCAGCCATGCACTTGGAAAAGTTTGTCAAAAGTGAGCATTCTTCCACAGCTGAAACTGTTCAGCTGCAGCTCCATTGACATGCTTGGAGTCGGGCCGCTGAGGTTTTTTCTGCCCACTCAAGCAACGCAGAAGCATGAAAATGCCATCAAATGCTCTAGAACCTTTCACCCCTCTGGTGCAGACTGCAAATTAATGTGCATTTTAGGGAGCAGCAGAGTATTTAGCTGACCGGGCAAATTGTAGAATTCCCTTGTGAAAGGTACCCATGGCGCAGTCACTAGTGGAGGCACTCAGAGCCCCTTGAAATTGTCATGACAGCTCAAATTACTTATGGGCATATTGAACTTTTTGAGGAGGACATGTGTTCTTTAAAAGGGACATACTAGCAAAAGTTGACTGAGACTCTAAAGTAATCACTTGCTGGAAAATTTCCTTTGTGGATTATATTTGCCTGAATAGGCCAGCGAGGCCCTGGAATGTCACACCTAAAAAGGTATCAAGGCCCACTTCAGACAGAGGGAGAGGGGGAGAGATGCAATGCAAAAGACTGAACTTTAATCTCCTGTGGTGGCAGAGATGATGGAGACTGATTACCACATCTCAGCAGAAATCATCTCCTGTTGAGTTATATCGCAGAATGTGGAAATGGTCTGAGTTGAAAGAAAGCAGGTTCTGGGTGAAAGACAGGTTTCTTTTTTTCCCTTCCAGGAATACAAAAGAAAAAGCGTTAAAAAACCAACTGCAAACCTGATCCGCGTGTTCTAGTTCTGGTGTGCTAATGTATGCTGCGTCGGTCGCAGCAGAAGAAATGCAACTAGGCATTCCTGCTACTTGCAGGTAAAAGTCTCTTTCTCCCCTATCTCTGGCTGGAGGCAAGTCAGCAAAGTCACAGTCATAAAGGAAACAGGACAGTCCTTCCTCTAACCTGCAGAACCAAGTGTCTTAAGATGAACTGCTCAATTGCCAAAGTCAGCTCCACCAGAATCACCCAACTTAACGGCTGCAACATTTCACCATCTATTCTTCACGGACAAGCCAAAGACTGATTCATATATCTTTTTTAACTTTTACTTTTGGACTCAACTTCTCATTTCTGATCTGTGTGTATGTGTGTTGCATTTTTATTATGTTTTCTTGGTGTTTTTAGTAACTAATAAACTTACTCTTTCTTTGAGTCAAGAAAGACTGGTTAAGTTGACTCCTTCTAAAACGTAAATACATTTGGACTGGGAAAAGATATTCATGAGGGAAAGAATCCCTTTTAAATTAATCTGTTGTGACCAACTGAGGGGGTTGAATAAAGAAGGGGAGTCAGCTCATTCCTCATCACCAGAAAGCATAACAAAACTGGGGTCCCATTTGGAAAGTTAATAATTTGGGGTATTTCTTCTGGGAGGCGATAGTGTACTGGTGTTGTTGCTGGACTAGTGATCCAGAGACCCAGAATAATGCTCTGGGGACCCGAGTTCAAATCCCTCCTTGGCAGATGGTGGAATTTGAATTCACTAAAAAAATCTGAAATTAAAAATCTAACAATGACCATGAAATCATTGCCGATTGTTGTAAAAACCATCTGGTTCATGAACGCCCTTTGGGGAAGGAAATCTGTCATCCTTACCTAGTATGGCCTACATGTGACTCCAGACCCACATCAATATGGTTGACTCTTAAATGCCCTCTGAAATGGCCTAGCAAGCTACTCAGTTGTAACAAACCACTACAAAGTCACAAAAAAGGAATGAAACCGGACAGACCACCCAGCATCGAGCGAGGCACCAGAAACAACAATGGCAATCGCAGGCTTGTCGACCCTTCAGAGCCCTCCTTACTAACATCTAGGGGCTGGTGCCAAAATTGGGAGAGCTGTCTCACAGACTAGTCAAGCAACAGCCTGACATAGTCATCCGCACGGAATCATACTTAACAGATAAAGTCCCACATTCCACCATCACCATCCCTGGGTATGTCCTGTCCCACCAGCAGGACTGACCCAGCAGAGGTGGTGGCACAGTGGTATACAGTTGGGAGAGAGTTGCTCTGGGAGTCCTCAAAATCGACTCTGGACCCCATGAAGCCTCATGGCATCAAGTCAAACACGGGCAAAGAAACCTCCTGCTGATTACCATGGCCACCCTCCCTCAGCTGATGAATCAGTGCTCATCCATGTTGAACATCACTTGGAGGAAGCAATCAGGGTGGCAAGGGTGTAGAATGTACTCTGGGTGGAGGACTTCAATCTGTGTCATCAAGAGTGGCTCGGTCGCACTACTATTGACTGAGCTGATCGAGTCCTAAAGGACATAGCTGCTAGACTGGGCCTGCGGCAGGCAGTGGGGGAGCCAACAAGAGGGAAACACATACTTGACCTCACCTGCCACAGATTCTTCTGTCCATGGCAATGTCAGTAGGAGTGACCACCGCACAATCATTGTGGAGACGAAATCCCGCTTTCACATTAAGGATACCCTCCATCGTGTTGTGTGGCACTACCACCACGCTAAATGGGATAGCTTTCGAATAGATCTAGCATCTCAAGACATGAGGCACTGTGGGCCATCAACAGCAGCAGTATTGTACTCGAACACAATTGTAACCTCATGGCCCGGCATATCCCCCACTCTACCATTACCATCAAGCCAGGGGATCAACCCCTGGTTCAATGAAGAGTGCAGGAGGGCATGCCAGGAGCAGCACCAGCCATACCTAAAAATGAGGTGTCAACCTGGTAAAGCTATAACACAGGACTACTTGTGTGCCAAACAGCATAAGCAGCAAGTGATAGACAGAGTTAAGCCATCCCACAACTAATGGATCAGATCTAAGCTCTGCAGTCCTGCCTCATCCAGTCGTGAATGGTGATGGACACTTAAACAACTCACAAATATCCCCATCCTCAATGATGGAAGAGCGCAGCACAGCAGTGCAAAAGATAAGGCTGAAGCATTTGCTACAATCTTCAGTCAGAAGTGCCAAGTGGATGATCCATCTTGGCCTCCTCCAGAGGTCCCCAGCATCATACATGCCAGACTTTGGGCAATTCGATCCACTCCACATGATATCAAGGAACGGCTGAAGGCAAAGGATACTGCAAAGGCTATGGGCCCCTGACAATATTCCGGCAATAGTGCTGAAGACTTGTGCTCGGGAACTTGCTGCGCCCCTATCCAAGCAGTTCCAGTATAGCTACAACACTGGCATCTACCCGGCTATGTGGAAAATTGCCCAGGAATGTCCTGTACACAAAAAGCAGGACAAATCCAACCTGGCCAATTACCACCCCATCAGTCTGCTCTCGATCATCAGTAAAGTAATGGAAGGGGTCATCAACAGTGCTATCAAGTGGCACTTGCTTAGCAATAACCTGCTCACTGATGCCAGTTTAGGTTTCACTCAGCTCCTGACCTCATTACAGCCTTGGTTCAGACATGGACAAAAGAGCTGAACTGTCAAGGTGAGGTGAGAGTGACTGCCCTTAACATCAAGGCAGCATTTGACCGAGTGTGGCATCAAGGAGCCCTAGCAAAACTGGAGTCAATAGGAATCGGGGGAAAACTCTCTGCTGGTTGGAGTCATACCTAGCACAAAGGAAGATGGTTGTGGTTGTTGGAGGTCAGTCATCTCAGCTCCAGACATCACTGCAGGAGTTCCTCAGGGTAGTGTCCTAGGCCCAACCATCTTCAGCTGTTTCATCAATGACCTTCCTTCCATCATAAGGTCAGGTGATGTTCACTGATGATTGCAGAATGTTCAGCACCATTCGCAACTCCTCAGATACGGAAGCTGTCCATATCCAAACGCAGCAAGACCTGGACAATATCCAGGCTTGGGCTGAAAAGTGGCAAGTAACATTCGTGCCACAGAAGTGTCAACCAATGCCCATCTCCAACAAGAGAGAATCCATCCATTGCCCCTTGATGTTCAAAGGCATTACAATCACTGAATCCCCCAATGTCAACATCTTGGGGATTACCATTGACCAGAAACTGAACTGGACTAGCCATATAAATACTGTGGCTACAAGAGTAGGTCAGAAGCTAGGAATCGTGTAATGAATATCTCACCTCCTGACTCCCCAAAGCCTGTCCACCATCTACAAGGCACAAGTCAGGAGTGTGATGGAATACTGCCCACTTGCCTGGATGAGTGCAGCTCCCAGAACTGAAGAAGCTTGACATTGTCCCTTGACAAAGCAGTCCGCTTGATTGGCACCACATCCACAAGCATTCACTCCCTCCACCACTGATGCACAGTAGCAGCAGTGTATACCATCTACAAGATGCACTGCAGGAATTCACCAAGGCTCCTTAGACAGCATCTTCTAAACCCACGACCACTGCCACCTAGAAGGACAAGGACAGCAAGTAGATAGGAACACGACCACCTGGAGGTTCCCCTCCAAGCCACTCAACATCCTGACTTGGAAATATATCACCATTCCTTCACTGTCGCTGGGTCAAAACCCTGGAACTCCCTTCCTAATAGCACCGTGAGTGTACCTATATCACATGGACTGCAGTGGTTCAAGAAGGCAGCTCACCACCACCTTCTCATGAGCAACTAGAGATGGGAAACAAATGCTGGCCCAGCCAGCAAAGCCCACATCCTGTGAATAAATTTAAGAAAAATACCATCAGTGCTCAGGTACTTGTCATGGAGACACAGCAGGGACCCTAATAGTCGCTCAATCCAGGAGGAGGATGATGACATGCAGTGAGGACGTTCCATAGAAGTTCACATAGCCTCTGTAAATGTCTCACTCCTGTCTGGCCGAGGGTAGCTCATGTACACTCTTTGATCAGGGTCATATCATGGAGACGGAGCCGTGAAACTTTAAATGCACCTTATCCTTTGTAAGACTTCAGCGCTTGACCCCTTCAGGAGCACAGCATCACTGGTCACAGATGCTGAAAAGACATGGGGCAAGCCCCACCTCAAAAGTTGTCATGAAGAGATATTAATGTATATAATGTTATTAGAAATTATTTTTAAATTGGACTTGTAGTAGGGTCTGTGTTTCTGTGTGGCTTAATTGGATTAAAGCCAGCTAGTCTGGGTGCTTTGATGCATAGTAGTTTGAGATGTTGATTAGGCAAACGTAAGGCTAGAAGGTAAAGAGGACATTTGTATTTGTTGAATAAACCATTCAAAAGGAGGGAGTAAAATCTTGCACCTATCTAGGAGACACCAAGCAATGTGTTTATATTACTAATAAAATTGGTGCTATGAAAGGGGTTTTATTGTTGGAAGAGGTGGAGTTCAAAGACCTAGTGATACAATGAGCATTTACATTCAAAGGGAAGGCTATGTATAAACAGAAAGGAGTTTTGTATGTGCAAGTCAGAGACATGTAACATCTAACCAACCTGTAAGCCTAGAACTGTGTCTGCAAAGGAAACACATTGAAAGGAACCTCATTTTGAATTCTTATGGTCAAATGTGCTTCTGCCTGGTGTTTGTTTAAAGCCTATGGGTTATTGTTCCCTTGATGAAGATTTACCTGGGAGTTATTAATTTGCGCATTGGCTTAAAAGCTATTATGGTAGTAATTTGTAGATGTGTATCTGTTTAAATTCCTTGTTAAATTAATAACTGTCTAATTTATTTTTATATGAAAAGTCTCTTGAAGCTTGGTGGTTTTATTTCTGAATTCAGAGCTGCATCTCAAACATACATATTAAAAATATAGGTTATGACAGTTGTTCAAGTTCCCTCTGGGATTTAAACAACTCAGCCTCTACCAACTCCTGTGTCATAATAATTGGGGGCTCTTGGCGGGATAATATTTGTAATTCCTTGATTGGTTTGGAATTGGTGAATCTTAATTTTACGAGTACGAGAAGCACTTTCAATTCAGGAGTTGGTGAGGTACTTTAGAAGTGGTGAGAGTGCAAGATGGGTTTGAAAATTGCTAAGAATTGTCTTGGACAGCATAAAAGATAAAGAGAAAGCATACAATGCGGCGAAGAGCAGTGGGAAACCATGGGATTGGGAAGCCTACAAAGACCAACAGAGGACAACTAAAAAAGAAATAAGGAGGGAGAAGATTAAATATGAGGGTAAACTAGCCAGTAATATAAAAGAAGATTGCAAGAGTTTTTTTTAGATATATAAAGGGTAAGGGAGAGGCAAAAGTGGACATTGGGCCACTGGAAAATGACGTTGGAGAAGTAGTAGTGGGGAACAAAGAAATGGCGGAGGAACTGAATAGGTACTTTACGTTAGTCTTCACGGTGGAAGACACGAGTAACATCCCCAAAGTTCAAGAGAGTCGGGGGACAGAGGTGAGTATGGTGGCCATTACCAAGGAGAAGATGCTAGGAAAACTGAAAGGTCTGAAGGTGGATAAATCACCTGGACCAGATGGATTACACCCCAGAGTTCTGAAGGAGATCGCTGAAGAGATAGAGGAGGCGTTAGTGGTGATCTTTCAGGAATTACTGGAGTCAGGGAAGGTCCCAGAGGACTGGAAAATCGCTAATGTAACCCACCTATTTAAGAAGGGAGTGAGGCAAAAGACAGGAAATTACAGGCTGATTAGCCTGACCTCGATCGTTGGTAAGATTTTAGAGTCCATTATTAAGGATGAGAATTCAGAATACTTGGAAGTGCATGATAAAATAGGGCAAAGTCAGCATGGTTTCATCAAGGGGAGGTCATGCCTAACAAATCTGTTAGAATCCTTTGAGGAGGTAACGAGTAGGTTAGACAAAGGAGAGCCAATGGATGTTATCTGCTTGGACTTCCAGAAGGCCTTTGACAAGGTGCCGCACAGGAGGCTGCTCGGTAAGATAAGAACCCATTCTGTTAGAGGCAAGGGACTAGCATGGATAGAAGATTGGCTGTCTGGCAGGAGGCAAAGAGGGAGATAAGGGGGCCCTTCTCAGGATGGCAGCCGGTGACTAGTGGAGTTCCACAGGGGTCAGTGTTGGAACCACAACTTTTCACTTTATTCATTAATGATCTAGATGAAGGAACTGAGGGCATCCTGGCTAAGTTTGCAGATGATACAAAGATAGGTGGAGGGACAGGTAGTATTGAGGAGGCAGGGAGGCTGCAGAAGGATTTGGACAGGTTAAGAGAATGGGCAAAGAAGTGGCAGATGGAATACAACGTGGTGAAGTGTGAGGTCATGCACTTTGGTAGGAAGAATAGAGGCATAGACTATTTTCTAAATGGGGAGAGAATTCAGAAATCTGGAGTGCAAAGGGACTTGGGAGTCCTAGTCCAGGATTCTCTTAAGGTTAATTTGCAGGTTGAGTTGGTAGTTAGTAAGGCAAATGCAATGTTGGCATTTATTTCAAGAGGACTAGAATATAAAAGCAGGGATGTGCTGCTGAGGCTTTATAAGGCTTTGGTCAGACCACATTTGGAATATTGTGAGCAATTTTGGGCCCCGTATCTCAGGAAGAATGTGCTAGCCCTGGTGAGGGTCCAGAGGAGGTTCATGAGAACAATCCCAGGAATGAAAGGCTTAACATATGAGGAACGTTTGAGGACTCTGGGCCTATACTCGATGGAGTTTAGAAGGATGAGGGGGGATCTGATTGAAACCTACAGAATACTGAAAGGCCTGGATAGAGTGGATGTGGGGAAGATGTTTCCATTAGTAGGAGAGACCTGGACCCGAGGGCACAGCCTCAGAGTAAAGGGAGGACCTTTTAGAACAGAGATGAGGAGAAACTTCTTTAGCCAGAGAGTGGTGAATCTATGGAATTCATTGCCACAGAAGGCTGTGGAGGCCAGGTCATTGAGTGTATTTAAGACTGAGATAGATAGGTTCTTGATTGGTAAGGGGATCAAAGGTTACGGGGAGAAGGCGGGAGAATGGGGTTGAAAATCTTATCAGCCGTGATTGAATGGCGGAGCAGACTCAATGGGCAGAATGGCCTAATTTCTGCTCCTATGTCTAATGGTCTTATGGGAGTCGAAGAGATAAATCTGATTGGGTTACAAAATGTATCCAAGAGTAAGTTAACAGAGTTGGTGGATAAATTAAAATTTAGGTTATCTGTGGGGCCTAGGAAAACAGATATAATTAAAAGTATAGCACAGCATCTATAGTTGGAAGTGCTACCTGACACTAGTGGGTCACAGCTGGAGGTAGTGAGGCTTCAGTTACAAATGAAGACACTTGAACAAGCACAGGAACTGAAAAAACTTGAATTAGAAGCAAAGGACAGAGAAATGGCATTTCAAAGGGAGCAAGCAGAAAGTCGGGAGAAAGAAAGGAAGCTGGAACTGGATTTTCAGGCAAGAGAGAAAGATAAAGAAGGGAAAGAGAGAAAGAAAGAGAAAGGGAATACCTGCTTAAAAGGCTGGAAGTTAAAAAAGAGATCTCAGATTCTGAGGAAAGCCCTGATGATGAAAAAACCTTTAACCTAAAATCCAGTGGAGAGACATTTAGATTTGTACAAGCTCTTCCAAAGTTTGAAGAAAAAGATATTTAAGCATTCTTTATTTCATTTGAGAAGGTAGCTAAACCGATGAAAAGGCCACAGGAGTACTGGACATTTTGTTACAGTATAAGTTACTGGGTAGAGAGCACTAGGTGCATGCTTCACTGTCTGAAGAAGTACCAGTGAATTATGATGTGTTGGAAAAGGCTATTTTGAGTGCATATGAGTTGATTCCTGAGACATACAGGTAGAAATTTAGGAATATGAGAAAACAGCAGGGACAAACATATTGAGTTTGAGAAAGTAATTTAGATCAGTGGATACAGGCTTTAAAATAGAGACAACATATGCTGCTCTTTGGGAAGTAATTCTTTTGGAAGAATTTAAAGACTCAATCCCTTCGGTAGTGAGAACTCATGTGGAGGAAAAAAGGGTTCAAATTGTAAGGCAAGCAACAGAGATTGCTGATGATTATGAGTTAGTTTATAGAGCTAAACCTTTTTTACATCACCCTTTCAAATGGAAAATGATAGAAAGTGGGGAGGTGAAAGAAAGTTAGATAGTCAGAGAAGAGGAGTAGCTGGAAATTCTCAGGAAGTTTTTTTCTCAGAATAAAAAGGAAGGTGCTGAGGGTAGGAATCATATTCGATAATTGAGGTGTAATAAAGTGGAGAACACAAAGTCAGTGTATTGGAAATTTTAGGGAAATCCATTGTAATTATTGGGGTGCAGAAAAGTTTTGGAAGTCAAAGTACTGTGGGTTCTGAGGTTTAGGCACAGGAGAAGCCAATGGTTTGTGTACAAGTAAAACAGGGAGAATCAATGATAGGTAAAGGAGTGGGAATGTGTTCACAGTTTACCCAAGAGAATTCTGAGGAGCAAGTTGCAGAAATGTTTAAAGATTTTCTGTGTGAAGGGAAAGTCTTTCCATGTGTACAGGGTGGAGTAGGTAAAGATATTAAAATTAATGTTGTGGGATAGTGATATTTGTTGTTCAGAAGGAGTATTGCAGGAGCAGGTGATAATAAATGGGGTTCATGGAAATGCTGAACCTATCACCTTATGGAAGATAAATTTAAAGAACAATTGGAAGACAGGTGAAGTTATTGTTGGAGTAAAGGAAAAATTGTCCTTTGCAGGGGTTCAATTTATTTTGGGTAATGATATAGCTGGGTCACAAATGTGGGTGATGCCTATGGTAGTTGAGCAGCCTGTAGAAGTGTTTGCAACAGAGGTGTCACAGAATGAGCATCCTGGATTGTTTCCAGACTGTGATAACAAGGTCACAGGCACACAGATTGAAACAAGAAAAACAAGAAGGCAGGCAGTTCAAAGGCAAGAAGAAGGTTTTGAAATTCAATTAGCTGGCACTGTGTTTGATAACATTGTTCAGGAAGAAAGACTACAGGACAATTCAGCTGAAGTGTTTAGCTCAAGGAGATTAGTGGAGTCACAGAAAGTGATTTGCAATTAAAACAGATATATCGGAAAGCTTATTTAGAAACAGTTGCAAAATGTATTCCAGTGTGTTATTATCTTAAGGGAGATATTTTAATGAGAAAATGGATGCTGGGTCATGTCTCAGCAAATGAAAGCTGGAGAGAGGTGCATCAGATTGTTATCCCATTAGGGTATAGAAATGAGATTCTGAGGATTGCTCATGAAATTTCAATGGGGGGACATTTAGGAATTAGGGAAACAGGAAAAGATACCGAGGTTTTTTTTGGCTAGGATTGCATAGGGATGTAGTCAAATTCTGTAGAATCCATCACACATGTCAGGTAACAGGGAAATCACAAGCCATGATTAAGCCGGCACTTTTAATCCCAATACCAGTATTTGAAGAACCTTTTACTAAGGTCATGATTGATTGTGTAGGACCCCCTCCCTAAGACTAAAAGTGGAAATTGGTACTTACTGACAATAATGGATGCATCTACCAGGTTTCCTGAAGTGTTACCACTTAGAAATATTACAACTAAGAAAATTGTGGAGCAGTTAATTAAATTTTTCACAAGATAGGATTTACCTATGGAAAGACAATCAGATCAGTGTTCAAATTTCATGTCACAGCTGTTTAAGGAAGTACTGTACAGTTTGGGGATAAAGCAGCTTAAGTCAATAGCCTATTATCCAGAGTTACAAGGAACTTTGGAAAGATGACATCAAACTTTAAAAACCATGATGAGAGTGTACTGTCAGGATTATCTACAGGATTGGAATAGAGGAATTCCATTCTTGTTAGTTGCTATTTGAGACTAGTTGGTTTTAGCCCTTTTGAACTAGTTTATCATCATGAGGTCAGGGGACCACTGAAATTGATTCATGAGAAATTGATGGGTCAAAATTCAGAAATGATTCTCCTGGATTATATATCAAATTTCACAGAAAGACTGAACAGAACATGTGAATTGGCTAGGGAACATTTAAAGATATCACAGCAAGTGATGAAAGTGAAGGCAGATAAGAAAGCTAAAGCTCGCAGTTGTGTTGCTGGGGAGAAAGTACTAGTTCTGTTACCAGTACTAGGTAATTCATTAAATTCAAGATTTAGTTGACTGTACAGGGTTGAAAAAAATTGAGTAAAGTAAATTAGTTAATAAATACTCCAGAAAGAAGAATTGAAGCAGAGGGTGTGTCATGTAAATATGCTTAAAAAGTACTTTGACACGGAAAAGGAACAAAAAGAGGTATTAGTGATGGTGGATGATGAGAAAGAGATAGAAGTGCAGGACTCGGAAATTGATTTCCCTCTAATCAAACTGAATAATGACGGGGTGTGTGAAAATTTAAATGAAATATTGAGATACTTTCCAATCAAGTGTCAAAGTGATTTGGAAAAGCTATTGCAGTCCAAAAAACCTATTTGTGGGAATAAATTGGGAAAGACAGATTTAGCTATACATGATGTCTCTGTACAGGTTTCATCTTCAATAAGACAACATCCTGAAATATTAAATCTGGGAAAGTTATCACAAGTACAAAAGAAATTGACATCACGCTTCAAAATGATATAATTGAGTCCAGCTGCAGTAACTGGAGTTTGTCTATTGTACTGGAACTGAAATTGGATGGAACACAAAGAGTATGTGTGGACCATCAAAAGGTGAATGTGGGGACAAAAGCAGATACTTATCCTATACCATGGTTGGAATATTGCATTGAGAAAATGGGACAATTGAAATTTATCACAGAGATTGACTTGCTAAAAGGATATTGGCAGGTACCTTTGTCTGAATGAGCAAAGGAGATATCGGCTTTTGTGATGCCAAATGGACAATATCAATTTAAGGTCATGCCATTTTGTATGAAGAATCCACCTGCGATATTGCAAAGACTGACAAACAAAGTAATTACAGGTCTAAGCAATAGTGCTGTTTATATTAATGATCTAATAGTTTTCAGTCAGATGTGGGAGGAGCATTTACAGCATCTGGAAGAATTATTTATTTGATTATGAGAAGCTAATTTGATGGTGAACTTGGCTAAAACTGAATTTGCAAAAGTGCAAGTTACATATCTAGGCCATGCCATTGAACATGGTAAGGTGGCTCCGAGAGATGAGAAAGTCAAGGCTATCGTGGATTTCCCAGTGCCTACAACAAAACTAGAATTTCTGAGCATGAATATGTTTTACCAGAAATTTGTACCAAATTTTAGCAACATGGTTGCTCCACTGACTGAACTATTAAAAAAGAACAAGAAGTTTCAATGGACACTGGAGTGTCAGAAGTCATCTGATAGTTTGAAAACTGTATTAACTATGACACCAGTTTTGCCAGTACCCAATTATGCCAAGAAATTTAAGTTGGCTGTTGATGCGAGCGATATAGATATTAGGGCTATGCTGTTACAAGAAGATGACACTGGAATTGAAAAACCGATAGGGTATTTTTCACTGAAGCTGAATGTACAACAGAGAATGATCAAAAAAGAGACCTTGGGTTTGGTGTTAGCATTGCAGCATTTTGAAATGTATGTTGCAAACAATTCATTAGAAACAATTGTTTAAACAGACCACAATCCTTTGAGGTTTTTGGACAAATTTTGAGACAAAAGTGCAAAATTTTTCAGGCGGTGTCTATTATTACAATTATTTAATCTACAGATTATACATGTTGCTGGTAGAGAAAATCTGTTCGCAGATGCATTATCAAGGGTTTGAAACTTAAAGGAAAAATTGGACATTTTTAAAAAACCTGGACACTGGACTGGAATGATTTCTGTTGATACCAAGGACTTGTGTGTACATATTTGTTATGTTAATGCGTGCATCTGGTAATGTGATAGTGTAATAAATACAGGAGATAGTGTGAGATGGGTTATTAAAAATGAAACTATCTTTTAAAATTATGATGGTTCATTTTTCGATTGGGAGGGGGATATCATGAAGAGATATTAATGTATATAATGTTATTGGAAATTATTTTTAAATTGGACTTGTAGTAGGGCCTGTGAGTGGCTTAATTGGATTAAAGCCAGCTAGTCTGGGTGCTTTGATGCATAGTAGTTTGAGATGTTAATTAGGCAAACATAAGGCTAGAAGGTAAAGAGGACATTTGTATTTGTTGAATAAACCATTCAAAAGGAGGGAGTAAAATCTTGCACCTATCTAGGAGACACCAAGCAATGTGTTTATATTACTAATAAAATTGGTACTATGAAAGGGGTTTTATTGTTAGAAGAGGTGGAGTTCAAAGACCTAGTGATACAATGAGCATTTACATTCAAAGGGAAGGCTATGTATAAACAGAAAGGAGTTTTGTATGTGCAGATCAGAGGCATATAACATCTAACCAACCTGTAAGCCTAGGACTGTGTCTGCAAAGGAAACACATTGAAAGGAACCTCATTTTGAAATTGTATGGTCAAATGTGCCTCTGCCTGGTGCTTGTTTAAAGCCTATGGGTTATTGTTGCCTTGATGAAGATTTTTCTGGGAGTTTTTAATTTGTGGATCTGTTTAAAAGTTATTATGGTAGTAATAGGTAGACATGTGTATGTGTTTAAATTTGTTGTTAAATTAATAGCTGTTTAATTTATTTTTATATAAAAATCCTTTTGAGGCTTGGTGGTTTTATTCCTGATTTCAGAGCTGCATCTCAAACATACCTATTGAAAAAATAAAAGCAAAATACTGCGGATGCTGGAAATCTGAAACAAAAACAAAAATAGCTGGAAAAACTCAGCGGGTCTGACAGCATCTGCAGAGAGGAATACAGTTAACGTTTCTAGTCCGAATGACTCTTCATCAGAACTAAAGAAAAATAGAAATGAGGTGAAATATAAGCTGTTTGAGGGGGGTGGGACAGGTAGAGCTGGGTAGAGGGCCATTGATAGGTGGAGGCAAAGAAGAGATTGCCAAAGATGTCATAGACAAAAGGACAAAGATGTGTTGACAGTGGTGATATTAGCTAAAGGATTTGCTAAAGGTGACATTAACGGTAGAAAGCAGGACGAGCAAGTGGCAGATGGCCCTAGTGGGGTGGGGTAGGGGGAAGGGATTGAAATAGGCTGAAAGGTGGAGATAAAACAATGGATGGAAATAAATTTGAAAATACCTATTGAAAATATAGGCTATGACTGTTGTTCAAGTTTCCCTTGGAGATTTAAACAACTCAGCCTTTACCAACTGCTGTGTCATAACAAACACTGCACAGGAAATATGCCCTGGACTGAGACACCTGCCTTTACCTTTTGCAGGAACCAAGGTTTCACATCTGAGTGACACGAACACTGCTCATCAGAACAAGGAGCCATAGGCAGGGAGACATCCTTGGGAGTTTATTTACAATAGTGAATATTATGTACAAGTAATTAACACCTGTGCCCAGGCTGTGCAACTATATCATCTTCACCTTCCTAATCCTGGTGCAATGTGTTGGTGTTGTCCTGACATCCACAGCAGAAATGGAGGCAGCATGCTGATTGCGATATCCTGTCTGTGATGATCTTGGTGGGCGTTCTCTGGAGGGCTCCAGACTGCTTTCGGGTACCTGCTGTGTGGCACCCTCCTCTGCCTGTGGAGCTGGAGCTGCTGGGGACACAGGAAGAGGGGATTTGGACAGGCCAGGCACTCCTGGAATCACCTGGATGGATGACCCTGGGGTGTTGAGCTGCTGGTCTCCCTCCTTATGGTGCCTGAGGACCCCTGGCTGACTCCTTGTGGAGAAGGGGTAGCTGGAGTGAGATCAAGCTGCCCCACACCCCTCTCGCATTGACACTGTTGAAGGTCAACTATGGCGTCAGCGATGGAGTTCAGTCCACACAGCAGTGCAGGACCAACGTCCTGGACCAAGGTCTCCATGGCGGTCGTCATCCTACCAGTGTTAACCTTGGTGTATTGGTATTCCGGTGCTACCACCTCAGAGTGAAGGTGAATGGACTCCTCCATTGTGCCTTGCAATCTGAGGAGTGCAGCGGACATCCCTTCCTGATGTTCCTGAGCTTGCCTTTGCAGCTCCAGGAGCTGAGGTATTATTGAGTCCAGAGGCTCCTCATTTGACTCAAACTCAACAGATTTCTGGCCTCCTGCAGTCCTCTGAGTGCTGGAAACCTGGGAAGTCCTTGCCTCTGCCTGCTGTGGATCAGACAATGTGATGTGCTCACCAGATTGTGACCCCGAGGCTATTCTAGAGCTAGGTCCCACCGACGTGTGTGCAGCTGTGCTGGTGCAGGGTGTGATGGGTCTTCAAGTAGGGTGGCATAAGATTTCTCTTCCAAGGTGTCTTTGGGGCTTGAAGACCTGGCTCGTGGACCCCCTCAGCTGCTTCCCAGATGTGCCTGCGAAAGCAAGGAGAGATAATTGATGCATGGCAGGGGATTGCGGAACAGCAGATCTCACTCACAGCATGGTTGTCTGATGGATTTTGCATTCCTGGATCCTCTCTGGTTGAGCACCATTGGCCTCACTGGCAGCACAAGTACAGTCCAAGTCTTCACTGGCTAGCTGGATGACTATTTTCAAAGTCTGTGAGAACCTTGATATTGGCCATTACTCTACCAGTCTGCAACCTTTCCCTTTTGTTGTGTGCCAGCTTGTCCTGCATGAATACAGGTGAAGAGAGTGTAAACAGAATGCCTGCCCAGCCAGATCAGAAGGATGCCTGGCATGGGTGGGTGGTGAGTGGTGCCATGGATGGGATGAGGACATGATCTGCAGGGCAGATGAAGGTGTGTTTGAGAGAATGAATGGTAATGCCCTTTGAACTGACAGTGAGTGGGATCCTTGGGGATGTGTGATGGGATTGTGAGCATATGAGTTGAGAGTAATGAATAGAGTGACTTACCCTGGCAGAACAGAGGAGATCATTCATCCTCTTTCAACATTGGGTGGCTGTCCTGTTTTGCAGGACGTTGGTGCTGACCACTGCCTCCCATGTTGGATTGGTGACCTTGCTTGCTGGTTTACACTCAGACCAGGGGTACAGGACTTCACGATGAGCCTCCACTGTATCCGGCTGGCACCCAAGGGAGGCGTTGCTAAATTTGGGGGCAGCATGTTTCTTCCCTTTGGCAGCCATGACTTTGCAGCAGCTTCCGATCTCTTAGAGAATGATTGCTCTGTGCAGGGGCACCTTTAAATGTGATGCCTGGATTACTGAAGGCCTGAGATGGCATCTGCCCTGCCAATGATCCAGCATGTTTCCCGGGAATGCATCATTAATGAGGCAGGATGCACCAGGAATCGGATGATAAGGCACGAAAACTCGCCATTGTGTGTGGCAGATAAAACGCCTTTTTTCCCGCCCGCTACTGCACTGAGTGCAAATCTGGACGATTCCTCCCACTATTTTATATTTATCCACTTTAAAGTGCAAAATAAAACAGAACTTAAGGGACAGACTGTCAAGGTGGCTAGTTGAAATACCTACTGATCTCACGTGCACTAGCTCTTCTATTCCCGCCAACTTTGCCGTTGAACATTTATGTATAACCTCTTCCATGTCCTTAATTCTGCCCTGTTCCTATTTGAATTCTTCCCATGTTGCAGTGATTTGTCTGCAATTTTTCTTATGGGATGTGGACATCACTAGCAGGGCAAGCATATAATTCATTATTAACTCTTTCCTGCACTACAGTGATCTTTTTTATTTAGCCTAAGATCTGAATTTTCCTGGTTACCTTGTTTATTTACAATAGCCTTAGTGTCCTCATTATCCTAGTTTAAAGGCCACTCTTTAATTTTTTTCTGTCAGCACACCAGTCCCTTTACATGGCCCATCCAGTCAGTGCAGGCCAGCTTTTCCTATGAACCTTTATCTCCCTATACCATACCTTTAGCAAAAATTAATTTCTTATGTTAGATTGCTCTCCTTCTCCTGCAACTGGCACCAGCAAAGTATTTAGGAACATAGAACATAGGAACAGGAGTAGGATATTTGGCTCATCGAGCCTGTTCCGCCACTCAATTTGATCATGTCCAATCATCAATGGCTGATCGTCTACCTCAACGCCACTTTACTGCACTATCTCCATATCCCTTGATGTCATTGTCTCCAGAAATCTATCGATTTCTGTCTTGAACATGCTCAATGATTGAGCTTCCACTGCCCTCTGGGGTAGAGAATTGTAAAGATTCACCACCCTCTGAGTGAAGAAATTCCTCCTCATCTCAGTCTTAAATGGCCTACCCCTTATCCTGAGATTATGTCCCCTGGTTTTAGGTTCACCAGCCAGGGGAAATGTCTCATCTACATTCACCCTGTCACAACCTGAAAGAATTTTGTAAGTTTCAATGAGGTCACTCCTCATTCTTTGAAACTCTAAGGAATTCAGACCCAGTCCCCCCAATCTCTCCTCCTGAGACAATCCCGCATCCCAGGGATTAATCTGGTGAACCTCCATTGCACTCCCTTTATAGAAATTATATCCTTCCTTAGATGAGATGATCAAAACTGTACACAATACTCAAGAGAGGTCTCAACAAGGATCTATTTAACTGTAGCAAGACATCCTTACTCCTGTACTCAAATCTATTTGCAATGAATGCCAACATACTATTTGCCTTCAAATTGACTGCTGCACCTGCATGCTAAATTATGGTGAACATGGATACCCAGGTCCCTTTGGATACCCGCACTTCCCAACCTCTCACCATTTAAGCAATATTCAGCCTTCTTGTTTTTTCTACCAAAGTGAATAACTTCCCGTTTATTCACTTTAGATTCCATCTGCCATGTTCTAGCCCATTCATTTAGCCTGTCCATGTCCTTTTGAAGTCTCCTTGCAGCCTCCTCACAACTTACATTCCCACCCACTTTGGTAACTCAAGTACAAACACGTTTCCATCTGTTCCTATTCAGATGAACTTACATTGTTTCATAGTTTGCCATTGTGAGACTTGAACTCTTGATACTCTTTTGAGTAAACCTGTTTCCATCTGTTTCAGATGAAGTTACATTGTTTCATAGTTTGCCATTGTGAGATTTGAACTCTTGATCTTGGGGTTACAAACCCAGTACCATAACCACTTGGCTATTTAGGCCAAGCCATTTAATGTAACTCTTTCGAGTACAAACCCATTTCCATCTGTTTCAGATGAAGTTACATTGTTTCATAGTTTACCAGTGTGAGATTTGAACTCTTGATCTTGGGATTACAAACCCAGTACCATAACCACTTGGCTATTTAGGCCAAGCATTAAATGTAACTCTTTCGAGTACAAACCCATTTCCATCTGTTTCAGATGAAGTTACATTGTTTCATAGTTTACCAGTGTGAGATTTGAACTCTTGATCTTGGGATTACAAACCCAGTACCGTAACCACTTGGCTATTTAGGCCAAGCCCACCCACTTTGCTACCATCAGCAAATTTGGAAGTATTATAATTAGTCCCTACACCTAAATCATTTATATAGATTGTGACCAGCTGTAGATCCTTGCAGTATCCCACTAGTAACAGCCTGCCATCCTGAGAATGATCCATTTATCCCTACTCTCTGCTTTCTGTCTGAAAATCAATTCTCAATCCATATTAGTATGTTTCCCTCAATCCCATATGTTTCAATTTATCAAAAGCCTTCTGAAAATCCAAACACGTCACATCCACTGGTTCCCCTTTATCTATGCTATAAGTAACATCCTTAAAAAACTACAAGTTTGTCAAACATTATTTTCCTTTCATAATTCCATGTTGACTCTGCCCAATTTTACCATTCCTTTCTAAATGTCCAGTTTTCACATCCTTAATAATAGATTCTAACATTTTCCCTTCTACTAACAGGTCTGCCCCTTCCTCCCTTTTTAAATAGTGGGGTTACATTTGCTACCTTCCAGTCCGCAGGAATCTTTCCAGAATCTATAAAATTTTGAAGGATAGCCACCAATGCATCCACTATCTCACTAGCCACCTCCTTGAACACTCTAGGATGAAGCTCATCTGGTCCAGGGGATTTATTAACATTCAACCCAGTTAACTTTTCAAATACTACCTCTTCACTAATACTAATTTCTTTTAGTTCCAAGTTCCTTGGTTGCCAAGTATTTCTGGGAGATTTTCTATATCATCTTCCGTGAAGACAGGTGCAAGGTAACTGTTTAGTTTCTCTGTCATTTCCCTGTTTTCCATTATAAATTCTCCTGCACCCACCTGTCATGGGCCTACATTTTTCCGAGTTAATCTTTTCCTTTTCATGCACCTAAAGAAACTTTTACAGGTCGCCCTTTACGTTTCACGCTAATTTGCATTCATATTCTATTTTCCTTTTCTTAATCAGTTCCTGGGTCCTCCTCTGCTGGGTTCCAATCCTCAGGCTTACCACTTTTCCTGGTATCCTTATAAGCCATTTTCTTTAATGTAATGCAATCTTTAACTTCTTCATTAACCATGGTTGATTTATCTTTCCCTTTGGGTGTTTGTGCCTTAGAGGAATGTATATCTCTTGTAGACCGTGTAGTACTTCTTTAAATACTCGACATTTCCCGTCTACTGTCAAATCTCTCAGTGTATTTTCACAATCCACCATAGCCAACTTGCCCTTCATAATTTCCTTTCTTCAGATTTAAGGTGCTAGTTTCAGAATGAATTATATCACATTCAAACTTATTTCAGGGAAAACAATCACATCATTCTTTTTAAGAATTCTCTTAGTTCATTATTCCTGATTCCCCAGGCTATGTTTATCCATGGTGTTGTTTCCAATATGCATCACAGAAACTGGTTCCTCTCTGCACCCCATCAACGATCAGCCATGTTGAGCTACACCGGCACACTCATGGAAGGCAACATACCTGGTTGATTTCACTTACATAGGTCTAACCTAGGCCCAACCATCTTCAGCTGCTTCATCAATGACCTTCCCTCCATCATAAGGTCAAAAGTGAAGATGTTCGCTGATGATTGCACAAAGTTCAGCATCATTCATGGCTCCTTAGATACTGAAGCAGGCATGTCCATATGAAGTAAGATCTGCACAAAATTCAGGCTTGGGCTGATAGGTGTCAAGTGATATTCGTGCCAGACAAGTCTCAGGCAATAACCATCTCCAACAAGAGAGAATCTAACCATCCCCCATTAACATTTAAAGGCATTATCATTGCTGAATCCCCAACTATCAAGATTCTGGGGGCAGGTTGGGGGGGGTGGGGGTTACCATTGACAAGAAACTTAACTGGACCAGCCACATAAACACTCTGGCTACAAGAGCAGGTCAGAGGCTAGGAATTCGATGCCAAGTAACTCACTTTAATATTCCCAAAGTCTGTCCACCATCTACAAGGCCCAAGTCAGGAGTGTGATGGTATAAGCTCCACTTGCCTGGATGAGTTCAGAAACAACAACACTTGATAAGCTCGACACCACCCAGGACAAAGCAGCCCATTTGATTGGCACCCCATTCACCACCTTAAACGTTCACTCCTCCACCACCAACGCACAGTGGCAGTAGTGTTTGCCATCTACAGGATGAACTGCAGCAACTCACCAAGGCTCCTTCGACAACATCTTCCAATCACACAACGTCCACTAGCTAGAAGGACAGGTGCAGCAGATGTATGGGAACACCACCACCTGCAAGTTCCCCTCCAAGCCACTCACCATCCTGACTTGGAACTACATCGTCGTTTCTTTTTTGTAGCTTGGTCAAAATCCTGGAATTCCCTTCCTAACTGCATTGTGGGCATACCTACACCACATGGACAGCAGTGGTTCAAGAAGGCAGCTCATCACCATCTTCTCAAAGGCAATTAGGAATGGGCAATGAAACATAGCTCCCACTCAGATGACTTCAACAAGGATCCATCCCCAGGGTTTCAATCTTGTCTTGTAGGACTTCTTTCCCCTTGATCTCTGAGTACACTCAAGCTTTACCTTCCAAACATACTTTCAGATTTTCAGCTGTGCCAAACAGAACACCACTGCTCCAAATGGCCCACAGTAAGGAGTCACCAACCTTTGGCTGCCCTCTTGGATTTTCTGGGCTTTTTTCAAGACCACTTTGTTTCAAGCCTGCTCCTGGCAGCTCCTTCCTGAATTGGAGTCTTTTTCTCTGCTCCTGTCATTTAACTTGACTCAGTGAAATCTATCTCTGATCCCTGTCTTTGGCCCTGCCTGGGACTTTCTTCTGGGGTCCCTCTCTGTACCACTCCCTGGTTTGGGACCTTCTTCTTAGATTAGGACCTTCAACCTGTTGCCCTCCCATGTCTTGTTCCCTGGGGCACCTCTGTAATGGCGTTTCGGTTCTAGGTCACCTGACCTACAATTTCACGCTGTTTCACTTCTTTGCTTCCTTTCTTGCACGTGCGCAGGGCTGGTTCCTGGCCTAGAGAACGTAAAAACCAGAACTGCACATGTACAGCCATTTCCCAGCCAGCATATGTGCGGAAGGCCCTAAGCTCCGACCTCTGACTACCAGTTTAAAAGTAAGGTAAGTACTTGTGTTTCATCACACCTACCATGACTCTAGCTAGCCCTCTCTTTGGATTCTACAGAATCACCTGTACGGCGTTCAATGTTATAGCCTCCTGGATCTTTAGATCTCACACTTACCAAGGGGACACATCTGTCCTAGTGAAGGAGCAGAAAATCCTTCTTCATCTTGTGGTTAGCTTCTGTACTGTTCTCCTCGCTACTTGTAAACCTACTTCACAGAATTATCTATTACTTTAATACTGCCAATAACTCTTCAAGATTTGTGAATGCTGCACTGACCTTTTACTCATGGAATATGCAACAATCTTGCATCGTGGCTGGAAGTTAAATATACTGCAGTGCATGAAACACCAGAAATACCTTGCTATTCCACTCCTGTTTTTTGTACTTGTTATTAAATGACTCCTAGTTGTCCTGTGTCCATGACATCTTTGTCAAATCTGTCCAGAGCCCCCATCTATCCCTAACCTTTTTTGCTCCACCTGCCCTTAATTACAGATGTGAAGCTTTGTTTCAAGTTTTCTGGCAGGCTGTCTATTTTTATAAGTAGCATTTTACTTGTCCACAGTCAATAATATTTTCAATAACAGCACTCTTTACTGAATCAATGGGCTGAATTTTACCTGCTGAAGATGGGACTGCTGTCGTCCTATGCAAGTGTAATATCTGGTGTCATGACGTTGGGCTGTGAAGCCAAAGGCATCACACTGGTGCGCAATAATATGGTGGGCTGCTAGGCTCCAAAATCGGCAGTCCCCGCCATTTTGACATTGGTAATTGAGAGGCTAATTAAGCTTGTTAGTGGTCCAATTGACTGCAATCATGCGTTCCCAATGCAATAAAATGGTGTGTGCACGTGGAGCACGCCAGGTAGGAAGCTTGATATTTTTTCAGGGTCTCTGGAAAAGGCATATATTAAGGCTGGAGGTGGTCAATGCCTTACTTTAGGAGGAGAGGCTGCTGACAGTCATTTCATTAGGAAATCTTTGCTGTGCATGAACTTCTGAAAATAATTAGACTGTACATCATTGCAGTGTCTGCAAATTTCTTGACCATTAGTGCTGAGAAACAGTTCCCTATGGACATCATGTATTCTTTGGGAGATACTACCTGCAGTGAGGAGGAGAGGAGGAGGAAAAGGAAAAGGAGAGAGAGAAGGCCAGCTGACCAGGGGCAGGAGCCACATGGTGTGGAGGAAGGAGGCCAACCTGCTGTGGTGCAAGGGGCTGCTGAGGGCAGGCTGCAGCAGGCACAGAGACGCAGGTGGATACTGCACCCTGCCAGTCGAATTTACAGAACGTGAATCTCATATCTGCACATGACGGAGCATTAGCGTCTGTACAGACTTCGCCTTTAACGAGTCACTGTCACATCCCTATGTGACATACTTCATGCTTGCCCCTGAGTTACTTCCAGTTGTGTGGGTGGCCACCCATTCCTTGTGGCATTAAAAGTCACAGTGGCACAGAACTTTCGCACCTTCGGTTCATTTCAGGCTGTCTGCGGAGCTAAGTGGGATCACCCAGCCTGCAGCACACCACAGCATAAAGGTTTTCACAGATCCATGTTTTGCCATGCCCATTCATTCGTTGCCTTCACTACAGACAACAGTAGTCAACAGGAAAGAGCCAGAGGCTGGTTTCCCAAGGGTGCAAGGGGTCATTGATTGCACCCATGTCACCATCAAGGCACCAGCAGGGCAGCCAGGGGCATTTATACACTGAAAGAGATACTATTCTATCAATCTATAGATATTGTGTGACCGCCAGCAACATGTCGTGTTGCCTGACCAGGCTCGAAGGGCTGAAAGACCCACCCCTGCTCTTGGGTCCTATATTCCTATCATCAGACACTCCAAGGTGCCAGAGATGTTTTCGGGCCCAGAGGTATTGGAAGGATGGCTGTGTTGTTTGGTAGTTAGTCTAGATTCAGAAAGCTTACTGAGACATTGGTATGTCCAAACCATAACTGATCTATATTCAGCTAGCTACGACTAGGTGTTTCACTGCTGAAGCCATGAACATTCCCCCTCTCGACTCCTCTTCATGTGTTCTCTTACATCAACATAATGGGAGGTGCTACTTACACAGTCCTATACATTAACCATTACAAATCCTAATACTACAGGCTGCTTGGTGATGAAAGGTACCCTCTGATGAAGAAGCTGATGACAACAATTAGGAGTACCACTGGTCTGCTCAAGATGAGATTTAGATGCCTCAACAGGTTGGGTGGATCCCTCCAATATGTGCATCAATAATATCCCTCATGGTTGTGGTCTACCTGATGATGCAGGGGGGCATCCCCTTTTGGTGAAGGAGTCACGGGAGACAAACTTCCACTGATGAGGAGTTAGAGGAAGTGGAGACTGATCTGCAGCAAACCGTTCCCAGGGAGTCTCTTAATGGCTGTGTGACATGGGAAGCTCTTATCATGAGACGATTCCAATAGATGAGTCTCCCCATATATATCAGCTTCACGGCCAGTGTTTCCTTCATGCTCCTCCATTTACATGACAACCAGTTTGTCATTTTGGGCAATTTCAAACATCCGAACCATGTCAATAGTTTGGATGCACATAATTACAAACTAAAATAAGACCCTCAATAGAGCCCTTCTCCATATATTCACACACACTGTTAATAAACGAATGAAACCTTGAAAACTGTTGAAACCTAGAAATCATTTCTATGCACAGAAATTCATTAACATGCGCAATATCTCAAATGATAAATACACCCTTGTGCACCCAAGCATGACCACTGTCGGGGTTCTCTTTAATCTTTTCTGGGTGCTGTGGTGTAGTGCTCCCCTCGCTGTCAACTGCAGTGCAGACAGGCTGCTAACCCTTGTGCCCCTTGTCTGCGATGACTTTGGCAGCTGTCCTTAGGTCATCTGAGGCTGTGAAGGCCCCAAGCTTGGTAGGAATCTTCTGCACAGTGGCAGGAGGCTCAACAGTTGGCACAGCACTCAGAGGTATCTATGCCAATGGCAGAAGGGCAGAGGAGTGGCTGTCCCCTTCAGAAACACCCTGAGAGGTACCCCCCTGATCGTGTCAGTTGCTGTACAACCACCACCATGAAGTCCAATTGGCCCTTCCTGAGGGGGACCAGGAGCTGGATGTGACTCCAGCTCCCGGTCCCCCTATCACCCTGGTTCTGGGCTCAGAGTTCAGAGACAAAGCGATGGAGTGCAAGTCAGAAACCATACCTGCAATTGCATCAGTAATTTGCTGGGCTTGGCCCTTCAAAGACAGTGGCCAGTCAGTAATGGAGGAAGCCATGCGTTCTGATGAGAGAGTCATCGCAGCGGTCGTGGCCTGGAAGGACTCCTTCAAAGTCTATGCTAGAATGCGCAGCCCCTCTGGTATCTCCACCGCATCTTCACTCAACTCATGCTGGATGTCCAGCATCTGCCGCCTTACGGATGACTCCAGAGGCTTGTTGTCGCACTGGGGCTTAGCATTTTGATCACATCCAGCAATCCTCCACCTGGCATCTGACCATGCGACTGTGATGTGCCTTCACCAGTTTGTGCCTCCCTTATTCTGAGGTGCACATACCCACTGAGGTGCAAGTATCTGTGCTGGTGCTGGGCGCAGGGCAAGGATGTGACACTTCACCCTCTGAGACTTCCCCTTCCTCCTCAGAGGTCAACATGAAACCCTCGTGTCTAGTGGCAGCAGCAGCTGATGTCACACCTATATTGGAAATGCCATCTTCAACCCTCAAGGTGAGTGTGCTGAGACAAACTTCCTCATTGCAAGCACTGGAACCATTGATGTTGCTCAATGTTTGCATTTTACACCTTTAAATAAACAGGGCGGAATGGTCCTAGATTTGCACTAAATGTGGTAGTGGGTGGGAAAAAGAAAGTTTACCCTGCCATCTGTAATGGCGGCTTTTCACACTGTCATTCCAATCCTGCTTCATGAATCATGCATTCACGGGAAACATGCCGTTTCGATGGTAGACTGTCTTTCATTCGCTTGCCACACCATCACCTCGCTGGCCTCACGTTGGACGCCATATTTAAAGTGAAGCCGCACGCACACCTCTCAGTGCTTCCAGCCCAGGGACTGCTGCAAAGAAGACATGACCCTGAAAGGCAAGGAAACTGCAGCTCCCCAATTCATTGACATGTCCCTCAAGCACCTTTTGGATGTAGTGGAGGCCCGCCGTGATGTCCTCTACCTCCGCCCTAGCTGCAGGAGGGGCAACAACATCACCAACTGGCTTGGGAGTGATCAGTGCCAACGTCCTGCTAAAGAGGACAGCCACCCAGTGCCGCAAGAGGATGAATGATCTCTTCCGTTCTGCCTAGGTAAGTCACTCTTCTCATCACTCTCTACTCACACACTCACAAACCCATCACACATCCACAGAGGATCCCGCAATGCAATATCCATCAGACAACCATGTTGTGAGTGATGTGTCCTTTTTCACAGGGCACTGCCATGCGCTAATTATCTCTCCTTCCTTTCGCAGGCACCTCTGGGAAACAGCATGAAGTGTTTTGTCACTTCTTAGCCTTGTGTGTGTATTCTTAATTGTTATCTGCTTCTGAACCCCAGCTTCCTGTGTAAAAATACAGAAGGTTCCTTTAGTCTTTATTCCACTCCAGAGGGGAATGCATTCAGGACTTAGCACACCCTACTGTCAGGTTTTTTTTTATATAACACTTCTTGTAACTAAAATGTCCTTTTACAAAAAAGCAGAAACATTAAACACAAACATCACATCTCCTTCCCCTTTAGCCAGGAGCAAATCAATCAGGCAGTTTGTAGATTCGCTTTGGTCCAGAGAGGAGTGTTGGCTTAGGTATCTCAGTTTGTTTGCTTAGAAATGGAAGGTTCTGCTGTTCCACTTGTTTCTGTTCAGGTTCAACAGTTACAGCTACAGGTGCTACAGGTTTGTCAGCTGAATCAAGTCAGGTTTCACCAACTGAAGCAGATGTTCCCCAGAAATCTTCCACTGTGACTGGAGATCCCTGGGAATTTGGTTTTTTGATTTGGCTTCTCTAATCTGGTCAGTGAGTCTCTTCCAACTTCCACAGGAAGATTCAACATCATAGGTCAGTGGTCCTCAACACTTGATTTTCTCCAGGAGCCACTTTGGTGTTCCACATAATTTTGGACCCAAACAGACTGGGTTTACTTGTGTCATGTGACATTTTCTGATCAAGTTACCTTGAACCAATCTTTCCTTTCAAATCCAGACAGTGCAGATCCATTCTGGTCCACAGTCATCTTCCAAACATCAGCTCAGCAGGAGATACACCTGTTTTGTTGAATGTGGAGTTTTACAATACATCATCAAAAAGTTCTTCAGCCTCAACTTCCAATCTGTTTGCTCTTCAATATGGCTGTTTTGAATGTCTGGAGAAAATGTTTTGCTTCACCATTTGGGGATGGGTGGTAAGGTTAGATGAGAATCTGCTTGATCCCATTGTTTCTCATGAATGTTTGAAATTCACATGAGGTGAACTGTGCCATTGTCAGACACAATCTGCTCCAGCAATCAAAAAGCAGTGAGCACATTCCGGAGAGCAACCATGGTCTTTGCTGAAGTATTCGACTTCATGGGAATAACATGAGGCCACTTTATGCAGACATCCACCACAATCAGGAATGTGTGTCCGAGAAGTGGTCCTGCAAAGTCCACATGAAGTCTCTGCCATGGGTGGTCAGGCCAAGCCCGTGGATGTAATGGGGCAGGTGCAGGAGAAGACTTTACTTCTTGGCATGGAAGGCAATCACTGACCATGCCTTCAATGCCTTTATCCAGGGTGTGGCCTCCACACATGTAGACGAGCTAATCCTTACATTTTGACGATTCCCATGTAACTGAGGTGAAACTCTTCTAACACTCATGTTTGGAATATTGGAGGAATAACAACTCTGATTCCCCATAACAAACAACCATCTTGCAGAGTCAGCTCAAAACTACGCATGTAGTAAGGTTTAAGCTCAGTTGTCACTTCTTGAGGTACACACCAACCCTTCTGTGTGTACAGGTAAAATTTGGAGAGCACAGCATCCGTCTACATTTCAAGTTGAACTTGATCCACTTTAACTGGTAGCATGTCTATCTGGTTCACATTGAAAGTAGTGACTTCACTTCAGGTTGTGGAGCTGTGGTGTAACGTAAGTCTGGAAAGTGCTTCCGCATTTCCATGATTCTCAGTCGAGTGAAATATGATTCCACAGATAAGGTCAGTGCCCACCTTTGTAGGCGTGCAAGTGTCAGGGTTTGTGAAAACTTTCCTGACAGGCTTGTGACCAATCCCATTTTGCATTCTTCTTTAGCAGATTATTCAGTAGTGTTGCCTTGGTAGCCAAACTGGAAATGAATTTGCCGTAGTAATTCACAAGCCCAAAAATGAATGAAGCTTCTTAACATTTTTGGGCTGTGGCGCATTCACCTCTGTCTCCACCTTTCTGGGTGAGGTTGAGAAGCCAGTTTCGTCAATCACATGTCCCAGGTACTCCACTGAGGGCTTCAAGAATGAGCATTTGGATTTCTTACAATGGATGCCGTATTTTTCCAGTCAATGCAGGACCCTGCCTAGGTTCTTCCCACTGATGAGCATGTTGTCTTGGAAGCAGATTACACCAGGGACACCCTGAGTATTTTGTCCATGGCCTCCTGGAATAAGGCTGGTGATGAAGTGATTCCAAATGGTATCGTTTGTATTGATATAGATCTCTGTGTGTGCTGATGGTTGTGCACTTCCTGGAATTCTCACTCAGCTGCATTTTCAAAATTGACTGTGATAGGTCAAGCTTTGTGAATAATTCACCTCCATTCAGAGCAGCAAACAGGTCCTCAATTTTCCTGATCCTGATGCACTTCCAGGAAAGGATTAATGGTGATTTTATAGTCACCACATATTCTGATAGACTTGTCAGCCTTCACTACTGGGTCTATTGGAGCTGCCCACAATGTAGCTGCCCAATTATCTGCAAGTTTTCAAGTCATTCTAATTCCTGCTCAATTTGTGTAGGGAACTGAACATGATTTGAAGAACCTTGGAGAAGCTTCAGCCTTCACAGCAAGTTTGGCTTCAATGTATTTAATGACTCCAAGACCTTATTTGAAGACAATCAATATGCTTGTCTAACAAAGACTGCAACATGGAGTTGCAAAGCACTTTATTTATTTTATTCCAGTCCAGCTGAATTGTTTTTAGTCAGTTCCTGCCCATAAGCGATGGACGATCCCCTTTTGCAATGAAAAGTGGCAACTTTGCTCTTTGATCTCCATATTTAGCTTGAATGGACATTTTTCCAAGTATATTTACAGGCTCACCAGTGTAGGTGCTAAGCTGGAGAAGGGTTTTCTCCAATGGGCATTTCTTGAAAGTTTTCTCCCATGCCTTCTCCGAAGAAATAGAAACATATACCCCAATGTCAACCTCCATTTCAATCATTTTACCACTTAAGGCAATGCCAACTTTTAGACCTTCATCAAGTTTCAGATTAGACTGAATGCAATACAGTTGCACTTCCTCATTGTCACTGTTAGTTTCGCTTTCTGTCTCGTGTGGACTCGCATTACTTTTGTATTTTGGTTCCAAATAATGCGTCTTTATAAACTGCCTGTTTATTTTCAAGTGCGATTTGTCTGTGTGCTCTTCGTGATGCCCTTTTCTTGGTGGTACTGCTTCACTGTGATCAGTCTTTGATCTACATGCATGCTGTATATGTCCTTTCTTTCCACAGTAGCGACAATCCGTGGTTTTCCACTTACAGGCTTCTGCTTTATGCCCTGTTCCATTACAACGGTAACGTGTTTGGAAACGTGTTCACCCTGACTTTACTATTTTAACTTCAGCATTATTAGAATGTGCCTTCAAATCTCCAGCTTGTTTCCCTGCCATTTCCATGCTTTGTTCAATCTGGAATGCTTTCTTCAGTGTCAAATCTTGCTCCCCTAACAAGCTACTCTGAATTCTTTCATTTCTTAGTCCATAAACCAAGCGAACATGCTATGCTTCTTCCAGGTAATCTTTAAAGTCACAACGTTCTGCTAATTTTCTCAACTCAGCCAGGAACTGGGGAACTGACTCACTCTCGTGCTGTTCTTTTTGGTGAAACTTGAATCTCTCAGCAATAATCGCAGGTCTGGGATCAAAATACTTTTTCAAAATGTCCACAAGCTCTTCAAAGATTTTTATTTGCTGATTTGTCAGGAGCAATGAGATTTCTCAGTAAAGTGAAATTTTTCATTCCAATGACTATAAGAAACACTGAGGCCTACATTTCCTCTTCAATCTCATTTGCAATGAAAAACACTTCCATTTGCTCGTCATAAACTACAAAGTCCATAGTAGCTGGATCAAAAGCTTCTAATGCCCCTAATAATGATGATCTCACTGCCCCAGCTTCCTGTGTAAAAAACAGAAGGTTCCTTTATCCCTTATTCTACACCAGAGAGCAATTAATCCAGGATTAGCATACTCTAGTGTCAGGTTTTTAATATAACACTTCTTTTTAACTATAATGTCCTTTTACAAGAAAAGCATAAAAGTTAAACACAAACATCACCCAGCCAACAAAGCCCATGACCCGGGGCCTCCAATCAAGCACCAAAGAAACCTCTGAAAAGGAATCTGAAGGCACCCTCCTTGAAGTCCTGTCACAGCGCTCACCCACAATGTTCATCAATGCAGGGAGACATGCCTTGGTGGGACCTAGCTTTAGAGTAGTTTCAGGATAACAACCTGGTGAGCACACCACACTTTGACCCACAGCAGGTGGTGGCAGGGACTTCCCAGGTCTCTGGTACACAGAGGACTGCTGGAGGCCAGAAATCTGCTGAGTCCTAGTCAGACGACGAGCCTCTGGACTCGATCTTACTTCAGTTGTTGGAGCTGCAAAGGCAAGCTCAGGAACATCAGGAAGGGATGTTAGCTGTACTCCTCAGATTCCAACGTACAATGGAGGAGACCATCCGCCTTCAGACTGAAGTGACAGCATGCCAATGCACCAAGGTCAATACTGGAAGGATGGCGTCCGCCATGGAGACCTTGGTCCAGGATGTCAACGCTGCACAGCTGCGCCGGCTGAACTCCATCGCCAATGCCATAGTTGGCCTCCAACAGTGTCAAGTTCCCAAGGACGTCTCTCTGCCTATGGCTGCTTGTTCCAAGGAGCAGTTCATGTCACTCAGATGTGAAACCTTGGTTCCTGCACAAGATAAAGGCAGATGTCTCAGGGCAGTTTCTCTTCCCTGTGCTTTGTGCAGCCTTCAGACCAAAGTGATGGACTGGCCTCACACTCACTGCACACATTAGTGATGCCTGCAACTCAATGGTGCTGGTCATTGCTGCCAGAATATTATCAGCAGGTGTCACAGAGTTCCATCATTCTCTCTGTGTGCTCTCAGCATCTTTTAAGTTGGAGTTGACCCCCATCTCGTCAGCGTCTGTGACCGGTGACGCTGTGCTCCTGAAGGGGTAAAGTGCTGAAGGCTGACAAAGGATCAGGTGCTTTTAAAGTTTTATGGCTGCATCTCCATGATATGATCCTGATCACAGAGTGCAAGCGGGCTTCCCACAGACAGAGTCAGGAGTCAGAGACAGGAGTCAGACATTCTCAGAGTCAATGTGAAGATCTGTGGAGTGTCCTCACTGCATGTCGCCATCATCCTCTAATCGAGTGACTATTAGGACGTCTGCTGCATCACCATGACTGGAGCCTTAAAACGGATAGTTTGTGCACTGCCATCAGCCAAGCGGGTCAAATGTTCATTGATGCAATGTGAGGATCTACGGTGTCGCCTCACGGTATGTCGTCATCATACTCCATAAACTTAGCTCCTTGGCAGCTATGAGGGCCTCTCGGGCATGCCTGCCCCATCTTGCCAGTGCGAGGGCCTCATCGCCATCATCGTCGCCTTAGAGAATCTATTCACCGTCAAAATCCTCCTCATTGGGGAAACACCCAGCTCCTCCATCTCCTCTTCAGCCAGCTCCTCTCCCAGTTGCAGCGCCAGTTGTAAAGGGGCACAGTAGACAATGACGATGCGTGACAACCTTTATGGACTGTATAGCAGGGCTTCACAAGACTGGTCCAAGCACCGGAATCTCATTTTCAGCATCCCGATGGTCTGCTCCACAAGGTGCGAGTTGCTTCATGAGCCTCATTACACTTTCACTCTGCTGCAGTCTGAGGCCACCACACTGGTGTCATCAGCCACAGTCTCTGCGGGTAGCCCTTATCCCCAAGCAACCACCCTTGCAACTTCTGTGGGCCTTGAAAGATGTCATGGGTCTGAGACCGACTGAGGATGTAGGAGTTGTGGACACTCCCTGGGAACCATGCGCAGACCTGCAGGAGGCACACCAGCTGTACATTCAGCGAATGGAAGCTCTTGGAATTGACACAGTTGACCGCTTGTTGCGACGGTGATCTGAGCGCCACATGAGTCCAGTCGATACCACCTTGCACCTGTGGGAAACCGAAGATCTGGGCAAAGCCAATTGCTGTTGCAGCCTGGCTTTCCTGGTCCTGGGCAAAATGCGCAATGTTGTGTGATGGATGATGTCCAAGACCTCATGGATGGAGTGGGTGGAGGCTTGTGATATCCTTCAGAGGTCACCTGTGGAGCTCTGAAAGGAGCCACTGGTTTCGAAATTGAGCACACGGTCACTTCCACAGCCACTGGCAGTGGATACCCTCCATGTTCTAGTGGCGCCAAATCCTGCAGCAGGTGGCAGGTTTGACTAACCAGTTCCCTGGACATGTGTAATCGTTGGTGTCACTGATTCTCGGTCATCTGCTGGAACGAAAAGCAGTGTCAATTGATCCTGGGTCCAGCTGGGCACCGACCAATAATGGCTCACTGTGGCTCTTCAGTGGCATGTGCGGGAATCCCAGCCACCCCTTCTTCCCGAAGGTGCTACTCCTCCCTTTGCCTAGCCAGGCGCCTCCGTCGCTCTCTTATCCTTCATCTTTGCTCTCTGTAAGCAATAAGGCACACAGCTAGGTCACCAGGCTCCATGTTCCTGATGGAATGAAAGAGAGAGATGTGTGGGTTAGCTTGGTGTACTAAGAACCTCTCTTGGTTAAGTCTGAAGGCCCCTTAACCCATGCCAGAGTGTGCTGGCCACCACTTGGATGGCCAGAGTTTAATGTGCTGAATGGCTGCCCAAGACCCCACCCACCTCCGCCCCACTCCACCTGACTGATTGGAGGCAGTTTAACCCAATTAGAGCATGCTGTGCTCTCACCTCAGGCGCAGGCATTCTCCCAACATGCACTGCAAGGCTGCGCTGTTAGCTTGAACCATGGGGGAGACTGGTCCAAACCTGAATAATGACATTGCAAAGGGCTGTGAGCTCTACGGCCAGCTTTAGAAAGGAGATTGTACAGTGTGCCCAATTGTCGAACTGTTCTACAGTCCACTAAAGTGCTCAGTATTTTGCAGTCTGTGCCCAAGGGATGAAAAGTTCAGGAGTATTTGGTGGCACTTTCATGCCTCTGCGTTGCTTGAATGGGCAGATGAGCTGGAGGCCCGACTCCACACTTGTCAAAACAAAAACAGAATTACCTGGAAAAACTCAGCAGGTCTGGCAGCATCGGCAGAGAAGAAAAGAGTTGACGTTTCTAGTCCTCATGACCCTTCAACAGAACTGAGTGAATCTTAGGAAAGGGGTGAAATATAAGCTGGTTTAAGGTGGGGTGGGGGAGAGAAGTGGGGAGGGGGGTGGTGTGGTTGTAGGGACAAGCAAGCAGTGATAGGAGCAGATAATCAAAAGATTTCACAGAAAACACCAGGAGAGAAATGAAAAGCAATGAAGGTGAACAAGGCAAAAGAGAAATACGGAAATCTTGTTGCAGAGAGGAACAGAACTTCTTCAAGGTAGGCATTCCTTGAAGAGGAGTGGCAGTCACTTAAACAAAGAGATAAAAACAAAAAACTGCGGATGCTGGAAATTCAAAACAAAAACAGAATTACCTAGAAAAACTCAGCAGGTCTAGCAGCAACGGCGGAGAAGAAAAGAGTTGACGTTTCGAGTCCTCATGACCCTTCAACAGAACTGAATGAATCTGAGGAATGGGGTGAAATATAAGCTGGTTTAAGGTGGGGTGGGGGGACATCTTTTGATTATCTGCTCCTATCACTGCTTGCTTGTCCCTACAACCACACCACCGCACCCCCCACCGCCCCCCCCACTTCTCCCCACCCCCACCTTAAACCAGCTTATATTTCACCCCTTTCCTAAGATTCACTCAGTTCTGTGGAAGAGTCATGAGGACTCGAAACGTCAACTCTTTTCTTCTCCACCAATGCTGCCAGACCTGCTGAGTTTTTCCAGGTAATTCTGTTTTTGTTTTGGATTTTCAGCATCCGCAGTTTTTTGTTTTTATCTCCACACTAGTCAATGTGGCTGTGTCTGAAATGTCTCAGCTGCAGAGGAATGGTCACTTTATATAAGGTTTCCCTAATGGTCATTTCCCTCCCCCGCACCCCTCTTGTGCTTGTGCACTACCATCAACTACAGTGCAGCCCTTGCGCCCCCCCACCCCCACCAAGCCTCTCAACCATAGGACAGCCCTTGCCCCCCCCGACAACTTACTTGGCCCTGCTCAACTCACCTCAACCATAGGGTAGCCCTTGCCCTGGCACCACACAGTCAGCCAGCCAGGAAAAAGTGACTTGCTGGCATGGCACCTCAACCTTGAAATCCAACAGTTGACCCTGGTGAGCACTCCACAATGCTACTGTACACGCAACTCTGAGTTCTCTTCGAAGTGCACCCTGTCAAGCGCACACCTTATATACGCTGCTGTGAAACACGTTGGCGTGCAATCACGCTGACGTGGGCAGATGATCCAGCAGGGGGATGATTCCGGTGAGGTGAGTTTATAATTATATGCAGATGTATTACAACGTGGTTCCCGACATCCGACAGCAGGAAACCCGACCTGCCATTGAACGCAGGGAGGATGTTTGAAAACTGGTTTCATGGCGTCATGAAACTGATTTTTGCCCTTCTTTCCATATTGTCCACTCACGTCATTGAATACGCCTGACGCCAGGCATGGAAAACTCCACCCACAGTCACACATTCCACCCCAACGCATGAGAGCCATCAAAGTCACAAGCTATCAATGCTGCATTCTGAACAGCATACCAATTATAATGCACGCTCCTCTCCTTTGTCCTCTTAACCCATGCTTGTTTCAATTATAGAGATGTTCCCTTGCAACCTCATCGCCCCAGGGCCTTCCTCCTATCTCACCTCGACCAATGGCCTGGTCCAGTATTTGGAAGCCAACTGCAGCACCTCATCCTCGATGGGTGTTAGTATGGTCAGGCTTGGCACACTGTCTGTGGCTCTGCTTCTTTCCCTGGCATTGAGGCCCTCTTCTCCTGCAATTAAAGAATGACATTGTAATGATGCTGTTTCTCTTCTCCAATCATTTGTTTGCATGTCTGGCCAATGCAAACTCTATTGGTAGCACACTTTTCACAATATTCTGTGCCAAATAACTGGTGTGGCATTTAAACCAACCCCCCAAACTCCCTCATAGTCCCTGGTGCCAATACAGAGTGGCATGTGTGCTCCCGCACACATTTGGGAAACACAAAAGACAATTTGCTAATGGAGCCATCACACAACTTGCCATGTATGTACATCTCCAGAATGGTGACAAACTCACCCTTTACAGATTTCAGAAGCTCACTGAGGCATTTGCAGCACTAAGCCAGATTCACTGGACATCTCCAAAGCTGCTTAACTCTGCTGTGACCTCGGTCCAGGCCGATTTGGTCAGTCTGGGAGGCCTCCTCTTAATGTCAGCAGGCATTAGGTCCTCCTGCCTGCCACTTACAACCTGCAGGGGGACTCACAGGGAGTTGCTGTCAAACCTTGGGGCCATCCTTGAACTTTTGCCCTCCCCACCTCCTAGCTCCCTTCTCTTAGCCATCTGTGGAGAGACACAAAGATTTAACAGCCTGATGTTCTATATTTCCCTAAACACTTGATATTCATCAGGGTAATGGGTCAGCTGCATTCCAGTGCTATTTCTTCCATGGCAGATGTCCTGAAAGCTTCCCATCTATAAGAACAATTATTCATATTTAAAATTATTCACTTCCCCATTGAAATCGTTCGAATAAAATCAAAATTACCAACAGAATGTTCAGATTCGCCAAAGCAATGTTTGCTGGTGCAGCTGACAGAGACCCCGTGCTAGGGGTTCCTTTAAATGAGTGGCTGTGACCTCCTTCTGGGTCATGGCCTATCATCTTTGTGCCCAGACATCCTGCCTTCATTGGCCGATTAGGCTTGCAGCCCATCATCCCCAGAAGCTGTTGGCCAACTGCCGGTTAATTGGAGCATTTTCGTATTATGCGCTATGTTTCAAAGATGCGGGTGGGAATTGGCAAGCCACTGACTTCCGGAATGGACTCCCGCCCAATGCCATGGTATGTAAAATTCATCCCTATGTTTACTAACATTTGTAAATACCTTTGTTGTTACTTAATTTAATTAGGTTAGTGTGTTTAAAATATAGGTGCCTTGTTTTACAGATGTTAACAAGATGAAATTTTGTACATTGATCCAAGCAAATCAAAATCTTGAATTTCATCAGTACAACATCAATATAAATTAGTTTTTGTGGTGGTTGTGTGTTAAAATTGTTGAAGATATGGATTTTGAAAACTTGCAATCTTGTTTGCCAATGTCTTTATTGTTTTCTCAAAGAAATTTAGCAAACATACATAGGGTCTATCTAAAGATTCTTTAGCTCTAACTTGCTTCTCAATTTTATTCAGATAAAAGAGCTTTGTGAGTTTGTGCCTCATGTATTTCATGTGAAACTCTCTATCTGAAATATAGGGACTGGAGATAACATCCTGTTACAATTGAACATGAAAAGACTAGACCATTACCATTTGTTGTCTCACTCGTTTGATTCTAACTGTTGGCAAAAAATGTCAAGAGAGCTTTGATGAAGTGTAAGTTTTAATTTCCACTTGTCCTGTACATTAGTTTTAGTTTAATTTCCTGTATGTTATGACCATCTGGTTTTGTAAATAAATTTGATTAGTTCTATTAATCTGTCAGGTCTATTATCTCTGTGATATTTCCTATTCATAAAAAGTGGATGTTGGAACCTGAGGTTGTGTTTGATGCATTAACAGTACTGTAATTAGAATAATTGTTGAGTCTGTTTCTTGTATCCTGTTAGCACAGAAAGTGAGTTGATGTGAATTTCTGACTGTAAGAAGTGCAGACTGCTTAGCAAAACCATTGTTAGGTTGTTCAATGAGAAAATTCCATTTTGTTCGACCAACTATCAATTATGCAAGCAATTCAGTTTACATCAATAGATCTGGTTGTTAACATATTTACACTTAACCATTTTTAGTAGATCTATCACATTGTTTGATTTGCAAAAGAAAATATTTGAAGAGTGGCTGGATTAGGAAGAATAGGGAGGCAAAGCTTTACCACTATTAAGTATATCTGACATGAATATTTGAAAAGACTTTTCTGTTCCTATATATCACTGTGTAGATTGTAAAGAAAATATCATTTTTCAATATTACTGTGGGATACTGTGAAGCAGTGTGGAGGCTGTGTGTATGTGTGTGTGTCTGTGTGACTAATTTAGTTAAACTGAAGACAGTCAGACTGCAGGGTTTAAATCATAAAAGGGTTAGGTTTAGAAGCAGGCATTTTGAAGTGGAGATTAACCAGCTAAGATGGAATACAAGTAAACACAGCATATGAACATATGAACAAGGAGCAAGAGTAGGCCATTCAGCCCCTCGAGCCTGCTCTGCCATTTACTAGATCATGGCTGATCTGATAGTAACCTGAAATCTGCATCCCACCTACCCCAATAACCTATCACCCCCTTGCTTACCAAGAATCTATCCACCTCTGCCTTAAAAATATTCAAGGACTCTGCTTCTGCCACCTTTTCAGGAGATGAGTTCCAAAGACTCACAACACTCTGAGTGAAAAAATTCACCTCATGAACCTCTGATTAAACAGTGACCTCTGGTTCTAGATTCTTCCAAAATAAGAAATATCCTCTCCACATCCACCCCGTCAAGACTCCTCAGGATCTTAAAGGTTTCAGTCAAGTCACCTCTTACTCTTCTAAACTCCAGCGGATACAAGCCTAGTCTGTCCAACATTTCCTTCAGAAGACAACCCATCCATTACAGGTATTAGTCTGGTAAACCTTCTCTGAACTGCTTCCAATGTATTTACACCCTTAGGAATAGGAATTTGCATTAGGAGATAAATGAGGAGTTGAATTTTTAACTATTGAATTTCAAAGAGAAATGAAAGGAAGTTTTACAGCTGGCAAAGATCATAAATGAATAAAGCAAAGTTATTAAGTTTATTTTTCCTGAAAGTAGAGGCCATAAAGACAGCATGAAAGATTTTTATATTCTGGGAAAGGTAACTTCCGAAGAAGATTAAGAACAATGGGTTTAAAGATGAAAGGGAAAAAACATTTTTAAGGAAGGATTGAAAGCTGTATGGGAGGTGTGGCCATGTGATATCTTGAAGAGTGTGCTGTGCGAGGACAGACCTGTGAAATAGGTATCCTCTAGCCACCTCAGAGAAGTGTCTGTTTGTTCTAGAAAGCAAGGTTTTGGTACAAGCCATGGATTTTCCATTGTTGAGTGAAAGGGAGAGAGAAGCCTGTGAAATACCTCTCCTATAGCAACAATGGGTGCCTTGCAGTAATACTATTGGATTTTTTATAGATTAAACATCTATATGAACTGTTACATGAAAAGAGATGTTTATTTATAAGTCTAGCTAAGTAGAAATCTTTTGGGAAATGTTACAAGATTAAATTTAACTGTGTAACTGTTATGACACAGCAGATGGTAAATGCTGAACTGTTGAAATCCCAGAGGGAAACTTGAAACAACTGTGACAACTAATTTTCAATTTGTATGTTTCAAGATGCGGGCTTTGAATTCAGTAATAAGACCACCAAGCCTTAAGAGGTTTTTATAAAACTAAGTTAAACATTTACTAATAAAAGAAAAGATTGTAAGCACAAATGTATGTCTACAAATTACAACTATAATAATTTCTAAACCCCCTAATTAATTTAACTCCCTGTTACACTTTTGTTAAGGCAACAGTAAAACACATAGATTTTAAAAGACCCAGGCAAAATAAACAATACTCTGAACAGTTGAATGCAAACTGAGTTCTCTTAACTTCAGTCCCTGAAGGCAGCAGTTTGAGACATAGGCCAGAATTTTCCTACTGGCGATTTGTGGGTGGGTCCTGCTCACCGACGGGAAAATGACACCGGATCATGTCGGGAGGAACCCTCGACGTCATCCCGGTCCCTTTAAATTTTCAGGAAGGCGGGCGGACAGCAAAATCAGCTGTCCACCTGCCAACCTGTCAAAGGCCAATTGAGGCCATTGACAGGGTACCTAAAGTAATTAAAGGCCCTGCCCATCCAACCTTAAGGCTGGTGGGCAGGCCAGGAGCCCCAGCGGGCTTCTGATAATACATGAAACCTCATCCACTGGCGGGATGAGGTTTCACGTTCCTTTTTAAAAACTTTAATAAATGTAATGTTATATTTATTAACATGTCCCATCTCATGTGACATTGTCACATGAGGGGGACATGTTAATAATATATTTATTTTTCTATTTTTTAAGTTTTTTATATTGTCACTAATCTCCCTGAGATAGTATTTTGTTTCAGGGAGCAGTGCGCTCTTTCGCGCATTTTCCCCTTTGAATGCAAATTCCCATTGTTTCACTATGTCTTTGGATTTTATCTTTCCGATAATAAAAATCTGTCATAGTACTAAGTTTTATCAGTAATCTTGAGGAAAAATAAACAAACTGTTTCTAAATTTCACCTGGCTAGGTAACACATTTCACCCCCTCTTTGGAAAACAATCTAGTCCGGTTTATTTAAAAATGCAAATATTTCCTTGACACCTATGTTTCTAAACTTCCCCATGTTTACTTAATTAACATTTCAAACCTAACTTCTCTTCTTACATCAAAACACCCAGATTAGCTGCCTCTAATTCAATTAAGTCACGCACACACACACACACACACACACACACACATAGACATATCCCACTATTACTCTATTTTACAATAAATTCCAATAAAATTATTATATCTTCCTGACACTAACTGTACTCTTGTGGTGTTTAAGTTTTTCTTTTCTTTAATAAATGTTTTAATTTAATGTTTAAAATCTCCAAAAGTGGTAGTGGAATCTTTACTTTTGACTTCAGTACACATACCTTCTTGTTATAAAAATACAAATTGCAAATCATTATGATAGCTTGATGAAGTTACCATATCATAACAAGATTGAGGAATATCGTATATCACATAATGCAAATATTTGGTTGGATATGGATCAAAGATCATAATTCCAATGCAATGTGAGAACAATTTCTGACTAACAAGATCAGTACATGCATACATAATTTGAAAGGGTTTCTCCAGTGAAAAGAGTTAAATATTGTAAATACTTTGTTTACTGGGATGCTCTCAAGATGGCGGCTGGGGTTAGGGTTTGGTGGTGGTGCCAGTAAAATGAAGCTATTTTTGCTCTAAGTGGTGAAAACCTTTTCAAACTTAAATCACGACTTTTCTTATGCAGAGGAATAATTGCGTCTCATTTTATTTTATTTATAAGATGTGGATTATATTGTTGTACATTTAAACGTTATTTGCCATATATTTTCTTCATATAGGCTATTATAAGAATAAAGAGTGTTTTAGCACTTGCTATTTAGTCATGTATTTGGCAGGATTTTTAAAGTAACAATGCTTAAGTGAAGTATCAGAGCACAGTGCTTCTCTGACATTGATAAGTCACATTTACCCATATAGAATAAGTATTAAAATCATGGGCCATTTTGGCCTTGAATACCAGTTGTTTCAATGCACCAAAAATCCAGTTTTCTTTTCCATATTAAAAAGACTTGAAAGAAAGACATACAGTTTCATTGATCTTTTCCAACGCTAGTGACTGTTAAACAGAAAATAAACCTAATCATACCACTTTAGTTCTGTATATCAGCCCTGAAACATAATAGAATTAATATAAAGAATATTTATTGATGCAGAAAAGCTGTAGTCTAGACGTGCAGTTAGTGGGTGGACTATTCCACAAGGAAATATTGCTGCCTGGCTGGCGTGGCAACTATGAAAATCTAATTATCATTTCAACAGCTGCCAGACTACATGAGTGGTAAGATCATTTTATATGCAACATGAGTGCATTTTAACTCAAGCTGTCAGCACTAAGTGACAGCCATGGCTCAGTACTTATCCTTTCCTCTGAGTTAGAATTTTGAGGGTTCAAGTCCCACTCCAGAAACTTGAATGAAAAGAAATTAGCCTCACACTCCAATGCAGTGTTAAGAGAGTGTTGTACTGTTGAAGGTGCTGTCCTTTAGATGAGACATTAAATTGAGGCCACCCTCTCAGGAGGGTATAAAAAGATCCCATGGCACTATTCTGAAAAAGAGCAGTAGAGTTCTGGCCAATATTTGTCCCTCAACTAACATCACTAAAACAGACCATCTGGTCATTATCAAGTCATTATCATTATGTTGTAAATATTAATAAATATCACACCAACATATTACAGGACTACAAAGTAATAGGATGCAACACATAATGGACTTTGATGTTTGAACAAAACAGGCAGCATGATTACACACAAAAAACAACACCTGTCTGTGTACAAGACTTCCAATATTTGTACAGGAAGACAAAACCAGCCTGGTACAAACTTGAAAAGAAAAAAATGGCAAAACTATGAAATTGACAGGATGTTTAATGACCATCGTTTCCTGTCCATTTCTTTTTCATTATGAGTGGCTGCCTCATTTTTCAGAATCTAAAAATACCACAAACTGAAGTATAACTGATTAGTTGATTGGGCCAATGTTAACAAATGGCCCATCCATTATTTAGTAAAATATCATAGCACCTTCCTTATTTCTATACAGGTGATTTTTGTTTCAGTACTGCAAAAATATTTGTGATATATAAAATCATATTCAATGGAATGATTAGCTAAATATGATAAAAGCACTAGGGGCCATAACTTCTGAGCTCCCCAGTGTCGCCTAGGGGAGGTACCCAAAGGGGAATCCCCTTCAGAGGTACCCAGATAAGGTTTGCACGGCAATTGCCCAGAAGTGCAAACCTCCCCTGGGCAATTTCCCTCCACTGGAAACTATCCAAAAATGCAATTTAAATTGCAAACTTCGGATGGCTCCAACTGGGTTACACCAATAGTTACCCAGAAAAAGTTAGAAGAATTAAAACCACTTTTAACTCCTGAGTAACAACTGTAGAGACACAGACTGACCCTCCATGGGACTCTCCCCCATCCCAGGGGACTCCCCCAGCCCCAGATACCACCCCCCATGGGTCTCCCCCACCCCCCTGGCCCCTCAGAGGTCTCCCCCAATCTCTGACTAACCCCCCAATGGGACTCCTCACACCTTGGTGACCCTGACTCTCACCGCCACACCCCCAAGGCCCAACCAGACCCGAGCCAAGGCTTGACTCCCCCACCCCCACCCGACTCCCATCCCCCCGAGGCCTGAACCCCCCCAAGGCCCTTCCCTGAGGCTCGACACCCTCCCATCCACCTCCCTTTGGGCCTGTTCTGACCCAAGGTCTGACCCACCCTATTCCCCAATGCCAGAGGACTGACACGTACCCTCCCCACCCACCACCTCCCCCCTGGACCTGACCCAAGGCCCGAACCCATCCCCTGAGGCCCAACACCACTGGGCCCGACCCAACCCAGCTGATGCCCTCCCCCAAGACCAAGTGGCTTGACATCCTAACTCCCACCCCACCTGGACCCAAACTCCACTACCCCCTAGATCTCTGCCACTCCCCAGGACTTCTGTTCCCCACCCACCCCCCAAATTCTACTCACTTACCTTATGCACTCGCCTTCTCCCTGTCCTGTCAAGGACCTTTAATTTTCTATGGACCTTTAAACTTGCCTTGTTTACATCAGCTGGTGCTGTAAAAAAGGGGTGTGGCCTCCTTCACTTAACTCTGCTGGACTTTGATGCTGAGCCCCAGAGACATGCTGCACTGCTTGGATCTCACCCGGCCTGAGTCAGAAGACCGGGTGTGATAGGATCGAAAAAAGATGAAGTAAGAAATTGAGAATGGAGTTGCAACCTGATGATGAATGCTCTCCGAGAAAGTTCAAGCTATGTGTATCGTTTTCTTCATTTAAAAAAAGATTGTTTACTTGCTTGCTAATATTATTGTAGTTTGCACTAAAATACTCCTACCTAACCATATTATGATGCACCTTCACCTCACGGACTGCAGTAGCTCAGGAGGGCAGCTCACCACCACATTTTCAAGAGCAACTTGCGACACGCAATAAATGTTGGCCTTGCCAGCAATGCCCACTTCCCAAGAATGAATTTCTAAAAGCAGGTTTCTCCAACCTATGCCTCCAAGGCTATACTATATTGGGCACATGGAGTAGATATTCTAATGAGTGATGTAGATGATGTATCAGTGACATCATCAGTCATGTGCTAGATTCTATCGAGGGAGGATGGAATACACTTTAATCCGAAGAGACATACCCACTCTGTAACCCATTTAAATATAGTGTTAATAAACCAGTTTAAAGCTTGTAGCAGAGCAAGGCTACAGTCTGTCTGGGGAAGATAGGTCATTTATACAAACAAGCCAAGAACCACGCCAGGAGCCCCCAGAGCATGGTGCTACAAAGCAATGGCTAATCACAGTTCCTCTGCCCATTGACACCCAGGCCACTCAGGCCTATTTGCACCTTAGTCCTACTTGCCTTATTTCTTAGTTTTTATTCTTTCATGGGATGCTGACATCACTGTTTAGGCCAGCATTTATTGCCCATCCAACATTCTGATGTGTCTTGCATGCGTTTTGTGAGCTTCAATGGTTGGAAAGAGTTGTTTTTGTGCTGTTGCTTTGTTGATGGATAAATGCCAAATCAGTACATCAAGATTTGGTGCTAACTTGACATTTATGCATATAAAGATGTGAACATGGATTTCACCTTTGTACGTGGGTCCCAAGACAGCATGGTGTGCTACTGCTAGTGCTACCAAGAAAAAAGCTGGGCTGCATTGCCCTCACTGACCTTGCTGAATAATATTGCTCAATTCATTGGAAGTCCAGAGCCAATAATTGAAGAATCCTGCTTCAGACACCATGAAGTATGCTTCCAGCCTGGAGTATATTAACAGCAAGTCTTTATCAGCAACTCATAAGTATGTACATATTTGCAGTAGAAGGCATAGGTATGGAGCTGACCCCATTGTAGGTCTTAACACAATTGTGTCCATCTCCAGACTGGCTCTGGGTCAGGTGTCTTCTTACATCACTGTGTAGGAGGTACTGTACTCAGTCCCATATTAATCTTTTATGTACCAGAACCTCCTACTACAATGATGAACCATTGTTTTAAAATGTTATCTTGGTAGGTTCTTTTTCATTCTTTCATGGGATGTACATATCATTGGCAAGGTCAGCGTTTGTTGTCCATCCATAATTGCTCTTGAGAAGGTGGTGTGAGCCGCCTTCTTGAACTGCCGCAGTCCATCTAGTGCAGCGACATCTACAATGCTGTTCGGAAGGGATTTCCAGGATTTTGACCCAGTGACAGTGAAGGAACCTTGTAAATACTGGCTGATTCTGTAAGGGGATTCAGGATTTACAGGAGTGTTGGGGTATTATTGGGCAATGGAGGTTTTTGTTTTAAACCAAATATTTCACTTCTTTTCCTACAGTTGAATAGTCAGCACTTGTGTATAGGCTGTGATATATTGATAATTCATTAACAAACTTGAACTCGGTCCAGAAAAATGGAAGGGACCAATAATAACATGTTCTCTAATATTTGATATAATTTGCTAGTGACTATATTTGTTCAATATGATTGGTTCAGTTGCATGCGAATTATACTTTCTTGAATAACCATTAAGAGTAAAGCAAAGTTCTCATGGGACTTGACTTTAGCATTTCTGTTACTTGTTGTATTTTGCATTTATATCCATTACCGTATAACTCCTTACTGATACTGCTATTTGTTTATCCATTAACATAAGGTGGATATGAAACATCTAATGATTTTTTGATTGCCTGGTCATGAACTTTAAAGCATTAAAGGCTGGATACGATCATTCTGCATTGAGTAGTTAGACTTACCTGTAATTGTCATTTGCATCCATTCCATGGTCACCAGTCAAATGAAGAGCAAAATGCAAAAAAGTGCTTCAACTTTCATTAAGCTCAGAAACAAAAAAAAAGAGACTCCTGCTTTTTAAAATGTGTTAATTTGAGAGAGCTGGGGAATTGAGGAGCTTTTCAACATTAATAATCGCTAGATCAGACATAGCACAGATCAGTTGAAGAGTAGACCTTCTGTTATACCGCTCTAACAATGTATTTAATTAGAGGGGTAGCTTTGCAATCATTGTACAATTGTAAAAGACTGATTTGGAGCCAGCTTATGCAGGCAACTTCACAACAATGGAAAAGCGAGGTGGAGAAAGGAACATGCAGACAAATTAGGGAGTTGTGTAAAAAACATAAAGTAATAGTCATAGAGGATTTCAACTACTCTGGTATTAATTAGACCAAAAAGGTAGATAAAGACAATAAGGGAATGAAGTTTCTACAATATGTACAGGGCTCTTCTCTAATCTAATATGTAAAAACCTCCACAAGGGCATGTTTGCTATTTGACCTACTAACAGGAATGAACCAAATCTGATAAGAGAAGTGAAAGCAGGGGAACACCTAGGGACTATTGACCATAATATAATACGCTTTAAGATAATGATAGAGAAGGACATAAGTCTGATGATATTCTGATTAATAGATCGTAGAAAAGATGATCTTGAGGGGCTGAGAATACAACTTAAGAAAATAAAATGGACAACAATATTGGCAAACAATGATATAAAACAACAATTTAAAAACATTTAAAACAGTATTCAAAAGTGTGCAGGAAAAATATATTCTGCTAAAGGGAAAAAACAAACTAAACACTAGTGAGACTCAATGGATGAATACAGACATAATGGAACAACTGAGGGTTATGAAAGATGTATGCATTAAGTACATAGACAGTAGAGGAATGCATGATCAGAGAGCATAAGTAAAGATTAGGGGAGAAGTCAAATAAAAAGACAATTAGGAAGGCAAAGAGGAACTCTGAAATAAAATTATTGAGGAACATCAAACAAAATAGTAAAACATTTTACAGGCACATCATTACAAAAAGGAAGGCTGTGATGGAGATAGGACCATTAAGTGTTAGACAGGATAATATCATAGGTAATGATGGTGAGATAGCAGGTACATTAAATAATGGTGGTGAGAAAGGCCCTCCCTGTCAGGTCTTTCCTACACTCCTGGAGTCTCAACCCCTCCACACATTGCCCTCGAGGTAACTGTGGTGGGGAAGAGACTGTTGTTCACCTCCTGGAATGTGCCTTTGCAAAGAAGGTCTGGAGAGAGATGCAGGGGTTTTTGTCAAGGTTCATCCTGAGCAGTTCTCACATTGAATGTACACAGTAAATATTACATGTGTAATGTATTGAAGCACCTCAGAGTGCAACATGATCTAGGTAGAAAATTTGAATATCATTGGACTTTCTGTAATGAACATTGTAAAATGTTTTGTAATGTTCTTTTAGATATTTTCTGAATAAAGTATATTTTTGCCAAAAAAATTAAATAGCTATTTCACTTTGATATTTACCAGGAGATAGAACAGGGAGCAATGACATTGAATGGTAGCTACTGTAATCATTATATTTAAGAAGGGGGGTGGTACATGTTCAGGGAATTACAGACCAGTCAGTTTAACCTTGGTGGCAGGAAATATAATAGGACCTCTACTAAAGGAGAGAATAGAAGAACATCTAGAAATGAAAAATATAATCATGAATAGTTAGCATGGATTTTAAAAGGGAAAATCTTGCTTGACTAACCATAATGAACTTTTTTGAGGGGGATAGACAATGGTAATGCAGTAGATGTATTTTATCTGGGTTTTCAAAGGACCTTTGATAAGGTGCCACATAATAGACTAATGAATAAGCTCAGAGAATTTGGAGTCAGGGAACAAGTGGAGTAATGGATTGCGAGCTGGTTTCAAGACAGAAAGCAGAGAGTGGGAGTAAAGAGGAGTTATTAAGAGTGGCAGAAGTGGGGGAAGTGGTATTCCACAAAGGTCAGTGGTGGAACTACTGCTGTTCACAATTTACATTAACGACTTAGATTTTGGAATCAAAGACACAATTTCTAAGTTTATGGATGACACTAAATTGAAGAGTGGGAAATAGTCAATACTGAGGAGGACTGCAACAAGTTACAAGAGGGCATTAATAAACTTGCAGAATGAGCAAATAATTGGCAAATGAAGCTCAACATACACACATGTGAGGTAGTACATTTTGTCTGGAAGAATAAGTGTGCAACTTATTACTTGGAGGGTGTAGGTCTAGGTGGGGTAGAGGAACAAAGGGATCTTGAAATACCAATACATCAATCACTAAGGCTAGAGTCTTCCACCTCGCGGCAGGTTCCCCCTTGGCGGGGCTACGAGCCATTGAAATCTCCGTTCACATCGGCAGGACTGGAAGCTCCCGCTGGTGTGAGGGGCTGGAAAATTCTGGCCTAGAAGTTGCACTGCAGGTTATCAAGGCCATAAAACAAGAAAACCGAGCAGTAAGCTTTATTCATTTCTAGAGAGACAAAATTGAAAAACGGTGAAGTTACGCTAAACCTGTATCAAATCTTGGTAGAGCACACTTGAGATGACTACATGAGGTTCTGGCTGCCAAATTATAAGAAGGCTATGGGGGCATTGGAGAGGGTGCAAAGAAGATTTATAAAGAATGCATGGGTATATATATGAGGAAATGACAGGCTGGGTCTTTTTTCTCTTGAAAAAAGAAGGCTGAGGGGTGACCTAATAAACGTAATTATCTGGCTGAGAGGCAGGAAGCAGAGGGTGATGGTAGAGGGATGTTTCTGTGACTGGAAGTCTGTATCCAGTGGGGTTCCGCAGAGCTCGGTGCTGGGGCCCTTGCTGTTTGCGGTGTACATAAATGACTTAGACTTAAATGTAGGGGGAGTGATCATGAAGTTCGTGGATGACATGAAAATTGGTAGGGTGATAAATAGTGAGGTTAGCCATAAACTGCAGGTGGATATCAATGGATTGGTCAAGTGGGCAGAGCAGTGGCAAATGGAATTCAACCCAGAAAAGTGTGAGCTAATGCACTTGGGGAGGGCTAACAAGGCAAGGAATTACACAATGAATGGTAGGACTCTGGAAAGTACTGAAGATCAGAGGGACCTTGGTGTGTATATCTACAGCTCCCTTCAGGTGGCAGGGCAGGTAGATAAGGTGGTTAAGAAGGTAGATGGCATACTTGCCTTTATTAGCCAAGGCATAGAATACAAGAGCAGGGAGGTTATGCTGGAACTGTATAAAACACTGGTTAGGCCACAACTGGAGTACTGCATGGAGTTCTGGTCACCACATTATAGGAAGGATGTGAATGCACTGGAGAGGGTGCAGAGGAAATTTGCCAGGATGCTGCCTGGGCTGGAGGGTCTGAGCTATGAGGAAAGATTGGATAGGCCGGGGTTGTTTTCCTTTAAACAGTGAAGGTTGAGAGGGGACCTGATAGATGTGTATAAGACTATGAGGGGCTTAGCTAGGATGGATAAGAAGGCACTATTTCTGTAGTGGAGGGGTCAACAACGAGGGGGCAGAGATTTAAGGTAAGGGGAGAAGGCTAAGAGGGGAGTTGAGGAGAAAGTTTTTCACCCAGAGGATGGTGGGAGTCTGGAACTCACTGCCTGAAAGAGTAGTTAAGTCAGAAACTCTCGTAACATTTAAGAAGTATTTAGATATTCACTTGCGTTGCCATAGCCTCCAGGGCTATGGGCCAAGCACTGGAAAATGGGATTCGTGTAGTCAGGTCTTTGTTGACCGGAGTGGACATGATAGGCCAAATGGCCTCCTTCTGTACTGTAAACGTCTATGAGTCTGAGTCTAAAATGATGAAATGTTTTGATAGAGCGGATACAGAGAGAATGGTGGAATCGTCCCAGATTTCCACTAAGTGCGGTAACAGGCAGGTTTTACCCGCCTGCTACACTGGCGGCTTCCCATGCTGTATTGTCCCAAACCCGCCACATTAATGATGCATCCTCGGGAAACACACCGTTTCCATGGTGGGCAGGCTGTCATTCGCCTACCACACCATCACCTCACCACTTCATCATGCCGGGCGCCATATTTAAAGTGGAACCGCATGCACACCTCTCAGTGCTTCTAGCCCATGACTGCTGCATGGAAGAGATGGCCCTGAAAGACAAGAAGACTGCAGCTCCCAGGTTCAATGGTGCGTCCCTCAATTGCCTTTTGGATGCCATGGAGGCCCGCCATGATGTCCCCTGCCCGAGCTCTGGCTGCAGGAGGCACAACAACATCACCAATCTGTCTTGGGAGGTGGTGGCAGTGGCAGTCAGCCCCAACACCCTGCAAAAGAGGACAGCCACCCAGTGCCACAAGAGGATGTACGATCTCCTCCGTTCCACCAGGATAAGTCACTCTTCTCATCACCTTCAACTCACACACTCACAAACCCATGACACATCCATAGGGATCTCACTCACTGTCAATTCAAGGGATATCACCATTCACTCTCTCACACACACCGTCATTGTCCTCATCCCATCCATGGGACCACTCACCAGCCACACAGGCCAGACATACTTATCATCTGGCCTGGCAGGCATCCTGCTTACACTCTCTCCATTGCTATTCATGCAGGACAAGCTAGCACAGAACAAGAGGGAGACGTCACAGACTGGTGGAGAAATGCCTGAAATCAAACTCCTTACAGGCGTTGAAAACAGAGCCATCCAGCTGGCCGGCGAGGATCTGGACCAGTCCTGTGCTGATGGTGAGGTCAGTGCTGCTCTACAAGTGAGGATCCAGCAGTGCAACACCCATCAGACAACCATGCTGAGAGTGAAAAAACAAAAACAGAAATACCTGGAAAAACTGAGCAGGTCTGGCAGCATCGGTGGAGAATAACAAAGTTGACGTTTCGAGTCCTCATGACCCTTCAGCAGAACTGAGTAAAATTAGGAGAAGGGTGAATTATAAGCTGGTTTAAGGTTGATGGGGGGTGGGGGGGGAGGGGGTGGTGGCGGTAGTGCGGGGAGAGAAAATGATGGAGGGGTGGAGATTGGAAGCAAAATTAATAAATTTTTCCAGGTCCCGACGGGAGCATGAAACAGCACTGAAGTAATCATCGATGTGCCAGAGAAAGAGTTGTGGGAGGGGGCCGGAGTAGGACTCCATTGTCCAATAATACCCCAACACTCCTGTAAATTCAGAATCCCATTACAGAATCAGCCAGTATTTACAAGGTTCCTTCACTGTCGCTGGGTCAAAATCCTGGAAATTTTGCTTCCAATCTCCACCCCTCCATCATTTTCACATGGTCCATCTCAGACACTTCCCTTCCCTTCCTTGACCTCTCTGTCTCAATTTCTGGTGATAGACTGTCCACCAATATCCATTACAAGCCTACTGACTCCCACAGCTACCTCGACTACAGCTCCTCACACCCCGCTTCCTGTAAGGAGTCCATCCAATTCTCTCAGTTCCTTTGCCTCCGTTGCATCTGTTCTGATGATGCTACCTTCAAAAACAGTTCCTCTGACATGTCCTCCTTCTTCCTCAACCGAGGTTTTCCACCCACGGTCATTGACAGGGCCCTCAACCGTGTCCGGCCCATCTCCCGCTCATCCGCCCTCACGCCTTCTCCTGCCTCCCAGAAACATGATAGGGTCCCCCTTGTCCTCACATATCACCCCACCAGCCTCCACATTCAAAGGATCATCCTCCACCATTTCCACCAACTCCAGCATGATGCCACCACCAAACACATCTTCCCTTCACCCCCCACTGTCGGCATTCCATAGGGATTGTTCCCTCTGGGACACCCTGGTCCACTCCTCTATCACCCCCTACTCCTCAACCCCCACCTATGGCACCTCCCCATGCATATGCAAAAGATGCAACACCTGCCCCTTCACTTCCTCTCTCCTCACCATCCAAGGGCCCAAACACTCCTTTCAAGTGAGCAGCATTTCACTTGCATTTCCCCCAACTTAGTCTACTGCATTCGTTGCTCCCAATGCAGTCTCCTCTACATTGGAGAGACCAAACGTAAACTGGGCGACCGCTTTGCAGAACACCTGCGGTCTGTCCGCAAGAATGACCCAAACCTCCCTGTCACTTGCCATTTTAACATTCCACCCTGCTCTCTTGCCCACATGTCTGTCCTTGGCTTGCTGCATTGTTCCAGTGAAGCTCAATGCAAACTGGAGGAACAGCACCTCATCTTCCAACTAGGCACTTTACAGCCTTCCAGACTGAATGTTGAACTCAACAACTTTAGATCTTGAACTCCCCCCTCCATCCCCACCCCTTTTCTGTTTCTTCCCCCTCCCTTCTGTTTTTTTCCAATAATTTATGTAGAATTTTCTTTTCCCACCTATTTCCATTATTTTTAAATCTATACCTTTTATACCCTGTTAATCTTATTTCACCCCACCCCCACTAGAGCTGTACCTTGTGTGTCCTGCCATCCATTCTTAATTAGCACATTTAGCACATTCTTTTAGATAATATCACCACCTTCAACACCTATGTGTTCTTTTGTCTGTGACATCTTTTGATTATCAGCTCCTATCACTGCTTGCTTGTCCCTACAACACCCGCCCCCAACTTCTCTTCCCCCCCCCCCCCACCCCCCCCACCACCTTAAACCAGCTTATATTTCACCCCTCTCCTAATTTTACTCAGTTCTGTGGAAGGGTCATGAGGACTCAAAACGTCAACTGTTTTCTTCTCCACCGATGCTGCCAGACCTGCTGAGTTTTTCCAGGTAATTCTGTTTTTGTTTTGGATTTCCAGCATCCTCAGTTTTTTGTTTTTATCATGCTGAGAGTGATGTGTCCTCTTTCACAGGCCACTACCATGCACCACCTATCTCTCCTTGCTTTCACAGGCACATCTGGGAAACTGCCAAGAGAGTCCATGACCCAGGGCCTCCAATCAAGCCCTGAGAGAATCTCAGAAGAGGAATCCGCCGAAATGCTCCTTGAAGACCCGTCACAGCGCTCATCCACACCCTCCACCAGCGCACACCAAGCTTTAGAGTAGACTCAGGATCACAATCCGGTGAGCACATTGCACTGTTTGATCCATGGCAGGTGGCGGCAGGGATTTCCCAGGTGCCTGGCACTTGGAGGACTGCTGGAGGCCAGAAATCTGCTGAGTCCAAATCAGATGATGATCCTCTGGACTTGGTCATATCTCAGTTGCTGGAGCTGCAAAGGCAAACTCAGGAACATCAGGAAGTGATGTCAGCTCCTCAGATTGCAAGACATGATGGAGGAGCCCGGCTGAGGTGATAGCGCCGGCAGGCCAATACACCAAGGTCAACACTGGTAGGATGGCAGCCTCCAAGGAGACCTTGGTCCAGGATGTAGCTCCTGCACTGCTGCGTGGGCTGAACTCCATCACCGACAACATACTTGGCCCCCAAAAGTGTGTAACTGAGAGGAATGCGGGGCAGCCCGATCTCACACCAGCCACCCCTTCTCTTCAGCCAGGGGCACTTGGACACCCAGAGGGAGGAAGGTCAACAGGTGCACCCCCTCGGGGGCATCCATAAAGGTGCCTTTGGGAGCGTCCGACCCATCTGGATCCCATCTTCTGTGACCTCAGTAGTTCCAGCTCCACAGGCCAAGGAGGGTGCTACTGCCACACAGCAGGACCTCGAAAGCAGGGCAAGACCCTCCAAGTATCGGCTTTCCAGAGGATGATCACCAAGGTCATCACAGACAGTGCATAACAATCAACAGGCTGCCCCCACCTCTGCTGTGGATGGCTGAGGAGCACCAAGATGTAGCAGCAGGGTTAGGAAAGTTAAGAAGATGTAGTTGCACAGCCTGGGCACGGGTGTTCATCATGTTCACTATTGTCAATAAATGCCCAAGAATGTCTCCCTGCCTATGGCTCCTTGTTCTGATGAGCAGTGCTCGTGCCACTCAGATGTGAAAACTTTCTGTACAAGATAAAGGCAGGAGTCTCAGTCCAGGGCCTCTTCCCTGTGCTTTGTGCAGCCTTCAGGCCAAAGTGATGGTCCAGCCTCACACTCCCTGGACACATGAATGACGTCTGCTCCTTCACGGTGCTGGTCTTTGTTGCCAGATTGTTGTGGGCAGGCATCACAGAGTTCTCTCATTCTCTCTCTGTGCTCTCAGCACCCTAAAGGTGGGGCTGGCCCCCATCTCCTCAGCATCTGTGACCAGTGATGCTGTACTTCTAAAGGGCTCAGGTGCTGAAGGCGGACAAAGGATCAGGTGCTTTTAAAGTTTCATGGTTGCGTCTTCATGATATAACCCTGATCGCAGATCGCAAGTGAGCTGCCCTTGGCCAGACAGGAGTCAGACATTCTCAGAGGCTATGTGAAGATCTATGGAGTGTCCTCACTGCTTGTCGTCATCATCCTCCTGCAACTGAGTGACAATTAGAGACTCCACTGCATCTCCATGACAGGAGCATTATCACAGAGGGTATGTGCAGATGCCAGATTGGAGTCAAACGTTCAAAGCTGCAATGTGAAGATCTGTGGGGTCACTCACTGCATGTCATCATCATCCTCCACAAATCTTGCAGCTATGAGGGCCTTCCCAGTGTGCCTGCCTCATCTAGACAGTGTGAGGGCCTCATGACCTTCAGCGAGGACCTCCTCGCCTTCATCACATTCGACGTCCTCCTCAATGAAGGAGACCCCCAGCTCCTGCATCTCCTCCTCAGCCAGCTCCTCTGCCCGTTGCAGCGCCAAGTCGTAAAGAGCGCAGCAGGCGACAGCGATGTGTGACACCCTCTGTGGACTATATTGCAGGGCTCCAACAAACCTTCCAGGCACCAGAATCTCATTTTCAGCATCCCCATGGTCTGCTCCACCAAGTTGTGAGCTGCAGCATGAGCCTCGTTATACTTTCACTCTGCTGCAGTCTGAGGCCACCGCACGGCTGTCATCAGCTCCGTCCTCTGTGGGTAGACCTTGTCCCTGAGGATCCAATCCTGCAGCCTCTATGGACTCTGGAAGATGTCAGGGATATGGGATCGACTTAGAATGTAGGAGTTGTGCAAACTCCCTGGAAACTGTGCGCAGACCTGCAGGGTGCGGTTGTGATTGTTGCACACCAGCTGCACTCAGCAAATGGAAGTCCTTGCGACTGACATAGTTGACCCCCTGTTGTGACAGACATCTTAGCGCCACGTGAGCGCAGTCAATTGCACCCTGCACCTGTGGGAAACCTGAGATCTGAGCAAATCCCAGTGTTCTTGCATCCTGGCTCTACTGCCTCTGGGTGAAATGCACAAAGTTGTGAGCCCTCGAGAAGATGGCATCTGTGACCTCATGGATGTATTTGTGGGTGGAGACTTGTGATATCCCACTGAGGTCACCTGTGGAGCCCTGAAAGGAGGAAAAATTGACCACTGCAGTCACTTTCATGGCCACTGGCAGTGGATGTCCTCCATATCCCTGTGGCACCAAATCCTGCAGTAGTTGGCAGATGTCACCAAACAGTTCCCTGGAAATGTGCAATCTTTGGTGACACTGGTTCTCAGTCATCTTCAGAAATGAAAGGTAGCATCTATAGACCCTGGGGTCTAGCTAGGTGCTGACCAACAATGGCTCACTGCGGCTCTTCAGCAGCATGTGCAGGAGCCCCAGCTGTCTCTTATTCCTACGGGTGCTGCACAGGCAGGCGCCCCCATCGCTCTCTTTGTCGTCTCCCCTCTCTGTAAGCCATGAGGCATACAGCTAGTTCAACAGGCTCCGTGATCCTGATGTACTCCTGCAGGATGAAATAGAGAGATGGGTGGGTTAGCATGGGTGTACTAAGAACTTCTCATGATTAAGTCTGAAGGCCCCTAACGCTGGTCACCACTTGGATGGCCAGAGTTTAGTGCACTGCATAGTTGCCCGAAACCCCAACCACCTCCGCCCCACTCTACCTGACCGATTGGCAGCAGCTTTGCCACTGGACTGCATGCTGTGCTCTCAGCTCAGGCACAGGTATTTTCCTAACCCACGCTGTAATGCTGCACTGTTAGCTTGAACCATGGGGGAGACTGGTCCAAACTGGGATGATGACTTTGCAAGGGGCTGTGAGTGCCTCCACCAGTGACTGCTCCATGGCCAGTTTTCACAAGGAGATTGTACAATGTGCCCAGTCGTCCAACTGTTCTGCAGTCCACTAAAACTCTGATTAGTTTCCTGTATGTGCCCAAGGGGTGAAAAACTCTGGAGCATTTGATGGCCTCTGCGTTGCTTGAGTGGGCAGATAAGCTAGAGGCCCAACTCCACACATGTCAATGTCAATGTGGCTGCATCTGAACTGCCTCAGCTGCAGAGGAATGGTCACTTTATATAAGATTTTCCTAATGCATGGCTGTTTCCCTCGCCCACTAACCCCGCACGAGCTTGTGCACTACCTTCAACCACAGCGCTGCCCTTTACCCCACTCCAAATTCTCCTCAACCACAGGGCTGCCCTTGTCCCCACCACCAAGTTGCCTCCGCAGGGTAGTCCTTGGCCCCCATGTCTCCAAGGCACCTCAACCTTGAAGTCCAATTCCAGGCAAGCACTGTGTAACATTACTCTGTGCTCACCTCTGAGTTCCCCTCAAAGTGCAGCTCGCCAAGCGCCTGCCTTATATATGCTGTTGAGAAACATGTTGACATGCAATCACGCCGATGTGGACAGACGATCCAGTGCTGGGGGTGGTAGGGGTGAGTCGAGCGGGCTGGCCTGATAATTATATGCTGATGTATTACAATGAGGTTCCTGACATCTGATAGCAGGAAACGCAGCCCGACATCGACAGGCTGAGCGGACGATCGCAAACTGGTTTCAAAATGTTGTGAAACGTAACTCTGGCTTTCTCAACATATTGTCCGCTCACACCGCCAAGCACGCCAGTGGGCACAGGCAATTCGCCCAATGTTTCGTCTTGTGGGGAAGAGCATAACTAGAGACCATCATTATAGTCACCAAGACATCCAGTAGGGAATTCAGAAGAAACTTCTTTACCCAGAGAGTGGTGAGAACGTTCACTCAGTTAAAATGAATATTACTGATGCATTTAAGGGAATGTTAGACAAGCATATGAGGGAGAAGGGGCTAGGGGCTAGATGGTTACAATGATAGGTTTAAAAGAGGAAAGAAGGAGGAAGCTCAAGTGGAGCATTAACAGCAGCATAGAATGGTTGGGCTGAATGACCTGTTTCTGTGCCATATATCCTATGTACTGAGCGAAGTGCCTGTTGTACTGTCTACACACCCTGTGCTTTTTCAAATGCTAAGCACTGTCACATATATATAAACTGAAAAATGCTTGGATCAAAAGTATTAAAGAGAGGGAAAACATTCTGTTTACAGTTACAGGATATAACCAGGAACCTAAATCAATTAAATTGATAGAACAGGCTAAGAATCAGAAAATTCAAAGATTTGCATTTGTGTTTACCGTGGACATAACCATATAAGAAATGAAAACCTTGCTGAAGTCCCGCTGCTACTTACCCAATGAAATCTGCTTGAGATCTATAAAGAAAATGTTAGTGCACGATTGATTTGAATGCAGCATTAAAACCCAAATGCAATAGGATAATTTGTATCAAACTATTGGCAACTTGGTGCTTTTGATGCACTTTGTCTTTATACATAATTAATTCGGTTTGAAATTCTTATCATCATTAAACTTTCACATCATCTGTCCAACCATAACTGTGTTACTAGGTTGAATTTGTTACTGGCGATGATCATGTCGGGGGGCTGAATTGATGCAGTGGCGTAAAGTTACTGATTTTACGGCCCTGTCCCTGCTGCGACAGGGCCATAGAATTCTGCCCATTGTATCAAACTGAGGCCTCTAGAGGGAGGTACACACAAGTTTCCTGCATCTGCTTATTTACATACACATTAGTAAAGGCATTGATGTAAAATATGTGTAAGTAGCTGAACTATCTGGAAACTTATATGCAGCCTTTAAAAACACAGGCAGGAATTTTCCGCTCCCGTTGGCATCGGGCACGTTTGGCAGCATGAGTGGAGAATATGACGAGAAGGCCAAAAATCGGTTTTACATCATTGTAAAACCAGTTTGTGATCGTCCCCTCCTCCCATCAATGGCGGGCTGCGTATCCCGCTGCTACATGTCGGGAACCTAATTTCAATACTGTAGCATCTCATTATAAGCCCTGCTTGCCGGAATCATCCCCCCCACGCTGGATCATCCAGGCACGTCGGCATGCAATCATGCATTCAGAACTGTATGTAAGAGATGTGCACCTGGCAAGCTGCACTTCACCTGGGACTTCGAGGTTTACTTGTCTACCTTGCTTTGGGCAGCAGTCATGGTTATCAGCACCAGGCTTCACAGGTAGCACCACATAATTTTTAGGGGGCTCACAGGCAGGTCTCTACCTACCAGACCAGCCATAAGGCAGGGGTGGCTTTTCAACAGCTGCAGGGCTATGACTTGCTTGGAGAAGGGGGAAAGGTGGCCTCAGGCAAGGGAAGAGCCTGCAGAGCGAGGGCTGTACTGGGGAAGGGGGGTAACTCAGGGTGTGTGTGGGGGCACATGTTGATCTGTGCAAGTGGCCTCAAGATGGTGAGGGCTGAGGAGGCAGTTTCCAGAGGAGATGAGGCCAGATGGAGATGTGAGGGTTTGTGTGAGAGAGTGAGTGGTGGTGTCCCTTGAGCTGGCAGTGAGTGAGATGCCAGTGAATGTGTGATGGCCTTGTGAGTGTGAGTTTAGAGTGATAAGACAGCTGCCTTACCCTAGCGATCATTACCCTGGATGAGATCATTTATCCTCTTTCTGCACTGGATGGCCAACCTCTTCTGTGGAGCATTGGCACTGATCACCTCCGCCACCATTTCCCAAGCCAGAGTGGTGAGATTGCTGAACCTCCTGCAGCCAGAACAGGGGTGGAGGACATCACGGTGGGCCTCCAAAAGGCAGTCCAGTTACTGAACTCTTCCTGCCTTTCAGGGCCATGTCGTCACTGAAGCCATCCTGGGATGCAAGCATTGAGAACTGTGTGAATGGCTGCAGTTTAGATTTGGCACCCAGAGTGAGGAAATGGCGAGCTAAGGGCATGGCAGGTGATTCAGAGGCCACCCACCAGGGAGAGAGCGTGTTTCCTGTGACTGCAAAACTAATGAGGCGGGAAGTGGATGTTTTGGTGCAAAAACCCGCCAGTGCGGCCAGCAGGTAAAACATTGTTTTTCACGCCCACTAGTGCAATTCTGGGATGATTCCACCCATAGTCTCAACCTTAATTCTTCTGCAGCATTCTGCAGGACAAACAGATGAACAAACAACTATACACGACCCTTTCACTGAGTTCTCTAATAATTCCACTGCATGAGTTAGCAATATATCTATTTGTGTAGAATCAAACACCATCATAGCCAAGAAACCAACAGAGAGCGTGACACTAAGCCTGAGAAGAAGAAGAAGCTTCATTCGTTCAGAACTTCAAACCCTCCTCAAGGAACTCAGTGTGTGAGACTTGTTTGTGGGTGCGATCAAGTCACCCACAATTATTGCTTGTGTTGTCTGGAGGGAGGTGGCACCTGCCCTATCAGTCAACTCCCTCACCTCTGTAATTGCACAGCAGTGCCACCAATAGGGCCACATCCTCAGAAGGACAGGTCAGGTAAAACACTGCACACCTCTCCCTATTTAACACTGTCCATTTTAGGCATTGGCACACTCTTCACCCTCCTGAGGCAACACTTCCACAAGTAAACATTCACATTGCTGTCTGGCTAATGGGATTCCAACTCAGCATCTTACACTATGGCTACCTAATTCCACTCACAGCAAAGCTCTAAAAACTGTCCCTCCATTTTAATAGCCTCATACTCCCTTGCCTTTTACTTTCCCCTTCCTGCTTAGCACACACCCCTTAATTTCTAGCCTTACGCTCATTTCCTCTATACTCTTCAGGATAATTGGCATACAATGTTTGCTATAGGCAGGCTGCAGGTGGGGCATCCACAACCTTAAACCCCTCAGCCTGTAAAGCACCACACAGTTACAACCTTCCACTCCTTTCATTATTGTTTCACTAATCCTTGAGTATGATTGGTATGTTAATGTCAAAAAACAAGAATGTAACATGGGTGGGTGCACAATTTTTGAAGATTTGACTAAGCAGAATTCAATCCTCAACCCTGTCACATCCAACAGAAGATAAGAGCTGGCGTGAAAGTTAAAGAACTATCATGACTCACCCTGTGTAAGGATTCTGCAGCTTGTAGGGATCCTACACACCATACTTCCATTCCGGGATTGCACCTTGTTCCAGCCAGCAGGCATTAGGTTCTTTAAGATTGTAAGCTGAGTGAGCTTTATTAGTAAAAATCTAACTGCTTCAAAGTTTAAGCAAGAACAGAAATTAAACAGTAGATTGCAGATGGAGTCACTTTAAGTAGAACTCCACATACAGGAGAATTCATTACTGCTGAAGCTAAATACTGCAGACTGGGCCAAGAAGAAGAATCTAAATGTACCAGCTCCTAAAAGCTAGAAAAAGCCTGTAAAAAAAAAAAAGCTTTGTTCATTGTTTTCTATCATTTTTGAATTCTGCAGCCTTTTTCCTGCCCAAATCATTGCTTCATGTGTGGACCTTAGAGCTAAAACCAGGAAAAATCAGAAAGAACTCAATAGCACCACTGTTGTAGTCAAGCAATAACCTATGATCAATTAATGCAGTGGCCATTAAAGATGCTGCAACTCAGAGCTAAATTAACTCTAAAAGAGCTGGAGGAAACCTGACAGCTGTGAAAAGTTCCAAAAAGTAATAAAAATCTTGCAAAAAGCTTAAAGGTGACCAGAAAATTTCCAACACCCAATTGGGAAGCTGAATTTACCTAATCCTGGCAATGTGTTGAGCTATGTTTTCTGGATCTCAATATTTCCAAACCAGATAAACAAGCTATTAAAAGTAATATTGCTATAGGCAATGAAGGATTCCATAAACCGAATACACCAGGTCTGTCCAATTACCATGTTAAGAATACGGATAAAATACAATGAATTAAGAGAATTAATTCTCTTCAATTATGAGAGAAGCTCAACTTCAATATACATGTTTTTCTGGCAATAACTGACAGAAACCATTGATCAATTCATGGATATAAGCAGAGACAAGGGATGTGATTGCGACTTCACAGCAGCAGGGCTAGCAGGCAGAATAATCAAGCTTGTGATAGCTTCTATCCCAGTGAAAGCTTGACAAAAAGACATCTTGGACCAACCCAAAGGTTACACAGTGGAAGCACTACTATAAAGTGGGTGCAAGTACGAAGCCATACGAATGGGTAGACAGAGCCTACAGGCTATGTGTAATCCACCCAACATTGCCACAATAGCCAATGCCACCAAACCTAATAAGCAACGTGGGTGGCGCGGCCTCATACACGCACCCAGAAATTGCCCAACTTTTAATGGTTTATGCAAGGCACATGGCACCAAAGGACATTGGAAGCACCAATTCAGAAAGCAAAGGCCAACACAGGTGGTTTGACATCATAAGAAGCCATAATCAAAAGCCAGACAAATACAGCATTCTACACAACCAAGAGCATGTACCAAACAGCATCAAGATAAGATCCACAAAATATTTGGCCAAGCTACACGGTCCAGTGATGAGGATGACCAGCCATTGATATACAAAGTGAGTCAACATTCAAAACAGTAAATGTCAAAGAATGCATTAGCACAGCGGTACGAACAGAAGCCTTTGCCACTGTCCAGGTTTTACAACCACATTTGAAGGGTCAGCGTTATCTATATGCAAAATTGGTTATCGGTGTATCCAGTTTGCAAATGCATGTATTCACAGAAATGGCAAACAATGATTCAACAAACAACTGCAGAACTCACCGCATGCAATGGCTCAGAGATTCCATCCCTGGGATCCATTGCATTCAAGTGTCACTACAAAAATTCACCCTAGTCACCCCAGGTGTTCTATATTGTGGACACCACAGGTCCAGGCCTACTGGCATGCAAGACCTGTCCTTGATCATCATGCATGGTATCATCAAGACCATGACTAGGATCACAGACTACAAGGATCTCCATCAGAAACCCCTGTGCTTACACTGGGAGAAGATTGCCTAACTCTGAAACACAGATCATCAGCCAACAGGCTAAACAACACTAAAATAAAGACAAAATACTGTGGAAACTGGAAACCTGGAACAAGAACAGAAAATGCTGGAAAAACCCAACAGGTCTGGCAGAATCAGTGGAGAGAGAAACAGAGTTAACATTTCACACTGAAGAAGGGTCATATGGACTTGAAACGTTAACTCTGTTTCTCTCTCCACAGATGCTGCCTGACCTGCTGAGTTTATCTAGCATTTTCTGTTTTTATTGGCTACACAACATTGTTTGAACTGAACACGTATACCCATTCCAAACTTGCAAACTTCATACCACGGAACCAACACAAAATTATTATTCAACAGACATGTGCAGACAAACCTCCTCAGTCATCACTTGTCAATAGTCCAAGAGTACTGATGCGTTACTTGACAACCAGGGAAAATGAAAGATGCCCTGCATGCATGTAATGAACTACCCAACCTGAATATCAGACAGAAAGTTTGAGCACAACACTCAACTGATGGCACCTGTAACCTAGTAGAAATCATCAGCACATGCCCAGAACCAAGGTTGTACGATCAAGTACAAACATTAAATAAGAGTGCAATGAAACTGATGCCAAATCAGAACAATACCACAACCAGAAACAGCAAATAACCTTATTGCAACGAGAACACAGTCTAAGAAGCAACACAAACAAAACAACCCTAACCAGTATTCTGAAAACACATAGCAGCCTCCACCAAATATCATTATAACTATGTCTGGATGGACAAACAAACTGTCAATATGTTTCAGAGACTTGTTATGATCCCAGTTACTACTGGACAAACCAGATCCCAAGGTGGAACCCAGCTTGACAGATCCTAACTTTTACTTTTTGATTAGAAACAGGGAGGGTGGCTGCTGAACAGAGTCACAGGAGTCAGCTGATGTACTTTTAACAAAAAAAAGACATTTATTAAACAAGAAAAGACAAACTATATTACAATACTCCTTTACTCACAACTATACATTTAAAGATGTATACAGATTTGTAAGGATAACACGAGTTACAAAAGTTATCTTATACTCTAATGTTCACAGCAAGTACATAGTCCATGTAAACCAATAGGTGACCTGTGAGCAGGCACACCACATCCTGCAACCAAGTGACAGATCCCACCCCTATGGACTTCTCAACTCACCCCAGATGCATGTCACACGATGAGCCAATCTGTCTCACTGAAATCCATCTTTCACACGAGGGTTTCCAATCTTCACCCTCGAAGAACCTGCTTTGGAATCTTCTCCCAAACGATGCTTTCTCTCAGACACCCTCCATAAGGGTCCATCTCCAGTGTTTCGAATTCTCCTTCTGTTGTTCCTCTCCCCTGGATCGCCACATGCATTCAAGCTTTGACTCCTATACACTCACTCTCGGATACTCAGCCATGCCAACAGAACACCACTGCTTCACATGCCCGTGGTAAAGAGTTACTGACCTTTGGCTGTCTCCTTGGATCTTCTGGCTTCTCACAATCCTATTTTGCTTTAATCTGTGTCCTGCAGCTTAATCCCTTTAAACATGGAGCTTTCTCTCTGCACCTGACTTTCACTTCCATTGAACAGTATCTTGTTCCAGATTTCTGTTCTTCATTTGACTAGAAGGTCTTCTTGGGACGTTCTTTTTTTCTACAGGGCCTGTTCCCTGGTTTCTGAGACATTCGCCTGTTCTTATGGGAAATCTGCTCTCTGCAGTTCCCTCTGCTGTGTCCAGCCTCATCTGGCTCCTGGTTTCAACTGAACTAAAAAACTGTTGTTCTGTTTTCCCCATTTCTGTGTGGGCCTCCTGTTGCTAGGCAACAGCACAGTTTTTTTTACCCTGTGTTTGTTTTAACTCCCTTGCAAGAGTCGTGAAACCTCATTGTAATGCAGCCATCTTTTAAAGTGAAACTAAAATTCAAGATCCCCCTTTCTTCTCACACCAACACCGAAATGCAAATTGTACTTAAGCTTAAAGCTAAAACTCATTCCTAGTATCCACAAGTGTAAACATAACTTGCTTAAAACTCTCTCGTTTCTAACACTTGTAAACTGATTCAGTGGGCAGAAATTTTTGCTCAAGCGGAAAATAATGCGTGATGATGTCAGGTGAGTGTCCTGATACCATTACGCACTCGTGCGATATTTCAGTTGGCGGGCACACACTAAACTCAGAAGCGCACCCACCGACAATTAAGAGGGTTATTAATAAAAGCAAAAAACTGCAGATGCTGGAAATCCAAAACAAAAACAGAAACAGAAATACCTGGAAAAGCTCAACAGGTCTGGCAGCATTGGCAGAGGAGAGCACTGTTGACGTTTTGAGTCCTCATGACCCTTCAGTTCTGTTGAAGGGTCATGAGGACTCGAAACATCAACTGTGTTCTCCTCCGCTGATGCTGCCAGACCTGCTGAGTTTTTCCAGGTATTTCTGTTTCTGTTTTTGTATAAGAAGGTTATTAAACCCATTAATGGCGCAATTAACTGGGATTTTTTGCTGCCCACCCAACATTACAGTTGGCGGGCGAGTGAATCGGCCAGGTGGCCTTTGCATTTTCAGGAAACTTCATTCAAGGATGGAATGTGGTTTCTGTCATTAAATGAACAAATAAAAATCTATGCAAAGAATGCTTATAATGGCTAAGCTCAGATGACCACTTTTGTTGCGTGGACATTTTTCACCAGATTTAAAAATCTTTATTTGATACTTTTACAGCCTTCAGCTCCCTGAGGCAGCTCTCTGCCTTCAGGGAGCTTTCTGCGAGCACTCCCCTCCTCCTGTCCCTGACCCAGACAGCACTGATCATATCAGCATGCACTTCATGCTGTCTGGCTGTTAATTGGCCTGCTAGTGTGAAATTGCAGTCAGGGGCTGATTGTGGGTGGCGGGCCATTTCCCATCCACTCTTGGGCCTGCTGAATGTGCCTGCCCATCAAACTCAAAATTCTGGCTAATGTTATTTTGTTTTGCTGTCATGTGAATAGTTTGATTTTTTTAAGGGTAAACCTCTAGTTAGAAAAAAAGGCGGGTGTTGTGATATGATGTGCATGTACCTTAAAGGGAAAAGCTACTATCAATCATTACACACCTTGACAGGATGTGATGTATTAGTCCCATGACTTATATTCAGTCTGCAAGGAGCAGGGTAGAGATTAGATGTACAGTACTTAGCCTCCTAGTAAACGTTATCTGTGTATAATCTTATCTTCAAGTAAAGGACCCATATTATTGATTCACCAATCCTTGTGTATGATTGATGTGTTTAACATTGAAGAAAAGAAGAAAATCACAGCTTCTAAGCTTCCTTTCTGTAAATTCACCACACCAGCAGAACACAAGATAATAGCTTGCTCCTTAGCAGTTTGTTATCAAATGAGGACATAAACAACCAACCACTTCTTGCACCCTTGGATGCCCATAGAAAAAGCATGAAAATAGATGCTCAGGAAAGGCTTTATTTGCTTCTCAGAAATCCTAATGATGGTAGAAGGTGGAGTAAGTGGTCTTAAAAATCTGCTGATGGTCCAAAACAAGTGGAGAAATTAAAATTGGGCAAGAGCAAGAAGGCAGAATTGGAGGAATGCTGAGATCTTAGATGATTGTAAGGCTGAAGGGGGTAACAGAAATAGGGAGGGCTGAGGCCAGGAATTCTAGTGAAGGTAGGGGATAATGTGTATTGTTTGGGCATCATTGAGGAACCTGCTTCATTTTTGGATCTTGCTAGTCCTAGGTGTCAGTTATGGCTCAGTAGTAAAACTCTCAGCTGTGAGTCCAGAGGTTATGGTTTTAAGCCCCACTCCAGTGACTTGCGCCTATAATGCAGAGCAGTGAGTCATTCAGAGATGCTGTCTTTTGGATAATGTTAAACCGAGGCCCCATCTGATCTTTCAGGTGGATGAATGAAAAAAAGCAAAGAAGTTCTCCCTCATGTACTGTCAAATATTTATCTCTCAACCAAAATCATTATAGCATCATCTGGTTATTATTGTCCTGCTATTTGTGAAACTTTGGCTTCCATGTTTCCGATATTACAATAGTGACATTTTTTCACTTGGCTGTGAATCTATTTGGAATATCTGATGTCATGAAAGTTGATATACATATTTCAGAGCATAAGACCATAAGATCTAGGAGTAGAAGTAGGCCATTTGGCCCACCAAGTCTGCTCCACCATTCAATGAGATCATGGCTGATCTGATAATTCTCAACTCCACTTTTCTGCCTTTTCCCATAACCCTTGATTCCCTTACTGATTAAAAATCTGTCTATCCCAGCCTCTCACCCCTCTGCGGTAAAGCATTCCACAGATTCACTGCCTGCTGACAGAAGAAATTCCTCCTCATCTCTTTCTTAAATGAGTGACCCCTTATTCTGAGATTATGCCCTCTAATGCTAGACTCTCCCACAAGGGGAAACAACCTCTCAGCACCTACCCTGTCAAGCCCCCTAATGGTCTTATATGTTTCAATAAGGTCACCTCTCATTCTTCTAAACTCCAGTGAGGACAGGCCCAACCTACTCAACCTCTCCTCATAAGAAAACCCCTCCATACCCGGGATCAACCAAGTGACCCTTCTGTGGACTGCCTGCAATGCCAGTATATCTTTCCTTAGATAAGGCGACCAAATTTGTTCACAGTATTCTAGTTGTGGTCTAACTAGTGCTTTGTGTAGTTTTAGCAAGGATTCCCTATTTTTATACTCTATTCCCTTTGAAATAAAGGCCAACATTCCATTTGCCTTTCCTATTACCTGCTGAGCTTGTATGCTACCTTTTTTTGATCCGTGCATTTCTTTTCACATATTTGCTAGGTTTTTTATGTTTTACGTTATTGCTAAATTTTCTCCATCCCTTTCTGAAGATGCTTTGCTAGTTTACTGAACAGAATAAAAAAGATCCAAATCAATGAACTGGGATGACAGAGGACATTTTTCAAGATATCTCTTTTCAGAGGGAGCAGAGATTTATGTACGATAAAGCTAATTTTGAAATGAGTAATGTGAGAACAGTTATCTTGCACCAATAAATGCAAGGCTGCCACTTAATATTGGAGGCCAGGTCTGTAATATTAAAAATGATTTACAAATACAATGTTAATTCCCCCCATTTAGAATAATGTCAATACAAGAAACCTGTTCTCTATTATAGCCAGACAGGAATGCGATATTCTAGCTAAGTTCCAACAGAATATTATATAAAGTAAAGAAAGTATGCTGAGAAACAAAACACTATAATGATTTTTTAATATAAATAAATAATGAGAAACACTACAGGCTGACGAGACCTGTCCCAGCTTACATTCCTTTTCCACCCCTACCCCCACTAAAATTGCTCACTTTTTCTCAGTTCCTCTCCTTAAGGTACTGATTCATGCTGGTCAATGATTCCATAGGTGCCAGCAGCACCACCACCCCCATCCAACCCCAGTCCTTCACTGAAATGGCCATTCTAATGGGGGAGTCAAAACAATATATCAAACCGGAGCTTTTGCAATGTACATTGCAACCACCTTGATCCAATTCTCACTGTACACACACCAGGCACACATTCTGCTGCAGTGACCGTGCAGGCAGGAGCAGGAGCCCTAGGTGACTTTTTTTCTCCCCCTTCCCTAGCCTGAGAGCACACAGGTATCAGATATAGTGCCCCTATTACTGCCTCAACTGCGGCCTACTAACTCAGTTCAAGGAATTGAACCAGACATCTTTTTGGTTTCTATAGTTCAGTGGCATATCAGGTGATGCATTTATCCACTTCTTTGTGTACTAGTCAATACTCTGTGACATTCCTTAAGTGAAATATGCCCTGAAAGCTCTTGGTACTGGGAAGATTTATGGAATATGGATGAGAGGGAGCCCTTTATGTGCTGTGATTTTAATGAAATAAATTCCTGACTTTATTTAAGGTTTTTCTAGACATAAAAATGCCTAATAATTTTTAAAGGCTGCCAGCACAGGTTGTAAACTAAGGTCAAGTATGCTCTGAGGACAGGAACTATCTGCAGGAAAAGCCAGGTAAACACTACAGGGTCTGGAAATAGATATTAGGCCCCAGAGAAAAGTCAGGCCTGTGTAGAGAATAGCCTTTGTAGATAATTCTAAAATTATTTTGACCAGAAGGCTTTAGAGAGGGTGCAGTAATAATTTATCAGAATGGTTCCAGGAATGAGGGAGTTCAGTTATGAGAATAGATGCACTGCAAGAACTCACCTAGCTTCCTTAGACTGCACCTTCCAAACCCACGACCACTACCACCTAGAAGGACAAGGACAGCAGATTCATGGGAACACCACCATCTGGTAGTCCCCCTCCAAACCACTCACCATCCTGACTTGGAAATATATCGCCATTCCTTCACTGTCGTTGGGTCAAAATCCTGGCACTCCCTTGCTAACAGTACTGTGGGTGTACCTACATCAGATGAACTGCAGCAGTTCAAGAAGGCAGCTCACCACCATCTTCTCAAGGGCAATTAAGGATGGGCAATAAATGCTGCCCTAGCCAGCGACACCCACATCCCATGAATGAATAAATAAAAATAATGGAAAAGCTGGAGCTATCATCTCAAGGGAAGAGAAGGTTGAGAGGGGATTTGATAGAGATTTTCACAATCCACTAGACAAAGTCAATAGAGTGAAACCGATGGAGGAGTCAAAAACCAAAGGACACAGATATAAGGTGATTGACAAAAGAACCAAAAGTGACATGTGGGTTATTTTTTAATGCAGAGAGCTGTTAAGATCTGGAATGCACAGCCTGGTTGAGGCAAATTCAATCATGGTTTTAAAAAGGTAATTGGATAAGCACCTGAAGAGAAACTATTTGCAGGGCTACAGGGAAAAGGCAGGGGAATGGGACCAACCAAGTTACTCTTGCAGAGAGCTGGCTCTGATACGACAAGCTGAATGGCCTCATTTTGTGCGGTAACAATTATAAACTATGATTCTATGGGTAGTTAAATCATTTATTTAAGATTTTATATGTGCTCAATAAATGACATGTTATTAATGGCTCAAAATTCATCATAGTTCCTAAAGCTGGAAAAATATTTTGAGCAATTTGAGTGGTTGGTTTTGTTGTAGCTTTTTTTTTGTTTATTTGTTCTTGGGATGTGAGTGCCACTAGCAAGGCCAACATTTATTGCCAACTTCTAATTGCCTTTGAGCAGGCGGTGTGAACCACCTTCTTGAACAGCTGCAGTCCATGTGGTGTAGGTACACCCACAGTGCTGTTAGGAAGAGAGTTCCAGGATTTTGACCCAGCAACAGTGAAAGAATGACAAAACAGTTCCAACTGACAGTATGTGGTTTGGAGGGGAACTTGCAGTTGGTGGTGTTCCCATGTATCTGCTGCTGTTGCCCATCTAGGTAGTAGTGGTTGCAGATTTTAAAGATGCTGTCGAAGGAGCCTTAGTGAGTTGCTGCAGTGCATCTTGTAGATGGTACACACTACTGCCACTGTGCATCAGTGATGGAGAGAGTGAATGTTGAAGGTGGTGGATGGGTGCCAATTAAGCGGACTGCTTTGTCCTGGATGGTGTTTAGCTTCTTGAATGTTGTTGGAGCTGCACTCATCCAGGAAAATGGAGAGTATTTCATCACACCTCTGACTTGTGCCTTGTAGATGGAAATATATCGCCATTCCAGGCTTTGGGGAGTCAGGAGTTGAGTTATTCTCTGCAGAATTCTGATCTGCTCTTGCAGCCATAGTGTTTACATAGATAGTCCAGTTCAGTTTCTGGTTAATGGTAACCCTCAGGATGTTGATAGTGGGGGAAATTCGTCGATGGTGATGCCATTGAATGTCAAGGGGAATTGGTTAGGTTTTGTTTTGTTGGAAATGGTCATTGCCTGGAATACAAATGTTACTTATCACTTACCAGTCTAAGTCTGAACATTATCCAGGTCTTGCTGCATATGGACACAGACTGCTTGTTCTTCTAGCCAGTAGAGGCTGTGAGTTTGGAAGGTGTTGTTGAAGGAGTCTTGGCAAGTTGCTACAGTGCATCTTATAGATAGCACAAACTGCTGACACCGCATCTGTGGTAGAGGGACTGAATGCTAACGGTGGTGGATGGGGTGAAATCAAGCAGACATTTTTGTCTTAGATGGCATCAAATTTCTTGATTGTTGTTGGAGCTGCACTCACCCAGGCAAGTGGAGAGTATTCAATCACATTCCTGACTTGTGCCTTGTAGATGGTGGACAGACTTTGAGGAGTCAGGAGGTGAGTTACTCATCACAGAATTCCCAGCCTCTGTCCTGCTCTTGTAGCCATAGTATTTTTATGGTTTGTCTAGTTCAGTTTGTTATAGATTTCATATGACAGCTATATTTTAAACTGCATGAGGGACTAAAACCTCACATTGCATATTTTTTTATAAAATGTACATAGTTAACCTCATGGATATTTCTAAAATTTTTAAAACTGAACAAAGATCCCTTAAATTGCTGAAACTGTGTCTGTCTGTGACCCCAGAACAAAAAAAGCCACTTTGCAGTTTTGTAAATCTCACACCTTGTTATCTCTTAGGAGCTACTAATGATCACCTGGGGATTACACAGTCCAATTTGAAAGGGAAGTACATCGAAGGCCTTTTGTAGTTGATAACCCAGGCTGGCCAGAGGAGATGGAACATCTACTAAGACAATGGCCTCTCAAACGTTCATAATGGCTAAGACATCAGCCTGGAACACAAAGCCAATTTCCAAACATTGGACAAACATCCTTTGTTGAAGACATTGTGGAAAGGGAAAGTCACAGAACCTAGGCCTCTGGCTTGTTGAACAAGTAACATTGCCTTGCTGGGCTTAGTTTGCTGTTTAACATTTGACTAGTAGGCCACATCAAAGGAGCTCTAGCCTAGGTTGAACACCTGGCCCCAACTACCCTACTTCTGTTGGAAGTTCTGTACCATCACCTACAAAACTGATTCATTTCTGCATGCCTTTCTCATTGTGTGAAGGCAACACCACCAGAAAGGTGAATTATATAGCATTGGGCCACTGACCTCCATGAAGGAATAGTCTCGGCTAGTTCTGGAACAGTCCCTGCAGATTGGAGGGTGGCAAATATAACCCCACTATTTAAAAAAGGAGGGAGGGTAAATGCAGGGAATTACAGACCTGTTAGCCTAACATCAGTGGTAGGGAAAATGCTAGAGTTTATTACATAGGATGTGATAACAGGACACTTAGAAAACATCAACGGGATTAGACAAAGTCAACATGGATTTATGAAAGGGAAATCATGTTTGATAAATGGAGTTTTTTTGAGGGTGTAACTAGCAGAATAGATAAAGGAGAACCATGGATGCGGTGTATTTGGATGTTCAGAAAGCTTTTGATAGAGTCCCACATAAGAGGTTAGTGTGCAGAACTAAAGCACATGGGGTTGGGGGTAATATGTTGGCATGGACTGAGAAATGGTTAGCCAACAGGAAACAGACAGTAGGAATAAATGGGTCTTTTTCTGAATGGCAGATGGTGACTAGTGAGGTACCACAGGGATCAGTGCTTGGGCCCCAGCTATTCACAATATATCAATGATTTGGATGAGGGAACCAAGTGTAATATTTTCAAGTTTGTTGGCGACACAAAAATAGGTGGGAATATGAATGGTGAGGAGGATGTTGAGAGGCTTCAAGGCGATTTAGAAAAGTTGAGTGAGTAGTCAAATACATGGCAAATACAGTGTAACATGGATAAGTGTGAAGTTATCCACTTTGGTAGGAAAAACAGAATGGCATATTGTTATTTAAATGGTGATGGTTGGCAAATGTTGATGTACAAAGGGACCTGGGTGTCCTTGTACATCAATCACTGAAAGCAAGCATGCAGGTGCAGCAAGCAGTTAAGAAGGCAAATGGTATGTTGGCCTTCATTGTGAGAGGACTTGAGTACAGGAGCAAGCATGTCTTACTGCAGCTATACAGGGCCTTGGTGAGACCACACCTGGAGTATTGTGTGCAGTTTTGGTCTCCTTACCTAAGAAAGGATATACTTGCCATAAAGGGAATGCAGCAAAAGTTCACCAGGCTGAGTACTTGGATGGCAGGATTGTTGTATGAGGAGAGATTGGAACAACTAGGCCTGTATTCACTGGAATTTGGAAGAATGAGAGGGGATCTCATTGAAACGTATAAAATTCTAACAGGGCTGGACAGACTAGATACAGGGATGATTTTTCCTATGGCTGGGGGGGCCGAGAACAAGGTCACAGTCTCAGGATTCAGGGTAGGCCATTTAGGACCGAGATGAGGAGAAACCTCTTCACGCAGAGTGTGGTGAACATGTGAAATTCTCTACCACAGAAGGCTGTGGAGGCCAAGTCACTGAATATATTTAAGAAGAAAATAGATTTCTGGACTCTAAAGGCATCAAGGGGTATAGGGAGAGAGCAGGAGTACGGTGTTGAGATAGAGGATCAGCCAGAATGGCAGAGCAGGCTTGAAGGGCCGAAAGACCTACTCCTGCTTCTATTTTTCTACATTTCTTTGTTTGCTAATATTGGACTTTGCTTCTGGACTCTGGAACCCACGTGAAACAATATTTCTTTTCTCTGTGGTGTCTATACTGTAAATCTTTCTTTCCTCTGTTCCCTCGCTTTACTATCTGAATAAGAGGGGCATGCTGCGAACCTTCTTTCGTGTTTTGAGTGGGTGCAAATAAACTAACCCTTTGAGTTCATCCTTTCTCAAGTTTGCAGTGGGGTTATTAATAGAAAATTGGATTCCACCAAAACTGGGGCTGTTGGGAAATATGCCACCGCTTATAAAGAGGGAAACAAATCAAAATACCTTTCTGTTTATGGACAGGTGGTGAGAGGAGAAATTAGTGCTGTTTAAATTAACTGCCCCTTCTGTCTGTAACAACTGTCTCCTTTAAGTCAAGGTAAAATAGAGTCATTTGTAGATGGGGGTTGGGGCCTCCTGCAAGATCTGCCTGGAAACAAGTCCATTTGACCTCATACAGAGTCTGCCTGAAACAAACTTGTGACCTGCTTATTGTGGAGATAGAAACTCAAATTGAAATTGATTCAAAAGCAGGTGCAAATTTGAACACCTGGAATCAAAGTGCGGAATCGTCCAGTTGCATTGGCGGTGGGTGTCATGGCAAGCATGAGCAGACAGTATGGCAAGATGGCCAAAAATCGATTGTAGGCCTTCGTAAAACTAGTTTGTGATCATCCACTCCATCCATCAATGGTGGGCTGTGTTCCTGCCGCTGCACATAGGTTTCAATACTTTAGCATCTCATTATAAGCCCTGCTTGGCACAATCATCCACCTGGTCATTCGGGCATGTTGGCGTGTGTTTCACAACTGTACATAAGCAACATGCACCTGGTGAGCTGCACTTCATTCGGCACTTTGAGGTTTGTTTGTCTACCTTGCTTCAGGCAACTCTCGTGGTCATCAGCATCAGGCTTCACATGCAGCACCACATCACTTTTAGCGGGCTCATGGGTAGGTCTCTACCTACCAGACCAGATATAAGGCAGGGGGTGGCTTTTCAAAGGCTGCAGGTCTGGGGCTTGCTTGGGGAAGGGAGAGAAGTGGCCTTAGGCAAGAGAAGAAGCTGTAGGACGAAAGCTGTACAGGGGAAGGGGATATCCCAGGGTATTTTCGGGAGCACATGTTGATCTGTTCAAGTGGCCTCAGATGGTGAGGGCTGAGGAGGCAGCCTCCAGAGGAGATGAGGCCAGATGGAGATGTGAGGGTGTGTGTGAGAGAGTGAGTGGTGATGTCCCTTGAACTGGCAGTGAGTGAGATGCCAGAGAATGTGTGATGGGCTTATGAGTGTCTGCGTTTAGAGTGATGAGATGGTTAACTTACCTTGGCGGCACGGCTGAGATCATTCATCTGTTTTCTGCAGTGGATACCTGATCTCTTGAGCGCAGCATTGGCACTGACCACCTCTGCCACCTCCAGCAAGCCGAGTGGTGAGACTGATGGGCTTCCTGAAGCCAGAGTTGAGATAGAGGGCATCGAGGTGGGCCTCCATTGTGTCCAGAAGCTGTCCCAGGGATGTGCCACTGAATCGGGGGGCTGCAGTCTTCCTGGTTTCATCGGAGCAGTCTTGGGCTGCAAGCATTGAGATTCGTGTGCATGGCTGCAGTTTAAATATAGTGCCTGGAGTGAAAAAGTGGCGAGGTAATGACATGGCAGGCAAATCGGAGTCCACCCACCAGCGAGATGGCATGTTTCCTGTGGCTGCATACTTAATGAGGCAGGAAGGGGGTGATAGGCATGAAAACTCACCATTGTGGCCAGGGGTAAAACGTCCATTTTCATGCTTGCTACCACACTTAGTTCAAATGTGGGATGATTCCGCCCAAAGGAGGAGGCAATTGGCCTTACTGCTGCCTGCCTCACAGATTCTTAGTCAGTCAGATCAAGGGGTTTGAGGGAGAAGACTGAAAGTAGGTGCTGTTATAACAGGTAGAAGATAAGGACTGTTTTTGGGTTAACCAGCAAGCAGAGTGCTGGTGCGGATGAAACCCCTGTTCAAGGAAACCAGGATTGTGGGGAATTGAAAACCAAGGAATCACCAGAGGGTACCTTGCTGGTCCATTCAATTATGCTCAGAAAATTGAGGGAAGGGGACTTTGTTTTAAAGGAAACAGTAAGATGTATCCTGGTGGAACAGGGAGAAGAGATCCTGTTAAAGCTAGGAGGGGCTTTGTACTTAAAAAAAGAAGACCACTGGTGGGATTTTCCAGCCCCACCTTCCACCGAGATCATCTGGTCCTGCCAAAAGTCAACGGATTTTTACCTGGTTACAACATCTCCCACGGTGGCTCCTGCTACAGCACGGCTGGAAAATCCCGGCCTACATTTCTACAGAGAGTGTGGTGTAATGTATAAAAGTAGCGTGGGGTTTTGGTCATGTTAAGAAGTTAGTAGGGGATACCTTTTCTGTATTTCAGTGTATTTGTTGCCTTCGAAGTGATATTTATTCTATGTTGATTTTAGTGTGTTTTTACAGTGAAAGTTTTCAAATGTGAAATCTTCTCATTTGATTCCTTTGCATCAGCCACTGGGAAATGCATATCTCTTTTTAAAAGTTATAGTCTCTACAGGGATTGTAACAAGTTTCTGCTCAATGGTAGCCCCCAGGGAGTTGATAGTGGGGGATTCAATGATGGTAATGCGATTGAATGTCAAAGGGAAATTATTTGATTCTTTTGTTATAGATGGTCATTGCCTGGCACTTGTGTGGCACGAATGTTGCTTGCCACATACCAACCCAAGCCTGAATTTTGTTCAGGTCTTGCTGCAGGCAGGCATGAACTGATTCAATATCTGAGGGGTTGCGAATGGTACTGAACACTGTGCACTGCTTGAACACTGATAGGTTTTTGTTACTTGCTGGTTGGTTGTCAGATGTTTTCCTGACTCTAGTTATATTTAAGAACAATAAATGTAATTAAGTTAATTATGATTTATTTTAACTTCAGCACTTTTTGGCCTAATGGACACTTTCCAATTATGTCTTGGATGTGGGATAACTTGTGTGGTGGATGCAGTGTGTGGGCGGACACTGCATGCAGGCAAATGTAGTGTGTGAGGCAGTCTATACTTGGAGTAGAGCTGCGCTGATATTTCCAGTACAATTCCCCCAAAATTGGCCAAACTAACTCAAAGTTCAAGGGATTTCAATTGCAAATTGTGTCCAATGCAAATTGAGTTTTTTTTAGATGTAGGGGTGTTGATAGAGATCACTTTAAAAGCTTAGTTTTTTCAGTTTATTAAGGAACTGATTACTAACAGTAATGAAACTAGTAATAGTTCATTATAGGCTTTTAGAATTGGGTTATTCACAGGCAGTTGATCACTCTGATTAAAATTGTTTACTTTTAGTGGTAAACCCATTTTCAACTGTACCAATCAAATAGCACCAGGTGACCACTCTTAAATATATTCAGGAATATTTTTAGCGCAAAAAATAATTACGCTTCTTTTTTATTCATTCCTGGAAAGTGGATATTGCTGGCAAGGCCAGCATTTATTGTCCTTTACAAGTTGCCTGTGTTCAGAAAAGCTGCCCAATTGCATTGGTTCACGTAAGATTTTATGTTTTGCATACAAATGAGTTTAAGCATAAAGTTGAGCAAAGGAAATTCAATTCAGAGTATTAATAAATCCAGAAAGGGAATAGAGGTAGCCACCATTTCAAGGGGAACTTAAATTTTAAGGGCGAGGGAGCTTTCCTTGATAATTCAATGACCAGGATTTTCCGGCCCCATTGTGGTAGGAACAGCCATAGGACATGTAGCAGCCTAGCCAAATGTCCATTGACTTTCAGTGAGACCAGATGATCCCGGTGGCCGGTGGGGCCAGAAAATCCTGCCCAATGTGTTCAGGCTGGCGTTAGATGCAACTGTTCTACTCAGAGATCAGTCGCGGTAGGAGACTCCCAGTGGACAGCAGAAATCCTTTAGGGATGTCCTCTAAGCACCTCTGAAGAGGTCAAACATCCCTGCTGATATGGGAGTCCCTGGCTTGTGACTGATCAAAATGGAGAAGGTTCATTCAGGAAGGCACCAAACACACCGAGAGACTTTGTCAGAAGCATGCAGAGGTGAAGTCAAAGTGTTGGAGAGCACACACAAACCTCCGAACAATTGGCCTACCCGACCATTCAAGCACCACCAGCCCCACATATGGCAGAGTCTGCGGATCACCCATTGGACTTATCAGCCATCTCAGAACACTTCGACCCAGAGTGGAAGCAAGTTATCTTCATTCGTGAGGGACCAACTAAGGAGAAGGGAGGGGTGTATACATGGAGCAAACTCCCACCCCATCAAGTATGCTTCAGATGTCCAGAAGAGTGGAAAATCTTGGCCAACAAATTAAGACTTAATTTGTTTTACTTTTTACAATTCAAAAAATAATTTTCAATGCAAATTACATCCAGATCACTGATTGTGCCCAAAGCAGAATTTTTTGGCTGGTGGTTTGTTTGTATATATGGCATTTTCATGGGTGTGGAAGATGCAGTAGATGCAAAATTCTAAATAGACAGAACTTCCTATTAGCCTCTAATTTCTACTCAGGTTCCTATCAATTCGAATTTGCGATTCTAAGAGGTGACAAGGGGTGTGCAAGAGCAGACGAGAATGATTGATTTACATTCACCCTTTTGTATTTTGTATTTGTTCTGTCTTTTAAAACGATGCAAATCAAACAGATGTTCAAATTTTCTTAGTTCACAATACGAAACCTATTAATCTCATTCGTGAAACATTAATGAACTGCTCAGCTTATCAACCGTGTTAAAAGTAATTCTAGTGGCTATAGCCAGTAAGGAGTTACTGGACTGGAAACTATTGAAAAGCTCTGTTAAAAATAACTTTACTGGAAATGAAACAGAAGTCTCCCAGGGGTTAGATGGAAGTATGTTATGAAACTTAATGGCTCTCTGTTTCCAACCCTCTGACAATAAACTACATCTATGATCGAATAGGTATGCCATTTCTACAGCAACATCAGTTTCCCACAGACTTACGTAAAGAATTATGTCTAAGTTACTTATCATAATAGTTTAAGTAGTCTAATTTTCCAAATCACTTGTTCTTAATGATTTCTTGTTTTAATTGAAAATATCTTGGGATTACTTGTTATAATACTTGTAGGGGTGAGTATTCAGATATCAGTAATTTTTGCAAGTGATCTGTTAACATTTAGAAACAGCAATATGATCTAAAACTAAATTGGTTATTAAAGATGGTAGTTTCCAGGTTCTCATGTTTTTAAGGGTGCAACATTTTAAGGAAGCACATCTGATCAATGGTAATCACACTGCAGTTCCCAAATACTGGAGTGACCTGCACATATGTTGATTATTAATCAACACAGAGTTGGCATAATTAAGCCTCACGTTTCAGTAAACCCAGCAAGATGATAGTGACAGTCTTCATTGTAAAGGAGGATTTAAATTTTAAGATGGGGTGCTTGTCCCAATAATTCAACATATTTAGGCTGAGGTTGGGGGCTTATACAGAGGCAAATTTCCACCCCATCAAAGATGCACCAGGATTCGCAGAAGTGGAAATTCAAAGTTAAGTCTGCTTTATCTTAACTTGTTCTAGCTATTTTGTGATTTGGTGGGTTCAGTAATAATGTGTTCATTTTATAATATACTGCAGATTGAAAATGTTCCTTCACCACATGTCTGGAAATCTGCGGGATGGAATTTTACACTAATAAATGGCATATTCATTGCGGTTTGGCACTTTAAACAAAACAAGAAATCAGTTCTTTGTAGAATAGCTCTTTGAAGCTTTGATTTCGTCAACCACAGACCAAGTGTAGAGAAACAGAGGGACCTTGGAGCTCATGTTCACAGATCCCTGAAGGTGGCTGAGCAGGTCAACATGGTTAAGAAGAGTATAGGGTCCTTGCCTTTATTAGCTGAGGTATGGAAAGTAAGAGCTGAGAGGTTATGCTGGAACTTTATAAGACACTAGTTAAGCCAAAGCTGGAGTACGGCATATATTACAGGTTACCATATTATAGGAAAGATGTTTGCATAGAGAGGGTATGGAGGAAATTTATGCAGATGTTGCTTGGACTTGAGAATTTTAGTTATGAGGAAAGATTGAATCAATCAGGGTTGTTTCCTATGGGTCAAAGGAGATGAGTGAAGATCTAACTGAAGTATACAAAATTATGAATGATGTAGATAAAGTAGATAGGAAGGCTCTATTCCCCTCGGTTGAGGGGTCCTTATCCAGTGAATACAGATTTAACGTAATAAGTAGCAGGTTTAGAGGGGATTCAAGGGAAATGTTTTTCATCCAGAGGGTGGGGGAGGGGTGAGGGGGGGGCGCGGTTTGTGGCGGTGGGTGGGTAGTGGGGGGGATCTGGAACTCTGCCTAAAAGCGTGGTAGAGGCAGGAACCCTCATAAAATTTAAAAAGTACTTGGATGTGCACTTGAAGTGCTCTAACATACAAGGCTATGGACTGAAAGCTGGAAAGTGGGATTGAGCTAGATGGCTGCTAGTTGGGAGCCTGGACACAATGGGCTAAATAGCCTCCTTCCATACTGTAAATTTCTATGATTCTATGATTGAAGTCCTTGTGAGGATTAGCCTAGCTATCATGCTAACTGCTATAATGGTTTTGGGTTACCCAAAAACTGGAGAATAATTTTTACATATTTTAAACTTGAACATTGTTAATGTATATGTCCAACAAGGATTACATTCTGATGGACGATGGCAGCTCAACTTAAAACTTGAGATGATGTAACATATGACAGTAGTTTGCTGATTTTTCTCTTCGTATGTCCATAAAACATATAATACAGGAGATAGGAACAAAGTTTCACCTCCATTCCCACAAATAGTTAAACTAAAATTGTTAATGTTGAAAAATGTTTTAAGCTGTGACAGCTTGCTGGCTGCCCTTTTCTGTTGATGCTGAAGTTCTTCAAACCTTGCCACAGCTGTTCTCCACTCTGGCACAGGTGTGATTCTCCAGCAGAAGCTGATGAGGCCACGTCTCATATGTAAATCATCCTGGAAAGACTGATGGGGGTCATCTGGGCATCTGCAATGTAGGCAGAAGTCTCCCTCTTATAAGGGATGTGCCCTAATCTTGCAATAATATTGAAAACACAGGGCAATTGATCAATTAAGGGTTCGTAGTTCAGTCTATTGACTGCTCACTGTTGTTACCAATATGGTAATAAAATGCTCAGCCTTGCTTGCCTGAGACCTATAAGGCAAAGGTGCGCTAAATCCTCATCAGAGAGTTGCTGTACGCTGATGATGCTGCAGCAGCATTCCACACAGAAGAACACCTTCAGCAGCAAATAGACAGACTCTCTCACCCTATAAAGAGTTTGGTTTGACCATCAGCATCAAGCAGACAAATGTTATGGTCCAGAGTGTTGCCATGCCACCATCGATCAGCACTAACAATGTTACGTTGCATGTTGTTGATAGTTTCATATCTAGACTCCATAGTCAGCAGCAATTTCTCACTTGGTGCTGAAATTAACACATGGATCACAAAAGCCGAATAAGAGATTGTAGAGCAACAGCAACCTGACTAAAACCACTAAACAGCAGGTCTACCAAGCCTAAGTCCTCAGTGCCCTGCTCCACAGTGGTGAGACCTGGACAACATTTACTAGGCAGAAGAAAAGTCTGACCTCATCTCCTCTGGAGATCTTCCTTCCACAGCTTCCAACCTCATAGTCTCTCAACCTCGGAAGGCCCACTTCTACCTCCTACCCAAAATCCACAAACAGGACTGTTGCGGCAGATCGATCGTATCAGCCTGCTCCTGCCCCACGGAACTCATTTCTTGCTATCTTGACTCCATTCTCTCTCCCCTTGTCCAGTCCCTTCCCACCTACATCCGTGATTCCTCTGATACTCTACATCATATTAACAATTTCCAGTTCCCTGGCCCCAACTGCCTCCTCTTCACCATGGACGTCCAATCCCTCTACACCTCCATCCCCCACCAGGATGGTCTCCGCTTCTTCCTCGAACAGAGGCCCAAACAATCCCCACCCATCACTACTCTCCTCCATCTGGCTGAACTTGTCCTCTCACTGAACAATTTCTCTTTAAACTCCTCGCACTTCCTCCAAATAAAAGGTGTGGCTATGGGTACCTGCATAGGCCCCAGCTATGCCTGTCTCTTTATGGGGTATGTGGAACATTCCTTGTTCCAATCCTACTCCAGCCCCCTCCCACAACTCTTTCTCTAGTATATCAATGATTGCTTCGGTGTTGCTTCATGCTCTCGTCTGGACCTGGAAAAATTTATTAATTTTGCTTCCAATTTCCACCCTCCATCATTTTCACATGGTCCATCTCTGACACTTCCCTTCCCTTCCTTGACCTCTCTGTCTCAATTTCTGCTGATAGACTGTCCATCAATATTCATTACAAGCCTACCGATTCCCACAACTACTTTGATTACATCTCCTCACACCCCGCTTCCTGTAAGGACTCAATCCCATTCTCTCAGTTCCTTCACCTCCATTGCATCTGTTCTGATGATGCCACTTTCAAAAACAGTTTCTCTGACATGTCTTCCTTCTTCCTTAACCAAGGTTTTCCACCCACGGTGGTTGACAGGGCCCTCAACCGTGTCCAGCCCATCTCCCCCGCATCTGCCCTCACACCTTCCTCTCCCTCCCAGAACCATGATAGGTTCCCCCTTGTCCTCACTTATCACCCCACCAGCCTCCACATCCGAAGGATCATCCTCCGCCATTTCTGCCAACTCCAACATGATGCCACCACCAAACACATCTTCCCTTCACCCCCCGGAAGCATTCCGTAGGGATTGTTCCCTCCGGGACACCCTGGTCCACTCCTCCATCACCCCCTACACCTCAACCCCCTCCCACGGCACCTTCCCATGCAACCGGAGCAGGTGCAACACCTGCCCCCTTACTTGCCCTCTCCTCACCGTCCAAGGGTCCAAATGCTCCATTCAAGTGAAGCAGCATTTCACTTGCACTTCCCTCAATTTAGTCTACTGCATTCGCTGCTCCCAATGCGGTTTCCTCTACATTGGAGAGACCAAACACAGACTGGGTGGCCGCTTTGCGGAACACTTTCAGTCTGTCCTCAAGCATGACCCAGACCTCCCTGTCGCTTGCCTTTTCAACACTCCACCCTGCTCTCATGCCCACATGTCCGTCCTTGGCCTGCTGCAATGTTCCAGTGGAGTTCATCACAAACCGGAGGAACAGCACCTCATCTTCCGACTAGGCACTTTACAGCCTTCCGGACTTAATATTGAGTTCAACAATTTTAGATCATGAACTCTCTCCTCCATCCCCACCCCCTTTCTGATCCCCCTTTTTTCCAATAACTTATATAGATTGCTCTTTTCCCACCTATTTACATTATATTTAAATGTATTTCCATCCATTGTTTTATCTCTACTTTTTAGCCTATTTCGATCCCTTCCCCCCAACCCACCCCCACTAGGGCTATCTGTACCTTGCTCATCCTGCTTTCTACCCTTAATGTCACCATTAGCACATTTCTTAGCTAATATCACCACCGTCAACACCTCTTTGTCCTTTTGTCTATGACATCTTTTGGTTATTTCCACCCATCGCTGGCCCGCTATCCAGCTCTACTCATCCCACCCACCCCCCTTAAACCAGCTTATATTTCTTTTATTTTTCCTTAGTTCTATTGAAGAGTCATACAGACTTGAAACGTTAACTGTGTTCCTCTCCGCAGATGCTGTCAGATCTGCTGAGTTTTTCCAGGTATTTTTATTTTTGTTTTTGTGTTGAGAAGAAAAGTCTGAGCAGTTTCCACCTTCAATGTCTCAGACCTTATCTTTGGTATCTCTTGGCAGGATGAGGCCACCAATTCAGAGGTTCTGGAGTGTGCTAATTCCATCAGCATACAGTTACAATCGGATAAGGAGAGGTAGGGTGGCTCCCCTCCTTTCCTCTTCCTCGTTTGACCACGACAGTCTTTTTTAAAATGGCGTATACATGCCAATTCAGTGAGTGCTTAAAGTTTACGTGCTGTGACTGTAAAGTACGCAGACAGGTTTCCTTGAGATTTTGAAAAGAGAAAAGTATTTATTGTACTTAACCGAGTCTAAGGAAAATAATAAAAGAACACTCCAACTTACAATGCTCACACACACTCAGGTTCACAGACACAAAAAATAGGCTACAAGGTGGAAGGATAGATTGTGAGATATTTTAAAGTCTAATAAAGATTAAAGTTGTACAGATCTCATAGGTTGGCGACTAGGATGGATCCTGGCTGAGCTTGGTGGTCCCTCAGGATTTGGTGTGAAGTGGTTTAAAGATGGTTGCGTTTGATTCACCTTTTCTTCTGGAGACAGTAACTACTGGGTTGAGGTTTTTTTTTAAATCTTGGCCTGTGTGGCACATGGGTAGTCAAACAGAAGACAGGGTTTGAGCTGCAGTATAGGTGGAGAGAGGGAGAGAAAGAGGACTCAGGACCTTCTGTCCCCTGGTGCCTCTGTGCTCTTGGTTTCCAGACTGGCTTGTTTCTCCCTGGTTCTTGGAATAAATAAGATTTGTTATCTGAAGTCAGGTTTGATCATGCGATCACATGGTTAATACTTCCATTGTCCACGTAAATGATTCAAGTCAGAAGCCATTGAGAATTCATGGTGGCTGTTCATACCTACTGATGATGAATTTGTTTCTCTACAGCTCTCTTCGTTAAGTGTCAAGCTCAGAGACATGGGGCTGAATAGAAAGGGGGGCAGACAGTTTTCCCCCCCACCAAGCACCCCCAAACCAGAAGCAAAGTCGTCATGGAGCCAACCTGTTCCACATTGGCCTGTCCCACAGCCATAATGCAGTCACATAATGGGCGGGCTTAACAAGGGCAATGTGGGACTTCCACCCCTACTAAGGAAGAAGTCCTGCCCTCTGGGGCTGCCAGCCAATCGGATTGGCTGGTAGCTCCATCAGTCCTGGCAGCGCCAAGAGTGCATTACTGGTCACTGCCAGGACTGCAAGAAGAGGAATAAGAAGGCCCATGGATCCCCAGCGCCTGTAAGTCCGGGGTTTTGGGCATGGAGGGTTTTGGTAGGTCAGTGAGGGGAGTGAGGGGGTAAGGGGGTGTTGGATTTAAGGCTGCAGAATGTTAGGAAAAAAATGGGGTTCCCTTTAAGGGGGCTATCCCCCAATCAGCAAAGGACTTTTCTGTCTTTTGAAGAATGGAGTTAAAAGATTGGGCTGCCCACTCCTGCCTTTCTGCCTACACCAAACACTTTATGGAATGGACAGCATGTAATCAGAGTCAATTGTCTTTGCGACAGGACTAATTGACCCTTGATTATCTATTTGAATTTGGCAGATGGGGTGGTGATTTTGGCTAAAACCCACCCCCCCATACTATGGAGTTGAGCTCGGAGTTGGTGGGAAGGTGGTGGGGAGCCCCCTGCTGGAAAGACACCTGGCAGGGGCATGTAAAATGCAGCCCATCGAGTCTGAACTTTGAGTTTTGGTAACTGCACAATAAGAGGCATGAATTCCACAAATGGTTTGTCTCAGCATGTTCCTTCAAAGGAGTACACCCCACCCAAGGCATTTAGTTAAGAACTTCTTGGGCTCTTGAGGTAATTCTGAATCTGTGCAGAAATTATAAAAGCCACCTGACTCTCAGCAACCAATTGCTGTTTTAGTCCTTTAAAAACTTGGTCAGTAAATACATAAAGTAATCTTTTTTATAAAGCATGGCTTCGTAACAATACACTTAATACTAAAACAGTGATGTCTGTGTTGGCTTGTGCATAATCATCAGATGGATGACAGCCAGCTGTGTACCCCAAGACCTTCTGTACAGTGAACTGACTTTTGGATCCTGACCTGCTCAGTGCCCATACCTCCACTGCAAGGACACCTGCAAGCAAAAGCTGAAGATGGCAGGCATTGACACAGACAACTGGAGATAGTCGCCGATGGCCATAATCTCTGGAAACTGAATGTTTGGAAGAGCATTTGAAGAGGTGAGCAGAAATGGAAAGCTCAGCTGGCTGAGAAGAGGGCCTAGAGAAAACAGAGGCCAGCAAATGCTGTACCTTCTCAGCCTATGAGAAGAATTTTTGGGTCAGCGAGCGGAGGTGGGGCCCACTCGCCGACGTGTAAAATGATGCGTGGTGACGTCGGGCGGGCGTCCCGACATCACCGCGCGTTACTTAGATTTTCAGTTCGGCGGGCACATAGCCAAGTTGGCTGCATGCACGACAAACTGTCAAAGGCCTATTAAGGCCATTTAAATATCAATTAAAACAATAACCTGAGCTGCCCGTCCAACCTTAAGGTTGGCGAGCAGGTGAAGAGCCCAGGCAGCATTCACATTTTCCATGCAACCTCATCCACGAGTGGATGAGGTTTCATGAAAGGTTTATTAATTAAATAAAGCATTTTCAAACATTTGATAAACATGTCCCAGCTCAAGTGTCACATGAAGGGAAATGTCTAAATAATTTTTTTCTGACTTCAATAGAAACTTACATTCCGAACTTACTCTCCCTGAGGCAGCTCCATGCCTCAGGAAGAGTTCTGCGCTCCTTTACATGCATGTGTGAAAGAGCTCAGGCCCCGACTCAGGGAATCCCTCCCCCGCCCACACAGGGAGTGGTCAGCGCTTCTGGGCGCACGTCTCACTGAGAGGGCCTTAATTGGCCCGCCCACCTAAAATGGCAGCGTGGCCCCGATAGGGGGCACCAATCGGGTTTGCGCCCGCCCCCCACCCAGCCCCGCACACGCCCCCCCAATGGGGGGAAATTTCTGCCCTATGTCTTCCTCTGCAGCAAGTGCAGCAGAGATTGCCATGCCAGAATGGGGTTCCTGAGCCAAACCAGCCAATGCTTAATATAGAGTTGACCACCATGGCGCAATCCATCATCTCACAAAGTGGAAGGCTGCCAACTAATAATAGGGGAATTTTGGCTCATTGTAATCTGATCAGACTTCACCTCATGGCCTCACATCGTCCTCCCTCTCTGCTTCTGTTGTTACTATGTTGTAGGACAGCACTCCTTTTACATTAAATGCTGCCAATATATTTACTGAGGTCACTGACTCTTTCTTTAGATTAATAGTTATTTTTTCTCCCAACATCACTCCACCCTTTCCAAGGCAACCACTATTAAATAGTTTGGCAAGATGCTGATGAATTTTGAAACATGTATACATTCAAAAACCATGATACCCAGCCGTACTTCTGTTCTTGCTCAATCTGGAAATTGTTCAGGAAAAGCTCATTTCTCTCTCTAATCTTTCTTGGTTGCATATGTAGCAGATGGTTCTGTATTGTGTTTCATTGTAAGGGGAATAATAATAGAACCTCATTCTATCTAACACCATCCAGTCACACATTACACACTTGGGGCTTGATTTTTGATTTTCAGGACCCACCAGGGCTGGGATCAGAGGCAGTTGGGAGTTAAAAATAGTCACGTTGTCTGGCTTGCAAGTTCCCCGGCTCCATTCTGCCCCTGAGCCATTTTGGGAAGGCCATGGTGGAGGGGGGGGAGGGGCGGGGGTGAGGAGGAGGTTGTGGTGGAGGCAACAGCTCCTTATATGCTACACAAAAGCAATTAAAGGAGGCTGACTGGGAATTTTCATTGCAGGCAGCAGGACCAGTTTGGGCACGTGGAGGCAGACCAGGAGGTCACTGCACCAGGCTGACCTAGAGGCTCTACCTGCCTGGGTCTGGGCGCCTCAGGCTGCCAGTAGGAGTGCTGCAGAAGAAACAATGGTGAGTTCTGGATCTCCATCAATTTGTGAAGTTCAGCTCTACTATTGGATAGATTAAAATAGTATTTAAAGATATAGGACCTATATATTGTAGGTGAAAGAGTACAATCAGTAATGAGAAGACTTCTCAAAGGATAATCATATTATACGACAGACTTACTGATTTAAATTATTTGTTTTGTTCTGAGAGGTCTTGACAGGGTGGATGCAGGGAGGGTGTTTTCTCTCATGGAAGAATCTAGGGGTCACTGTTTAAAAATAAGGGGTCGCCCATTTAAACCAGAGCTGAGGCAAATTTTTTTACTCAGAGGGTCATGAGTCTTTGGAGGCTTCTTCCTGAAAAGATGGTGGAAGCAGAGTCAATGGGCTGGATTTTTACCTTGTCGGGCAGGTGCGGTGGGCAGGCCTGGGAGCGGCCGTGAAACCAACCACCTGCAATCGGGCTCTGGCCGCGATTTCAGCGCAGGCTGACCAATAAACGGCTAGCCAGTGTGAATCGCACACTGAAATGCTAGGCGCTGCCTGGGTGCGGGGGGGAGGGGGGGGTGGGTGGAGGGAGGGGGGGGGGTGTGGGGGAGGGAGCGGGGTGGGGGGTGCGGTGGAGGTGGCGGAGGGGGGGTGGTGAGGAGGGTGAGCGTGGAAGTCAGTGCATGCGCGTAGGTGCACGCAGTGAAAGTTCCCTGAAGGCACAGGGCTGCCCTCAGGGAGCTGAAGATTTTTAAAACATAAATAAAGAATTTGAAAATGTTAAAAACATGTCCCCTCAGGTGGTGATTCTGTCACATGAGCTGGGACATGTTATAAATGAGATATCAACGTTTTTATTTTATTTATAATGCCTGTGGATGAGGTTTTATAAAAAATCCAAAGGCCACTTGGCCTTCTCACCCCCCCGCCAACCAAACATTTGGACGGGCAGTGAAAAATCAGATTTAATTAATTGATTAAGGGCCTTAATAAGCCTCCTAATTGTCGGCAGGCGCGCTGCCATCTCTCATGCGCGCCCACTGAGCAAAATATCGCGAGAGTACGTAATGACATCAGGACGCTCGCCTGACATCATTGCGCACAATTTTATTCCTGTTCGGGTTCGTGTGTGCCAGCACAACGAGAGAAAAATTCTGCCCTTTGAATATATTTAAGGCAGAGGTGAATAGATAGTTGGTAAGCAAGGAGGTGATAGGTTATTGGGGGTAGGTGGGATGCAGATTTGAGGTTATTACCAGATCAGCCATGATCTTATTAAACGGCGGAAGATGCACAAGAGGCTGAACGGCCTACTCCTGCTCCTTGTTCATATGTTCATATGGTTAGTGAATGGACATAACATTAGACAATGTTACAGTAAAATTGAGTTATTTATTCAATTATTATGATTCGTTAACATTAATGCAATTAATTACATTAATACATGTAATGCATTTACTTCTAATGTTAGTGTCATACTGCAGGCTAATCTGGCAGACAAGGTTAAAAGAGAATACAATAATAATGATACTTTATCAAATAATAAACTCCAAGAAAGAATTATTAATTAATATTCATTTCAGTTTTGTTATAATCCTCATTGTACTGAAATAACTGATTTTCATCTTAATTAGTGTCACTAGCTCTTGAGGTGTCAGTGATTTATGTCCTGTGGAGGAGATGGGGTCAGGGCACAGATGGGTGAAAAGCCACAGATACAGTGTGGTTGATGGACTCACTTCAAAAGATTAAAAAACATAGAGTGCAGCATTTTTCTAGTTTTTTAAAATTTAGCTTTTTAAAAAAAATAATTTTAGTTAATGTTTGCATTGTTAATCTTAAATTAGAAATGGCTTTAAGCAATACAAAGTGTCTGTTTGCATAGCTCAACGACACAGAGCACAGATGAACAAAGTCCATCAAGATTTACATTTACTTTAATGCGAAACAAAACAAGCTTATCACTGTTATTTAACAGGGCTTCTAAGGTTATAACTGTTGTAATATGCCTTTAAGGGATATCAGCATGAAGTGAAGTGTGTCATGTGATCCAGTCTTAGTTTCGCTTTTGCTTTGACTAGAGCACACAGACAGCTCTGATGTCTTCAAGCTTGACACCTATGTGTTCTACTTGCCTAGTCTTAATAAATGAACCCACAACGTGTTTGCCAAGTCTATTATGAGCAACTGGTGCCTTGGGTCTTGTACAAGATGTTATATCATTATAATAATACCTCATGGTGATCAGCAGTGGTCAGACAGGTGGCAGCAAGATTAAGTACAGGTACAACATGGTGAACAGCCTCAGATCATGTTACATGGGCATAGATTGGACGAGAAGGCTCACAAGAGGGACAGTCTATTGGCTGGGTATGAACAATGACATTGAAGTTGTTATCAAGAAGTGCAAGGCATGTCAAGGGTATATGCTAAGTCAGCACAAAGCACCATTGATTCTACATGAAGTTCCAACCCATTTTTGGTCCAAAATTGCATCCAACCTCTTTCATGTCCATGGCACTGACTTCAACATCATCATTGACTACTTTACCAAGTACCCTATTATTCACGAATTGCATAATATATCAAGTACAACTCTCGCATACACTCAAAGTATTATTTCCAGTTTATTTGGTGTGTCTAAAGAGATCATTATGGGTAACGTCCAATTTATTGGTAAGCTATTTCAGGATATGTGTGAGAAGTGAAATATTGATCACACTACTTCTTCTCTTCATTACCCTAGATCTAATGGTCTAGCTGAATGAATGATTTGCATGGTGAAATCCCTAATTTTCAAATGTAGATAGACCAAGCAAGATCTACACATTGCAATATTACACCTGAGAGATAAGTCTTTAACTACAACTATTCCATCACCAGCAGAGTTCATGTTTGGCAGACCAGCGTATACCAATTTACTTACAATTACCCATTATACTCTCTCAGAAACTAGAGAGCAACTTCCAAAACTACAAGAAAAGGTGACCAATGTGTGTAATAAAAATGCACGTACAGAATTGCCAAGTTTACAGTTGGGACAAAAAGTTTGCATCCAGAATCCCATAGAAGGTACATGGCAACAGAAAGCTGACAAGGTTCAGAACCAAGGTCCTATGAAGCCATTACACAAAAGGGCGCAATAACCGAGGACAAATCAGATCCATTCCAATTCCTCAACCACCTATTTTGGGACATGATCACAAATGCAACCAGAAATAACACCTAAGAATGATATTCCCACAGATCACTGTGAGCAATTAAAGAAATGTCCAGACAAGGTTACCATTACAAGATCCAGGTGTACCAGCAGATTATCTTTATGTTTTAAAAACTCATAGATTCATCAGTTCTATACACTTATGTAATGGTAACCAAACATGAACATGTATTGTAAATAGTTATACTTCTTTAGAAGGGAGGAAAATTATCTTTAAAAGGAAAGGAGCTGTTGTAACATACCTTTAAGGGATATCAGTATGACATCACTAGAAGGGAAGTGTATCATGTGATCCAGTCTTAGTTTCGATTTTGCTTTGAGCAAAGCACACACAAACAGCTCTGATGTCTTCAAGCTTTATATCTATGTATAACTGTTCTCATAGGCAGGATGTTCGGGTTGTCAGGCGGGCATGGTGGGCAGGCCCAGGAGTGGCCGGGAAACAGGCCACTGCTTGTGATTGGCCCCCGATTGCAATTAATGGCCAACCAGTGTGAAACATGTGTTGAAAGGCTCAGCGCTGCTGGGGTGGGGGGTGGGAGGAAGGCGAGCATTGAAGTCAATGCAAGTGCGGGGGAACCCACAGTGAAAGCTCCCTGAAGGCAGAGAGCTGCCTCAGGGAGCTGAAGAATTTTAAAGCCAAAAATAAATATTATGAAATTCTGAAAAAAATTTCTACCCATAAGAATCACTCACCTAAACATATTGATGATAAAAATTCTGCCCAAACATTTTTTTTAAAGTAATATCGGAAACCTCTTAGATGAGGTTTCCTCAAAAATCCAAAGGTCTCCTGGGCGATTCACCCTCCTGCCAACCGTAATGTTGGACGGGCAGCAAAAAATCCAGGTCAATTAATGGCCTTAATTGGCCTCTTAACTGTCGGCGGGCATGCTGCTGACTCTCGCACATGCCTGCCAACTGAAATATCGCGCGATGATGTTGGGATGCTCGCCTGATGTCATCATGTGCTATTTTACGTCCAAATGGATCGAGCGCATGCCCTCCCGCAGGGTGTAAAATTCTGCCCCATGTGTCTAGTCTTATTAAATGAACCCACAACATGGTTAATAAATCCTTTATGAGCGATTGGTGCCTTGTGTCTTGTACAGTAAATAAGCCCAAGGCAATATACCATGATAGTAACACAACAATAACTAACCCCTTGTTCATATGAAACGTCTTTTGAATGTGACTTAGTTGGTTAACATACAGCCTCTGCAAAAGATACAATACATTTTGTATACTTTCCGTTGGTTTCTAGTCTGTCCTGACTCCTTACATATGACAGGATTGTGCATCTGTGATGCACAATTTTTTCATACAAGAAGGTCATGTTAGTCATCTATAATACATGCCACCGTGTATTTAAAGCACAGCATACTGCTATAGAAATGCCCAAAATATACAGTATTCCAAAACATTAATACTAATTTATTACTGTTCAGCACTAAACACAGGAGAATTATTCTTATTAATCTATTTTGCTGAATTGCATTGTGAAATTTTTCTATTACATCACATTTTTGTTCAGTATTTTTTTACAAAGAGAAAAGACAATGCAAACAGCCAAACATTTGAGCTCAGCTCAAGTGCAGATATCATCAATTATTGCTTACTTTAGTCAAAATATATTGCATCATTGTGTGTGTCAGCACTTTCCATGCGTGTCTGGTCTCTAATAGCACTGTAGTTATGCATTGCTGATTAACAACATTGCAGAATATGATACAGACCTAGCAAAGCAAAGTAAAACCAGCAAATCTCAGTTTAGTGTGGTGCCAGCAACGCATAATCTAGTATAGTGACAGTGCAGCATGGTACAGAGGTCAGATTCCAGCATTTCAGTTTTAAAATGGGGAGGTTGTGGTGTGGTGGTATTAACACTGGGCTAGTAATCCAGAGACCCAGGGTAATGTTCTGGGGACCTGAGTTTGAATCCCGCCATAGCAGATGGTGAAATTTGAATTCAATAAACACCTGGAATTGTTCATGGAATGAATGGCCATGAAACCATTGCTGATTGTTGTAAAAACACATCTGGTTCACTCATGTCCTTTAGGGAAGGAAATCTATCATCCTTACCTGGTCAGGCCTACATGTGATGCCTAATCCACAGTAATGTGGTTGACTCTTAAATGCAAGGGCAATTAGGGATGGGCAATAAATGCTGGCCTAGCCTGCAATGCCTACATCCCATGAATGATTTTAAAAATAAATAACCTTTGTAAATGGCAGTCCAATACTATTCCTCTCAATGGGTGCTCTGCTTTTTTCCTTGCTGGTCTCTGGTTTTCACAGTTATGGCCACCAGTTAGTAAAAATCACAAGAATCTGTCATTTAGATGTGTGCTATTACCTTATTACTGGCTAATAATTTCTAGGCATCCCTTTTAATTTGGGGAAGGGTGATGGGGAATAATGAAGTTGGTTGCAAATATTGGTAATCTGGAACAGTTCATGATTGACTCTGAAGTGTCGACCTCTTTCCTGATGTGTGGGAGGTAGGAAAGGTATAGAGTAACATACTGGCAAGATTAAATATGCAAGAGTGGGTTTGTTGTTGAATCTGATATGGAATCAGAATAGGAAACTCTTTTTAGCGCATCAACTTTAATTTAGAAATAAGTTGCATATGTAGAGGAACATAAAACTGTATTTTATAGGGAGACAGCCAGCAAAATCTGATTTTATTGGGTGTGGTGGAAATTTTTCTCCTGTCATTTTGTAGAAAAATCAAACTGAATTGTCTCAAAATTATCTGCATCTATAAGGTTTAAAATGAAGCTACAAAATTGGATAATATGACATTCCAGCTTTGAATATTTTATTTCCATAATGCACCAATTAGAAACATTTTTGTATTAATCGTTCTGAGATAGCAAAAATAGGTGCAGATGGGTTGTAATGGTGCACTGTCTGTTAGTAGGCAATTCTGCCTAAATTTTATCTAGTTTTTACCCCACTTCAGCTTCCCATAGCTTCCACAGTCAGTGGTGGAAGTTGCTATCCAAAGCTGTTAGAATTTTCATTGAAGTACAACATTGTCATGCATATGGATAGAATGTAGCTTACTGCCTTATGGGCAAAGTGGACACAAGACCAAATCCATATCCAGGAACTTGTTATTCAGTAGGGAGAATTTTCCTCATATCGGGCAGGGAGTGCAGGTGTGGGCGCTGGCGGGCACTGTCCTGATCGCCGCTGATGATCGGGACCACGCCACCATTTTGCGTGGGTGGGCTAAATAAGGCTCACCCAGCGTGTTTGATGACTCCCAGGGATGGCGGGAGTAGGCGAGGGGCGGAGGATTGGCAATCGCGCCTGTTTAAAGGCCAAACTGCAGCTGCACCAGGGCTGCTATACATGGCCAGAGGTTGAGGGCAAGGCAAATCAGAAAGAGCCATGCAGGAGGGTAGGGCGGGTGGCCAGTGTGCACCCGGGTTCTCTGATGAGTGCCTTGCTGCCCTTCTTGAGGAGGTGGCAGCACGGTGGGAGGCGCTCATCCCCGAGGACGGGAGGAGGAGGCCACCCCACTTGATAAAGCGTGCGTGGGAGGAGGTATAGTGCGACATAGTGTGGCGCCCATGGACTCAGTGCCGCAAGCGTTTTTACGACTTGCTGCGCACAGGAAGGGTGAGTAGCATATTGGCATTATTCACTGCACCCATCATGTAACCTTGTCCCCCACTGGCAGACCACCCATTCCGAGTGGCCTGAGTGCAATGAGTTAGTGACGTAAGTGTCCTTAGCTGGATGGCCCACCAGAGATTGCCTATGCGTTCAGCATGAGAGGGTTGAGATGAGATGGGTTCTGCACCCATAGCGTGTGGTGCAGTGACACCCACATGACTGTGGTGGGGTCAACCTGGAGGCGCACTGGTCGAACTCCATGGCATGTGGAATTCAGGGTGATGACATGGTGTGAGGGGATCTTCAAGGTCCTGAGCCACAGATGGATGGGATGCCCTCTCTGCTCCACGTTATTGTGCCTCCTTGCAATGGCTGGTACAACTGTGTGCTCCCAATTGTGATCAAGGCAGCATGTGGGCGGGGTGGGGGAAAGGACCAGGTGGTGTGAGTGTCAGCCACCAGCAGGGGAAGGATGCACTGCAGACCTGCAGTGGCCAGCTGGGCTTGGGGTAGGCCTGCCGTGAGGAGATTGACAGTACAATATCACTTATCAATGCAATTTTTACATTTGCAGGAGAAGAATTCTCATAATAACGCCAAGCGGCTGAGGACTGGCAGTGGGCCAGGCCAGATATTGATGCTTAGCTGCTTTGAGCAGGAGGCACTGGACCTGGAGAGGCAGCACACGCCCAGGTCCACTGGAGCGGGAGAGGTTGGGGTTCCACGGGCAGGTATGTATGGCCAGCACTCCCGTCACCAGTAGTCTCCCAACATCCATGCCATTGCTGATTGTTCAGTGAGTGACGTTACCAACATGGCTTGTCCAGTGCGTGTGGAATGATGAGCGCTTGATGAGCTGGGGAAGAGGCGTGTACATTGACTTTGCCCGCAGGCTAACTGATCGAATTTCCTTACTCTTCCTTTCAGCATCATCAGCACACGGCCGGGAGCCTGAGCAGCAGAGGCCCCCTCTGACACCTGAGGGGCATGAAGTTTCACCATTAGAAGCGTCACACCATCTCTGCCAGGCAGGCACCAGCGCAGATACTGGCACCTCGATGGGTATCATATCTTCGGCTAGTGTCCCAGGTCACGGCGGTGAGGGCACTTTACAGTCGCTGGAGCAGCTGGCAGAGACAGAGAGTGCCAATGGCGCCTTCAGTCAGAGGACTGAAGGGGCTCAGGCACATGCTCAGTCCGTGGCCGATGATGAACCTCTGGAGTCGTGGGCAATGCAACTAAGTGTTGACATGTGGCTGGGTGTTCAGGAACATCTGGTGGAGATACATGAGGCTGTGCTTAGCTTGGTGTCAGTGGTGGAGGGGTCTACATGGGTGGTCGTCGATACATTGAGCATCATGGCTGAGCGCCATGCTTCCTCCGTAGAGAGATTAGCAACTCTCATGGAGAGGCAGCTCCAGGGACAGGATCAGGGGTTCCTGGGGTAGCGCTCAGACGCATGCGCAATCACAGGGGCATTGACCTCGTCTGGTCAGTGCCCGTGTGGGCGGTGGTTTGGCCACCAGGTATCCCACCTCGGTGCCCATCCATTTACAGTGAGTAGGGAGAGCCAAATGGACCTCATGTCGGCGCAGCAGCCGCCTGTTGTCTCTGCGGGCTCCTCTCAGGGCGCTCTGGGTGAGGCCGGCAGCTCCTCTGCCCCTCTACCAGTGACCGCGGCACCCAATGATGCTGTGACGACTGGGGGAATGCCAGCTGCAGAGCTGGCAGCTCCCTCCCAGGTGGGTCCAACACAGGCTCCACGGGCCAGAGGACATCCGCGAAGGTCATTGAGGCCAACAGGACATCAGAGAGAGCAGGCTGTCTCAGATGTCACTGCCAGCAACGGAGCAACACAAAGACGTAGCACCCGCAAACAAAAGGTGAAGGCACCTTAGGCACACCCCGGGTTCATTACTGGTGCTTCTCTGTTGCCCCACCTCACAAGTGTTGATTAGAACTTAGTGTGAAATCCATCACATTTTGATTTCTGTAATTTGACGAAACTTTGGTAACAATATTAAATTAATGTTGTCTCAAATGGCTGTGGGCTCCTCTTTATTTGGAATGGTGCATGGACTCCTGAGATTGGATGAATGATTTGTGTGTCTTTCAGATTTATTAACGGCGCCCATCCAGGATGGAGGATACATGCCAGGCTTGTGTTGCACATCCATTTCTGCTCTGCTAGCTAAAGGTTACTTGGATTAGAGAGTCCCAGGTGTCCCTGCCTCCCTGGAGCATGCCCGGGACAGCCTGTGTCCCCTCAACATTTCCCTGTGCATGCTCATCCTCGGATTCATCGTGCTTAGCCGCAGCCACTCCGTCTATGTCTTCTTCGTCCATAGCGTCCTCCCTTTTGCAGCGCAAGATTGTGCAGAGCACAGCATGCAACCACTATAAGCGACACTCGATCTGAGGGGTACTGGAGTGGACCCCCTGAACGGTCCAGGCATCGGAAGCGCATCTTGAGAAGACCGATGGTTCTTTCCACCACAGCCCTTGTAGAGGTGTGACTCCTACTGTACCGCTGCTCAGCTTCTGATCTTGGATGGCGGAGAGGCGTCATGCGCCACCTTCTGAGGGGATAGCCCTTGTCACCCAGCAGCCATCCATCCAGCCGGGCCAGAGCACCAAACAGCCCCGGCACCTGGAAGTGTCTGAGGTTGTGGGAGCTGCCTGGGTACCTTACACAGACTTGTAGAATCAGCATCCTGTGATCACACACTATCTGCACGTTCTTGGAGTGGAAGCCCCTCCTGTTGACGAAGGCACTGAGCTTGCCCATTGGCACCTCGATGGCCACATGTGTGCAGTCTATTGCACCCTGGATGCGGGGGAAGCCAGCAATCGTTGCAAAGCCTCTGGCTCACTCTGTTTGGCTAGCCTTGTCCCAGCAGTAGTGGATGAATGTCAGTGCACGCCTGAACAGAGCGTTTGTTACCTGCTTGGCACAAGTGTAGTCAGCTGATTGGGAGACACCTCAGAGATCACCCACAGACCCCTGTAAAGGGCTGGAGGCATAGAAGTTGAGGGCAGCTGTGACCTTTAGAGGGACAGGCATGGGGTGTCCACTCACACAGTTAGCTGATATCTCTGGACCAATCACCTGACAGATATAGTTAACTGTCTCCCTTGACAGACGGAGCCTCCTTCGGCACTGCACCTCAGACGAATTGGTTCGCGTTCTGTATACCCTGGCAGCAGGATAGTGGCATCTTCTGCAGCCCCTTCTGCCTTAGACTACCTCTTGGCCCTGCACCCCTTGTGCCTGCGCCTGTCCTCCCAAAGGTGGCCCCCTTGGAGGCCGAATGTGCACTCCTGGCCTCCTCCCCCTTCTTACCCTCCCTTCCTCCTCAGAGGAGCTGCCTCCAGTGGAGAGATCACCTTCCATTCCCAGGCTCAGGGAGGCTTGCTGAAACCCACAGGCCCCAAAACAAATCCTCACTGAAAAATGCTGACCTGAAGGTAATGAATCCAGTCCAAGCAGCTGCTATGCGTTTGAGACTTCACCACCACACACACACAACTTTCAATAACTTCTGAGCACCAACTGTTAAATGTCTGGATTCGCAAAAACAATGATCCCTCTTTCCCGCCCATGGATGAGCATCATTAAAGTTTCGGATAGCCGCAAGCCCGTTGTGCCTGTACAATGAGCAGAATATCGCACGGACGCCTTAAAATCCAGGACAATTGGAGCCATAACTACCTTAATTGGCCCGGTAATGACTGGCGGCCACGCAACCTAGCGAAATATCGTGATGGTGTGTGGTGATGTCGGGACACGTGCCCGATGTCACTGTACGTCATTTTACGCGTCGATGTGCGGATCCCGCTCCCTGCATGCCAACTGCACGCCAACGAAAAGATTCTGCCCAGTGCTGCTAAAGTGGACCATGAGAACCTTTCTCATCAGGTCTGAACGAGCAAACAGGCAGATGCAGAGTGTGCAAGTACATGTGCAGCTTCTATGCAGCATTGGGTTGGCACATGGAGATGTTGACCTTCTTTCAGACATCGTGTGTATGGCATTTTGGCTTCAACAATGGTATGGGTGCTAGTTTGCTCCAACATTGTCTGCAATTCATCCTGCACCTTATTCTTCATTTTTGCTTGCCTCTTTTCAATTTCTCACCTCTTAAGCCTTGGCAAGATTCCTAAAGTGTTGCGTTGCCTTTTGAAGTTTTCCAAAGGCTTTATTAATTTTGGTCCTCCTTTTTTCAAATTTATTCATTCATGGGATGCAGGCGTTACTGGCTGGACCAGTGCTTATTGCCCATCCCTAATTGCCCATGAGAAGGTGGTGGTGAGCTTCCTCCTTGAACCCCTGCAGTCCATGTGTTATAAGAACATAGGCAGCGCTGTTAGGAAGGGAGTTCCAGGATTTTGATCCAGCGACAGTGAATGAACGGTTATTTAGTTTCAAATCAGGATGGTGAGTGGTTGGGGGGGTACCTTGATGTTGTTGATATTCCCATTCATCGGCTTCCCTTGTTCTTCTATGTGGCAGAGATCATGGGTTTGGAAGGTGCTGTCAAAAAAGCCTTGGTGAGTTTCTGCTGTACATCTTGTAGATGGTGCACACTGCTGCTACTGTGCATCAGTGTTGGAGGAAGCAAATGTGCAAGGTAGTGGATGGGGTGCCAACGGAGCTGGCTGCTTTGTCCTGGACGGTGTCAAGCTTTTTGAGTGTTGTTGGAGCTGCACTCATCCAGGCAAGTGGGGAGTATTCCATCACACTCCTGACTTGTGCCTTGTAGATGGTGGACAATCTTTGGGGAGTCAAAAGGTGAGTTACTCTCCTTAGAATACATAGCCTCTGACCTGCTCTTGTAGCCACAGTATTTATGTGGCTAGTCCAGTTCAGTTTCTGGTCAATGGTATCCTCCCAAGTATGTTGTTAGTGAGGAGATTGTTGGAGATGGTCATTGTCTGGCACTTGTGCAGCATTATTTGCCACTTGTCAGCCCAAGCCTGAATATTGTCCAGGTCTTGCTGCAAATGAACATGGACTGCTTCAGTATCTGAGGAGTTACAGTCCTATTGGGCCACAGTCCCTTAATTGTCCCTGTTCTTTTGATATTGGCTAACACAGAATTTCTGTCTTCAAGTCCCATCTGAATTTGCAAATGCTTCTGTGGATATACAAATGAGCATACACCAGAGAATTGAATTCAATTAACACTTGACCTTTTATACAGTTTTTTGAACCAGTTTAGAACTGGCTTGGACCTGTAGATTAAAAGCTTCTGTTTAGGATACTAACTGCTCCTATTGGTGAAATGTTGTGGGAAATGCCCTCCTCCTGATACGACCATGAAGCATGTTGGGGAATCTCCAGATTAGCAGCATCTCCATTTAAGGTAAGGATTGTTCTCTGTCTAGCAAACATGGGTGAGGTCATTCATGTTGATTGCTGCATGATACAAACAGGATAGAAGCTCTTAAAATGAATTATTATTAAGTAAATAATTTTAGATTCTCAAAAACAGTGATGTGATGTTTAGACAGAGCTAAGTACTCCACAACCAATGGATTAGATCTAAGTTCTGCAGTCCTGCCACATCCAGTCATGAATGGTAGTGGACAATTAAACAACTAACAGGAGGAAGAGGCTCCATGAATATCCTCATTCTCATGATTGGGGAGCCCAACACATCAGTGTAAATGACAACGCTGAAGCACTTGCAAACATCTTCAACCAGAAGTTCCATATGGAAGATTTATCTCTCTCCTCCTGAGGTCACCAGCATCACAGATGCCAGTATCCAACCAATTTACTTCACTTCATGTGATATCAAGAAATGGCTGAAGGCACTGGATATTTATAAGCCCTTACAACATTCCAACAACAGCACTGAAGACTTTGTGCTCCAGAACTAGCTACACCCTTAACCAAGCTGTTCCAGTATAGCTATAACACTAGCATCTACCTGGCAATGTAGAAACTTGCCCAGGTACGTCCTGTACACAAAAAGCAAGACGAATCCAACCCAGCCAATTATCACCCCATCAGTCTACTCTCCATCATCAGTAAAGTAATGGGAGATGTGACGACAAATCTTTCAAGTAGCACTTACTCAGCAATAACCTGGTTGTTGACATTTAGTTTGGGTTTTGCCGGGGCCATTCAATTTCTGACCTTATTACAGTTTTGATCAAACATGGGCAAAAGAGCTGAACCCCCGAGGTGAAGTGAGAGTGACTGCCCTTGACATCATGGCAACATTTCACCGAGTGTGGCATCAAGGAGCCCTAGCAAAACTGAAGTCAATGGAAATCAGGGGTAAACTCTCCACTGGTTGGAGTCATACATAGCACAAAGGAAGGTGGTTTTTATTTTTGGAGATCAATCATCTAAGGCCCGGGACATCGCTGTAGAAGTTCCTCAGGGTAATGTTCTAGCCCCAACAATCTTCACTTGCTTCAACAATGACCTTCCTTCCATCATAAGGTCAGAAGTGAGGATGTTCATGATGATTCCACAATGTTCAGCACCATTCGCAACTCCTCAGATACTGAAGTCTGTGTCCATATGCAGCAAAACCTGGGCAATAATCAGGCTTGGGCTGACAAGTGACAAGAATGTTTATGCCATGCAAGTGCCAGGCAATGTCCATCTCCAACAAGAAAGAACCTAACCAACTCCTCTTGACATTCAATGGCATCATCATCACCAAATCCCCCGCTATCAATATCCTGGGGGTTACAATTGACCAGAAACTGAACTGGACTAGCCATATAAACACTGTGGCGACAAAAGCAGGCCAGAGGCTAAGATCCTGCAGAGAATAACTCATCTCCTGACTCCTCAAAGTCTATCTACCTCTACAAGGCACAAGTCAGGAGTGTGATGGAATATTCTCAATTTGCCTGGATGAGTGCAGTTCCAACAACATTCTAGAAGCTCAACACCATCTAGGACAAAGCAGCCTGCTTGATTGGCACCCTGTCCACCACCTTTGACATTCACCCCCTTCACCATTGACGCACAATGGCAGAAGTGTGTACTATCTACAAGATGCATTGCAGCAACTCACCACTGCTCCTTATATAGCATCTTTCAAATCTGCGACCTCTACCACCTAGAAGGACAAGGGCAGCAGATGCATGGGAACATCACCACCTGGAAGTTTCCCTCCAAGCCACTCACCATCCTGACTTGGAAATATATCACTGTTGCTTCACTGTCGCTGGGTCAAAATCCTGGAACTCCCTTCCTAACAGCACTTTGGGAGTACCTACACCACATGGACTGCCGTGGCTGAAGAAGGCTGCTCACTACCACCTTCTCAAAGTCAGCTAGGGATGGGCAAAAAATGCTGGCCTAGCCAGTGATGCCCACATCCAATGGACAAATTTTTAAAAATGTTCAAATGTTTTATGGTTTCATGTTGTCACTGGTGATTGCTTTTAATTATGTTTTACATACTCCTTGTTTTCCAGTCTTCACTTCTAAGTTGATTGCAGTTACTGCCATTATAGCATTAGAGCATCTTTGTGACATCACCAAATTGTTCTCAATGAAACACAAGGTTTGTATTTGTATCAGCTTCAAAAAGCAAACTGCAAATTAATCTGCTTCATTAGATTATTTATGGCTTGACTTTTCCGCACACAAGTACATGTTGCTTTCCTGTTACTGGTTCATATAAGTCTTCTAGTGGATCTTTTTTGGAGTTTGCTAGAATCTGGCCCAAAGCCAGATGATTGGAAAATAGATAATATGACTCCCATCTTCAGAAAAGAAAGGGAGTGATGAACTATCAAACTCTGGACCTGAAAACCATTTTTCCACTGTTGGGAAAATGTTTGAAAGTATTATGAGGGGTATGATGAAGGAGCGTCTTGACAGCCATGATTAAATCCAAGATTGTCAATGTGGTTTTAGGAATGGAAAGTCATGATACACTAATTCATTAGATTGTTTTCAGGATATATCAAGCCTAACAGACAGGAGTTGGACTCATGGTCTTGCCCTTCCCGAACTATGTAGTTTTCCTCAGCCTTAAAACTCTGTCATATCTGTACTTCTCCCATTCCCGCCTCTTGTGCATCCCCAATTTTCATTGCTTCACCATTGGCAGCCTTGCTTTCAGCTGCCTCAGCCCTGAACTCTAGTATTCTATCCCTAAACCTCTTTGCCTGTATACCTGTCTCTCCTCTTTTAAGATGTTCCTTAAATCCTACTTCTTTGACCAAGCCTTTGGTCATCAGTCCTAACTCCTCATGGCTAGTTGTTAAACTTTGTTTGGTAATGCTTTTATAAAGCACCTTGGGATGATTCACAATGCTAAAGGCACTAAATAAATGCAAGTTGTTGTTATCCACCTAGATATTGGGAAGACATTCAACATTGTATCACCTAATAGGTTAACATAAGAGATCCATGCCCAACATGATAGATGAGAGTGTGTTAATATGGATTGCAAAATAGTTGGTTGGTTAGTAGGTAACAGTGAGTAGTAGTGCATGGCAATATATTTGGTTACCAGTGGAGTGGCAAATGGTTCATGTTGGGGGCAGTGTTTATATTTTTTATGAATGATTTAAAGGAAAGGATTATGTCAAATTTACAGATAATGCCAATAAACACAAATGTAAAAGGATCTTAAACTCTTTCATTGTGTGGATACAGTTCAATATAGGGAAAAGTAAAGTTATAAAATTTGTCAGAGAAAAGGTTGGTGCAGGTATGTACTGAATGGAAATGTACTTGACATATCACAGCAGGAGTGGATCTTGGTGTTTTAGTGGACAGGTTACTAAAACCCATTAGTGCAATCTTCGCCAGCTGTGAAAAGCAAAGAGAATGCTGGGATGCATAGGAGGAAGTCTAATGTGTAAATCTGGAGAGGTCACTTGGCCGTGATGAGTCCACATCTGGTGAACTGCATGCAGTTTTGGTCTCCCTATTTCAAAAAGGTTATTCAGTTATTGGAGGAGGTCCAGAGAACAGCCGTACAGCTGATTAAGGAAATGACATATGGGGAAAGATTAAATACCTTGGGTCTTTTCTCTTTTGAAAGACAGGACTGAGATGAAGTATGATTAAAGTGTTTAAAATTATGTAAGGTTTTGGTTAAATTAGAGGCGAATAAGCTTTTCTATCATGTTGAGTATTTAAGCTCAAGGGATCATATTTACAATTTAAAGCAATACCATGAATAGGCAAACCAGACAGGCTGAAAGTCTTCTCTTGCCTGAAGCACTCACTATGCCATTTATTTGGAGTTATGTAGAAAGCTAAAGATGAAACGATCATAGTCAGAATGGGAGAACAAGTAAAACTGGTGAAAGATAGGAGGTCCAGTTCACGCTTATGGAGCGAACACCTGAACCCAGCAGAGTAGTCAGACAACCTTCAGTAAGTCTTCAGTCTTCAGTCAGTTTTCTAGATTGAAGAAAATACATGTAGATTGCTTTCTTATAGGGAAGGAGTGTATGAGTCCTGGACAGGTGACAGAACAGATATTGCATCTGTTACACTTGTACAAGAAGATGAAAATCAGAGAATAAGCAAGGTTATTTTGGAGGCAGTGGTCCATTCAGAAAATAGAGGGGAAGGGGGTCAGAATCATATTTTATGTGATGGAAAAGACATGTAAAAATCTAGGGCAGGGTTTTCCTGTCCTGTCCAATGGCCAATTGAGGCCATTGACAGAGTCATTTAGCTGATTAATGGACCTGCCCGTCCAACCTTAAGGTTGGTGGGCAGGCCAGGAGCCCCGGCGGGAAGTAGAAAATGCATGAAACCTCATCCACGGGCGGGATGAGGTTTCATGTAGGTTTTTAAATATTTTATTAAAGTTTTTGTAAAAATTACAGACAGTTTCACATGAGGGGACATGTCAGGGAATTTCTTCTTCTATGTTTAATATTTTTGAGAGTAGAGCTGATCTCCCTTAGCACACTCTCGATTTTGGAATTCCCCTCCTGCCCGCTCAGGGAGCACATAGCGCTTCCATGCGGATGTCATGCTGGGCAGGCCTTAATTGGCCCATCCACGCAAAATGGCACCACACCCCCAATCGGGAGTACTGATCGGAGGCACGCCTGTGCGCGCCCACCATTTAATTTAACTTCATCCCCGACGAGGGGAAAATCCTGTCCCTGGTGATTTCATAGCTAATAGAATGGAAAATGAACCCCAAGACAGGCATTGTCATTATGGGAATACGATGAGTTGGCAAGAGCAGAGTTACGCTCTTTTGACTACAACCAAGAGAACATGTTGACTGGGGGAAAAGACTTTTTGGAAGTTCTGGTGCAGAAAGTGGCATCATTTAGCAAGGTGGAGAAACTGACAATATGAAAAGTAGTCTTTATAATAAATGGGATAGATAGAAGTATAATTCAGATGACAATGGATTTGTATCTGGCGTTTGTGCAGTGCCCATTTCAAGAAATGGAGAGAAAGACATCCAATACAATGGTATCCTCCAGCCATCTGGTCTGAGTATTGATTTGACATTGGCGATCTCCTTCATTTTCTTGCCCATACCTCCCTCATCCCTACCTCTTTCATCGCTATTTGGAAGCTTTTTTTGTGTGGTGGTGGGAGCATCTTTCTCATGCCTTTTCACCACCTTCTATGTCAATTTTCATACCCCCTTGTTCTTTTAATATGTTCTAATTTCCTCACTGAGACGATCTTTTTTCATTTCTTTCCAGGATTTCAAAAGAATCTGTTTGAGGCAATAAAATCCATTAACTGTTTTCCCCATGACAGAAGTCAGCACTTCTGAATCCACTGTTGCCTACTGTTCTCATTCCCCATGCTATCAGACCTATAAAAGGGTTTGCTTATCTTTCAGTTTGCAGTCTGACAAAGGTCTACACCCAAAATATTAAACTGTTTTTTCTTTTTAAAAGCTGATGCTGTGTATTTGCAGCATTTTCATGTTCAGAAAATGTTTTTTGCTACTTATGTATCTCATAATTTAAAATCTAAATCTTTTGACATTCAGAAATGATGTTGCTTTTCATCAAACAATAATATATAAATGTAAATTCAGGTGACGCTGTGCTGTTAGCTTTGCTAGACAGGAGCAGAGATCAAAGAATCAGTGCTGCAGTATTATCACCCTATCCCCAATTGTGCTGCCACATTGCAAAGCACTGTGCAATGGAGTGCAGCCTTGGCGAACTTAGCTTATAAAGCAGACAAATACACAGCACAGGATTTACCATCAAATATGACTGTAAACTGGCATGAGTCTTCAGGGAATACCTTTTCAAATGCATGTAATTAAATGTGAATAAAATGAGACATATGAGTCATTTTCCATATTTCCTTTAGCCTTATAGCCATGAACAAAAAAGTAGCTATATATCTTCAATGAAACAACAAATCCATGTCCTCTTATGAAGAATATGTTCGCATTTATAGGGATGGAATTTCCACTTCTTTATGCCAGTTACATAACTGCAATCTGGGTGGAATCAGCCAAACCAGCACAAAAGATCAGGGAATTTTCAATGTAAGTGACTTACACCTAAAACCACTAGTATCGAGTTTCACATGACCTTTTATGGTGATTCAAGATTCAATTTGATCGGACCAGGCCAACTGTAAAACTGGCCATGCCCCCATGCCATAATTGGGAGATTCCTCTCATTCCGCTTGTTCGGTCAGGCTGTTCAAATTGTGCTAATTATCTCAGTCACATAGGTACTAGTATAACGTTATAAGGGCTTTCTATGTCAAAAAATATTTAATTCATTAAGAAATTGACTTCTCCATGCCAATGAAACTATTAAGTGGCTCAGTACAGTTTTGTAAAGTCATTTTCAGTGATTTTAAATAAAGTTGCCCGCTGGACACCAGCGTTAAAAATGCTTATTTTTGGAGCTATAGCCATTTTCAGCAGTATTCATAAAATCATATCAGCTTGCCACTTTTAAATGTCAAAGAATGTTTTCAATGAATAGAAAACAAAAGAAACAATTACATTTCATTACACTGCCCAATTGCGCTTGTTCATTGAAGCTTCTATGTTTGTGATTATACAAACTAATTTTAGTGGAAACCAGAGCTATAATCTAACCAGCACAATTTTTAGAATGCATTTTGGAAAATCACTCGATTGTGCACAAAGTGGAAACTCTACATGGTGGTGCTTTAAGAGCTGCTGATTGCAAACGTGTTGCATCCGTGAGTGGTTGTATCTGCACAGAATGCTTAGATGTCACTTAATGCCTACAATCTTCAAAGTCATTTAGTCTTCAATCCTAGTGAAGTCATGTGATGAATGGCAGAACAGAGGAAATGTGATTTCTATGCACCACCCAACAGTTAGCTGATAGTGGCCATATTAGAGGTCGTGGAGCAGACCTAGCTGTGTCTTTGGTCATCATGATGTAGCACCTAGAGTGACCCATGAGTATGGGGGAGTAGACTTGGAAAAAGGTTTAAACTCAAAATGTACTTAACAGAAAATTTGTTCCAGGCCAAAGATTCACAACAGGCAGTAATTGCAGATAATTCTCATAAAATGCATGCAAGGATGATCACAATATAATGCAATTTCCACCAAACCCAAAGGTCAACTTTTTATTCTGTTTGCTGCCAATTATTTCTGGAAACTATTAGAGTCCCACTCTTTTTCTCAGGGATCTTTTAAATGCAACTCATGGCAAATGAATGAATCATATTCCAAAAGGGATGCTTCCTGATGAGCCCTGCTGAAAAGCTGGCTCAGCTGACATGGAGTACTGACTCTGAAGGCTAAACTCATACTTTTTGGACTGTGTTAAAATGTGAAACAGAATCTTTTTTATGGGGAAAAGAACATCTGCTTTTGCACTTAATAATTCACCAGCTTGAGCTAATATTGTGAGAGTAATTGAAAGAAAAAATTATTGAGACAAAAAAGGGGATTTATCAACCAATTTAGACGAACTTTTGAACAGCACAATGGAGAGAGCTCCCCTCTCTGTGTTGGTAATATTGTTAACATTATGCAAAGCTTTCTAGGATCACTATTGCTAGGATAATTATAAACATTTTTCATCCACGGATAAAATTTTTTGCTTGGCGGGTGGGCGCATGCCCGACCCGACTGAATGTAAAATGACATGTGATGGTGTTGGGCGAGTGTCCCGACGTCATCGCCCATTTGTGCGATATTTTGGTCGGCAGCCATGTGCCGGCCGACAATTAACAGGCCTATTAAGGCCATTAAAAAGTTAATTAAAATACATTTTTTCACTGCCCGGCCAAACTTATGGTGGGCAGGCAGGCGAAAACACTAAGCGGACTTTGCAGATCCAGGCGCAGGATGAGGTTTCCAAAAGCAAATCAAAGTAAAATAAAAACTATAATTTTTCATTAATAACATGTCGCTGCTCCTGTGGCAGAGGCACATGAGGGGACATGTTTCATTATATTTTTATCGTTTTAATTATTTTCTTCACATATCTTCGTCACCTTGACGCAGCTCTCTGCCTCAGCGAGATTATGTAGTGCGTACTTGTGCGCATGTGCAAAGTTCGTGCTTGCCCAACTCGCACTCCTCCCCCCTTCCCGCACAGGCAGCGCTGAGCGCTGCTGCTCATGTTTCACGCTGGGCAGGCCTTAATTGGCCCCCCAGCATGAAATTGCCTTCCAGGCCCAATTGCGGGCGGCAGTCAACCTCCCCGCTGCCCCTGGCCAATCCTGTCGAGTCCGCACGCCAAGGGCAAAATTCTGCCCTACATGTATTTCCAATTCTACTAGATGTAATGACTAGGGGGCCGTTGGATCTCTTGATCGAGCACTGAATCAGTGAGGGACCCCCTGGTATGCTGCTGTCAAACCTGATAGGATTTGCTGGGTGACCTTTGGGAAGCATGGCAAGTCCATTAAATTCCTCAGCTATCTTTAAATCCTGACGAGCTCAGGGATAATTGGCTTTAAGTGTCTGATTAATGAGCCTAATTGAGATCCTGCTGGCAGCGGGTAGGATTCCCGTGTCAGGTCCTTCCCGCTGCCCACTAAGTTAGTGACAGCTTTCCTGACGCCAGGAATCAGACATGGGTATTACTGTACGATTCTCCCAGCCCCCTGCCTTCATGTCTGCTCCGGCAGGCTCCATTAAAGTCGCCCATTATTTATAAATGCTAGTCAAAGGCTGGACCTAGATTCCGGCTAATTTTTCTGCTGCCTATTATTACTACTGCCTACTGGTAGTACCTAAGTTAGTGAGGAGAAGGCCCTGAAGTCATTGCATAGAGGAAGAGTGCTTGATAGAACCCACGGTATAACAACAGAAAAAGGATATCAGCTTCTTGAAGATTGAAGTATGTAAGAACTATAAGTATTTTAATATAAGCAAACTGTTCTAGTGCGCTCCCAGAGGGATGTATTGAATGGCTTTTGGCCCCGATTCATACAACATTCATGAAGCTTTCCCAGTATAACTTTGCTAGATTAATATGGGGCTGGTGGTCTAATTAATACATCATCTCAGTTTCTGTCAAGTGTACAGATTAAGAATTGAAAAATAGTTGTGGAAGTTCTTCTGCTAGTTTACATGGGGAGTCTTATACAGAAATGTTACGGGGTATTTGGATGGTCTGATTTTGAAGAGGCTGTGCTGTAAGGTACACAGTAATTAATGTTTCCAGCAGTAGAATTTTTCCCCAGCTGGGAGGGTTGTGCAGGGGCGGGGGTGGGTGCGGACCCGATCGGCGCCCCCGATCAGGTCCGCGCCGCCATTTTACGTGGGTGGGCCAATTAACGCTCCCTATGCGGCTGGGGGTAGGGGGGAGTTCCCTGAGTCAGGAGTGCGCTCTTTGACGCATGCACACGAAAGAATGCAGAAATCTCCTGGCAAGGAGATTAGTTTAAAGTTTCTAAAGTTTAATAAAGGTGAAAAAGATCTTTAGACCATGTCCCCTCATGTGAAACTGTCACATGAGCTGAGACATGTGTATTAATTTTATTAAAACTTTTTCCAAGATTTCAAAAACATTCATGAAATCTCATCCTGGCCATGGATGAGGTTCCATGAAAAATGTGAAGGCCTCTTCGCTTGCCTGCCAATCTTAAGGCAGCTTTCTCAATTGGATTAATTAATTAATTAATAGCCTTATTAAACCTTTGACAGTTCGGTGGGCATGCAGCCGAGTCGGCTGTGCGCCCGCCGAACTGAAAATCTAAATGACACGTGGTGACTTTAGGATGCATGTCCGACGTCACCATGCGTCATTTTACACCTCGGTGAGCAGGCCCCACCCCCACTTGCTGAGCTGAAAATTCTCTCCGAGAAGTAGAAAGGGAGAACCTTCTCAAGGGAAAGTAGGGATAAGCGACAAAATCCCACACCCCATGTAAGAATTAAAAAAACGAAATTTTGCAACCTAGGTTTTGACATAAGAGTGTCCCTTGGCTGTTCAGCCCTCTGAGTTCCATCTTAATCCTCAACTGTAATTCACCCTATTGAAGGTGAAGTCAAGTTATTCTGGAACAACATTTCCTAAAATTTTTGGGACCTACAGTGTCATTTCTTTGAGTAAGTTTGTGTCACTAGAATGGATGTCCTATTAGGACACTTTTGGTCTAAGATGATCCGTGTGAAGATCTCCTGAATACAGGAGCAGTTTGAAGGAGAAACGATATTTAAAGTTATGCTGTTGTCATATTTGATAAGCTTTTAATCCTCCTTCAATAACACATTTATTTCTGTGGCCGCAGGCATGATTCTGGGAGAGTATGTTATCTCCCTGGTGTCAGAATCCATGATGTCACTGAGTGGCTACACAGCATTCTGGGGGAAGCGGGTGCGCAGCCAGAGGTTGTAGTCCACGTTGGTACCAACATCATGGCCAGAATTTTCCCCTCAGCGATTTGGGGGGCGGTGCCTGGTCACCGAGGGGAAATGACGTGGATGACGTCGGGAGGAAGCCCCGACGTCATCCCGGGCCATTTAACTGTTTAGGAAGGCGGGCGGACAGCGAAATCAGCTGTCCACTCGCCAACCTGTCACTGGCCAATTGAGGCCATTGACAGGCTAATTAAAGTAATTAAAGACCTGACCGTCCAAGCTTAAGGCTGGCGGGCAGGCCAGGAGCCCCAGTGGGCTCCAGATTATTCATGAAACTTCATCCACTGGCAGGATGAGATCTCATGTCCGTTTTGTACAAAAATAATGTGTTCTTTATTAACACGTCCATCTCGTGTGACATTGTCACATGAGGGGGACATGTTAATTTTTTAATGTTTCTATTATTTAAGTTTTTTCCACTGTCACCATTCTTCCTGAGACAGCACTTTGCCTCAGTGAGCAGTATGCTCTTTCGTCTGCACGCGCGAAAGAGTGCACTTTGACAGCTGGGGGGATCCCTCCCCCCCTCCCGCACAAGAAGCGCATACCGCTTCCTGTCGGGGATGCCGTAAGGCCCGCCCACTTAAAATGGTGGCAGGCCCCGTTTCAGTGTCGGGGTTCAGCTGCCTGCCCGCCGGTGGGGCCCGCACGGCCACCAAGGGCAAAATTCTGCCCCATAGGTGGAAAGAGGAATGAGGTCCTGCAGGTTTCAGGGATCTAGGAAGGAAAATAAGACCTCAAAGGAAGTAATCTCCAGATTACTCTCAGGCCCATGCACGAGTGAATATAGAAAGAGGAGGATAGAGCTGATTAATAATTGGCTGCAGAGATGGTACAGGGAGAAATAGATTCCTGGGACATCAAAACCTGTTCAGTTGGCTGGACATGTTGCATCTCAATAAAGCGGGACCAACGTACTCATGGAACAATTTGCTAGTGGTGCTGGGGAGGGTTTAAGTTAACTTGAATGGGAATGAGGACCAGGATTTCACCTTAAAAATAGAGAAAAATTGTATATAAAGGATACAGAGAAGCTGATAGCACCAGAGTAAGAAATACTACCTAGAAGGACAAGGGCAACAGCTGCATGGAACATCACCACCTAGAAGTTCTCCTCCAAGCCATTCACCATCCTGACTTGGAAATAAATAAATCCCCATTCCTTCACTGTCACTGGGTCAAAATCCTGGAACTCCCTTCCTAACAGTACTGTGGGTGTACCTACACCACATGGACTGCAACGGTTCAAGAAGGCAGCTCACCACCACCTTTGCAAGGGCAATTAGTGATGGGCTATAAAAATGCTGGCCTAGCCACATCCTGTGAATGAATAAAAACAATTAACTAAGGAATAAGGTAGGGTCAGCCCAACAGGAAATGCAATAGGGTTTACAATGCAAGTATGTGAATACACAAAATGTGGTAAAAAAAACATTGGTGAGTTCCAGGTGCAAATAATCATATGGGAAATGACATTGTAACAATAATGGAGACTTGGCTAAAAAAGGGCAGGATTGGATACTGAATGTTCCTGGATATAAGGTGTTTCAGAAAGATAGGGAAGGCAGTAAGGAAAGGAAGAGTGTTGGCAAGCTTAGTTAAGGAGAATATTACAACGCTGGAGAGTGAAGAATGTGTAGGAAGGATGAAGGGCAGAATCTATTTTGTTAGAATTGAGAAACAATACAGGTACCATTATTCTATTGGGTGCATTCTATAGGTCACCGACCATTGGGAAAGATATAGAGGTGCATATTTGCATGGAAATTAGAGAAAGGTGCAAAAACTATAGAGTAGTGAAAATGGAGCACTTAAATTATCCTAATATAAATTGTGTTAGTAATGATGTAAAGAGCAGAGAGGGGAAGAGTTTTTGAAGTGTGTTCAGGATAGTTTTCTTGATCAGTATGTTTCTGGCTCAACCTGGAAAGAGGCAATTCTGGATCTGGCTCTGAGAAATGAGGTGACTCAAGTGGATCAAGTGTCAGTAGGCGAAAAACTTGGAAGCAGAAATAGTATTAAAAGGCTTGTGTTAGCCATGGAAAAGTATAGGGAATAATTCTAGAGTAGAAACACTTAATTGGAAGAGGACCAATTTCATTGGGGATCTGTCTCAGTTAAACTAGAATCAAAGATTGGTTGGCAAAACTATAACTGAGCAATGGGCTCCCTTTGAAGAGGAGATGGTTCAGGTTTGGGGACAGAGGAAGCATGTTCACACAAGGGGAACAAGTAGGGCGATCAAAGCCAAAACCATCTGGAGGATGAAAGAAAGTAAGATTGAGCAAGAAAATGGGGAATGTATCAGATGTCATGTTGATAATGCAAGTGAGACTAGGCTGAATATAGAAAGTTCAGGGGAGAAGTTAAAAAGGAAATAAAAGAGGAAAAGAGAGAGTATGGAAAGAGACTGACATAAAAGAGGATCCAAAAACCATCTATGCAAAATAGATAAAGAGTAGTAGAAGGACAGGTTGTGCTGATTAGGGACCAACAAAGGGGATCTACGCATGGAGGCAGAGAGCATGGCTGAGGTATAAAATAGTATTCTGGAACTGTCTTTACCAGGAAAGAAGGTGCTGTCCATGCCATAGTGAAAGAGGAGGTAGTTGAGATACTGGATGGGCTAAAAATTACTAAAGAGGAGGTATTAACTTGCTGTACTTGATAAGTATTGGGGAGGCAATAGCATAGTGGTATTATCACTGGACTAATAATCCAGAGACCTAGGGTAGTGATCTGGGAACCTGGTTTTGAATTCTGCCATGGCAGATAGTGGAATTTGAATTCAATTAAAAACCTGGAATTAAAAGTTTAATGATGACCATGAAACCATTGTCAATTGTCACAAAAAGCCATCTGGTTCACTAATGTCCTTTAGGGAAGGAAATCTGCTGTCCTTATCTAGTCTGGCCTACATGTGACTCCAGACCCACAGCAATGTGGTTGACTCTGAACAAGGGCAATTAGGGATGGGCAATAAATGCTGGCCTAGACAGCAACGCCCACATCCCATGAATATTTTTTTTAAAAAACTTGATAAATCACCAATAGTGATGCAGATTTGAGTTAGCTATCTTGGGTTGTGACTTCATGTTATTTTAGGATTGATTGCATCCATGAAAGCTAAGGGAAGTAAGGGTGGGAATTGCAAAGGTACTGGCTGCAATCTTACAATCCTCCTTAGATACTGGCTTGGTGGCAGATGACTGGAGAATTGTGAATGTTGCACTCTTGTTCCGAAAAAAAAAACAACTATACTCCAATTAATTTAACCTCAGTAGTGGGGAAGCTTTTAGAAATAATAATCCGGGAAAAAATTAACAGCCACTTGGACAAGTGTGAATTAATTAATTAATTTAGAAAGCCAGCCCAGGCTTGTTAAAGGAAAGTTGTGTTTAATTAACATGATTGAGTTTTCTGATGAGGTAGCAGAGAATGCTGATGAGGGTAATGCAGTTCATGTAATGTACATGGTCTCGTGAAGTTATGCTTTATGACAAATAATGATTGTCAATCCATCAGCTGGAAACCTGAATGGAAGTTTAGAAACAGACTTTAAAAAAAAAGCCTAAAATGACTTGAACTCATAGCCCAAGATGTCTAATTCTAATCTGCATTACTTTACATTCCACATTCAAATTTATTGGAGTAACGTCAGTCTACAAAACTGCAAAACCCATCAAAAAATTATTTCAGGGGAGGTGAAGGACTCACATCTCCTGTCTCATTAGCAAGGTATCTATAGCAATCACCCAAGCTTTTCAACTGTTGGACAGGAGCCATTAAGGCTAATCGCTTGGACATGGGACCCTAGCTGAGTTAGCTTCCAGACATGAGACAATCAAGTCACCTTTGGAATGCATGGACAATGTCTTTTTTTAATCCCCTGGCAGTTGGAGAAGGATGGTCACATGACAAGCCAACCCTTTGTCTGTTTGTCCGTTTTAAACATACATTTCCTCAGCAGAACTGAGGACAAGCAGCTTAGGGAGAAGACCTAAGTGGGGTGCCTCCTACCTCTTTTTTTCTCAAACCCATCTGGAAAGCTTTAAGCCCTCTTTGTTGACTGTGATCATCCAGGGATGCCCTGCTGCAGACAGAGATTTCTTAAAATAATCCAAACCAGCACTACCGTCTACAACTTAGTCATTTATATCTTTAAATCAGAAGCATCAACTCCATCAAATTCCACCTGAAGCCAGCCGAGTCACCAAACTACAGATTTATATTCCTTTCATTTTTTATGGACTTTAATTTGAGCAACCTATCTGTCCCCTCTCTGTAATCTGCATTTGTGTGTATTTGTGCAAACTTTGAGTGTGTGTGTGCATGAAAGTTGGTGCATATTTTATTATTTTACTTAGATCAGTTTAACTTTGTTGAACTCCAGAAAGCCTGTCCGATTGGCCCTTTTATAATCACAGTATGTAAACAGTTGTGTGCTCACTGAATTGGCAAGTATATCCGTTTCAAACAGAAAAACCTGTTGTGAACAAATGAGGAGAGGGAAAAGAGGGAAGCTATTCGACCCCTCCTTACCTGTTCACAACAAAATACTTCCAAAAGACATTTTATAAAATGTCACATAATACACTGCCCTCAGGCTTGAAGCCTGTGGAATAATAGGGACAGTGGCAGCATGGATGCAATGTTGACTAAGTGACAAGAAGTAGAGAATGGTGGTGAACAGTTATTTATTGGACTGGGGGATGGTATACAGTGGGGTTCCCCAGCAGTCAGTATTAGGACCACTGCTTTTCTTGATATATCAATGCCCTGGACATGAGTATACATGGAACAATTTAAAATTTGTGAATGACACAAAACTTGGATGTGTAACTGGATGATAGTGTTAGATTCCAAGAGGACATAGATATGGATTGGGTGGACACTCGGCAGATGAAATTTAATGCAGAGACATATGGTGATATTTTGGTAGGAAGAACCAGGAGAGACAATATAACATAAAGGATACAATTCTAAATGGGGTGCAGGAACAGAGACACCTGAGGAAATATGTGAACAAGTTGTGGAAAGTGGCAGGGCAGTCTGAGAAATTAGTTAAGAAGCCATAAGGAATCCTGGGCTTTACAGATAGAGGCATAGAGTACAAAGGCTCACCCTCAACTGGAGTATTGTGCCCATTTCTGGGCACCACACTTTAGGAAGGATGTGAAGGCTTTAGAGAGGGTGCAGTAAAGATGAATAAGAATTTTTCCACAGGTGAGTCATATCAATAACATGGACCAATTAGTGAAGCTAGGTTTGTTGTCCTTAGACAATGGAATGTTGAGAGGAAATTTGATAGAGGTATTCAAAACCATGAGGGGTATAGACAGAGTAGCTAGAGAGAAATTGTTCACATCGGTGGAATGGTCAAGAACCTAAGGACACTTATTTAAGGTGATTGGCAAAAGAACTGGAGTGATATGAAGAAAACTTTCTGTGCACAATGGTTAGGATTTAGAATGCACCAGCTGAGAGTGTTGAGTGCCAGCATGGTGAGATGCAAGCTGACAGATGGAGAGGAGCGGAGCTAAGTGGGAAGTGTACAGCAGGCAGGCAGGATGGAGGCACTCAGAGGTGGTGACAGCTCAACCCAGCACAGCCTTCTCGACAGACACAAGTTCCTGGCATCACTTGAGCCTTGAGAAAGCCGCATGTGATTAATTTTTCCACTATTATTTTAAGTATTATTATTTTATTCACTTGAGAGTGTGATGGGTGCAGATTTAATTATGGCTTTCAAAAGAGAATTGGAAAGGCATGCGAAGGGAAAGGATTTGCCTGGCTACAGGGAAAGGGCAGGGAAGTGGGACTAGCTTAGTTGCACTTGCAGAGAGCTGGCATTGACAAGAGGGACCAAATAGCCTCCTTCTGTGCTGCAACCATTCTAAGTTTCTAATTCATTCAAACGCCAGCATCATTAACTAAATTGAAAATAAAAGCAGATGCCCTGCAAAGTGCAATGTATGTAGTTTTGGTAATACCTGAGAATCAATTCAATTAAATTGCACAAATTTACTGATTAAATATTACAAACATGGGAAGCAGTCTATCTATTTCTGCACAGAAGTGAGCTTTAATTTAAAGATCTAAATCCTACTCTGAAAATAAACCAACGAAGCTTTGTCGGTTCCTGTAGATCAAAAAGACCAAGGACAACCTCAAGTGAAATTACATTAAAGCTATTTCATTTATTGTAACTTGAAAAGTGTGGCTTTAAATTGCTCAAGTTATTTGATAAACTTACCAAATGCTCTTCTGCTGTGTGATGTAGTGCATCGCTTGCATTTTAACTGCATGGGTTACAGTTGCTTAAAGTTGTTTCACTTGAAATAAATGGTAGAGCTTTTTATGACATTGCATCACCCAAAATGCTGAAAATGTTTAATATACCAGTTCTAGCAATCAGGGTTCATTGTAAGTACTTAAATTTAAAAATTTTAAAGGTTGTGGGAAATAATATTCATTTTTAAATCACAGAACACTGGAAATCTGCATTAAAAATCTGATTTATAATTTTCCAATAAATTATTAAAGATAATAACCCAAAGAATGGAAGCAGATAGGAAAGACAGGTTAGGCAATGGGTGAACTGAATCCTAGAACGCTAGAGAGACAATTTTGGCATAAACAGAGCTTGGGCATTACAAACAGCTGTTTGTTACGTTCTGGGAGTGACAACTGCAATGACAATTATAAATATAAAATATTTTATGCTTGTATATTTATTATTTGCATTGCATTGGATAGCTGGAACTAAATTCAGCCTTTATCCTCTGTCAAATCAGCTTTAGTAAGTAATCCTGAAGGATGCCACACTGCTGCCCCCTAAAGGTCATTATTTAAAATGCTACATTGGAAGAACTTGTATTTTTTTTCATCACACTTTCCCCTTATTGAGATCTGAAAGAAGGAAAAGTGTTAACATGAGAGTTTATGTTTATGTCTAATAGCACTTATAAATAGCATGTAAACACCTAGGACTTCCAAAAGATGCACCTTAATCATCACAGCCTCAGGACACTGCGGCAGTAGTTCCTCAGGGTTGTGTCCCAGCCCCAACAATCTTCAACTGATGAATGCACAGTCTTCAACACCATTTGAGACTCCTCAGCTTTGAAGCAGTCCATGTCCATATATAGCAAGACCTAGACAACATTCAGATAAAAGCAAAATACTGCAGATGCTGGAAATCTGGAAGAAAAACAAAAATAGCTGGAAAAACTCAGCAGGTTTGACAGCATCTGCGGAGAGGAATACAGCTGACGTTTTGAGTCCAAATGACTCTTCATCAGAACCAAGGAAATATAGAAATGAGGTGAAATATAAGCTGGTTGAGGGGGGTGGGACAGGTAGAGCTGGATGGGGTCCAGTGATAGGTGGAGGCAAAGAAGAGATTGCCTAAGATGTCATAGACAAAAGGAAAAAGGGGAGTTGACGGTGGTGATATTAGCTAAGGAATGTGCTAATGGTGACACTAAGGGTAGAAAGCAGGACGAGCAAGTGACAGATAGCCCTAGTGGGGGTGGGGCTCGGGCTGATAAGTGGCAAATAACTTGCACACCGCAAAAGAGCTAGGCAATGACCATTTCCAACAAGAGAGAATCTAAATATCTCCCTTTGACAGTCAATGGCATTACCACCACTCAACATCCTGGGGGGTTACCATTGACCAGAAACTTAACTGGGCAGCCATTTAAATACTGTGGCTACAAAAACAAGTCAGAAGCCAGGAATTCTGTGGAGAGCAACTCATCTCCTGACTCTCCAAAACCTGTCCACCATCTACAAGGCACAAGTCAGACATGTGATGGAATACTCTCCACTTGCCTGGATGAGTGTAGCTCCAACAGTATTCAAGAAGCTCGACACCTTTAAGGGCAACCAGCCCACTTGATCGGCACCTCATCCACCACCTTCAACATTCCCTCCCTCCATCAGCAGTGCACAATAGCAGCAGTGTGCACCATCTACAAGATGCACTGCAGCAATTCACTAAGCCTCCTTCAATAGCACCTCCAAACCCGCACCTCTAGCACCTAGAATAACAAGAGCAGCAGATGCATGTTTCCCCCCAAGCCACACATCATCCTGACTTGGAACTATATCATTGTTCCCTCACTGTTGCTGCGTCAAAAACCTGGAAATGCTTTCCTAAATGCAGTGTGGATTACATACACCACAAGACTGCAGTGGTTCAAGAAAGTGGCTTCCCACCACCTTCTCAAGGGCAAATAGGGCAACAAATATTGGCTTTGCCAGCGATGCCTACATCCCATGAAAGAATTAAATATCACAATGGTCCACAACTGTATGGAAACAGGTTTGTGACACGAAAGTAAGAGTACAAGAATCCACAGCTGAAAATATACATAGACCATGCTTATACCTTCTGATGTCCCTAGAGTTATCTGAATGAGATGAGTGGAAAGGAAGGTTATATTATTGTCACAGTTTCAACAAACTTCCTCAAATGTTACAAGACAGAACAAATGAGAAATATTTTCAAAGCAAAAGGGAGATATTCTAATTGTATACAGAATAGTCCAAATGCTATAATTCTCTTCTAATATCGGCTAGTTAAATAAATATTTACAAAAGCTCCAGTCTTGCAGGGAATATTTCAAATATTGTGTTATTTTCAAAGCTTCCATTTCAGCTCTCTGCACTCTGGAACGAGATGTTCAGCTGATTTCAGCAAATGGTTCCATTGAGAGTATCACTGGCATTCTTTTACATCCTGGATGCCAATCAGGAGACACCAGTATTGGCAGAGCTTTTTTTCTACTTTACTTTTTCAATTAAAAAGAATGATTAGAACTTGAAGACAAAAATTGCCAGTAAAATTTCAAAAATTCCATATATTGTGACTAGAATTGATGGAGCAACGAGTTCTTTGTCTTTAACTATTCAGAAAGATAATTCAGTCATTGAGCCAGCTATGCACAACATGACTGATTTCAAGAGTTGTCACAGGCCTGGGGTCATATCCCAAACTGCTTGCAGAATGATAGTCACCCAGATGCATGTTTTAACATAAATACCCAAATGAAGGTTCCTTGGGTTTGCATGTAAGGTAGGGAGAGTCGAACCTGATTATTCATTGATAACTAATGATGTCAGGAGCTGAGTGGCCCTGTCGGAACCCAATTGAGCGTCAGTGTGCAGGTTATTGCTAAGCAAGTGCCACTTAACAGCACTGTTGATGACCCCTTTCATCACTTTACTGATGATCTGTAATTGCAGGATTGGATTTGTCCTGCTTTTTGTGTACAGCACATATCTGGGCAACCCTCAAGGTGGCTGTGGTGGGGACAAGACCGTTGTTCACCTCCTTGTGGATCGTGCCTTTGCAAAGATGGCCTGGAGTGAGATGCAGTTGTTTCTGTTGAGGTTCATCCCGAGCAGTTCTGTGACACAGGACTCTGTGCTCTGCGGGCTGTTCCTAGGGACACACACCGAGACAAACATCAACTGCAGCTGCAGGATCATCAATTCGGTGAAAGACGCTCTTTGGTCTGCCCAAAACTTGTTGGTCTTCCAGCACAAAGAGTTGTCCCCGACTGAGTGTTGCAAACTGGCACATTCCAAGGTCCAGGACTACATGCTGAGGGACGCAATAAAGCTTGGGGCAGCCGCCGCAAAGGTACAATGGGGAAAAGTCGCTGTCTAAGACCTTTCTGCCACAGTGCACTGAGGGGCTGGGAATCGACCCCTCGGGCTGTACGGCTCATAATGAATGTATGCATTGAATACTAATTGTATTATAATTGTATTGAAGCACCTCAGAGTGCAACAGGATGTATGTTGATAACTCCAATACCATTGTCTGATTGTCTGTAATGACCATATTGAAATGACTGTAATATTCATTGATTGTATTGAAGCACCTCGTGATTCATGTGTAAAAGTTGAATCTGATTGCACTTTTTGTGATGGCCATTTAGAAATGTTTTGTAATGTTCTTCCAGATATTTTATGAAAAGTATATTTTTCAAAAAAAATTCTGAGCAATTTTCCACACTGTCAGGTAGGTGCCAGTGTTGTAGCTGTACTGCAACAGCTTGGCTAGGGGCACAGCAAGTTCTGGAGCAGAAGTCTTCAGAACTATTGCCTGAATACTTGTGTATTATATACAAGCAATAAATTGTACTAGAGTATCATTGTGAAACTGGGTCAAATGTTAAATGCAAAGACTCCAGAGTTATTTTAATATCTTAAAATATTGCTTTAAGTGCTGGTACTGAAAATGATTAAAAGTTTGTTCATAGCATAATATGTTAAAAGTAGCAGAAATTAGACCAATGTTAACCTTTACAAAGTATTTCAAAACAACGTTTAATTCTTTCTCAGATGAGAAGTGTAAGTATAATAGAGGGTTATCTATATGGACTTCAGTTTTGCTGAAAAAATAAATTGTGTCAAAGTTATTAATTTAGCACTCATCAGAACAATCACAAGAATACCTACATCAGGGAGTCCACTTGCCAACCAATCAGCACTCTCTTCTCATAAAATATAAAGTTGTTGCTTCCCATGACATTGGTATTCTTGCAACTGCCCTGTACTACCAACGACTATTTGTATATGGACTTCTTTATTCATAGGATAAAATCCTTTCCATATTTATCCATTAAGTATTGACTATTAAAGTCAGAAGCAAGTGCATTAAAGGGAACTCCAGCCTTGAGTCAGCGTGGACATAACATTTTTATTTGTATCATGAAGGTGAAGGACGTGACATAGGAACATAGGAAATAGGAGCTGGATTAGGCCATTCAGCATGTCAAGCCTGCTTCGCCATTCAAACAGATCATGGCTGATCATCTACCTCTTACGTCATTTTTCCCGATATCCCCACATTTTCTAATGCCATTAGTCTCCAGAAATCTATCGATTTCTGTCTTGAACATGCTCAATGGCTGAGTTTCCACAGCCCTCTGGGGTAAAGAATTCCAAAGATTCACCACCCTTTGAGTGAAGAAATTTCTCCTCATCACAGTCTTAAATGGCCTGCGTCTTATTCTGAGATTGTGTCCCCTGGTTCTAGACTCATCAGCCAGGGAAAACATCCTATCTACATCTACCCTTTCATGCCCTATAAGCATTTTGTAAGTTTCAATGAGATCACCTCTCATTCTTCACAGCCCTGTACAGGCCCTGTTTCCTCAATCTCTCCTCAGAAGACAATCCTGCCATCCCAGGGATTAGTTTGGTGAACTTCCATTGTTGTTGTGCTGGAAAATGGAACTCTACCCATTGCCAGTGTCAAATACTCCAAGATTAGGTAGCGCATAGCCAGATGTAGAGTAAAATTGTCTCTACTTTCTCCCAGCTCCAACTTCACCCCAGCTGATTCTGTCCCATGTGGTGTGCAAAATGGCTACTGTCCTAAGACTCCTATATACAAAAGATGGCATCAGAGGTCACGTGAGTACAGCAAGCCACAGCATGCTAAGGTATTTCTCCAAACATCCCCTTTTCCATGAAAAAAGAAAAACAAATTCGCATGCACTATCGTTTACAAGCTTTCTGCATACATGGGCCAGAATTTTACGTTGAATGTGTGGGCACACACCTGGCCCGGAATTGCATGAAACCGCATGAGAAGATGTTGGGCGTGCATCCTGACATCATCACGCTCGCGCACAACTTTACGGTCAGCAAGTGCGCCCAGGAGTTGGAAGTGTGCTTGCCGACAATTAAGCGGGCAATTAAACCCATTAAGGAGCCAATTGTCAGCGACTTTACGTGGCCTGTCCACTTCTATGCCTGGCAGATGGGCCAACCAGCCAGGCGGCCTTCACTTTTTCGTGACAAACTGCGTCCAGTGTGGGATAAAATATCTGGGGTTAAATAAAATAAAAGAGGACGTTTGAGGGATGTTTGCTGCCAGGGGCTGATTGCGACGGAAGTGCATTTTGTGTCCCCTTCCGGGCCCGCTGATCGCGCGGGCTCAACGAGAGCAAGTTTCAGGTCATGGTCTTTAAAGAAAATCATCAGGCATGAACAAAAAACTAATTGTTCATTCTAGCCTGTTTCAATTTTGTCTGTCTGTGATGTCAAGAGTCAATGGCAGCTCTTTAGCTTGCTCAGCTTGAGGTTCATTTCACGCAGTGCACTGGCTGATGTGGTCCTTAATCTCATTGCTCATGTTTGGCCAGTAGAACACGTCTCTCATCTTCCTCAGACTAGACTCAATTCCTTGATGGCTTCCATGGATATGCTTCAGCATCTCTTTTCTCATCTTTTTAGGGATAATGACTCCAGTCCCTTCATACAAGATGCCATCCTGGACACTCACTTCATCTCTGTATGCCCAATACTTTCTTACAGCAACAGGTGTTTCCTTGATGGTTTCAGGCTATCCTTTCATCATTCCTTCCTCTAGCACTTAAAGAGTTGCATTTTGTTGTGTAGTTTGCTTGATTTGAGCAAGATGCTTGTCTGTCAAATTTAATATCTCTACTGGGTTGATGACTTCCAAAGCATGTTATGCTGTTGTTTCTCATTGAATCTGGAATATTTTACACTCTTGAGTATCGCTGAAAAAAGACATTTTGTCAAAGCTTTTTCTCTTGCACTCATCAGGACAATCACAAGAATACCAATGTCAGGGGAAGCAACAATCAGTCAGGTTCACAGTGTGGTCCATTTGTGTGTACTGGAAGCTACATATATTAACAGGGCCCTGTTCTTTGCTGACAGAAAGAACATGGACATACTCCGCCAGCATGGGAACCATGCCACGCATTGCCTCATGTATCTCTGCCAGATCCTCCTGCATACCCTGCTGGACTTCAAGCGTCTGCTGCCTCAGGGACGACTGCAGAGGCACATCATCAGCCACCGACTGAGCATGTGCCTGGTCCCCAACAGCCCTCTGACTGCTGCCGCCATTGGCACTCTCTGTCGCTGCCCATACCTCAAGTGAATGTGAAGTGCCCCTCATTACTGTGCCCTGGGACTCTAGCCAATGATCTAATTCCCACCAATGTGCGAGTATCTGCGCTGGTGCCTGCCTGACAGAGATGGTGTGATGCTGGTTTGTCTATTAGTTCTGGGCCCTCAGGTGTCAGAGGTGACCCCTCAGCCTCCTCCTCCCGGTCCTGCTCCGGTGATGCTGAAAGGAAGAACAAGGAGATTTGATTAGTTTAAGTGGAGAAAATGTCAATGTGCATGCCTGGCTCCTGGATCAGTATGCGCTCATCCTTCCATAATAATGGTCAACTCATTTTGGAAGCTTCAATCACTGAACATTCAACAGTGGGATGGCTGCTGGGACATACATGGTGACCTTAGTGCACGGCAATCTTACCTCCCCAGCGGCACCCCAGCCTCACCGCCATCGGTGAACCTGGGTGCATGGCACCTCTCCAGTTCCATCGCCTCCTGCTCGTATCTGGTGATTAAGGCCAACTGGGCCTGGCCTCTGCCAGTCCACATCCGCTCTGTGTTATTGTGTGCAGTCTTCTCCTGAAAAGGAGAGAGGAGAATTGGTTAGTCCACCCTGTATCTGGATTCCCATCACATCCCTGCCACCCCAACCAGAGCGGGACATTGCAGGGCTCCAGTGAATCGTCAACCTGGAGCAGCCACACACTCACACCAAGAAGCCAGGGTGGACCCCTCTTACTCACATGCTGCCTCCACCACATTTGCCACTACACGGTTTAACCTTGCAAAGCAAGGACACACAAGCACATGGAATGCCAAGGGCAGCAGATGGATGGGTGCTCCACCACCTGGAAGTTCCCCTCCCAGCATGTCAGCAGCCTGACTTTGACATGTTTTGCAGTTTCAGCACTGCGCCTAGGTGCAGATCCTTGAGGTATCCCCAAAAGAGTACCGTGGGTGTCAGTCTACCACATGCTGCAGGTGCACAACCCATCTCAGCACAACCCTCTCAGGGTGAACTAGGCATGGGCAATATCTGCTGGCCCACCCAGCGAGGGAAACATGCCGTAAATGATTCAATGCTGTAACTGCACTCAGGGTTGGGTGGAAAGCCTACCTACTGTGTTAAGTGATCTCTGCCAACATGTTACTCACCCTTCCCGAGCACAAGAGGTCATTGAAATGCTTGCGGCACTGAACCTATGTGTGTCGCACCACGTCATGGGAGCTCACTATCTCTGCCACCTCCTCCCAGGCACGTTTGGTCAGGTGGGGGGACCACCTCCTCCCATTCCTCAGAATGAGGACCTCCTGCCATGCTGCCACCTCCTCCAGGAGGGCAGCTAGGCACTGGTCATAAAAGTAAGGGGCACAGTGCCCCGCTGACCTACCCTCCTGTTTGGCCAGCAGCACTCTGGGGAGCCCTTCTGTTTGCCAAGATGCGCAGCCTTTGTAAGGCTGCCAGAGCTCTATTTGAACAGGCCACCGGGTCACCATTGGACCCGACAGCTATTGCACTCCCGCTGCTGCCCGCCCACTCCCACAGTCCTCGGCAGCTGGTTTTCACCTTAATTGGCCCACCCATGTAAAATGGCGGCATGGAGCCAATCACAGGTAGCAATTGGCTCCATGCCTGCACCCGAACAGCCCTCCCGACTGGGAGAAAATTCTTCCCATAGCGTTCATAAATAACCAATAGTACAGGGTTCTAAATGAATCTTCAGGGCCTCAAAAATTCCATATGTCTTTTTTTTCTACTCGTCAGTGAGGTCTAAAGTGCAATACAGTTTGTAGCACTCTTTCCCCAGCACTGATAACAAAGCCGTTACTCTTATTTGTTCAGATTTCTTGTTCAACTCTGTGGCAATCTCATAATTCTGCTATTGAGATTGGAAGAATTTCCAATTCAGTCTCAAATCTCCTTTCAATTCCGTAGGAGCAGGTACTGGAATATTCATAGCCATGATGACTCACCCAGCAGTCGATGTCCTGTACAAAGTTGCAGACTGAAGCTTTGATTAGACTCTTCCATTTTTCACAGCTGTGGACTCTCTTACAGCTATGAAAATCCATTCAATCCCAACTATACATTTCTGACACAACGTTCCATGTGGTGTGTAAAATGGCTACTGCCCTCAAATGTTATCAGAGGTCACCTGAGTATGGCAGGCCACAGTGAACTAAGATATTTCTCTAAACAGCTTCTACAGTGCATGCATCATTTTCTAATTGTAGCCTTTCTGGGTGAGTTTACCAGTTTTTGCCAAATTAGAGACAGCGTTGCACTTGAAACAAACATCAAAATGCTGAGTTAAAAGCAAAATACTGTGGATGCTGGAAATCTGAAACAAAAACAAAAAATGCTGGAAAAACTCAGCAGGCCTGACAGCATCTTCATTCTGAAGAAGAGTCACACGGACTTGAACTCTGTCTTTCTCACCACAGATGCTGTCAGACCTGCTGAGTTTTTCCAGCAATTTTTGTTTTGTATCAAAATGCTGCAATTGCTGGATATTTGAAAACAAAAACAAGAAAAGAAACCATAAAGAACACATCAGATCATTAGAGGACATACATTTTGGCTTCTTCCCAGAAGCATTGCATTAAATTCTAAGGCAATCCTAATGCTTGATATTAAAGTTACACATAAAAATTATTGTGTGGTTTCTAATGTGAAACTGATATTTCATGACAAGATACATGGCAGAAAGGTAACTAAGATCTTATCATCTTACACAATCTAGGAGAGCTATTTTTCTTGGAACTTCGGTTAGGAACATGGGAACAGGAGTAGGCCATTCTGCTTCTCTAACCTGATCTACCATTCAGTGAGATCACAACTGATCTGTAACCTAATGCCATTCACCCGTCTTGGCTCCATATTCCTTAATACACTTGGCTAGCAAAAACCAATCGAACTTAGATTTTAAATTATTAATTGAGCTTGCATCTATTGCATTTTGTGGTAGAGAATTCCACACTTCTTACTCCCTTTAACTTCTCTTCAGGCCTGGCTCTGATTTTAAGGTTGTAGCCCTCTGTCCTAGCCTCTGTGATCAGTGGAAACATTTCTTTATACCTACCCTGTCAACTCCTTTCAGACCTTTAAAAATTTCAATCAAATCATCCCCATAACCTTCTATATTCCAGGGAATACAAGCTTGTTTATTTAATTTCTCCCCAGAATCTAACTCTTGGAGCCCTAGTAACATTCCAATGAATCTCTACTGTATGTACTCCATCCAAGGCTAATATATCATTTCTACAATCTAGGGCCCAGTACTGTTTACAGTTGTCCAATGTTGTCTAATCGGCACTTTCTATGGCTATAGCAATACTTCCTCCCCTTTATAGTTTACCCATCCAGATATAAAGGCTAACATTCTGTTACCTTTTTTGATTATTTTTTGTAGTTACTTCATTTTATTGATCAGTGTACATAGACCACTAAATCTCTTTGGACCTCCATGATTCCTAATTTTGCACTATTTAAACTTACACTTTACTTTTTTCCCTTGTTAAATCTCCAGTGCTATATTCTTTCTTCTGCAGGTCTGTTAATAGAAGGGTTTCATCTTTAAACCATTGCTTGTCTTATGTTTGAGGTTGCACTTGTCATCAATGAACCTGAAAGTAATGCAAAGTATAGGGTGGAGGATAGCAGGAACGAAACTCAGAAGAACATGTCACAATATCCAATTTCAGCATGGATACCTAATTTTATATTTTACTTCTGGGTTTTGCATCACCAACAAGTGTCAGCACACCCGCATGATGTGATCTCAACTCCAGCATTTAATGGGCCGATTCAAAGATGAGATTTGGAGGAGTTTGATGACAAAAGCTTAAAAATTGACTCAGGACATTCAAACATTTTACTTATGCCTCAAGTGATATACTGCTGTGTCTAGGAAGGAGCACAAAGGAGATCATCTTCTCTGCATGGGGAAAAGAGCCATACTGCTGTATTGAGAATGCATGGCTAGAGTTGACTGAGGAGGTCTGCATCAGGAATATTTGCCTTGTGTGTGAATCCAGTGCAGGAAGCAATTTAATGAATTAATCAGGTCAGGAAAGGTGAGTACAGCTGCATGTTTACCTAGATTCTGTATTGCAGGGGGTTCTCAACTTTTTTGCTTTTGACATCCCCTCCAGCGTTATAAAATTTCCATGGAACCCCTTAACACAAAAGTATTTTTCTGCACAAAAGTTAGTTATACGATTGAACATAAGTTTATTATAATTTTTGTTTTACTTAATGTGAAACTTGTTGCTGGAGCACATTTTCAATTTGCTAACTGACCTCGCATCTCCCTGTATGTATAACTTCCTCCAGCTCCACGACCATCTAAGGTCTGTGCACTCCTTCAATTCTGGCTTCTTGCGCATCCCGAATTTTCAGTGCTCCACCATTGACATCTCTGCATTTAGCTGGCTACTCCCAAAGTTCTGGAATGCCCTCGGTGAACCTCTCTAGCTCTCTAACACTTTAATTCTCTCTCTTTTTAAACTCTCTTTAAATCGCTTCTTAAAACTGTCTCTTTAATTAAGCAAGTTAACTGCATCTACTTTTGTAATTCGTGGTCAAATCATGTTTGATAACACTCATGTGAAGCACCTTTGGGTGTTTCACTATGTTAAAGGTGCTATATAAATGCAAGCTATTGTTGTTGAGGCTGTAGGCATTCCCAGGATTCCACAGACAGTGTGGGAGAAAGTTAATTTGGTGACAATAGCAGAACCACCCCAGATTAGACAAAGCAATTGGTTCAAATCAATCCTAAATTATTCAGCAGGTATTTTCATTTACTTTGTGACTGTATGAAGTTTCACTGAACTGACTTGTAATATTATCCCTCATCTTCTAAAATATCAACCCACCTGTATGCTCCATCTGTTTTCCGCAGCTTTGAATTATTTTCCTTAGTAGAATTTAAATTCTCTCAAACTTCTCCGAGATTTTTCTCAATTGTTTTTGAATCTTTCCCTCTTGTCCCAAGATCTCTGATTAAATGCTGCTCTTTCCCAGTGAGAATGTGGTGATTCTGAGTGACAGGCAATCTGACCCAATCCAATTTCCCAGGAGCACAATAACTGAAGCTTGCCTCCATCACTGAGTGACAGGCCTTTCAGCCAATTTACTGCCCCAGGAGCTCGTCAATGGACCAGAAACTGACCAATCAATGCTACTGGAAGGTGGGAGTTTACAGAGGTTGTTTCAGTTGACAGCAATGATTCTATTCATCTCTTCCCCTCCAAGGCATTCATAGGAATTTGGAGATTTTATGGACAATGATTTCTCAAAGGAGCTGATTCCTTCTCAGGGTGCACCAACATATGAATAATGCTTACCAGACACCAATGTAGATATACCTGGAAAAACTCAGCAGGTCTGGCAGCATCGGCGGAGAAGAAAAGAGTTGACGTTTCGAGTCCTCATGACCCTTCGACAGAACTTTCCAAGATCTGTCGAAGGGTCATGAGGACTCGAAACGTCAACTCTTTTCTTCTCCGCCGATGCTGCCAGACCTGCTGAGTTTTTCCAGGTAATTCTGTTTTTGTTTTGGATTTCCAGCATCCGCAGTTTTTTTGTTTTTACCAATGTAGATATAGCATTTTAGTGGGTCCTGTTCCATAGTTAGTTAGGTTTTCACTTGTAACTCATAGTTCACAGGTAAGCGTAAGCAGATACTGGAAGGAGGGACAGTTCTGGAGAGTTTGCATCAGAGGGCACAGCACTCTTGAATTTCTGCTCAGCTGGGCACAGAGGCTGAATCCTGTGGGCCATGGATGAAAAGGATAATCATAGAGTGACAGCAGCAAATCTGTGAAGTACTGGCAGTCCTGCCATAGACACTGTCCACAATAGCAGAGCAAATGGAGTGTTCCAGCTCAAGCATTAGTGGATTGATAGCACAGACCATTCTAAGAATGCCTTCTTCCACGGATAAACTGACCTCCTCCGTGAAACTTCAATCGCAGCAATCTAATCAGTCCATGCAATAATAGGCCATGGCCATACAGGCTTCAGATGCCAATATATCTGCTGTCTTAAACAAGATGATAACTACCTTCATCATAACCTTACAGCATATCACTTCTCTGCATCAAGTTGCTCCCTTCCAATGAGGTAGGAATGATGTGCTGCTGGCCTAGGAGAGGAATGATGACAAAAGAGGATATGGAAGTAGGAACTCCACTCCAAGTTCATACATTGCTCCCCACGCCTGCTCCCCGCCCCCCCCCACTAACCCCACCATACCCCAGTCGGTACCCAAAATGTTGCCTTCTTTCCCAATGGTCAAGTCTGCCCCTGCAAAGGCGTAGGTGGGGCAGTCTTTGGTGGGGTCCTCACAGGATTCAACACCCAGAGGTCATCACCCTCGAACAACTCAATAGTGTCAGGGGACTAATACCTCACAGTGGACAATTTTATAAAATATTATATATATATGTAATATATATATATAAGAACAAAGGAGCTACCATGATAGTATCACAGAAACTTGCATATTGTTATCTCTGAAGAGTCTCTAATGACCCACTGTGGGCTGCAGAGACTGAATTCAAAGATAACTATACAAAGGCCATCTCATTTCATAAGCCAGGCTGGCCAAATGAAGCCTATCCATCTACCAGGACAAAGGACCCCGCAATCTTTCTTCCAACTCTTAATTGTTAGAACACTTAACCATCTCGGGAACCCAGATGGGGCAAATGTACCCTATGTCATAGACACTGTGAAGAGGTGGGAGTCATGGGACATGAACCTCTAGCTGGTAGGACCAGTTATATTGCCTTGCTGCACTGAAAACTCCGTCTGTCATTTTTACCATCTAGAAGCAGCAGCACAGCAAAGGGGCTCTGCTTAGGCTAAATGCCTGGCCCCATCCACACTCTTTCTACCAGAATTTCTGTACCATCACCTCCAAGACTGATTCATCTCTGCATGCCCATCTCCTCGTGTGAAGGAGCTTCGGTTTTCAGTCTGACGACCTACGTGAAGCAATATCTTACTGGACTTTGATTCTGGACTCTGGACACACCTGAAACAATTATTCTTTTCTCTGTGATCTTTGCCCTGTAAATATTTCTTTTCTCTATCCCTCTTTTACTGTATGAGTGCACAGGGGACTACTTAGCAGCACCTCCCCCGCACATTCCAAGTGTGTGCAAATAAATTAACCCTCTGAATTTCTCCTATCTTGAGTTTGCTGTGGGGTTATTAATAGAAAATTGGATCACACCAAAACTGAGGGGTTGGGAAATACGCCACCACTTATAAAGGGGGAAGTAAATCAAAACACCTTTTCATTCACAAGATGGGTGGCAAGAGGAGAAATCAGGTCTGTTCAATTCAACCCCCTCCCTGTCCGTAACAATAGGTGGAGCAGGAACCTGAGCAGCCTGCCTCTACTTTTTCTGAAGACACAGGGGTTGCACCATCTAGGAGTGGGAAGCAAAGGAAAAGTTAACCATTGTAATTGCACAAGTGTATGCACATGGGTATTTGTGAAAATGCTATGTTACTCAGTTTCCCTTGTTTTATCAAATCATTCTTTGTTGTGTTTGGTATATTATCCAGTTGTCAGCATCTGTGCTTTTCTTTTCATTTTTGTGTACTTTTGCTTTTAGTTTATGTTTCTAATCTCCATACTTGTTCACGGCTGTCTTTTCTGGCAAGTAGAGCTTTTGCCCCTTAGGGGTATAAATTGATTCTGTATCACATTTAATTCTCTTTAGAATGCCTCCCACTCATCCTTTTGTCATTTTTACCCATGGACAGATTCACTCAGTTTACTGAGGGGAGTCTGTGTCTTCCCTTGAAGTCAACCTTGCCTAAATCTGGAATCTTAGTAGTTGTTTTGTGTTTCTCCTTTTCAAATATTGCATTTAACTAAATGATATTGCTATTAAATAAATGATTACAAACTGTTAGGCTGCTGTTAGGGGGAAAATATAAGGATACAGTAGAAATATATGTTGCCAAGATAAAAGGTATAGGGATGCAGTAAGAATCTATTAAAGGTCTCTGGAATTACTTAAAATACCTAAGCATGTGAAGCCTGCAATTAACAGTTAAATGTCAGGCTGGATAGAGAGAGATTTGAACCATACACACCCTTAGAGCTTGTGATTACCAGCAAGGCCATACCGGACAAAGAAGAATGCAACTATGATAGATTGGGTGTTCTGGGAATCAGACTCCAGCCTTAGGTTGGAAAAACAACCAAGATTGGGTTTGTTTGTAGTAAATAAGGGAAGAGCAGGTGGTCATAGTGGAGATAGGAGAAAGGTCGCCAGGGTGAAAGTAGGATCAGATGATGTATGTACCTTTGTACCAGAGACCTGCCTGTTTAATGTAAATCTATATGTTGAATAAGATCAGAATCTGGAGGATGTTCTTGTATGTGACCAATAATGTATAAATATGGTGAACACTTGTAGCTGAGCAGAGTACTGTCTCAAGCTGTATTGAGATGGTGCCCTCCTTGCAATTGCTCAAATAAACGATCGTAACTTGTACCTGAGTCTCCTGTGGTCCGTTCATCAAAGATACCACATCAGCTGTTAACTAAATCTGACTCGTTATTCATTATTAAACCTAATATAGCATTCCTCTTTGTTGGTTCTAGGACATATTGTTGCAGAAAACTATATCAGACTTATTGATGTACTAACCTGCTTATCTCAATCGATATGAAAGGTAAACATCCCATTAACTCCATGCTGCCTTTGCTACATGCTTGACTAATCTCTGCATTTATACAATCTACCATCTCACAACTGCTATCAGTTCCCAGTACAAAACCTATAGGTATCAGTGGTGGCTTAGTTAGTAGCACTCAGGCCTATGAGTCAAAAGATTGCATGTGTCAGGTTCCACTCAAAGACTTAAGCACAACAGTCGAGGTTGACATTCCAGTGCAGTACTGAGGGAGTGCTGCACACTCAGAGGTGCCATCTTTCAAATGCGACATTAATCCAAGGCTCTGTCCTCTCTCTCAGTTGGATGTAAAAGATCCCATGGCACTATTTTTGGAGAAGAGCAGGGGAGTTATCCCTGACATCCTGGCCAATATTTATCTCTCAATCAAAATGACAAAAAACAGATTATCTGGTCATAATCACATTGTTGTTTGTGGGAGTTTGCCGTAAGCCTACTCTATTCCTTTCTTTTTTTTGAACTGTTATTTATACTATCTTTTTCATCTGAGCCCTCCCCCAGTTTAGAATCCTTGTGATTGTCCTACCTATCCTTTCCGCAAGGACTCAAGTCCCAGCCTGGTTCAGATGCAGCCTGCTCCCAAAGGTACGGATACTGGTGTCAGTGCCCTCTGAAAAAGAACTCCTCTTTTCCACACCACTCCTTCAGCCCTAATCTGTTTATCCCCATGCCATTTTGAATGTGGCTTGGGTAATAATCCAAAGATTATATTATAACCCTTGAGGTCCTCTTCTCTAATTCAGCTCCTAGTTCCTGGTAGTTTCTGAACAGTCTTTTCTACTCTTCCCTATGTACCAACATGGATCACAACATGGATCCTCACCCTCTCCAATATCCTTTTCAAGATGATTTGAGATGCTCCTCATCCTGGTATTAATAAGGCTACACAGCACTTGGGACTCTTGATCCTGCTTACAAAGAATGATATCTATCCCCTTAATTATTGAATACCCTACAACTATCACATTACACTTCCCTTTCTTCTCTCCCCTGTGGACAATCTCTAGTTTCAAGGTACCATGGTCTACACTTTGGCTGTCCTTCTGACTGTCTTTATTCATATCCTCACAGGCAACAAGTATATTATACCTGTGGAATAGAGTCAGTTTCCATAGGATCTGTATTCTCTATCTCATCTGATTTCCCCTTACTCTGTACACCATCAGTTCCACAAGCCCAATCTGAACTGGCATCTCTCTACTAGCTGTGACTAAAATCTGAAATAAACAGTTCAGTTACTGTTCCCTCTCATTTATATGTTGGAGTGTTTCCAACTCACACTCCAGCTCAATGACTCTCAGCTGGAGAGATTCGAGCTGGAGACATCTGCCGCTGATGTGTTTGCTATCATTGGTCTCATTGTCCACAAACTCCCATATACAGCCCAGACACACAAGCTGCTCTGCCATATTTGAGGCTAGATTTTTTATGTCTTCTTGTAACTTTTTGAACATTTTTCTACACAATAACTTGCACAATTAACTGAACAATGGACACAAAATTTAAATTCTTATTGCTTCAAGCTTACATGAACCAGTACAGAAGCAAAAAAGTACTTGAGGAATTGGCCCTAGAAATAGTGGATGCATTGGTGGTCATATTCCGAGATTCTGTTGACTGTGGAACAGCTCCTACAGATTGGAGGGTAGCTAATGTGACCCTACTATTTAAAAAGGGAGGTAGAGAGAAAACAGGGAATTATAGACCAGTCAGCCTGACGTTGGTAGTGGGGAAAATTCTAGAGTCCATTATAAAACAGTGGCAGAATCGGACAGAGTCAGAATGGATTTACTGAAGGGAAATCATGCTTGACCAATCTACTGGAATTTTTCGAGGATGTAACTAGTAGAGTTGATGAGGGGGAGCCAGTGGATGTGGTTTATTTGGACTTACAGAAGGCTTTCGACAAAGTCCCACATAAGCATATAAAATTAAAGCGCATGGGATTGGGTGTAATGTATTGAGATGGATAGAAAACTGGTTGGCAGACAGGAAACAAAGAGTAGGAATAAACGAGTCTTTTTCCGAAAGGCAGGCAGTGACTAGTGGGGTACCGCAGGGATCGGTGCTGCAACCCCAGCTATTAACAATATATATTAATGATTTAGATGAAGGAACTAAATGTAATATCTCCAAATTTGCAGATGACGCAAAGCTGGGTGGGAGGGTGAGCTGTGAGGAGGATGCAAAGATGCTTCAGTGTGATGTAGACAAGCTGAGTGAGTGGGCAAATGCATGGCAGATGCAGTATAATGTGGATAAATGTGAGGTTATCCACTTTGGTAGCAAAAACAGGAAGGCAGATTATTATCTGAACGACTGTAATTTGAGAGAGGGGAATGTGCAATGAGACCTGGGTGTCCTCGTACACCAGTCGCTGAAGGTAAGCGTGCAGGTGCAGCAGGCAGTAAAGAAGGCAAATGGTATGTTAGCGAGAGGATTTAAGTACAGGAGCAGGGATGTCTTGCTGCAATTATACAAGGCCTTGGTGAGACCACACCTGGAATATTGTGTGCAGTTTTGGTCTCCTTATCTGAGGAAGGATGTTCTTGCTATAGAGGGAGTGCAGCGAAGGTTTACCAGACTGATTCCTGGGATGGCAGGACTGACATATGAGGAGAGATTGAGTCGGTTAGGATTATATTCGCTGGAGTTCAGAAGAATGAGGGGAGATCTCATAGAAACCTATAAAATTCTAGCAGGACTAGACAGGGTAAATGCAGGAAGGATGTTCCCGATGGTGGGGGAGTCCAGAACCAGGAGTCACAGTCTGCAGATACAGGGTAGTCAATTTAGGACTGAGATGAGGAGAAATTTCTTCACCCAGAGAATGGTGAGCCTGTGGAATTCGCTACCGCAGAAAGTAGTTGAGACCAATACATTGTATGTTTTCTAGAAGGTGTTAGATATAGCTCTTGGAGCATGGGGAGAAAGCGGGAGCAGGCTATTGAGTTGGATGATCAGCCATGATCATGATGAATGGCGGAACAGACTTGAAGGGCTGAATGGCCTAGTCCTCCTATTTTCTATGTCTCTATGTTTCTAAAAGCTGCACCTCCTACCACCACACCAAATTTTCAATCTCACTAAATTCCCAACTTTTGCATTCTATTAATGCTGCACTCTTTTCATGCCCACCTTGTGTGAACGCTAATGTAGTACAGGTCCAAGTATCATTTATCCAAAACCCTCGGGGCCAATTGCATTTCGGATGTCAGTTAATTTCAGTTTTCAATACAGCATTTAGGCCTAGTTCTAATTACGTTACACTGGCCGAAACCTAGGTCAGCTATAGTCTAAAGAAAATAATATGGCTAGAAAGATAAGATGTACCACTGAATAATAAATACAGGATGTGGTCAACAAGGTTTGTGTTGGCTCGGATCATGTTGGCTCAGGTCATAGATTTCCGCGCTAAAGGTTCAAAAAAAATGTGGTTTTTGGATGTGTTCAGTTTTCAGATTTATGGATAAAGGATACTCGGCTTGTACCTGGAACAGGAAGCTAAAATGTAAAGCCAGGCCTCAATTTGGGGGGGGGAGTGGGGGGTTGGTGGTGGTGGGGGTTGTGCCCAATTGGTGCCCCTGATTGGGTCCGCGCCGCCATTTTACATAGGCAGGCCTTAATTGTGTGCACCCAGAAGCGCCATGTGCTCCCTGTGCAGCCAGGGAGCCAGGGTAGGTTCCCTGAGTCGGGGCCTGTGCTTTTTCGCGCACGTGTATGGAAGAGCGCACAGATCTCCCTTAGGCTCAGAATTGCCTCAGGGAGATTAGTTTAAATAAATTTTAATAAAGAAAGAAAAATTTTAAGACATGTCCCCTCATGTGAAGTCACAGTGTCACATGAGCTGGGACATGTCAATGAACTTTCATGAAAACATTCATTTCATTTAAAAATCCTTCCCGCCCATGGATGAGGTTCCATGAAAAATGCGAAGGCCACCTGGGCTCTTCGCCTGCCCACCAACATTAAGGTTGGACAGGCAGCTTTCTCAATAGGCTTAATTAGTTCATTAATGGCCTTAACAGGCCTTTGACAGTTTGGTGGGTGTGCAGCCGACTCAGCTGCGCGCCCACCGAACTGAAAATCTAAATGACACATGGTGATGTCGTGACGCACGCCCGACGTCACCTTGCATCATTTTACCCCTTGGCGAGCGGGCCCCGCCCCCACTTGCTGAACCGAAGAATCTGCCCATGGAACCTTCAGATTACTAAAGCAACATACACATTGGTATAAAGATAAACAGACCAAGAAAGCAAATGCCTAGGTGATAATTGGTGTGAAAGTCGATCTCTCCTTGAGCACATATGAAACTGGATGAATGAACATTGGCAAAAAGTGAATAAACAATCAGTTTCAGGTTTAAGTTATTAATAATGAAGTCATTCAACATTCCAGAGCTGCATATTTAACTCACACAAGATCACTGGATAAGGAGGACCTCATCAGGAGTTAAAATCCTCTCTATGGTTCTTTTAGCCCTTTGTCTACTGACAGTGTGAATGGAACACATCATGCAAACCATAGAATTAATGCTTAATAATAAACGCAGCAGTAATTCTATGCAAACCTCTAATTTCCACAACCCTAATCCTTTCTAAAGTCTCTTTCCCTATTCAATCAATTCAGTGGTCACCTGCAGAACTCTATTATGTTATATACTGCACTATTATTAATACTGCTGCATCCACACCATTTTTTTCAATCCAATAAGAAATAACTTTCAAAACAGCTTAGAATTTAACCAGAAATAACCCAATTTATGAACTGAAAAGGGAAGACCTTCAACAGTCGGTGCCCAATGAAATGGTTTTGCATCAATGGTTTGTTTTAACCTATTGGTCACTCTGGCAGCATAGGGGTGTTTTGGAGGTGCTCTTTCAAAATTCAGAAGGCTCAATTCAGTATATTTAAACACAGTTCCTCTGAATACCATCAAACTCCAAGGGTATTTTAACATCTCAGTCTCGTTGGCTACTTTAATTCGACATTATTTTAATAATTCTGTTGTTCTTAGTGTACATGTCTTATGTGAAGCAGTTCAAAAATCATGCCTCATTATCACCATCAGTCAATTTAATCTCCCATCTTGAAAGTCCTTATTCCATCATCACACAAGAAATAGGAGCAGGAGTAAACCATTCAGCCCCTCAGATGTGCCCTGCCATTCATTATGAACATAGCTAATCATTTGCCTCAGCACCACTTTCCCATCTTCATTACATATCCCTTGATACCCTGAGAGATCAAAAAATCTATCCCAACCTTGAATGTACTCAACAATGAAGCATCCAGAATCCCCTGGGGTAGAGAACTCCTATGATTCACAGCCCTTTGAGGGAAAACATTTCTCCTCATCTTAAATCCAAATTATTGACCTCTTATACAGAGGATGTGCTCCTGTGTTTTAGATTCCTCAGCCAGGGTAAAAACCTCTCAGTGTCTACCCTGTCAAGCCCCTTCAGAATCTTGTATGTCTTGATGAGATCACCTCTCATTCTCCCAAGCAGAGTATTGACATAATTTACTCAGTCTCTCATCCCAAGAAACAATCTAGTGAACTTGCGCTGTATTGTCTCCAACCCAAGTACTGTATGTCCTTTTTTAAATGAGAGGCCAAAACTGTTCACAGTACTCGAGGGGCAGAATTTTTCATTCCGTGGTCAGGTGCGTGCCTGATCTGAACGGGAGTGAAATAGTGCATGATGACATTGGGCAAGTGTCTCGGCATCATCGCTCAATCTCGCGATCCTTTGGTCAGCGGGCACGTGGAGAGGTGGCAGCGTACCCGCTGACAGTTAAGGGGCCTATTAAGTTCGGTTGGCGGGCAGGCGAATAGGCCAAGCAGCCTTTGCATCCACGGGAGGGATGAGGTTTCCTGCGCTTACTAAAAGAAAAAAATTTTTTGGACATCGGTTTTAACATGCCCCTCATGTGACTGAGACACATCAGGGGACATGTTTATTTTATATGTTAAAAGTTTATTTGTGTATTTAAAATCTGTCGGCACCCTGAGGCAGCTCTGTGCCTTTAGGGACCTGCCAGTGCATGCACCCCCCCCTGCACATGCACGCACTCCTCCTGCCCCCAGCCCAGCAGCACAGAGGCTCCCAGCGTGCGTTTCATGTTAATTATACAGCCAGCGTGAAATCACGGGCAGCAGTTGGTTTCACGGCCATTCCTGTCGCCTGCTGCACCCACCTGGTGAGGGAAAAATTCTGCCCCAGGTGTCATCTCACCAAAGCCCTATAGAATTGTAGCATTTTTGAATGAGTAGCAATTCTCAGGCCATTGATAAATGCTGATAAATAACACATTCGCACTTTCTACGAAATTAGTACTACTTCTAACTTGCATTTTCTTTCTTAGCTTGTTAGCAATATGGCCCCAAAAACCAAAAGCATAATTAATTCAAAACTGGACAAGTAAATATATTGCCGACATTTACACCAGATGTCTTCGATTGAAGAATGGACTGAATCTTCGGCTCGGCGAGCAGGGGCCAGGCCCTCTTGCCAACGCGTAAATTGACGCCACGCGTCATTTAGATTTTCAGTTCGGCAGGCACGCAGTTGAGTCGGCTGCACGCCCACCGAACAGTCAAAGGCCTGTTAAGGCCATTAATTAACTAATTAAGCCTAATGAGAAAGCTGGAGAAAGCTGCCTGTACAACCTTAAGGTTGGCTTGGCCTAAATAGCCAATTGGTTATGGTACTGGGTTTGTAACCCCAAGATCAAGAGTTCAAATCTCACAATGGCAACTATGAAACTATGTAACTTCATCTGAAACAGATGGAAATGGGTTTGTACTCGAAAGAGTTACAACCTTAAGGTTGACGGGCAGGCGAAGAGCCCAGGCGGGCTTTGCATTTTTCGTGGAACCTCATTCACGGGCAGGAAGAGGTTTCATGAAGGGTTCAAAATTAAATACATTTTTTCATTAAAGTTCATTGACATGTCCTAGCTCATCTGACACTGTCTGCCTTCCAGTATTTCTTGTCTCAATCCTGTCTTAGCGTCACCACCACAAATTACAAGTAATAGTATTCACATGAAGGGACATGTCTTAAATTTTTTTTTCTTTATTAAAATTTTTAAAACTTATAACTTATCTCCCTGAGGCACCTCTGTGCCTCAGGGAGATTTCTGTGCTCTTTCTTGCACATGTGCGAAAGAGCACAGGCCCCAACTCAGGGAATGTCCACACCACCACCCCCCTCCCACGCCTGCACAGGGAGCGCTCAGCGCTTCCAGGTGCACGTCATGCTGGGCAGGCCTTAATTGGCCCACCCACATAAAATGGCGGCACGGACCCGATCAGGGGCGCTGATGGGGTCCGCGCCCACCCACGCCTGCGCCCGCACAACCCCCCTGATGGGGGGAGAATTCTCTCCATGAAAATGAAACGATTATTCAAAATGAAATGGAAACAGTCATTTAAATTAAGCATTTCAGTTATTGTTTTGCAAATATAATTTCATTACACCTCATATTTGAAATGATATTAACTATAAGTTCCGTTATGCACTATCAAAAAATAAATTTAAAAGGATCACATTTGATGAGGAAATTAATAACTGGGAGTTGATAAACAGCAAGCATTCTCTGAACTGACAGAAATGATTCCTACCATAATATGATATTCCTTGATGTGACAGTTCATCAGATTAAATCCACGTCTTTTTTGTTGAAATGGCTTAAATTTTAACATTTAATGATCATTATCAGCAACTTTTTTTAGGCATACACATTTGATCGATCAAATACTTGCATTAAGTAATAAACAAATTCATAACAAAAGCTGAAACCAATTATATTCAAAGAGGATTTAATTATATTAGTGAAGGCAATAATACTATTTATCTAAAACCTAAAGAAATATTGTTATTAAACTAGGAAAATCTCAGTAACACTGATTTCAGTTGAGCTGTATCTAAATTGTTGGGTACAATTTACTCTCATTTAGAACAGGCATGAATCCAAGAAATTTGCATTCTTTGTGTGTGGGCACATTAATGTTAATGTTATAAGCTTGGTGCTTGGTGGATGTAACTCAGGAACTGTGAGAATAATTATGGAAATTTGCAGGTAATGAGGCACTGCTGTAAAATATGCATCTACATTATAATGGTGATAATACTTCAATAAATACTTAATTTGGCTGCAAAGCATTTGGGATGTCCAGAAGGTATGAAAAGCTCTAATTACAATGCAAGTTTTTCTTTCTTTAAGTTACACAATTACACAACACAGTTCTCAAGCCATTGTTGTGCCAAAAATTATGAGGAACCCTGGGCCAATATATCTTCAACAAGGTTTTCATGGTGATCAACTCAGTGACTGAATTGCAAATCAAGTTGTGATGCTCTGGAATTATAACGGTCTGTTACTTTGGGGCAGAATGTTCAACTTTGGAAAGGTGTATGACAGACGATCAATCCCTCACCACCTTTTCTAAGCCCAATAGAAGTTTAAAGTTGTTCCTTTAATTAGCTAAGTCTCTATATACTTGAAATCCTTCCAAATTCCGCTATCCATCCAATTGCCTTTTAAAGGAGTTAATCAACAAACATTCTGGGGGGTGGTGGGGGATTTTTTTGGAGCTCGCAAGAGCCAGAAACGTGGTGTACAGGGCGACTTAATTAGGTGGGATGTGAAATTTTGATTTTCTGACGGTGGGTTGAGCTGCAGAGGTGAAGTCAGTGGTGTGTTTGTGGTGTGTCGAGCATTACACAGGCCTGTGGTGGGTTTGTACATGTAATACATTTGATTGCAACAAATACTCATTAGCATGAAATAGGTTTTAATAAAGTCCTACCCTCAGGGTATAATCAGTGGCAAATGAGAATCTCGTGGCATCTGGTTCATGATCATTTAAAAGCGGCTTTGTGCAGTTGTGTCTAAGGTAAGCGGCTTTCCATGTTGAACCCTGTGACGCAAGGTGGTAGGGGTTGAAATGTTTGCCTTTGAATGCTGGGAGGTGTGGTGGAAGGAAGGGAGGGTGGTCAGGGAGTTGTGTTTGGTGAACAGAGATACAGCAGAGGGAAGGGAGAGGGGACAGAAGGTGTAGTTTGGGTGCAAGGTGGTGTGGTGGAAGGAAGGCCCTAGCATCCTGGGTGTGATGACCCTATAAAGGATGGTTCCAGGCAGGAATGGAAAGATGAATGATGGGTATAAAGAGTGGGGTTGGCGCTGTCAATGTTGGAGTCCTGTGGGTCAAATTGAGGGTGCTGGGTGATGGAGGGAACAGTCACAATCAAAGACATGAGTTGAATTTGGTATGGGGGCAGGTCCAGAGTCAGGATCGGGTATTCAAAGGTCTTATGGGGTGGCTCATGGGATTGGCCAAAAGCATGGAGGGGGATACGGAATGATTCAGGGGCAGAGTGGGCATTGAGATGGTCACAGATATAGGCACTTGAGGAGAACAGCTAGAATGGGGGAGGTTCAAGGGTAATAGAGGGAAGACGAAAGATTATGTTGGTGGTTCAAGGTTGATGGGGACAAGCATGACGGTGACAAGAGGAGGGTGGAAATTACAGGATCAGGTTTCAACTGTAACACACACAATTGTTTGTGGCTTGCTGAAGACGCTCATTCAATTGTAAGGATTTGCTGATCGAAATGGGAGGAGGATTGTTATGGGTGGGTGGAGTTCAGGGTGCTCACAATTGGCTGATTAAGGGGACTCTCTAATAATTAGTTAAATGGATGAGAACCATGGACAAGCATGCTCTCACATGTATGTCTGCCCTCTTCATACAGTGCCATTACTGCAATAATCATGGCTCGCATTCACCCAGTTTTGCTGCAAACTCAGGAGCAGGAGGACAGAATGTGAAGGAGAGCTCTTGCTGTCCAACAACAGAGGCCACAAGGCCAATGGCAGGCAGCATGAGAGGGGGAGACTGGTCCAGACACAGAGATCCATGGAAGGCACCAGTGAAGCTGGGCACTGGCGCGTCAACACATCCAGAGGACAAGAACAAACTACCTTCAGATGTCAGAGACGTGATGCCAGAGATGTCTGATGGTGCTTCGGAATCCATCACTGAGATATATTGGATTGTTCATCAAGATATGTAGCCTTGTGGATTTGCTGGGCATTCCATGACAGTGCCCCTGAAGGTTACAGTGGCGCTCAATTTCTACACCAGCTGTGGCTTCCAGGGAGCGATGGGCAGCATCACACAGACTGCCACACATTGGTAAATAAAGGACGTGACCAATGCCCTGATGCCTTATTTGGTTGTGCTAATAATTTTATCCACTTCACCACCGATGAATATCGCCAGGCACCAAGGTCAGCTGCGTTTGCTCGGTTTCCTCAAATGCAAGGGGTCATCCACTGTATTCATGTAGTCAGCAAGCCACAGGCAATGGTGCATTTTACTAGTGAAACCTGATCCTGTACCTTCCACCCTCCTATCACCTTCATGCTTGTCCCCATCAACCATGAACCAACAATATAGCCTTTGGTCATCCCTCTATAACCATTGAACCTCCCCCATTCCATCGCTGCCCCCCCACCCCCACCCCCCACCCCACCCCAACCACCCCCCGCACCCCCCCGCCCCCCCCACCACCCTGTGCCTACACCTGTGACCATCCCAATGCTCACTCTACCCCTAAACCCTCCTGTTGTCCTCCTCCATGCTTTTGGCCACTCCTGTGACCCACTCCATGTGACTAGTAAATATCCCTTAGAACAGTCAGCTGCAAGGCTTTCACTCCTTGAACATACAACTGGTGTGCGACTACAGGAGAAGAATAATGCAGGTCTGTGCTCGTTTCCCAGGGCACTGTCATGAAGCATACATCTTGCGAAACTCAAGACTCCCAGAGCTGTTTGAAGCTCCGGACTAGGGCTAATGGATGGATCCTTGGTGATGAGGGCTATCCCCTGTGTACATAGCTGATGACTCCAGCAAGGAATCCACAGAGCGAGGCAGAGGAGCACTACAATCAAGCTCACGCATCCACCAGAGCCATCATTGAGCACATCATTGGGCTTCTTAAAATTTGCTTCCGATGCCGTGACCGGTCTGGAGGGGTTCTGCAATGTGCAGAGTGCAGGGTGTTGTGAATTGTCATGCTCTGCTGTGCACTACACAGCCTGGCTCTGCAATGTGGACAGCTGTTGCCAGGCGAAGAGCGCAAGGAAGATCAGCCCTCCTCAAATGAGGAGGATTTATTGGAGCATGAGGAGGAGCCCATAAATCCAAATGAGCCTTTCCTGATTGCCAGGGTCATGGAGGGATGTGCAGGATTGCCAGGGACAACCTGATCTATACAAGGTTTGCACAACAATAACAGCATTTGCCTGACCATTGTCCCATCTCCATTACCTACATTGAGGTGTAGACCTAGCCCTGCCATCCTCCCATGCTGAGTTAACAATAAACCAGTGTCCTCTACCATCTAAAATAGAATGGGGAACAGAAATTTGTCTCACACCCTTGCTAGTGAGTGCTGGTACCAAGGACATCTTAGGGATACATAGAGATCCATGTAACAGCCTGCATTACCCAATTATTCTGGTCCAACACCAGCTTTAAAGTGCATTTATTGCAACTGTACCCGACTCAGTTATACCCATTGAGAGTGAAATGGGCCAATATCCTTTAGACCGCATAATATGAGGCCAGCTGTGCCTGCATTTTAAGCCATGTTCCACAGAATGATCTTCACAGGAGTAACAATTCACATGAACATTCAATAAAAAATGCACAAAACACAACACATCTCATTCAGGGATAATGTCGATGTCTCTAACTTCTCTTTAGACATGAAATTGTGACAAACTTGGGGCATGTCATGCATCTGATGCTATGACACGCCTGAACACTTCTCAATAATTACAAACAATTATAGAGAAGGCATTATTTGTGGGCATCCCCCTTGACCTCGCTTGCTAAAGCTATTGGGGTCAATGATAGAGGAGACGAGGAGGTGCACTAACGCTAGGGGCTGTCCTAAGATGAAGGCTCCAGAGCAACTAGCATGCACTCCTCCACCATCTGGATGCGTGAAGACACCTCCTGAGGGGATGAGACTCCTGGAGGGAGGTCCAGGTGTCTCGTCCCCCTCTTACCAAGCCACTGTTGCTCTGAGCCCATGGCTAAAGTGATGGAATGCAGGTCAGAGTGCATATGAATCGAATGTTCGACCTTACTCTCCATGGCAGTCATCATCCTCTCCATGGATGAAGTTGTGTGCTAAAATCCCTGAGACATGGCAGAACTTGTGGCATGCATGGACTCCGCTATACCCAGTGCAAAGCCACGCATAATCCCTGGCATCTCTGGTTTATTTTCCCCTAGCCTCTGCTGCATGTCTAGCAGACTTCTTGTGGCCACAACCAGAGGCCTATCATCAGTGTTGGGGTTGGCAGGAGCCTGGTCCCCAGGAGTCCTCTGATCATCTGAAGACACAGCATTCATATCCATCCGCAGCTGCTGGAATGTGTCTGTGGTGCGCTCACCAGACTGTGCTCCTGAGTCTACATGCAAACCCTCCACGGCCCGTGTATGTGTAACCATACTGACAGAGATTGATGATGAGACAGATGATGGTGCATCCTCTGGGACATTGGCTTCTTCATCCCCAGGGATGGAATTTTTGGGCTCCTCCTGTGGCTGTGGCCTGGTCCTTGGATGATGATGACCCGTGTTGGAGAACAAAAAGAATCATATTAAGAATCATCACAGATTGAGTGCTTCACATTCCATCATATCTCTCCTGTGAGCCCATGTGCCACCAGCCTCATCCTTCTTGTCTGTGGACTGTGCTCTGTGACTGTGATCTGGAACTGTGTTCCAAAGAAGAGTCATATTGGACTCGAGACATTAACCCTGTTTCTCTCCCCAGAGACTCTGCCAGACCTGCTGAGTTTTTCCAGCACTTTCTGTTTTTATTTCAGATCTCCTGCATCTGCAGTATTTTGCTTTTATGTTGCTGAGCAAATAAACATTGGATCAGCCTATGTCAAGAAATGCCAAGAAATCCAAACTTCTTGTGACAATGGGAATCTACGTATTACTTATGATGGGATTATACATCATGACCCTGCCATCAACAAAGTCGTCCATTTGAAATTGGCAGTTGCTGAAGGACTCAATGACAGAAGCAAACAGAAATCCCACTGGGCTGAACAATGCTGTGAGCTATACGCCCATGAAATGGACATCTCCCATTTGATGCTCTCCGGCAGCTTCCTGTTCTGGATGAGTTAGACGCAGAACACTCATCACTTGAGCTTGAAAAGGCTATTGTTTCCTTAGCAATCAGAAAGGCAACTGGTAAGGATAGAATTCCAGCCAATTGCTTAAGCAAGCAAATTTCCATCTACAGCCTTATTTTCATGACATCCTCCTTCTCTGTTGGATGGCAGCATCCACTCAACAGGACATGCATGACCCAAAAACCATCACATTATAGAAAAACAAAGGCAACAGAGGAGACAGGAACAACTACAGGGTCATCTCACTCCTCAGCATCCCTGGGAAGGCCTTTACAAAGGATGTGCTCAAAAGACTCCATCTACTTGCAGACCAAGTGTATCCAGTCTGGTTTTCCATTCTGGCAGATCTACAGTGGACATGATCCCCTCCATACGCTAGCAGCAAGAGAAGTGGTGGGAAGAGGATGTACCCCTCTACCTTGCTTTCATAGATCCCACAATAGCATTTGACAACATTAGCAGAGCAAAAAACTTTGGAGAAAACTGGAGTAAATTTGGAGAAAAGTGTCAAAGCTCTCAAGCCCCACAGTATCCCCAACATTGCTCACCAACCACACCCTCATGCCTGACAATGTTCATCCTCTCCCAGCAATGCTCACCCCTCCACCTGGCAATGCTCCCCCTACCCCAACAATGTTCATCCCCCTCCTGTCAATGTTCATCCCATCACTAAGCTCCCCTTCCCCTCCCAGCAATGCTCGAAAATGCTCATTCCCCACGGGCAATGAACACCCCCTCCTGATAATGCTCACCATCCCTCCCAATAATAATAACCCCCCCTCCTCCCCTGATAATGTGCAGCCCCTGCCCACCACCACCCCCCCCACCCCGCACCCCCCATTCTGATAAAGCTCAGCCCTTCCACGCCCAAGTTATCTTCTGGAATCCCTGGCTCCTGTCCGGCTGATGTTGGGAGAGTCAGCCTTGTCAGGGGTGTGAGGATAAGGAGAATGAGCATGTTCAAATTGGGGGCAGAGGATGAGCTAGGGGAGGCATTGTGAGGGAGTGAGGCAGGAGGTGATCACCATCAGGGAATGAGAGAGCTGAGCAGTGTCAGGGACAGAGGTGGAGGGTGACCATTGTCAGGGTTGGGGAGGTAAGCAATGTCGGGGGAGAGGTGGAGGGTGACCATTGTCAGGGGTAGGGAGGTAAGCAATGTCGGGGGAGAGGTGGAGGGTGACCATTGTCAGGGGTAGGGAGGTAAGCAATGTCGGGGGAGAGGTGGAGGGTGACCATTGTCAGGGGTGGGGAGGTAAGCAATGTCGGGGGAGAGGTGGAGGGTGACCATTGTCAGGGCTAGGGAGGTAAGCAATGTCGGGGGAGAGGTGGAGGGTGACCATTGTCAGGACGTGAGACGGGGTGAACATTGTGGGGGATGAGACTGTGCAGTGTCAGAGGCTGACCGGTCCTTTTAAAACAAATGTAAGTCAGTGAACTGAAAACAGACCTTAAGGGGCATGTTTTCAGTTCATCTTGAAAAAGGTGGTGGGGCTTAGGTGGAATTACGCTCGCTTGGTCTCCTGACTCTGCTTGTCACTGGATTCAAATTGGAACCAGACCGGAAGGTCCTAAAGGTCCTGCATAAAGTGGTAAGTGGACAGTTCAAATCTCAGTTAGCAGCAGGCACTCCTATTCTGCTGCTGACCAGAAGATCTGGGCCTGATTGTGTTATAGCCAAATTTACTGACAACAGCATGAAAAGCAAGTTGTGAGGAGGACACAAAGGGAAGAATTTTTGGGTCGGGGCCTGCTCGCCGACATGTAAAATGACCCGCGGTGATGTCACCGTGCGTCATTCAGACTTTCAGCTCGGCAGGTGTGCACCTGAGTCGGCTGTGCACCCACTGAACTGTCAAAGGCCTGTTAAGGCCATTTAAATATCAATGAAAGTTATTACCTTCAGGTTGGCGGGCAGGTGAAAAGCCCAGGAGGCATTTGCATTTTTCATGGAACCTCATCCACGGGCGGGATGAGGATTCACGAAAGGCTTACAAATTAAATAAGTTTTTTCATTAAAATTCCTTGACATGTCCCAATCTGCACAAAAGAGCACAGGCCCCAACTCAAGGAACCCCCCCTGCTCAGGGACCCCCCACCCACACAGGGAGCGCACAGTGCTTCCAGGCACATGTCATGCTGGGTGGGCCTTAATTGGCCCACCCATGTAAAAAAGTGGCGCGGACCCGATCAGGGGTGCCGATCGAGGTTGTGCCTGCCCCCCCCCTACAACACCCCCGATAGGAGGAAATTTCTGCCCAAAGTGTGTGCAAGGAGATTTAGATAGGTTATGTGAGTGGGCAAAATTTTGGCATATGTGGGAAAATGTGAGGTTGTCCACTTTGGCGGGAAAAATATAAAAGCAAAATAGTTTCTCAATGGAGACTGACTACAGAATGCTCAGTACAGAGGGATCTGTGTGTCCTTGTATATGAATCACAAAAAATTAGCACGCAGGTACTGCAGGTAATTAGGAGGCAAATGGAATGTTAGCCTTTATTGCAAGGGGGATGGAATAATTGTACAGGGCATTGGAGAGACCACACTTGGAGCACTGCATACAGTTTTAATCTCCTCACTTAAGAGGGATATACTTGAATTGGAAGCAGTTCAGAGAAGGTTCACTAGTTTGATTCCTGGGATGAAGGGGTTGTTATATGAGGAAAGGTTGGGCCTGTACCCAATGGAATTTAGAAGGATGAGAGATGATCAAGATTCTGAGGGGACTTGGCAGGGTGGATGCTGATAGGTTGTTTCCCCTGCAGGGGAATCTAGAACTAGGGGGCACAGTTACAAAATCATTTAAGACAGATGAGGAGGAATTTCTTCTCTGAGGGATTTAGTAGTCTTTGGAATTCACCACCCTAGAGAGCAGTGGAGACAGGGTCATTGAATATACTGAAAGTTGAATTCGACAGGTTTTTGATTACAAACGAATCAAGTATAATGGGAAACAAGCAGGAAAGTGGCATTAAGGCCACAACCAGATCAGCCATGATGTTATTCAATGGCAGAGTGGTTCAAGGGGCCAAATGGCCTATTCCTACTCTGATTTCTTATGCTTTTAAGCTCAACAATTTTATTTTTTGATTTGTGTGGTGCACTCTCAGCATCCTATGGAAGGACCAAATCACAAATGCAACAGTTGCCTCAAAGGCAAATCTCCCAATGTGCTGATGCTCGCCAAACAGAGGTGACATTCTGTGTGGCAAGGTGCTGGAGCTAAAAGACCAATAGAATGCCCAAAACTCCACTTCAAGAAAGCTTGCGAGCATGGCATGAAGGTGCTTAACATTGATTTTCACACATGGCAGACACTAGCCAACAACAGAGGGAAATGGCGACATTACCTGTGGGCCGATTTGCACCACCATGATGATCAGTGGCTACAGCAGCTTGAGAGCAGGCTCCAACATGAAAAAAAGCAACTTACAGCGACACCTGATAACCACCTCATATGTGGCACTTGTGGCAGAACCTGCCTCTCATAGATTGGTCTCTTCAGCCAACAGCAGAAGTGCACCATATGAAACTATCCTACCGCCAATGGATTTGCTGAATGCTCATCATCTCACGTCGATAGAAGGACAGGCAATGACGATTTTACAGATCTATTTGTCTGTGGGAAAATAATTGCTTTGAAGTCTAAGTTTTCCAAATGGGATCTTGAGGGTGAAATTCAACTTTGGTGGTGGCATACAATGAATGGCAGTTAATCAGTTGCTTGTATAGCAGTATAATGGTTATGTTACTGCACTAATAATCCAGGGGCCTAGATGAGTGATCCAGATACTATGAGCTCAAATCCCACCATGGTAGCTGAGGAACTCAAATTTATTTAGGAAATAAATCTAGAATCAAAGATTAATATCAGTAATGGTGACAATGAAACTACCATAGTGCAGTTAAAAAATGTCTTGTTCACTAATGTCCTATATATGAACTCAGACCCTCAGCAATATAATTGCTTATCAGTCCTTTGAAATTGGTTACCAAACCACTCAGTTGTATTCAGGGAGGTAATTTACACCCACCTTCTCAAGGTGAATGATTCCCACATTCCATAAATAAACAAAAAAACACTCCACCAGATTTTTCTATTCATTTTGGAATGGAAAATTGGGCAACATATCTAATAGGTGGACAAACTGCATCTGCCTGTTTTGTGACACCATCAAAGTTTAATTTCACCCCTTCTTCGTTTTACAGGCATTAATCTGGCACTCCATATTTCACTGTGGTTAACTAGTGAAGAACCTGCCTCAGTCATGCAGAAGCTTAATTTAAATACTAATTTAGGAAAAGTGGCATTCAGTACACCACTCCCTTGACTTCTACAGTATTAATTAGATTTGTAGAACCTGCTGTACATTTTGCATAATCCGCATGACAACTGCTTCTTGCATTGCTTTTGGGATTTGCACTTGCATGCAAAATTTCTTTAATAAGCTTCTATGCTGATACATCTAACAGATTTCCCTTCACGTGACTTGTGGCAGCATAAAACAACAATAGTTATAGTAACTACAACTTTATCTTTACATTGTTTTCAGTTATGCATGAAACTTAACTTGCATTGCACTTACCAGCAAATATCAACTCTGTTTTTTCTGCATTATTTTATGGACCATCTAGCTTTGCAGTTATGTGACATTTTTTTAGACTCATTTTATTTTATCTTGCTTGCATTAGCTGTTTGATACTAAAAGCTGCACAAAAGCATATCCATTCCGCAATGGCCCTCCCTCTTGTAAGATTTCCTGGGGTTCAGGACCACAGATATCTAAATAGTCATAAGTAATTTTAAGATGGTTTATTAAGAAACAACAATTTGGATATGATACAATAACTAAGTAGACAGAAAAAAAGTATATGACCAGTAACAGCTTGTGATAACAGCATTCCGCTCTTTAGTTGAAGTGTTAGGAAACTCTTCCCTTGACCTCTTGATCTTTCTTCTTCTTCTCTGGTTCGTCTTCTGTCTGAAGAAGACAGCTATCCAATGAGCACTGTCTCATCTCCAGCACTTCTGCCCGACCTCAGCCCAGCACCTCTGCAGCCCTATTCCACCAGCATGTCTACCCATTTTGGGGGGCTGGTAGCTTACCCAGTGTCAATCATCTATCTAACTATTCTGACCAATGGCTACAGGACAGGCACTCAAAACGTCAGGGCAGTTACCATACCTCCTTGTGTGTCATCCCATTTGAGGTCAGTTTTAGTTTACATCCTGCTGAGGATATCCTGGTACTTTCTAAACACTCGCATTGATGAGGGGGTACAGAAGACTCCATGTAACAACTCAGGAAAGTCAACATGACTGCCTGAACTATGGCTGTTTAGAGGTCAATTGTGTTTAGAAATCCTCTTTCCAAAAAGAAAATCAATGCTGCTTAGCTAATCCCATAAAATGCAGAAAATACCCACTTATTAAAGTCTCCAATTTCTTACACTCTGAAGAAAATGAACAGGAAGAAGGTGCAAACCATTAACCCCCTTGTAATGTCAAGGATCCATCCTTGGCAACCCCCCCCCCCATTCCTCATTACATGCTGCCCTTTGGCAACATCATCCAAAGGCACAGTGATTGTTTTCAGATGTACGCTGATGACACCCAGCTCTACCTCATCTTCACCTCAATCGACTACTTCACTGTTGCTAAATTATCAAGCTGCTTATCTGACATTCAGTACTGGATGAGCAAAAATTTTCTCCAATTAAATATTGGGAAGACTGAAGCATTGTTTTGTTCATGCTCCAAATTCCATTCCCTAGCGACCAACTCCATCCCACGCCTTGGCAACAGTCTTACCTTAAACCAGACTATTCGCAACATTGCTGCCACATTCGATCTCGAGATGAGCTTCTGACCTCATATTCATACCATTGCTGAGGCCACCTATTCCCACCTTCATAATATTGTTCAACATTGCCCCTGACTCAGCTACTGTTGAAACTCTCATTTGTGCCTTTGTTATCTCCAGACTTGACTATTCTGATACAGTCCTGGCTGGTCTCCCACATTCTACCCTCCGTAAATTTGAGGTCATCCAAATCTCCGCTGCCCGTTTCTTAACTTGCAACAAGAGCCATTCCCCTATCGCCCCTGTGCTTGCTGATCTACATTGGCTCTTGGTAAAGCAATGCCTTGATTTTAAAATTCTCATCCTGTTTTGTAATCCCTCCATGTCCTCGCTCATCCTTACCTCTGTATTTTCCTCCAGCCTCAGAATCCTCTGAGATATCTGCGCTCCGCTAATTCTGGCCTCTTGAGCATCCCCAATTTTAATTGCTCCACCATTGGTGCCCATGCTTTCAGTTGCCTTGGCCCCAAGATTTGGAATATGCTCCTTACACTTCTCTGCTCCTCTACCTCACCTTCCTCCTTTAAGACACTCCTTAAATCCAACCTCTTTGATCAAGCTTTTGGTCTCCTGGCCTAATATCTCCTATGTGGTTCAATGTCATACTTTATTTGGTTGTGTGAAGCACCTTAGGATGTTTAATTACATTAAAGGCATTATATAAATATAGTCTGTTGTTGTTGTTGACACCCAGGAGAGGGAAGAGATGACACAGGACAACCCGTGACATTCAGCAGGAAATTATCAGCAACCTTTTCCACTTGAAAGGATATATATCCTATTATCAGAACTCATTGTACCATTTAGGTCCCTTTGAAGTGCTTACAAGCAAGCAGAACTCAAAAGCTGTTGTACATTTATCCTCCTAATATGGAAAGGGCACTTACAACACATTGCAAACAAATAAAAAAGAGATCCAAAGTTCTACATAAAAATGATCAACCAAACCCACCAATCTGCCAAAAATTGATTAATTGTATCCTCTCTACATCCTATTGCTATTTCTAGTCACTGTGGCTCTTCCTTGTGACTAAAGTTAGTTTCACATTTGAACTTGAAATCTCTTACTCCTTGAAATAATACCTCAGTGAGAGGAAACTGAGAGTTTGGTGGCTGAGACTGACTATGCCGATGGAGAGAGCTATCTGCTGCTAAAGCCTTTGCTACTTTCAGAATTGACCATTCTGATGCTCTCCTGGCTGGCCTTCCATCTTCCTCACTCCATAAACGTGAGCTTATCCCAGCCTGCACCATTCTACTCACTCATCACCACCGTGCTTGCTAATCTACTAATTTGAATTTAAAATTTTCTTGCGTTGCATTCAAATCCTTCCATGACCTTGCCCTTCCTTATCTCTGCAACTGCCTCCAGCTCTGTGTTTTTCTAACTCTGGCTTCTCATGCATCTCCCACTCCCGCTGGTGCTGTTGTACCACTGGGGATGCAACAGAAACCCCAGCAATGATACACATGATGTTTGGACACCTGCAAGAAAATTCACAGTCTGCATAGGGCTAGATGAAGTGGTATCATAATTTCCAGTTAATACCAAAACACCAGAGGTTCTCTGCCCTCTGTTTCAATCCGCAAACCTGAGATTGTAAAGCACCAGCAGAACACAGGAAGAATCGTTTATTTTCCGAATTTGATGATGCTGAGTTGGCTTCAAGTTTCTAAGAACCAGTTACTCATCATTCCAGTTTACTCGTTTTTCTTCAAATTTATAGGTTTAAAAATTTAGGAGGGAGAGATGACAACTTGGTGCAGTGCTTTGTCATTCATTCAGCTCCTAACAAAAACCCTTCCTGATCAATAAAAGGAAGACACTTAGTGGTAACGGATAATTCGAAGAGCCGTTTACAGGCTAAGGCTCTTCCAAGATGTTTGGGACTTGCTAGCTATTAGCTCCCAGGTTGAATTTTATTAATTCACCTGTGAATTGAAGTTTTTCGGTGCCTTAACACCATTGGAGGGGAATGAGATGCCCTGTGCTCTGCAAAGCAATAATAGAAACCTGGGAATAACTTACTGCACTCCATTCTCTCAGGTCCAACCCTGACATCGTCATCAAACCCGCTGACAAGGGTGGTGCTGTTGTTGTCTGGCGCACTGACCTCTACCTCACGGAGGCTGAGCGTCAACTCACAGACTCTTCCTCCTACCTCTCCCTGGACCATGACCCCACCACTGAACATAAAGCCATTGTTTCCAGGACTGTCACTGACCTCATCTCCTCTGGGGATCTTCCACCCACAGCTTCCAACCTGATAGTCGCCCAACCTCGGACGGCCCACTTCTACCTCCTACCCAAAATCCACGAACAGAACTGTCCCAGTAGACCGATCATGTCAGCTTGCTCCTGCCCCACAGAACTCATTTCTCATTATCTTGACTCCCTTCTCTCTCCCTTTGTCCAGTCCCTCCCCACCTACATCCGTGATTCCTCTGACACCTTACGTCACATCAACAATTTCCAGTTCCCTGGCCCCAACCGCTTCCTCTTCACCATGGATGTCCAATCCCTCTATACCTCCATCCCCCACCAGGATGGTCTGAGGGCCTTTAGCTTCTTCCTCGAACAGAGGACCGAACAATCCCCATCCACCACCACTCTCCTCCGTCTGGCTGAACTTGTTCTCACACTGAACAATTTCTCCTTCAACTCCTCTCACTTCCTCCAAATAAAAGGTGTGGCTATGGGTACCCGCATGGGCCCCAGCTATGCCTGTCTCTTTATGGGGTATGTGGAACATTCCTTGTTCCAGTCCTACTCCGGCCCCCTTCCACAACTCTTTCTCCGGTACATCGATGATTACTTCGGTGCTGCTTCGTGCTCTCGTCAGGACTTAGAAAAATTTATTAACTTTGCTTCCAATCTCCACCCCTCCATCATTTTCACGTGGTCCATCTCTGACACTTCCCTTCCCTTACTTGACCTCACTGTCTCAATCTCTGGTGATAGACTGTCCACCAATATCCATTACAAGCCTACCGACTCCCACAGCTACCTTGACTACAGCTCCTCACACCCCACTTCCTGTAAGGACTCCATCCCATTCTCTCAGTTCCTTCACCTCCGTCGCATCTGTTCCGATGATGCTACCTTCAAAAACAGTTCCTCTGACATGTCCTCCTTCTTCCTTAACCGAGGTTTTCCACCCACGATCATTGACAGGGCCCTCAACCGTGTCCGGCCCATCTCCCGCGCATCCGTCCTCACGCCTTCTCCTCCCTCCCAGAAACATGATAGGGTCCCCCTTGTCCTCACTGATCACCCCACCAGCCTCCACATTCAAAGGATCATCCTCCGCCATTTCCGCCAACTCCAGCATGATGCCACTACCAAACACATCTTCCCTTCACCCCCACTGTCGGCATTCCGTAGGGATCGTTCCCTCCGGGACACCCTGGTCCACTCCTCCATCACCCCCTACTCCCCAACCCCCACCTATGGCACCACCCCATGCCCACGCAAAAGATGTAACACCTGCCCCTTCACTTCCACTTTCCTCACCGTCCAAGGGCCCAAACACTCCTTTCAAGTGAAGCAACATTTCACTTGCATTTCCCCCAACTTAGTCTACTGCATTCGTTGCTCCCAATGCGGTCTCCTTTACATTGGAGATACCAAACGTAAACTGGGCGACTGCTTTGCAGAACACCTGCGGTCTGTCCGCAAGAATGACCCAAACCTCCCTGTCGTTTGCCATTTCAACACTCCACCCTGCTCTCTTGCCCACATGTCTGTCCTTGGCTTGCTGCATTGTTCCTGTGAAGCCCAACGCAAACTGGAGGAACAACACCTCATCTTCCGACTAGGCACTTTACAGCCTTCCGGACTGAATATTGAATTCAACAACTTTAGGTCTTGACCTCCCCCCTCCATCCCCACCCCCTTTCTGTTTCTTCCCCCTTCCTTTTGTTTTTTTTGTTTTTTTTCCCAATAAATTATATAGATTTTTCTTTTTCCCACCTATTTCCATTATTTTAAAATATTTTTAAATCTTTTATGCTCCCCCCACCCCCACTAGAGCTATACCTTGAGTGCCCTACCATCCATTCTTAATTAGCACATTCGTTTAGATAATATCACCAACTTCAACACCGATGCGTTCTTTTGTTCTGCTGTCTGTGACATCTTTTGATGATCTGCTTCTATCACTGCTTTTGCCTACAACCACACCACCCCCTCCACTTCTCTCCCCCCACCCAACCCCACCACCTTAAACCAGCTTATATTTCACCCCTTCCTGGGATTCGCCTAGTTCTGTCGAAGGGTCATGAGGACTCGAAACGTCAACTCTTTTCTTCTCCGCCGATGCTGCCAGACCTGCTGAGTTTTTCCAGGTAATTCTGTTTTTGACCTGCGAATATTTCTGGGCAAGGCACCCTATCCTAATTGTGGGTGGCCCGCGTTTACAAATGCTCAGGACAATAATCCGAGTCTTTCAAAGCAAATGATCGTTGTGACTGTTCCTGTTTAAATATTTATAGCCACACAATAAACGCATTTTTGTTTTTAAGTAGATTATTACATTAAATAAATCCAATCTTCATGGAAAACCATTTGGAAAAATTTACTCATTCAGTTTCAAAACTTCGAGATGTTTCGCCACCAGTTTTATGGTGAGAATAACACGACTCCTCACCCCTCCGTATAAAAACAAGCTCTGATGAAAGGTCATCGACCTGAGAGGTTAAACTGTTTGTTTCCACAGATGCTGCCTGCCCTAAATATTTGCAACAATATCTGTTTAAAACAAAAACAGAATTACCTGGAAAAACTCAGCAGGTCTGGCAGCATCGGCGGAGAAGAAAAGAGTTGACGTTTCGAGTCCTCATGACCCTTCAACATTCTGTGGGGTCATGAGGACTCGAAACGTCAACTCCTTTCTTCTCCGCCGATGCTGCCAGACCTGCTGAGTTTTTCCAGGTAATTCTGTTTTTGTTTTGGATTTCCAGCATCCGCAGTTTTTTGTTTTCATATTAATATCTGTTTAAGGCACTTTATGAAGACAGTGTGATGTATCTTTTTGCCAGCTGGGTCTTTGGTGTCTAGTTACTGGTGGCTACTGGCACAGAATACAGTTACATCTAATCAACAACTAAAACACAGCGCTCACAAGTCTCACAGCACAGTATTCCCTCTCCGCTCCGCTTCCTCGTATTGACTGTAAGAGCACTGGCTGTATTCCAGCACTGCGTTTATTCACCCTGCTTCCTGCCCATTCAACAGCAGCACTTTCTCTGTCCACCGCCCCCGCCCACCCGCAAACCCCGACCGTTCCAATTATACTCACTGGAAGAGCAGCTCGACTTCCTTCCCGCCAAACGCTTTTAAACATAAAAGTACCGAGCACTATCTCAAACATTAAATGGATAGAAATGGTTGCAGACTGCTCAGTTGAAAAAATGCAAGCCAGGTCGGTGAAGAATTAGCTTTATATCTAATCAAGAAAAATTACATGTACTTGTTTTATGTGTGTGTCATTCATAATCATAAAGAACGTTGAATATCGTTTACAATTACTTCACGTGTTTGATGATAGTAAAATATTCATAAATGCTCTTGCAATTTGGATATTTTAGGGGACTGCAGAGGTTGTTTTTCTTTGTTTGGGTAAGTTCCTGTAGCTGTGGAAGCTAGGTCCCATTGTTATTGTTTTGGAGATTCAACGTGGTTTGGTTGTACACTGTCTTTGGCGCCATGTTTTTAGAACAAAGACTTTGTTATTATTGCTGCAATCGGTGGTCGTAACCAGCAAACTGCACACTTGAAGCAACTCTCGGTTGTGTTACATCGAGAGCAGATGCGTTTCTTTTTTTTGAGAAAACACATTTGATTCCCCAGGAAGACGTTTGTTGAACGTATTGCCCGGAAGCTCACCTGAGGAGCAGGTGATGTGCTTCAATCTGCAACAAACATCAGAGAGACTGACGGCTGAGCTCAGGGTGGGCAGTGGCTGCAGCGTCCCACCTGGACCTGTACAGTGTTTGCGCTGACTGGGGTCAAATGGGGAAATGCGACTAGATCTTCTGGAATCTTGCCAACGCAAATTTGTAGCTAAGTTTTAGCACTCGCTGCAAATGTCTAGCATTCGCTTAACACCCTGTAACCTGGGAAAACAAGTGTTTCTTGCACAAGTTACTGGTATTAAATGCATCCGTTTCGTTATTCTCTTCAGGAAATGTTTTTTTTTGAGTTGTGGCAATAATGAAACGACTGCTAGCAATAATACTTATTTGTATGGATGGCTAGGTGCCAATAGATCACCATAGAAATAATAAAAGATATAAAAGATAGTGTACAGGTTTAAACCTGGCCAGTGACGTACTTGTAGCTGAAGTAGAACGAGCCAGTTGTTAGCCTATACTACCTGCGAGAGGTTGATTTCACAGAGCTCTGGAGGCAGTCCTATAGCAGACACGTTGCTTTTGCACCGTTGTAGTCAGTAGCGAACGCTTGTAAAACACTCTTCCGCAGAGCTCAATATACAAATAAAACGCATTGCAACAATGGGATAAGTTTTATTCAATCGAAGACGATAGTGGAGTCAATTGTGAATGTGGCCCATGACCAGAGTAGCCGTGGGTGGCACTTTGATTTTCTGGGCCCCAATCGCCTCTTCCAGTGCAGAGAGCACCAGTTTGCTGTGTATGTTTCTGCATTTCAGTTCTGGAAGTTATGAGAAACAATGACACTGTTTCCAATAATAATAAACAAATATGGTCATATGACACAAGTGCCAGGCAATGACCATCTCCAACGAAAGGGAAATCAACGATCACCCCTTGATGTTCAATGGCTTTACCATCACTGAATCCCCCACCATCAACATCCTGGGGGTTACCATTGACCAGAAACTGAATTGGACTAGCCATATAAATACTGTGGCTACAAGAGCAGGTCAGAGGCTAGGAATCGTGCAACGAGTAACTCACTTTCTGACTGTCCAAAGCCTGTCCACCATCTATAAGGCACAAGTCAGGTGTGTGATGGAATACTCCCCTCCTGCCTGGATGAGTGCAGCTCCCACAACATTCAAGAAGCTTGACACCATCCAGGAAAAAGCAGCCCACTTGATTGGCACCACATCCACAAACATTCACTCCCTCCACCACCGATGCACAGTAGCAGCAGTGTGTACCTTCTACAAAATGCATTGCAGGAATTCACCAAGACTCCTTTGACAGCATCTTCCAAACCCACAACCACTAGCATCTAGAAGGACAAGGGTAGCAGTAGATGGGTACACCACCATCTGGAAGTTCCCCTCCAAGCCACTCACCATCCTGACTTGGAAATATATCACCATTCATTCACTGTCACTGAGTCAAAATCTTGGAACTCCCTTCCTAACAGCATTGTGGGTGTACCTACACCACATGGACTGCAGAGGTTCAAGAAGGCAGCTCATCACCATCTTCTCAAGGGCAACTAGGGATGGGCAATAAAAGCTGGCCCAGCCAGCAAAGCCCACATCCCGTGAATGAATAAAAAAAAAATCATGCAAAACGTCCAGATATTGGTTAGTATAACTCCCATCAAACTAGGCAATGAGAGTTTATGGGTAGGCAGTACTATGCATCACTATTGTTCAGCTTCACTAAACAGGCAAAAAGCACAGCAAAACATTGCCATGAAGAAACAGCGTGCTATGATGTACCATTACCTGGTCAATTTAATACAGAACAAAAATACATTGCTATATTGCTCTTGCATATGATCTTGGCTAGGTTTCCTTTAGAATATTATGGTCATTTTTTATTCTTTCACATTATGAGTGATATAGAAGCCTTGGAAAAGGTTCAGAGGCAAGGTGTGGATTGCTACCTAGTTTGAAGGACCTGAGTTACAAGAAAACATAGTGAGCTGGAACTTCTTACACCAGAAAAGTGCAGACTTCGTGAAGACTGGTCCATGCAGATGGACTAGTTAATTTTGATAGGTTAAAGGTAATCAGAGGACATAAGTAAAAATTACTTTAGAAAAGCACCAGGCTAGCTGCCAGAGGGTACTGAAACTCGCACAGTTTCCTGCTCATTTAGTGAGTGCAAATGCAGTGAAAACATCTGAAAAGGAGCTGGATGATTCTTAACTGTGGCTCACATTATAACATAAAAAATGTAAGTGAGTTATTTATGAATGTACCACCCAGTCACTGTGATCTACTGGAAATTGTTTGGTTGCTTTTGGGGATCCAAGAAGAATTTCCAAGATAAAAACAGAAAATGCTAGAAATGTTCAGCAAGTCAGGAACATCTGTAGAGCAAGAGAAATGGAGTCTGTGACCTACAACATTAATTTTCCAAGCTTCTTTTCTCCATATTTTGTAGAACTATTTTAAGAATGCACATAATCAAATGTTGGGCACTGTACAATTTGTGCAATGCAAAATTCAGTCATTTTTAATCATTTCTGAGGTCTTGCGAATAACACATTTGCCCATAAAATTGTTTATCCACTTTCGTGCAGAGAAAAGTTCAGTTTGGACATCTGCTTAGTTGTTAGCTACTTCGTCAGCAATTTCATGGAATTAGATGCCAAAAATGGTGCTTTATTCCTGTTTCTCCATCTGCTGACCTGGAACTATGAGTTTCAATGTCTTCCTCACTCTGCTTTCAGCAGTTTCTGTCGCACTGTCAGCAACTTTGTGCTAGCAGCAATCTGGATGCCAGCTCTTCCTTATCATTACCAGGCCTACAACCCTCTGATAACTGTGTTCCTCCAACTCTGGACTCTTGTGAATCCCCCACTTCCTTCATTCCACAATTGGTGGTTGTGCTCATAGCCATGTAGGCCCTAAGATAAACCTCTCCACCTCTCAACCTCACTTCCTTTAAGATGCTCCTTGAAACCTATCTCTTTGACTAATCACTTAGTCACCTGTTCAATACCTTCTTTTGTTCAATCTCAATTTTTGACTAATTATGCTCCTATAAAGCACCTTGAAATGTCTTTCTACATTAAAGATGCTCTATATGCAAGTTGTTGTTGTTGTTGACAATGATTCAAAGCTCATGTCTATGACAGTTGCATTAGAGAACTTATTTTCTGCAAGTGGCTCATGGTTGTTGGTCCCTTTGTGGATCCTTGGCTGTATTAGTTGAAGTTGTTTCCTCTGCTTGAAGGAAGAATTCAATCTGCCAGAATAAGTTGGCAAAGGATTCTGCTTTCAGCTTCTCACACAATGAAAATGTATATAAATTTCTTGCAGAACATCTGCTGTAATGACATCACAGGATCACGCTAACCAACATTTCTTATAATATTGTTTCACAACATAAACCACTCCAGCCTCCATTAGCTGGATCACTGATGCTGTGTTAGATGGAAGAAATATTAGTTCCATTGCACTTAGGTGAGCCCCCAGTTGCCTGGTAATATCACCATTGACCAAGCTGATCGAGGGCTGAAGGACACGACTACAAGACTGCGCCTGTGTCAGATGATATGGGAACCAAAATGAAGAAGTAATTTATTTGATCTTCCCCTTACTTAACTACCTGTCACAGACAGGCTGCCCATGATAATATTGACATATGCAAAATCTACACAGAGTGAAGAAAGAGTCTTGTCTTCACAATGAGACATCTTGCATCATGTAATGAGGCACTACCACTTTGCTAAGTGGACCAAACTAAGAACAGATATAGCAGCTGAAAACTATCCTTGAGGCAGTGTGGGATACCAGTAGCAACAGAATTGTATTTTACCAACATCTGTCACTAGAATTGGCAGAGGGAAAATCAAAGGTTCCTACATGTACCTTCAAATTAATTAATTGTAGTAATTATCGGTAAATAACTAATATTCACAACGTGGTTTGATCCCTGAAAAACTATGCTTGGCTTTTACATGAAGTGTCTAAAAATATCAGATTCTTTTAGGCCAAAAGTCATGGGTCAATTTTTACACAAGATCAACCTTTTCACGAGTATACGCGGTAAATGCCGGGATGTGACCATTTCAACTACTAATAGAATGCCCAGTCGCATTTCAATCTTCAATTGTACCATCATCATAGAATTCCCAACAATTAACATCCCAGAGTCACTAACAACTTGAAACTGAACTGAATCACAGTATCAACAGCATGTTGCCAAGAACAGTGCAGAGTCTACACACTGTGGCTCAGTTCCTGAACCCATGAAACCTCCACACCATTTGCAAAGCTCAAGTCAGGATTTTGATGGAATACTGACCACTTACTTGGATCAACACTCAAGAAGCTTGACAAAATCCAGGACAATCGCTTGATTGGTGCTGCACCATTGGACTGAATCTATAGGATGCATCACAACAACTTGACAAGGTTATTTTAACTTATCTATCCACCACTGAGGAGGATAAGAGCAATAATGTCACAGGAACATTATCATGCCCAACTCACACATCATTTTGACTTCAACATTGTTACTTCATCATTGCTGGCCCAGTATTCTGGAACTCTGTATAGAATACTATCGTCAGAGCATGATCTTTCCAAGAACAGCGATGGTAGAAGAAGAAAGTGCACCACCATCTTCTCAAGGTAACTAGGGATGGGAAATAAATGGAGCCTTGCTAGTGTCATCCGCACCCCATGAACAAATAAAAAAAATAAAGCTATTATCAAGGCAACTTTTCTCCCTTCAGATGCCTTTAGTCAAAAGGACACAACCACTTCTCAACAGGAATCATCAGTCACCAATACATTTTTGTTGTTTCTGTGGATTACAGGCAGAATAATAGCATCAAAGTTCAGAGATTTTTGGAATTCCCAATCACCAGCAGGTTTTTGTTCATGATAGCACTAACTATGATGCTAATTCAGTTAACTATTTCTCATCTGAAAATGCTTTATTGGTGAAAACTAGTTTTCTGCTTTGGTGAGTACTGTAAAAAGGACACTTTCATCTGCATCAAGAATGTGGACTTGTAGTGAGATTAAAAGTCGAATTTTGATATGCCAAGCACAGTGGTGGGTAGGCCGGGTGCGGGGAATGGAGGAGGGGCAGGTAAAATTGCCTGTGGTACCTACCCACTGAGATCTGTTGCCTCCTCATGGGTTGAAGCTTTAACCTGCTCTTCAGAGCAGGCAAGAGGGACCATTCACCAGAAGCCAGTAGGCTCCTTGGAATATGCTGATCAGACTCTCATAATGCCATCATGGCCTGCATAGGAAGCTATTGTCTTGCCTTGGACTCACCTCTCCAAGTAGTTTACCAGAATTCCCTTTCAACCACTTACATAATTGCAGAGGATTCTTCGTTTGGAGCCTGAAGGCCTCCTGTGCTTGACATATCACTTTCACCAGCTGCCATTTCCTGCCGGTTTCAAAGCATGGGGAGAGATTAATTTTGGATTGCTCTAACAAAGTGTCAGCACATGAATGATGGGCCAGACAGCCTCCCATCATGCTGTAAATGCCCATATTTCACTGGTTCTATAACAATCGGCTACTGAGGAAATTAAGTGCTTTTCACCATCACCACCATAATCCAAGCTGACTGCTTCAGCTTCCTGATCTTCAAGGCTGTATATCAAACTTTCTCACAGTATATCATTTAGACGAAGTGATGCAAACTGTGTTCAATGAGAAAGAATATATGATCTTACAGGAAGTTGACGCTCTGCCAATAAAGTGTCCATTAGCTTATAGAAATAAAGTTGTAGCTGAGCACTTTACCCGTTCTAAAATTTGTTTTGAGTTCTGACTGCATAAAACCACTAAATTGAAGGATTTTTATTTATGCACATGCAGTGCTTCCAACAAAATATGTTTCTCAATCATCAAATTTACAGCTTTGTTTCAGATTAATATAAAATGGCAGCCACCAAAAGCAATAATTATATTCTTCTAACAATTAGTGCTTGTGTCTTTAATAAGCTGAATGAAGATTGGTGTTAGCAAACTTTTTATTATGAAAAGCCTCTGCTAAGTTCAATAAAAGACAAATGTTTGACTTCAAAGTTATATTTTGCACTTGGGTGATTCAGGTTTCGTATGGGCATGGTCTTAAATTGGAAAACGACTGAAACTATCTCCATGCATGATGTGTTTTTTTGCAACAAATATCACATTGATGCTTTTGCTATTAAGGACCTTCTACATATTTGTCTCATGAATGGTGAAAGGTCACTTCCGCAAAATGCCAGAAATGGATCTGCATAGCACTGGTTTTCAAAGCTTAGAGTGCCGCTTAGAATCCTAGTTTTTCTGTACTGAAACCAGGCTTTTGTAAGTTTGCATCTCAGGAATTTGAAAGGAATTGGCTTATGAGCATATTCTTTTGTAACTTTTTTCATGAATTGTGTGGATTCTGTGTTACTGAGATGGCTTAGTGGCTTGGTCATATGAGCAATTTTGAGCAGAAGCAGCAGCAATTTGACTTTGCGGGAGCAGCAGAATTTCCAGCAGCAGTTGAACTTCAGGTGGAAGCAGCAGCTTTTCTCACTTATCAATTAGCAACAAATCAATCTCTTTCACAAGTTAGGCACTGATGAGAAAGAGCATTCAGCAGATTAAAATGAGCAAACTGTTCAAATGATTTTTCAATCCCACTCTTCATAGGGCAGCCACACTCAAAACTTGCAGGGCTATGAAATAGAGTGTGGGAATGGGAGTGACCGGATTGCTCTACAAAGAGCTGACAGGACTTGATGGGCTGAATGGCCTCCTTCTGTGCTGTACTGATTCAATGACTCAAAGGGACCGTCAGGTCAGCAATGTGGCAGCATTATTCTCTAACCCACTTTTCCATTGAGTGTGGCATTCCACTGGGAGAGCAGGATCATAGAATTACCTGTTAACATAAGGACATTGACAGATGTTTGTCTCTGAATATGGGAGGTTCCTGGCATTGCTTAGCAGTAAAACAACCCTTATCATAAGATCACTAGATAGATGCAGATCGGAGAATTATAGAATAGTATACCACAGAAGAAAGCTATTTAGCCCATCATGCCTATGCTGCTCTTAATGAGCATTATCAATTAGTCCCACACTCCTGCTCTTTCCCCATAGCCCAGTAAGTATTTCCTTTTCAAGTATTTATCCAATTCCCTGTTGAAAGTTATTATTGAATCTTTTTTCCACAACCTTATCAGGCAGTTCATTCCAGATTGTAACAACTATTTTTCCTCATGTCATCTCTCGTTCTTTCGCCAATAACTGTAACTCTGTGCCCTGTAATTACTGGCCTTCTGCCACTGGAAACACTTTCTCCTTATCCTTATCAAAACCCTTCAAGCTCTATTAAGTCTCTCCTTAACCTTCTATTAAGAAGAATAACCCCATTTCTTTGGTCTTTCCATATAACTGAAGTATTTAATCACTGTTACCACTCCAGTAAATCTCCTCTGCATTCTCTTCAAGGCCTTGACATCCTTCCTAAAGTGTGATGCGCAAAATTGATTAATGTCCAGATAGGGCCTAATCAGTGTTTCATGAAGGTTTAATGTAACTTCCTTGCTTTTGCACTTGTTTGTAAAGCCAAGAAATCCTTATGCCTTTCTTAATAGCCTTCTCAACCTGTCCTGTCTCCTTCAGAGACTCGTGTATGAATACCCTCTGGTCTCTCTGTTTGTGCACCTTCTTTAAAATGTAGTTCATGTTGCTTCTCCCAATTCTTCCTATTAAAATACTTCCCAATGTTAAATTTAATCTACCATGTGTCTGCCTATTTCACTCAACTGCCTATGTCTTCCTGAAGCCTGTTACTATCTTGCTCACTGTATACATTTTTGAATTTTGTGCCATCTGCAAACTTTGAAATGATCCCTTCTTAACCCAAGTCCATGCCATTAGTATATAGCAAAAAGAGCAGCGGCCCCAGATTTGATTCCTGGAGGACACAACTGCACACTTTCTTCTAGTCTGAAAAACAACTCTTCAACTTTGCTTTTTTCCGCTTAGCTAATTTCATATCCACATAGTCAGTGCCCTTTCAATGCCTTGGGCTTCAATTTTTCTACCAATTCTATTATTGAATGCCTTTTGTTTATATACACAACGTCAACCACACAACCTTGAATTCACCCTCTCTGTTATTCCATCAAAGAACTCAATCAAGTTAGTTAAACTTAACTTTAACAAATCCATGCTGGTTTTCATTTATGAACAGATATTTTTTCAAGTGGCAAATAATTTTCTTCGTCCATAGAAGTTGCCCTGACTGGCCGAGGTTGTTGTGTTTATCCTTCCCCTGATTTTAAATAAGGGTGTTACATTGTAATCCTCTAGTCCTCTGGCATCACTCTCATATCCAATGAGGATTGGAAGATTGTGGCCAGAGCCTTACAAGTTCCATCATTACTTCCTTAAGGGTGGAAACTAGGATGCACCCATCTAGACTTTTCTACTTTGTGCATTGTCAACAATTTAAATACCTTGTCTTTGTCTATTTTATTCCAGCCTGTTTCTCTGCTACCTGTTCCTTTACTGTGATGTTGTCTGCCTTCTCTTCTTTAGTGAAGACAGATATAAAGTACTGAGTTAGTAGCTCAGCCTCAATATGAAGGCCTCACTTGGTTCCTAATTGGCTCCACACTTCCTTTGACTACACTTTTGCAATTTATGTTTAGAAAATACTTTTGGGTTCTCTTTTATGTTATCTACTAGCAGGGGTATAGTGCCAAATTTTGAGGTGCAAGAGCTCGAAGAAAATGTGTTGGCCATGTCATTACTAAATCTACTATTATGTTGTTTTCCTATGTTTTAATCATTTAAGCCCCAAACGACAGTAAAACTATGTGTTTCAAGTGAAAACTATTAGTGCCATTGGGCATTTTATTTCAAACCATGTGGTATTTTGAATCATTAGTCTTTAGCATAGCTAGAATTTCATTATGCAACAATTTAATTATTTAATTCAAGCCTATTAAAAATATGAATACAGAAAACTTTACTTACTTCTAACTGGGGGATGATATTTAGAGGGGGCCACTGCTTTTCTTGATTTTTGTTAATAACCTAGACCTGGGTATACAGGGCACAATTTCAAAATTTGAAGATGATGCAAGACTTGGAAGTATTGTGAACTGTGAGGAGGATAGTGATAAACTTCAAGAGGATATGACAGGCTGGTGAAATGGGCAGATACATGGCAGATGAAATTTAAAGCGGAGAAGTGTGAAGTGATACTTTGGTCAGAAGAACAAGGAAAAGTGACATAAAATAAGGGGTACAATTCTAAAGCAAATGCAAGAGCAAAGGAACCTGGGTTTATATCTGCATTAATCATTGAAGGTGGCAGGGCAGGTTGAGAAAGCAGTTAATAAATTATACTGAATCCTGGGCTTTATAAATCGGGGCACATAGTACAAAAGCAAGTAAGTTATGAACTGTCATAAAACACTGATTCAGTCTCAATGGGAAAGGCCGCCCCATCACTCTACTCTCAATCATCAGTAAAGTGATAGAATGGGTCATCAACAGGGCTCTCAAGCAGCACTTGCTTAAAAATAACCTACTCACTGACGCTCAGCTCCTGACTTCATAACAGCCTTGTTTCAAACATGGACAAAAGAGCTGAATTCCAGAGGTGAATTGAGAGTGATTGCCCTTCATATAAAGGCAGCAAGCATTACACCAAGTATAGCATCAAAGAGCCTTAGCAAAACTGGATTCAATGGGAGAATCTCTCCACTAGTTGCAGTCATACCGAATAAATAGGAAGATGGTTGTGGTTGCTGGAGGTCAATCATCTCAGCTCCAGGACATCACTGCAGGAGTTCCTCAGTGTAATATCCTCAGCCCAACCATCTTCAGCTGTTTCCTCAGTGACCTTCCTTCCATCGTAAGGTCAGAATTGGGGATGTTCGCTGATGATTGCAATATGTTTATCACCATTCACGACTCCTCAGATACTGAAGCAGTCCATGTCCAAAGGCAGCAAGACCTGGACAATATCCAGGTGTAGGCTGACAAGTGGTAAGTAACATTTGCGCCGCTCAAGTGCCAGGCAATGACCATCTTCAACAAGAGAGAATCCAACCACCGCCCCTTGACATTTAATGGCATTACTATCACTGAATCCCCCACTGTTAACATCCTGGGGGTTACATTGACCAGAAACTGAACTGGACCTTTTTTTTAATATTCATTCATGGGATGTGGGCATCAATGGCTGGGCCAGCATTTATTGCCCATCCCCAGTTGCCCTTGGGAAGTCGGTGATGAGCTGTCTTCTTGAACCCCTGCAGTCCATGTGGTAGTGACCATGGGTTTGGAATGTGTTGTCTAAGGAGCCTTTGTGAGTTCCTACAGTGCATCTTGTAGATGGTGCACACTGCTGTCACTGTTCATCGGTGGTGGAGGGAGTGAATGTTTGTGGGTGGGGTGCCAATCCAGTGGGCTGCTTTGTCCTGGACAGTGTCAAGCTTCTTGAGTGTTGTGGGAGCTGCACTCATCCAGGCAAGTGAGGGGTATTCCATCACTGTCCTAACTTGTGCCTTGTAGATGGTGGAAAAGCTTTGGAGAGTCAGGAGGTGAGTTAATTGTTGCAGGATTCTTAGCCTCTGACCTGCTCTTGTAGCCACAGTATTTATGTGGCTAGTCCAGGTCAGTTTCTGGTCAGTGGTAACCCCCAGGAAATTGATAGTGAGGAATTCAGTGATGGTAATGCTATTGAATATCAGGTACTTGTCTGGCACGAATGTTACTTGCCATTTGGCAGCCCAAGCCTAGATATTGTCCAGGTCTTGCTGCATTTGTACATGGACTTCTTTAGTATCTGAGGAGTCACGAATGGTGCTGAACATTGTGCAATCATCAGCAAACATCCCAACTTCTGACCTTATGATGGAAGGAAGGTCATTGATGAAGCAGCTGAAGATGGTTGGATTGAGGACACTACCATGAAGAACTCCTGCAGTGATGTTCTGGAGCTGAGATCACTGACCTCCAACAACCACTCGATATGACTTCAATCGGCGGAGTGTTTTCCCCCTGATTCCCATTGACTTCAGTTTAGTTAGGCTTCCTTGATGCCACACTCAATCAAATGCGGCCTCGATGTCAAGGGCAGTCACTCTCATCTCACCTCAGGAGTTCAGCTCTTTTACCCATGTTTGAACCAAGGCTGTAATGAGGTCAGGAGCTGAGTTTATCTGGCAGAACCTAAACTGGGCATCAGTGAGCAGGTTATCGCTAAACAAGTGCCGCTTGATAGCACATTTGATGACCCCTTCCATTACTTTACTGATGATCGAGAATAGACTGATGGGGCAATAATTGGCCAGGTTGGATTTGTTCTGCTTTTTGTGTACAGAACATTCCTGGGCAATTTTCGACATTGCCGGCTAGATGCCAGTGTTGAAGCTGTATTGGAACATTTTGGCTCGGGGCACAACAAGTTCTGGAGCACAAATCTTCAGTACTATTGCCGGAATGTTGTCAGGGCCTGTAGCCTTTGCAGTATCCAGTACCTTCAGCCATTTCTTGATATCACATGGAGTGAATCAAATTGGCTGAAGACTGGCATCTGTGATGCTGGGGACCTTCAGAGGAGGCCGAGATGGATCATCCGCTTGACGCTTTTGGCTGAAGATTGTAACAAATGCAGTCTGCCTGCAAGAATGACCCAAACCTCCCTGTCGCTTGCCATTTTAACACTCGACCCTGCTCTCTTGCCCACATGTCTGTCCTTGGCTTGCTGCATTGTTCCTGTGAAGCCCAACGCAAACTGGAGGAACAGCACCTCATCTTCCGACTGGGCACTTTACAGCCTTCCAGACTGAATATTGAATTCAACAACTTTAGATCTTGAACTCCCTCCTCCATCCCCATCCCCTTTCTGTTTCTTCCCCCTTCCTTTTGTTTTTTCCAATAAATTATAAAGATTTTTCTTTTCCCACCTATTTCCATTATTTTTAAATATCTTTAAATCTTTTATGCTCTCCCTACCCCCACTAGAGCTATACCTTGAGTGCCCTACCATCCATTCTTAATTAGCACATTCGTTTAGATAATATCACCAACTTTAACACCTATGTGTTCTTTTGTTCTGTTGTTTGTGACATCTTTTGATGATCTGCTTCTATCACTGCTTATTTGTCCCTACAACCACACCAACCCCCTCCACTTCTCTCTCTCTCTCTCTCTCTCTCCCCCCCGCCCCCACACACCTTAAACCAGCTTATATTTCAACTCTTTCTTGGACTCGAACTCAAGTTCTGTCGAAGGGTCATGAGGACTCGAAACGTCAACTCTTTTCTTCTCCGCCGATGCTGCCAGACCTGCTGAGTTTTTCCAGGTAATTCTGTTTTTGTTTTGCCAATGAAACAAGCTGCTTTGTCCTGAATGGTGTCAAGCTTCTTGAGTGTTATTGGAGCTACACTCGTCCAGGCAAGTGGGGTGTATTCCATCACACTCCTGACTTGTGCAGATGGTGGACAGGCTTTGGGGAGTTAGGAGGTGAATTACTCACCGCAGGATTCCTAACCTCTGACCATACTCACCTCTGCCCCCCGACTCTCTTGAACTTTGGGGATGTCACTCGTGTTTTCCACTGTGAAGACAGACGCAAAGTACCTATTCAGTTCCTCCGCCATTTCTTTGTTCCCCACTACTACTTCTCCTGCGTCATTTTCCAGCAGCCCAATGTCTTTTGCCTCTCTCTTACCCTTTATATATCTAAAAAAAACTCTTGCAATCTTCTTTTATATTACTGGCTAGTTTACCCTCAAAATTAATCTTCTCCCTCCTTATTTCTTTTTTAGTTGTCCTTTGTTGGTCTTTATATGCTTCCCAATTCCCTGGTTTCCCACTGCTCTTCGCCACATTGTATGACTTCTCTTTAGCTTTTATGCTGTCCCTGACTTCCCTTGTCAGCCATGGTTGCCTCGTCCTCCCTTTAGTCTGCTTCTTCTTCCTAGGGATGAATTTTTGCTGTGTCTCCCAAATTACTCCCAGAAACTCCTGCTATTGCTGTTCCACTGTCTTTCCTGCTAGGCTCATCTCCCAGTCAATTCTGGCCAGCTCCTCCATCATGCCTCTGTAGTTGCCTTTATTCAACTGTAATACCGTTACATCTGATCCCAGCTTTTTCCTCTCAAATTGCAGGGTAAATTCGATCATATTATGGTCACTTCCTTCTAAGGGTTCCTTCACCTTAAGCTCCCTTATCAAATCTGCCTCATTACACATCACTAAATCTAGAATTGCCTGTTCCCTTGTGGGCTCCACCACAAGCTGCTCCAAAAAGCCATCTCATAGACATTCCACAAATTCCTTTTCTTGCAATCCACTACCAAGCTGATTTTCCCAGTCTACCTGCATATTGAAATCCCCCATGATCAATGTAACCTTGCCTTTCTTACACACCTTTTCTATCTCCTGGTGTATCATGTGCCCCACATCCTGACTACTGTTCGGAGGCCTGTACATAACTCCCATTCTGGTTTTTTAACCAAAACAAAAACAGAATTACCTGGAAAAACTCATAAGGTCTGGCAGCATCGGCGGAGAAGAAAAGAGTTGACTCAACTCTTTTCTTCTCCGCCGATGCTGCCAGACCTGCTGAGTTTTTCTAGGTAATTCTGTTTTTGTTTTTGTTTTGGATTTCCAGCATCCGCAGTTTTTTTGTTTTTCTATCTATGGTTTTTTAACCTTTGCGGTTCCTCAACTCTACCCACACAGATTCTACATCATCTGACCCTGCCTCATTTCTTGCTATCGATTTGATTTCATTTCTTACTAACAAAGCAACCCCACCCCCTCTGCCAACCTGGCTGTGTTTTCGATAGAATTTATATCCTTGGATATTTAGCTCCCAGTCCTGATCTCCTTGCAGCCAGGTTTCCGTAATGCCCACCACATCATACCTGCCAATTTCAATCTGCGCTACAAGCTCATTTACCTTATTTCGTATACTGCGTGCATTCAGATACAACACCTTCAGTCCTGTATTTCCCGTCCCCCTTCTCATTGTCGTCCCTTTATCTGATGTGCTTGAAGTTAGATTCCTAGCCCTTTCCAAACACTCTGTCCTATTTTATGTTCTGGAGACTTTAATAGCCTCTCCTGGGCTCTTTTTTTCAGTTTTTTCATAATTTTCCATGAAGTTGAATCCACCCCCCGATACGCTAACCTGCTGCTTTGTTTCCCATTTGTCATGCTTCTTGGAGTTTTACCCTTCCCTCCACCCCAACTTTCTAGTTTAAAGTCCTGTTGACCACTCTATTTACCCTTTTCGCTAGAACATTTTAATTCGAAACTCAAGATATGATAATCACATTGAAGAGTTAAATATTTAAAACGTGCTTTAAGTGTAAGCAAGCATTCTAACTGCCATAGTGGAGGTAAAGCAAAAAGATAAAGGGGGAAAGATTAGATTAGGCTGTAAAAGGGTGTGGGAATCGCAATGCATGATTAACTCTCGTCCATTCGCACTGAATAAGGCAGTATGCCAGCTCTGTGCTACCTGCTAATGTAAATGCAGCCCAGCATTAAGTGTACTACTGAGTGGCTGCACGGCTCAACAGGGATGCCACGTTGTGGGAAGGCTTGCACCACTTAAAGCTAGGCGGTACTAATTAAAGCGCCTCTGAAAGGGGAAATGTATTCTAGCTGCAGCAGGTGTTACAACTGGTTATAGCAGATATCTAAGCAGAAAGAGGAAGAAGAACTGTGCAACAGGCCAGAGATTGTGCTCCATAAGCAGTATTGGAGACCTTGGTGCAGGAGATGCACCAGGAGGAGAGAGGTTCTCATCCCTGAGGGCACAGGAGGCCCTCCAGATGCTATGGCGGCAGTGATTTTTTTAATTCATTCATGGGATATGGGCGTCACTGGCTAGGCCAGCATTTATTGCCCATCCCTAATTGCCCTTGAGATGATGGTGGCGGGCTACCTTCTTGAGCCGCTGCCGTCCCTTTGATGTAGGTACGCCCATAGTGCTGTTAGGGAAGGAGTTCCAGGATTTTGACCCAGCGACAGTGAAGGAACGGCGATACATTTCCAAGTCTGGATAGTGTGTGGCTTAGAGGGGAACATCCAGGTGGTGGTGCTCCCGTCTATCTGCTGCCCTTGTCCATCTAGATAATAATGGTGGGTTTGGAAGGTGCTGTCTAAGGAGCCTTAGTAAGTTGCTGGAGTGCATCTTGTACATGGCACACGCTGCTCCTACTGTGCATCGTTGGTGGAGAGTGTGAATGTTTGTGGATGGGATGTCAATGAAACAAGCTGCTTTGTCCTGAATGGTGTCAAGCTTCTTGTGTGTTATTGGAGCTACACTCGTCCAGGCAAGTGGGGTGTATTCCATCACACTGACTTGGACAGGCTTTGGTGAGTTAGGAGGTGAATTACTCATCGCAGGATTCCTAACCTCTGACCTGTTGTTGTAGCCACAGTATTTATAAGGCTTGGTTTCTGGTCAATGGTAACCCCCAGGATGTTCACAGCAGGAGATTCGGCGATGGTAATGCCATTGAACATCAAGGGGCGATGGTTAGATTCTTTCTTGTTGAAGATGGTCATTGCCTGGCACTTGTGTGATATGAATGTTACTTGCCACTTGTCAGCCCAAGCCTGGATTTTGTTCAGGTCTTGCTGCATTTGGACACGGACTGCTTCAGTATCTGAGGGGTTGTGATTGGTGTTGAACATTGTGCAATCATCAGCGAACATCCCCACCTTATGATGGAAGGAAGATCATTGATGAAGTAGCTGAAGATGGTTGCGCCGAGGATGCTACCTTGAGGAATTGAAGAGAGCAGATAGCCATTGTAGTCAATGCCAGCAGTCTTGCCTCGAGGACCTGGATGCCGTCCACAAAAAGTTAACGACCTCACAGGAGTGATCAGTGAATGCATCTTCATCAAAAGCCCTTCATTCACCTACCAACAATACCTATCTTGCACAACTCATAGCTAACATTCATAGCCTCACTTCATCTTCAAGCACTCAACACTGCTACAAACTCCATTCCCACATTTCACAACTTGTGCACACTAGCAGCTATTCAATTGTGCAGGCACATCACCCAACCACATTGTACCACACTCACTGACACACTTCCCTCTCTCTGACAGGATAAGGCGGTCTTTATTTGGAGGCAGCAGCAGATTGCTGGCAGGGAATGGGAATGGCTTCATGTCCTCATCCCCATGGAAGAGATGGTGCTGGCAACCATTGCAAAGAGCACAGCTGAGGCTGTGGTCAAGAGCAGGACTGGAGAACATAGGGAATAATGGTAAGTTCCTAGCTGATCTACCATCTCACATCCCATCTCCTCCTCATCATACAATCTCTTTTGAGTTACAAGCTATAAATAGTATCAGCATGTAACTCTTGCTTCCCCTTTCCCTCACTCAAACTGTACCTTTATGCGTTTTCCTTTCAGATATCAGACAGCTACCAACTGGTCAAGCACTGGTGCCAGAACCTGAATTGCAAGTGGAACATGACCGATGCAGAAGAAACCTAACCTCACACTTGCAGCCTCAGCTGAGATACTGGCACTGTTTCTACTTTAGAGGGTAGCATAGAGCCAGGAGCTTCATGTAGTGAACCACTGGGTACAAGTGACCTGTTGCCAGGTCAGAGCGAAAGAGCAGCGCAGGTACCCACTTACTGGAGTGTAAGGCCACACACAAGTCCTGCTACGGAGGATTCAGATCAGGATTCCATGGGGGCATATAACAACAGACTGATGGGGATGCACACCGTGATGCTTGAGGCATTGGCAGGCCTGTTAGAATGCCGGGTGTCATTGTCAAGACGCATGGCCGAGTCTGGCTCCAACTTGGCACAGGGCTTTGCTTAGAGCTTGGGGCCCATCCTCTCCCAACATAGAAGTGTTGGCCAATTCAATGAGAACCCATGCAGACCAGACCATGACGCCGCATCTGATGGCCGATTTCTCAGCTTCCATTGCAGCCCAAACAGAAGCTGTCCAAAGTCTGAGTGCGGGAGTGGAAGCCCAGATTAAGCCTGTTGCCATGAAGAGTTGGACTGCTGCCATAATGAGCCATGATGGCTGTGGATACCAGTGCTCAAAGAGACTTTCAGAGTCTTACCACAGATCAGTAGTCTGTGCTTTAGCAAATTAACCAGATTATTGAGGCATTGCTCCTGGGGAGTGGCAGTGACTCTTTGGAGCATGAACCTGCTGTCCTCTCTCAGGATGGCAGCATTCGTCTTCCTACCCCTGCCAGTGCTCTTGTTGTCCGCCAGCCAGCCAGCAAGCCCAGACAGCTGCAGTCTGAAGCCAGGCCTTCTAGGCCCAGAGCTGCACAAAGGCATCCTGCAAGGCTACCTGCAGCCTCCCCCACTGAAAGATGGCATTGTGGCCAAGAGGACATTGTAATACTCTGTAACAGAGGGGTGGGTATGTGTGTGTCTGATGTACAATAGTGATTTGGGGTTGTGTTCAGTGCAACCATAGTTGGATAAGGTGTTCATAGATTAGCTAAGAAAGATAAGGGATGTGCTGTTGCCTTCTTTATGCTTCTCCTCTTTCTCCTGCTCCTGTTCCTGAGCTGTTCACCGCATCCATGATGGCAAAGGCAGTGTCTTCATAATAGCCAGCCCATAGCAGATACAGCAGACAATGACAAATTGGGACACATGCTCCGTTAAGTACTGCAGAGTTCCTCCAGAACTGTTCAGGCAGTGGAACTGTTGCTTGAGCACTCCAGGGTCTGTTCAATGATGTTTCATGTAGCAGCATGGCTCACATGCTGCCCACATGTGGTTGGGTTGCAGAGTGGAGTTATGAACCAGCTTTGAAACAAATAACACTAGTCACGCAGCAGCTTGCCCCTGATTTCATGAGGTTGGCTCAAATGCTGATGTAACAGCAGGCTAGCACAGAATGCAAGACTGCTGCCAGGACAGCGGACCAGCGTGATATCTGAACATTGTAACACACCAATTTAAACAGCACCTTCCAAACCCACACTGCTACCATCTAGAAGGACAAGGGCAGCAGACAGATGGAACACCACCACCTGGAAGCTCCCCTCCAAGCCACTCACCATCCTGATTTGGATCGCCATTCCATCACTGTCACTGGGACAAAAACCTGGAACCTCCCTAACAACACCATGAGTGTACTTACATCACGTGGACTGTAGCGGTTCAGGAAGACAGCTCACTTCCACCTTCTCAAGGGCAATTAGGGATGGGCAATAAATGCTGGTGTAGCCAGTGATGCCCACATCCCATTAATGAATATTAAAAAAACTGCACATTCAGCAAGTGGTAAATTGGTGTTTATGGTGCATATCAGCATTTTAGATGCGGTGCCCATGTGTGTGCAGTCAATAGCACCCTATACCATGGGGAAGCCCACTATCCTGGTAAAGCCACATGCATGCTCCTCCTGCTTCTCTTCAGTCATTGAGAACAGATGAACCTCACTCTACCGGCACCAAAAGCATCTGTCACTAACTACGCCAAGCAGCAGCGGACAGTGAGTTGGGAGATGTTACAGATGTCACCTGCTCTACTATAGCAAGACCCTGACAGGAAGAAATTTAGGGCCATGGTCACCTTTACAGCCACTGCAGCAGTGTCCTTGCCCTTCCCTGAGGCTGCAGATCTGGGTGCAAGAGAAGTCAAACACCTCATTCATAAACAATGAAGACATGCAGACTAATCCTGGCTTACTGAAGGTAAGAGTGGTGCTCCCAGATGACCCTAAGTGGCTAAGGCTTCTACTCCCACTCCTCCTTCTGTGAGCAGTTTGTCCTCTCCTTAGCTGCCTGTGCTCTATCTCCCTCTCATGTTGCAGGCCCAGGTGGGCGGTAACTATGACTAGGAGCAAATGGTCTGACCAGAACCTTTGATGTCAGAATCAAAGCCTTCGCATGCAGCATCACTGCCTGTCAACTTCACCAACTTTAAACAATTCCAAAAACCACTAAGCACACCTACAAATGCAGTAGAAATTAATCAATAACTACCTTGCAAGATGTCAATGATATCTTTAGATAGCACTGAGTGGATTGTTGGTGAGGGTGAGGTCCTTCCTGTAGTTGAATGGATGTTCAGCTGTACATGCTTAAGATAGGGCTTTAGCTAGAGCAACAAGGTCAAAAAGGGCAATGCTGATGTGCACATCATCATGTGCCTACTTCTGGCACACATTTCTAATGCCCTCACCAAATCCATCACACTGTTCATATGTGGATAGATTGGAGAAGCTGGCACTGTTTTTCTTGGAGAAGAGAAGGTTGAGAAGGTTTGATGGATGTATTCAAAATCAGGAGGGACCTGGACAGAGTAGATAGGGAGGGATTGAGAACCAGAGGGCACAGATTTAAGGTAATTGGCAGAAGAAGCAATAGCGACATAAGGAAAAACTTCTTCACGCATCGAGTGGTTAAGATCTGGAATACGCTGCCTGAGAGTGTGGTGGAGGTCGACTCAATCGAGACATTCGAGAGGGAATTATTACCTGAAAAGGAAAAATGTTCAGGACTATGGGGAAAAGGCAGGGGAGTGGCATTAGTGTTGGGGTTCCCCTTTTCCCTCAGAGACCGCCCCCCACACTCAAGTTCGTGACACCAGATTCAGAAGTGTATGGCTTGAACAGAATGACCAGGGAGAAAAGATTCTCCTGATAATTCACAATCACTTTACTGAATCACCCACAACCCCAAAGTACAAAACCCAAAAGTTAAAACAACCTATTCCCAGTAACTGACACGAAGTCACCACGACTCGGTTAAAACTTAATAAAACACAGGCAAAACACCATGTCCTGCCCTGAAACCTCAAGAAAAAACCCTCAGACCAATATCACCAAGAAAAGGCTGAAACAAGTTACAAAATACCAGCAAAGACACAGGTTTTCGCCCCAAGCCTTCACAAAACCCTCAAACTATTAGGACTACGATTTGACTGAAATTTACAATCTGGTCTGCCGGTGTTTACTGTAGGCCTGAGTCAAGGTGACCAAACTCGACCCTTCTTCCGACTGTAGCCCAAAACCTTCAGGCCAATATCTCCGCGATATGGCTGAAAATACTTACAATCCCCAACGTGGCTGGTCTGTCTCAGATCTGCTCTGCTTTTATAATAATTTAACTCAGACATGTCAAAACATATTTCCTGTTGTTTCAATGTCCCTTTAGTTGATTCCACGTAAAGTCCAGACAAATGCCATCAGCTCCTGCTGGTTGAAACAATACAGGGTTTTCCATGGGAGATGTATCCAGATGAATATTATCAGTTCTCATTGTATGAGCAATTCTCCTGCTGTTTGAGGTGGCACAGTAACAGCACCTGGCTCCAGTGTTAATGAGGGTTTGAATGCCCTATTCCAGTTCTATTGTCTGTGGTGGTTGAATAATTCCTTGAGTGTATTGTATTGATGACATGTCCTTTGTGCCATTGTGTTGGATAATCAGGCTTCTAGATGGCAGGTAATGGCATTTCCCTGGTACCATTGTTCCCTGATAGCAGTCAATGTCCAAACCTTTTTAATGAGTCACTGTGTTTTCATTAAATGCCCGATTTAACCCCCTTGCTGCCCAGCCCTATACTTCTGACTGCAGCTTATATTTTTTGAATTTTATAGTTCCATAAATTTCCCAGCTGGAGGGGATTTTGATCCTACACTAGGTGAATTGCTTCTTCAGAAGGCCAGCAGAGACACAATGGGTTGAATGGCCTCCTGTGTCATAACCATTCTATGATTCACAGCCTCCATGCTATCATGCAAACTAATTAGTATGAGAAGTGATCAATGTATCACTGACACTCCTGAAGCCTGTTTTACTTGCTATTGTGTGTCAGAATGTGCTGGAAACATCCTCCAAAAACTGCAATTATGTGGCATGCACTAAGTACATTATCTGTTTGAATGCAGGGCCTGTAGATCTGGATTTGTATTGCTGGGTGGCGATCTGGGAAAGTGCAGAAGAGGCACACATTCCAACAAGGAATGCCCTGTAATGCCCTGTTCTTTGTCCCTTAGCTCCAATTGCTTTGTTGTAAAAACAGTGATGCGCTTGTTGTGTTTCCTTGGATATTGTTACTTAAATCTCCTGGGGTGGATAGACATGAATGGAAGTTTAGGAGATGTGATGGTGTAAGTACTAAGATTCTTGAACTTCTAGTGAGGGCAAGGCCTCAGCATTGGCTGGTCCACAACGCCTGAGTAGAAATAAAGCAGCGAAAATGTTAGAAGAATGATTGCTTTACTTTGTCTCCTGAAGTGATGCCACTTTAGATCCCGAACATTCAGTGAGAGTGCGGAGGTACACAAACCCATGGAGGGCATTCCTCCTGTTTCTCCATCTCTAGCACCACCCCCGCTCCCCCCCCTCAACCCCTGCTTCCTATAGATATCACCTAAATTGTTAGAGCCCTTGGCTGTAAGCTTGTGATTTTTTGCAGTGATGCCAAACTCTGCCTCTTACTGGGTGCAGGCTTCGCCTACAATAATAAATGCATCAAGTCAGCTCTTGTCAAACTCTTGGACTTAATCTTGTCCCCCTTCCATTTCATTATCAGCTCCAGGAATGCTAGGGAAAGAAAGTTGTGCAAGGTGCCGTTACTAGTCAGGGGTGGACATGCTGAGCGAGGGGTGTAAGAGCCTCACAGTGTTACCTGATGACCTGGGAGGTGCAGAGGAGGGTTGTTTGTGGTACCCACATCAGAGAATGTGGTTCAAGTGCTATGCAATGCTTCTCTATACCCAGTGATAGCAGCAATAAATTAACGGTCCTCTTCTAAGTTTCCTCCTCTAGTCAGACCATTGAATTTTTTACTGTACTGAAGTTATGTCCTCAGCAGCATGATATCAACACTTCTAGATTTGGCTTCCTTCTGCCAAGCCTCCCCACACACACACCGAGATTTTGTGAAAGGAAAGCAACAGAAACTCCCTCCTTTCCTCAAAGCAGAAGCTGAATACTCTCATCCTCAGTGAAGGAGATCCAATTATGGTAGGCAGAGTGTGCATTCATTCTTCAAAACTCTTTTCCAGAACTTTTCAGATGCAAAGAACTTAGTACAGATATTATTCCAATTCATCACAAGGCCCAAATCTTCTTTTCAGGGTTGGAATCCTTATTTCTGATCCTGGTCAGACAAAAAATACTCACTTACCTTCCTCTGATTTTTCTGGGCGACCTTCTGATGGAGGATCCTGCAGAACCCACTCAGTGCAGGAGAGCTCGGAGGGAACAGCGGACAGAATCTGTGCAGAGATCATGCCCCCTTTTTATGACACTAGCTGCCATATCCTGATAAGTAAAGAATTTAAAAGTCCTAAAGCTTCTTTGAAAAGCAACGGAGACAAAGCAAGTGCATAATGGGGTAGGGTGCGTAAGGTAAGTGTGTAAGCGGTTAGGGTGGGTGACTGAGTAGGATAGATAGGTAAGTGGGTAGAATGAGTAAGGGGTTAGGGTGGGTAAGGTAAGGGGGTAGATGGGTGGGGTGTGAGGTTGGGTCAGGTGTCAGAGACTACTGGGTGGTGGGAACTGGTCAGTTCAGGCCACAGGGAATTGGAGAGTGGAGGGGGTGTTTGGGTGGTGGGGCTAGTCAGGTCAGTTGCGGAGTAGTTGGGTGGGCCAGGGGATACTTGGGTGGTGGGGGCTAGTAAGGTCAGGCTGGGGGTGAGTTGGGTGGTGGGTTCAAGTTGGGGGGTGCAGAGGGTCAGGGGTGTGGTTAGGTGCTGGTGGCTAGTCAGGTTGGATTGGGGGGTTGTTGCATTGTTGGGGGATTCAAGGGGGTCGATGGGGGAGTTGGGGTGTCAGTATGAGTAATTTGGGTGTCAGTTGTTTAGTTACCCAGGAGCGAGACTAGGTTTTAATCTGCCTAACACTTCCTGATAAGTAAGTTGGAACTGTCCGAAGTTTCCAACTCTGACAAAGTTGGAGACTTTTTCGGAGGGTCCCAAGGAGCAGGTAAATTGCTCATCAGAAGTTCAAGCTTCCTGGGCAATTCCCATGGAGTCATTGTGTTGGAACTCCTGGGGGTACCATAGCGCATCTTGGAAAGTATATCTGGCCTCTGACTGTTGGGAGACCGGAAGATCCAAGCCATTATGTTCCATCCTTTAAACCAGGCCTGAAACTAACCATGTATTCCCTGCTGATCAGGAACCTGAGCCCGTTAGCTCCATCAGCACTACTTCAACAACACCCTCACTATGCCAGCTAGGGCAATGAGGGGGAGAGAGGGTGGAGGGAAGTCAGGAGATCTGAGAGCTTGCTGCCTTTCTTCCAGTATGCTCCCCTCTTTAGCGCTGACAGGACCCAAGAAAGTCAACCCATGGAAATCCAGGTTAGAAAGATTTACTAAGTTTCTTTACATTATTCTACGAAAAAAAGTGCTTCACAGCAATGTTTTTCGAGTGATCAACATCCCTAACTAAGCGTTTTGCCTGGCTATGATTTAAAATGAGAGCAGTGATAGTAACACCTACTTTTACATTGCCATTAAACCGGGAGCAAATGCAGCCCCTGATACAAAGGTGATAGGTGGTCTCAGTACATGGGGGAGAGATTTGTTACACCGAGGTCATGCAAATGTGTCATACATATTTACGAATCCAATTTTACCTCTCCGGCACTGACTGGCACGTACACACAAATAAGGGGGAAAGTGGAACCAGCGCTGTTTGGGCAGTCCAAAATGAACTAGAAAGAATCCCATCATTCTTTATTTCCTCCACTGCTTTTGGACTTCTGTTTTGCAGGGCAGAGGTACTGCTGACTTGTTGGAAAAAGAATCTGTATTTTAACAAAAAGCAGGAAATTTACTGTTTATCTTTTTCCTTTGAAGGCTGTTAGGTCTACTGTGTGCTTCCAGCGTTTTTACTTCCAGTTTCCTGCATCTGCACATTTTTTCCTTTTTCTTTTCAATTTTTCCTTTTTTCTTGCATCTTCCCTTTTGCAGGCCTTTTCCCAAGGCTTTTCCCTATCTTAGCCTTTTCCAGGTTTTTTTTAATGTCTTTCCATTGCCCACTGAGAGGGCATTTTATATCCAACTATCCCCTGCTTTTAGATTAAGCAATTTTCTAATCATTCTACCCTACTGTTACAATCCCCGTTGAGACTGATAACTTTTAAAAAGATACTTGAGTAGTTGGAGGTGGGGCGGGTGGCACTTTTAAAAAGATACTTGTGGTACAATTCATTTAAGTCACTACAAGATTTCGTTCTAAGACTTTTACTGTACCAAGCAAACTTGAAACTACTTAGTAGGCAACTAGTACTCTAAACGACAGAAAAGATGATATCCCCTTTTAGCTTTTTAACATGACTGAAAACACCATGACATAGTTAAAGTTCATTGCCTGCTCTCCACGGAACAGCAGTTTGTACAGGAAGCAGTCCACTCCACTCCCAGCTTCCAATCTCTGCACTTCTCCCCATTTCACCGAGCTGTAACATCAAGTGACCATCAAATGACGCTTCCCTCAGTTTTTGGCTGGCTGACATGGTTACCATGGGGACAGGGGTTGGGGGTGGGGGGAGGTGGCGCAAGTCCAAAGCTACTAAGAGCAAGGTGTAAAATGTTCACACCTGAAACAAAGGCAAGAAAAGTTGGTGCTGGCTGTGGACAGCCTTTTTATTTCTCTTTGTGAGACTGCTCTCTCTCTGTCCGAAATCTCAGACAGAGTCAGCCCTCAGTCAGCCCCAGTTGCTTTTGCCATTGTTTCAAGTGTGAACGTTTTGCAGCTTTCTATTAGTAACTTTTGACTTGGGACTGCCCTGCCCCTCCATCCAATAGTAATGAAGGGTTGTTGTTGGGTGGAATTTGGAACAGATCATTGGAACAGATCACATGACTCTTCACCACCCCATTTTACCTTAAATTACAGCGACAGCTCAAAAACATAATAATCTTACAAACTGTCACATTCATAACACTATTAACTCTGCACACGATTAAATTATCTGTTCTTCCCCTCCTTTTCTCCTGGTACAATGCTTACATTCAGTTTTCAGATTTGGCATAAGGTTATAGCTGAAATATCAATTAGCCTTTTCTCTTCACAGATATCAGTGGACTTGCTGTGTATTTTGAACGTTTTCGGTTTTTTTGCTTATCCAGCATTTTCAATTCTTTAAAGTCTTCTCACTGATTCTGTATTTCAGTATTTTCAAATATGTAACTCCTGGTTGGCTGTGAAGCAATGAACTGTCTTAGAGCTGCAGCTACAGATGTGGGATGGCTTTTCTGACCTTCCGCCAAATGTTTTTAAAGCACTACGTCCCAGTGGAATAGAAAGCAACCGAGGACTTGTCTAATCAAAGATAAAACATTATCGGCCTTACCAGATACCACAGGCTATTCATGTGTACATACGAAACAAGTCCTGTGTGAAAAGAAAGCAAGTCTGGGGAAAATACTTTCAACACCTTGTAGAGTGATCTGACTCCATTGCTTTTTTTTAAAGTATGAGCACTTCTGGTTTCTTGTTAATTATCCCAATAAATGTAACATGTTTACTTTGAGCAGCTATATAAGGCAGAACTTTATGCCTCTTGGGCGGGCGAGCCCCCTACCTGAATGGACGTGAAATAGCACAAGTTGATGTCAGGCGATCATCCCGACGTCATCCCGAACACGAGCAATCTTCAGGTTGGCGGATGCCATAGCTGTGCCCGCCAACAATGAAAAGGCCACTTAAGGCCATTAAATAGGCAATTGTTCGTGATTTTACATTGCCCGTGCAATTTTGCACTCGTTGCACTGGCAGGCGGACAGCCCACTTTTAACGAAACCTCATCCTAGGGCAGGATAAAAAGGGTCTCCAGCATTGCCAGTGTGAGTAGTGAGGAGTTTAGGAGATAGTTTGCTGCTGGTTGCTTATTTGAACTTGACAACTTCATCTCTGTTTTGAGCTTCATTCTTAGCATTTCTAGGTTTCATTTCAGGACTTATTGGTGTCTTCAGGGTCCCTGGAGAATTTTGGCCATGTGGACCCTTCCAGGTAGCAGACAGCCTTCTGTTCCCCTGGTAATGGGGACTGTGATCTCCGCTGGTGGCACCTCCTCTGAGCAGGAAGAGAGGGGCACAAGGGAGAGGAGGCCAGGTGTCCCAGTGCAGCTTCCAGGGGAGCAACCGGTGGGGGAGAGGCGCAGGCACAAGGGGCACAGGACCAGCAGGAAGCCCAAGACAGAAGGGGCTGCAGAAGACACCACTATCCTGCCACCAGTGTTTACAGGCAATGATGCAGCTACCTCAATATTTCCAAAGTACAATGCCAAAGGAGGCCCCCCCCGCCTCTTGAGGGAGACTGTGGCCTCCATTTGTCAGATGATTGGGCCTGAGATCAGGTCTGACTGTGTGGGTGGACACCCCATACCAGTGGCTCTGAAGGTCTCAGTGGCCCTCAACTTCTATGCCTCTGGCTCTTTCCAGGGGCCAGTGGGGGATCTGTGTGGAGTGTCCCAATCAGCTGTCCACAGTTGCATCAAGCTGGTGACAGAAGCTCTGTTCAGTTGGTAATGACATTTTTTTCATTTCCGGATGGACAAGGCCAGCCAGGCCGAGTGAGCCAGAGGCTTTGCAGCGATTGCTGGGTTCCCCCGCGTCCAGGGTGCCATCGACTGCACACATGTGGCCATCAAGGCACTAGCAGGTGTGAGCCGGTGCCTTTGTCAACAGGAAGGGATTCCACTCCATGTACATGCAGATAGTGTGTGACCACAAGACTTAGATTCTGTAAGCACTCCTTTCAAGTGAAGCAGCATTTCACTTGCATTTCCCCCAACTTAGTCTACTGCATTTGTTGCTCCCAATGTGGTCTCCTCTACATTGGAGAGACCAAACGTAAACTGGGCGACCGCTTTGCAGAACACCTGCGATCTGTCCGCAAGAATGACCCAAACCTCCCTGTCGCTTGCCATTTTAACACTCCACCCTGCTCTCTTGCCCCCATGTCTGTCCTTGGCTTGCTGCATTGTTCCAGTGAAGCCCAACGCAAACTGGAGGAACAACACCTCATCTTCCGACTAGGCACTTTACAGCCTTCCGGACTGAATATTGAATTCAACAACTTTAGGTCGTGAGCTCCCTCCCCCATCCCCACCCCCTTTCTGTTTCCCCCCTCCTTTTTTTTCCAATAAATTATAAAGATTTTCCTTTTCCCACCTATTTCCATTATTAAAAAAAAAATTTAAAAAAAAAACCCCACTAGAGCTATACCTTGAGTGCCCTACCATCCATTCTTAATTAGCACATTCGTTTAGATAATATCACCAACTTTAACTTTAACACCTATGTGTTCTATTGTACTATTGTCGTTGACATCTTTTGATGATCTGCTTCTATCACTGCTTGTTTGTCCCTACAACCACACCCCCCCCTCCACCTCTCTCTCTCTCTATCTCTCTGCCCCCCACACACACACCTTAAACCAGCTTATATTTCAACTCTTTCTTGGACTCGAACTCAAGTTCTGTCGAAGGGTCATGAGGACTCGAAACGTCAACTCTTTTCTTCTCCGCCGATGCTGCTAGACCTGCTGAGTTTTTCCAGGTAATTCTGTTTTTGTTTTGGATTTCCAGCATCCGCAGTTTTTTTGTTTTTATCTCTGTAGATTCTGTAAGTTTGTGCAAGCTCCCATGACGCTTACATCCTTTGACACTCACAGATGCCAAGGCTATTCAGTGTTCCACCTCGACTGGATGGATGGCTGCTGGGTGACAAGAGCTATCCAGTGAAAAGGTGACTTATGACGCCTCTCCACCATCCAAGAACAGAGGCAGAGCAGTGTTATAATAGGATCATGCCTCCACAAGGGTGGTGATTGAGTGATGCGCTTCCAATGCCTGGACTGTTCAGGGGAAGCACTCCAATACCCCCCAGAGCAGGCGTCACTGATCTTGGTTGCATGCTGTGCTCTGCACAATCTGGCTCTGGCAAGGGGGGACCCATTGGAGGAAGAGGATCTTGAGGCAGCTCCACAGGCCACAGAGGATGAATCCAGTGGTGAATCAGAAGAGGAGCATGGTGAGGAGAATGCTGAAGGCACGGAGGCAGACCTCTGTAATCTTCTAGGAGTCAGGGACACCAGGGATGTCTTGATCCAACGCTGCTTCAGCTAGGCTGCCTGTGATCAGCTTCCTCCTTATGCCAGGGCTGCCACCTCCTCCCTGGATGTCTGAAATGACCCTTTCATTTGAACCCAAATTTCACTCAGTGCCTGTGCAATAAAGTTTAGAGCCACTCACGATCAGCATTACATACTGGCGTGCCCTGCACTTACAAAACAAGTGAATTATACTCAGGCCATTAAGACAAAAGCAAAATTTATATCATATTGACACATCAAATGAACAGAACTATATATGGTGTTAACGGCCACATCAGTAAACATATTCACAAAACATGGCAGAACAGAAGATCACCCATGAACAGTCCCTCTTGTGCTGATGGTGCCTTAAACATATGTTTGGAAATGCTCCCCCCCCAACATCCACCGCTGCTGGCACCAACATTGGAGTCAGCCTGCAGACTCTACTGCCCTGTTGGCTGTGATGACCTTGGCAGTTGTCCTCTGGCCATTGGAGCCTGTGCTGGCCCCACCTGGGAGGGAGCGGCCAGTGCCACGACTGGCATCTCCCCAGTCATTGCAGCCTCATGAGATGCCACAGTCACTTGCAGAGGGGTGGAGGAGCTGCTGCCATCATCCAAACCGCACAGAGAGGAGCCCCCAGAGGCGACAAACAAGTCATGGTCCAATGTGAGGTTGCTCTGGACCTCCCTGTTCACCATTGATGGACGGGCACCTAGCTGGGATATCGGGTGCCTCATCCATCTCCCATATTGGCACTGACCATCTGAGGTAATTGCCTGTGTGAGAGCTTGCAGGTCTGAGCGCAACCCCACAAACCCCCGATTCTGTCCCTGGAGTTGCCTCTCTATGAGAGTGACCACTCTCTCAATGGAGGAGGCAGTGTGCTCAGCGATGAGGGTCAACACAATGCTCATGATGCTCTGCATGAACTCTCATGGATCTCCACCAGATCCTCCTGTATATCCCGCTGGACATCCAGCATCTGCCACCTTATGGATGACTCCTTCGGTTCAGCATGGTCCTGGCCTCCAGCAATCCTCTCACTGTTGGTATCCTGAACACTCTCTGCCTCCGTCTGCTGCTCAGGCGAGTGTGAAGTGCCCTTACCACTGTGCACCGAGATGCTAGCTGATGATCTAATGCCCACTGAAGTGCTGGCATCTGCACTGGTGCCTGGTTCAGAGAGCGGGTGTGACACAGGTGCATCTAAAGCCCTTTGATTCTCAGGCGTCATGGGTGGCTCTTCAGGATCCTGCATACAAGTGCAAGCTGGATAATCGAAGGAAGAAGAACAACATGTCATTAATTTAAGTAATCACACTGTCACTGTGCATGCCAGACACCCTGGTGAGACAGTGGAGATCTGCACCATGGTGCCATCGTCTTTCAATGATCAATGGGGACTCCAGGTTTGAGGCTCCCATTAATGATAAGAATGCACAAGAATGCTTACTCACATTGACACTCTCGCAACTGTGCACTACACTCTTACCTTCATCAGAGACCCCTGCGTCTCCACGACTGGCTCACTGAGGTGGGTGGCGGCTCTCCAGCTCCAATACATCCATCTTGTAACACGTCAAAATTAAGAAGTTTGGAGGTCCACGGCCTGTCCTTGACCTCTTGATGGTGTTATGGCTCCTCTTCTCCTGAAAGGACGAAGGAGCATTGATTCGTCCACTCGCTTCCTGCAGCGCCATTGCAGCCTGGCCAACCCCAGCTGAGGAACACCTTGCAGGGCACATTCAAGTCATGGCCCTTGACCCCGCAAGGCACTCAGTCCAAGCAGCCAGGGCTCACCCCCTTGGTCAGCTCTGGTGTCATTAACAGTTGGCACTCGGACTAACACCCCTGAGCACCAAGAGGAAAAGGCCAGCTCTTAACATTTCTCCATACTGATTCATGCTAACTCGGTACTCACCCTTGCCGAGCGCAGCAGACCATTGAACCTTTTGTGGCACTGCGCCAATGTGCGCTACACAACGTTTTGGCTATTGACTCCGGCTGCCACCTCCTTCCAGGCCTTTTGGTCAGGTGTGGTGGCCTCCTCCTGCCATCCCTGCGTACGAGCTTGTCCCGCCTGACACCAACCTCCTCTATGAGGACACAAGTCATTCATCCAAAAAAACGGGGTGGGGGGGAAGGGGGGGACAGAGTACCCACCAGACTTGCCCTCTCACCTGACGTTTCCAGCTGAGGTCATTGTTCCAGTCTCCAGACTGACTCGATTCTCCACTGGCAGCCTTCAGGGAGCTGCCTTTGCTGGTTTTAAGGCGCCCGCCAAATCGCCTTTGGACTCGGCGCCCGATGGGTCCTCACCCCCACACAGCCCTTCCCTACCATTCAGAAGACGCGTTTCACACTGGACAGACCTTAATTGGCCGTCCAGCGTGAAATCATGTTTGCAATGCAACCACGGCTGGGAGTGGATTCCGCACCCGCCTCCGCTTCTGCCAACTCGGCGCACGTCAAGCGTGAAATTCAGGCCGTAGGAAGATAGAAAAGGAGTAGGTCATTCAGCCTCTCATGCTTGTTCTGCCATTCAATTCAATAATTGCTCCAATTATCCACCTTGACTCCATATCCCTTTCTAGGGATTTGGACTCCATAATAAATTCCAGAGTAAGAAAATTCTTGAATAACCTTATTGGCAAAAAGGACAATCATTAATTTAGAATGGAAACGAACAAGGTTTATTGGACAATGAAGATTGATACTTAACCTTTTATCAGTTGAGGTGTGGCATGATTCACAAGTTCAGCTTCTGTTGGTCTGTCTCTTCCTGTGGATCCTGGGACTTCGGGGATATTCTTTTCTTGGTTCCTTGAACCAGGGTCTGAATTTTTAGCTTGGCGGACGGATGCAATTGGAGAGCCTGGGATCATCTGGGAAACGGATCACCGACCTCGATCAACCCCCGGCCAGAGTGGGGGCGGGAAGAGGATGGGCGATGATGCCAGCACGGGCGTGCACGAGCACTGAGAGAAAGCCCCCTGAAGGCAGAGAGCTGTCTCAGGGAGCTGCAGACCCAAAAGTGTTTTAATAAAGTTTTAAAACACAGAAAAAAAATTGTCCATGCATCATAATCAGGTACCTGAACATATAGATGACAAAAATGCTGGTCCATATACTTTTATTTTTATCTTATTTAATAACAGAAACCTCATCCCGCTCTTGGATGAGGTTTCATGAAAAATGCAAAGTCCGCCTGGCCGATTCACCCATCCGCCAACCGTAAGGTGGGCCGGCCAGGAAAAATCAGAGTCAGTTGCTCCGTTAATGGATTTAATTGTCGGTAGGCGCACTTGCGACTTTTGCGCATGCCTGCCAACCGAAATTTCCCGTGAGCACATGATGACATCAGGATGCTTGGCCGATGCCTTCTCGCACAATTTTATGCCTGATCAGGTCGGGCATGTGCCCACAGGATGTAAAATTCCACCCCTGATCTCTTGACTTACGACAGTTTTTTTTATTCATTCATGAGATGTGGGCTTTGCTGGCTGGGCCACCCTTGAGAAGGTGGTGGCGAGCTGCCATCTTGAACCGCTGTTTGGTGTTGTAGGTACACCGGCAGTGCTATTAGAGAGGAAGTTCTACGATTTTGACCTAGTGACAGTGAAGGAACGGCGATCTATTTCCAAGCCAGAATGGTGAGTGGCTTGGAGAGGAACTGGCAGTTGGTGGTGTTCCCATGTGTCTGCTGCCTTTGTCCTTCTTGATATCAGTCATGGGTTTGGAAGGTGGTGTCTGAGGAGCCTTGGTGAGTTCCTGCAGTACACTTCGTAGATGGTACACACTGCCACTGTTCATCGGTGGTGAAGGGAGTGAATGGTTGTGGATGGGGTGCCAATCAAGTGGGTTACTTTGTCCTGGATGGTGTCAAGCTTCTTGAGTGTTGTTGAAGCTGTATTCATCCAGGCAAGTGGGGAGTATTTCATCACACTCCTGATTGTGACTTGTAGATGGTGGACAGGCTTTGGGCGGTCAGGAGGTGAGTTACTCACTGCAGGACTCCTAGCTTCTGACCTGCCCTTGTAGCCACAGTATATCTAAGACTAGTCCAGTTGTGTCTGGTCAGCGGTAATCCCAAGGATGTTGATAGTGGAGGAATTCAGCGTGGTACTTGCATGGCATGACTGTTACTTGCCGCTTGTGTGCCCAAGCCTGGATATTGTCCAGGTCTTGCTGCATTTGGACAAAGGCTGCTTCAGCATCTGAGGAGTCACAAATGGTGCTGAACATATGGCAATCACAAGCGAACATCCCCACTTTTGACCTTATAATGGAGAGAAGGTCAATGATGAAGCAGCTGAAGATGGTTGGGCTGAGGACACTACCCTGAGGAACTCCTGAAGTGATGTCCTGGAACAGAGATGATTGACCTCCAACATCTACAAACATCTTCCTTTGTGCTAGGTATAACTCCAACCAGTGGAGAGTTTCCCCCTGATTTTCATTGACTCCAGTTTTGCTTGGGCTCCTTGATGCCACACTTGGTCAAATGCTGCCTTGATGTCAAGGGCAGTCACTCTCACCTCACCTCTGGAGTTCAGCTCTTTTGTCCACGTTTGAACCAAGACTGTAATGAGGTCAGGAGCTGAGTGACCTTGGTGGAACCCAAACTTAGTGTCAGTGAGCAGATTATTGCTAAGCAAGTGCCACTTGATTGCACTGTTGATGACCCCTTCCTTCACTTTGTGATTTTAGCTTAGCCAACTTAACTCTAACATACATACAAATCCTTTTGCAGCTTTAATACTTCAACTCCATTGAATCCTTTTTCAACTCACTTTTACAACTTCCCAGTCTGCCTTAACTGCTGAAGCTATATACTTCATTGTTGCCTAATGAATGTTCTGTTTCTATCTCTCCCTCTCTCTCTCAAATCAATTACTTTAGCCCTGTCAATGCTAGATTCACTGATTCCTAATACTGGGTCCTCTCAACCTGTGATAATTACTTTAGTCACTAACTAAGCCTTATACTGGGTTCTTACAGCAACCTCTCAGCCCTGTGACAAATACCTGTGGACTGGCAATGTCCTACACAAATGTTAACTTCCTAGCAAGTGCCCTACTCCTAACTCTCTCCTGACAAATACCCCTACCCCTTCAGCAAGTGTCATGTGACAAATGCTCACCCTTGGTGAATGCAAAGACCTCAGTGATGCAACCCTATTTTTATAAACTTTTTGCAGGTAGCTTTGCAACATTTAGCTCAAGTATGTGCACCTGAATCAACTCAACTAACAAATTCCAACCCAATATTTGCAACTCTTGACCAGTGGAAAGAGTGCTCATATCTTCCCCACAATGATCTAACCTTAATTTGTACCCCTTAAGCAGAGGTCCTGCTTGGCCTAAATAGCCAAGTGGTTATGGTACTGGGTTTATATACCCCAAGATCAAGAGTTCAAATCCCACAATGGCAAACTATGAAACAACTTAACCAGAGGTCCTCCACAAAAAAAAAATTAACCAGAGGTCCTGTCCTCAGACCATTCTTCTATCCAATCAGCTTTGTAGCTTTATCTTCTGTTTACCGTTAAGTTAGACTTGCTGGAGTCCAAATGTGCAACATGTCCTAGCTAGAACTGCAGTTCACTCCATGTGTTCTTTCTTGAAGCTACAATATTTGGCACTTAAAGGAATGCCAACTCTAAGACTTTCTCAACAACATAACCCAAAATTCATGAATCATCCCACTAATACATACAAGTTAAAACTTTTCATCACTAAGCTACGTACAGCTATGCACTACTAACTATGTACAGTACAATTTGATAATGCAAGCTTTATTAATTGCACAAATGTGCTAATAAGGTGAAGTCTAACACCTTAATACCCTGGACTAACAAAAATCTATCAATCTCCTATCTAAAATTATTAATTGAGCTACCCTCTATTGCTATTGGTGGGAGATTGTTCCACACTTCTGAATGGAGAAGTGTCCCTACACTTTTCTCTTGAATGGCCTGGCTGAGATTTTAAGGTTATATCTCCTTGACTGGACTCTCCAACAGGTGGAAAAAACTTGACTGCAAATTGACAGTTAATTTCGTTTTGGCGCTGTAATTACCATTTTTCTATCAAAATAACATTTGTGCCATGTGAGCACACACTTTCGGTATAGCCAACAGCAAGTGCCATTTCAGGGAAGCCAGTAGTGCAGTTATTAGGAGTATAAGCTGGAAGTATGCAGATTAGGCTGATCATTACATCAACCATGTATAATGTTAATTTGATGCCAGCACAACCATTTTCAACATCACCATTTCAGTTGCCATTCTCTATGAGTGCATGCTCAGCAGCAGAAAGAATCCAGCCCCAAACCAGGTAGCGCTATTTAAAAAGGTCATCAACCACTTTCAGTTAATTTGCTGATTAATTTCTACTGCCTCTGTTTGAGTTTGCAGAAGTGCATGGTGGTTTGCACGTTAGTTAAAGTTCCTGAAGTCAAAAGGTAGTGGTACTGTAAATGCAAAAGCCCTTGGTTGTGACTGCAAGGATTCTGGATAAACTACTTGTTCCCAGTCATGGGTGCTATAGTTGCCATCCCCCTCAGTCTGCGGTATGACAGTGATGGGAGGATGAATGCTGAGAGAGAATAGCAGGTTTGTGCCCCATGGAGCCATAGCTAATCCCCTGGGGCACTGGCTCAGCCACCCTACTGTTCTGATGGATTATAATTGCTGAGCTGCTGTGAGACCCTGAAACCCCACTGTGAGTTGATATCCACAGTCATAATGGCAGCAGTGAGCTTGCATGGCATCAAGCTGAGGTATCATGAATTCAATCTGAGCTCTCACAGCAGCACTCAGACATTGGGTGACTTCTGCTTGTGTTGCAATGGAAGCTGAGACATCGACCATCAGATGGCATATCATGGTTGGATCTGCAAGTGTTCTCAGGGAGTTGGCCAGGTCTTCCACACTGGAAAGGATAGTTTCCTAGCTCTGCACAAAGTCCTGCACCAAATTGGAGCTGGACTCGTCCATACTCCTTGACTGTGACGTCAGGTTTTCTGGCAGGTCTGCAATTAACAAGCATAGCTGTGCACGTCCACGTCAGCCTTTTTCAATGGCTGCACCGTTGAAGCCCTGAGTCCTCTGCAGCTGAACTTGTGTGGAACCTCACCCTCACCCTCACCCTCTGCTGAGCTGGCAGCCGCACAATCCTTTCCCCCTGCCGTGGCTTGCGGGCCACTCCTGCCCAGTGACTCACCACATGTAGATCATGCCTCTATTCTACTATCTAAAGTACATGCAGTGTCTACGTTGGTGGTGGATGTGAGATCGAATCTAATTGATCATGCCCTACTCCTTTTGCAATTCACACTCTCACATCACTGGCAATTCTTGGATATCTGAAAGGATAAAGGCACAAGGGTAAGTTTGGGGTGAGAGATAGAGAAGAAAGCAAGAGATACTTGCTTACACAATCTGCACCTTGTAACTCAGGAGAGATTGTGGGAAAAGGATGGAAAAAAAAGTGGGATGGAAGATGGAGGATTAGGTAGGAACATCCTCTTATGTTTCCAGCTCCATTGTTGGCCATGGCCTCAGTCGTGGCCACTGCAATGATTGCCAATGCCATCTCTTCCATTAGGGTGAGGGTATGCAACCATTCCCAACTTCTGCCAATTCAGCGCTGCTGCCTGCAATTATAGACCACCTTGGCGGCAAGAGATGGGAAATGTGTCAGTGGTGCAATGTGTTTGGGTGATATGCCTGTCATTGTCGAATAGCTGGCTGTGTGTGCAAACTGTGAAATGTGGGAGTGAGGCTTGCAGCAGCGCTAACTGTGTGAGGATGAAGTGATATCTGAGTTCAAAACTAATCTCTATGTTGGCATTATCAAGGATTGAGAGGCAATGGAAGCTAATTGATTAACTTCATTAGAAGTGAGTTGGCATCAAATTTGTGACTTGCCATGCCAATTATCTCCAAAATAATTTCACTATTACCTAAATCCAGCACCTTGCCATCGGGATCATCTTTTTTGCTAGGCTGAGATTAAAGACTGCTGAATAGGTCGCTAGCTAGGGCAGCATTTATTGCCCATCCCTAATTGTCCTTGAGAAGATGGTGGTGAGTTGCCTTCTTGAACCACTGCAGTCCATGTGGTGTAGGTACATCCACAGTGCTGTTAGGAAGGATGTCCAGGATTTTGACCCAGCGACAGTGAAGGAACGGTGATATAGTTCGAAGTCAGGATCACGTGTGATTTGGAGGGGAACCTGCAGGTGGTGGCGTTCCCATACATCTGCTGCTCTTGTCCTTCTAGATGGTGGAGATCGCAGGTTTGGGAGGTGCTTTTGAAGGAGTCTTGGTGAGTTGCTGTAGTGCATCTTTTATATGGTACATACTGCTGCAACTATGCATCATTGGTGAAGGGCATGAATGTTTGTGGATGAGGTGCCAATCAAGCGGGCTGCTTTTTTCTGGATTGTGTCGAGCCTCTTAAGTGATTTTGTAGCTGAAAATCACTCATCCAGGCAAGTGGAGAGTAATCTATTACAATCCTGACTTGTGCCTTGTTGATGGTGGACAGGCTTTGATGAGTCAGAGGTGAGTTACTCTCCCCAGAATTCCCAGCCTCTGACCTGCCCTTGGAGCCACAGTATTTATATGGCTAGTGCAGTTAAGCTTCTGGTCAATGGTAACTTCCAGGATGTTGCTAGTGGAGGCTTCAGTGCTGGTAATTCCATGTCAAGGGGTGATGGTTACCTTCTCTTTTGTTGGAGATGGTCACTGCCTGACACTTGCTTGGCACATATGTTACTTGCTACTTATCAGTCCAAGCCTGAATATCATCCAGGTCTTGCTGCTTATGGACATAGACTGCTTCAGTATTTGAGGAGTCATGAGTGGTGCTGAACATTGTGCAATCATCAGCAAATAACCCCACTTCTGACCTAATGATGGAGGGAAGGTCATTGATGAAGCAGCTGAAGATGGTTGGGTCTCGGACACTACCCTTAACCACTGTAAAGAAGGGCAGATATAAACGATTGGGACTGAAGAGGTTTTTGTGCTTCAGTAGAGTGTTGCGAAGCGGAGAGCTTCCCTCTCCCTCTTAACCTCCCACCCACTCTGCCACTAACACATTTGCACACTGCACTGCATTTTGTTTTTGGGCAAGTTAGGTAAAGTTTTTGGGTTATTCTATTTTATACCCTTATATCAGATTAAGTATAAGATGTCCAGGGATATCTGAAGTCAAATCTTCAGAGCTGTAACTACAATGTGTTGTGTAATGCTCGATTTGCTAATGGTTTTATATTTAAATCTACAAACCTTGGCCTAGAAATTTGTGCGTTGCATTTTTGGAAGCAGGAGATGCAGGCTACAATTCCTGCACCTGAATGGTCATGCCCAACCTCCCCCAAAATTGTGTTGGACTTCATTTCCATGGAGCCAGCAAAATTACTGGCAAATCATAATTGAAGGTTGAGCTACTGAGACACTGCAGGTAAGTGAAGACAGGTCATTGAGCGGTCCAGGAAGGATGGGCAATTGAGTTGGTGGTAATGGAGATTGAAGGAGATGGAGTGGTGAATGGGGAGATGGTAAGAGTGGTAGCTGAGAGGGGTATAGATGAGTATGGGGGCATTCATGCCTGTTAGAGCCACGTTGTGCTATCAGTTCAGTACCTGATGAATATTTGCTGTGGCAACCACAAACAAGTCTTATAAGACATACAGCACCCTAATTTTGAATAAATTATTCTGTCCTTTAAATGTTCCTTATGTAAGTTCTTGCAACCAGTGGATCCACTGTATGCAATATGGTGGGTAGGGAACTTCTAGCTGGAAATCTGCACACACTCCCTGCCAACCACATTGGGAGCTTAGTAGATCAGTTATGAAAAATTGGTGCTACACAGCCAAATTTCTGGGCCCTTGTTAGCAAAGCACTTGCTTAGCTAATGTCAAATTACTCCTGTTAAATGTATTCTTTGTCAAATAACTAATGTACATTTCAAGCAGTGCATCTTCTCCAGTGTGTGTTTCTTTTACTGATATGGAATCCCCTTCTTCTTGTGACAAGGAATGATACCCTCCTTTCTGGCCATGTATTTGTCAGTTCCAGACTGACTTGAGTCATTTAATAAAGTAAATTCAAATTCTGTTTCTCATTATATTTCTTGATGTGAATATAATTATTGGCTGCTTGCTTTTTCTTTGTCTTCATAGAAAGAAATTGCTGTTTCGCGTTTTCAGACTCCAGTCTCACCTCAAGATGGAACTGTTATTTTCACTGTGTGTCACTTTCCCTTTTATGCCATTATACATAGCTCTAATTTAGTAGTACAGAAATTGAATACTGCTGAAAAGGGAGATATGTTGATTAAGCTTTTCATCTTTCACTCATCAAACCCAAGAATGCCAAATTTCAAACAATCAAAACAATTTATACTAAGGAGAAAAGGGTGCTGATTTGTTGGCAAGTCTACTCTGATTGGTGAGTTGGAGAAAGCAACAGGAACTATAGGCCCCCTAAGCTCCTGGTAATTCAAAAGAGGTACAAGGCTTGAACAAATACCCTTTGTTTGCAGAGAACAGGTCCCTGCATTGGAATATATGTTGCTTTTAGCAACTGTACCTGAGGCATATTTTGAGTTTGACTGATTATCTTAAATCTTAAAACCTCAAATTACCTTGGAAGGCAAAGTATCTCAAACATTTGAACAACAGGTTAAGCAAGCTGCTGCATGCTACTACCATGCAGTGGCTACACAAGTGGTATTTTCCACTAATAGGATGCTGCCGTCAGCCCAAAAAGACACTCTGCCTATCCCACAATAGAGCAATGTTCTGAATGAATTTCAGTGCTGCTGCGATGGCAGGTATGTAGGCCATACATCCCAGTGATTGGCTGACTGAAACAAACAGCATGTTCTTTCAGTTGTTCCTAATAGGCAGTGTACAGACTGTACTTCTACTGTTAGATGAAATTATGCAATTGGGCAGCATTTCCTGAATAATCCTGAGTGCACTAATAGCTACACAAACAACCAACTTAAGACAATCAGTTGAGCTTGTAATGTGGCTCATTTACACTTGCTAGAAGTGACATATGTGGGCACCTATTCTATGCAAACAAAAGGAATACATTCAAACCTTTTTTGAAGTATGCAGGAGCTTGGGGAGCCTATAGTTCCTTATTGTCCTCCCCATGGCAATGCCCCAGCCAATCAAAGTTGACTTGCCAACCAATCAGCCCTTTTTTCTCTTGTAGTATAAATTGTTGTGATCATTTGAAATTTGGAGTTCTTGTGTTGTCCTGATGAGTGCAAGACATTAAGCTTCGGCAACATGTCCCTTTTTTCAGCAATAACACTAATTTGTTGTGGTGAATTCCTTTCTTTATTCTGGATGCAGCTATACTGAGTAATAAATTTAGTCATATTTTAGTTACATAAATGTTTTGTTAGAAAAATAAGCTATGTAGCAGCAATTTAATGAATGCCTGCAGGATGTCAAATATCTTTGTTGGTTGTTGATACCACAGAGACCCAGGTTTTAATGGGGGAGGTGGTAGACTGTAGGGGAGTTAAAATCAGGGTCTTACAGTCAGTTTGCATTTTAACATAAACTTTTATTCTGTACTGCTGGATGATTAAAAGTTTTCACCTTTTTGTTCCGTGATAGCGCAAAGCCCAAATGTCATAAAAGGTGTTGTATTTGCAGTGGTTTTAGTTTCTTCTTAGCATTACTTCAGTTATGAAAGCTAAATTGTTCCACTCCCTGGAAAAATGCTGATGTAAAACTTTAGCCACAAGAACCATGACTGACCTATAACTGGTCTTTAATTTTCTTACAGTGAAGAGAGAACTCCACCAAAGGACTTGAAAGGTAATACCATGGTATCATTGACATCTCTGACTTTTTTGTCTATACTTGAAGCTATTGTATGTTTTGCATATAGCCTGGCAAGAATGCAAAGTATGTCAATATGGAAATATTGAAAATAGGCAGTGTTTCCTGTGCAAATTACCTCTCTGTTGTTCTCTTAAAAGGAGACACAGTACTTTGTTCCTATTAAGGCAAATCCTCATCCTGGACAGCATTTTTGATCACAAAGAGTCCATCCTTTTGGGTCTTCTTTCCCAAGCTTCTATGGTGGCATAGATTTTGGGAGTATTTTGCAGGTATCTCAGAGTGGTAGTAGTAAAATTAATGGGAACTGGCACTCTGGGCCAGTCTGTGTACCGATGTAAATCTGCACATCCTGTGCATTGCTCAAAGGTCATCCAGAATCTGGGGCACATTTGATATTCCGCTACAGAGATGGAACTTGGTTAAATCAGTTTATCCCTTTACCATTGCTGAAGTACTTCCTGTGAGAAATGGTCTAAATAGACAAACCCAAGTAATTCTTATAGCTGCGATCAATAAGAGGGCACCTGCCAATATCTTTTCTGTATTGAAGGAGTTGTATGAGTGCACATTGTTATAGTTGGAAAGATGATTAGCTTTTCGTTTTTAACTGAACATCAAATTCCAGTAGTAGGCACTTCAGCAGCAACAATTTGCATTCATATAGTTCCTATAGCTGAGAAAAAAAAAACATAATCTGCCAAAAATGGGTGCTGAGTCAAAGAAGGAACTATTGATCAGTGACCAAAGCTTTGTCTTAAAGGAGGAGGAGTTTGGCATGGAAATTCTGGAGCATAGGTGCTAGGTCACTTTAGTCACATCTGGCAATGGTGAAGTGAAGGGAGTGGGGTAGGGAGGAAATGCATACGACACTGGAGTCAGAGGAACCAAGTGTTCTGGGAGGTATTAGGATTGGAGGAGGTTACAGAGATGGGGAAGTGCAAGGATACAAATGTATTTAAACAGACTGGGCACAATTTTAATTGCCAGGGGAAGGTGGATTCAAATGCAAGGAGAGGTTAAAGCCTCAAAAAGCAGCTTCAGAATGGGATCCTGACAGGATCTTGCCCACTTCCAGCTTTAATCGAGTGGTTTTGCAGGTAGGCAGGGAACCACTGTCCAGCTGTTGGGTAGGCAATTACAACATTCAAACAGGCAGTTAACTGAGAACTTAAGCCAGCATTCTGACTTTAACACCCAACACATGGGTTTCCCAAGCTGTGTGGAACTCACCAACATCAACAAGGCGAGAGCACAGTGGAAAGTCATAGATCAATGAAACTGACAGGATAGACAGCCTTTAAAGAATGAAATGTGGCCTGTCTCAGTGAAAGGCTGTGCTTACACAATTTGTTCTGAGAGTCTGATTTCACTGCTTTTCAAACTTTTTGGAAGTCATTTCACCTACCTTGAACTTTGTACCCCTTGATCTGATTTTCTCCGCTGTCAGCCTTCTTCACTACAGCATGGAAGCAACTTATGCAGCTATGGCATTGACCTCTGATGAAGAGCAAGAGGAGTAACCACACCAGCAACTGCAGCAGCAGCACCAGGAGCACCACAAGCAGCTGCCTTTTCCACAGCTACCTGCTGATATACAAACTGAGGTGCTGAACACAGAGCTCCAGCTTGAAGGAGGTGATATCCTCAGCACAGGGTTTACAGACAGAGGGTGGGATTTCACAACATGACTGAACAACGGTACTTCCGGCTTTCCCAGCAGGTCATTGCTGACACCTGCAAGGGCCAGATGGACACACATTGCAGTGGCTGTCAAAGTGATGACAGTCCTTAACTTCCTCACCTCCAAGTCTTTCCAGGGATCTGCTGGTGACATCTCCAGGATCTCACGATCTGTTGCCTGTAAGTGGATCTATCAAATCATTGATGCCATACATTCCAAAATTGCTACTTGTGTACGCTTTGCAATGTGTAATGCCGGTCAGCCACAGAGGGCCATTGGCTTCACTGTGGTGGCTAGATTCCCACAGGTGCAGGAAGTCACTGACTGCACACGTGTGGCAATCAAGGTTCCCCCACATTACCCAGGCGCATTCATCAATTGCAAGGGATTCCACTCCCTCAATGTTTCAATGGTTTGTGCCCACCGGATTATGATGTATGCGCTAGATACCAGGGAGCTGCCGTGACTCAGTCTGTGGCAATCACATCTCCCCCAGGTTTTCACACCTTCAGAGAGGATCAGCAGCTGGCTCCTTGGAGACAGTGGCTACTCTCTGAGGCCCTGGCTGATGATTCCTGTAAGGAACCCTACTGGTGAACCAGAGGAAAGATACAACAGGAGCCACATGACCACAAGGGCAATAATAGAACAAATGATTGCATTGGTCAAAGCGCTTCAGGTGCCTCAACAGATCTAGAGGCACCATTTAGTCTGACCCATCAAGAATCTCTTGAAGATCCTTATTGGCTGCTGTTTCCTTCACAACATAGTGCTGAGAGAAGAGGGCAGCTGCATGAGGAGGAAGTTGCTGAATGATTAGCATCCTTTCCACCTCTGAGGAATGCAGACATGCTGCAGCTAACATAAGCTCATGAGGGGATCTCACAGTACCATCAGAAATCCACCCACATTTCTGCATTCATCCGGATTAAGGCCATTGCCATGGATAACTTTCCTGCCCCACCAGTTGTTGCCCTTAAGTAGGCAATGAATGCCCACTCAAAAGCCTCATCCCACCACCACTGGCTATAACCCAATGGCAGGTGGGGGCTCGCCATGTGGGGAACATGATAAGTAAACCTATGCAGGGTTGCTGGTGGGTCTCTGGCGTGGGGTTGGGAGGGCGGGAGAGTTGCAGGGGCCTCCTCATTCAAAGGCACTCAGTGCCTGATCAAGGGAACCTGATTGGGGCCTGTTGAGAGCCATCCTCCACCCCCGAAGGATCTGGGGCCTAATGACGATCCTAGACCTCGGGTGGGTGTCATACCAGCTGCAGCCACTGCCTTCCTGGTGGTGATGCCATTCCACAGAGCTGCCATCCTCTGATTGGCCAGTATCTCTTGGTGGACGGAACCTCCAACTCCAGGATCCTTGATCCTAAAGGAAGGCCTACCACTGGCCTGTCATGTGCATGATTGGAACAGGATGTGGCAAGCCTTCCCTAAATGAGGTGACATGGGGCTCTTGCCAGCTCTGCAGCTGGCTGCCAAGACCCCCACCAGTTGCAGAAGATTCCATCCCATGTGTGCTCTAGCTGAGGCGAGGGGTGTGGGGGATGGTGCGCGACAGGCAAGGGGTGGGAAATGCGAATGCCTCAGGAAGAGTCCGCACTGCCATATGCCCTTTCTCCATCTCCCCTCCCATGATTGTCCATTCATGTGGTCACTCCTTCCATGGAGGTGAACATTAGCATAATGCCTGCGATATCATGGCACTCCTGTTGCAGAAGGACTTCTCCGGTCTCTCTCTCAGAGCGCCCACTGCCTCAGAAATGCTGAGAGAAGCACACATATTTCCCACTGCTGTTCCAGAAGAACCCTTTCCGTGGATGACCTCCGGCACTTAACATCTTCGCCCAAGCAGAGCCCTCCGACAGGAACTCTCCAATGCTGTCACCATCTCCTGTACTTTCTCCTGCTCACATGATGTGTGCATCACCATGTAAGAACCTAGCTATCTCCACTGCAGTACCCCTCAACGTATGTGTATTTGTGCTTGTGGTGGGTGCACATGAGTCACACGATGGTACATTCTCAGGTTGTTCGCTCTTCTTTGAGGAATCCGTGGCCTCCTCCCTCATCAGCCCCTTTGTCACCCTTGAAGGAGCTTTGGCAGATCAAAGATATAAGTTGTTTTTTTAAAAATTCATTCATGGGATGTGGGCATTGCTGGCTAGGCCAGGATTTATTGCCAATCCCCAATTGCCCTTGAGAAGGTGGTGGTGAGCTGACTTCTTGAACCACTGCAGTTCCTATGGTGTAGGTACACCCACAGTGCTGTTAGTGAGGGAGTTCCAGGATTTTGACCCAGTGACAGTGAAGGAATGGCAATATATTTCCAAGTCAGGTGGCTCGGAAGGAAGGTGGTGGTGTTCCCATCTATCTGCTGCTCTTGTCCTTCTAGATGGTAGCAGTCATGGGTTTAGAAGGTGCTGTCTAAGAAGCCTTGGTGAGTTCCTGTAGATGGTACACACTGCTGCCACTGTGCATTGGTGATGGAAGGCGTGAACATTTGTGGATGTGGTGTGAATCAAGTGCGCTGCATTGTCCTGGATGGTATCAAGTTTCTTGAGTGTTGTTGGAGCTGCAATTGGAGAGTATTCCATTATAATCCTGACTTAAGCCTTGTAGATGGTGGACAAGCTTTGGGGAGTCAGGAGGTGAGTTACTCGCCACAGGCTTCCTAGCCTCTGACCTGCTCTTGTAGCCACAGTACTTATATGGCTAGTGCAGTTCAGCTTCTGGTCAATGGTAACCCCCAGGATGTTAATAGTGGCAGATTCAGCAATGGTAATGCCGTTGAATGTGAAGGGGTGGTGGTTAGATTTTCTCTTGCTGGAGATGATCATTGCCTGGCACTTGTATGGCATGAATATTACTTGCCACTTGTCAACCCAAGCCTGGATATTATCCAGTTCTTGCTGCATTTGGACATGGACTGCTTCAGTATCTGAGGAGTCGTGAATGGTGCCGAACATTGTGCAATCATCTGCGAACAGCCCCTGCAGGTGGGACAGGACATGTTGATGGTGGTGTCTGGGACCTTATCCGTAAAGTATGGTTCCATGAGTATGACTCTTGCTTGACTAGTCTGTGAAATAGCTCTCTCACTTTTGGCACAAAATGTTAGTAAAGAGGACTTTGCAGGGTTGCAGCTGTCATTTCTGGTCGATGCCAGGTAGTTCGTCTGGTTTCATTCCTTATTGACTTTCTAGTGGTTTGATGCAACTAAGTGGCTGGTCAGGCATTTCAGCGCCTGTAGGCCTGTCCAGCCCAGTTAAGGACAGCAGATTCCCTTACCTAAACAAAGGACATTAGTGAACCAGATAGGCTTTATGGCAATGGCTTTGTGGTGGGGTCCAGCTGTTTTCCTTCCCTAAGGGACCAGAATGGGTTCTTATGACAGTTGTTTCATGGTCATCATTTGACTTTTAATTCCAGATTTTTCCTAGCCATGGTGAGATTTGAACCCAGGTCCCCATTCCCTGGATTACTGTCCAGTGACAATAGCACAATGCCACCACCTCCTCTTAACTGACATACTCTACATGGTGCATACCATGATACTTCAATTAGTGATGACATTGATTCAATGATTAAGTGCCAAGTGGCACTGTTGTATCTAACATTATCACCAGTTCTGTGGGCCAATGGCATCTCTTCATTGATGACACCTGATGTCTATGCCGCCTGCTATTCTCTAAGATGTTCTCCTCCACTGTGATTTGGTGAGGAGCAGGGGTCTGTTATTGGCTCCATGTCCACCCCCCAACCCCAGTTCTCTGCCTCTCCCCGGAGTTATGCACTCTCTTCTCCCGCAGTGAGAAAAAGCAGGGATTAAAGTGAAAAGTGAAAAGTGTGCTGAGGATGGACTGAGAAGATTTGAGGAGAGAAACTCTGAGGGGTAGGTACAAGATGGCAATAGGATGAGGGTAAGTTTGTGTGTTGGCTGTTCAGATGGAAATTTGAGGAGGTGCCTAAAGAGAAAAGAATGTGTGGATCAGTTAGGTGTGTCGGGCAGAGGAGTGCTGTCAGGAGAATGCTCGGGAAATCAGAGAGTGACGGATGCCACCTGAAAGTGGTTCTGTCGAAGGGTCATGAGGACTCGAAACGTCAACTCTTTTCTTCTCCGCCGATGCTGCCAGACCTGCTGAGTTTTTCCAGGTAATTCTGTTTTGTTTTGGATTTCCAGCATCCGCAGTTTTTTTGTTTTTATTTTGAAACTCACCTTTCCTGACCTAACGAGCTGATGAAACCATTTCCAACAATGAAGCCCATGTGCTCCTTGCACATTTTGTTGGAAATGAGGGTGTAGGGGACTGGAGAGCTCAATGAAAGGAGGTGGTTGGTAATGGAGAACAAGAGAATCATATCAGATCGACTAGAGTGAAAAGGAATAAAGCTTCTGCAAGGGTTAGGGCATCAAATGTAACTGTAAGGAAATGGCGGAGCAGATTAACGGCTACAGAAGTATCACAGCAAATCAACGTTGGGATTCAGAAAGTGCAGTTGTGAGTAACTTGGAGAAATTTGTTCCAAAGAAAGACAGACTAAGAAGTTGAATTGTGCGATATCAGGATGTGGTCAGAGATCGCCTCAAGTACAAAAGAGTGTACACAACCAGTGAGGTCAAAAGACATGGTGAGATCCAGGGGATAACTGTGAAAATTAATAGGTGATTATATGGAGGGAGAAGTTTATAGAGGGCAGGAGGAAGGATATCTCTGAAACTTGGGTGGTAGTATGATAAGAGGATTTTGAGATGTGAGCTGAGTGCTCAGAGGAGTGAGGGGAGAGATGGAGATGTGATAGTTTGATAAGGATAACAATGTTAACATCAGCAGTTTGAATAGGTCAGGTGATTGAAAGTTTGACCTGCTGGAGAGATGTCAAGAAGGAGCAAGGTGTTACCACCCATCAGCCACGTTTCAGTCAAAGTCAGGATCATCCACAAGGTCACAGTTCACAAGGGACTTCTTCATGAGTGAACAGACATTCTAGAAGGGGAAAATAGAGGGATTAATTGGCAGAGTCCACAGCATCATTTGTGGGATACGATAGGCTATAGGATAGGAAGAAGGTTGGTGATGTTAGTTTCCAGCAGGCACAATGAGCAGAAAAGGCAGCAAGCAAGGAGGATAGAATAGTTTGGGTGTGTGTTAGTGGAAAGCTGCATTATATTAGGGGATGTAACTTCAGTTCAGAGGTTTGCAGGAGATTTGGACAGCAGTTGCGCAGATTTATCTGCATAACTATACCGGACTATTGTTTTGGCTAGCAAGGAGAATGTACAACCTACTTATGTTGGTTAGTAGACTGTTTTATTGTAATGGTTCTGGGGATCTTACATATGAGAGACAGTCATAGTCTGTCCTCGTAATTGTTCTTTCTCTGTCTCCCATTACCATTGTTCTTTTCTTTCCATTGTACAGAAGAATATCCAGATAATTTTGAAAATTCTGAGTCAGGTCAGTGATGTTCCATTTTTCACATTCTTGCTACCATCAGTTGAACATCATAATTTGGCACTCATACAGCGCAGAAATAAACTTAATGGGTGGAAATTAATGCTCACACACCCACCCCCCAGGGCAAGTTTGGAGGTGGTAGTATTGGCCGTGTGATTGGCCAGGAGGGTGTGGGGTGGAGATCCCACTGCCTTCCCACCTCCCTCCGATTAGGTCCGGGGCAGGAAGGCATGCAGACAGTCTTCACCCCTGGAGGCCAATTGAGGTCGTTAAGTGGCCACTTAGAGCAGGGGCTGGCGGCGGTGGGGGGCCCTCATTCACAGGCGATTTGTGCCCGATTAAGGGACTGGACTGGGAAAGGATGCCCCAGCAGGGAGCCAGTCCCTGCTATTGATTCTGATCCCCCTCCCCTCTCACCAACAACCTCCTCCTTGCCACCCCATCCTGCCCACACTCACTTCTATCTAGAAATCCATCGCTGATCCTTCCTGTAGGCCCCACTGTAGTACCAGCAGTGGCCACCGCTCCTGGTGGTGCTTCCAGTGCTGCTCAAATTGCCAGCAGCACTCTGGGGCAGGATTGTTATCCTTTTTGGGGGCTTAATCAGATGGAAGGCCTGCACTGCCCAGTTAAGTGCCTGATTGGAATTAAGTAGTGTCAGGCCTCCCTAAGAAAGGCAACGCAGGTTTTCCAACTGGTGGTCAACCCCCCTTCAACCACATTAAATCCTAGCCAATGTCTGCACTCCCTGGTGCAAGCTTCATTGACAGATGTTTTCATTTTATGTGTTGCGATTTAATTTTAGTCTCTATTTTTTATTCACTTCTTTATCTGATATCTGACAATCCTAACTCTGTGAGTTGCTCATCTTGTAATACCCACCACAACTTCCTGAAGCTTTTCCACATGTTTATCAGCTGCTAAAACCTTGGGGCCCAAAACTCTAATTAGACCCTGGGTGTAAATTGGATGGATTGCCTGACAAGAACAGACCTCTACCTCAAGACCAGAACCATGATCAAATTCTGGGGAAGAAGGCAAATCATGCACCCACACCTTTAAGCCAAGTAGGCATATTAGGGGGTGGGGTGTGGTGGTAGGGCCTTGGGTATAAGTCCTGCTGAGACCCCAAGAGAAGGCCAATTTCTCTTAAAACCTAAGGTAATTGATCCCAGACCCCAATCTTAGGAGTACACTTTAAGTATTTGACCTTCCCATTTTTGGACCTTCCCGGGGAACTGATCTACTGTTGGAGCAACATGGCACCATTGACTTTCCACTGCTATCCTTTTACATGCATGGGCTACCTGACCTGACTATGGATATAGCCGCGTCTGACAATTTGAGAAGGGGGCATTGGCTGACGTGGGGGCTACTCCACTGCACTTGCACCGGCAGAGCAGCTCAATCAGAATTTTGGACCCTTGACCTGTGAGCTTCATGGATATTTTCTAATTTACCTTTTTTTAATGTGAAAGGTTCTGATTATGAAGGTTCTTCAGCATCAGAAAAGAGTGAGTCTGGTAAGCTGAGACTCTTCCTTTGTTTCATGTACTTACATACACTTAACAACTGTTTTCAATATTCAACTTAGTGGTACTGTGAAGAAAATAAGTACATTTATTTCAGCATAAAAATCAGATCAGGTAATGTTAAGATAGAATGGCTACTAATTAACACTATGCCACCTATTTTATGAGACTAGAATAAAACATACACAGTCTCATGCAAAACAGCCAACCATTCTCCAAAAAACTGCTGAAATTTTTTAACTGACTAAGTTTTATTAGTACTACAAAGAGTTTAAGTAGTGCATGAAATTTTACAGTTTTTAATTTAAGCATGTATTTTGTGTTAATATTATCCTGTTCCATGATAGAAATGTTAATTTTCATTTCATTTCTACATAACATTCAAAATGTCACTTAATAAAATCATGGAGGTTCCGACTCATCGGAGACAGAATTAGGTAATGTATATATGATTTACATTGCTCTATTATTTTGCACATTATTTTTTTTCAATGGGCAAAACTGCAACAATTCCCATAAGCATTGCTAATATTTAATTGTGTATGAAAGCACTACTCTTTAAATGAACACTTCCTTGTTAGATCCTGTGTATTTTTTTATTGCTTGTAAAAGTTAAGCATTAACATGAGATATCTTTGTTGTTTAGACGCTGGTGAAAAAACTGCTGGAGGTGACCAGCCAAATGATAATTCAGGTATTAACTATGTAAAGATTATACCCCACATTTATTACAGTGCTTCTGTAAGGCAAGAATTATTTCATTTCCACCAAAGTACCTGAGTATTAATCACTAAATGATTATTGCATACACATTAAATTAATATTGTCAACTTTGATAGCAGTATTATAGTACGCAACATTTACCCAATAGCTAAACCTAGGCCTCATCTGTCTATTCTGTTAGTTCACATGGGCGTTAAACATCCCATGGCTTAGGTGAAGAAGAGTGGGATGTTCTTTGCATGGAAAACTACTGGAAGAATGAACGGATGTGTGACATGCATCCCCACAGTTTGGTTTGCATAAATTTGTCTTGCCTCCAGTTCAAATTCCAGAACTGCCCCTGATATCCCCCCGCCCCCAACAACCAAATTTTTACTTGTGGTCATGGCTATGTTCTCCTGAAACTCTTCCCACAAACCACACCATCAAATGCTGATTAATTGGATACTTTTACTATTGCTCTTTGTTGTGCAGTAAAGGGCTGCCACATACATCTACAGCTAAAGCACATTCAGACGTTTCTGAGAGATGTGATAAAACACTATACAAATGCATGTCTTTCATTTTTATAATGTCTTGTTAGGTGTGCTGTGTTGGTTGTTTAAATGTTATTAGTAAGATACTTAAGCCCCTTTGTCCTTTCTGTATTGTGATCTCAGTATACACCAACAGGGCAAAATACAGTAGGGTTGAATCTTCACAAGGGTTCTCCTGATCATCCATTGTAACTAGAGAAATGTGTAAACACTGTGCATGCTGTTTCTTTGGGTTGTCCATGGGCCTTTCATTGAAGTTATAGCAGACAAATGGTAGAATTGCTGCAGAAATTCAACTCCAATCTTGCTGTTGGCATTGCATTCACTTTTTTAAATAAATTCACCTGATTATTCTCTGACTGTTGACTGTTTAATTAAATAAATCTTGAATAAAAATCTAGCATCCTTAATGGTGATTATAAACGACTGGACTGTTGTAAAAGTGTATTTGGCTCACTAATGTCCATCAGGGAAGGAAATTTGCTGTTTTGACGAGGCCTGGCCGAGATGTGACTCCACAGCAATGTGCTTGACTCTTAACTGCCCTCTGACAATTAGGAGTGGGGGATAAATGCTGGGCTTGCCAGCAATGTCATATCCCATGAACAAATAATAAAAAAATAGGCTTGAAGAACAGAAGTAAATTAGATATTAATAAACACAAATACATGAGAACTGTCATAAAGAAGTGGAGCATTTAAAAGGTAGAATCAACTTTGCCTCTCTAGAGAACAATTTTTGCATTAATTAAACAAGTTACATGCTGATTTTGAATGCTATGAAATGTTAAATGGACACTGGAGTTGTAGCAGCTTATGCTGTTCAATTTACTGAATATGTTACTGAAATCAGCCTTTCCAATAATGTTTCAACTACAGAGCAAGCTGCAGATGGCCCCCACTTGCAAAGTCCAGCACCAGGTAATTGGAGATTTAACTTAGCTGCATTGAAGCGTACAAGATCAATATGAGAAATGTACATAACTGTAAAAACCCATTGTCATTAAAATCAATTAAAATAAAATTTTAAGTTGCATGAAATTACAGCTTTTATGAAATACGTGGCTACTTGTGAACTTCTTTTTGGATTTACCCACAACCTTTACATTTTATAACAGAAGCATTTGACAGCCAAATAGTTTGGCAAATAGTAAGCTACCTGTAAGCTAACTAACCTTATCCATCTCCAGTTTAGCTTTTTTCTTCTCTCCCGTGAGTGTGATATGTTCATGTTAGGGTAAGTACAGTGAGGTTTAGAATTGTACATGAGGAGGCTGGGAAGTCGCAAGTTGCTCAAAACTCACTTACTTTCTATTTGTTCTGCAACTTTTCCTGACTTGGTTTTCTGCTGGTGACACGCTGGATTACATCACATAATTCTAAGCATTGGACGATGGGAAACTTTTGGATCTTCTTGGCTTCAGCACTGCATAGGGAGCATGTTTAGTTTGCTCATTTTAGATAGGCATGACAAGTTCTTGCATGTTAGGAACAGATCCATTAAAGTTGCACTGTTAATTTATTTTCCTGCCACATAGTTGCAAGCTTCAGGGAATTGCTTTCAGGGCTTTTCTCGGTGGATTTGATGAAAGAAGGGTTTTCAGACACAAAATTCTTAAAACATAGCCTAACTCTATGATGCATGTTCATTTACTGACACAGGATGAGGTGCATAATAAGCACATACAGTGTTTGCTCATTAATCTTGCAATATCTGGAGACTACTTTTATTGACCACAGAGCTACGCACACTTAAGAAGATTTGGAAAATGAACTTCAGGAGGCAATGCCTAAGGATTTGAACTTCACAACATTTTTGTATGAAATCAGGTTGCTGCCTGAGCAAGAGAATTCATAAGAGTCACTTGAGTTTATCCAAATGCTGTCCATCATCTTGCTATAACCCCTTGCAGTTATATAGGAAGGCTTTTCTGATACTTGAACATTGGGAGTCTTAAAATAGGGAATGCTTTGGGTACAGGACAGACACTTTAGATCTGTCTTCGCTAGAGAAGAGGATGCTGTCAATGTAGCAATAAAGGAGAAGGTAGTAATAATATTAGATAGAATGAAAATAGGTAAAGAGGTTGTATTTAAAAGGTTGTTTGTTCTCAAAGCAGGAATGTCATCCGGTGAAATTACATGCTAGGTTACTCAGGGAAGTAAGGGTGGAAATTGCGCAGCTCTGGCCATAATCTTTTAATTGTCCATGGAAGTACAAATGGTGCCAGAGGCCTGGAGGACTGAAAATGTCACATCACTTTAAAAAGGGGGAGAGGGAGAAACCTGGCAACTACAAGCTAGTCAGCCAAGCACTGGTGGTGGGGAAACTTTAAACAATAACCCGGGACAAAATTAATTGGCATGTGTAAAAGTATGGACTAAAAAATGAAAGTCAGCATGGATTTGTTAAAGGCAATTTACATTTGACTAACTTGATCCAGTTTATTGATAAAGTAAGGGTTGAGGAAGATGTTCAAAATCATGAATGGTAACACATTTTAAGGTGATTGGAAAAAGAACCAGAGGCGACATGAGGAAACCTTTTTGCACAGCGAGTTGTTGTGATCTGGAATGCACTGCCTGAGAAAGTGGTGGAAGCAGATTCAGTGGCAGCATTCAGAAGAGAATTGAATAAATACTTTTAAAGGAAAGAAAGTGCAGGCTATGAGGAAAGAGCAGGGGAGTGGGATTAATTCAATAGCTCTACCAAAGAACTAGCACTGGCATGATGGACTGAATGGCCTCTTTGTGTGTTATATCATTCTATGATCTACTGTACTTTATCAAAGAGCATATAGTAACTCCAACAGTATCAACAAAGAGTCCTAAGCCCACCTGGAGTGCTCAGGCTGTTGCTATAAAACATCCAATACACAAGAGGACCTTCTCAGGAATCAGCACAAGGAGGTAAAGGGTCACCCGAATCCCAGATGACTTCCACTGAAACACTGCAGAAGCCAACACACTTACTTCTTCCCCAGACGAATCAGGCTAGAGTTTAGAAATCACACACAGGGCAAGAACTGTAGGAAAAAACATTAACATCACACTCAGAGACAAAGCAGGTTAGCAATTGACCATGCTACACTTGAACTGTCTAATACTTCTTTTGCATTGTGTATAAACTCACAGTACCACAATAAATAGGCATTGATGTTACTTAAAGAACTGGAAATGGCAGTGTTGCAAAAGGGGGTTGGCCCAGCTTGCTGAGGGGCCACACAATCGAAAGGCTTTTGTTAAAGGACCAACAATATCTCTTACATGATCACCCAAGTATTATGGGTGTAGTTGGGAAGTGCCCTCTGGCATGCTGTTGAGATCATGTTAGAATACAATGGAGATAATAGAGTTTTGCAATTTATTGAACCTGGGATTAATTGCTCGTGTCAAGAAGGACAAAGTGGAAATTTATGCTGTTAAACATTCTATTTTCATTCTTATATAAGGAAACATATTACTAAAAGCTACAATCTATTTTCCAGGAGACTGCAGCACTGAAGAACCAACAGCAAAAAATCCACCAGACTCAGGTCACTTATTTTCAGATTGATTAAAAATTGATGATGTGTAGGAAGGTTTTTAAATTCTCATCAGAAAACTTTCTCGTTTTAATTGGTGCTGGTGGGGATCAGAAGTGTCACATTGTAAGGTAATCTTTTGGATGTGTCACATTTACAACGAATATGATTATTTTCACATCATTCAATGTGCTAAAACAGAGAACATATTGACTAAGTATAAAAACAAAACTGCGGATGCTGGAAATCCAAAACAAAAACAGAAATACCTGGAAAAACTCAGCAGGTCTGGCAGCATCGGCGGAGAAGAAAAGAGTTGATGTTTCGAGTCCTCATGACCCTCGAGGGAGGACCCATGAGGACTCGAAACGTCAACTTTGCTCTTCTCTGCTGATGCTGCCAGACCTACTGAGTTTTTCCAGGTATTTCTGTTTCTATATTGACTAAGTATGCTATTTAGATTTTAGAAAGCTTCACTTTGTATCTTTAATATCTAGAGCACCGTGATATTGGTGTGTTCATATTTTAAATGGTTAAAAAACACCAAGTTTATAGTTTTCTTTTGCTGCATGCAGACAACAGTTTGAAACATTTTCATTGTCTTTTTCAAAGAAATCTTTGTGTGTGGATGGAATCTTGTGCTCTTGCTAGTGGCGAGCTTGGAGGTAGGAAGTGCATTTACTTAGGCAGGGTGGTGGGTACCTGAACCCTACCACCTTTCCACCTCCACCAGAATTAATTTCTGGGTGGGAAGGCCCACGGTTGACCTTCCCACCACTGCGCTCCCCCCCCCCCCCCGGTTCGAGTCAGCTGCACCATTCAATATGACCATAGCTGATCCTCTAACTCAACGCCATACTCCCGCTCTCTCCCCATACCCCTTGATGTCTTTAGAGTCCCGAAATCTATCTATTTCCTTCTTAAATATATTCAGTGACTTGGCCTTCCAAGCCTTCTGCGGTGGAGAATTCCATAGGTTGACCACCCTCTGAGTGAAGAAATTTCTCCTTATCTCAGTCCTAAATGGCCTACCCCGTATCCTTAGACTGTGGCCCCTTGCTTTAGATCTCCTACCAGAGCAAACATCATCCCTGCATCCAGTGTGTCCAGCCCTTTCAGAATTTTATACGTTTCAATGAGATACCCCCTCATTCTTCTAAACTCCAGTGAATACAGGCCTAGTCAACCCAACATCTCCTCATACAACAATCCTGCCACACCAGGGATCAGTCTGGTGGGCCTTCTCGAAAAGAGGCCCTGTGGGTCTCTCATGGGCTCTCCTGCCAGCAGGCAAGACCCTCGACACCTCAACAAGATTCTGCCGTGTGTGTGTGTGTGTGTGTGTGTGTTTGTGATGAGGTGGAACCTATCACATCAATTTTTTTTAAAAAAAGGAATCTTTCTCTCATAGGCTTATATGTCGAGCCATCATGTCCTAACTGTAACTGTCAAATGGTGAGAAACTTTATTTTTAAATCATTTCTATTATAAATATATTTCAGGTGATTTTGCAGGCAAGAAATAATGAGGCGCACAATATATTGTGGTATAAATGTAGTAAGGACAGACAGGCATCTAAAATATTGTAATCAATTCCATTCAGACTTTTTTTTTTAAATAACAGAATCAAAATTTTGAACAAGTAACACCTAGACAGATTTCAAAGGAACGTTTTTGGTAGGTATTTTTCCAGTACTTTGTAAATATAATTAGTGCACTGGTCTGTCTCAGATCAATTTTAATTAATTGTGTTATTTTATCTTTTTAATATACAGTTTGAAGTTGGATCATGAAGGAACCTATCAGTGTGTTGCGACTGGTCTAGTATTTGAAGTGACAGACAAAGCTGACATAATTTACTCAATTCTGTCTTGGTATAAATATGACACATTTCTGGGGAAAGATTGGAAACTTTGTGGCCCACTGTTTGATGTGAAGAGTGATCCAGCCTTACTAAAGAGCATTTACTTCCCTCATTCCCTCTGCTTGGCAGGTAAGGGTTTTCCTTTTGCAGATAATTATAATTTCGTAATTTTCTTGCCCTTTGTTGTTGATCTTCACACCATCGTCCACTAGGTGGCATAATGAACTCTGTTGCAATGTTAATACTCTGTAGATCAGACACAGCAATTCACAACCTGTGAGTGTGTGTGTTCATTGTCCTCACTCATTTCCCTGTTGTCAGTTGGACTTATAATGATGGTAGAATTTTAAAGCAACTTTATTTTATTTTTCTTTCCTCACTCCATAAAGAAAAATCGTTTCATTTTTTTCTCTCCTTTATGTTCCCTATACTGTTCATTGATGAGGAGAGCAAAGCCAGCAGCCTGTTTGTAAGATCTCTAAAAACTCTGAAGCTTGGAAGGATCTTAACTTCTTGTTGCTTCTAATTGTCACCAGGACCTGGCATGGAGTCGCTTTATTAGAGTCGATTTCAGGGCTATACTCACAAAATGATTTCACAAATATTTTAAGCAAGTGTTTACCTTTACAAATTTGTGTCTCATCCTACAGATCATTTGTCTGATTTACAATTTGGAATTTTACACATAAAGAACAAGAAACCCGAAATAGAGCCAACTACTGATCATTCAACAACACATGTTCAGTGGAAAGTCAGCTCCTTGTCACCAGTTGGGCCAATTTTTCAGACCTCTTCTGAGGGCATTCAACATCACGGGGTTGTGCTGATTTACAAAGTCATTAACAACCTCCAGTCCTTATTATTTCATGTATATATGGCAGCAAACAATGACTCTGTTATTAAGGTAAGAACTATTCTGTCTGTACTCATTTTAATTACAATTATGGCTTCTTTTTTGTCATAGTTGCACCTTGTACAAGTATTATTTTGTTAATGTTTGAATGGGTTTTTTAGTTAATTGTTGGCACAAATGAAAGGTTAATTAAATAAACAGATTTGTATATGAATGTGCTTGTTCACTTTTAGGATATCACAAAGGCTGAAAAACATTCGAAACAGAAATCTGTAAAAATTGATAAACCTACTCCATGTCACAAAAAGCTGATTATTGGCAAAATATATCGACTCCTGAGTGACCCTCAAGCTGAGATAATTCCTGGGGTATGTTGGAGTAAACAATTATTGATTTATTTCTGCTGCTTACATGCAAAGTTTTCTATATATATTATATATATTATAGAAATACACTTAAAAAAACATTTCGAGGTGATGACATTTTCCAGAATTAGGACCTAAAAAATTATGCCAAAATCCTTGTCATTTTCCATTGTCCTAAAAACCCTCTTAGATCTGATAAGCTATAGTTGACTCTTGGAATCTACTAAATATGGTGGGACCTACAGTGGCACTTAACAATCTAAATTTAGGCTACAGTCCAATGTTTGCAGTGGCTGTAATCATACTAATTTGTTAATCGCAACTGCTACAGTTTTGGAAAAGTACTATCTTGTTTTGGCAAAGAAAATAAAGAGAATAAGAAGAAAATAATTAGTGTCTTTCATTACCTCAGGACACCCCAAAGCTGTTCATAGGAAATGTATTACTTTTGAAGTGTGGTCACTTCTTGTAAAGCAGGGAGGTGTGGCAGCTATTTTGCTCTTCTTTGAATAGCGTCTTGAGAGCTTCAATGACCACAGGAACGGGCAGATAGGGCTTCAGTACCTCTGAGAGTGCAATACTTTCTAAGTATTGAACTGGACTGTCAGCCTGGAGCATATGTCAGGTCCTGGATCCATAACCATTTGACTCAGAAATGAGAGCACAACCACTGAGGCATGGCTCATTACAGATAATCCATCAGCATTATGTACATTAGACATTTTATTATTTGATAATGTACAAGCAAAGATCAATACTTTTGCAGGTTATAAAAATCATCACTTTTCTCTATAATTCGATATTATGTGCAGCTTATAAATGGGCCAACATTTTAAGAATGAGTGGGGAAACTTCCCTTGATGGCTCAGCAAATCTATCCAATGAATTGCTGAGCCATAAAGATTTACAAGATGCTGCTTTTGATACTGGCACAACAGTGCAATGGTTATCATAGTGAACTAGCAACCCAGATGTTGTGAGTTCACATCCCACCATTCCAATTTGTGGAACAGTATTCAATAATCTGTGGGTGTGCACCAGAAAAATACCTATTAAAAACTATTGAATTGTTGTAAAAACCCATTGGTAACCTGCCATTCCTACCTGGATTAGCCCATCTATAACTCTAGTTTCATGCCATGTACTTGACTGTTAGTACCTTCTGAAATGACCCAACAAGCCATTCAATTATAAAAATAATTGCTATCGCACCACCACCACTCGGCAACTAAGAATGCAATAAGTGCAACCTTGCCAGCATCATCCACATTCTGACAGCAAATACCATGACTGTTGGCTGATTTCAAACAAAAACAGAAAATGCTGGAAAAACTCAGCATGTTTAACAGCATCTGTGGAGAGAAAAACAGAATTAATGTTTTGAGTCGATATGACTTTTCTTCCGAGCTGAAGAGAAGTAAAATGTGATGAAATTTATACTGTTTAAGGGGGCTGGAGCGGGTGAAGCTGGATAGCAGGCCATCGATAGGTGGGGGCAAGGGAGAGATTGACAAAGCTTTCATGAACAAAAGGACAAAGGGGGTGTTAATGGCAGTGGTAAGGGCTAAAGAAGGTGCTGATAATGGCTTTAAGGTAAGAAAGCAGAATGTAAGCACTCTGAAAAGAACAACATGAACAAGTGGGGGTGGGGGGAGGGGACGGTGGTAAGGAAAAAAGATGGAAAATAGGATAAAAGGTAGGGATAAAACAATGAATAAATGGTTTCAGCGTGGATGGTAGTAACTCTTTCGAGTACAAACACGTTTCCATCTGTTTCAGATGAAGTTACATTGTTTCATAGTTTGCCATTGTGAGATTTGAACTCTTGATCTTGGGGTTACAAACCCAGTACCATAACCACTTGGCTATTTAAGCCAAGCGTAGTTGCTCTATAAATTACAAGTTACGGAAGGGAAACACCTGATTGCTATCTAGAAGCACATGATAAAAGTGGGCATTGGATGAGGAAAGACTCAGGCTAAGTTGTAGTTCATCATGGTTAACCATCTTACTAATATTTTTTGGGAAATACAGAGCTCCCAGAGGATTATCATAAGAGTGGAAATAGGTGCAGAAGTAGGGCCATACAGCCACTTAAGCCTGAATTAAAAATAAAAAAAGCAGAAAATCACTGTGATTGCTTTTAAAAATGCACAAAAAACCTTTTAGATCAAACTGATCTGGGATAAAATTTATAGTTCAAGTTCAGCTGTAACAAGCGAACAGGTAAAACCAATCAAATAATCATAAGAAAAATGGAGCTGGGAGTATTGTGTTCCTGCATTCTATTGGGCAAGTCCAGGGGAACTGAATTGAAGAAGGTCAAATCTTTGACAGAATTTGAGTATACTTCCTGCACATTTAGCACAAGTACGGGTAGTGCACAAATGGAAAGGGTGGGAAATCATGATAGCAGCAGCTTTAAAGGGTTGCTGCTCCACTTTAAGTTTAACTTGCTGCTTACTTTGGCTCCAGTTAAAGGCAATTGCAGAAAATGAAGGCAGGACTTCACACACCCACACTTCCATTTCTATAATGCTTCAGCATGAATTTTGTAACAGGCACTTCAGAAAGCTTCTAAAATTACAAATAACTTGCATGTTGGGGCACCAAGTCAGGTGGACATCTGAATCTACTGCACTTTATGAAGTCATACATTCCCACAAGGTCAAATGTTGTCTGGCTTGATACATCTCTGTGTTCTTCCAAATACTGAAAACTATGGATGGAATCTTATCATCTTTAAAACTAATTGTTGATCAGGACCGTTTCCAGGTCCACCCTGAGGCACCCTCTGCAGAGATCAGTGATTTTATAAAATAAACATAGGCCACATCTGCCAAGCCAACGACCCCACGTCCCCCAACCGAAAGCTTGGCCTGCAGCTGCAACTGTGACCCACAATCCCCACATTTCTGATGGGGAGAGGGAACTAAAAGAGGCAAAAACAGAAAATGCTGGAAAAACTCAGCAGGTCTAACAGCATCTGTGGAGAAAAAAAAACAGAGTTAACGTTTCGAGTCCATATGACTTTAAGAATCATAAGGATTCGAAATGTTAACTTTTTTTTTCACTACAGATGCTGTTAGACCTGCTGAGTTTTTCCAGCATTTTCTGTTTTTGTTTCAGATTTCCAGCATCCGCTGTATTTTGCTTTTAACTAAAAGAGGCCTTGCGGGACCCACTGACCAGCTGCCGGCAAGCTGCTATAAGCAGCTGCTGGACTTCGAACTCAGCAAGGAGCCTGACCACCTCTGGGAAGATGCCACTGCCCAGTGGGTAGCCATTGTCAATTTCACTCCACCTCCAGCAAAATCAGCCAGAGGCAGGAACGGATCAGCCCACCAATCCAACCCCCTCATTTCAAAATATTTTTTCTGATTCCATGGGACTGGGAAGATTCTGCTTGTGTGTCTTGCCTGTTCTTTAAAAAAGAAGGGTACCTGTACCATGACCAGGGAGAGACAAACCGGATTGAGGGAGGCCCTGATAACTTCTCAACTGCCCAGATGTGTAGATAGTGCAAAGGGATGGAACCCTTCCCGTTTAAATACAAGCATTTCCAGGTTGGCTACAAAAGAACCAGATTCAAAGTAAAGCCCTCACAACAACATGCTAGCCAGTCCTTGAAAAAAGAGGAAAAAAAAGGCCACATGGTTACCATTTCGATATACAGTTCTCAGAATGCAGCTCATAATGGGTAGAATGAGAAATGGATGCAATTGGCAGTTACATATTACAGGAGGTAATCTTTTTGTGGTGAATGAATATGAGGAAGCGAGTGATGGAAAATTTACAGGGTGAAGGCTGACGACACTGCAACTTTTAGAAATTGGTTATAAGCAATTCCAACACTTTTAGAGCTTTAGAGAAAGGGATCTTTGAAAATGGTTGGCAGCATTACTATATTGCATTATGACAAAATGTGCCTCTTATTTTGTCTTAGTAGGGCCATTAAACTCTTTCTGGCACTGTGAACATGCAGGGAATGTTGCTGTTGCACTCATTACCTTTGCAATCTCCTTCCACTGTCACTAAGCATCACTCCTTGTGCATCACTCTGTTCTAATAAAACTTTTACACATCCGACTGACTTTCTTCAGCAGCACTTGCCTAGTTACATCAAAGGTGCATATACCTCCGTCTAGCAGCAAATCTCAAAGACATTTCTAGCAAAGTAACTTGCTTAGCAGCAGCATAAACAAATTGGATGATGCCTAAATCTTTATACTACTTCAAACCTTTAGATCCTGCAGCAGCAATCTATTTCTCACCCTCCAACAGTCAAACGTCTGATGACTTTCTGATGCCTGAACTAGTCTGGAATATCTGAATAACCTGTCTATGGGAATTATTATCCCCTTTCTTCCCAAATAGGTGGAGTGTTCAAGATTTGGGAATTTCAACCAAATGCTAATATTTCTGATCTTGGATCAAGATTTCTTTCGTGTCCTGTGCAATTACCTCATAAGTCTGTTCATAAAGAACATGCTTATAATTTTGTGGGGAAATATTTGTCCCCTGCAATGGTTAAGTGAGGGCTTTGTACAATAGAACTTGTGTGCATTCGTGTGTACCGACTTAGAAATGCATGTACTGTTTAACAATTAAATGCTGCAACGTTATTTTTCAATGGAAGGATCGGTAAATTTCTTTTTTTATTTTAATAGGACATTGAATTCATAGACATGACACCTCTTAAATGTAAAAGTTACTTTGAAGTATTTTTGGAACAAGCAGAAGACCTTCAACTAACGCTGAAGGACATAGATTCAGGTGAAACAATGTGGACCTCAAAACTGCGGGAGTGTAAGTATTTCCAGAATATGTAATCATTATTAAATACTTTTAAACTGAACTTGTTTACTGTGTTTAATTTGCAACTATTTTCTGGGTTGATTTAAACCTCCATGATTGCTAATGCTATATGAAGTGTCAGAGAGCCTTTCACAGCTATTCACTTTTTGCTACCTGAATGTTGCAGGCTTGTATGTTTCATTTTCATTAGTGCAATGATATCTGACATTTTGGTTGTCCAATTAATTTGAATTATCATTGTTTCCTTTTGAGATATCGAAGAAACCAGATTCATTCACCCACATTTAACAGACATAAACAAAACACAGCACGTAGTTCTTCATGTCTACTGCCCAAATTCTGATTTCTGTGATCATCTGGAGAGATTTTATTTTTATTGAGCGTGTTGGGCACTGCCACTTTTCCCTCTCACTGAAGTGGAATTGTGAGCTACTGCAGTTTGCTCCACATACCAACTCAGCCACGAAACGCCTAACAAAATTCTGCTGGATAATGAGATTAACCAAACATGAAACTTTCATGTCTGTATCGTGATTACTATGTCACTTAAGCATCCCTTCTAATTTGCAACCTCTTACTTTGCAATGGTTTTTTTGTCTCCACCTATTTTCTCAATAGGCATACTCTCTCTCTCTCTATATATATATATATATATTTATATATAGGCATACTCCTCTCAACTCTTCTCTTTTCTCCTTCTAAACATTCTTCTTTTTCTCTGCTTCCTCACTCTGAGGGAATCAAGACCCATTACACTGTCTCCTAACCCAACCTATTTTTTCCCAACAGCCTCACCATTATGCAATGCTTTCCATCCAGCAGTCCTCATTCAATCTTGTTTTTATTTAAACAAAGAATAATTTTACGAAATCAATATTGTTTGATTAATCTCACCTATTTTACTCTTCTCTACTTTGATGAAGTTTTTCACCAACGGCCTGGGCCTATTTCCTAAATTTCTCACAAAAAAGAACATTAGACAGACACCTTTTGCAAGTAGAGATTTTAACGATAGTACATTCTGTATCAGGACCTCACAGTACAAGTCCTGGAGTAGATTTACTGGGATGCAGGCCTAATCTTCACATATATAGTGCATCATTGAATTTCATAAAAATAATAAATTGAATTCTGAATTATTCTTTGTGCTTTTATATCATACTTTGCATCTTTCGTCTTTTAAGTCTTGTCTTTTAAATTTGCTAATTACACTATCTTACTTCAGATGTAACCTCTCTTCTTCAATCTGAAAATATCTTTATGTTTTAAATTAACATTTCAGGTGACTGGGCAAACCATGAACAGAATGACCAAGGAAAATCAAGAGACATTAACAGTAAGTTTTTATTATGGTATTTTCTTAAGCAAGATGTAAAGAATGCTGGACTTAAAAAGGCCATTGATTTGGTATAGGTTCTTTAAGGCCTGTTAAAAAAATCATAATCATAAGTACAACGGAGTTCTGCTGCAATAAAAAGATGCACATCTGCATAAGAGATTGAAGATAAATTGCTGTAAAGGAAGCAGGGTGTTGAGAAGATGTGAATTTCATAGACTTGCCTCCAAGCAAGCATTTTAGATAATTCAAAGGGAAGAATTCATAACACGATAAAATATTTGTCCTAGCTAGGGACAGGGATAAGGATGCTACAAAAGGTCCCAACATCAACCTACTCTTGATGGCTATCTACCAATGTCTGCTGACAAGTGCCTCTGTACATATCAGGTTGGGGCTTGGCTTGGATATTTTACCAACACTCCTTTTCAATGCTGATGTATGGTGTATGGTAACTTGGATAAATAATGAGGGCTGTTGGTACCTATAGAATTGTACCTCAGTAAGAGGCATTGGCTGGAATTTTCCTGCCCCATTGGCATCAGACGTCATGGTGGGTGAGGGAGGGCGCAGTATGGCAAGAAGACCAAAAATCGGTTTCTCGCCAGCATAAAAGCACAGCAGGATCTTCCGAGGCAGATTGCCAATCCTGTTGAAGGCTGGCGTGAACCCACTTTTCATCCCACTGATGGAGTGCAAAGTAAGGCCTGACCGGAATCTTCCCCTCAGGCCAGATTTACCGTTACGCTGGTGGGAAAACATGCTGGCCCAGAACACGTCTGGACAAGTGTGACATACAGAAGTCAGGCCTTATTGTTAGGGCCTTGCTCAGATCATGGGCATCTGAGGAGCATAAGATGCTGGATCCCTACAGCAACTGGACCCTGGAGGAACACGTGCATCGCTGGGTGGATTTTCATGGCCATGGTTCTGCCATGAAGCAGCTCACGGAAGGTGGAATGTCACGGGTCTGCTTTGGAACATCATAGTCTTAGCCATGAGCTACTACGAATGATCGGGGAGTGGGGGTGAGACGGAAATGTCAGAGTGAGATGGGGCGAGGAGGAGGGAGTACGGGGGAAGGAGGGTGTAACAGGGGAGAATGCAGCAAGTGGGGAAGTAGGTGTAAAGGAAGGAGATCGGAGGCGGGGGAGGAGATCAGAGCTGGTGAGGAAGGAAATCTGTGGGGGGGTGGTAAGGGGTAAGGTTGGAGGAGGGAGTAATTAAGGGAGGAGGGAGTAAGTGGGGAGGGAATAAATGCCCAGGTGAAAGATTAATGAAGGGGCCTGTGGAGTCAATTACTGCCTCCTGGGTAACAAACTGACAGTGGGCATGGTAGGAGGGAATTGTGAGTATGAGAGGGGGCAGAGTGAGCCAGGAGGGTGAATGTGCGGCAGTAGCAGCAGAAGGGATGGAGAGGGTGGTTGGTAGGTACTTGGAGGCAGACACAGACCCTGAAGCTGGGAAGAAGGTTGGGGAAGTCAGTATGGATGGGGTGTGATTTTCAGGAAGGTAGGGAACGTGCACATTCACCTGCACATCCTGGAAAGAGAAAGGTTTTGGTTGGTAGGTGACGGTGGGAGGTAAAAGGTGATGCCAGGGGGGTTCAACAATGATGGGAAAAAGGACATTGGTGATTGGGGGAGGGGAAAGGATGGGGGAGCTGATCAGAAACTTAACAACTACCATGGTTGTCGAAATTGAAAGTGGGCGGAGCCTCATGTTGGACAGGCATAGGTGCTGCAGGGGAGTGTGGTCAGTGGGTGGGCGGCGGTCCGGTTAAGTGAGACAGTCAGCTGAAAGAAAACCCAGCAGGCAGGGTTGAAAATGCTCAGGGCAGTGAGATGAGTGCGATGGATTACGGTTCTGCTTGCTCTAGGCCCTGAAAGGTCCTGCCACTCATGCACTTCTCCCTCCAGAATCACTGCGTGCAGCTGAACTGCTAGGGGGGTAGGGGGTGGGGGGTTGTATAGCCTGTAAATGAAGCTGAAAGACAACATTACACATTATTTAGTAAAAGTGAATATATTTTCACTTTGTATAGTGACAAAATGTGTTCACCCGTGCAACCACTCGTGATCAGCATTTCTTAACTTTTCTAGGCCTGCCACTTCTTCTAGGTGCTGCCCTGACATCCACAGCAGGGGTGGAGACAGCCTGTGCAATGGTTGGCCCTGTTGCTTCCAATGACTTCGGCATCCGTGCTCTGGAGAGCCGAGATCTTAAGGGCCCGACTTGCTTCAGCTGTCCTCCTGTGGGTCAGCTGCTCCCTCTGCGCTGACAAAGGACAAGTTTGAGGGGGTCATGGGCAAAGGGAAATCAGAGGGAGAGGACAGCCTTTGAGATTCCTGAGTGGATGACCCAGGGGTGTCCTCCCTTCGCATGCCCATGGGCCCTGGACTAACTCCTTAGGGGGAAGGAACACCTGGAGGGATGTCACGGTGCCCTGTTCCCCTCTCACGTTGCCTTGTAGGAACTGACTCATGGCTGCCACAAAGGAGTGCAGGTCTACGCACATCTCCGCGTTCTTCTGGACCAAGGTATCCATGGCATCTGCCATCCTTCCCATGGAGACCTCCATATGCACACATTTGGGCACCACTTCATCAGAGAGCAGGCAGACACATTCTCCAACTCGCATGCCACTCTGTTGAGGGTTTCCACCAGCTCTGCGTGATGTTCCCCCGCCTTCTGCTCACTCTATGCGATGAGCTGGAAGGCCAAATCCAGAGGCTCATCATCTGATTCGGACCTCATGGCACCTCTTCCCCAGCAATCCTCCGAGTGGCTGAACCTGCCTCCTCCTGCTGCAGACACGTGTCCATGTGGTGACCACCAGATTGTGAACCGAGCCTGTTCTAGATCTAGGTCCCACCGAGCTGTGTCTCTGTGCTGGTGGAGGGTGTGGGTAAGCACTGTGATGCATCTTCCAGGCTGCTTATTTCCAGTTCTTCAATGGAGGAGGTGTCCTCTTGGCTGGAGATGAGGACCTGGATGGGGCTGAGGGAATGGCTGGCTGAGGGTGTCGGTCACTTGGCAGAGCTTCCTGCGAACCAAAGTAGAGATAAATTGCGCCCAATTTCCACCCCTCTATCACCTTTACATGGTCCATCTCCGACACTTCGCTCTCCTTCCTTGACCTCTGTCTCCATTTCTGGTGATAGATTGTCCACCAATATTCATTAAAAGCCCAGTGACTCCCATAGCTACCTCGACTACAGCTCCTCACACCCTGTTTCCTGTAAGGACTCAATCCCATTCTCTCAGTTTCTTCGCCTGTGTCACATTTGTTCTGATGATGCCTCTTTCCAAAACAGTGCTTCTGACATATCTTCCTTCTTCCTTAACCAAGGTTTTCCACCCACGGTGGTTGACAGGACCCTCAACCATGTCCGACCCATCTCCTGCTCCTCTGCCCTCACACCTTCCTCTCCCTCCCAAAACCGTGATAGGGTCCCCCCCTTGTTCTCACTTTTCACCCCACCAGCCTCCTCATTCAAAGAATCATCCTCCATCATTTCCGCCAACTCCAGCATGGTGCCACTACCAAACATATCTTCCCTTCACCCCCCCTGCCAACCCCCTGTCAGCATTCCGTAGGGACCTTTCCTTCGGGGACACCGTAGTCTACTCCTCCATCACCCCAACACCTTATCCCCTTCCCATGCAATTGCAGAAGGTGCAACACCTGCCCCTTTACCTCCTGCCTCCTCACCATCCAAGGACCCAAACACTTCTTTAAGATGAAGCAGCCCTTCACTTGCACCTCCTTCAATTTAGCCTACAGTATTCACTGCTCCCAATGGAGAAGAGGGAGAGGCCAAACGCAGACTGGGTGACCCCTTTCTCGAGCACCTTCGGTCTGTCCGCAAGCATGACCCAGACCTTCCTGTGGCTTACCACTTCAGCACTCCACCCTGCTCTCATGCCTACATGTCCGTCCTTGGCCTGCTACAATGTTCTAGTGAAGCTCAACGCAAACTGGAGGAACAGCACCTCATCATCCGACCAGGCACTTTACAGCCTTCCAGACTGAAATATTGAGTTCAACAATTTTAGATAATGAACTCTCTCCTCCATCCACTCCCCTTTTTTCAAAATTCATTTTTATTTTTTATACACTTATTTTTATTCATTTTTATTTTTATTCATTTATTCATTGTTTTATCCCCCTTTTTATTCTCCTTTTTTATCCCATTTTTGATCCTTTTTATTTCCCCCGCCACCCCCACCCTCACAAGGGCCACCTGTTACTTGTCCATGTTGTTCTTTTCAGAGTGCTTACACCTATTCTGCTATTATCACATTCTGCTCTACCTTTGTCATTATCAGCACCCTTTTTAGCCCTCACCACTACCATTAACACTCCCTTTGTCCTTTAGTTCATGACATCTTTGTCAATCTCTCCTTTGTCCCCACCTCTCACTGGCCTTCTACCTAGTTTCACCTGCTCCAGCCTCCTTAAAACAGTATATATTTAATCACATTTTTACTTCTCTGTAGCTCTGAAGAAGGGTCATATGGACTCAAAATGTTAACTCTGTTTTTCTCTCCACAGATGCTGTCAGACCTGCTGAGTTTTTCCAGCATTTACTGTTTTTATTTCCAATTTCCAGCATCTGCAGTATTTTGCTTTTATATAATATTAGAGATAATTAGTGCATGACAGCAAAGTCAAAAGCAGGAGAGAGAGAGAGCACTCACAGCTGCGTTGAGAGAGGGATGATGTGGTGTAGGATCCTCATGTGGGTGTTCGCCGCCGACCTCACTGTTGCCGCACACAAGGTCCACGTCCTCACCAGTCAGCGCGATGGCATGCTCCTCAAAGTAAGTGAGGGGCCTAATGTGGGCCACTCCAGCCCTGGTCAGAGACCTCTCCCTGCTGCTTTGAGCCAGCTTCTCCTTCATGAAAGCAGATGGAGAGAGTGAGAGCAGGACACATGGCATTGGATGGAATGTTTGAATGGTGAGTGGAGCCATGGATGGGATGAGGATGCGAGCTCCAGAGGATATGAGTCTGATGGAGATGTGAGGGTGTGTGTGAGAGTTAGTGGTGTTGTCCCTTGTGTAAGATCCCTGTGGATGTGTGATGGGTTTGTGAATGTGTAAGTTGAGAGTGATGAGGTGGTTGACATACCCTGGCGGAGTGGATGAGATCATGCATCCTCTTCCTGCACTGAATGGCTGACCTCCCCTGTGCTCCGGTGGTGCTGACCACTGCTGCCATCACCTCCCAGGCTGGATTGGTGACTCTGGTGTACCTCCTGTGGCCAAAGTGGGGGTAGAGGACATCACAGCAGCCTTCCACTGCGTCCAGCAGGTGCCCCAGAGAGGTGTCACTAAATTTGAGGGCTGCCATCTTTGCTTTTGGGGCCTTCTGTTGCCCAGAGCAGTCCTGATCTGGAGACATGAAGTAGGCTGCGCTTTGGTGAGCTTTAAATATGGCACCTGGAGCAATGAAGCACTGTGGCCACTGTGTGGCAGGCAAATCCTAGCCCGCCTGCCAGTGATCCGGCATGTTCCCCGTGAATGCATTATTAATGAGGCGAGACATGCCGAGTGTGGGACAATACAGTATGAAAACCACCATTGCGGCCAGCGGGTAAAACGTCTTTTTTTCCCGCTTGCTACCACACTTGGTGCATATCTAGGACGATTCCACTCATTGCCTTTAAAAGAGAGAAACAGACTAAGGAAAGATGTTACAGCATCTTTGGGTAAAAAGCTAAAAGAGGATGTATGGTAAACTAATCTGTATTGATTACCAAATTGAAGGAAAACTGGCCGGCTGGATGGTCCAACATAATTTATTTTCCAGAATAACATAAGATTATCTGCCTTTCTCACTGATATGCAAAGCAGAAGCTAGAAGTAGTATTTTGGAACTGGATAAATAAAGAGTTGCTTCTGCCACATCAACCTGCCAATCACACTAGTTTGATGCAAAATTAAATCACGGACTATTTTCCCTAACTACATTTTCTAGCTCATCTTTTTAATGAATATTCCTGAAGTACCATTGGAGGAGTCGCACAGATTTAAGTGAGCTCTGCTTATTCTTTATTACTGAGCTTGTTATTTCCTAATGTTTTACTGATGTTAAAAGTGGATGTTATTTAAACTTAAACACCTGAGAATGGGTAAGAAATTGGGTGAAAGATTGGAAAGGGGAATGACGTTAGGGTGGCGGAAACACAGTGGGATATCTCATTGATTATCCTAAATATCACCCGTTAGATCAGACTATTTCTAAGTTAATGACTTGAATTTAGAAACACAATTCAAACTGGTGAGTTTCACAAGGATACCAAACAAGGAGGGGGAATTTTAAAAAATGACTTGGACAAAACATGTAAATGGACAGAGCAATAATAGACAGAACTGTAAAGTACTGCAAATAGGAAGAAAAAGGTTGACTTAAGTACCTTATTAACAGTGTTAAAATGGTTAAGGATGATGTTGAAAGAAATCTATTGTTTTCATAAACAACAGATTCACTTACTGGAGCAGAAATTAACTTTGTAAATAGATACTGAAGTATATAGCACCAGTCAGAAGTTGTCATTCTCAAACTGCGGTCAGACCATGTCTTGGGGCAACTGAGAAATCTTACAGAGGTGTATAGTACATGGTATAGGAAAGGTAGATTTAGGATACAACTTTAAACTGAACAACGGGAAGAGGACAATGAACCACTGGTGCAAACTACTAAACAGCACTTAAAGAGTGATTGATGAATAGATTAGACTTCTAAGTAATGTATTGGAGGCAAGTACCCTGAAATTATATGAAAAGAGTTACATGCTTTGAGAGCAGCCTATAGGGTCTCATGAGTTGAATAACCTAATGTGAACTATAATATTCTTTATATTGTTAGACTTATACAGAATATTTACAGACTCTGCTGAGGTATGGAAAACAGAAGCTTTATTGCGAAACACCTTACTGTGTTGACTGCACCTTACACAATGCTGTAAGAGAGAGCAAACCACATGACATTGCATCAGTTCATCTTACACAGTTAGAATTAACCCCTTATGCTACATGAGCCTCATTTATATTTATCTTGTGTCAAATTTGGGAACAGTCCTGAAAAGCGCCTTAGGATGTTTTACTACATTAAAGGCACTATAAAAAGTCATGTTGCTGTTGTGTTCTTGTGAAAAATAAACTTGTCAGTCAAGTGTTAGTGAATAATTCTTTGTCCTTAAGAAAACAGGAGAAGGAAATCAAGCAGTGACTGCTTTCTGGAAGAGAACAGTTCCAAAAGGCTACGATGGAATGATACAAGTACGGTACTTCAAATTATTCAATGGAATTAAACGTAATGTGTGCAAGAAGATGGTATGTCATGTCATAGCCAATTTATGGGACTACAATCATCATGATATCAGTTTCTAAACTACAGGAACTCCACTTGTCAATTCATCAGAACCCCTGAGAGTACCTTAAACTTGGGATGTACTTTCATGTACTTTCACCTATTACCCCTATTTTCGGTGATTTTGCTTAGATATCTTAGTGGCATTGCAGGAACTTAAATCATGTCACTAGAAGAGGCCGTGAGGTGGGGTTGGGTGGGTGTGGAGGGGATGAATTTTTTTGGGGCCTGCAAGATTGGCAAGTGTGGTGGGTGTGGTGACTTAATTAGACGGGAGTTGAAATTTCGCTTTCCGGACGGCAGTTTCAGATTTGGAGATTAATTCAGTCATGTGTTTGTGGCAGGTCGGGCTTCACATTGTCCCGTGGTGGTTTCCAACTTGTAATCCCATGCATTCCACAAATGCTCACTATATTAAAACGTTTTCTAATTACATCCTGCCTTCATGATTAGGTCAGTGGCACACAAGAATCTCTGGCACCCAGTTCACATTTGCTTTAAGATGGTACAGTCAGCTTTGTGCCTGAGTGGTTTTCCTTGTTAAACTGTTTGGCAACAAGGGAGGGGACTAGAATGACAGCTTTCTCGGGACTGACAAAGGTGATTCAGTGGTGAGGAGAGATGTGGAGCTGGGTTGGGGCATGGAGGAGTGAAGTGGAAAAGGCTTGGCGTCCTGGGGTGGTGAGAGTCAGTCAAGGTACGAAAATGAGAGGCTTAAAGGGCGGTGGCGTACTGTCCACATGTGGGTCCATCTCAGGGTGTTAGCTGGCAGAGTGCAACCGGGGCTTTGAATTCACCTACAACGTTTCAGTTAGCCCGCTGAGATTACACTTGGACAATATCCTTTACAATGCAAAGAAGGGAGGGCCAGCTGAGCCTGCAAGTTCAGCCTTGTCCCACAGAGTGGCGAGTACAACACTGGACACTAACAGGAACATTCAATAAAGAGTGAGCGCAAAAACACAGCATTGGGCAGAATCTTCTGTTTTTGCTGGTGACAAGCTTGGAGGCAGGAAAGGAATTTAATTAGGCAAGATACTGGCAAGCCTGAACTTCACAACCTTCCCATCCCTGCCAGAATTAAGTTCTGGGCGGGAAGACCTATGGTTAACCTGTCCACCCCACCACCAGTTGAGGCCCTTAAACAGCCAATTAATGACCATTTAAGGGCCTCATCCCACTACCGCTGGTATCAGCCTAGCTGCAGGCAGGCCTGTCACCATGCAACTTTTTATAGCAACTAAAACGTGTGGCCAGCTTCTCAGCTCCTGGGGGTGGGGTGTCAAACGCACTCAGTGCCAGGAGGGGGTTGGAGGCCGAATGACCCATTGTGAGAGTGCCCTCCTCAACACCCTTGCTGCTGACCAGCCTGCACCCCTCACCTCATCATCCCCACCCAGTGAAACAGCAGCACTGCCGCCTCCCCCCGACTTTACCAGCGCATACTAACCTTTTGCGATTCATGCACTAGGACACCCAGATCCCTCGGCATGTCAGAGCTCTCACCATTTAAGTAATATGTTTCTTTTTTATGCATCCTATCAAAATGGACAACTTCACATTTTCCGACGTTATACTCCATTTGCCAGGTCTTTGCCCACTTACCTAACCTATCTATATCCTTTTATAGCCTCCTTATGTCCTCTTCACAACTTAATTTCCTACCTATTTTTGTGTCATCATCAAACTTAGCAACCAAATCATGAGTCCCTTCATCCAAATCATTTATATAAATTGTAAACAGTCAAAGCCCCAGCACTGATCCCTGGGGCACACCAGTTGTCACATCCTGCCAACCTGAAAATAAACCTTTTGTGCCTACACTCTGTTTCCTGTGAGCTACCCAATCTTCTATCCACGCCAGTATGTGACCCCTGCACCACCATGAGCTTTTATTTTCTGCAATAACCTTTGATACAGCACCTTATCAAATGCCTTCTGAAAATCTAAGTACAATGTATCCACCAGAGTCCCCTTTATCCACAGCACCTATTACTTTTCAAAGAGTTCCAATAAACATGATATCCCTTTCACAAAGCCATGTTGACTCTGCCTGATTACCTTGAATTTGTCCAAATGCCTTGTTATAACATCTTTAATAATAGATTCTAGCATCTTCCCTATGACAGATGTTAAGCTAAATGGCCTTTAGTTTTCTGCTTTCTGTCTCCCTCGCTTTTTGAATAAAGGAGTTACATTTGCTATCTTCCAATCTAATGGAACCGAGTGAATTTTGGAAAATTGAAACCAAAGCATCAACTGCCTCTCTTGCCACTTCTTTTAAGACCTTAGGATGAAGTCCATTAGGACCCAGGGATTTGCCAATCCACAGTTCCAACAATTTGCTAAGTACTATTTCCCTGGTGATTGTAATTTTCTTGAATTCCTCCCTCCCTTCCAATTCCTGATTTATAGCTATTTCTGGGATGTTACTTGCATCCTCTATAGTGAAGACTGATGCAAAATACCTGTTCAATTCATTTGCCATCTCCCTATTTTCCATTATTAACTCCCCAGACTCACTTTCTGTAGGACCAAAGCTCATTTTGTTAACTCTTCTTTTATAAATATAGAAACTTTTACTATCTGTCTTTATATTTCTAGCTAGCTTTCTCTCGTACCCTAATTTTTCCCTCCTTATTAACCTTTTAGTCATTCTTTGCTGTTTTTTATATTCTGTTGAATTTTCTGACCTGCCTTCTTTACACAATTATATGCTTTTCCTTTAAGTTTGGTACTGTCTTTAACTTTTTTAGCTAACCATGGATGGCGGGTCCTCCCCTTGGAATTTTTCTTTCTCGTTGGAATGTGTCTGTTCTGTGAATTCTGAAATATCCCCTTAAATGTCTGCTGCTGCATTTCTATTGACCTATTCCTTAACCTAAATTGCCAATTCACTTTCACTAGCTCTGCTTTCATGCCATTATTAAAGATTAAAATACTAGTTTTAGATCCATTCTTCTCAACCTCAAACTGAATGTAAAATTCAATCATAATATCATTACTGCTACCTAGGGAAGGCTTCACTATGAGGTCATTAATTAATCCTATCTCATTGCACAATACCAGGTCTAGTATAGACTGCTCATACTGTCTACGCAGAACCACTTTTCTAGTTCTACCTATGTCGTTGGTACCTACATGGACCATGACAACTGGATCCCCCTCCTCCCACTACAAGTTCCTGTCCAGCCCTGAGCAGATGTCCCGAACCCTGGCACCGGGCAGGCAACACAGCCTTCTGGACTCTAGCTCTTTGCTGCAGAGAACAGAGTCAATCTCCCTCGCTAAAATGTCCCCCACTACCACTACATTCCTTTTTGCTCCCCCGACTTCAATGGCTTCCTGTATCACGGTGCCATGGTCAGTTTGCTCATCCACCCTGCAGCCCCTGCTCTCATCCAAACAAGCAGAGAGAATCTCAAACCTATTGAACAATTGCAGAGGCTGACACTCCTGCCCTCTGGGTCCCCTTGCCTGCCTCACTCACAGTCACACCCTCCTCTCCCTGATCACTACCAAATCAGAAAACTCGATCCTAAGTGGTGTGACTGCTTCCCGGTACAAAACATCCAGGAAACCTGCCCCCTCCCTGATGTAGTGTCTGCAGCTCAGCCTCCAGCTGAATGGCTGAGTCAAAGCTCCTCAAGCTGCAAAAACTTACTGCAGACCTGTTTGCCTATGGATCACACCAGCATCCACAAGTTCCTACATGCTGCAGCCTTGACACATCACCTATTCTGCCATCCTTAATGTGTTATAATTATTTACTTAGTTATATTATTCACCTATTTATGATTTTTAAATAAATTTTATTCACCTTACCACCAATTTGTATACTATTTTAAACCTTAGGACTGGAACAGACCTTAACCATTTACCAGATACACACCTGACAAACAGCTAACTCCTTTCTTTGTAGTAGAGTAAGTACCAATTCTTACAGGGTGAGAAAGGTAGAAAAAGCAAAGGTAAACAAACACCCCCCCTCCCCCTCCCCCTCCTTCTCCCCCTCCCCCTTCCTCCTCCCCCTCTCCCCTTTTATAGCCCACCCATACCTGCTGCATTGCTAACTGACAGCAAGTTTCACTACTGTAAAGCTTCCCCCACTGCGTGATCGCATGTGTTTCCCACGTACGGCACCAGCATTTTAAATTTTAATTGGAATCAGCAAAAAGAAAGTAGGTGGAAGTGGCTCCCACTTCCTATTCCACTCTCGGGAATGGCGCACCACAGTTAAAATTCCGCCCTGTATGTCCTAAATACCTAGCTTTCCGTGGTGCATTTAATTCATATCTAAAACATTAATCTAGCAATTTTTTGAAACTCAGAGGAGCTGAGGCTGAACTCCCAATTTTGTGAGGGTTACAAAGGGAGTGGCAGAAATCGTACAGCAACTTGTGGCCATTTACAATTCATGGCATATTTCCTTCTTGGTACAAGTTGCTGGGGTTTTCACTCTGCTATAGCATTTTCCTAGCAAATTCTGGACCGATATGGTGCAATTAAAGCAATGTACAGTAGAGGGCAACATATCATTGATCTATGCCAATAGAATACTCTTGCACTGGCACTTGGTTGGTATATATTTACCTCAACATAGTGGTGCATCATCCTTGGATGCAGGTTATAAATATTTGACAGAGGAAAGTTGTAAAATAACATATCATGACAAGGACTGCTAAGCTTACGCTTTATATGGTGACTTTTAAGCTCACAGCATTTCTAAAAATGTTTTACAAGGCAATGAAGTAGTTTTGAAGTACAGTCAAATTTGTTATGTGGGCAAGTATTTAACTGCCTCAATAAAAAGTTGACGGGACTATTTTATGACCTCTTGATTACTGTCAGAGCCTGTCCACTATGAGCATGTTCTAGAATCATAGAATAACACAGCACAGTTTGTTTCAAAGAGCAATCCAGTTAGTCCAACTCCTCAACTCTTTCCTCATATCACAGCATTTTATTCTTTTCATGTATGTATCCAATTCCCTTTGGAAGGCTACTGTTGAATCTGTATCCACTTCCCTATCTGTCAGTGCATTCCAAATCCTAACTACCCACTGCATGAAAACGTATTTCCTCATGTCCCCTCTGGTTCTTTTGTCAGTCACTTTGAATTTATGCCCTCTAGTTATTGACCCTTCAACCATTGGAATCACTTTAATCAGACAGGGTGGTGGCATGTGGATTAAGTCCATGGCGAGAAGGCCCCAGGCTCTCCCACCAACTGAGACCCTTAAGTGGAAAATGAATGCCCACTTAAGAGCCTCTTCTTGTTTCCTGTATTAACCCAGCGGTGGACAGGCCTGTCACCACACAGGGAGTGTGACAAGCAAACCCGTGTAGGCCACTTGTGGTCTCCTGGGGCGGGCGAGGAACAACATTCAAAGACCTGATCAAGGGACATGGCATTGGGAAGGCGGAGGGTGGGAGGGGGGGTGGGGGGGGGACAGTGTCACATGAGTTGGGACATGCCTATGAATTTTAATTAAAATATTTATTAAAGTTATAAACCCTTCATGAAACCTCATCCCGCCCATGGATGAGGTGCCATGAAAAATGTGAAGGCCGCCTGGGCTCTTCGCCTGCCCGCCAACCCTAAGGTTGGACGGGCAGTCCTGACAAGTACTTCAATTAGTTGATAAATGGCCTTAATAGGCCTTTGACAGTTCGGCGGGCACGCAGCCAACTCTAGAACTGAAGATCGGAATGATGCGCGGTGACATCGGGAGGATGCCCGAAGCCACCGCATGTCATTTTACGCATTGGCGAGCGGGGCTCACCCCTGCACACTGACCAGAAGATTCTGCCCATATAAAACTAAGTTCTACTATATTGTGCTGGAGATGTACACTTTCCCACTATTGTAATCAATTGGATTTGATTTATCTGTAAGCCTGTGACAAGAATGGCACAGGCCTTTAATCTGCAGAAAATCCATTTGAATAGGCAGCAGAAATCATATTTGTGGCATGTTGTAAGTTGATACCTTGCTGTGAATGCCCTTCTACATTTACTGCAGCTGCCAGTTTACCTCATAAATTCACAATAGATGCAAAGCAGTTCCTCAAAGGTTATAACATCAAATTTAAACATGAGGGAAACAGATGAGGATGGCCCCAGGATCGATGCCCTGCTCTGTGCTGAATTGTTTGATGTCTGTCAGGTTCGGGTAGGTGTGCTACAAGGGGGTGTTCAGAACCATTGAACTAGAGAAGGGATGAAAATCAATCAGCTTTCCCACACTTGATAATTATGCAGTGACCTCTACTGGAGCATTTGTGTGTGAATGTCAGCAGAGGACAGCAGAGGGCCTGGATGTGATCAATAGTTGAACAGCTGACTGACTTCAGTTTGTGCATGAGGACTGGCTACTTGGGTCACATGCTGGAGAGTAACTCTTTTGAGTACAAACACGTTTCCATCTGTTTCAGATGAAGTTACATTGTTTCATAGTTTGCCATTGTGAGATTTGAACTCTTGATCTTGGGGTTACAAGCCCAGTACCATAACCACTTGGCTATTTAGGCCAAGCTATGCTGGCGAGTAGCTGGTGTCTGTGGAACCACTCCTTAACCTGAGTCAACACATTTAGGAAAGGAGGGGAGAAAGTTGGATAACAAGAACACTGCAAATCTCTTGGTCACTTTAATTGATGGGGAAATGTGATTTGGTAAAAATGAGAAGGCAGCACAATAAAAAAGCACATAGCTGACAGATTCCATCCTTAATCATAGGTGGGGTGTTAACCCGCTAAAACAGGTGGGCTTGGGATGCTAAAGTGCTTAAAATCTGAATCCCAAACCCAACTCATCTCCAAACAACTCGCTTCCTGTTTTAACAGAGGTAGGATAGGGGTTTGGGAGGGCTGTACGCAACCAGACTAGTCCCAAGAGCCAAGCTGGTAATGTAACTATTATAATGCAGCTATGTACCTCATAATTAAGCAACATATTAAATTTAACACTGGCTAGCTGAGTTTCTCAGGCCTCAGGAAAACTATTGGCTAAAAGGAGGCGAGAACTCATGCATCGAGGAGCTCGGTGTCTTTCCATTTACCTGCTAAATCCAGTTTACCCACTTCACCCACCCGCCATGATCAGATTTCCCACCTCACTCCGAGGCCCTTCAGATCACCTCCACCAACCACCCTTCCGATCCCCACCCCCACTGATACTTCCAATCTCATCCACCTCAAATTATCCTAATCTTCCCCAAGACCTCCACTCCCCTCCATAAGGCTTCTGGTCTCCCCCCCACGACCTGATCACCCCACCAACATCCACCCGCAACCACCCCCACACCCTGATCTTTAATATCCACCAATCCCTGACTCTTATTTTCCCTCTGACCTTGATGACCCCCAATCCAGATCATGATCTCTCTTCTTGCTTCCAGTATGCTTTCTGGCTTTTGACCTTACCACCTGCTCCAACATCCAGTCTTCCTTATGGCCTCCAATCTACCCGCTGACCACCCTGCCAACCTTTCTAATCCCTCTCTCCCTCATCATCTTGCTGTGGCCTGGTGCTCACAGCTTAACTTGACAGTTAAATGAATGCCCTGTAAACACTCATAGACCTGAATCTTGCAGTAAGCTTTTGTAAAGTAGCAACAGATTTGAAGTATATTTATTTTGCTTGACAGCAATAAAGAAAAGGTTAGAACTAACATGCAATATTTAATTACTGTGATCTGGTGCGATGGCACATTTTATAATTTTTCCACAGTATGGAATCCAAGTGCTTTGGTTTATTTTGATAATGAACTCAAATCTATAATGCATTAATCCTGAAGTCAAATGCCAGCAAGTTACACATGATTTGCCATGCAGTTATAAAGATCTTTTTTAACAACTTATTGAAGCTTTACAAATGATTCTATTGTGGCCACTTCATTTTAATGCATTTTTTTGCAGCAGATGGACAAACATGCAATAAGAATAACATTATTACTGAGAAGCAGTTAATGCAGTTTGCTGCAAAACTGGGGAGTAATTGGCAAGTCTTTGCCATTAGTTGTCTTGATCTGCAGTCCCAAGATATTGAGAAAATTAAGGACAAAAATGCAGAGCCTACAATACAAATATTTCAGATGTTACAAACATGGAAAAATAAGGAACTGAACAATGCAACGCCTTCCAATCTTTGGAAAAAACTCATAGACGCTAATATTGAACCTGAAGCCAGGATTCTCCTAGAAGGTACAGAAAAATGATTTTTTTTTAATTCATTGAGATGTTGTAGAAAAAATCCAATTATATAAACAGAGGGGGTGCTTTCCACTGTTGTTCAGTGGCTAAAAAAATGGCAGCAGCAGCCAATAGAACTGGAAGAAAAACTGGACAAACTGCTAAAATTGACAGTTTTATCCTTGACTATGCTGGTCCTTATTTTCTGTCCCAAAATGGCACTTTAAATTCATTTTTAAAAATTGTGTTAAAATATATGGTTGCTTGTTGTGCCCTTATTAATGCAATTCGAGGCAAGCAAGCAGCAATTTTTCGTTTTAATTCTCCCCTGCAATCATGTAGCGGTTATTATGTAATGATTACCTCATCCTCTCAGTTGGAGTTAATTAATCAGCAGAACAGTTAAACACTCTTGATGTCATGCGATTGTTACATCTAATAACTCAGTGCTATGTTTAGTGCGAAAGGGCTGACTGCTGGGGAGGGTCCCACTGTGGGCTATGTCCCGTCCTAACTAACTACCATGGAACTTCTAAACTGTGCTGCTCACAGGCATTTTAATCAGCTTAGCAACACTAACTCAGGAGCACATTAGACAGGTGAGTGTATTAAACTGTTTAAAAATCCCCCAAGTGCACTGATTACTTCTACATTACAGTCTCTTTCATGTTAAATCAAAGATCCCAGTGTTTTATATTGATCATTACAAATACTAGAAGAAATTTATATACAAACTTAATTTATAATACAATCTACAAAAGTAGATAACATAAAACAGTTTTTAAACCTTGAACTGTTGTTGACTCTTGCTGATTTCAGATCTCAGGGGTTGATTAAATAAATAAAACAAGTACTTCGGCTCTGATTTGATGGATATTAAATCAGTCTTTCAAAATCCCGAAACGGCTTTGTCAATTAATCAAACTGTACAAATTTGCTGCTCAGCTTAATTTTCTAGTTTCCCCACTGTACAGAGCTCTATTACTGTCCTTGATCACTACTGTACTACATGAGTGGATGTGACATGAAATCAGCATTATTGCAGGCAGGTCCTGATAGGCCAGGATTCTGCTGCTAAGGCTAACAAATACATATTGAGCTAACTCATCAGTGAAAAACTGACCTCATTAGAATTTCTATTCACCACAATTGAGATAAAAATTGAGTGGGGATATTAAAACCCTTCATTTTAACAATGAAAAATGTCTCCCAAAGAGACAATAACAGTGGGCATTTATGCCTATTGGGGATAGGTTTCATCAAGACAAAATGGTAGTGTGTTGGAGATTGCAGGATTCATAACCGATACACCCAATCACTGTATTGAACACAGCACACACAAATGAGGATGGCGCTTATTTCTCCAACAAACTACATATAATGCTTTCATTTGATTGTCTAAAATGGTCACTGAAGTCAGTAAAATCATGCTCAAGAGGACAGATTAAGAGCTGAGAGTAATAGATTCAAAAATATGGGCCTGGAGTTTCTGCTTGTTTGTGTTTTGCCAAAATCAGGAATCCAGCGTAAAAGCTTATGGAATTTTAAGCACAAATTACGTTCATTGCAACTGGAGTTTTCAGCAATCTTTTGCACTAGTTTGGAAAATTTTATGCTAGAATCTGCCCCTGCCCACAAAACTGGCCACACTCCCAGTACAAATGAATCAACATTGGGAGTTCCCCCTCATTGCATTCCTTTGCAGGCCTTTGAGGAAGCTGTAAAAAATAAGATGGATCTTTTGGGTCCAAAGACACTAACGTTTTAAAAGCTTTTGAATGCATTTTGTTTTTATTTGCTAAGAAATTGGCTGCCATGCCCCAATATAATTAGTAAATGGTTCTATATAATTTAAAAAGTCACTTCCAGTTATTTAAAGTTGGGTTAATTACAGATGATGGACTACATACAGATTAAAGTCCTTTATTTTTTGTGATCAACCCATTTTCAGCTGTATTAATCAAACTACCTCAAATTACTGCTCTTCACTATGTGAAGAAATATTTTTTAATACAAAGTGTTTTTTTACAAATGCTGTTTTAAAACACTGCCAGATTGTGATGGTTCACAGCAGATATAACAATCAGTGATATGCAATTGCATTTGAGCAGAAACTTACAAAAAAAACTTCTCAAAACTAGTTCAATTTGAATGTAGTTTGTGCCAGATCACTGATTGCGCCTAGAGTGGAAATTCTATCCTAATGATAAATTTGTCACATAAATTACATGCACTTCTTAAATTATTTATATCAGAGTTCAGTGGAAAAATTCATTGCACTTACATTGAGCTGCAGTAAACTAAAATAATTCCAATATGAAATGGTTAAATACAAAATTAATAAGAATTTTGTGTCTACTGAGTTCATAGTAATCAAATTAACAAGAGATTTACCAATATACTGCAATTTTCTATAGTTAAGTTGAATCATTCTTAAACAGGAGCATTGGCCCTGAATTTCCACAGGGATTGTCCCAATTTCCTGCCATAACCTCAGCAATAGATGATGATAGCAAATGATGAGGCCCTCAAATAGTGGCTGCTTCCAGCCATTTATGGCATTTCTCCAAAGCTTGATGTCCTGTCAAAGTTACAGCAGGAGGTCAGGTGAACACCCACAGCAATTCAGAGCCATTATAGGCTCGACTTTGGCTCTGTGCAAGTGGATAGGTTTTGAATGAGTTAAAATCACACCCATTGTATTCTAACTATATTTTTGAAAACACAGCCAGGCAGGACAGTGGCTATAATTTGATCGGCATTCATCCAGAATCTTTTTAAGCTCTGTACCACCAGATTGAGCCACTGTCTGAGTTTAAGTCCAGTGGAAGTCTCCTTACAGATCTGTTTGTCCATGCCTTTTTTTGTTCTTTTTATTTCTTACTTTTATATCCATTTTGTTTTTTTGTTGTCTTCTCCTAGGTTTCTGTAATCAATAAGGATGCATGAGGAACATGATGAGTAGACTATGTGAGGAGAAGTCTTTAAAATCCATTATGGAACCATTGCCACAATCATTTGCAGTTTGCCTAATTGCAGATTACATTTTTCTACATTGTCTATTTTATAAAAAAGCAGGAACTTAAAATGAAACATTAATTTTTGTACATTACTATTTGAATAAGAAACTATAGACAAGTTGCTTTTACAAAAACATTAAATAAATTGGTAAATGTATATATTTCTTTAAAAATGTGGACTTTTGTTTATCTCTTATAAGCAGTGAGCTTCATTTGTATATAATGTAAAGCTTTCTAGACTCTTAAAGCAATAAGCCGATGTAAAATGTGATTACAAAGTGGCACAGAAAATGTACAGAGATCTGTTTTGAATGCCTAGAAAGCTTACTTTTAAATTGATGTTTAGAATTTTAGTCACAGTCATGTCTTTTTCATTGAGAAATTAAAATAAAATCAAGTTTTATATGAAATAGTATAGTTCATTTCTTTCTAATCCAGACATGGGCAAACCATGGCCCACAGGCCACATCCAGCCTGGGGGAGCTTCTAATCTGCCCTATGACTACATTAGGGAAAGCACACAACTGGACTGGTTAAGAGGGTGACTGACACCAATGAGCGTGAGTACATATCTATGTGAGTTGAGTGCTAGGGTGGCCAGGCATCTGGTTTTGTTCCGGACACTGGTTTTTATCCAGTCTGGCTACTGTCTAGTACTAGATGGCTTCACATCCAGAATTTCATCCCTGAGTCCACTTACCTTAGTAAAGCACTGGCAAGGGCCTGTATTCCTTTCCTAGTCTGCAGAAACCTCGATACAACAGCGACGCAAAAGTCAGGTTTCTTGTAATACTTTTTTCCACCACCCCCCCGCCCTACATGGTGACGTTATGGCAGTACATCCTAGTATTGATCGCGTACGCAATTATGCCATCTCGTGCAGGATGTGTCACTCAACATGTGTTGCAAGATGTCTAATTTTGGTGACCTGCGGCACTGGCCACCCTATCGAGTGTGCATGCGTAACTGTTCCTGGCACTTATTGGATTGCCGTCAAGAGTTACACTGAAAATAAAATTCCAATTGACAGCTTCAAAGGAAGTACTTAAAGCCCAATGATCAGAGGCCATAGGCGAGCTTTCCTTGGTGAATGCTACTTGTTAAGGTAGGTGAGCACGTGGAGGAGCAATGGGAGCAGCACAAGATGAATGCATATTTAAGATGACTTTACTAGATTACAGCATTTATGATTCATATTTTGATTTTGCAAGTGTATCCAGTTGTAATTTCAAAACTTCAACTTATTTTTCAATTAAGTTTTAATTCTCTTTATGAAAAGACAGGCAAACTCTAATAACTCTTCCCCATTTCACTCATTCCCTCACTGAAGATGCTGATTCTCACTGACGTTTAGTGCCATGGGTGCTGGCAGTCCAGTATTTGAACCTGGTACCTTCAGATCTGCATTGGCATAGTAATACCCTGAAAACTGCCTTCACTCACCAGAATGGTTATATATCTATAATGCATTTATTAAAAAAACATGCATCTATCTGTATGTCCTGTCAACCTTTTACATTATAAATGTTTACAGTCATATTTATAATGGTACCAGGGATGTAGAATTTCAGTGAAGTGGGAAGATAGAAAAGCTGAGTTGTTCTCCTTAGAGCAGAGAAAGTTAAGGGTAAGGCTTGCAAAATCACGAACGCTATTCATTGCGTAAACAAGGAGAAACTGCTTCTGGTGGCAGATTGGTAACCAGAGGACACAGATTTAAGTTAATTGGCAAGTGAACCAGAAGGTGGCAAATTTGTAGACCCGGCAAAAACTTAGGCCAGGATTTTGCACTTGTTGGGTGGGCTCGGCAAGGGCGAACAGGAGCGGCCAGGAAGCCGACCACTGCCCGCAATCAGCTGTGATCGCGATTTCACGCTGACAGGCCAATTTAGACCCGCCCATGCGTGAAATGCTTGCTGTAGCTCTCATCATTACCAGTGTGGGGGAAGGAGGATGGTGAGTGGGGAACTTGCGCATGCATGTGGGTGTGCGCAGGAAAAGCTCACTGTGGCACAAAGCTGCCTCAGGGAGCTGAAGATTTAAAGAATTAAAGATAAAGAATTTAAAAATGTTAAAAAACATGTCCCCTCATACGACTCTGTCACATGAACAGGGACATGTTATTAATGAAATGAAATGTTATAATTTTTATTTAATTTTTAATTGCTGTTAGAAACCTCATCCAACCCGTAGATGAGGTTTCCTAAAAAATCTAAAGGCCGCTTGGCCTTTTGGCTTGCCTGCCAACTGTAAGTTGGATGGGCAGCAAAAAATGTCTTTTAATTATGACTTTAATGGCCTCAGTAGACCTCTTAGTTGTTGGCGGGCACACTGCTGATCAACAATATGAGGGGCAAATTTGCTGTGGCAGCTTGGGAAATTACATGAAAAGGTATGACAGGAGATAGGTAATGTTTAGCATTTACAGAATTAATACATGGTTTACAACAAATTTACATTCCTTTGAGGCACAAAAATACAGCAGGATAAATGATCCAACCATGGCTAAACAAGAGAAGTTAAAGATTGTATTAAATCAAAGGAAGAGGCTTATATAGTTGCCAAAAAAAGTAGTAAGTCTGAGGATTGGGAGCATTTTAGAATTCGGCAAAGGAGGGCCAAGAAACTGATAAAGAGAAAATAGAATATGAAAGTAAACCAGCGAGAAACAGGCTGTAAAAACTTCTATAGGTATGTAAAAAGGGAAAGGTTAGCAAAGATAAATGCCCACTACAGGCAGAGACAGGAGAATTTATAATGGGGAATAAGGAAATGTCAGAGAAACTAAATAAATATTTTGTGTCGGTTTTTAAGGAGGAAGATGAAAAAAACCTCCCAGGAATACGAGGGAACAAAGGGGCCAGCAAGAATGAGGAATTGAAATAAATTAGTGTTAGTAAAAAGTAGTTTGGGAGAAAATAATGGGACTGAAAGTTGCTAAATCCCTGGGATCGAATGATCTACATCCCAGACTGTTGAAAGAGGTGGCTGCAGAGACAGTGGATGCATCGGTGTTCATCTTCCAAAATTCAATAGAAGCTGGAACAGTTACTGCAGATTGGAAGATGGCAAATGTAACTCCACTATTTAAGTAAGGAGGGAGAGAGAACGTGAGGAAAGAAATAACATCAGCAATAAAGAAAATGCTAGAATCTATTATAAAGGATGTGACAATTGGACAGTTAGAAAATAATGGTAGGATTAGGCAGAGTCAAAATGGATTTATGAAAGGGAAATCGTGTTTGACATACCTTTTGGTGTTTTTGAAGATGTAACTAGCAGAATCGATAAGAGGAACCAGTGGATGTGAGGTATATGGACTTTCAGAAGGCTTTCAATAAGGTAACATAGGTTTGTAAAGCAAAATTAGATTGGGGCTAATATGTTGATATGGATTGAGAATTAGTTAATGGACAGGACACTGAGAGTAGGAATAACCGGCAGGTCTAGCACAATGGTTTCTGCTGCCCTAGGCAAACCTTCAGCCAGGTGCCATCCCCGTCAACAAAATACTTCGGAAAATGCATACTTTAAAAGGCTGAAAAGTAAAATTCCCAAACTCATCACGCAGTTCCGCAGCCTGCCCAGCCCTCAGCTCTTGCTCCAGTCTCAGCAGCCTCCAGTTCCAATGCTCAGTGCTCCATTGTGAGATCATCACCCAGGAGCTTGCCTAGTCTCTGAGGTCAATTTGAACTTAAACATATGCACGGATCTCTCAGGTTAGGTAACCGGCTATGCATTTTTGATTGGCACCACCATTCCCGGCACATGATGCTGGATGATTGAAGATGAAATTAACTGTGTCTGTCTGTATTATTGTGCAGATAAAAATTCTGTATCCAATAAATCCCACATGCACTCATCCATCTGGAAAAAAATTGTCAAACAGCTAACTCATGGCGGGTAGTTACATTATCACGGGCCGGCATGTTGGGAAACTGCCCTCATAGTAACCCAAAGGTGCAGCACTGTCTACCATGATGTTCTTTCGGCTTGGCACCACTTAGATTCATGTGTTCCACTCCCACACCTCTCACAAGACCTCGACCTGCAACATGAGATCATGATACCTAGCCAGGTGGCTGGAGCTGGGTGTCGCCCATTCCCTGAGCACCACCAATTCACTTCCCTGCGCATGCCAGATAGAAATTAACCATATTGATTAGTTAAATCCCTATTAGTTTATAAATGAATATGGATTTGGTCTGACCATTAGAAGAAGCTGAAGCTCACTAGTAAGCTAACACACTCTCAGTCTCAGGGTCCCACCGTTCCTTTTACCGGTTTCCCTGGCATTGGCAGTCGAGGAAACCCATTTCCAGTTTGTTCCACCTCTCCTTTCATTAATTCTCAGATCTCCAATTCAAATATTTTGTTGCCTGGCTGTGTTGACTTTGCCTATCAGAGGGGTGCACGGTCCTCCCACTGCACCTGTAATTACTTAGAGGAGTGATTAGTCATGAGAGTGGCTTGTCTGGGCAGGGTGGCCATGAGGCACATGCAGCTAAGAGCCTAACCTGACAGTCAGACTCAGTCAAATGGCGCAAGATGGCTTTTGGAGCAGCATGCGTGGCAGCGGAGGGCAGAGAGCAGCTCGCAGGGGGACACTACACTGCACACTGCAGCACATAGAGACACACTGAGTGGAGAAGGCGGCTGAAAAGGTGGCCGCGAGCAGCTGAACCGAAGTCAGATATCAAAACAAATGGGATTGCGGTGGGGGCGGGGAGACTATTGGATGGAGTGAGCACATGCACACACCATGACCTGAGGGAAAAGATCGGGAGGCTGGGAGCATGTGTGGGGGTCAGGGGTTGCCAGGAAAGAACTGCGCCTGCTGTTGGCTGCTGTTGGCTGTTGCATGTTCCAGGCCAGCTGGCCAGAGGAAGGGACTGCCTGTGTAGGGAGGGTTGGAGGGAAGAGAAAATTGCATAGTTTCCCAACCCTGGGCACTCGATTCAGTGCTGAGCTGTTCATAAAGTCTCAAGTTTAAGTTCCGTTTTTGCTTGCCAGCTATGCTGGTGCTTGGCAGCTGCCGCTGTTGCCCCCCAAATTCCTGCTGCCCCAGGCAACCAGCTAGTTCGCCCAGTGGATGCACCAGCCCTGATAAACTGGTCATTCTCAGGTTGGCTGTGACTAGTAGGGCAAGGACCAGTGCTTGGGCCCCAGCTATTCACAATCTATATCATGATTTGGATGTGGGGGGCAAACATAGATGTAGGAAGGGTGTTTCCCCCAGCTCGGGGGTCCAGAACCAGGGGATACCATCTCAGAATAAGAGATAGGCCATTTAGGACTAAGATGAGGAGGAATTTCTTCTCTCAGATGGTGGTGAATCTTTAGGATTCTCCATCCCAGAGAGCTGTGGAGGCTCAGACATTGAGTATATTCAAGATAGAGATAAATAGATTTCTAGATATTGAAAATATCAAGGGATATGGGGATAGCGAAGGAAAATGGCATTGAGGTAGAAGACGATGAACTAGTTGAATTGTGGAGCAGGCTCAAGGGGCCACATGGCCCACTCCTGCTCCTATCTGTTATGATCCTATGTTCCTAGGCATGGCTATTCACCTATTAAAATTATACAAGAACACAAGATATAGGAGCAGGAGTATATGGCCCGTTGAGCCTGCTCTGCAATTTGATACTATAAAAGCTGATCTTGGACTTCAATTCTATTTTCCTGCCTGCTCCCCATACCCTTTAATTCATGACAGACTAAAAATCTGTCTATCCCAATCTTAATTGTATTCAATGATGGGACATCCACAACCCTCTGGGATATAGAATTCCAAAGATTCACAACCCTTTGAGTGAAGTAATTTCTCCTCATCTCAGTTCTTAATGATTGGCCCCTTATCCTGAGACTATGCTCCCCTGTTTTAGACTCCCCAACTAGAGGAAACAATCTCTCAGCAACAACCCTATCAAACTTCTTCAGAAATTTGTAGGTTTCAATGAGATCCCCACTCATTCTTCTAAACTCCAGAAAATATATGCCCAATTTATCAGCCTTTCATCATAGGATAACCCCCTCATATCAGGGACCAATTTAGTGAACCTCTGCTGTAACACCTCTAATGCAAGTATATCCTTTCTTAAATCTGGAGACCAAAACTGCACACAGTATTCCAGATCTGGTCTCACCAAAACCCTGTATAATTGTAGTAAGGCTTATTTATTCTTGTACCCAACCCCCTTGCATTAAAGCCTAACATGCCATTTGTCTTCCTAATTGCCTGCTGCACCTGCATGCTAACTTTCTGCATTCCTTGTATGTGCACATCCAACTTTCTTTAAACATTATCACCTATAAGTTTCACACCTTTTAAAAAATATTCTGGTTTTCTATTCTTATGACCAAAGTGAATAACTTCACACTTCCCTACATTGTATTGCATCTGCCATCTTGTTACCCACCCATTTAACATGTGTATATCTCTTTGCAGCCTCTCTGTGTCCTCCTCACAGCTTCCTTCCCACACAGCTTGGTATCATAAGCAAACTTAGATACGTTACAATATAAAAACAAAAAACTGCGGATGCTGGAAATCCAAAACAAAAACAGAATTACCTGGAAAAATTCAGCAGGTCTGGCAGCATTAGCGGAGAAGAAAAGAGTTGACATTTCGAGTCCTCATGACCCTTCCACAGAACTCAGTCAGACCTGCTGAGTTTTTCCAAGTAATTCTGTTTTTGTTTTAGATACATTACTCTCTATTTCTTCATCAAAGTCATTGATACAGATTGTAAACAGCACTGATCCTTGCTGAGCTCCAGTATTCACTGCCCGCCAACTTGAAAAAGCCCTGCTTATGCCCTTTCTCACTTTCTATACATTAACCAATCCTCTATCTATTCTGAAATATTACCTCCAACTCCATGAGCCCTTATCTTGCCTATTCAGTCTTTGTGTGGCACCTTATCAAATGCCTTTTGGAAATCCAGGCATACTACACCTACTGGGTCCCCTTTATCTACCCAACTAGTTACATCCTCAAAAAACTAACAAATTTGTCAAATAGGATTTACATTTAATAAAACCATGTTGATTTGTTCTATCATATTATTCTAAGCACATTGTTAAGACTTCCTTAACAATAGATTCCATTTTCCCAACAATTGACGTTGGGCTAACTGCCTGTAGTTCATTGTTTTCTCTCTCCCTCCTTTCTTGAGGTGGTGGTGTAGTGGTATTGGCACTGGACTAGTAATCCAGAGACCCAGGGTAATTTTCTGGGCACCCCGGTTCGAATCCCATCACTGCAGATGGTGGAACTTGAATTCAGTAAATATTTGGAATTAAAAGTTTAATGATGACCATGAAACCATTGTCGAGTATTGTTAAAACCCAACTGGTTCACTAATGTCCTTCGGGAAGGAAACCTGCCATCCTTACCTGGTCTGGCCTCCATGTGACTCCAGACCCACAGCAATGTGGTTGGCTCTTAAATGCCATTCAGTTGTATCAAATCATTACAAAGTCTACTGCAGCAGTCCAAGAAGACAGCTCACCACCACATTCTCAAGGTCAATTAGGGATGGTCAATAAATGTTGGCCCTTATCCCATGAATGAATAAAAAAAAATTTGCCAACTTCCAATCTAATGAGACTGTTCTTGAATCCAAGGAATTTTGGAAAATCATAGCCGATGCATCCACTATCTCTGCAGCTGACTCTTTTAGAACCAAAGGAAGGAGGCCATCAGGCCCCGAGGCTTTGTTGGATTTTAGTCGCTTATGTTTCTCCAATACTTTTTTGTTGCTAATATTAATTTCCTTACTATTTGTAGCCACTAAGTTACCATCTATTTCTGGTATGAAACTTGTGTTGTCTTCTGCGAAGACAGATACAAAATATTGGTTTAATGCCTCTGCCATTTCCTCATTCCCCATGATAATTTCTCCTGGCTCTGCTTTGAAGTGACTAATGTTTAATTTAGCTACTCTCATCCTTTTTATATGCTTATAAAAACTCTTATAATCTGTTTTTATATTTTTGATTAGTTTACTGTCATATTCTATTTTTCCATTTTTATCAACGTTTTGGTGGCTCTCTGCTGGTTTCTAAAACACTCCCACTCCTCAGATTTGCAACTGTTTTTTTGCGACATTGTAAGCCTCTTCTTTAATTTAAAGCTATCTTTAACTTCCTGAGCGAGCCATGGATGAGTCTTTCTTTCTTATTGTTTGTCAATATAATGTATTTTTATGGAACATCTTGAATTGTTTCCTTAAAGGTTTCTCACCTTCATTTAGCACCATACCTTTTAGTCTATTTACCCAGTTAATCTTAGTCAGTTCTCCGCTCATACCTATGTAATTGGCTTTGTTTAAGTTTAAGATTCATTTGTGATCGGAGTATGTCATTTTCATACTTAACATGGAATTTAATGGCATTATGATCACTATTTCCCAGTGGAACTTTTGCTACAACATTAGTAATTAACCCTGCTTCATTATACAATACCAGCTATAAGATAGCTTCATTCCTACTTGGTTCCATGATGTATTGCTCCAAGAAACTGTCACAAGAACATTCTACAAGCTCATCTTCCAGGCCACACTTGTCAATTTGATTGTCCCTGCCTACATGAAGATTTAAGTCATTGACAATTATTACATTTCCTTTGTTACAAGTTCAAATAATTTCTTGATTAATGCCCTGTCCAACAGTATAGCTACTGTTAGGGGGCCTATAAACTGCTTCTACCAGTGTTTTTTGACTCTTGCTATTCCTAATTTCCACCCATGCTGATTCTTCTTCATGATCTTCTTAGGCCAGATCCTTTCTCATTAATCTCCTTGTGTCATCCTTTACTAGCAGGGCTAACCTCCTTCTTTCCCATTCTGTCTGCCTGTCTTTTCGAAATGTTGTGTAGCCCAGAATATTTGTTTCCCAACCTTGATCACCTTGTAACCATGGGCAGAATTTTTCCAGAATTGCACTAAGTGCGGTAGCGGGTAAGTACCTACTGACGAAAATGGCAGGGTTTCACGCTATATCTTCCCAAGCCCGCCTCATTATTTATGCATTCCCAGGAAACACGTTGTTTCCATGGCAGGTGGGTTCTCATTCATTCGCTCACCATCACCCTGTTGTTGCATCACGCTGGCCGCCATCTTTAAAAGGCAGCCGCCAGCTAAGCACTCATTGCCACCAGCTCACCACCGCTGTCCGGGAAACATGGCCAGAAAACACAAAAAGACTGCAGCCCCCCATTTCAACGACGGGCCCCTCGAGTGACTGCTGGATGCCTTGGAGGCCTGACGGGATCTGCTCTACCCCTGCCCTGGCCACAGGATGGGCAGCAATGTCACCAACCCAGCTTGGGAGGCGGTGGCAGTGGTGGTCAACACAAATACCCTGCAGAGGAGGACAGCCATCCAGTATCACAAAAGGAAGAATGATTTCCTCTGTTGCACCAGGGTAAGTCACTCTTTTCATTACTCCCAACTCACACATTCACAAACCCCTCACACAATAACGGGGCCTTCACTCACTGCCAGTGCAAGGGACATCACCATTTACTCTTTTGCACATACCGTCATTGTCCTCATGGGACCACTCAGCACCCATACAGGCCAAGCATACTTACCATCTGGCTCGGCAGGAGTCCTGAAACAGTCTCCCCATCTCTATCCATGCAGGACAAACTGGCTCACAACAGGAGGGAAAGGTTGCAGACAGGTGGAGGGATGCCAGAGATCAAAGTTCTGACAGAATTCAAAAACAGAGCCATCCAGCTGGCCAGCGATGACTGGGACCGGCTCTGTGCTGACAGTGAGGTCAGCGCTGCTCTACCAAGTAAGGATCCCGCAATGTAACATCGATCAGACAACTATGCTGTGAGTGATGAGTCCTCTTTCACAGGCCACTGCCATGCACTAATTATCTCCCCCTGCTTTCGCAGGTGCATCTGCCAAACAGCCGGTGGAGTCCATGGCCCAGAGCCTCCAATCAAGCCCCGAAGAAACCTCTGAAGAGGAATCTGAAGGCACCCTCCCCGAAGACCCATCACAGCGCTCACCCACACTCTCTGCCAGTGCAGAGACACACACTGCACTCCTCATATTGCAAGGCACGATGGAGGAGTCCATCCATCTTCAGGCTGAGGTGATAGCACCGGCATTGAAATACACCGAGGTCAACACTGGCAGGATGGCGGCCACCATGGAGACCTTGGTCCAGGATGTCACTCCTGCACTGTTGTGAGGGCTTAACTCCCAGGCTAATGTCATAGTTGGCCTCCAACAGTGTGTACATGAGTAGGGTGCTGGGCAGCTTGATCTCACTCCAGCTACCCCGTCCGCTCACGGAGTTACCCATAGGGAGGAGGATCAGCAGGTGCATGCTCCGGGGTCATCGACCCAGGTGACTCTGGGAGTGACGGGCCCATCTGAACCCTATCTTCTTGTGACCTTTGCAGATCTAGCTTCACAGGCCGAGGAAGGTGCCACTGCCACATAGCAGGACCCTGAAAGCAGGCCAGAGCCCTTCAGGTCTTGGCCCTCCAAGACACCCACCAAAGTCATCACAGACAGGGTGTCACAGTCAGCAGGCTGCCTCCACCTCTACTGTAGATGTCCGGGGAGCACCAAGATGTAGAGGCAGGGTTAGGAAAGTTAAATAAAAGTAGTTGCACAGCCTTGGCATGGGTGTTGATCACTTGTACATACTGTTCACTATTGTCAATAAACTCCTAAGAATGTCTCTCTGCCTTTGGCTCCTTGTTCTGATGAGCAGTGTTCCTGTCATTCAGATGTGAAACCTTTCTGCACAAGATAAAAGGCAGGTGTCTCAGTCCAGGGCCTCTTCCCTGTTCTGCATGTAGCCTTCAGACCACAGTGATGGTCCAGCCTCACACTTCCTGGAAACATTACTGGTGCCTGCACCTTGGCGGTGCTGGTCATTGCTGCTGGAATGTAGAGGGCAGGCGCCACAGAGTTCTCTCATTCTCTGTGTGCTCTCAGCACTTTTAAGGTGGGGCTGGCTCCCATCACACCAGCATCTGCGACGAGTGATGCTGTGCACCAGCTCCTGAAGGGCTGAGGTGCTGAAGGCGGACACAGCATCAGATGCGTCTAAAGTTTCATGGCTGCGTCTCTGAGATGATACTGATCACGGAGCACAAGCGAGCTGCCCTCAGCCAGATATTCTCAGAGGCCAAGTGAAGATCTGTGGAGTGTCCTCCATGCATGTTGTCATCAGCCTCCTGTGATCGAGCGACTATTAGGGCTTGCATTGCATTTCTATGACAGGAGCATTCTCACAGAGGGTACTTGCACTGCGATAAGCCAGGCTGGAGTCAAACATTCATAACTGCAATGTGAGGATCTATGGGGACACCTCACTGCATGGCGTCATCATCCTCCACAAATCTGGCAGCTATGAGGGCCTCCCGAGTACACCTGCCTCAAGCAACTGCCTCATCCCCATGGTCGTCACCACGGAGTACTCCCTCACTCTCATCCCTGTCAGTATCCTCCTCATCGGAGGAGACGTGCAGCTCCTCCAACTCCTCCTCCCCATTTCAGCGCCAGGTTGTAAAGGGTGCAGCAGATGCGTGACATCCTCTGTGGACTGTATTGCAGGGCCCCACCAGACTGGTCCAGGCACCAGAACTGCATCTTCAGCATCCTGATGGTCTGCTCCACCAAGTTGTGAGCTGCAGCATGAACCTCATTATAGCGTTGCTCTGCTGCAGTTTGAGGCCACCGCACAGGTGTCATCAGCCACGGCCTCTGCGTCCCTTGTCCCTTAGGAGCCAACCCTGCAGCCTCTGTGGATCCTGGAAGACTGCAGGAATCTGCGAGCGACTCAGGATATAGGTATTGTGCACACTCCCTGGAAACAGTGCGCATACCTGCAGGATGCATTTCTGGTGGTCGCACACCAGCTGCACGTTCAGTGAATGGAAGCCCTTGTGGTTGATGAGATCCACTGAGTGTAGCGACAGAGACCAGAGCGCCACGTGAGTGCAGCCAATCATACCCTGCACCTATGGGAATCCCGAGATCAAGCGAATCCAATGGCCCTTACATCCTGGCTGTCCCAGTTCCAGGCAAAATGCATAAAGCTGTGTGTCATGGAGATGATGGCAGCTGTGACCTCACGAATGCATTTGTGGGTTGCGGATTGTGAAATCCCGCAGATGTCACCTGTGGAGCCCAGAAAGGAGCCACTGGCATAGAAATTGAGCACCATGGTCACTTTCACAGCCACTGGCAGTGGATGCCCTCTATGTCCCCTTGGTGCCAAGTCCTGCAGTAAGTGGCAGATGTGAGCCACCAGGTCCTTAGACATGTGCAGTCGTCGGCATCACTGGTTCTCAGTCATCTGCAGGATTGGCAGGTGGTGTCAATTGGCAGGGTAGACCCTGGGCGTCAAGAGGCACCGACCAGCCACAGCTCACTGTCACTCCTGGGCAACATGTGTGGGAGCCCCAGCTGCCCCTTCTTCAGGAGGTTGCTGCTCCTGCCTTTGTGCGGCCAGATGCCTCAGTCCTCTCTCCTTCATCTTCTATGGTCTCTGAAGGCCATCAGGCATACAGCTAGGTCACCAGGATCCATGATCCAGACGTGGTCCTCCTGCAGCATGAAAGAGAGAGAGAGATGTGGTTATCATGGCTGTACTTGCACCTTTCCTGGCCCTAGGTGACCTCCCCTTAATGCTTCCCGAAGAGTACTGCTCACCCCTTGGATGGCCAGAGATGAGCACGCTGCATGGCTGCCCTGTCAACCTGCAACATGGCGGACACTGGTCCAAACTGGATGCTGAGATTGCAAGGGGCTGTGAATGCCTCCAGCTGTGACTACAACATGGCCAACATTGGCAAGGAGATTGTATAATGTGTGCAGTCCAACTGCTCCGCCTAACCTAAGGAGTGTAGCTGCCTCCAGGAACAAAGTGTCAAGGGAACTCCCGCCCTCCCTAATGCCCTGCAATGCCCACAACTCAGACCCCAGCTCAGAAATTCTAAGCTGACGTTGCCTTAGCTGCAGATATTCACTGCAGACATGGTTGCAGTGCATCCCACAAAGTCCCACATGCTGCAGTCATGACACACCACCAGCTCAGCCATTTCTGTCCAACCTTACTTATCTACTTAGTCAATTAGTTACTAATTTCCACCAATAAAATAATAGAAAGTTGCACTCACTTAGCTTGGAGACAAAGGAAGAAACCTCACTAACTACTGGAGGTAGAAAAAAGTAGAAAAAGGAGCACCTCTTGCCCCTCTGCATCAAATTCCCACATGCACCAAATTCCTGTTTGCGTCTCACTCCAGCATAGTCTCCTCACCGTGCATCCCCTTACTTTGTCTGTACAGTTGAGTCACTGGCATGGCAAGGGTAAATAAAGAATAAACATAGCCAAATAGAAAGTACCCCTGACAAAAAACCAGAACGTAGAAGCAATAGTCATATACCTGAGAGTAAGATCATTACAATATTGATAAAATCTGATAATTTGCTTAATATATTTTAGATTTGACTTTCTATTAAATAGCATATAACTGTATCAACATAAAAATGTTCACAAGAATGACATATTTGTCAACTTATGCTCTGTATTTTTACCCCAACATAATGAGCATAAGGAACCAGATAACAGAAGCTTTAAAGTTATGTTTATAAGGAAACATTAGTCAAAGGTGGCATTGTTTAAACTGTTATCCTTCCACCTCCCCCTCCCCTTGAAGATGTTAGTATTTTGTTTATCTCTGTACCATCCTTTTTGATCTGCAAGATGTGCTTTAAAGAAACAATTCCTCAGAAATTGCACTCCTCCTTAATTTTGAGCTTCCAATAAGCCGTGCTGGCAGTGCAGCGTTCATAAGGCAGAATTTTGCCGCTTGGCAGGAGCGGGTGGGGGTGATCCAGAAGCCAATCACCGCCCGCAATCCACAGTGCACCATGATTTTATGTGAGCAGACCAATTAAAGCCTGCCCAGCGTGATACGTGAGCGGCAGTGCTGGGCACTGCCTGTGCAGGTGGGGTGAGGAGGGTGAGCAGGCCTAGCATGCACTTCACGCATGCACGTGAAAAAGCGCTGAATAATCTCCATGAGGCACAGAGCTGCTCAGGGAGGTGAAGAATATATTGAAAAAATTATTAAACAGCAGAAAAAATTAATAAAACATGTCCTCTCATGTGACTCTGTCACATAAGCATGGACATGTTTTTAATTGAAAATTAAAGCTTTTATTTCATTTGTTTTTGCTTTTGGGAATCTCATCCCACCCCTGAACAAGGCTTCCAAAAAAATGCAAAGGCCACTTGGTCTTTTCGCCTGCCTGTCAACCATTAGGTTGGATGGGCAGTGAAAAATTCAGGACAATCAATAAGTTAGTGGCCTTAATAGGCCTTTTAATTGTCGATGGGTGCACTGCCAGCTCCGGTGTGTGCCCGCCAACCGAATTATCGCTTGACTGTGCGAAGATGTTGGGACGCTCGCCAGTCATCATCGCATGTCATTTCACGCTCGGTCGGATTATGAGGTGTGAAGTGGATTAAAACCTTTTGTAATTGATACTTTGAATAGGTTATGTGTGATTACTTTTATGAGGTTTTAAAATGAACAGTTATCTTAAAAGGAGATTTTCAGTGTTTCAGAGGCGGATTTGAGGCATTGGAGGGTGTTCACAAATCTGCAAACACCTCATCTGCCCAATCCTTCAAGCACTACCTGCCCTACATGTGGCAGAGTCTGCAGATTACACATTGTACTTATTAGACATTTCAGAACCCATCAAACCAGTGTGCAAGCAAATCAACCTGAGGGAATACCTAAGAAGAAGCATTCACATGCCATTTTATTTTAGTAATTACTTTCTACCTACAGTTTTTCACTTTGATGTGCCAGTGACATATGGAAATGCTGGATGTGGGGGTGCAAAATTTGAGACCGAATTGAAATGCAGATTATGTATTGGGATGTATCACCTGTGTTCTTTTTAAATTACTATTGGAATCCCATATTTGTTAGCAACTTCACCTGAACCCCACCATTGCTGGATGTATGTCCAAAAGTACAGTTTCAAAATGACCTCCTGTCTTCAGAACATAGATTCTTAAAGCTATATGTCACTGATTTTCCAAGTGACAATGAAGATGTCTTTTATTAGCCATTTTGATTTGTTTTCACAAACTTTTTTTGGGCCTGTTTTTGTGTGTGGATATTTCTATAGTTCACTGCTGAACTTTCCTTTTTTTTCTGTCACCACCTTTGACCACTAAGTGGAAAGCAACCTTGCTGCATAGGCTGGGCATTCCTTTGGGAATTCCTCTTATTACAAGAAATTAGAGGATAAAGAAGAGTTCTACAGGAGTTCTACAGGCATGAGTAGAAGTATGTTTCCTTAACAGTGCTGGAGTTGGGCAGTCCCTCAGCTTGTCTTGAAACCTAACTGGGACATACCACAGAGTTGCAATGAGGTCATAGAATCTCCACATCAGGGTACTGTCCAGAAAATTTCCCCATGTGATGAATCCATATTGAATAGACTTGTTGGCAATGGAGCTCTATATCCCTATGGCATCAACCAGGCATTCCTGAAAGGATGGCCAGCTGTATGTACGACCTCTGTTCAGGGAAGAACACCATTACAGATTATGCTGGAGTTGCTTTGTGCTGCAATGTAGACTACATTTATACAATTAAACAGATGTGAGTAATTTCAGCCTTGGTTCATTGGTAACATTCACCTCTGAGTCAGGGAATTGTGAGTTCAAGGCCCACTCCAGAGACATGAGCACAAAATCGAGGTTGAAGTTTCAGTGCGTCACTGAGAGAATGCTGCCAGGTGCTGCCTTTCAGCTGCAACATTACACTGAGGCTCTATCTGCTCTTTAAGATTAATGAAAAAGATCCCATGGGAGTATTAGAAGAGCAAACAAATTGGGCTGGCCAACATTTATACCACCCTAAGCAAATTGACTGACAATTTACCTTAATTATGGGACATTGCTGTGTGCAAATTGACTGTTGTATAACAGTACAACTTTGGTTGTATGCTTGCTGCCTATTTATGCTTGGGATGCACACTGAAGTCATGAGCCACGTGGTCAGGCAGATAGCCATTCTCATCCAGTAGCCATTGTCTGGCTTGCTGTGGCAGTTAAAATCCAGATGATACAAGGAATTGCTGCAGGATGAAGGCATCATAACTGCTGCAAGGATACCAAGTATTGACCTGCCTGATTCACTTTGTATGGTCACACGCTAACTGGATGCTGAAGGAGTGGAATCCTTCCTTGGTGCGGTACATTTCAGAGTTGGCATGTGGTGCCCACGAAGTGAGATGCACGTAGCTAATGGCACCCGGCAGCATGGAGAAGCCTGAAATCTTCATGCAGTCATATACTTTCTCCACCTGCTTCTCTCTGGCAAGAGAAAATCAAATATATTCAAGACAGCTTACAAAGAGTCTCAAGGATCTCCCTTACACAATGGTGGATGGTGAACTTGGAGATGGTGTAAGTATCATCTAATGCAGTCTATAAGGTAAATTTTTGCCCAATCAAAAGAGTTGTTATTGAGAGAATGGCAAAAACGCAAGAGATTGCACCATGAATGGTAGGATACTAAAAAATATAGAGGAACAGAATGGTCTTGGTGCACAGGTTCCAAAAGTAGCAGACTGGTAGATAAGGTTGTTAAGAAGGTGTATGGGATGATTTCCTCTATTAGCTGAGGGATAGAACATAAGAGCAGGGACGTTATGTTAGAATTGTATAAAACATTATAGCCACAGCTACAATACTAGTCACCACATTAAAGGAAGGATGCGATTGTACTAGAGAGGGTCCCCCTCCTCTATCAATTATCATGCTGTAAGAGGATATTGATGACCATGGATTATTCTTGGCAAAGTACTGCAGTGGTGTGCCATTGAATTCTGCAGTATGGCTGACCAGGAAAGCTTCCCACTCTTACCATCTGCCATCAGGTTTATTGGAAAGATTTGGTCATGTTACAAACACACCTTCCATGGTCATCAAGTCTTGAAATGGGACTTGAACACAGAGCTTCTGGCACAGAGATAAGAACACTTTTGACATGCCGCAGCCATTAGTCAGCCAACACATTCATCCTTGTGACCTATTGGCTTCTACACCTATTGGAAAGCAAAAAGACTCATTACCCAATTTGGTGATGCTCGACTGTCAGTCAAACAACTCTTTTTTCCCCCATTTTCAATATTTTTACATCTGTTCAAAGAAACATTTTACAAATGTTCAAAGAAAATGTCAAAAAAAGAATCTTTTTTAATGCCCCGATGATTTTTCTCCACTGTTGCACATAGCAGTGTCCTGGAGATTGGTCTTCAATCCCTGGAGTCTCCAGGCCAATTCTGGAGGGTTTTGCTCTCTAGTAGCCATGCATTTCAGAAAACCATATATCTCAATCCATTTAGTTTTCAAGACAGAAGCACCTTTTATTAGAATGACAAGATGATGGACACTGCATCACATGCAGACGAATGAAAGGGACGATTTTTACACAATTCATGAAAGACGGTGCTTTTTTAATTGGGGAATGTTTAGGAGCTCGGCCACATTATTGGCCATGTACCAATTTCGAGGTTGCAAACTCCAAAAGGAGTTGGAACAAATGACTCCACTTTCGGCCACTTGAGTTTTGTGCTAGGGTTTTGAGGGTTCCCTCTGAGTGGTTGTCGGAGCAATTTACAGGCTGAAATCTCACTGGGCAATGCCACCGATTACGAAACAATGAGTGACACTAAAAACACTGATGTCACTGTTAACAAAAACAGAACACCGCAGGTAATCTGAACATTATCACTATGCTTTGCGCACAAGCCTTTTCAGAAAGCTCCATGCTCCAGCGTAGCAGGCACTGAAAGTAACATAGAAGGTTGCGATTGTATTGCTAAATATACTTTTGTGTAAAAAAAACTGATCTGCGTTAAAAGGGCGCAGCTGGAAATGTGAAGTGAACAGGGTCAGTGAACTCACACTTCCCCTTCAGTGACTGCTCTCTATTCTGCTTTCCATGAATTGCGCTTGTTTCCTCAGAAGTTCGATTCAAGTTGTGATTTTCCAGCCGCTCAGACTGAAAGTGCCGTTCTGAATTTGAAAGCTGACATTTAGAGACGGTGATTTTCACTGTTCGGGTTTACTGAAAGCTGCATGCGAATCCCCCGTTCACTGGGAGTTGTGTTTTCTGTCACAGAAACTTAACTTCACCAGCACGGGTTTTAGGATAATTTTATTCGCATTCCTCCTCCCATGCGCTCATGAAACTTGAGGAACTGGGGCGAAAGGTTCTCCACACTAAACTCATGCTTGCCATTTCGTTACCAATAGCGCCCAGGAAATTCCCCTCCTCTGAAATTGCTCTCGAGCTTTGTAGTGGGCAGGAAGTGTCTGGGTGTGTTTTGGGGGCGACATTTGGCAACACATTCACGAGTTAAATGCGAGATAATGCAGCCAGAGGAAGCACTTAGCATTATTATAGTAGAAATCAGCTTTATAGTCCAGATTTCTCGCGATTTTAAACATTGGATTCCCATGTTACGAAGCTACTACACAAATGTGTGCATCTTATATACTTTATAATTAACGGGGTATTCACTTTGTGAGGTCAATGTATATTTTAAGTGTTTATTTTCATACATAATTGATTTGCCAGATTATTACAAATGGGCTTCCCAGCTGACAAAACAAAAACCCATACAGGGCACCCAAATCCTACAGCTTGCTCTGCCAACTTAACTGTGGCAGAATGGGCACCGCTGAGGTCTGCTTGGATTCTGCAGGGGATACTTTGGGTTATGATAGGGTCAGCTCAATAAAGTGTCTGCAGTACGGTTTCCAACTCTGGACATATGCTTGGAGGTTTCATTACATGGCCTCCTGCCATCCTTGCCACTGGTTGTCCGACATGTCCATCCACATAGTGCCCCACCTTGTGGTGCCAATCTGAAAGGGAACATAAGTTACATTACTTGATTGACAATGATGAATCATCCAGCCCTTATTCCAATGTCTAATATTCTATTAAATGTTCAAAATTTCCTCTTTATATAAAAAAACACAAATCTCCTGGGTTGCTTGTGCAGTGTCCTGGTGATTGATTTTTAATTCTTGAAGACTCCAGGGCAATCTGAGTTTTCAGTCCAAGTCCGCGACACTGTGGAGCAACCACATCAGGAAGGTGAAATGGGAAAAAAAGCAGTGCTACCAAACCATAGTGGAGGCCAGTCTGAGGTAAGATTTTTTCGCTCATCAATCACCCTTTTATGAGTGAACTGCGCATGACTGTGCTGGTGTGCTTCTGGAGCTGCTCCAGACCTGAATCCTAACCTGTAGCCCGAGGTCAGCTCCAGAACTGACCTGTAGAATGGCTCTACTCAGCATCCAGGTCATTAGGTAGAATGGAATGGAGGTGTTGGCTGAGGTTTTCTGAATGGGACAGCACTCAAGATAGCCCCACCTTCCCTGACGCCATTGGCCATCTTCTTTCTGGTTGTCCCAACCATGTGAAAGGTGTTTCCTCAAAGTGTTCGTGAGCTAAGAATCTGTGTGTGTGTGCACGTAGCCCCCTTCTAAATATGTGAGTGATTCAATTGAAAAATAACCAGCAGCAAAGCTTTAGTTTTAAACAAGATGAAGGTCTGTTTATTATAAAATTACTGCTGTAAGTTACTTAAGTAAAAGTAATAAAGTTACTAACTGAATACATACAAAGATTAAATGCAGATAAGGATAAAATATACTTATAAAGTTGAAATTCAGTTCAATCCTTTAAGATATTACTGCAGGCCTATAGCTTGTAGTTGAAGTGTTGGCTGTCTGGAGCGAAGGGTTAAACTTGAAGAGTTATGTTCAGCAGCTGCAATGGCTTCTATAGTCAATTAGTTGGTGTTTGCCTTTTCAGGTGGACTCAGCAAGTCAAGCAGTTTTTGCGAGAGAGAGAGAGAGGGTTTCTTGCCTCTCATTCGTTCTGCAGTTATGACACTCAAAGATTATCGAGGTTTTTTTCAGCAGAACAACAGTTGATTTCTAGAGACCTTCCTCCTTGTTCTCCCTTGACTGAGAACCCTCTCTGATGATGTATCTCAGATTTCTTTCTGTGGGTTCTGCACACATGGCAATCGCAGCCTGTCTTTATCACAACAAAAATAGAATGGCTGCTATGTTAATTTAGATGAATCATTATTCCACTGGGCAAAGAAGTTAATTACATTGAGGCCCTTCACAGTCCTTTCCTGCCTCCTGTTTACTCAGAAGTCAAGTGGTGTTCACTCCTTAAAGAAGATTCAAAATGGACATCCCAGGAGGAAGCTTTGCATTTTAATGACTCTTCATAGCCAGCTCTGGAGATAACCGAGCCTGATAAGGTTTGAGCAAACACAGAAGGGTGCCAAGATGCCTGTCCATACCTCCATTTTGAAAAGAGGTTTTAAACTCTATTTAACGGTTTCAAATCAAAGTATCTTCAAAACAATTGCCCTTAAAATCTATAATACCATAATTACACGTTCATGACATTGGTGAACAGAACTTCTGCCTGCCCATGTCCCCAAGAAGTTATTGGCTTGGTCCATCATTTCCAGATCCTGCCCAATTTGCACCCCCTGCACTGTACTCCCAACTTATTTACGCCAGGAGTACACTTCTGGTCATAGTTTTTCTTTAAATTGCCAATGGTATATTGTAGTGGGTAAATATAGTAAGCTAGTAAATGCCTAGAACATTAATGCCTGGCATTTTAATGTATTCTGGCCATAAACTGTGATTAATTATGATCAGCCATTAGTTCCAGAGAAAGATTTAGGAAAACATTGCAAAGCACCAGCCTATCAGTGGCTATGCATGGCATACTGGCTAACTGAATGCCAACCTACAATCTGAAAGAGGGGAAGAAATGGAGTAAAGCAAAACCAGTTATAGAGGAAGATACTGCCCTGGAATTTTTTAGAAATTATGCATAACAATTATGCAGTCTAGTTAATTTTCAGTGGGATTTCCCTTAATTTTGGAGTGATTATTTTTAACATGTTGGTAATAGGTTATTTTAAAGGAATTATCCTATCTGCAGTTTCAAATTTAAAGATACACGACTTATGAGTGGAAATAAGATTGCTAAAATTATGTAATATCTTACTTCTGTAGAGTAGCATGCAGTAAATTACATTCCACAAAGTAAATTTGCCTTTGTCGTTAGAAATTAGCAAGCTTGGAGTGTTTTCAAGAATTATTTGCTGCTTTTCCCTACTCCAGCTTTTGTTTTTATTCTTCTGAACCTTTTGCACCAGTGAAGTAAGTGATATGATACAAGCTGGCACAAAGGCTGTTATACCCAAATTCTGTCCATTTGTCAGATCTAGAAATATATTCTGTCACTCCCATTATTCAGCCCTCACTTGGAAAAGCTCCTGACACTTTGATCAGCTTAAAGCATTCTGAGTTAACTTTTTCTCTGCTTGCAAATCTGTAAGTCTGCTCTAAATACCTTAACTTAACTTAGCATAACTTAATGAAAAAGAAGCTTCAACTACTGTTGCTGGCCCTTCTAGCAACCTTGCTATCTGGTTACTTGCGTAAGGTTGTCTCTTTAAACTTCTGTTAATTCACTTTCCCACCTTTGTTCCAACTTGATGATTCGATTGCTACCTCTACCAAAGAGAAAAGCTGATCTTCTGGATCAGTTTTTCCTCCAATTCTAATTTTAATGGTCTTAACAAAGAACCTTCCTCCAATATTTCATTGTGTTTTACCATCATCTCAAGAGAGGCTCAGGGCCAATCCTTTTTGGAATCCTTGATTGTAAAGATATGTGCTTCTAATTATATCCTGTCCATGTTGCCTCCTCGGTCTTCCTGACTTCCAGTCCACATTTCATCTCCTTGGATATTTGCTCATGTTCATTTTAACTCTAAAAAAAGGCAATGCCTCATATCATCCTCACCACTGCTAATTCCCCGTCAATCTGTGCTTGTAAAGTTATGGAAGCTGCTATTGGATCTTACAACATGCCAATTTGTCAGTTCTGGCCTTATCCATGATCACTAGTATGGTTCCTGCATCATCATTTCACTCTTCACTCTTTTGAATTGTGCTTTCGATAATCTATTTGTCATTTTTTTGGACATCCAAAGTTAACTTGGGACCCTTCAGACTTATTCTTCTCATAATGATCATGAGACAAATCAAACACTTGTTACATAATAAGCTATCTATTTCTCACATTTTATCTTGGAATGCTACTCCCAATTTCTCTTATCTGCTTGTCTTTCTTTATGCTCCAATGATTCTTTCTTTTCCTTTTTCAACTGCAAATGTGGCACTCATCTGTTCATTCCCCTCTCAGAACCCTCATTGTATTGAAGTCAAGACTTCTCACATTCTGCCACCCTGACTTATTGGCTAAACTGTCCAGCGGGAAACTGACAGTGTCAGTTGGACCAACCACTTTAATTGAAGTCAATGGAGTTGGAAGAAATGTAAAATAAGCTGCTTACTTACTTTCACCCATTTTACACTTTCACACCAAGCAAGATCTTACCTTAAGGACTTCATGAACAGAGGTACGTCTGATAACCCAAAAGCAAAGGGAAGCCCCTACCTTTCTACCCAAATGTTATTTTGCTTCTGGAGTTGTTTCTGGTAGATTTTTGTTGATGCAGTAAATTCAAGAAAAAAACTTTTCAGTCTTGGTTGCCACAGAATGCAGATACCCTCATTCCTCAGTCCCAATTCTTCCTTCCTTTCCTAGAGTTATTGGGCAGAATCTTTGGCTCGGTGAGTGGGGGCAGGGCCCACTCGCTGAGGCGTAAAATGACACGTGGTGACGTCAGGACGCATGCCCGACATCACTGCACGTCATTTAGATATTGCGTTCAGCGGACACACGTCGGAGGTAGCTGCGTGCCTGCCGAACTGTCAATGGCCTACTAAGGCCATTAAAAATACAATTAAACTTGTTAGCAATGCTGCCTTACGGTTGGCGGGCAGGTGAAGAGCCCAGGCGGCCTTTGCATTTTTCATGGAACATCATCCACAGGTGAGATGAGTTTTCGTGAACATTTTTCAAGCGTTTTATAAGGTTTTTAATAAAATTAATGGACATGTCCCAGCTCATGTGAGAGTTTCACATGAGGGGACATGTCCTTAAATTTTTTTTTAACCTTTAATCATACGTTCATAAGTGAAAGTAATCTCCCTGAGACACCTCTGTGCCTCAGGGAGATTTCTGTGCTCTTTTGTGCACATGCGTGAAAGAATACACTCCCCGACTCAGGCAGTACTTCTGGGTGCATGTCATGCTGGGCAGGCCTTAATTGGCCCGCCCATGTAAAATGACGGTGCCCAGCTAATCAGGGGCACCTACTGGCTGCATGTCTACCCGCACCCGCCCCCACACAGCCCCCCCGACGGGGAGAAAATTCTCCCCATTGACTCTTGATTGGGTATGGTTTTACGATTGCTGGAAAGGACCATAATAAGACGTCTCAGTCCACCTGGCAAGTGTCAAAATCTCAATCACCCACTCCCTCAAATTTCTAGAAAAGAGGTGAAATATAAGCTGGTTGAGGTGGGTGGGACAAGGAGAGCTGGATAGAGGGCCAGTGATAGGTGGAGGCAAAGAAGAGATTGCCAAAGATGTCACCTTTGGGAAAAGACAAAAAAGGACAAAGAGGTGTTGTGGGTGGTGATATTAGCTAAGTAATGTGCTAATGGTGACATTAAGAGTAGAAAGCAGGACGAGCAAGTATCAGGTAGCCATAGTAGGGGTGGGGTGGGGGGAAGGGATAGAAATAAGCTAAAAGGTGGAGATGAAACAATGGATGGAAATACATTTAAAATAATGGAAATAGGTGGGAAAAGAAACCTCCCTGTCACTTGCCATTTCAACACACCACCCTGCTCTCATGCCCACATGTCCATCCTTGGCCTGCTGCAGTGTTCCAGTGAAACTCAACACGTACTGGAAGAACAGCACCTCATCTTCCGACTAGGTACTTTACAGCCTTCCAGACTGAGTATTGAGTTCAACAACTTTAGATCATGAACACTCTCTTCCATCCCCACCCCCTTTCCGATCCCCGTTTTTCCAATAATTTATCTTTTTTAATATATTTTTCTTTTTCCTTTTATCCTTTTTTGTCTTTTCCCAAAGATGACATCTTTGGCAATCTCTTCTTTGCCTTCACCTATCACTGGCCTTCTATACAGCTCTACCTGTCCCACCCACCTCAACCAGCTTATATTTCACCTCTTTTCTACATTTCCTCAGTTCTGATGAAGAGTCATACAGACTTGAAACGTTAACTGTATTCCTCTCCGCAGATGCTGTCAGACCTGCTGAGTTTTTCCAGCTATTTTTATTTTTGTTTCAGATTCCCAGCATCCACAGTATTTTGCTTTTGTGCTCAAATACCTATCTGATTATTGCTCAATGTTTTTCCAGCTAAATGATTCCACTGATTCATAGGGCATTCTATTCCTCATGCTCATGACACCACTGTAAAGTAAATTTAAACTGCCCACCTTCCCTCTTCTAAGCTTGAGCCCATTTACACAGTGGCTGTCTTGTCCTCAGGACACTCCAGAGTGCTTTACAACCAATGGATTACTTTTGAAGTGCAGTAACTGTTATTATGGGCAATTATTGAGTCAATTTGCACATAGTAGGTTTCTACAAAAAGCTAGTGTTGCAATGATCAGAAAATCTGTTTTTGTTGCTGTTGGTTGAGGGAGCAATGTTTGCCTGGACATTGGAAACATTCTGCTCAGCTTTTTCCTAAATAGGCAAATGGAACACCTCAAAAAAGATGATGTCTCTAACAATACCATGGTTCAATTTATCAGTTTTCTTAAGGACCTTGAATAATTCAATAATATTTCACTTGAGCCAATGCTCCCTCAAAACAATCAATCCCAGGGCATTCGACAATTCCGAAGCTTTCTGCGGTTTGTTTGTCCTTTTATGCACTTCCTACACGGCACTGCCTCCACTGCCTGGATATCCTTGCTGTTGTACACCGTGCTGCGGGTCTAGTTGTACAATACATTGTATGGACTTTATGTCACCCGTACACTTTGGCTCTATTGTTGCTGCACACTGATGTTGGAAAATTCAAAGAGTATCAAAGGAACAATATTGGATCGTGGAACCAAATTTTGGCAAGTGAAGGATAATGAAGTTTGTAATGAACGTTCTCAAACTGTAAATGGGATGGATCGCTACGTGACAAATGTAGTTCAACAAGAATGGGGAAAGAAAAATCTTGTTATGCAAGATTTTAAATAGAGGAGTACACATTCTTTGGTATGTTTTGAAGCTTTAAATTTAAAGGATATGAGAAAATGGATGGGAAGGGGACTTAGTGGATAGCTCTATCAGAGAGCCAGCACAAACTCTGTGCTTTAAAATGATAAGATTCTATAACAAAGACTATTCTAAGGACCCAGGATTAACTGTGCTGTCAAACATCATACAAGCACTGCTCTTTTCAGATTTATGAACAGATTAAGTACATGCAACTTTTTCCTTCCCTGTTCTGGATAATTTGTTGACTTCCTAAATGTGCTGTAAGTATTGACTTTTTTTTTAGAGTCATGTACAAATAACAGAACATTATTTTTCCACATTTTAACTTTTTCCTTAACGCTTGTAGTGTAACTGTGAGGAATTAATCTCAATTATGACAATTTCCAATTTATTCGAAGAATATGATATTGGTAATGATTAGTAAAATGCTATTTTCCAACATGGTTTTGACTGGCTCCTACACACCTGTAATATGCACTGCAAAACAACTATGTTGAACAATATTCAACTTTGATATTTAAGTTAATCAGTCATGCAAATTGTAAATGAATTTATGCATATTTTTTAAAGTTGTGTTTATTTGTGTACCTAGTTTGTAGTTCATTTTTATCAGTGAGTTGCTAAGTATTAAAGGACTATTGCTGTTGAAATGGGGAGTTTCTTACACTCTGTTACTGGAACAGTGTAGGATAAACTATTCTGATAATTTAAATGGGAAAGTTTGCATTGCAATACTTGCTATAACCTACTACATCAATTATTGTTTATTTCATATTTTTAATGTTAGTTTTTGTTTACATATTTAACCATTGACACTGTCATTGTAGCAAATGAAAATGCTTCCAGAACATGACTTCCTGTGTTGTATAATAGAAAAAGCATTTTAACAATTTTTACATTTTAATTTATTTGTGGCATAAAGTAGTACACTGACCGTAACAACCAAATAACCAGTTTCTTGTTTGTATTGAGATCTATAGTGAAGCACCAAAGCACAATAAAGCTTAATTCCACAGTATTTCAATAAATCAAATAGTACTGATGTACTGTAATACTTCCAACCACACGTTGATGCAGAGCAATTCATGTTCTACATGAAGCAGACACTTGTTTTAACTGTGTGCTAAGAGGAGACAGTGTTCTGTAGTTCGGTTGAGATGAAAGGATTTGTTTAGTGGAAGTAAATATCATCACACTTTTCCATGCATAAACTAACTTCCTCTTATCTATTTAACAAGATCATAGACAGTCTTAATACAGTAATTAGGAAGAAAACTGTTTCCTATGGCAGAAAGATCAATAACAAGGGGTACAGAACTAAGGTGATAGGCAAAAGAACTAGAGGCAACATGAGGACACATTCTTTGCACAGTGAGCGGTTGTGATCTGGAATACATTGCTTGAAGTGGTTGATAGAAACAGATTCAGTGGTAACTCTCACAAGGAAATACTTGATTTTTTTTACAGGGCTGCGGGGACAGAACTGGGGAGTGGAACTAATTGGATAGCACTCTCAAAGACTCAGCACACAACAGAGCAGTGGGCCAAATGGCCGTCTATGCTGTGCCATTCTCTGATTCTATAGAATCACTGCACTCCAAACATAACTCAATATCTGAGATAGCCATGTGCCAAATGAAGGGAACTAGTATGTTATTTAAAAGCTGGGTGTAACTACTTTCAATGAAGACAAAAATAAGTTGATAAATTGCTCCTAAAGAGTCAAACAATCTTGATACGTTAGAGAGAAAAATCTCCTGTGATTTATGATAGTCTCTTTCCCCTGAACTTGAAAGATTGCAGATTATTGTAATAAAAGCCTCTTCTCACTGTTACCTGTAACACTGTATTTATATTATCAACTTTTTTCTAATGTCACAAGTGGAAAAATACACACTAGTGCAGTGGGACAAATACTTCAAAGTTAAGGATGAAGCATGTTGTTTAGGATTAGCTAGATAGAACTACACCATACTGGAATGTCTCCTATTGATGCTGGGCTATCAAGATGGTAAAATATGTTCCCATCTAATTCTAACAACCCTTGAGCACAAAAATGCATCATTTTTAAAAACAATACAACTACATGACTAATCAGCATAAGTTTTTGTAAATATGTCAACTTCCTGTGATTTTATAATCCTGCTTTCTGGCCCACTCATTTGATTATTACACCTTCTCTGGAGCATCACCACATTTCTAGTGGAATTAGCAGCCACCTGGGCAGCCCAGTTTTAATGGCACGGTAGTGTGCTCTGCTTGAAGGCAGGTCCTTGCTTATTATCTGCTAATGGTTCATCCTGAGCCATTTTCTTGGCAATTTTTGTCAGTGGTAGCTTGTACTTGCCTTCCACCCTCAGGGACAGGACAAGCAGATAGGCCTCAAGACTACATCAGCTGGAACAGGAATCGAATCCACTCGGTTAGCATTATTCTAAACCACAGGCTATTCATTTAACCAACTGAGTTAATCAGCCCCCAGTTTTAACAGTATCTGTTAACTATTTAATGTTGCAATTCAAAATCAAAGTTATTATGTGTGGAAGGAATTCTTTGACATCTCCCAATATTCTTAAAGGATTAGAGTTATGTTATTTATAGCATTATCTGAAAAGCACTTGATTGTGTTACCAACTCACAACTTGCTTCAACTGCTTGATTAGAGATGCGTTGTTTAAAATAATGTGAAAGGTTGCTTAATTTAATGCATTAACTCATGATGAATAGATTCAATGTACTGGTTTTAACTGATAAACATATGATACAAAATCATATAGTATTTCTGAATAAATGCATAAAAGACCCAAAATAATTACATACTTTCAAATATTTTAAATGGACCATGGTTTTAATTGCTGCATTTCCATTTATCTCTAAAATATTACAACTATCATTTTCCTTACATAAAAATATTAATTACGGCATTTATCTACAAGATAGAAAAAGATGACAAATGCAAAAAACATATCTATGGGAAGAATTTTCCTGTCGGCGAGGGGGGACGGGCCCTGCTTGCCGACGCATAAAATGACGCGCAGTGATGTCGGGTGGGCATCCTGACGTCATCGCGCATCATTTAGATTTTCAGTTTGGCACCAAAGGCCTATTTAGGCCTGTTAAAAACTAATTAAAACAGTTAAATGAGCTGGCCATCCAACCTTACGGTTGGCGGGCAGATGAAGAGCCTAGGCGGCCTTCGCATTTTTCATGAAACCTCATCCACGGGCAGGATGAGGTTTCATGAAGTGTTTTAAAATTCAATAAAAATTAATTAAAAAATTCATTGACGTGTCCCAGCTCATATGACACTGTCGTGAGGGGACATGTTTTAAAAGTTTTTTTTCTCTTTATTTAGATATTTCAACCTTTAACTGATCTCCCTGAGGCACAGAGGTGCCCCAAGAGCATCACGCTAGGCGGGCCTTAATTGGCCTGCCCACATAAAATGGCGGCAAGGCCCCGGTTGGGGATGCCAATCGGGTTCACGCTCGCTCCTGCACAACCACCCCCCTGACGGGGGGAAATGTGTTATTAAAAATCTTGCCTAGGGTATATCTTCCTGTGCGCCAACCTTGCATATGCTCGTATGTCTGCATTTACCATTGCAAATTTCGATGTTAATATTTTCCATCCAATTTTGCAATGTCAACTTTCACAAAGTAACTGCTTGGTCTGGCAATTTGGTAGTTCTATAGAGTGAATTTCTGGTGTCTCTGCACACTTCATCTCCATCGTGCATATAAAAGAACTTTACATTTATCAACTGAGGATAAACAATGCAACAGGCAACTTACTTGCACTTAATGTCTTTTAATAAATATTTCTTTAAAACTTCAGCACAGATCAGTGTGAACATTGCAAATTTTGAAGGTTAATAAGAAGAAAAATATAAATTTATTTAACAATATAAATTTATTTAACAATATAGCTATATATTCAATAAAAAAAATTAAGAATTGATTCTTCTTTTGATGTGACTGAACTTTTTACCCCAGCTTCCTGATAAGTAATAATACCTTTGCCCCAGATAAAGAGATAAATAATAAATAAATACTTAAATAAATAAGTTGTTCTGAGAGGAATGTTATGTTAGTATATTTGACAAAAATAGTACAAAAAAGGGAAATGATTCTGCTGTGCAGAGAATATTTAGATTTTGCACAGTTAGAATTTGGTTTCATTCAGATAGTTCATCACTCTGTTGATTGTGATAGTACGCAACTTGAAAGCCTGCAAAATTTTGCACAAAACTATTCTCTGCGGGAATTCAATGACATGTTCATCCATTGTTGAGCCATCTTCAGAATATGCGTCTTCGTAGACTGAATCAGAATTAAGAGCCTATGAACAAAAATATAAATAACTATAATTAGAACTTTGTATTATAAGCTTTAGATATTAATTATCTAAACAGAAATTACATCTAAACTAAGTAACAGAAGGTTTTTCTGTTATAGACATTCAAATAGGTGGACAATAAAATTCAAGGTATGCAGAGTAAGGAATTAGGTTTTTTACCCTTAGTTAAACTGAACTTAACTAGTTATCTAATGGGTACAAACCTACCCAAGAGTAGATGTAAAATAGAAGGAAATTCAAAGAAAATAGGCAACAGAAAAATGAAATAGAAATGGAAAGAAGTGAAAGAGCACTGTAGAACAATTAGAAAAAACACAAACTGAAATAGAATGGTGCACAGCCAACAGTGCATGGAAATGCATCTTCCAGTCCCGGGACCCCAACACATAGAAGAACAAGGGCAGCAGATGCATGGGAATATCATCCTAACATGGAAATATATTGCCACTCCATCGATATTGTTGGGTCAAAAGCCTGGAACTCCCTCCCAAACAGCAGTGTGGGTTTACCTACACCTCACAGACTGATGAAGTTGAAGAAGGTGGCTGACCACCATTTTCTCATGGGTAATTAGGAGTGGGCAACAAATGCTAGCCTTGCCAGTGATGCTCACATCCCATGAATGAATTAAAATAACACAGTAAAACGTGATTGGATGGGGTGGCAATAAAGGTATGCAACAAGTGGATTAAAGAGACAATGCTGGAAACATACAAAAGGTTGATTAGTACGTGAAAGATTAGAGTGTCCTGACTCCTGATGAAGGCTGACATCCAAATCATTAGTTTTTCTTTGAACCCTACACAGTTGAATGGACCACTGTTACACTGTTCATCTGCTGAGGTGAATTTGATGCACAGTGAAAGCTGCTTTATTGGGATATATGTATATGACTGACATCAGCAACTGACATTGAAGAAAAGTTTCAGAATTGTAAAACAAAATGGAGCTGATAAAAGTACCAGTTCACTGTAAAAGTACACACTCTTTAGGGGAAGAAAGTCTCCCTTTAGGAGCACTGCTTATGCAATTCATAGAGTCATGACATGACAGAGTCCTGCATGCTGGTCTGTCCTCCAGCATAAAGCAGGAGGGCTGTGAAATCACATGCAGGAGTTGATTCTCTCTCCAGTGCATGCTCTCAGAGCTGGGAATTCCTCGGGAGTTTTCTGGATTGGCTGACATAACTTTGATGGAAGGTTGACGGAAACCCCATTTACTTGGTTTATCTGGGGTTTGTGATGATCTCCAGCTAATCTTACAGTGGCCATTCGGAAGAATCCCTGAAGATTACTGTCATATAACTTCAGCATGGTGGTGAATCTGATTCTACTTCACGAGTGCCACATTTTGGTAGTTTTTTGACCATTTTTCCAGAAAAGGGATTTAGAGATGAATTATATACAGGCTTAGAATTTTCTTTTCCAGTATATGCTGAAACTGCTGAGACTAAGAGCAACCATTAATAACCAGGTATTGAAAATATGTTTTCACAATAACCAAGGACAATAGCTAATTATTTTTCTCATTTCATACTTACACGGACATCCACACATGAGCATGACCAGCAGAGAGAAAGGCAAGAATATCCTTGGCAATTTATTTTAAGACTTTTGCTAAATAGGCATGAGTGAGTCTCTTTCAATGCGTTAGACTGCATAAAAGCCTGAGTATTTAGAGTATTAATTGGGACAAAGCTGCCTGGTTTGTTTTACTTATCTCTGAGGGGGACTTTACAGTTCAGTAAAACGAGTTTTGATTATAACTGCTAATTTTCATCTTCAATTGCTGTTTGTAAAATAACGCAGTTTAATGATTTATATCTGATGTCATCTCAATAAAGTGTTTTTAGTCTTCTTACTGAAAAGTTGATTGAGGGCAGTGTCAATAGGGTACTGCCTGGCCGAAACTTGAACTGCAGCAATCAGCAACAACAACTGTTTACATTTATATAATGCCTTTAACATGGAAAGAAGTTTGAGGTATTTCACAGAGATGGAGGAAAACGAACATTGAACCGGGGGGGGGGGGGGGGGGGGGAATTGATTGCATTGACCAAAAGCTTGGTCAAAGGGATGTGTTTAAGGAGCGAAATGCAGAAGTGATACAGTTTAGGAAAAGAATTCTAGATGGCTAGAGGCAGGGCCAGTGATTTTGGCATGGACAGAGGAAGAGGAATGCACAAGAGATCAGCGTCAAATGAACAGCGGGTAATGGAAAGGGAATTATAAGGCTGGTGGATGTCAAGAGATAGGGTGAGGTATTGCTTCGGCCTTCCCAACATTTAGTTATTGGAAGCTACAGCTATTTAAAGTTTGAGTGGCAGATAAACTGTGTGACAGCGCAGTCTGTGGAGGAATCGAGAGATGTGGTACTCAAGGTACAGCCAATGTCATCAATGTGGAAGCTGGACTATGTCTTTGAATGAAAGGGGCAAAATATAAATGAAGAAGGGGCCAAAGATAATGACTTAAGGGATTCCAGAGATGAGAGTGTGAGGGTGGGGAGAGGAGCCATTGATAAAGAAGCTCCAACTATGACTAAATAAGAGAGGAAATAAATGAACGACAACAGGGAGATGTTGGAGTTACAGATAGAATAATAGAGAATATCATTCTTGACTTTAGTCAGCACAATTTCAGAGCCAAGAGAGGTGGAGAATTGTGGGAGGGGGAAGCACAGATTTTGAAAGTAAGAATACATTCCACAACCTTCCAAAGGAAAGTGAAGTTGGAGATAGGATGGCAGGTTAGAGAGTTGAGCATAATTTCTTTGAAAGGGGGTAAGGCAATTGTGGCAATTTGGAAAGGCAGGGGTCAGTGGCTGAATAAAGGAACTGTTTACAACATTGGGTAAAGTGAGAGTCAGGACGGCCAGTTAAGTCATAAACAAGTTAAAGGCAAAATTAAGTGATTGGTTTGAGGAAAATGGAGTCAAGGAAGCAGAAGGTAGATCTTACAGATGGAATGAGCTGGGGCGGAGTGGAGTGAGGGGGAGGTGAATGTTAAAAATGGGGCAGGAAGCACTGGGGGAGGGACTGCTGTTGACCCTGACAGCCTATCTGACTGGAAGTTTATGGTTTCAAAATGGAAACTGCATCACACTGATAGAAACATGATAACATAAGGGCAGGATTTCTCTTTGGCATACCATCGACCTGCCGTGAACCTTACTTACCCTTATTCGAATCGAATTAAACGTTAGTTTTAGCGAGCGGTTAAATTTACCTTCAGGAGGTTCTGGATGTACTTGGACACGTTACCGGTGAAATGGGTGAAATTCTGTAGCTTGGCCTGGTAGATTTGTAGATCGGTAGTAATATTTTGATAGCACTGTGGATGAAAAAAATGGGAAAAAAGCGGTCTTACGTGAAATTCGAGTTGATTTCAGCGGCTATGCTGAGTATTGGTTGAAACATTTGTAGTCACAAACCTGGTTAGTTGAGAAACGGCATCCTTGGGAATCCCCACTTTTCTCGCATCTACCGGACTCCTACAGATTCACAGTGATTTACATAAGCAATCAGTTCGAAATGCATTCCAAAAGGATTGTTCTCAAGTGACAAAAATTTGACAGAGACTGTCTTTCTCCTCACCTGAAGTGGGGAACAGGTCCAGATGGTGCTGGTGAGATTTTCGGTGAAGTCCTCCAATACAATCACATTGTCGGTGCAGTTAAAGCCTTCAGTCACGTTAGGCTAATAAAAGTAGATAGCATCTTCAGAAAACAAAAATGCAGACCGCCAGCCAACGCGTAGAAAAAAAATAACATTTTGTTCAACAAAACCAGAAAATGTTACTAAATGCAGGACGGAACAAAAAAAAATAGTCGTAAATGAGGATAGAGGAGGGAATGTTGAAGAAACACAAACAGAAAATAAAGCAAATAGCGAGCAAAATAGAAGATGAGGCAAGAACAAAGAGTTAATTGAGACAAAACAAAGAAGATGCAGCATGCCGCATGCGGACTCGAAACATTAACTCGGTCTTTTTCTCCACAGGTGCCTGCTAAGTTTTTCCAGCATTTTTAGGTTTTTGTTTCAGATTTCCAGCATCCACAGTATTTTGCTTTTAGTAACATTTTGTTCCCAGTTGGAGTTGATGAGTTACAGAGAAACATTAAACATTATTGCAGGGCACGGAAGCTGGTTAAGAACAGCAATGAACGACGAATTCATGGCCCAGCCCTGTCAACATTAATTTGTCGAGATTTATAAAGAATTTGATTCTCTTGGGAATTCGCCCGGTTTCCCTGCTTGTACGGCGGACAGTGCAAGAATGAATTACACGGTACTTACATGTGTTAAACGGTCCTCAACCTCTTTAAGCAGTTGCTTGGAAATAGTCAGGCATTTTATTACATCTATTTTGTGGTGCTTATCAGACGGGGTCCCAAACGAGAAACAGGCGAGGTGAAGGGAAATCGCTAAAAAGACAACAGCTTTCCTCAGTCCTGGCGTCCGACCTACAACAGCAAAAGAAAACTTCAAAAAGATCTGTGGACGCCCTTCAGATTTAAACATATACATCAGCCCCTTATAACTTCTTTTGGCATAAATGGCGATGAGATCAAATTTGATAAAACTTGAATAAAACATATAGATTCCAAACATTCCATCCAAACTTACCAGCGGCTTCCAGTAACATCATCTCGCCCAAGCAAACTGTCCGACTGCAAGTTTGTTTGTTTAGTTGCACCGTCTGTGTCTGTCTGGTAATAGATGTAGTGCTGCATGTAAATATATACAGTGCTCACTCGGCACACTGCAGAGGTGGTGCATTAAGGGGATTCCCTCCACCACCAGTCATTTTCAATATGTGGATTAAATCTGGGGCATGCACCAAACAATACCTTGAATGTGCTGGAGAGCGAAACCACGCCTCAATATGCTCTTGGTTTTTTTTAACCTGGATTTTCGCTTTCATTTAATATCCTCTTTGTTTTGTCTCAATTAACTCTTTGTTCTTGCCTCATCTTCTATGTTGCTTAATATTTGCTTTATTTTCTGTTTGTGTTTCTTCAACATCCCCTCCTCTATCTTCATTATCGACTCCAATCTCTTTTTTTGCTGCACCCTGCATTTTCCTCATCCCATCTCACAGGAGGGAAGATACCCCCTCGCCCGCGCCCCGCCGAGTTTCGGGAGTAGAGGGGGAAATCTTGCCTGTGTGATAAAACTACCAAGTGGGTTTTCAAACTCCGAACACAGCAGAACGCACAGAAGAATCCGTGACATTTTCTTAGAAAAAGGCAAGAAATGTTCATTTCTAAGTTTTTTTTTAATTAGTAAGTTTCATTGAGAATCGCAAACGAATCTCCCCAAAAGCAGGTTTCCCAGTAGAGTTAAAACTGCTCACCAATGGGGAAACGGCCCTTTTTAATGGTTTTTGAGTATCCCTTTGTGGATTTTCAAATATAAAACAAAACTAGACTTCCAATGGCCATCGGGCAGATGAGTATAAAGAAACTCGAATCTTTACAAAGAGTGAACGTTACTAATTTAAAACATCTTGACTATTCTGGAGACGTTACTTTAATGAAGAGATACATTTTCGTTCTTAAATCCATGTTAGGTAAACTCGGTGCAATTTTTTTCTGATTTTAAATTTTACATTTGTAAATAAGCCTCGAAGTTACTTAGCAGGTTGCCTACGATTTTAACAGAGACCTTAATAGCCCTTTATATCCAATGTACCTCAGGTCATCATTTTTAAGCTGTAGAGTGGACAATTTATCAACTTTTGCCAGAAAAAGATGGTATAAAATAGTACTAGCCATTTGCTGCCTCATAACTTCCACTGTATCATGACTGAGGAATGTCGTACCAATCTGTTAAATATTGGCCTGCTGCTAATAATGGCAAGTCATTTCTACGCCAAACAAACAGCACAATATTGTCCTACTGACGCTGGAAACCTGAAGCCGCCAAAGCAAAAATGCTGGGAAGCACTAAATAGGCAGCATTGGTCGAGAGGACACAAGTTGGCATTTTGGCTATGGGACATTTCCTCTGAGGAACAGCTCAAAACCTAATTCACTAACTTACATCTCTGGATAGATGCTGCCTGATTTGCTGTACTTTTAGCATTTTCTGTTTTCCTTTCAGTAATTTCTACCTAATGTTTTGAACCCGATGATTATTGAATGATTAGGATTGCCTTACACACGCCTGGATGAGCAGAAATTTCCTCCAGTTAAGTACTGGGAAGCCCAAAGCCATTGTCTCTGGTCCGTGTCCCAAAATCCAATTCATATAAATCACAGAACATTTATTACACAGGAGGCCATTCAGCCCGTTGTGTTCATGCCAGCTATCCAAAGGTTACACAGCATAATCCCATCCTTTTACACGAGAGCCTGAACTTTACATTCTGAGGTCAGGCGCACTATAGTTCTGTCGAAGGGTCATGAGGACTCGAAACGTCAACTCTTTTCTTCTCCGCCGATGCTGCCAGACCTGCTGAGTTTTTCCAGGTAATTCTGTTTTTGTTTTGGATTTCCAGCATCTGCAGTTTTTTGTTTTTATCGAGGAATTTAGGAGATAGCTTGTTGCTAGTTGCTTAGTGAAACTTGACACCTTTATCACAGTTTTTAGCTTCAGCCTTTGCATTGCTAGCCTTCATTTCAGGGCTTATTGGAATCTCTAAGGCCCCTGGAGGATTTATACCATGTGAGCCCTTCCAGACACCAGACAACTTTCTGTTTCTCTGGTAATGGGGATTGAGTACTCCACTGGTGGGACCTCCTCTGAGGAGGAAGAAGGGCAGAAGGGAGAGGGGGCCAGGTGTCCCTATGTAGCTCCCAGGGGAGCGACCTGTAGGAGGAGAGGTGCAGGCACAATGGGTACAAGACCAGCAGGAAGTCCAAGGCAGAAGGGGCTGCAGAAGATGCTGCTATCTTGCTGCCAGAGCATACAGGCAGTGATGCAGCTACCTCAACATGTCAGAGGTGCAATGCCGAAGGAGGCTCCGCCTCTTCAGGGAGACTGTGACCTTCATATGTCAGATTATAGGGCTGGAGATCACCTCCAACTGCGTGGGTGGACACCCCATGCCAATGGCTCTGAAACGTCACAGTGGCCCTCAACTTCTATGCCTCCAGCTCTTTCCAGGGGTCAGTAGGGGATCTGTGTGGAGTTACCCAATCAGCTGTCCACAGTTGCATGAAGCTGGTCACTGATGCTCTGTTCAGGGAGGTCAAACATTTATTCATTACCAGATGGATGAGGACAGCCAGGCTGAGCGAGCCAGAAGGTTTGCAGTGATTGCTGGGTTCCCCCGTGTCCAGGGTGCCATTGACTGCATACACGTGGCCATCAAGGAGCCAAGGGGCGATGCTGGGTGCCTTTGACAACAGGAAGGCTTCCACTCCATGAGCATGCAGATAGTGTGTGACCACATGATGCAGATTCTGCAAGTCTGTGCAAGGTCCCCTGGCAGCTCTCATGATGCTTACATCCTCCGACATTCACAGGTGCCGAAGCTGTTCCTCTCTCCAGCTCGGCTGGATGAATGGCTGCTGGGTGACAAAGGCTATCCATTGAAAAGGCGGCTTATGACGCCTTTCAGGCATCCAAGGACAGAAGCAGAGCAGAGGTATAATAGGAGTCATGCCTCCACAAGGGCAGTGATAGAGAGGACCATCAGAATGCTGAAGATGAGATGCCTGGACCATTCAGGGGGAACACGGCAATATCCTCCAGAATGGTCGCATGATGCACTCTCCGCAATCTGGCTCTGGCAAGGGTTGACCCACTGGAGGATGAGGATTTTGAGCAGCTCCACAGGCCACAGATGATGACTCCAGTGGTGGATCAGAAGAAGAGCCCAGGGAAGAACACAGTGAGGACATGGAGGCAGATCTCTGGCATCTTCAGGAAGGCAGGGACACCAAGGAGGCCTTGATTCAGCGCATCTTCAGCTCAGCTGCCAAGGCACTGCTTCCCCCTCATGCCAGGGGCACCGTCTCATTACTGGATGTTTGCAATGACCCATTCCATTGATCTCAAAGCCCACTCAGTACCTGTGCAATAAAGTTTAGAGCCCCTCACATCCAGCCTGAAATACTGACATGCCCTGCACCTATAAAACAAGTGAAGCATACTCAAAAGCAAAATGTATATGCTCTTGACACCTACAGACAATGAGCATAACATTTTAAGATGTTAACAGTCACACCAGTAAACAACTTAACAAATAATGGCAGAATGGTAGGTTACCCATGAAAAGCCTCTCTTTTGTGCTCACGGTGACTTAAATAAGTGTTTGTGAGTGCTATGTCTTTGCAAACCACCCCCCCACCACTCCCCACAGCACCCCCCCCACCTCCCAAGGCAGTGGCATTGGAGGCAGCACGCTGACCCGGGTATCATGTCGGCCCTGATGACCATGGCGGTTATCCTCTGGATCGCAGAGCCATGGCGGCCAATGCCTCTGAGGGTGCATCCAGTGCCATAGCTGGGCATTCCTCAGTCATCACAGCCTCATCAGATGGCACAGTCACTGGCAGAGGTGCGGAGGAGCTGCTGCCACCATCCAGAGCACCATGAGAGGAGCCCACAGAAATGGCACAAAGCTTATCTGCCAACGTGAGGTCAGTCTGGACCTCCTTGCTCGCCATTGACAGACGGGAACCTAGCAGAGATTCTAGATGCCTCATCCATCACTCACACTGGCAGTGACCTCCTGAGATCTTTGCCTGTGGGAGGGCTTGCATGTCCAAGTGCAACCCCAGAGACCCCTGACTCTGTTCCTGGAGCTGCCTCTCCATGAGAGTTGCCACTCTGTCAATGGAGGAGGTGGTGCACTCAGTGCTCATGGTCAACGCAGTACTCATGCTCCACATGGACTCTTCCATGGCAGACACCAGGGCACACAATCCCTCAGGAATCTCTGCCAGATCCTCCTGCCCATTCCACTGGGCATCCAGCATCAACTGCCTAATAGTCGACTCTAGAGGATCGTCACCTGCCCTAGACTCAGCATGGTCCTGCTCTCCTGCTCTGATTACCGACATTCTGGGCACTCTCTGCCTCCACAAGCTCCTCATGCGAGTGTGCCACGCCATCCCCACTGTGCACTAGTCAGCGATCTAATGACCACCAAGGTACTTGGATCTGTGCTGGCGCCTGGTGCAGAAGGGGAGGGGTGTGACACAGGTGCACCTGATGGGCACTGGCCCTCCGGTGTCAAGGGTGGTTCCTGTGGGTCCTGCAATTGTTTGCTGCATGGCGATTCTAGGGGAGAAAAATGACATGTCAGTAGTCATCAGTCATCACACTGTCACTATGCATGCTAGGCAGGCTGGTGAAACGATGGAGATCTGCATCATAGTCCCATCATCTTTCAGTGAACAATGGGGACTAAAGGTTTGAGGTTTCCATTTCAGATCAGACAGCACAACAATATTTACACACCCCGACACTCTCAGAGCTGTGCACTGCACTCTTACCTTTGTCAAAGACCCCTGCCTCTCTATGACCAGTGGACTGAGCTGGGCATCAGCTCACCATCTCCTGCGTATCCATATCATACCTCGTCAGAACCATCAGGTTTCAGTGGCCTCCGCTTGTCCTTGACCTCTCGGTGTTGTTATGGCTTCTTTTCTCCTGAAAGGACAGAGGAGCATTGATTAGTCCACTCTCTGCTGCAGCGACATTGTATCCAGGCCAACCCCACCTGAGGAACACCTTGCAGGGCACATCCGAGTCGTGGCCCTCAACCCACAAATCAATCAGGCCAAGGAGCCAGAGCTCACCGCCTTGGCTGGCACTGATATCAGTGACAGTTGGCATTCAGACTCTTACACCCCTGAGCACCATGGGGAGATGGCCATCCATTAACACTTCTCCACACAGATCCATGCCAACTTGGTACTCACCCTTGCTGAGCGCAGCAGATCATTGAACCTTTTATGGCACTACACCCATGTGTGCTGCACAATATCATGGCTGCTGACCTGGGCTGCCACCTCCGCCCATGCCTTCTTGGTGAGGTGCAGTGAGTCTTGCCATCCATGGGTATCAACATGTCCTGCCTGGCACTGCCCTCTTCCACAAGGGTTCCCAGGCACTCATCCGAGAACCCAAGGGACGAGTGCCCACTGGATTTGCCCTCCCACCTGGGGTGCCCAGCAGGTGCAGATGCCATTGCCATTCCACACAAATTTTTCTTCCTCAAGCTCAACAACACCCTCTGTGTCCCTTGGCAGCCTTCAGGGAGCTGCCTCCGCTGCTTTTGAATCCCGCATCAGGTTGCCATTGGACCCGGTGCCCGACAGGCTCCCGCCCCCTCCTGGCCCTTCTGATCAGTAAAAAGATGTGTTTCACGCTGGGCAGGCCTTAATTGGCGTTGAAAGTGTGATGTTGCCTGTGAGCGGATTCTACATTCGCTCCTGAGCCTGCCAACTTCACATGCATGCCAAGCGTGAAATTCAGCCCTCGGTCTGTAGCCCTGCAGATGATTCATATTCAAATAGCCAAGTATTTTTAAATGTGGTGACAATTTCTGCCTTTATCATACGTCTAGGTCTCTACCACCCTCTGACTGAAAAGAATGTTTCAACTTCTCCCCTTTCATCCTCTACCAACTATTTAAATCTGAGCCCCCTGGTTTTATTTATCCCTCTGCTAAGTACAGGTTGTTCTTATTTATTCTATCTAGGCCCCTCATAATTTTATACATGTCAATTAAGTCACCACTTAGCCTTTTCTGTTCCAAGGGAAAAAATCACTGTCAATCCAATCTATTCTCATAGCTAAAAAATTATAGTCCTGCAACATCCTGGTAAATCTCCTCTGCACCCTTGCCAGTGCAATCGCATCTTTCCTGTAATATGATGACCAGAGCTGTACACAGTACTCAAGCTGTGGTCTATCTAGTTGTAATAAATTTGGAGTGCAGGACGGGTTTCTTGTAAGAAACACTAAACTTTATTTACAGACTCCAGATGAGGCTATTTGCTTGTTCCAAGACCAAGGCTAAAAATTTCCACCCCTAAGATTCCCCATGCTTAGGGCTGATTTGTCTGTACAGTCACACGGTCCCCATAACAGTAAGGAATGGCTTATTATAGATTTAGTGTATGAAGAGGTTTTTGGATTCGGGTAGAGCGATGCAACTCTACAACTGGAAGTTCTTCCAATGGATCGACTTGAACAGGAACTGCAGATTCAGAGACATCCCTAGACAATGATAGGTCAGAATTATCTACTTCAACAGAGACATCATGTATGTGTATCCTTTGTTGATCTGACACATTAGGGTTCGAAGTTTCGACTTTGATTTCAGATGGGTTAACTGGTTGTTGGGGGGTTTCTTGACTTCTGAGATGTTTCATGTGTTCCCTAACAATCATGTTTTCCACTTCTACTTGATAAGATAAAGGCACTGTTTCAGAGATGATTGTACCAGGACCCATCTCAGTCCAGTTGCAAAGTTTCTTACAAAAATTGTCTCTCCTACAGTAAACTCTCGGCCTTTACTGTGAATGTTGTAATTCACTTTCTGACTACTCTGGTTTCTCTCCACCTTCCCCTCTAAATTAGAGGATACTAGACTCAATCTTGTACAAAGTTGGTGCGTCATTAACAATTCTGGAGGTGTTAAACCAGTTGCATGAGAAGTTGTGCAATAGCTGAACAGGACTCTTGAAATTCGTGTTTATAATGTTCTCTCTGTTAGTTTCTCCACGCCTGTTTTAAAGGTTTGTACAGCTCTTTCTGCTAACCCATTGGACGAGGGGTGATATTGTGCTATTCTGATGTGTTTAATCCCATTTAGGTTCACAAATTTTTGGAATTTGGTGCTAGTTAAAGCTGTACCATTGTCTGACATAGTAACTTCAGGTAAACAATGAACACTGAAACTCTGGCGCAGCTGATCAGTGGTTGCAGACGATGTAGGTGATCTCACTTCAAACACATCCATCCATTTGGAATGTGCATCGATAATCACCAAAAACATGGTACTTAGAAATAGACTTACATAGTCTATATGTAGTCTAACCCAGGGCCGACCAGGCCACTCCCACAGATGCGTTGGAGCTGAAACAGGCAACTTCTGCTGTTGCTGACACTGGAGACTGTTTCACCATTTTTTTCTACATCACTGTCTAAACCTGGCTACCAGATATAACTTCTTCATTTTCAAAATACCAGCAGGCACACTGAAGTTCTTCCAATAATGGTTCTCTTCCTTGCACAGGGATAACGATTCTTGCTCCCCATAAGATACCATCTTAACAACTCAGTTCAGATCTACGTACAAAGAATGGTTTTAATTCTTCAGTAACTTGTGCATTTGACCATTCTTGTAACACGTGTTCATGGACTCTTGTTAAAATTGGATCCCGATTTGTCCAATTCTTTATCTGTCTCACACAGACTGGTGAGGAGTTCATGAAATTCAACACAAGTGCTATCTCTTGGAACATGTGCAATACGATCTGGCAAAGGGAGATGACTGAGGGCATCAGCATTTGCTATATGCACACCCAGATGGTGCATAAAAATGTACTCGTGTGCCGACAAAATTAAAGCCCATCTTTGAATTGTAACAGGGGCTATCGGTGGGATTGCCTTATCTTCATTAAACAACCCTAACAATGGTTTGTGATCTGACGCTATGGTGGAGTGACAACCATGCAAATATTGATGGAACTTCTTTCCTCCAAATACGATAGATAAGCCCTCTTTTTCAATTGGTGAGGAACCTTTCTCAGCTGCAGAAAGAGTTTGGATACATAACCTATTGGCTTTTCAGCTTTTTCTTTTTGTGTTAGCCACATGGTTTTGTTTCGCTTCTTTTCATGATTTTCCCATGGAACCAACTCTGACCTGAGGGATCCTTGCTTTGTGAAGGCCTTCTCCTCTTACAACAATTATTGGCAGCTGAGCTGTCTGTTGCCTGTATGATACAGGTACAGAGGTGATGCCTTTCACCTGTATTGCTTCTCCTGCATATGTTTTTAACTGCGCAGCGTTTTTTCCGAACTCAATGGCTGGATACCTTCTCTGAGGTATTTAAAGATGTGTTTTCCCACTGTGGTCGATGCTCCTGTGTCAACCTCCATGAGCATAGGCTTTCCATTTACTTGAAGTATAACAATGATTGGTTCAGTTTTCCTGGCCTTCAGGTTGTGTAGGGAATAAATGTCAGCTTCAGTAACTTCTGGCTCATCTATATTGTGCATTTCATTTAACTTGACCTGATGCCTGAATAGCTGTCTTGATCTATTCCTGCACTGTTTAACAACTTTCTCTTTTTTGTGATAGTAGTGGCATTCTGCCTCTTTAAATCTGCAGACTTGGGGTGCATGATTTTCTCCACAACAGTAACACTTTAACTCTGGGTTACTGGTGGGCTGCTTCCAGCATTTATTTTTATTTTTCTAGCAGTGGGAACCTTGTCCCGCTTTGTGGTAGCCTCCCTGATCTTCACAGCAAGTTCCCACCCTAGCTGAAAATGGTGCCATGTTGCACACTCTGCAAAGCCTGCGAATCTCTCTCAGCACTCTCCATTGCTAGTGCTATCTCCATGGCACACTTCAGGTCTATCTCAACTTCTATGAGCAAACGATGCTGAATGGTGTCATCGTTTATGTGGCAAACCAATTGCAATATGTCGTTTAAAGTATCACTAAAGTCACAGTGTTCCATTAACTGTTTTAATTTCATGATGTGCATTGCAATTGACTCACCAAGGGTTCTTATTTGAGGGTTAAACTTGAATCTTGAATGATCACCAAGCATTTAGGCTGAAAATGTGCCTTCATGAGGTCTGCTAGCTCGCTGAAGGATCTGGAATTTGGCGTGTTTGGAGCTGTCAGGCTATGGATTAGGTTATAGGTTTTGCTCCTGCAGACACTTAGGAGAGTTGCCTTCTGTTTCTCCTCTGCTGTTATTTTGTTAGCTACAAAGTAGAAACCTAGTCACTCAATGTAGTGACTCCAGTTCTTGATGGATGAGTCTTATGGGCCAATTCTGCCAAAGAGAGGCATTGCTGATGAGTATACTTCTTTTTTTTCTTCCCTTAAATATCAAAATGCTCACAGTCATGAGGTGCTGCGTCGGCACTATTTATCCTCATCACCAATTGTAATAAACTTGGAAGTACAGGACGGGTTTCTTTTAAGAAACAGTAAACTTTATTTTCAGACTCCAGATGAGGCTACATGTTTGTTCCAAGTCCAAGGCTAAAACGCTCCACCCCTAAGATTCCCTGTGCTTAGTGCTGATTCACCTGTACAGTCACATGATCCCCATAACAGTAAGAAATGGTTTAACTTACAATTACTGGACTAGTGCTGTATATAGTTCTAGAATAGCCTCCCTGTTCTTATATTCTAGGCTTGGCTGATGAAGGAAAGTATGCCACATGCTTTCTTAACAACCTTTAAGGATCCTGCTACCTTTAAGGACCTGTGGACATACACTTCAAGGTGCTTCTTTTCTTCACACCACTCACTATCCTATACTTCTCAGCCACTGGCTCCATACATGCCCTTGGTAACCGCCTGAGGTTGAACCAGACCGTTTGCAACCATATTTGACACTGAATTGAGATTCCAACTACATATCCAAGTTATTGCTAAGACTGCCTATTTCCATTTCCATAACATCACCCAGCTCCATCACTGACTCAGCTCAGCTGCTGATGAACCTCTCATTAGTGCTTTGTTACCTCTATGCTTGGCTATTCTAAAACATTCCAGCTGACCTCTCATATTCCACTATGTGCACACATGAGGTCATCCAAAACTTTGCTTCCCCTAAGATATCTGCACTGCTATCATTTTGACCTCTTGAATATCCCGAGTTTAATTGCTCCAGTGGTGGTGGCTGTGCCTTCAGGTGACTAGCCCCTAAGCTCTGGAATTCCCTTCCCAAATATCTCTGCTTCTCCACATCTCCTCCTTTAAGGCACTCCTTAAAATTGATCGTGCTATTGATCATCTGTCCTAAAATGTCCTTATGTGGCTCAGTGTTTTGTTTTATAATGCCCCTATGAAGCACTTTGGGATGCTTTATTATGCTACAGGCACTATACAAATCAGGTTGTTTTGTCTAATTCCAACCACTTTTAGCAATTTTAAAATTGTTCCTTAGTAATTGAGCTTGTGTTCCTAAAATTACTCTCATTTTATATTTTCTTAATGTCTTCTGTGTCAGTTTCCTTAGTTGGTAGTATTTTTGCCTGAGTCAGTAATTTGTGCATTTAAGTGTCATTCTGGGACACTTCTAATAATTTAGGGTTGACACTTCAGTGCAGTACTGAAGGAGGGCTGCATTGTTAGGCGTGTCATCTTTTAGATGACGTGTTAAACTGAGGCCCTATCTGTCTGTTCAGGTAGATATAAAAAAATTCCAAGGTACTTTCTCAAAGAAGAGCTGGCATTCCTCCAGTTTCCTGGCTAACATTCATACCTAAACCAGAATGATCATTATTCACTTTTGCTGTTTGTAGGATCATGGTGAACATAAATAGGCTGCTACATTTGCCTGCAGAACAACAGTGACTATGCTTAAAGTTTCCAATTGATCTTGAGGCATTTTGGGACCTCCTGACAATGTGAAAACTATCTTAATAACAAACCTCCTATGACATTGCAGACAATATGCTTTAAGATGCTTGCCTGGAAATTCCAGGGGTCCACTTTACTGGTGTAATGCAACAGAATGGAGCCCCACTCTGTCCAAGGCTGGGATCTGATCCCAAATTCCAGGTATTTGGTGATTTACACAGCAGTGGCAGGCTGCAAGTGTTTTCAAATGTGAATCAACAGCAGCATCCCTGGGCCAGGTCTATCTGCCCTTCTGAAGTGGAGTGGAGTGGAGTCCTGCAGGGTCCAAATGGGCAGAAGATTTTAAAAAAATCTTGGCATATCCTTGTGGTAAGATTAGGATTCTTCTGTCTTAGCTTCCTTTACCAGTGTTCACCACTCTCCCTCTAGATACAGACACTAGTGAACATGAAGTAACTTCTGTACAGCCTGAATTACTGGACATCCCTCTCTCGATCTCTTCCAGATATGGCAAAACAACAATTCCACTGAGAGACTGGTGATACTGGGGCAGTAAATAAATAATTTACATCAATAGACATTAAGTGTCAAGTGGGTGGGGAAGAAAACTTACTGGATAGAATTGGTGAAAATTCAATTACTTTTATGGTTAATGCCAACTTTTTATTATCTCTGGGAAACCTACTACCACTGTGAATATCAGTTTCCAATTAAAGCTCTTTATGTTGAGCACTCTGCACGTTAGAACTGTGGGTAATAGTGTGCAAGACAGAAAGTAAATATTACAATTAGTACAATGCAGAGCATAGCCATTGTACTCAGGTACTTCCATGGCAGTGAATAGACAGGTGACCAGAAGCAGAACGTTGAGCAATGGGGGGGCGGGGAAGAGAAGGAATAATAGAGCACAATGTCAAGCAATAGAGGTGGGAGAGAAATTGCACGACTTTGGGAATAGGAAAACATAATGAAAAACAAGGGAATGGGAGTAGGAAAGGACCAGTACAACATAGATAACGGAAGAGAAGGGAGCATTAAATCAGGAATGGGAGAGGACAGGGACAGAAATTTAGTAAATGGAGGTTGAGGACAACATCTAAAGAGGACAGGAGAAGCAAAACTCTGGGAGAAAGGGTAACAGAGAAGAACCAAATTGAATTCGCCACTAAAGGATACAATTTTGTCATTTTCAGAATTAAAGCTCTCTAAAGGGCTTTTGTCAGAACGATCCTGAACCCGAGTTCATTCTATGCCATCCAATCTGGGAGTTCCTCCTTCCTTATAAATGTGATGCTCCCTGCTCCTCCATGGCATTTTAAAAGACATGGTAGCAATTTACTCTCCAACTTTCAGGATATGCGTGCGTGATCACATCCAACTTAAACCACAGATTGGAATGGTTTCTATCATGGTAAGTAAACTATTCATTTTTCACTATTTTTATGCCCAAATATACCTATTTGCGGATGAACGACTCAACTTCTTGTGTGGGTTGGACCACTTCTAAAGAAAGAATTAAGTGCGTAGGAAATGCAAACATAGCTAATTGGAAAATTGAAAGAATCCACTTATAGAAGTTGCAATAAAATATCGTGGATACGCAGGTTGCCTGAGATCCAGGTCAAACAATTGCTTAATGGTTGTAAGCGAAAAAAGAATCAGGCAGACAGAAGTGCAGATACAAGCTGCAGGCAATTAATGTTTCTGGCTTCCGGCCTCATTACGGCATTAGGAGAAAGGATTCCCAATCAGGGAGGGGCACAAAAATGTAACGCACAATGTGTGTGTGAAGCTTGGCCTAAATAGCCAAGTGGTTATGGTACTGGGTTTGGAACCCCAAGATCAAGAGTTCAAATCAATGGCAAACTATGAAACAATGTGTGATGTCAGAAGGATAATTAGTGACAATGGGAAATACATTTTAATGATAGCAATTTTATTTTCTATATGTCAGAGAGTGAAGCACAGCGAAGATGAAGAGAAATGACATGACATGACATAGAGAAGGGAAATGGTATGCAAAACGAGTCAGAGAAAGCGAACGAGAAAGACAATGGAAATAAGAGTGGAGAAGGTGAGGGGGATAAAAGAAAAGGGAAGGGAGAACGGAAAGGGAATAGAAGGGAGAACAGTGGAAACGATAGAGGAAGGTTGGGAAAGGAAAGAGAGAAGGGATAGAAATAAAGAAAGATTTGAAATGAGAAAATGATGGAGGATAGAAAGGGAATGGAAAAGAGATCGGAAGAGTGAAAATGAAAGGGAATGAGAAAGGGAGGGACAAATTGAAAGGAAAGAAAAAGGGAGTGGCAAGGAGAGAAAGAAAATGGAAAGGGAAAGAATTGGCTGGGGAAGAGAAGGAAAGTGTGACTTGCATCACTCTTGTCTTTAGAATGAATGCAAAGCCATTGTGGGGGTGTTAGGAGAAGTGACTGCTAACTTGGTTGGAGAAAAGGTTTGAAGCATATTTTGATTGAAGAGGAAAGAAAAGATGGAGCGGTTTAGGGAGATTGTTTTGGAGCGCAAGCACCAAGGTAAAAAGATTGCTGAGATAGGATGTGATAGGCCATGGAGAGTTTTGAAGATTAGTACAAAGACTTTGAAGTTGGAGGACAGGAAGAAGGAACTAGTGTAGGTCAGTTAGTACAGGAGTGGCTCTTCATACAGGACTGACAATGGACAGCTGAGCCATGGACAAGTTGGGGTTTTAGGAAGTCTGTATGATGGGAAGCTGGAAAAGATAACATACCAGCGAAATTGAATCGAGAGGCAAGATAAAAGGTGGGTAGGTGCAGTGGAGCTGAAGTAGTGTGTAAGCAGGCAATGCTTTCCACAGGGGAAGATTATCCAGTCATTTCACTGTCCTCATCTTACTGTAAAAAAATCAGTATCATATTGAAGACACTTGAATCACAGGACCAGACTCAGGCTGTTGCTAGTCAAATGGATCCAACTTGAACTCATAGACGAAACCCAATTTTATATTGGTGCAGAAAGCTAGCAAATGATGTTCTAATATTAACTATATGAAATGCAAAAGTGACGGAGTGGTCCTTAGAGAGCTCCAGTGATGTAAACGTGAAGAATATGGCACAAGTTACTCTATGATAGATTTGATTTATTATTATAATCCTAAGTGTTATTCCAAGTCACATTCCATGGTTACTATACTGTGTAACATTGGTTAATGTAGCCTCATTCCACCTAGCAGAGAAAAGCATTATTGTTGATTACAGAGAAATTGATGGCCTACTCTATCTATCCTAAGGTCTCACACATGGAAGGAATAGGCTTGGGAAAAAGCAGCAAAATACAAAATAAACATATGTTTTACTTTAAAAGATACAAGTTTACTGTATGTGAAGAGGAAAATTGGGCATTAATATCCAATCTATCTTTATTTGCTGGATAAACAGTTTCTACTAGTGGCAGAGTTAGTAAGTAGGGGGCATAACTTTAAGGTGTCATGAAAGGACATGAAAATAATGGAGAGAGCTCAGGAGAAATCTTTCTATGTAGAATGTTGTTAGGTCATGGAGGCAACAGTGGAACCAGAATCCATAACAGCTTTAAAAATGAAAATGTTTGGTTATGAAGTAACTACCCTTCAAAAATACATCATTGGCTTTGAAGCACTTTATGATATGCTAAGGTCATGAAAGGTGCTTTAAAATTTTGTTTGTTTCTTTGGTCATGAACCTCAAGTCTTCAAAAAGATACATTTTCTTGTACATTGTAGTAATTGAAGGTATAGCCTTTCCTGCTGCCTATCAGGGGACGCATGATTGTTCTTGGAGACTCTGACCAATGAGCCCTAAGCGTGGGGCCATGGTTTTTCTAGTCAAGGACCTGGTTGGTGAATGGGTGACTCAGGCAGGCAACCTTTGTATTTTTCAGGAAACCTCATCCAAGGATGGGATGAGGTTTCCATTATAAAGTTTAAAAAATTAAAATTTTATAATGTCTATGCTCAGGTGACTGTGTTGCGTGCACAATTTTTTCACATTTAAAAACCTTTATTTGATACTTTTGAGGCAGCTCTCTGCCTTCATGGAGCTTTCTGTGAGCTTTCGGGGTCACATGATTGTTCTTGGAGATTTTGACCAATGAGCCCTCAACGCCGGTAATCTGGGCTGTGTGGCTTTTCTAGCCAAGGACCTGGTTCAAGCACGTAGCTTCTGAAAAGCTCTCTGTAATAAAGTTATCTGTTTCAAGTAGAAACTTGTCTGGTATATCAAATCATTACATACATCCAGTCCTTTGCTGCAGGATTTCACAATTGCCAAAAATTCCTTTGATCTGTGTGTGGGGAGGTTGATGGATTTCACTGCATATGGCCAGAATGTCTTGCTAGCTTCCTGGCACTGAAGAACCCTGCCAAGAGAGACTCAGATTTAGAGGCTGCTGCAATTTCTGCATTTCAGGCAAAAATTGGATTTGTTTATTTCAGAAGAAACACTTGGCACATGGCTGAGGTGAAGAAGCATTTTTCTGTTTTTGGATTTGCAAAGTGTTTGGCTCAATGAGACATTTTCTGATTCAATGTTGATACTAAAAATAAAAATTCTATTCACCACATTTCTACATCTTTCCACACAGAAGTAGGTTCTTGACACCTCTCTAAATATGGAGCTCTGGCACAAACTGTTAATTTTCCTCATGGAAAGCTTCATTGAAATTACACTGTGCAAAATAGTAGACAAATGTTTACCATGCAATATTTAAAATAATTACCTCACACTTTCACTTACGCCAAAATTGGGAGCCATGCTGTTAGCTGCGTAGGCCCTAAGCTCAGAAATTTCTTCCTAAGCCTCTCTGCCCTCTCTTACCTTTCTTAACCTCTTTTTCTTCCTTTAAATCATTCCTTAAACTTTCCTTTTTGACCAAGATTTTGACCATCTGCCCTGATATCACTTTACCTGGTGCTGTGCCAAATTTGGCTCTATTATTCCCCTGCGAAATGCCCTGGAAAGATTTATTACATTAAAGGTGCTATATAAATGCAAGTTGTTGTTGTTGAGCCTCAGCTGAAGAGCAGTATGTGATACAGAAAGAATCCAAAGAGAAAAAAAAATGACTGCTGTCAGGATGCTGTTAGTTAAAAAAATGGTCAATATTTACCCAGAGAAGCCATAATCACACATTTGATTGTGCATCTAAAGTACCAGAGTGCTATTTTTACTTTTTTTCATTGGTCTTGATGCAACATAATCCCTTTGCAGCAGGAAGGATATAATTCATAAGGAAAATAAGACATGTTTTTCCACATCACTCAGCTGGGTCATGGTTGCATTTAAGATTTTGGGGGATTTTATCTTAGGCATCTCAATCCATGTCACACATGTCCAACTGCCTTGTAATACATAATCTAGAGAGGGAGAACATTATACTTTTTTGCACTGTACTTGGTTCCTCTTAGAAAAACTGCCACCTACTATGTGGTCAGCTGATATGTAATAACAATACCGGAGGTAGCGGTCAATATAGCAAACTTAGTCACATATGAGCTGTTTCCTTAATTTATGTTCAGAGGGTGGACTTGCCACATCATTTTGCCAGAGAGATGAGAAATTATCTCAATATTTTATACAGTCACAAAGAAGCATAAATGGTCTGCTTTGCAGCAGTGGAACATTTGCTTTTGGGGGACAATTAACTATGATGCATAGGAACAGCATCAAGTTTCCCTTCAAGTCACACATCATTCTGACTTGGAGCTGTATCGCCGTTTCTTCACTTTCACTGGGTCAGAATCCTGGAACTCCCTCTACAATGGCATTGTGGTGTACCTACAGCACATGGACTGCAGCGGTGGTGTAGTGCTGCTGGAGCACACTGGAGCGCCACTCCAGCACCATCTTAATCAGCAGCAGCCCTGGCTGTGACACCCCCCCGGACTGCCCCATGAGTCTCGTCCCGAAACCCTGGCTCCCACCCCACCCCCAGGAGCCCTGGCTCCTCCCAAACAGCCCCGACTTCTGCTGATTGAGCCCATGGGACTTGTCACCACTGACACTGCTGCTGCCATGCAACACCTGTTCCTGACAGGCTGCAACCTCTCTGAGGTGGTTTGCGCATGTGCCAGCCAGTTCCTGGCTGGCATGTGCGCAGTTTGTCTTCCATTGTGGAGAACAGCCCTGCACACATGCGCAGAAGAAAATTCCTTAAAAGGAACCAAACCCTGGCTAAACTACGTGAAACCACAGGTCAGGTGACCTGAGCAGGAGCACCATTACGGAGAAAGTTGCCCACACAGTAAGGGGGACAGGAGGGAGAAATATCCCAAAACTTCAGTTAAAGTTAAAGGAAGAACTGCAAAGGGAACAGGCTTGAAGCAAAATAGACTTGAAAGAAGCCGTGAAGATCTGAGGAGGCAGCTGAAGGTTGGTAACTCCTTACTGCAGGCTTTTGGAACAGTAATGTTCTGCTTGACAGGGCCGAAGGTCTGAAAGTCTGCTTGGAAGGTGAAGCTTGAGTGTCCGTGCAGATGCAGAGTAATTGTATTCCATTCCCAGTGCCGCTGCAATGCATGCCAATCATCGCTTGTTTGGTATCAAGATATTTATTTTTTCCTGACACCTGGCTCTTAATGTCTCAAAGTGGCAGTTTAACAGCTTCTAAAATAAAGCAGCCTAAAATCCACTGGCCTACTCACAGCCCGCCTGAAGGGAGAATGACCTCAGTTGGAATTGCTAACTGCTGCCCACAGGAAAGAGGACCTTAAAAAATTTCCAAGCCCAAGAGCCTGCTATACGCGTAATTGGGGGAAAAAACAAACACACCTTCAAAATTGCATGATTGCAACACAATGACCATGAAACAAAAAAGCAGATGAAGTTGGAAGAACTAGTCAAGAATGTCTCCCAGCAGAGTACATTGACACTCTGAACCCTCTCCAACAAGCAGAATCGAAGATGGTGTCACAGGTAGCAACTTATTACAGGTACCCTGCATTTATTGTTCAGTGATACATCTTACTTTTCTAGCCATCTTATTGACTTTAGACTGTAGCTAGCCCAGACTTAGGCTATTGTAATGTAAGTAGGCCTAGTTTTATATGCCATATCCAAAAACTGAAATTATCTGAAACCCAAAACGTGATCGGCCCCAAGGATTTTGGATAATGGACACGTGACCTGTAAAATGTTGCATAATGAAATTCTAGCTACTGTAAAGAGCAATGATTCAAAATACCACAGTTTAAAATAAAATGCTTATCACTTACCAGCATTAATACTTTTCACTTAAAAAGCATAGTTCACTGATTTTTGGGGACTCAAATGATTAATAGTAGGAAAACAATGTAATAGTAGATTTAGAAATGATATGGCCAACACATTGTCTTAGAGCTCCTGCACCTCAAAATTTCCCACTACACCATTGGACTGTAGTGGTTTTTCTTTTTTATTCCTTCACTGGATGTAGGCATTGCTGGCTAGGCCAGCATTTATTGCCCATCCTTAATTGCCCTTCAGAAGTTGATAGTGAGCCGCCTTCTTGAACCACTGCTGTCCATCTGGTGTAGGTACATCCACAGTGCTGTTAGAGAGGGAGCTCCAGGATTTTGACCAAGTGACAATGAAGGAACGGTGATATAGTTCCAAGTCAGGATGGTGTGTGACTTGGAGAGGAACTTGCAGGTGGTAGTGTTCCCATGCACCTGCTACCTTTGTCCTTCTAAGTGGCAGAGGTTGCAGGTTTGAAAAGTGCTGTTGAAGGAGCCTTGTTGAGTTGTTTCAGTGCATCTTGTAAATGATACAAACTGCTCCACTGTGTGTCAGTGGTGGAAGGAGTGCCAATCAAGCAGACTGCTTTGCCCTGGATGGTATCAAGCTTCTGGAATGTTGTGGGAGCTGCACTCATCCATGCAAGTGGAGAAAATTCCATCACACTCCTGACTTAAGACCATAAGACGTAGGAGCAGAACTAGGCCATTCAGCCCACTGAGTCTGCTCCGCCATTCAATGAGATCATGGCTGATCTGATAATCCTCAACACTTTCCTGCCTTTTCCCCATAACCCTTGATTCCCTTACTGATTAAAAATCTATCCATCTCAGCCTTGAATATATTTAACGACCCAGTCTCTACAGCCCTCTGTGATAAAGAATTCCACAGATTGACTACCCTCTGAGAGAAGAAATTCCTCCTCATTGCCATAAACTTGGCAATCAAGAAAGCCACCCGAGTGATCTGTTCTACACGGGCGCCCCCTTACTCTGATATTTTACCCTTTGGTCCTAGACTGTCCCACAAGGGGAAATAACCTCTCAGCATCTACCCTGTCAAGCCCCCTAAGAACCTTATATGTTTCAACAAGATTGCCTCTCATTCTTGTAAACTCCAATGAGTACAGGCCCAACCCACTCAACCTCTTCTCATAAGAAAATCCCTCCATCCCCAGGATCAACCTAGTGAACCTTCTCTGGACTGACTCCAATGCTAGTATATCTTTCCTTAGATAAGGGGACCAAAACTGTTCACAGTATTCTAGGTGTGGTCTTACTAGTGCCTTGTATAGTTTTAGCAAGACTTCCCTATTTTTATACTCCATTCCCTTTGAAATAAAGGCCAACATTCCATTTGCCTTTCCTATTACCTGCTGTACTTGTTAGCTAACATTTTGGGATTCAACGACCCCCAAATCCATCTGTGCTGCAGCTTTCTGCAGTCTTTCTCCATTTAAATAATATTCAGCTCCTCTATTCTTACTACCAAAGTGCACTTCCCCACATTATATTCTTTCTTACATTATATTCCATCTGCCAGGTTTTTGCCCACTCACTTAACCTGTCTATATGCCTCTGTAGACTCTTTGTGTCATCCTCACCACTTGCCTTCCCACCTATCCTTGTCTCATCCACAAACTTGGCAATCAAGAAAGACACCTGAATGATCATTGAGAAATACTACACCTGCCTTGGCAATGGCTGCCACACCAACAAAAGAGTGTGCGAGGAGATTGCCATCATCCCTAGCAAGGAACTTCACGCCTACATTCCTTTCCCTCATCCAAGTCATTAATATATATTGTAAATAATTGTGGCCCCAGCACTGATCCCTGTGGCACTCCACTAGTTACAGGTTGCCATCCTGAAAATGCCCCCTGTATCCCAACTCTCTGTCTTCCATTAGTTAGCCAATCCTCTATCCATGCTAATATACTACCCCCAACATCATGGGCTCTTATCTTATTAAGTAGCCTTATGTGTGGCACCTTATCAAATGCCTTTTGGAAATCCAAATATATTACATCTACTGGTTCCCCTTTATCTATCCTAATGTTACCTCCTCAAAGAATTCTAATAAATTTGTCAGGCATGATTTCCCCTTCATGAAGCCATGCTGACTCTGCTTGATTATGCCTTGTAGATGGTGGACAGGCTTTAGGGAGTCAGGAGGTGGGTTACTCACTGCAGGATTCCTAGTCTCTGACCTGCTCTTGTAGCCATAGTATTTATATAGCTAGTCCAGTTCAGTTTCTGGTCAATGGTAACCCCTAGGATATTGATAGTGGAGGGTTCAGTAATGGTAATGCCACTGAGTGTCAAGGGTGGGGGGCAGTGGGTGGATTCTCTTGCTACTTATCAGCCCAAGGCTGGATATTGTCCAGGTCTCACTGCATTTGGACATAGACTGCTTCAGTATCTGACAGGTCACAAATGGTGCAAAACATTGTGCAATCAGCCAATATCGCCACTTCTGACATTATGATGGAGGGAAGGTCATTGATGAAGCAGCTGAAGTTGTTGGGCCGAGGACACTACCCTGAGGAGCTCCTGCAGTGATTGTCCTGGAGCTGAGATGATTGACCTCCAACAACCACAGCTGTCTTCCTTTGTGCTAGGTATGACTGCAACCAGCAGAGAGTTTTCCCCCTGATTCCCATTGACTCCAGTTTTGCTAGGGCTCCTTGATGCCATGCTCAGTCAAATGCAGCCTTGATGTCAAGGTCAGTTATTCTCACCTCACCTCAGGAGTTCAGCTCTCTTCTCCATGTTTAGATCAAGGCTGTAATGAGGTCAGCAGCTGAGTGACTCTGGAGGAACCCAAGCTGGGCATCAGTCAGCAGGTTATTGCTGAGTAAGTGCCATTCCATAGCACTGTCAGTAACACCTTCCATCACTTTGCTGATCATTGAGAGTAGACTGATGGGGCAGTAATTAACTGGGTTGGATTTGCCCTGCTTTCTGTGTACAAGACATACCTGGGCAATTTTACACATTATTGGGTAGATGCCAGAGTTATAGCTACACTGGAACAGCTTGGCTGGAGGCACAGCAAGTTCTGGAGCACAAGTGTCCAGTACTATTGCTGGAATATTGTCAGGGCCCGTAGCCTTTACAGTATCCAGTGCCTTCAGCCATTTCTTGATATCACGTGGAGTGAATCGAATTGGCTGAAGGTTGGCATCTGAGATGCTGGCGATCTCCGGAGGAGGTCGAGTTGGATTATCCACTTGGCACTTCTGGCTGAAGGTTGTTGCCAATGCTTCAGCTTTGCCTTTTGCACTGATGTGCTGGGCTCCACCATCAGTGAGGTTGGGGATATTTATGGGGCCTCCTGCTCCAGCTGGTTGTTTATTTGTCCACCTTCATTCACAACTGACTGTGGCAGGACAGCAGAGCTTAGATCTGATCCGTTGATTGTGGAGTCGATTAGTTCTGTCCATCAGATGTTGCTTCCACTGTTTGGCATGTAAGTGTCCTGTGTTGTAGCTTCACCAGGTTGACACCTCATTTTTAGGTATGCCCGGTGCTACTCCTGCCATGCCTTCCTGCACTCTTCATTGAACCAGGTATAATACCACAGCTTGATGGTACTGGTAGAGTAGAAGATTTGTTGGAGCATGAGGTTACAGATTGTGATTGAACACAGTTTTGCTGCTGCTGATGGCCCACATTGCGTCATGAATGCCCTGTTTTGAGTTACTAGATCTGTTCGAAATCTATCCCATTTAGCAAAGTGTTGGTGCCACACAACACAGTGGATGGTATCCTCAATGTGAAGGCAGGACTTTGTCTCCACAAGAACTACCTTCTTCAGGGCAATTAGGGATGGGCAATTAAAGCTGGCCATGGCAGTGATGTTCACTCCCCAAGAATAAATAATAAAAAAAATTGTTTGGGGCTTTGGAAAGATCACACCTGAAGCACTGTGAGCAGTTTTGGCCTCCATCTCTAAGGAATAACATACAGATAGAGTACATCAAACCTGGCTGCCCATAAGCAGTCCGTGTCTGAAAACTGGACACTTTTATAATGTTCCATGGATCAATTTTCATTCAGTAAAATTAAAAAACTTACCTTGACAATTTGACTAAATGCCGCATTGGCACGGTATGACTCCAACTCCCAGCTGTAGTGGCCCTTGACCCCACCTCACCCGGTTTGACCCGAACTGCCCATGGCCCTAACTACCAGACCCAAAACATGCCAATATCCAAAATCTGGCATGAATCCAGCCCAGAGGATGCCGAATTTGAGGTACTGTACCTTGCTTGTAATGAATTTCCACTTCAAGCCCTTTGGGAATTTAAATGAAATCACCCTTTATTCTTCTAAACTCTAAGGAATATAGGCCGAGCCTACTCAAACTCACTTCAAAGGACAATCCCCTCATCCAAGATAAGGAGGTCAAAATTATAAATGGTACTCAAGATATGCTCTCACCAAGGCCTGTCAAACTCCAATCCCTTTGTAATAAAGACCATACCATTTGATTTCCTAATTGCTTGCATTCCTGCATATTAATATCCTGTGATTTGTGTACAGGACACAAGAACACAAGAATTAGGTGCAAGTGTAGGCCATTCAACTCCGCGAGCTTGCTCTGCCATTCAATGAGATCACAGCTGATCTGAATGTGGTCTCAACTCCACTTTGCTGTCTGTGCCCCATAACCTTTAATGATCAAAAACCTATCTAACTCAGCCTTGAATATATTCAACGACCCAGCCTCCACTGCTCTCTGGGGAAGAGAATTCCAAAAACCACTTACCGTCTGAGACCTCAACTCAGTCTTAAATGGAGACTCCTAATTTTTAAACATTCATTGCGAGCAAGGTTGCTCCTGTGCCGCAATTCTACTTTCCTGTTCACTTTCCATTTTCCTTGATTCCCTGAGAGACCAAAAATCTATCTCAATCTTAGCCTTGTTCCTCCTGGACTGCATGCTGTGCTCTCAGCTCAGGCGCAGGCATTCTCCTAACCCACATTGCAAGGCTGCGCTGTTAGCTTGAACCATAATGGATACTGGTCCAAACCTTAATAAAGGCATTGCAAGGGGCTGTCACACTTCCACCAGTGACTGCACCATGGCCACCTTTCGCAAGGGGATCATGCTAGTTGCCCAGTCAGCCAATTGCTCTGATGGCCCCTAAAATGCACATTAATTTGCAGTCTGTGCCTGAGGGTTGAAAAGCTCTGGAGCACCCGAAAGAATGTTCACTTTTGACAAGCTTTTCCAAATGCTTGGCGAGCATGCAGCACGTCTTCCTTGATGTTCAATGGGCAATGCTCGTGAGCGCTGTGCAAGGTTGTGTGCATTCACCTCCGAGTTGCCCTCGAAGTTCAGGTTGCCAGGTGCACATCTTTTAAAGGCAGTTGTGCAGCACGCCGTTCTGAAATCACGCCGATGTGGATGGTAAATTTGACATGTGGGGGATGATTCTGGCAAGCAGGGCTTATAATTAGATGCAAATGTATTAAAAAGACATTCCTGACCTGCAGTGGTGGGAAACACGGCCCGCCGTTGACGGTGGAGCGGACGATCGCAAGCTGGTTGCACGACGGCCTAAAACTGATTTTTGGCCTTCTCATCATATTGCTCCCCCCGCCACCACCATGACGCCCAACACCAACAGGGCCGGCAAATTCTGGCCGTAGTTGTCAGGGCTGGGAGACTTGTTGACTTTTAGACTCATGTGAAAGCTGGGACCCCCCACAATGCATTGTAGCATCTGCCTAGATCATGGCCTCAAGTTCTAGAGTGAGACTGAATCGCACAGTCTCTGGCTCAAGGAGATGCAGAAGGAAATTTTTTTTCATGCATTAGAAACAAATTTACCATATCATTTCACACTCTGCAGAGATGAAATCACTCTAAATATCAAACAGATACCACCCAATGGCTGGTTTCCCAATGTTGAGTTTCAATCACCTTGTGTCTGTCAATCTGTACTCAAATTGTTGACGTATCATCAGTTATTATGAAAACAGAAAATAAAAACCAGAATTTGTTACTGAAGGTTTGAATCAGTGAAGTGAAGGATAAAATGCCTGTTGATCACCAGGAGGAGGTTACTGAGAGCATCAAAACAAAGTCTGGAAAATTATATCATGCTATCTGTATCATCTCAGCAAGCTCCATTGAATACCATACCATTACCAAAATACACAGCAGTAGCACATGTTTGTGTTTTCATAATGGGTGCATTTGACAATCATTTGATAGATGATTAATTGTTTCAAGGATATATAGTTTAATAAAAGAAAGATTAGAAATTAGATACTGAAAATGCATAGTGATTACTACCTGTTTCAGTATTGAAACCAACTGGATTATGTATTAGGGATTTTGGTTGTGAGCAATACACACACATTATTATTTTGGCATTACATAAAAGTAGTGACTGCCTTCTTTGTATTTGGCTTACCAGTTCAAACTTCTCTTTTTCCATAACTGTCATAGTGGCTTGTATGTGCGAGAAGCCCATGGACTTCATTGTCAGTAAAGATTGAGGCCATTCATTCCGCTACCTATACCCTGCCCTTCCCTATCCCACCGCATCATAGAATCATAGAATGGGTACAGCACTGAAGGAAGCTGTTTGACTTGCCATGTGCATGCCAATTCTCCGTAACAGCTATGCAACTAGTCCCACTTCCCTGCCTTGTCCCTATAATCCTTCATTTTTTTTTCTCCTCAGGTACTTAGTCAATCTCTTTTGATAGCCATGATTGAATCTGCCTCCACCACACTCTCAGGCAGTGCATTCTAGATCCTAATTACTCTCTGCATAAAAAAAATGTCCTCACGTTGCCTCTGGTTCTTTTGCCAATCGCTTTAATCCTTCCACCAATGTGAACATCGTCTCCCTATCTAGTATGTCAAGATCCCCCATTATTTTGAACAAATCTTTCAACCTTCTCAACAGTGTCCAGTATTAGATGTGATTCTGCAATTGGACAACATTTGCTAAATAACCCTCAGTGTGTTAAGAATTACGTTAACAACCAATTTAAGATTGTCAATCAGGCTCGCGGTATGGTGCATTTGTGTGTACTGAAAGGTACATATATTAATACACAGGGCCATGTTCTTTGCAGACAGAAAGAACGTGTACACATATTGTGTCTGTTTCAGCTAAACAAAATAAGTTTATTCCTCAGGGCAATGCCCTGACCAATCAAGGTTAAGCTGCCTGGTTTAAATTTCAAACAATGTTTGGCAGTTAACTGCCAGTCACCATCAATGGTGCATTTTACAGACACCACTTAGCAACCAATCAGCACTCTCTTCACATACAGTATAAATTGTTGTTTTCCCCTTATTCTTGCAGTGTGTCCTGATGAGTGCAAGACAAAAAGCTTAGACATGTCTCTTTTTTCAGCAATACTCAAGTTCTGTACTACCAAACAACTATTAGCTGACATTGTTAACTGTTTCCTCTCCTCAGGTTTCCTCTTCTTCAAAAATGCTATCATCATCCCCTTCTCAGAAAAACCATTACTGGCCACTCTGTCCTTGCAAACAACTTCATTTCCAGTCTCCCTTTCCTCTCCAAAGTCTTTAAATGTGTTGTCACTTTCCAAATGTGTGTGCATTATATCCAGAACTTCATGTCTGAAACCATCCAATCAATTTTTCTCCTCTGCCATAGCACTGAAATGGTCAAGTCATAAATGACATTGACCATCCCTCCTTGCCTTTCTTGACCAGTCACACAGTTGACCACACCATCCTTTTCGATTCCATCATCATGCTGGGTGGGACTGGCCTCACCTAGTTCCATCCCTATCTATCCAGTCAAGCCAAAGAATCATCAGTAATAACTTGTCCTCCTGCTTCTGCACCATAACCCCTGGAGTCACAAAGATCTACCTTTATCTTCCTCCAAATTGTCATCTACATGCTACCATGCCAACATTCAAAAGCACATCATGTATGCTGATGACACCCAGTTCTCTATCATCACCATTCTCTTGACTCACTCCATTCCACAACAATTTATACTGTATGTGAAGAGAATGCTGATTTGTTGCCAAGTGGTGTTGCCATCCAGAATTTGTCATGCCGCTTGTCCAATATCGAGTGCTGAACATAAGAGTAGGGGCAGGAGTAGACTATATGGCCCATTGAGTCTACTCCGCCTTTCAATACAACCTTGGCTGATCTTCTGCCTCAACTCCACTTTCTGGTTATTTCTCATATCCCTATTTACCTGAGAAACCAGAAATCTGTCTTTCTCAGCCTTAAACATACTCAATGATGGAGCATCCACAGCCCACTTGGGATAGAGAATTTCGAGGATTCTCTTCATCACTGTCCTAAATGATCGATCCCTTATCTTGAGACTGTGCCCTTGTGTTCTAGGTCCTTCAGCCAGGGGAAACAGCTTCTTAGTGTCTACCCTGTAGCCCCTTCAGAATCTTATGCAGAAATTTCTTTCAACTAAATGTTGGGAAGAGCAAAGCTGATGTCTTTGGTTCCCACTACATGCTCCATTCTTGATCTTCTGACTCCATCCCTCTTCCTGACAACTGTCTGAGGCTGAAGCAGACTGTTCACAAGTTTGGCATTCTCTTTGATCCTGAGATGAACCTTTGACCCCATATCCATTTCATCTCTGTGACATAATCCGTCTCTGCCCCTGTCTCAGCTCATCTGCTGCTGAAACCATCATTCATGCCTTTGTTATGTTTAAACTTGAATATTCCAATGCTCTACTGGATGGCCTTCCAGCTTGCACCTTCTGTAAACTTCAGTTCATTCAAAATCCTGCTGCACCAAGTCCTATTCAACAACCACTCCTGTCCTCGCTGACTGTTCATTTTTAAAATTCTCAATCTTGTTTTCAGATCCATCTATGGCCTTACCCCAACCTACTTCCTGTGACCTCCACCAGTGACAATTCACAGATCTATGTGTTTCTCAAATTCTGGTCTCTTGTGCATCCCCACTTTTAATTGTTCCATCATTGGTGGCAATGCCTTCATTTGCTGAGGCTCTAAGCTCTTAGATTCCCTCCCTAAGCCTCTCTGCCTCCCTATCTTTCCTCTTTATAAGGCACTCCTTAAAACCTACCTCTTTTGATGAAGCTCTTGGTCACCTGTCCTAATGGGCCAGAACTTCTGAGGAGTGCCAGTCACAGTCAGGCTGCTGCTCCATTCCTTTTGGCCTATCTTACTTGGGAGCTGCACTTTCCTTGCCCGACCTTCCGACTTGGCCCGGGTGAAAATAGTGCAGTGCAATGGGCTCCTGAGGCCTTCAGTGTAGGGCAGCCTAGTTGGAGGAATGGACGCCACGCCCACGTTTTACAGCACTAGCTGCCATAAAGTAGGTAAGTTTAAAAGTCCCAGTCACTTTGAGAAGCCAGGGAGAAAGTAAGTGTGTAAGGTAAGTGGGTAGGATTGGGTGGGGTGGGAGGAGTGGGAATCGGTGGGGTCAGTGGGGTTGGGGGGGGGGGGGGAGCGGGGAGGCAGTTAGGTGGTCAGCTGAGGGGGTGACGTCTGGTGGTTAGTAGGGGCTTAGGTGATAGCCAAGGATAGTCGGGCTGCGGGGGCTAGTCAGGTGGGGTGTTGTCGGGAAGGTACGTACGGGTGGGAGTATAGTTGGAGGTGGGTGGGTAGTCTGGATGTTGTGGGGGTAGTTGGGGGTTGGGGGTTAGTCAGGCGGTTGGGAGGGTAGTCGGAGATGGGGAGTAATTGGGGGTGGGTGGGGGTAGTTGGGGGTAGGGACGTACTACGGGTTCAGGAGAGTAATCAGTGGGTGGGGGTTAGTCAGGAGGTTGGGAGGTTGGTTGAAGGGGTAGAAGGGTAGTCGGGGTTGGGGGCTAGTTGGGGGATTAGGGTGCATTTGGGAGATCTGAAGTGGGTTAGTACCCAAGGGTTAGAAGTGGCTTTAATCCTTCTAACTTTTTCTGGGTAACTATTCTGTTAAAAGAGTTGGAATCACCCAAAGTCCCTGATTTAAATCTGAATTTTATATCATTCCCAGTGCAGGGTCATTGCCCATCGGAAGTTTGAACTTCCCAGGCAATTCCTGTGCTGTCCTTGTGTGGGGACTTCCAGGGGGTCCCCCAGCGCATCTTCTGGGGTACCTCCCGGGTATGACCTCCTGGAGATGAGAATTATGGGTCATTATCGCCTTTTATGGCTCAACGTAATTTTTTAGAAATTGCTCCTGTGAAGCACCTTGGGATGCTTTATTCCATTAATGCTCCAGGAAATGCATGTTGTTGTTTTTGGTTGGTGTTGGATATTCATTCTTGTTTATGTACCACATGAGCATGTTAAAATAATTAGGTCACAACTGATACCAGCATAACACTGGCACTATTTATTACAATGTAATGATGTGATGGTTAAAGCCACCAGTTAGACCTGATTTTCCATAATTTGAAGGGAATTTTTTTTAGCTTAAAGCTACAAATGAAATAGATTTACATGAAAGCCTGGAAGACAAAATATTGGCTATTTCTTTGTTTAGTTTTATGCTACTTTGATCTATTGAAGATTATTTATTGAAAACTAAGACCAAGACCTGAATGCAGACCTAGACTTGGAGGATGATGGACAGAAAATAAATTAGTCCCTGTCTACTTGTCCTGCCAAGATTGATATTGTAATTGATGAAATAGCGCAAAATAATAGAGAAAAGGAAAACCATACTGTGTGGGGGAGAAGTGGAAATTTGCCAAATGGCAGGGTTGATATTTTTCAACTGTGTTTTAGAATAAATCTTCCAATATGCAAGTTGGCTTTTACAGAATAATTCTGTATTATTCAAGGAAGATGCTGCCACTATGAATAAGTTGAGTGATCATCATATCATTTCTGAAAGTGAGATCTTTTTGACCTCACATTAAAAGTAGCAGGTCATTTTCTTGTAGTTTTCATTTCCACCAATCTGTTGCAACAGTTTCTCTTTTTTTTGCTTACGTAACCAACAGTTCCAACATCTTTCACTGTGAAGCCCTTTGGAATGTATGAGGATATCAAAATCACATATATACAAAAATAAAAACAAAAAAACTGCGGATGCTGGAAATCCAAAACAAAAACAAAAACAGAATTACCTGGAAAAACTCAGCAGGTCTGGCAGCATCGGTGGAGAAGAAAAGATTTGACGTTTCGAGTCCTCATGACCCTTCACAAGTTCACTCTTTTGCACAATACTTGCTCTTTTATTCACTCCTGGATAGAACTTTCCATAAACAGACTGAGTTCCATGTGAACCAAATTCTGTCTTATTTATGCCACAGTTGGGTTGCTAAGCCCTGCTTTAACAATGGTGAAATGTTTCTCACTGGGAAATACTTGAAACGCTCACCACATTTTCGTACCACTTCCAAAGACCAGACCAATGCATATAGGTGAAAACTGGTCAGTCAAATTTATGTACACCCGATATAATGTGTAGCAGCAACAAGACACAGCAAGATAATAAAGTTCAATAATCAGACTTGCATGATGTTTAAACTGCTACAAAGTAAGAAAAAATAATTTTTGAAATCCCTTGTTTTCCTTTCAGTAATTTCTGAATAACTGTTTCCGTAGCAACTTTTGCAGCAAATGATTTCTCAACCAATTAACATCTTCATCCGAACAGGCACAATGTTAGACCATGGAAGGTTGTAGGTTTTAAAAGTATTTTTTTCTTTAGTGGAAAAAAACGAGACTGTGGGCACAATTTAATGTTGGTGATGTGGATCCTGGGAGCAGACCTGGAAGTGGGAGGCATTGCCACTTGGGGTGGAAGTGGCTGGCTGAAAGTGTTCACGCAGTGGCCTGCCGATTAACGAGGTAGAGTTGTAGGGCTGGCAGCACAGGGGCTGATGCCATTTTTAAATGGCAGCCAGAGCTACTGGCAGTGGTTCCAAAGTTTCTCATTGTTTTTGTGACTGAAGCTGAGAGGAATTTCCCTCAGCTCACAGCATCAGCCCTCAGATCCTCTTCATCAGAAAAAGAGTAAGTGTCCTCCATATCCACTGGATGCAACATCTCACCCCTCTGCTGCGCAAAGTTGTGAAGAGTGTAGCAGGCGACAATGATCCTGGAGGCCCTCGCAGGGTCATATTGCAGAGCTCCTCTAGAATGGTCCAGGTAATGGAATCTCATCTTGAGCCAGCCAATTGTCTATTTCATTGTGGTCTGGGTTGAGCCAGGCAGGCATTGTACCGTTCCTCAGCTTCAGTGTGTGTTCACTGTTCCTTACCAGCATCAGTAGCCATGTCTTGTGATGACACCACCCTGTTACTGAAATCCATCCTTGGACATGTGAAAGGACTCAAACAACTGTGGCTGAAGCACATAGGCATCATGAGTGTGCCCTGGGAAACAGGCACTCACCTGCAGGATGTGCGTCTGTGGTTACATACCAGCTGAATGTTTGTGGAGTAGAAGCCTTTCCTATTAATGAAAGCAGCAGGCTGTTCAGATGGAGTTTTGATGACCGCATGTGTGCAATCTGTTAGGCTCTCCACATGTGGAAAGCTGCAATGGCCCTGAAGCCAACAAACCTCTCGGCCTGGCTATCAGGCTAGTTTATAATTGCGTGAACTCTCAACCCCTCTTCAAAGGTGCATTGGTTACAATCAAGTGGTTTGGGGAAAATGGTGTCGAGGTAGAAGATCAGCCCTGATCTAGCTGAATGTTGGAGCAGGTTTGAGGGGCCAAATAGCCTAATCCTGCTCCTATTTCCTATGTTTTTCTAATGCAAAGGTGTGCGGCTGCTTAGGATATCCTGCACGTGCCTCCGATAGATCCTTTGAAAGAGCCTGAGGTGTATAAATTCAGCACTGCAGTGACTTTCAGTGCCACTGGCATGGGGTGCCCATCCAGTCCAAATGGTTGCAGGTTGTCCTGCAGTATTGCACAGAGATCAGCAACAGACTCCCTTGAGAGGCGCAATCTCTGGCACTGGTGCTCCAACAACTACAGGTAATTCGTGTGATTTCTGAATACTCTAATGCATCTTTGTCCTCTCTCTTGCTGCTGTTCTTCCTGGCCTCCTGGTGCGGCTTGCCAGGTCTGCACTTCTTGGTGTTCCTGCTGCTCCATTAATGGTGCCTCTGGGGCCTGGTGCTTCCCTCCTCTGCACCTCTCCTCCACTGCTCCTGGGACCAGTAAGACTGGGTGGAAGAGTCCCATCTTTGGATGATACCCCTTTCACTGGCTGCTGCCCATGAATACAATGTCCAGCTGTTCACCTCAGGTTGTCAACTCTGCCCCTTAGCCTCTCAGAGCTGCCCCTCAGTTTTCAGCTCTGCCCCTCTTCTTCACATGTTCTTCAATCTCCTCTTGTCTTTTGACAAAAGCTTGCGCTCTGTTGGAAGGCAGTTGCAGAATGGCTGATCTTCCCCTCAGAGCCTGAGGTCTCACCTGAACACTGCCACTTGGGGACCTGGTGGCCCATGATCCCCATTCACCGCTTGTTAAATTCAGAGAGCAGCATTTAATCATTTAATTCCATTCAGAGGTATGTTAATTCAAGTTTAATGACCTTTTAGCGACCTCAATTATTGTCCTGCCGCTGCCTGCGACATCATCGCCTCACTGCTTACCCGGTGCCCGTGTGATTTGGCCGTGTTCCTGTCATCGGGCCTTTAACACTACCTCCTGTGTGATTCTACCGCACGTCCGCCATGCTTCATGCTCCAGCAGGCTGCATTAAATTCTACCTTATGTGTAACATATGAAACAGTAGATCACAGTCTAAGAAACCAATGTCTTCTCAGAGATGAACACACCTTCCCAGTATAATAGTTCTGCATTCTGAGACATTTTTAGATAACATGTTATTCCATCACTCTTACTTTTGATCATCATCAAGGAGAAATTTCAGTGTTTCAAAGAGTATACAGCACAGAACTAGGTCATTTGGTCCAACTTGTCTACATAGTGCCTATTCTCTGCACGATGCTCTTTCCATCCCTCTTCATCTAAGGATAACAGTTTATCCTTCTATTCCTTTTTCCTTCATGTGCTTATCTAGCTTCTTCTTAAATGCCTCTATGCTATTTGCCTGAACTATTTCCATTGGTAGTGTGTTCCACATTCTTACCATTCTTATCAGTAAAGAAATTTCTTCTGAATTTCCTTTTGGATTTATTATAAACCATTTTATATTTCTGTTCTCTATTTTGGACAACCCCATAAATGGGAACATTTTCTCAGTGTCTACCTGATCAAACCCTTTCATTATTTTAACATAGAAACATAGAAAATAGGAGCAGGAGTTGGCCATTCGGCCCTTCGAGCCTGCTGCTCCATTCATTATGATCATGGCTGATCATCCAACTCAATAGCCTGCTCTGGGTTTCTCCCCAAATCCCTTGATCCCCTTTGCCCCAAGAGCTATACCTGACTCCTTCTTGAAAACATACAATGTGTTGGCCTCAACGACTTTTGGTGGTAGTAAATTCCACAGGCTCACCTCTCTCTGGGTGATGAAATTTCTCCTCTTCTTAGTCCTAAATGGTCTACCCCATATCCTCAGACTGTGACCCCTGGTTCTGGACACCCCACCATCGGGAACATCCTTCCTGATCTGCCCTGTCTAGTGCTATTAGAATTTTATTGGTTTCTTTGAGATACCCCTCATTCTTCTGAACTCCAGTGAATATAATCCTAACTGATTCAATCCCTCCTCATATGTCAGTCCCTCCGTCCCAGGAACCAGTCTGGTAAACCTGGTTAACGATATCTATCAGGTCACCCCCTCAGCCTGCTATTACCTAGAGTGAAGTGTCCAGTTCTCAGCTTTTTCTGATACTTACATCCTTTCATTTCTGATATTATACTTGTGAATCTGTTTTGCAATGCCTGTTTCCTTTGAATTATTTGGAGATCAGGAGTGTAGTCCAACTGTGGTTCCATACAAGTTTAAAATAATTTCTCAGGTTTTTAATTCTGTCCTTCTAGAAATTAACCCCAGTGCTTGGTTTGTTTGTCTTTTAATGGCCTTGTTAACTTTTGTTGCTACTTTTATTGATTTGTGTATCTGAACCCTTTGATCCCTTTGCCCCACTCCATTCAGAATCTTATTACCCACGTGGCCTCTTTCATCTTCCCATCAAAATGTGCCACCTCACATTTGTGGATATTGAAATTTATTTGGCAATTGTACTCCATTCTGCAAGTTTATTAATGTCTTTCTGTATTGTGGTGCAATAGGTCTTTGTATCATTTACACCTCCCAATTTGGGTGTCCTCCACAATCCTTGAAACTGTACTTCCGATTCCGGGTTGTATTAAAACAAATTGTGATCTCAGAAGTGGCCCCTGTGGAATACCATTTCCCACCTTTTACCATTTTCAGTAGCCCTGAATCAAAATGCTGTGACCATAGCCATGAGTTAACTATGATAACTTATCAAAGGCCTTTGAGTATGCAAACATTTTGCATCTACCTGGGTGTACTCCTTCCATTAGCTTTTTCAAATAATTCATTTAGGTTGGTCAAGCATGACCTTTCCATTTGAAATCTGTTCTGCCTACTTCTTTATTGCACTTTCAGTGCCTATTATACCTTTGAGTTCTATTATGTTTACCAAAAACTACCATCAGTTAAGTTAATTGACCTTTAGTTCCTTGGACTCGTGCTACCTCTGTTTTAAATATCGGACTGACATTAACTGTCCATTAGTTGCCTGGTGCTATTTCCTTAATTAAAGGTTGGGATTTTCCCTACCTGCTGGCATGGGGCGTGTTTGGTGGCATAAGCGAACGATATGGTGAGAAAACCAAAAATTGGTTTCACGACGGCGTGAAACCAGTTTGTAATTGTCTGCTCTGTCCACCGATGGTGGGCCACATTTCCCGCCATGGGAAATTGGGAACCTCATTGTAATACATCAGCATATCATCATAAGGCCAGCCCCCCCGGACTGATCCCCACTGCCCGCTGGATCATCCGCCCACATTGCCGGGAAAACTAGCTGACATGTTTCAAACAGCATAAAAAGGTGTGCACCTGGCAGGCTGCACTTCACTTGGTTTGTTTTCTTACCTTGCTTCAGGCAGCATTCGCAGTCATCAGCACCAGGCTTCACAGACAGCATCACATCACTTTTAGGGGCGCTCATGGGCAGGTCTCTACCTACCAGATCAGCCATATGTGGGTGGCTTTTCAATGGCTGCAGGGCAAGGTCTTGCTTGGGGAAGGGGTGAAGTGGCCTCAGGCAAGAGAAGAGGCTGCAGGACGAGGGCTGTACTGGGGCCGGAGGGTATCCCAGGGTGTGTGTAGGGGCACATGTTGATTTGTGCAAATGGCTTCAAGATGGTGAGGACTGTGAAGACTCTTCAGAGGAGATGAGGCCAGATGCAGATGTGAGGGTGTGTGTTTAAGAATGGGTGGTGATGTCCCTTGAGCTGGTAGTGAGATGCCAGTGAATGTGTGATGGATTTGAGTGTGAGAGTTTAGAATGATGACATAGTTGCCATACCCTGGCTGCACAGATGAGACCATTCATCCTCTATCCGCATTGGATGGACAACCTCTTCTGTGCAGCATTGGCACTGATCACCACAGCCATCACCTACCAAGCCAGAGTTGTAATGTAGCTGCCCCTCCTGCAGCAAGAGTGGGGATAGAGGACATCACAGTGGATCTCTATGGCGTCCAAAAGGTGTCTGAGGGCTGTAGTCTTCTTGCATTTCGGGGCCATGTCTTCTTTGCTGCAGTCCTGGGCTGGTAGCACTGAGTGCAGCTGTACTTTAAATGTGATGCCTGGTGTGATGAAGTGGCGAGGTGACGGCGTGGCAGGCGAACTGGAGCCCACCTGCCATGGAAACGGCATGTATCCTGGGAATGCATAATTAGCGTGGCAGGTTTGAGATGATACAGCATGAAAAGCCGCTATTGCAGCCGGCAGGTAAAATGTCATTTTTCCCGTCCGCTACAGCACTTAGTGCAAATCTGGGATGATTCTGCCCTAAGTTTTATATATATATATATATATGTCTCTGCTTTCTCTTCCCTTTTTTTTGTTATGCACAGATGCAAAGCAGCAGGAGTTTCATCCTCTCAAAACTTGATTAGTTTGCTAATTATCTCACCTCCTCCACCCTTTCTATCATAAATGTCTTTATATCTTTTTTGATTGCTTTATCTCTCCTAATGTCATGTCCACCTTATTCATTTCTCTGGTAAATACAGAGCAAAGTAACAATTTAATATTTCTGCCATTTTGCTGTCATTACCTGTACGTTTATCTTATTCATGCCTTAATAGTCCTATCCTGATTTTTCCTTTGTTATTTATGTGCCTGTAGAATATTTCACTATTTATTTTTACACTTGTCAAGAATTTAATTTCATAGTTCCTGTTTGCTTTCCTAATTGCTTTAACTTCTTAACTGACCTCTTCATATTCATTTTTGTCATCCTCTGCTTTATTGTCTGTGTACTTAATATATGCCTTTTTCTTTAACTTCAGTGTTACCCTATTCTCTTTATTTATCCTTAGTGTTTCATTTAGTGGAATATATTTATTTTGAACACTATTGGTCACTGTTTTAACTATTTCCCATTGCTGATCTAACTCTTTATCTTGTCAATTTTTTTTCCAGTTTTCATTCCCTACTTCCCATTTGCCTTCCTGACATGCATTCTCATCCCTCAAAACTTTTTCCAATCTATTACTTTGGTCTTTATGTTACTTATGTCTTTCTCAATCATTATTTCAAACCTCATTATGCTATGATGTTCCTCTTTTTAAAAAATTCTTTCACAGGATGTGGGCATCACTTGCTGGGCTAGCATTTGTTGACCATTCCTAATTGTCCTTGAGGTGGTGGTGAGCCACCTTCTTCAACCACTGCAGTCCATGTGGTGTAGGTACACCCACAGTGCTGTTAGGGAGGGAGCTTCATGGTTTTGGCTCAGCGACGGTAAAGGAATGGTGATATATTTCCAAGTCAGGGTGGTGTGTGGCTTGGACAGGGACTTGCAGTTGGTGGTGTTCCATACACCTGCTTCCCTAGTCCTTCTAAGTAGTGGTTGCGAATTTGGAAGGTGTTGTCATAGGAGCCTCAGTGAGTTGCTGCCATGCAGCTTGTGTATTATACACTGCTGCTACTGTGCATTGGTGGTGGAGGGAATGATGTTTAAGGTGGTGAATGGGGTGCCGATCAAGTGGGCTGCTTTGTCCTGGACGGTGTCAAGCTTCTTGAGTGTTGTTGGAGCTGCACTCCTCCAGGTTAGTGGAAAGTAATCCATCACACTCCTTACATCTACCTTGTAGATGGTGCACAGGGTTTGGGGAGTCAGGAGGTGAGTTATTTGCCACAGAATTCCCAGCCTCTGACCTGCTGTTGTAACCACAATATTTATATGGCTGGTCCAGTTGAGCTTCTGGTTAATGGTAGCCCCCAGAATGTTGATAGTGGGGGATTCAGCGATGGTAATGCCACTGAATGTCAAGGATAGTGGTGAGATTCTCTCGTGTTGGAGATGGTCATTGCCTGGCACTTGTATGGTCCTCCACATGGACCGCAGCAGTTCAAGAAGACGGCTCACCACCACCTTTTCAAGAGCAGTTGGGGATGGGCAACATATGCAGGCCTTGCCAACAAAGCCCACGTCCTATGAAATAATAAATAAATAAGACACACGTGCAAACTGACCAGAGTGAAAAAATACAGAGCCCATTCTGATGGAAGATTACCGTTTCTTCCCACAGATGCTGCCTGACCTGCTGAGTATTTCCAGAATTTTTTGTTTCCATTTTAGATTTCCAGCATCCACAGTATTTTGCTTTTGAATTTGTCTGTTTTTATTACTATATGATGGTCACTTGTTTCCATGTTTTCACTTGAATACTTAATTGATAAACAAATTTTTCGATTTAAGTCACGCTGAAATTCAAACTTTCAGATACGAATATGTTTCTTGAATAAAATATCATTATAAAAAGGAAAGAATGTTATTTAGTTGATCCAGTAGCTTAACTACCTCCTCTTTCACTATGACTTTGGCAGCATCTTTTCCTTGGTAAAGAGAAATGCAATGTATTCTTTTAGTACCTCCCCTGCCGCCATGTGTGAATCCCCTTTTTGGTCCCGAATTGGCCCTACTCCTTTTGGCTGTCAGTCTCTTCTCATACTCTCCCTTTGCTGCTCATATTCCTTTCTTCACTTCCCTTCTGAACTTTCTATATTCAGCCTAGTTCCACTTGTATTATCAACCTGACATCTGTCCTATGCATCATTTTTCTTTTTCATCCCACTCCCCATTTCTTTCGTCATCCAGGGGCTCTGGCTCGGTTTTTCCTACCTTTCTCCCTTGTGGGAATGTACCTTAACTTACCCAAACTATCTCTTCTTTAAAATAGTTCAATTGCAATTTTTTTCTGCCAATCATTGATGCTAATTTACCTGGGCAAGATCCATTCCCATTCCATTGAAATTGACCCACCCCCACTGAAGTAATTTTACTCTGGATTGTTCCTTGTCCTTTCCCCTAGATAACCTAAACCTTTTGATACCATGATCACACGTTACCCTACTGACACTTGATCCAATTGTCCCACCTCATTCCCCACAACCAGATCCAGCAATGCGTCATTGGACCAGAAACATACTGATGTGGAAAATTCTCCTGAACACATTTCAGAAACTCTTCTCCCTCTCTGCTCTTTGCACTTTTACCATTCCAGTCTATATTAGGATAATTAAAGTCACCCAATATAACTCCCCTATAATTTTTGCACCTCTCTATAACTTCCTTGCAATTTTGTTCCTTTATTTCTTTCTCACTAGTTAGTGGCCTATAGAATACACCCTGTAGTATAATGATCCCTCTATTGATTCTTAGCTCTAACCAAATAGATTCTGCCCTTGACCTCTTCAGTACATCTCTTTACAGCACTGGGGAGTCTAAAACACTGTCTCAGGATAAGAGGTCGATCACTTAGGACTGAGATGAGATGAAATTTCTTCACTCAAAGGGTTGTGAATCTTTGGAATTCTCTACCCAGGGGGTTGTGAAAATGCCATCGTTGACTATTTTGAAGGCAGGGATAGACAGGTTTTTGGTCTCTCAGGGAATCAGGGATATGGGCTGCAGGTGAGAAAGTGGAGTTGAAGCCCAAGATCACCTATGATCATATTGAATGGCAGAGCAGACTCAATGGGTCATTTGGCCTCACTCCTGCTTCTATCTCTGTGTCCTCGTATTAAAAAAAGTCATAGAATGGTTATAGCATGGAAGGAGGCCATTTAGCCCTTTGTTTGTGTGCTGGTCCTCTCAAGGAGCAAGTGCCACCCCTCTTTTCCCCCTAGGCCCTGCAAATTTTTCCTTTCAGATAATGATTCAATTCCCTTTTGAAAGTTGCAAATGACCCTGCCTCCACCATACCCTTAGGAAATGCATTCCAGATCCTAACCGCTCACTGCATGAAAAAAGCTAATCCTCATATCATGATTGTTTCTTTCGCCAATTCCCTTAAATCTGTGCCTTGTAATTCTCGATCCTTACACCAATGAGAACAGTTTTTCCCTTTCTACTCTGTCCAGACTCTTCATTATTTTGAATGCCTCTATCAAATCAGCTCTCAAACTTCTCTTTTTCAAAGAAAATAGTCCCAACTTCTCCAATCTTTCTACATAGTTGGAGTTCCTCAACCCTAGAAACATTCTTGTAAATCTTTTCTCTAATCATCTCTCTAATGCCTTCACATCTTTCCTAAGTTTGGTGCTTAGAACTGAATGCAATACTCTAGTTGAGGCCCACCCAGTTTTCTACACAGATTTAACATCAGTTCCTTGGCTTTTGTACTCTATGCCACCATTAATAATGTACAGGATGCCATATGCTTTATTTGCTGTGCCCTCAACCTGTCCTGCCACCTGCAATGATCTATATATGTAAACATCCACGTCCTTCTGCTCCTGCACCCCCTTTAGAATTGCACCCTTTATTTTTTATTGTCTTTCTGCTTTCTTCCAAAATGAATCACTTCACACATGTCTGCATTAAACTTATCTGCCAGCTGTCTATCCATTCCACCTGTCCGTGCCCTTTTGAAGTTCTACACTATCCTCTTCACAGTTTACAATGCTTCCAAATTTTGTATGATCTGCAGACTTTGAAATTGGGCCCTGTATCCCAAGGCCTAGGCTATTAATATATATCAGGAAAAACAAGGATCCTGATGTTCTGTAATATTGTCCATAATCGACACTGCCACCCCTCCTTTCCTTCCCTATCTTTTATTAACACCTTGTATCCAGGAATGTTTAGTACCCAGTCCTGCCCTTTCTTGAGCCAGGCTTCCAATATTGCCACAACATCATATTACCTTTGCCTGTAGCTCACCACCCTTATTTACCACACTCCACACATTTACATACTTGCACAATAAACCCAAATTAGGTCTTATTACCTTCCCTCTTCCTCCGACCCCATCTAATACCTTACTATTTCTTACTCTAGTGCTATTTGTCTCTCCAAATTCTTCATGCACCTTATTTTCTTCTTTAATGTTATCTCCTTTTTTCCATTCCCTGCCAAGTTAGGTTAAACCCTCCCCAACAGCACGAGCATACTGCTCCACAAGAACATTGGAACCAGCTCTGTTCAGATGCAACCCATCCGGCCTGCAAAGGTCCCATCTTCCCCAGAACTGATCCCAGTGTCCCAGGAATCTAAAGCTCTCCTTCCTTGCATCATCTCTGCAGCCACACATTCATTTGTTGTGTCCTCTTTCTATACTCACTAAATCATGGCACTGAGAATAACCTGGAGATTATTACCTTTTGAGGTCCTGCTTGCAACTTTCTTCCTGCAGAACCTCTTTCCTCTTTCTACTTATATCATTGGTACCAAATATGGACCAAAGCCCCCTCAGGATGCTTTGCAGCTGTTCAGTGACATCCTTGACCCCAGCACCAGGGAGACAACATACTGGATTTATATCTATGGCTGCAGAAATGCCTGTCTATTCCCCTAACTATAGAATCCCCTTATCACTATTGCTTTTCCAGTCTTCCTCCTGTCCTCCATGTACAGCTGAGCAAATGAACTTAGATCTGGTTGCACTCCACAGAGGAACTATCACTCTAAATGGAATTCAGAACTGCATTCAGGGGACTCCTGCATTACCTGCTTGGTCCTCCTTGACTGCTTAGCAGTCACCCATTCCCTCTCTGTCTGCATATACACTTGAGCTGCGGGGTGATCACATCCAGGAAGGTGCTATCCACATAGCTGTCAGCACTGTTATGATGCCAGCTGCTGCTCAAGCTCCAAAACCTGGAGCTCGAGCTGTTCCAGGTGATGACACTTCCTGAACATGTTGTCCAGAACACAAGAAGTGTCCTGGAATTCTTAAATGTTACATGATGTACATTCCATAGGATTGAGGATCCCTGCCATGCCTCTATTTATTAGACTAATTAAACTTAACAGAAACAGGAACTGAAAACTTATGAAAGGCTTATTCAAAAAGAAAACTAACCAGGGAGAACCCTCCCTTGTGCCTTCGATAGTTCATTTTTTTTAACTTGCTCCCTGATACTCACCATCTCCATTCTGCTGCTCCATCCCTGAACTCCCTCAGCTGGTCACTCCTAAGCACAGGCTCTCCAAACAACCAATCATCTACCTGCTGTGCTGTGGTGTCACTGCTTGATTTCATTTTATTGATTTGCTCTCTCAGTGTGCTCTCTGACACCTGCAGCTTCCCTCAGGCTCAATCTCTTTTTCCGCTGCTGACTTTCTCAGGCTCACTCTCTCTGACTTATTGTGCCCTCAGGCTCTCTATCTTAACAATGCACTTAGGAAATTATAGCATTATCAGAGAAAGTCAACATGATTTTACAAAAGGGAAATTGTGTTTGACAAATTGATGGTTTTTTTTGAGGATGTAACTAGTAGATAAAGAGGAGACAATAGATGTAATATACTTGGATTTCTAAAAGGCATTTGATAAGGTCCAAAGAAAAGATTAATATGCAAGATAAGGAGCAAATGTAGCTGGAGGTAATACATGGAAGGAGGATTTGTTAATGAACAGGGAAGCAGGTTAGGGATAACCGGGGCTGTTTCCAGTTGACAGACTGTAATGAGTGTATGTCATGAAGCTATTAATGTATATAATATTTTGGGAAATATTTTTCTTTAAAATAGAGGTTTAGTTTGTGGATGTGTCTTAATTGGATTAAAGCCAGCTAGTCTGGGTGCTTTGAGGAGGTTTTTGAGGGCTGGTTTTGCCAAACCAGATACAGAGATAAGTCATCAAAGTCACCTGCAAAACCTGCTGAAGGGTACAGAATCTGTCTTTCTCTCTTAATTTAAGAAAAGCCCTATCTCTACAGTATAAAAAGCCACCCCAAGAGATAGTGATTGTCCATTGGAGAGAACCTCAGGAGAAACATATCGATTTCTAAGAGAGCATCATGGAATTAAAAGGAAGGAAATTATCTTCAGCAAAGTGCAGTTACCTGGACCTCAATTCAACTCTAGGATTTTAAAGGGAACTAGCTAGCTTCAAACGGCTACAATGTTCAACAATCTACACTTCAAGGACAAGCAAAGGACTTAATCATATATCCTTTTAACTTTTATTGCGACTCTAACTTTCCATACTTCTGATATCTGTTTGTGTGTGTCATCACATCTTTTATTATGTTTTCCTCGGGTTTAGTAACTAATTACTTTTATTTAGTAACTAATAAACTAGTAACTTAGCTCTTTCTTTGACTCAAAAAACCTCGTTTGATTGGTTCCTTTTTAAAAAAGTAAATACATTTGGGTTGGAAACGGCACCAATGGAGAAAAGAAATTTTTTAAAAATTATTTTAACCAGCCAAGGAGGCTGAATAAAGGGATTTTCCCTCCTTACCCAGTTGTAACAGGTAGTGAGGATTTAAAAAAAATTTATTTTTAAAAGGCGTGAATCTTTTAAATGTTGATGTTCAGAGACTTGGATGTACCTGTTCAAGGAACACAGAAAGTTAGCATGTAGATACAGTAAACAAATAGAAAGGCAAATGGCATGTTGACCTTTATTGCAAGTGGATTGGAGCACATGAATAAGAAAGTCTTGCTACAATTGTATAGATTTGGTGAATCCACACGTGAAGTACTGTGTGCAGTTTCAGTCTCCATATCTAAGGAGGAAATAGATGTGCCTTGGACACGATACACCAAAGGTTCACTGGATTGGCTCTACAATTTTTTTATTTGTTCATGGCATGTGGGTGTCACTGGCTGGGCCAAATTTATTGCCCATTCCTAATTGCCCTTGAGGTGAGAGTGCTGTGCTTTAATGAGAGGCTGAGTAAATTAGGCCTGTACTCTCTGGAGTTTAAAAGAATGAGAGGTGATCTCTTTGAAACAGCCCGAAAGAGCTTGACAGAGTAGACATTGCGAGGTTGTTTCCCCTGGTTGGGGAATCTAGAACACGTGGGCACATTTACAACTGAGATGAGAAACGTCTTCTCTCAGAGGGTTGTGAATTTCAGGAATTTTCTGCCCCAGAAGATTGTGGATGCTTCATCATTGAGTATATTCAAGGCTGAGATTGGAAGATTTTTGGTCCCTCAGGGAATCAAGGGATATGGGGAGAGGGCAAGGAAATTGAGTTAAGGCAGGAGATCAGCCATGATCAAATTGAATATGACAGAGCAGGCTATGGTCTACATTTGCTCCTATTTCTTATGTTCTTCTCACAGCACTCACTCCTCTTTTTCTAACATAGCCCCAATAAACTAATTGTAAGTAAAAACAGGAAATGCTGGACAAATAGGCCACTTAATTGTTGGTGGACACACTGCCCCCTCTCGCGTGTACCCGCCAAGCGAAATATCACAAGAGTGCGTGATGTGGTCAGGACGCTCGCCCGACATCAGCGCATACTATTTTATTCTCACTCAGGTTGGGCGCGCCCTGCCTGATGAGGGAAATATTCTGCCCAGCAGGTCTGACAGCATCCGTGGAGTGGGAAACAGAGTTAATGTTTCAAGTCCGTATGACTCTTCTTCAATGACAAAGAAGTAAAAAAGCAAGCAAAGTTCAAAAATTAAAAGTAAAAAATAAAAAATCTGTGGTTTTCAAAGAATTAACTTCTGACGTAGGTCAAGCAGAATGCTGAAAAGGTGCATACACTGAGTAGATAATCAGGGAGGCTTATGTAATAATGTAATGGCAGAAGCATGTTGCATCACCTCATCTCTCTTAGGTTCTTGCAATACTCACCACCATTGCATTACAGAGCATCATTGAATCTGTGCACTATGCGTGTTGGCACTGGACATAACACACGAATATATGAACATATGAACTAGGAGCAGGAGTAGGCCACCCGGCCCTTCAAGCCTGCTCTGCCATTCAATAAGATCATGTACCTGGATGAGCACTTGGCATGTCATAACATTCAAGGCTATGGGCCAAGTTCTGGTAGATGGGATTAGGTAGGTAGGTCAGTTGTTTCTCACATGTCGATGCAGACTCGATGGGCCAATCGGCCTCTTCTTCTGTGATTCTGTGATTGTAACCTCCCCCAACCCCCAATAATCTTTCACCCCTTGTTAATCAAGAATCTATCTAGCTCTGCCTTAAAAATATTTAAAGACCTTGCTTCCACCGCCTTTTGAGGAAAAGAGTTCCAAAGTCTCACGACCCTCTGAGAGAAAAAAAAGTTCTCCTCATAAATGAGTCTTAAATGAGTGACCCCTTATTTTTAAAGTGTGACCCCTCGTTCTGGATTCTCCCAAAAGAGGAAACATCCTCTCCACATCCATTCAGTCAAGACTCTTCAGGATCTTCAATGTTCCAGTCAAGTCACCCCTTACTCTTCTAAACGCCAGTGGATACAAGCCTAACTTGTTCAACTTTTCCTCATAAGATGCCCTGCCCATTCCTGGTGTTAGCCTGGTAAACCTTCTCTGAACTACTTTTAAAGAGTTTACATCTTTCCTTAAAAAGGAGACATCTATCAATCGATTTGCAGTTTTAGAGTTGGAATTAACTGGGTTCTGATTTTTTTTTTGTTTCAGTTCTTTTCACTTGTTGAACTTTTGCCTCCGTGTGTTTTCAGAACCTGGCAAACTTATTTGGCCATGTCTGAGGAAATCTGCTTTTGTTTCCTCTGCTTGAGAAATTTATGCCATCTACTGGGGCTCAACCTGCAGGCAAGTTGGGGAATTTCCTCAAAGTGTGATACAACATTGTTGTACATTTTTCAAAAAATTGGGTTGCATCCACAAAGTATCCTGAATCTGCATATTTGCAAACTTATTGGAGTGAGCATTGACATAAAAATTGTGAAAAAAAATTAAATGAGATGCAAACTCACAGACAGTCCTTTTAAAACATTGTTCAGTCAGAACACTTTAGCAGTTGACTGAGGGACAACGACATCCTGCTCAAACAGCATGTTTATTACACATTTCAAAAAGTATGACATCAACATCAAGAAGGCAGTAGAGCATGGCACCAAGACAGTGAAGAAAAATGTAGGCATCACTCAGCCAGATTTCCAAGCCTTTCAGAGAGGAATTGAAGACAGGAGTTACACACTCCCAGGTCTCGGGGCTGCCATGTCATTTAGAAACATCATTTTGGCTATCTGGAGGGAATGGCACCAAATGCCAACTCTCATACCCATAACTGCAGAACAGTGCCACCAGTAGTTACACATCTTAAGCAGGACAGGCAAGGTAACACACTACACTCCTTTTGTCTTTGGGCAACAGCATATTTTTCACCCTCCTAATACAACACTTACACAACTAACTATTCATAATGCTCTCTGGTTATGGGTGTCTCATGGGATCTTACAAAATGACTACCAAGCTCCCTCACAGCACAACCTTTAAATCCCTTCCCCTATGAATCATATTCAGTTGCTCACATGTTATGAGGCACATATTCTTAGCTGCTAGCTTCATTCACCCTCAGGCGCACAATGGCTGGAATTTTATGGCATCGTCACAGGACGAGGCCATAAAATGCTGCGAGCCATTCTAAACTCCATTGACTTCGGCAAGCGTGTAAAATCCCACTGCCATAAAATTATGCCCATTTAGGATACTTGGGAATTATCCATAATTAGATACCTAGCCCCCTTTGAGAAGATCGTGGGGAGGCACTTAGCTAGTGCTGTGGCAAGTTTGGCAACATCATGCTGATAATCTCAGTAAAATCTTCATTTGACACATGTTGCCTGTATATTTCTATTGGGATTGATCAACATCTTGTGGGTTCTGCTTGACTCTGCTCTGTTTCCGCCTGGGTTCCTCTTTCTCCTCCTCCACAATAATGGGTAGCTCCAAAGGAATCTCACAGCTGCTCCTGAGAAATACATATTGTGGGTGGGGAGTGTTTGGGTTGGAAATCTCTCAGTGGATTCACACATTTTGAAACAAGTCCAGGTATTTGTGGGCAAAGTGGCAAAACAAAAATTGCTGCAAAATGCAATTCCCAGTTACAGAAATCACTTTGGAAACTTTTCACACTGTTCAGCTCACTCTCAGCTGATACTGTCAAATTCTTATTCTAACTTCCTCAAGGAGCATTGCCAGTGCGACAAGAGGAAAAGTCAGGAGCTGAAGCTTTGTTGCAATGTACATAGGGATGAGGTCACACTGGACTTGGTACACATGACAAATGAGGATCTACTATTACTTTACACTTCCAATAGGGACTTCATGCTAGTGATTGCGCACTATTTCCTAGCCAGCTCATTTGAATGAAATTGGTGTAGGTTTCGTCCGCAATATACCATTGTATCAAACTAATTCAGGGTAGTTATTGACATGGCACCAGAACCTTTCACGATGCTTCTAGTTCTTTTACTGAAAAAAAATCATACTCATTTGACCAACTTAAACTGGGTAGATGCTGGGAGACTGAGATCGACGGTGCAGCGGAAAATTATTGGAAATGACTCCCTTTTGCTGCGAAGAAAAAGACCCTGTCCTGATTGTATGCTGACATTGTAATGAAAACTGAACGGGACTTCAGAGGGTCAAAATATACAGATGACAGAAATGCAGTGGTATTGACCAGAGGCCTGTGGGTTCATCTTTTTTAAATCAGCTGATACAGCACAGGCTCAGTGGATAATTGCATCATTTTAAAACAGGAAATGTGAAGTACTTGCAGTAGAGGAAACACTGTCACAGCCAGTTTAGGACTTTACTGGAATCTTCTCAATTCTTTAAATAGGAGACAGCAAAAAAACACTTCCACACCAAATATAGAACTAGCATATGGCTGAGTTGTAGTTAAATATTTTTTATGTAACTAGGGTAAATAAGAGAAAGAAAAACAATAAAAATGGAAATTCCCTTGAGAGAATCCAAGCCCATTTTCTGAATTTAACTTGTTAAAAATTAGGAACATAAATAGGAGCAGTGGTCCTTCTGGCCCATCAAGCCTGCTCCACCATTCCTATTGATCTCACTCATGAATAAACTCAATGACTGAGCATCCACTGCCCACAGGAATAGAGAATTCCAAAGGTTCACAGAACTCTGGGTGAGAAAACTTCTTATATAAATCCTGAATGGTTGATTCCTGAGATGAGAACCTGGGGCAGAATCTTCAGCTTGGTGAGCTGGGGCAGGGCCTGCTCGCTGAGGCATAAAATGACACGGGGTGATGTCGGGCATCCTGATGGCTGCACGACCGCCGAACTGTCAAAGGCCTATTAAGGCCTGTTAAAAAAACAATTAAAGCAATCAGCTGAGCTGCACGTCCAACCTTAAGGTTGGTGGGCAGGTGAAGAGCCCAGGTGGCCTTGGCATTTTTCATGGAACCTCATCCACGGGCTTTCATGAATGATTTAAAATTTTCAGAAAAATTTTTATTAAAATTAATGCATGTGTCCCAGCTCATGGGACAGTTTCACATGAGGGGATGTCATAAAAATTTTTTCAACATTTTATTAAACTGTTTAAACTTAAAGCTAATCTCCCTGAGGCACCTCTGTGCCTCAGGGAGATTTCTGCGCTCTTTCGCGCGCATACACGAAAGAGCCCACTCCCGACTCAGGCATACCCTCGCCTGCACAGGGAGTGCTCAGTGCTTCCGGGCGCATGTCAGACTGGGCAGGCCTTAATTGGCCCGCTCACATAATCTGGCAGTGCCCAGCTGATTGGGGGCACCAATCGGCTGTGCACCCGTCCATGCCCGCTCCCGCACAACCTCCCCGACAGGGAGAAAATTCTCCCCCTAGAGGTGCAGACACTCAGTCAGAGGGAACAGCCTATCGGCATCAAACTTGCCTAAACTTGTAAAGCAAGAACTCTTCTTTAAAAAAAAATGTACAATGCCGATGAGAAGTCCTGGCCTCATGTCAATAACTAGATAGGCCACTAGCTCATTATTTGATTAAAATTTACAGTTAGCATTTTGCAGTTGATAACCCCTCAGGGAACAATGCATCACAATTTAACTGCATTGGGCATCCTGGCTGCCAATGCCAGTAAACAAGTAGAGCGAAACCTTAACCTCTCTGACATGGGAATGATTCGCAGGCATGTGAGGGTCAAATGATGGTAAGAGTGAGTTAGAATATTATGTTCAATATTGGGCTCCACACTAAAGGAATGATGGTAAAACTGTTTGGGAAAGAAAAATTCGCAACTCGCACGCCTCCTATTAACTGCCCAATAAGTTCGCTAAAGAGCTCGTGAACGGTCTGAATTGGGAATGAATGACATTTTCAAAGCTGAGAACAGAAAGAGCGTATGGCATGGGGCAGGTTAGTGCACGGCTGTCAGGAGCATAGTGGGGAGTCATTATTCACTGTTGCTGCTGATTTACAGTCCTGAAAAAAAAGCGAAACTTAAACTCAAAGTTGCCACCATTGTTTGAACAGAGTGGATTAAATATCTTATGAGAGACTGTTTGAGCACTTTTTTGGACTGTGAGGCTACTGGTCCTCTGCTCTCCTGCATGCTCCATTCTGCAAGGCAACGGCAAGCTGCCTTTGGGAATAGCCCCCAGAGCTAGTTCTGGGCTCCAAGCAGTGCACAGCGTCACTAATTGATGCCAAACCCACAATTATGCCTGTGATGCAGACTGGATCCTATATGTTAGGGGGGATGGCAAGGCTTTGGAGATGGTGCAGAAATTCATTGGTATGATGCCTGGTATAAGGGACTTTAGTTATGTGGGATACCAGAAAAACAGATTGTTCATGGAGTAGAGAGGGTTAAGAGATGATTTAATAGAGTTGTTCAAAATTATGAAGGATTCTGACAGAAGAGATAGGGAAAGACGTTGTTTCTACTGGCAAGAATGTCTATAACTGGAAGACACAGAGTTACAGTAATTGGCAAAATAAATTGCAGGGAGGGAAGCAGAAAACAGGAAACTATAGGCCAGTTAGCTTGACATCTGTCATGGGGAAGATGTTAGAATTGATCATTAAAGAGGTTATAGCTGGGCACTTAAAGAAACTCAAGGTAATTGGGAAGAGTCAACATGGTTTTAAGAAAGGGAAATCATGTTTAACCAATTTATTGGAGTTTTTTTGAAGGAGTAACAGGCACTTTGGATAAAGGGGAGCCTGTAGACTTGCTGTACTTAGATTTCCAGAAGGCATTTGATAAAGTGCCACATCAAAGGTTATTGCAAAAAATAAAAGCTTACGCTACAGGGAGTAATGTATTAGCATGAATAGAAGATTGGCTGTCTGGCAGAAAACAGAGAGTGTGCATAAATGGGTCCTTTTCTGATTGGCAGGATGTGATGAGTTGAGTCCCGCAGGGGGTCTGTGCTTGGGCCTCAACATTTTATAATTTATATCAATGATTTAGATGAGGGGAGTGAAGGCATGGTAGCTAAATTTGCAGATGACACACGGATAGGTAGGAAAGTATGTTGTGAAGAGGACATAAGGAGGTTGCAGATGGATATAGATAGGTTATGTGAGTGGGTAAAAATATGGCAGGTGGAGTATAATGTTGGGAAAATATGAAGTTGATCACTTTGGCAGGAAGAATAGAAAAGCAAAGTATTACATAAATGGAGAACGGCTGCAGAATTCCAAGCTGCAAATGGATCTAGGTGTTCTATTGCATGAGTCACAAAACGTTAGTATGCAGAGCATTGGTAAGACTACATCTCAAATGAGGTGGCTCAGATGAGGTTTAATAGATTGATACCTCAAATGATTGGGTTGTTTTATGATGAAAGGTTACACAGACTGGGCTTGTTTCCACTGGAGTTTAGAAGAGTGAGAGGTGACTTGATTGAAGTATATAAGACCCTGAATGGTCTTGACAAGATGGATGTGGAAAGGATGTTTCCTCTTCCAGGTGAGTCCAGAACTAGGGGGCACTGTTTTAAAATCAGGTGTTGCCCTTTTAGGACAGAGATGAGGAGAAACCTTTGCTCGCAGAGGGTTGTGCTATTCTGGACTTCTCTGACTGAAGTGGTGGTGGAGGTAGGGTTCATTGAATATTTTTAAGGCAGAGGTATATAGATTTTTGTTAGGCAAGGGACTCAAAGTTTATCGGGGTAGATGGGAATGTGGAATTTGAAATACAAACAGATCAACCATGGTCATAATGAGTGGAGGCTTGAGGGGCCAAATGGCCTACTTCTGCTCCTGTTCCATATGTTTATAGAGTCATAGAGGTTGACAGCACAGAAAAAGGTCCTTCAGCCCATCGAGTCTGCGCTGGTCAAACAAGTATCTAACTATTCTAATCCCATTTTCCAGCACGAGGCCCATAGCCTTGTTTGCCATGGCAACGCAAGTGCACATCCAAATACTTCTTAAATGTTATGAGGGCTTCTGCCTCTACCACCCTTTCAGGCAGTGAGTTCAAGATTCCCACCACCCTCTGGGTGAAAAAATCCTTCCTCACATCCTCTCTAAACCTCCTGCCCCTTATCTTAAATCTATGCCCCCTGGTTATTGATCCCTCCACCAAGGGGAAAAGTTCCTTCCTGTCTATCCTATCTATGCCCCTCATAATTTTATACACCTCAATCATGTCCCTCCTCAATCTCCTCTGCTCCAGGGAAAATAACCTGTCTATCCAATCTCTCCTCATAACTAAAACTCTCCAGCCCTGGCAACGTCCTGGTAAATCTCCTCTGCACTCTCTCTAGTGCAATCACATCCTTCCTATAATGCGGATTCCAGAACTACATGCAATACTCTAACTGTGGCCTAATCAGCATTTTGTACAGCTCCAGCATAACCTCCCTGCTTTTATATTCTATGCCTCAGCTAATAAAGACAATTATTTAGTCTAACAGGATTAGACAGGGTAGACGCAGGAAGAATGTTCCTGATGGTGGTGGAGTCCAGAAACAGGGGTCGCAGTCTGAGGATATGGGGTAGACCATTTAGGACTGAGATGAGGAGAAATTTCTTCACCCAGAGATTGTTGAGTCTGTGGAATTCGCTACCACAGAAAGCAGTTGAGGCCAAAACATTGTATGTTTTCGAGAAGGAGTTAGATATAGCTTTTGGGCCGAAAGGGATCAAAGGATATAGGGAGAAAGCAGGAGCAGGCTATTGAGTTGGATGATCAGCCATGATCATAATGAATGGCGGAAAAGGCTCGAAGGGCCAAATGGCCTACTCCTGCTCATAGTTTCTATGTTTCTATCCCATATGCCTGCTTAACCACCTTATCTACCTGTCCCACTACCTTAAGGGCACCTGTGGGCATGCACACCAAGGTCTCTCTGATCCCCAGTACTTCCTAGGGTCCTACCATTCATCGTGTATTCCCGTGCCTTGTTTGTCCTGCCCCAGTGTATCACCTCACACTTATCCGGATTAAATTCCATTTGCCACTGATCAGCCCAACTGACCAGCCCGTCTATATCCACCTGTAATCTAAGGCTATCCTCCTCACTATTTACCACCCCACCAATTTCCGTGTCATCCGTGAACTTACTTATCAACCCTCCTACATTCAAGTCTAAATTGTTTATATATACCACAAACAGCAAGGGACCCAACACCGATCCCTGTGGAACCCCACTGGACATTGGCATCCAGTCACAAAAACACCCCTCGACCATCACCCTCTGCTTACTACCACTCAGCCTATTCTGGATCTAGTTCGCCAAATTGCCTTGGATCCCATGGGCTCTCACCTTCGTTATGAGTCTCCCATGCAGGACCTTATCAAAAGCCTTGCTGAAGTCCAAGTAGACTACGTCAAATGTATTGCCCTCATCTACACACCTGGTCACCTTTTTGAAAAATTCAATCAAATTGGTCAGATATGACCTCCCCTTAACAAAACCAAACTGACTGTCCTTAATTAATCCCTGCCTCTCCAAGTGTAGATTAATTCTGTCCCTCAGAATTGCTTCCAATAGTTTCCCCACCAATGAAGTTGGACTGAATGGCCTGTAGTTCCCTGGTCTATCCCTTTCTCCCTTCTTGAATAACGGTACCACACTGGCTGTCCTCCAGTCCTCTGGCACCTCTCCTGTGGCCAGAGAGTTATTGAAAATTATTGCCAGCGCCCCTGCTATCTCCTCCCTTGCCTCACTCAACAGGCTGAGATACATTTCATCCAGGCCTGGAGATTTATCTACTTTTAGAACCTCCTCCCTTTCTATGCTAATTTCTTTAATTATATCACAGTCCTTCTGCCTGATTTCCATACCCACGTCATCCCTCTCACTTGTGAACACAGGCACAAAGTATTTATTTAGAACCCTACCCACGTCTTCCGGCTCCACACACAAATTACCACTATGGTCCTTAATGGGCCCTACTCTTCCCCTAGTTATCCTATTACCCTTAATGTACTTGTAAAATAACTTTGGATTTTCCTTTATTTTACCTGCCAATGTTTTCTCATGCCCCCTTTTTGCTCTCCTAATTTCCTTTTTAAGTTCCCGCCTTACACATTTCAGACTCCTCTAGGGCTTCCACTGTTTTGAGCTCTCGTTATCTGCCATAAGCCTCCCTTTTTCTTTTTATCCAATCATGTATATCCCTTGACATGTAGGATTTTATGGATTTGCTGGTCCCACCCTTTGTCTTTACTGGAATACGTTGGCCCTGTTCTCTCCCTATTTCCTTCTTGAATGAGTCCCACTGCTCTGACACATATTTACCTAAAAGTAGCTTCTCCCAGTCCACTCTGGCCAAATCATATTCGATCTTATTAAAATTGGCCTTCCCCCAATTTAGAACTCTGATTTCTGGCCCATCCTTGTCCTTTTCCATAACAACCTTGACTCTAACGGAGTTATGATCACTATCTGCAAAATGTTCCCCCACTGATACCTCTACCACTTGCCCGGCTTCATTCCCTAAAATTAAGTCCAGAATCATTCCCTCTTTTGTAGGACCTTCTACTTACTGGCTTAAAAAGCTCTCTTGGATACATTTTAAGAATTCTGCTCCCTCTAAACCTATCACACTATGACTAACCCAGTTAATGTTAGGGAAGTTGAAATTCCCCACTATTAATACGCTATTATTTTTACACTTCTCTGAAATTAGCCAACATATCTGCTCTTCTATTTCTCTCTGACTGTTTCGGAGCCTATAGTACACTCCCAGCAATTCCTTTATTGTTTTTCAGTTCTATCCATATGGCTTCATTTGAGGAGCCTTCTAAAATCTCATCCCTCTAAGGTGTCATCCGTCCTTACTCCTGTAATTGATTCCTCGATCAATATTGCAATACACTCTCCTCTTTTACCTCCTTCTCTGTCTCGCCCGAAGACCCCATATCCTGGAAATATTGAGCTGCCTCTCCTGCCCCTCTCTCAACTATGTCTCTGTGACAGCAATGACATCATACTTCCATGTGTTAATTTGTGCACTCAACTCATCTGCCTTACTCGTCAGACTCCTTGCATTAAAATAAATATCATCCAACCTTGCCAAACTCCCTTGTGCTTTAACTGGCCTATAATTTATATGCCTTCCAGACTCACTTGCTCTCTCTTCTAATTTTGGCTGTCCATCTCCCCCTGCTGAACCTCCTTTCAAGATCCCACCCCCCAACCAAGTTAGTTTAAACCCTTCCCAACAGCACTAGCAAACCTCCCTGCAAGGATGTGGTTCCATTCTGGTTCAGGTGCAACCCGTCTGCCTTGTACAGGTCCTACTGCCCCCAAAAATGGTCTCAATGTCCCAGAAATCTAAAGCGCTTCCTCCTGCACCATCTCTCCAGCCACACATTCATCTGGACTAACCTCCTATTTCTATACTCACTAGCGCGTGGCACCGAAGTAATACAGAGATTACTACCTTTGAGGTTCTGTTTTTTAATCTATTTCTTAGCTCCCTAAATTCTGCTTGCAGGATCTGATCCTGCTTTCTACCTATGTCGTTGGTACCAATATGTACCATGACCTCTGTCTGTTTGCCCTCCCCCTTTAGAATGCCCTGCAGCTGTTCAGTGATATCCTTGACCCTGGCACCAGGGAGGCTACGTAGCATCCTGGAGTCACGTCTACGGCCGCAGGAACGCCTGTCCATTCCCCTTACTATGAAGTCTCCCACCACTATTGTTCTTCCCCTCTTTTTCCATCCCCCCATCCCATGCAGCTGTACCACTCACAGTGCCATGAGTGTGGCCGCACTCCCCAGAGGAACTGCCACTCTCACCATTTTCCAACACAGAAAAACGGTTCTCGAGTGAGATGCACCCTAGGGATTTCCTGACTACCTGCCTGACACCTTTCCTCTGACTGATGGTCACCTATTCCCTCTCTGTCTGCACTTCTGTAAGCATGTTTGTATGAAATGTTTTCTTCTATAGCAAGTTCTCATGAACCAGAATGCATGGCCTTAGGGTAATGGAACCAGATTTAATAGTAACTTACAAAATGGAATCAGATATAATCTTAAAGGAAAAATTAATAGGTCAATGAGGAACAAGCAGGGTAGTGAGATTAATTGGATTGCTGTTTCAAAGAGATGGTATAGGCATGGATTTAGTAACTTCCTGTGCTATAGGATTCCATGACACATCAGGACAACGTAGGTTTAGTCGTGTCTAAAATTATGAAAGATGAGACAGGGTAGATAAGAAGCAATCTTTTTCCAAAGCTGAAACTGTAGTGAGAGGTATTAGAAATAAGGTTATACGAAAGAAATTTAGAACTGGGACTAAGATCAACTTTGTTTAGCAGATAATTGTGAGGGTGTAGAATTCCCATCCAGATTTGGTGGTAAAGGCAGAAACCATGGTGGAATCTTAACCCCCCAAAAATGGGCAGGTTTGCATCAGTTGGGAGGGTGAAGTGTTAAAAAATCTGAATTCTGACTGAAACCTGTTTCCGGCCTGCCTACTTCCATTTATAACGGGGGTGGGGGGGGGGGGGAGATGCGGGGGTGTGGGTTTGGTGGTGGTGTGGGCCACAGAAGGCAGTTTGGCAATTGAAATGTTACAATCATACTGGAAGCCTCATAGTTATCCACCATTTCAAAGTTAATTCTAGCCAGCAGCTTTTCCCATTGATTAAACAAATACAAGGACTACTCAGGACTGGTAGATAGATTCTTGAAAAGCAAGGCGGTGAAAGGTTATCAGGGGTAGGTGGGAATTTGGAGTTGAGGTTAGAATCAGATCAACCATGATCTTATTGAATGGCAGAGCAGGCTTGAGGGACCGAATGGCCTACTCCTACCCCTAATTTTTATGTTCGTATGTAATCGCAGGAGTTAAGTGCCTTTCTACCTACCTGCTGGATCCAGCATATCTGCCTTGCCAAACCCCCATGATTGGTCCCCTGAAACTCCCCAAAAGCTCCCGAATTCTGGTTTGGACCTCTGATCCTCTCCCCTGGCCTCTGGTCTCCTATGTTCCATGCCAGGTTGGAGCAAGGACTTAGCTGCTCTGTAGCCTCCTTTCCAACTCGTCCCATCTGGAAGTCAAGCTGGCTGGGAATCTGTTGGTGACGCCACACACACTCCCCAGCCTGTGGGAAAACCTTGACTGAGCACTATTGGATCCCCTGTCTCAACAAGTCAACAGATTAAAATTACCCCCTGTCTCAACATTCAAGATTAGGTTAAATAAGTGAAGAGAGGAATATGGGAATAGAGTTGCAAAATGTTATTAGAATTATTTGCATGCATGACAAGACTGGTTCAGCTGAATGGTTTGTTTCCTTGTTTGAACCATGCCAATGGATTCAAGCTTCAAAATTGGAATGGCTGGGCCGTACAAATTGAATGGGCTGAAGGCACTCTGATCAGGACACTGATTTCTGGCAACTACGTAAATCAAATTGAATTTCATGGCATGGTTGTGGAGATTTTCATTGGTGTTTGAGGAGTGAATTACACAATTGATTTTTAAATAAAACTGGGGCTGGTGGTTTATGATGACTGATTGAGTCAAATTTTGTTTTTATTAATCAGAATTACAAGATTTCCAAGGATCATAACAGGCGTTTTCCTATTGTTTACAATGACTCCCCATTTCTCTATGAAATGTTGGGTTGAAATTAAGTAGCCTGAGCCAGAAATATGGCCCAAATCTTCCGATACGAGGAGAGGCGTCCGACACAACTTACATCGCTGAAGAGTGCGTCGGGACCCTGAGGAAATTCCGACGTGCGCATATCTGTGGTACTTCCGCGGGAAGTTTAAATTTACGATGATCAGTTTTACTCTGCCTGGATTGCTCTATGATTCCTCCGACAGCTTGGCCTAACTAGCCAAGTGGTTATGGTACTGGGTTTGTAACCCTAAGATCAAGAGTTCAAATCTCACAATGGCAAACTTTAAAACAATGATTCCTCCGACAGTGGGATCAGGTGGCACTTACCCCGTCTTTTTTCCACTGGTTTACTTAGAACTTTTCATAGCAGATCTGAAACCAACGTAACTCGAAATGAATCAGCTGGGGTGTCAAACCTCTCCAGCACCCCACCCCTGGCAAATGTTCACTGTCCTGTCCCTACAATGTTCACCACCTCCCCCCACCACCCCTCGGCGATGTTCGCTGAAACCAATAGAAAGATGAGCAAGCGGAAGAACACTTCTCCCTCGCTCTGCTGAATTTAATGGCAGGAACTGATTTCCATGTTTGGACTCTGTATCTCACCCACAGCCAGTCAGAGTAAGAGGCTGGCTGGATGTCAGGTCCCGGGCTTGGGCACCAGGCTGCAGTCAGGGATTGGAGAGGAGGCAGAGAGAGGTCAGGGAGGACAGCGATGCGGGGAGGGAGGGTAGTGTGGCGAGATTGAGGATCGCTCGGGCAGCCCTGGAGAGGTTGAGGAGGGCATGGAGAGTTCAGGGGTCAGGTGGTGGGTGGGGAGGTTTCACAACGGGGCTGGTGGGATTGGTAGAGGAGGATGGAAGACAGAAGGGGACTGTGGAAAGTATGGGATGGCCAGGAATAAATTGTGCGCCTGTGGAGGACATCAGATCCCTAGGAATCTGGTGGAGGGAGGGAGAGGGGTGTCTGATTGTTGTGGCAGTTAACAGCTTTGCTTGGGGGGCGGGGGGACAGAGGGGAAGCACTCCTGTTCCTTGTGGCCCACAAGCAGTCATGTTCCATGCATCTGTCTTCATCTTCCTTTACCTGCCGTGTTTCCCGAGGACCATTCCCCAGTCTCGCCTCCGTTAAAGCCAGAAGGCGGGCTTGAGATCTTTTACATTTTTATTTCCCACCTCACCCACACCTGCCTCGTTAAAACTCAATAATATGAGATTTCCACATATTTTAGAACCAGGGTGTCCTTTAATCTGCCTACAAAGGACTTCATTTACAGAGCACTTTTCACAAGATATATAAATGCGTATAAACCTGTCACTGAAGCTGTGATTGAAACCACCCTTAATCTGACCTGTTAATAATTAGAAATAGAACAGTTAAAATTTTCTTTTAGATTCACAGTGCAAACGGAACTAAGGACATACGACATAGTCTAAGGGAAGTCAGTTGGTGTCGTATAGAGAAATTTCTTACAAGGTTAGGGTTCATCACTGACTTTCTATGTTGAACAATCTGTTTTTACATAATAAATTGAACATAATAACGAAGAAACAGAAGTTTGTCTTACGTCTGCAAAGATGATTGTCCTTAAACTACTGATGAGAAAGAGCTCAGCCTTAATGCCATTGCGGTATAATCTAGTGTCATTCTTGTTCTGCTTTAGATAGTTTCACTCCTTGTTTCAGTTGCATGGTTTCAAGAATGATCTCCATAACAATATGTAGAAACTTTACCTTTGTCACAAGTGTGTGTGTAATATTCCCAGTTTGCAACTGTGAAGGATTCATTAATGATATGGAGAATTAACATGCTTGTCATAAGACTAAGATGGATCCTAAGTTTTCATCCACACACCTCTAAGGGACTGGTTGAAAATTGACAAAATGCATAAAAAAATTAGCTGTAAGATTCTATTGTCAGCAAGTGATCTTAGTGGCTGCAAAACCTAAGTTCTTCAGGCTCTCTTCTAGTGGTGCCATTCCAATCAAAAGCTTGATTTGGTTCTTCTCTTGCATCTACCATCAAGAACCAAGGTTATGGAGTGGCCAGGTATCACAGTTTTCCATGTAAATAACCATGTAACTGTTCATGCACAATGTTCATTTTCTTGTATTCCTCCTTTGTCCTGCAAAAACAAAGTTCAATGCCAAGCCTCACTGAGATGCCTGTAGATGAAGTCAGGAAGGTGCTTGTGGTGAACCTCAGCCATAAATTCTTTACATCTATAGTATTTTTGTACATTAGTTTAATGGGACAACTATTTATTCCCTTAATTTGCCATACACAACTACTAAGAATCATGATTATCTCATAGTTCCAGTCACTCTGGTTTACTACAGTGGGGTTGACGTGGAGAGAATGATGCAATTTTCAAGACACTATTGTTTGATGAGTTAATTGTCAACTTTGTTTTATGGAACATTTGCCCAAATCAGTTCACTATTTGGTCTATTTTGATATACAATATAAAGAAATTCCTTATCAAATATGATTCTGGTTCTAAGCGAAAAAAAATTGTGGATTTGCATTCATGAAGTAAGGCATGGTGCAATTGAGAGGAGTTCATCTTTTTAAAACTATTTCTGTTCAAAGGCACATTATCGTTACCCTTCCTTGCATCTGTAGGACCCCTTATTATTTTCAGTTAAACTCTCATTGAAAAAAATGTCTTAGATTCAGGGTGTATAAATCATCAGATTTTAAGGATGGAAGAGGAAACTATTTTTAACATTGTAATAAACCTTAAATATACAGGAGACACTTATTAATGTAACAATTGCAAAAATACTCTCGACATGCAAATGAGAGCTTCCAGTGCTGTTTGCAATAAAATAGTGTCTCATGAGAGGCGGTGGCATAGTGGTATTGTCATTGAGCTAGCATTCCAGAGACCCAAGGTAATGCGGTGGGGATCCGGGTTTGAATTCCCACCATGGCAGATGGTGAAATTTGAATTCAATAAAAATCTGGAATTAAAATGCCTGACCACGAAACCATTGTCGTAAAAACCCATCTGGTTCAATAATGTCCTTTAGGGAAGGAAATCTGCTGTCCTTACCTGGTCTGGCCTTCATGTGACTCCAGACCCACAGAAATATGATTGACTCTTAAATGTCCTCTGAACAAGGGTAATTAGGGATGGGCCTAGCCAGTGATGCCCACATCCCATGAAAGAGTAATAAAACAAATTGATTGAATGTCAAGGACCCAGAATTCTGTACAAAGATCCTTGGAAGAAGATCTTCACTTGAAATATTAACTCCCCCTTTTCCCCGGTACTTCCCAAACTTTTCCTTTAATTCAAATTCAGAAATGTTTCATCTCATTTGTGTGAAATTAGCTAGTCGCCAGTGGTCACCAGCAAATTATATTTATATAGTGCCTTTAATGCAACAAAATGTCCCAAAGAATTCACAGGAACGTTATAAAACAAAATATGACACAAAGCCACATAAGGAGATATTAGTTCAGATGACCAAAAGCTTGGTCAAAGGGATATGGTTTAAGGAGTATCTTAAATGAAGAAAGCGAGGTAGCGAGACAGAGAGATGTATGGAGGGAATTCCAGAGCTTAGGGCTCATGCAACTGAAGGTATAACACAAATGCTGATGATAATCAAGGATGCTCAAGAGGAGGATAGATACCTCCCTCAAAGTGTTGTGGGGCTGGAGGAGAGAGATTACAGAAATAGGGAGATGTAATGGTTATGGAACAATTCGAAAATAAGGATGATAATGTTCAAATCAACTGTTGCTTGACTGGGAGCCAATGCAGGTCAATGAGCACAGGAGTGATAGATAATGGAACTTGGCGTGAATTAAGACAGAAGTAGCAAAGTTTTGGATGACTTTAAGTTTACACAGGGGAGACTTTTGGCTTGGCGAGTGGGGGGCGTGGCCCGCTCACCGAGGTATAAAATGATGCGGGGTGACATCGGACGTGCATCCTGAAGTCACCATGCGTCATTTAGATTTTCAGCTCGACAAGCACGCAGCTGAAATGTCAAAGGCCTGGTATAGCCATTAATTAACTAATTAAACTTATTGAAAAAGTTGTCTATCCAACCTTAAGGTTGGCGGGCAGGCGAAGAGCCCAGGTGGCCTTTGCATTTTTCATGGAACCTCATCCTCGGGTGGGATGAAGTTTCATGAAAGGTTTATAAATTAAATATTTTTCTTCAAAGTTCATTGACATGTCCCAGCTCAAGTGACACTGTCACGTGAGGGGACATGTCTTAAAATTTTCTTTTCTTCATTAAAATTTTACAGACTTAAAACTTATCGGGGGTACATCAGGGAGATTTCTGCGCTCTTTCATGCGCACGGGCGAAAGAATGCACTTGCGTCTCAGGGACCCCCCCCCCCGTCCACACAGCGCTTCCGGGTGCAATTGCTCCACCCACGTAAAATGGCGGCGCAGACCCAATTGGGTCCGTGTCCGCCCCACACAACCACCCCCCAACGGGGGGAATATTCTCCCCATAGAGTACAACATGGGAGATCAGCCAAGAGCGCATTGGATAGTCTCAAGTCTAGAGGTAACAGAGGCATGAATGAGGGTTTTAGCAGCAGATGAACTGAGATGGGGCAAAGTCGGGCAATATTATGGAGGTGGAAATAGCCGGTCTTAGTGATGGTGTGAATATGAGGTTGAAAGCTCAGCTTAGGGTCAAATAAGACACCAAGGTTGTGAACACACTGATCTCACACTGTTACCAAGGAGAGTGATGGAGGAAGTGGGGACCGAAAACAATTGCTTCAATTTTCCCAATATTTAACTGGAGGAGATTTCTGCTCATGCAGTATGGGATACTGGTCAGATAAGCTGTCTGATAATTTAGCAACAGCGAAGGAGTTGAGAGATGTGCTGGTAAGGTAGAGCTGGGTATCAGTGTACATGTGAAAACTAACATTGTGCTCTCAAATGATGTTGCCGAGGGGCAGCATGTAAATGAGAAATAGGAGGGAGCCAAGGATAAATCCTTGCAGGACACACGAGGTAGCAGCGCAGGAGCAGGAAGATAAGTCATTGCTGGTGATACTTTGGCTATGATAAGAATGGAATCAGGTGAGAACAGTCCCACAACAGGACAACAGGGGAAACTGTTGGAGGAGGATGGTGTGGTCAGTTGTGTCACAGAATCACAGAATCTCTCAGTGCAGGACAGGCCCTTCAGCCCATCGAGTCTGCACCGACATGTGAGAAACACCTGACCTACCTACCTAATCCCATTTTCCAGCATCTGGCCCATAGCCGTGAATGTTATGACTTGCCAAGTGCTCATCCAGGTACTTTTTAAAGGATGTGAGGTAACCCCCCTCCAACACCATCCCAGGCAGTGCATTCCAGAGCATCACCACCCTCTGGGTAAAAAAGTTTTTCCTCACATCCCCCCTAAACTTCCTGCCCCTCAAACTTATGTCCCCTTGTGACTGATCCTTCAACTAAGAGGAACAGCTGCTCCCTATCCACCCTGTCCATGCCCCTCATAATCTTGTACATCTCGATCAGGTTGCTCCTCAGTCTTCTCTGCTCCAACGAAAACAACCCAAGTCTATCCAACCTTTCTTCATAACTTAAATGTTTCATCCAGGCAACATCCTGGTGAATCTCTTCTGCCCCCCCTCCAGTACAATCACATCCTTCCTGTAATGTGGCAACCAGAACTGCACACAGTACTCCAGCAGTGGCTTCACCAAGGTTCTATACGACTCCAACATGACCTCCCTACTTTTGTAATCTATGCCTCGATTGATAAAGGCAAGTGTTCCATATGCCTTTTGCATCACCCCACTAACATGCCCCTCCGCCTTCAGTGATCTAAGGACACATACGCCAAGGTCCCTTTGTTCCTCAGAACTTCCTAATATCATGCCATTGATTGAATACTTCCTTGTGAAATTACTTCTTCCAAAGTGTATTACCTCACACTTTTCAGGGATAAATTCCATCTGCCACTTATCTGCCGATTTGACCACCCCGTCTATATCTTCCTGTAGCCCAAGACACTCAACCTCACTGTTAACCACCCGGCCAATCGTTGTGTCATCCACAAACTTACTAATCCTACCCCCCACATAGTCATCAATGTCGTTTATATAAATTACAAATAATAGGGGACCCAGCACAGATCCCTGTGGTGGCCACTGGACACTGGCTTCCAGTCACTGAAGTATCCCTCTGTCTTTGCCCTCTGTCTCCTATAACTAAGCCAATTTTAAATCCACCTCATCAAATTACCCTGTATCCCATATGCATTTGCCTTCTTTATAAGTCTCCCATGTGGGACCTTGTCAAAGGCTTTGCAGAAATCCATATAAACTACATCAACTGCATCTACACACCTGGTCACCTCTTCAAAAATTTCAATCAAATTTGTTAATCATGACCTCCCTCTGACAAAGCTATACTGAATATCTCTAATCAAACCTTGCCTTTCCAAGTGGAGATAGATTCTGTCCTTCAAAATTTTCTCCAATAGTTTCCCTACCACTGACGTGAGACTCACTGGCCTGTAGTTCCCTGGCTTATCTCTACAACCCTTCTTAAATAGCGGAACCACATTAGCTGTTCTCCAGTCCACTGGCACCTCCCCCCTGGCCAGAGAGGAATTAAAATTTTGGGTCAGAGCCCCTGTGATCTCCTCCATTGCCTCCCTCAGCAGTCTGGGACACAAATCATCCAGACCTGGAGATTTGTCCACTTTTAAGCCTGCCAACACCTCCGATACCTTGTCACTCCCTATACCAATTTGCTTAAGAACCTCGCAGTCTCTCTCCTAGAGTTCGATACCTTCATCCTCATTCTCTTGGGTGAAGACAGATGTGAAGTATTCATTCAACACTCTCGCGATGTCATCTGGCTCCACCCATAGATTTCCCCCTTGGTCCCTTATGGGCCCTACTCTTTCCCTGGTTGTCCTCTCCCCATTGATATACTTATAGAATATCTTGGGATTTTCCCTACTTTTACCAGCCAGAGCTTTCTCATATCCCCTCTTTGCTCTCATAATTGCTTTCTTAAGCCCCACCCTGCACTGTCTGTACTCCACTAATGCCTCCACTGATTTGCTTCCCTTGTACCTGCTAAAAGCCTTTCTTTTCTTTCTCATCGAAACCTGAATATCTCTGGCCATCCATGGTTGTCTGGGCTTGTTAGTCCTTCCTATCAACCTAGAGGGAACATGTTGAGCCTGTACCCTCCCCATTTTCTTTTTGAACGTCCCCCACTGCTCCTCTGTAGATTTTCCCACAAGTAGCTGTTCCCAGTCTACCTTGGCCAGATCCTGCCTTATTTTACTAAAATCCACTCTCCCCCTAAGGCTGTCAAAGGCTGCAGAGAGGTCAAGAAAGGTGAGGAGGGAAAGTTTACCTTTTGTTACAGTCACATAGGGTGTCATTTGTGACTTTGATAAGAGTAGATGGTACACGCTGCTACCACTGTGAGTTGGTGGTGGAGGGAGTGAATGTTTGCGGATGTGGTGCGAATTGAGCGAGCTGCTTTGTCCTGGATCCTGAGTCAGGGTTCAGAGGCAGAGGCGTAAACCTGACAGGAGACTGGGATCAGCCTGAATCTCCTCATAACTAGCCAAACCAAGCTGTTCCAGTACAGTTAAAACACTGGCATCTACCTGGCAATGTGGAAAATTGCCCTGGTATGCCCTGTACATAAAAAGCAGGACAAATCCAACCCAGTCAATTACCGCTCCATCAGTCTGCTCTCAATCATCAGTAAAGTGATGCAAGGGGTCATCAACAGTGCTAACAAGCAATAACTTGCTCACCCATGCTCAGTTTGGGTTCCACCAGGGCCACTCAGCTCTTGACCTCATTACAGCCTTGGTTGAAATATGGTCAAAAGAGCTGAACTCCAGAGGTGAGGTGAGCATGACTGCCCTTGACATCAAGGCTGCATTTGACCGAGTGCAGCATCAAGGAGCCCTAGCAAAATTGGAGTCAATGGGAATCAGGGGGAAAAACTCTCCTTTGTTTGGAACCATACCTTGCACAAAGGTTGTGGTTGTTGGAGGTCAATCATCTGAGTTCCAGGATATTGCTGTTGCAGTTCCTCAGGGTAGTGTCCTAGGCCCAACCATCTTCAGCTGCTTCATCAATGACCTTCCTTCCATCATAAGGTCAAAAGTGGGGATGTTCGCTGATGATTGCACAATGTTCAGCACCATTCATGACTCCTCAGGTACTGAAGCAGTCTGTGTCCAAATGCAGCAAGACCTGGACAATATCCAGATTTGGGCTGACAAGTGGCAAGTAACATTCGTGCCACACAAGTGCCAGGCAATGACCATCTCCAACAAGAGAGAATCTAACCATCTCCCCTTGACATTCAATGGCATTACCATTGCTGAATCCCCCACTATCAATATCCTGGGGGGTTTCCATTGACCAGAAACTAAACTGGTCCAGCCATTCAAATGTTGTGGCTACAAGACCAGGTCAGAGGCTCAGAGTCTTGCAGCGAGAAACTCACTTTTTGACTCCCCCAAAGTCTGTCCACCATCTATAAGGCACAAGCCAGGAGTGTGTTGGAATACTTTCCACTTGCCTGGATGAGTACAGTTCCAGCAACACTCAAGAAGTTTGACTCCATCCAGGACAAAGCAACTTGCTTGATTCACACCACATCCACACATTCACTCCTTCCACCACCAACTCACAATGGCAGCAGTGTGTACCATTTACAAGATGTACTGCAGGAACTTACCAAGCCTCCTATGATAGCCCCTTCCAAACCCATGACCGCTACCATCTAGAAGGACAAGGTCAGCAGATAGATGAGACCTACCACCAGGAAGTTCCCCACTAAGCCACTCACCATCCTGACTTGGAAACATATCGCCGTTCCTTCACTGTCGCTGGGTCAAAATCCTGGAACTCCCTCCCTAATAGCACTGTGGGTGTATCTACATCGCATGGACTGCAACGGTTTAAGGCAGCTCACCACCTCCTTCTCAAGGGCAGTTAGGGAAGGGCAATAAATGCTGGCCTGGCCAGTGGTGCCCACATCCTATAAATGAATTTAAAAAAATCTTAATAGCCTGTTGATGCTTACAGTTAGGCGTATTCATGAAGAAAGCAACTTTGGCAAGGTAACAGATGAGTAGCCTCGAATAATTATTCTGTGCAAGTTGACATCTTTAGTGAAAGAAGGGAGAGAATTTGGGGAAAAAATATGTGGTTCATTAATAATTTAGGTTCTGATCAAAGGTATCAGGTGACTGAACAACTTTGAAACAATTATGAGCAAGCCCTCTATTCTTCATTCACTGATGAATCTTCAAATTTAGTCAATGTATAATGTTTACTTAAACGTGAGTAATCTACAGTTTCCCTTACAAGTCGCAACACTTCTCAAAAATAGTCTCAGGAATTTTACTGACCTAGAAAAATATTGATTCAGGTGTGCATGCATTCAAAGCCTTTATATTCCAGGTAGCAGCAGCTCTGAAAATTGCATTACTGTAGAGTGTTTAAAAAACTCAAAAGGTCATGTGCAAATACATTGTGATGTTCTGAAAATGCAGGTCTGTAGTTCACAAATTGCCAACTTAACAAGTAAAAGAGCAAAATTACCTCTCATTTTTTGTGATTCATTATTTCTAAAATACTTTCTGAACAGTTTCTTGAATTCTCTCATGCCAACATTCCAACGGTGGGATACAGGCAGAGAACAGTGTTGAAAGACCAATGTGATTTAAGTAACATGACCAATAAAAGTAAGTCACAGTTGTTAGAAATTAAAATAGTTGGAGACATGTCTTGATATTTCCTTCCTAATTCATTTTACAATTAGCATTAAGCTTAGGATTTTATATCTAACATAATGTGGAGACAGATTTCATAGGAAACAAATTTTATTTTTTATTTTACATATTTGTACATAACATTTCCAGATAACATTTCTGAATCCAACTGACTGAAATTATATTAACACACTTTTAAAATGGTTGAGTCAGGTAATCAACATTTACAAAATGTTGAAAACTTATTCAAGTGACCTAATCACCAATAGCTACAACTTCACTACAAGGCAGGCATGTATTCTTTGACTTTAATAGCACCTTTAAATAAAGTTTATTTGTTTAAAACTACCATCTGTGAAGAATAAAAAGAGGTCCATGGTAAAATACTGTTTAACTAAAATCCAAAGCGTCAGAAGTTAGCTTCTCATTACTACTTTATATATCTTCCAATCTTGCACATTTCTCAGTTTTACTAGAATTGCATATCAGTTACCAACATTTTACTGAAATGCCCGATACAACTCAGTGACAAATGTAATCATATTAAAATAAATTATAAAAGAAGCATAGGCCAATCACTGGACATAAAGCTTCAAACAGTACCAATGACTAACACTGATTTTCTTCAAGTGCACCATCTTGAGCGTCAGCATTTTACAACGACAGAAGCAAAGTAAAATCTAGCTTTTTTTTTCCCCTCTCCAGTCTCGTGGCTTGCTGGAGGCATCTCAGTTTCACTTGGCTGTTGTTTTCTCTGCCATGTGCTTCTGCTGACTTTCAGCATGTCTGGAGAAAGAACAGAAGTCAAAAATCTCCCCAAGGTAATGTCACAATTTCAAGTTTTTAAAAGAAAAAATTTAATTGAGTTCAAAGGTTTTACATTTATATCTAGGGAGTGGACTAAGGGCTGAGGCATTTGTGTATTTAACAAAGCCAGACAAGCCAGTTTATTGCCTTTTGTCAGTCTTCTGATCAGACAGTAAAACACTATTCAGACTCACTGGGAAGAATTTTCGGGTTGGCGAGAGGTGACAGGGCCCACTCGCTGACACGTAAAATGACGCGTGGTGATGTTGGGCGGGTGTCCCGACGTCATCGCACGTCATTTAGATTTTCAGCTGGCTATGCACCCGCTGAACTGTCAAAGGCTTATTAAGATGTTAAGAAAGTAATTAAAGTAGTTAAGGGTGCTGCCCGTCCAAGCTTAAGGTTGGCGGGCAGGCAAAGAGCCCAGGCGGCCTTCACATTTTTCATGAAACCTTATCCACGGAGAGGATAACGTTTCACGAAGGGTTTATTAATTTAAAGAAAAAATTTGCAAACATTTAATAACATGTTCCAGCTCATGTGACGCTGTCACAAGGGGACATGTCCAAATAATTTTTTTCTGTCTTTAATACAAACTTCCATTCCGAACTTAATCTCCCTGAGGCAGCTCCGTGTCTCAGGGAGATTTCTGCGCTCTTTCGTGTGCATGTGCGTCACGCTAGGCGGACCTTAATTGGCCCGTCCACATAAAATGGTGGCACGGCCCTGATCGGCTTCGCATCTGCCCCCGCACAACCCATCGACAGGGGGATATTTCTGCCCACTGTATTCAATTCAGAAAACAGCAAGTTATTTTCTAATGTGTTCCATCCATAGGAACCAGTAACTGGTTTAACTGACAGTTCTACTTGCCTATCTCTGCATAAGGAGAAGATTAGAAGTCAAACTGCCAACTTTTTGCCAACTACAGGATAAAACAATGTGCAAGTACGCATTTTGATAATAGTCGGTAAGATCTGGGCTAATCAGATCCTGTTGAGTTCAGAGTAAACTTTGTTCTGATTCAATCAAAATGCTATGGCCTACTCCTGCTCCTAAGTCCTATGTTCCTACTTCATGACATTCAAAGCATGTCAAGGGGAGGCGGACAGGCCATTTCAGACAGCAACCTTTGGATATTGGCATTTAATCACGCATCCACCTTGCCCCCACCTGAAATTTATGCACCATTCACACATCAATAATGGCAGATGCGATTAGCCTTGTTGTTCAAAGAACAGCAAAATTTGGCCCAATCTGTTTTCTTTTTGGAAGGTTAGAGAAAGCATGTGATACCCAATTCACATAACAAGGAAACCTTATTGTCAGCTATCATATGACTAGGTATTGTGCAGTTAAGATAAACTCGTGACAGGCATGGATTTGGGATTCACATAGGGGGAAAGCCAGTGGTATTAAACTCAAAAGCTTGGCCTCAGCTGGAGTACTGCATCCAGTTCTGGGCCCTGCACTTTAGAAAGATTGTGAAGACATTGGTGAAAGTGCAGAAAAGATTCACAAGAATGGTTCTAGGGATGAGGAACTTCAGTTATGAAGATAGATTGGGGAAGTTAGGACTGTTTTCTTTGGAAAAAAGAAGGCTGAGAGGAGATTTGATGGAGATATTCAAAATCATGAGCAGTCTGGACAGAGTAAATAAGGGAAAAACTAAACCCATTCGTGAAAGGATCGAAAATGAGAGGGTATAAATTTAAAGTAATTGCAAAAGAAGCAAAAGTGAGATGAGTTAAATCTTTTATATGCAGCGTGTGATTAAGGTCTGGAGTGTACGGCCTGAGAGTGTGGTGGAGGCAGGTTCAATCAAAAAGATTCAAAAGGCAATTAGATTGTTATCTAAAAAGGAAAGCATGTGCAGGGTTACGGGGAGAAGGCGGGAGAATGGGACTAAGTGAACTGCTCATCCAGAGAACCGGTACAGACATGATGGGCCCAAGAGCCTCCTTCCACACTGTAAAAATTCTGTGATTCTGTGAAGAGAGTATCTGGAATGGAGCTAGTAAGAATTAGTGACTGTTACATGGGGTACAGATATATATTGGTGATAAGGTGGAATTAAAACTTTAAAGTGACCTGCTCTGCACTTAAAATGTTCCATTCATAAAGTGCTCAGACCTAGGTTTGGACCACAGTTGAAATGACATGGACAAGAAAAAGAGTAGCACAACATAAATCCAAGATTAACAAGAATGGCAAACAGCACTAATATGATATTGCAAGGAGCGGAGAACATGCCAGGACAAGTAGCAGAAAAATTGTTAGCACACCCATCAATAGGCCTGTGCTATGATCACAGGACAAAGCTGGGATGACACTTTGGATAGTTGGGACCTCATCAGATGATGTAAGCACACTGTGCTGCACAACAAATGGAGATGTTGTTGGTGTGAGAGATCAGGGATCCACAGTGCAGAAGCAGCTAATCCCTTACGCAGATTTCCACATGGTCCATGGCTCCTGGGGTCAGGAAAGAGCAGCAGCTCTATTTACAAGCCTAGTTTATTGCATAGGTTTCACATGTGAGTTGTAAAACAATATCTTATACATTTCCCGGAAATCCATCTGCAAATTTTGGAAGAGTTCCACATTTAAAAAAAAACTTCTATACCTAAACCTCCCAGATCCTTTTTGTTTTTGTTTCAGTATACACAAATTAGCTTTGCAAAGAAGTCCCCTGCTAGCCTTTCACAATAGAGTAATAACAATTCCAGTTACCCAAAGTATCTCAGCTTTTTAAGAGGATGAAAATGTTTCAGGGAAAATACATATGAATGCAATGAGTGCAAAATGTCAAAAACTGCTTAATGGTCCACTGGGGAAGTACAGAATTGTCCTCTTGAATCTGTTGCAGGAAAAAAGAAGCCAGTCAACCATTCATGTTCAATCCTACACCAACCTGGTAAAGTCTTCTATGTCCACCAGCATGGCATCCTGTTCCATGTGCAGCTCATCCCTAATGAGTAGAAGCTGGACCAACTCTTCATTTAAGCCTGATTAACAAATATAAAAGGTCAATTAAAATGATTAGTGCCATAATTGTTATTTCATTAGAACTGACCAAGCTTTAAGATCATTGAAAAATAAATGGCAATTAAATAAATGCCAAAGTGAAATTCTGTAAAAACATTTTGCAAAATATTAGGGAGCATTCAGTATCAACTGAAACCTCTATGCACAAATATTAATATGCATTATTTTTAGACAGAAAAATTGTAAAATAGCAAAGCGCAGTACTCTTAGTTTGAGGGGTGGATTAGTATTTTACTGAAAACGACAACCACTTTATTGAAAAGCAAAATTTTCATTTTTTTATTTGCACAGAAATATAAAGAATAATGAAGTAAATGGCAGCAAATATTAATATCTTCACAATTGCAAACTGTAAATTTGTTATAATTTTTGTGATATTATTTCTAAAAACTATTGTCTTATGCGAACGCAACGATAAAGAATAAGAAAGTTATTGCTAAAGGATTGCAAGATGACCAATGTTGGATTTGTGAGGTGACGAAAAAGCATTGAGGAACAATTTTGATTAAAAAAATATGAAACTTAAAAATGGGAGATTTAGAGATGATGGGCAGAATTTTATTGTGGCATCAGGGATCTCGCCTGCTGACACAGATTCACCTGTTGGGAGCACACCGCATGGCGGCAGGCCTGCTTGCAGCTGGGTTAATCCCAGCAGCAGCAGGGTGACAGTGGTCATTAATTGGCCACTTGAGGGCCTCAATTAGTGGTGGGGCAGAAAGGTTGACCATGGAGCATCCCGCCCCAGAACTTAATTCTCGTGAAAGTGAAAAGGTGGTGGGGTTCAGGTAGACTGCCTAAATAAAGTGCCCTTGCTGTCTCCAAGCTCACCACCAGCAATAATAGAACATTCGTCTCATATATACCAATTTGTTTACCACATGCTCGCTGAGAACAGATTAAATTTTCAAAGCCAAATTTAACAGACTTACTGTAATTTGTACATTATAGCAGCAGGATCCCATTTGCATGAAGAAAGCTATTGTCTTTTTAATTATCATTATTCAGAACTTTTGGATATTGCCTATTAAAAAGCAGGAATGCTAAGTAGATAGAGTGAAACGTAAAACTAAATTTGGAGCAGTGTGTTCAAGACTGGAATATTATTAAACAATCTCAGATTTTCAATCATTCTTGGAATAAAAATGTCACAAATTATTTCCTAGACTCTATGTTAAAATAGCCAAAATATTTCAGCATCAAATAAAATTTGAAACAAGAATTATACAAAGTTTAGAAACAGTTGAGAAAAATTGTCAGTTTTTGCTGCTTATTTTAGGTTTTCATTTTTCCTAAAAGAACAAAATTAAAGCAATGACACGCAAAATAAAGTATTTTCAATTCTTCCCAAAAACATAAGCTCAGCCACAACTTCAACCTCCAAAGATCACTCCCCAAGGCTACAGTTTGACAATTCTCCCATTATCTACACCAACCATCCTCAAGCCCAACTGAGTGACTTTTGGGGCAGTTTTGTGCTGTAGGTCTGTGCCCATTCGGAATTGGATGTTGATTATCCAAACCCCTACAGATACCAGACAGAGAAAACTTTAATCCTTTCAATCTGGAATGCATATAAACCCAAGGCCCAGTGTTAAAAGGAAGATAGCAGCAGCAGTAGGCCACTTAGTTCCTTAAGCCTATTCCACCATCCAATGTGATAATGGCTGACTTGCAACCTAAATCCATATCATAGGATTGTAAATCTAATGGACAAAAAAAGGCTCATCATGTCTGTGCCCGCTGACAAGTCGATATCCAGCTTAATCCCACTTTTCAGTTCTTGGTCTGTAGCCTTGTATGTTACAGCACTTCGAATGCATATCCAATTATTTTTTTAAAAGTTAGGAGAATTTCTGCGTCTACCATCTTTACAGGAAATGAGCGCCAATCTCCAACATCTGCTAAGTGAAAAAAAATTATCCTTGAATCCCCTCTAAACCTCCTACCTCTTACCCTAAATCTATTCTCCCTGGGTATGGACCTCTCAACCAAAGTGAACAACGCTGCCTTATCCACTCCAACTAGACCCTTCATAATTTTATATGCTTCAATCACGTCTAGCCTCAGTCTCCTCTGTTCTGAAGAAAACAGCCTTGGCCTATTCAATTTTTCCTCATAACCAAAAGTCTCCAGCTCAGTGTCATGCCCACTGGAAGTACGTCCTATCCATACCTTAAAAAAAACGGACTCTAATCCATTTGGAATCTTCCAGAGCTAACTTTCTTTTTTAAAAAATGAATATTTACAAGTGGTTAAGATGACTGCCGAAGGTCAGGTGACTTTTGCTATTTCTGCCTCAAATCTCTAGAAAGTTTCTGATTGACTAACCATGGGTGGGAGCCTCCCACTTGAAAGGATATAACAAGACAAAACCCATCTGTGGGATTTATACCTGTTATTGCTTGTGGACTCACCTGAAACTAAAATCTATAGACCCTTCGGACATGTCCTTCTGAGTTGAAAGCTGCAGAAGCCAGTTTACCCTAAGTGGGTGTGAACAGACTCTTCCATCCATTCTCCATTGTATAGCAATGGCTTCAAGCTTTAAACCATTCTGTGTGGACAATAGGAGTATTTGATCAGGTGGTTACCTGATTGAAACTGTCTTTAAATAACAGATCTATTGTCCCAAGAACCAGGGAAAGGCTGGTTAGTCTGCAGAAAACATAGCAGGAAACAACTGCAGAAAAAGACAGTAACACCTATGCCTTTTAAAACCTGAAGATGGCTACATCTTAAAGTCTCCTAGCTGTTCTCTTTCAAAGCCCACCAGCACATAAACTTGACCTCCTGGCAAGAAAACCACAAGTAGCCAACGTCATGACCTGCATCCTTGAGGGGTTCCTACAATGACTCTGAGATATGACTCCTATACTATCTTTCCGGAGTGAAAGCACCTTTTCAACAGGCCCATAACGATTGCTTCTTCCCAAGACTTACAAACTGTCATTTGTTTGTATTTGTAAAAGTACACTATCTTCTTGAACTTCATCTTTCTTGAGAGAGAGAGAAAGAGTGAGTGTGAATGATGTAGCCGTTAGATTTTCAGGGTGAATGCATGAATAAATAATCCTCTTTAATTAAACCCACAAAAGCTTGCTGCTGATTATTCAAATTGAGCACAAACTCAGGGATTGAGATAGGCAGACACATTCTTCTCCAAAACACATTGAATACAGACAATAAGGGAAAGGGAACAAAGGTTCCAGTTCTTTCCCTTCCCTGTCTGTAACACCAGGCAATATCCTCATAAATCTCATTTGTATCCTCTCTGGTGTAATATCCACTCAGCCCTTATATTCTATGTCTTGCTTAATAAAGGCAAGTATCCTGTATGCCTTCTTAACCATCTTATCTATTCATCCAGTGACCTTCAGGGTTCTGTGGGAATACACTCCCAAGTTGCCCCTTTTCCTCTGCATTACCTCACTTCCCTTACTGAACTCCGTTTGCCACAGTCCTGTCCACTTGATGAGTCCATTGATATTTTCCTGCAGTCTACAGCTTTCTTGTTCAATATCAACCACAGGGTTAATTTTTGTATTGTCTACAAGCCTCTGAGTCTATTTATTTTTTCCTTATTCTTTCACAGGCAAGGCCAGCATTTGTTGCCCATCCCTAATTGCCCTTGAACTGAGTAGCTTTCTAGGCCATTTCACAGGGCAGTTAGGAGTCAACCACGTTATTGTGGGTCTGGACTCACATGTAGGCCAGACCAGGAAAGGACATTACTGCACCAGATGAGCTTTTACAACAATCAATGATAGTTTCATGGTCGCCATTCCTGAGACTAGCTTTAAATTCTACATTTTATTAATTGAATTTAAATTCCACCAGCTACTGTGGTGGGATTTGAACTCATGTCCCCAGGGCTTCAGCTTGAGCCTCTGGTTCCTATTCCAGTGCCATTACTATTACACCAATGTCTCTCCATATTCAAGCCCAAATCATTGATATATAACCTTTGGTTAACAAGGATCGATCAATGTCAGGTTTGAAATTAATTGATCCAGCATTAATTGCCATTTGCAAAAGAGAGTTTCAGACTCAAAAAACTAAAATATCTGGAAAAGCTCAGCACGTCTGACAGCATCTGCAGAGAGGAATACGGTTAACGTTTCGAGTCCGAATGACCCTTCATCAAATGAAGAGTCATTCGGACTCGAAATGTTAACTGTATTCCTCTCCACAGATGCTGTAAGACCTGCTGAGTTTTTCCAGCTATTTTTGTTTTTGTTTCAGATTTCCAGTATCCTCAGTGCTTTGCTTTTATCTTAGAGTTCCAGACTCCTACACTCCCCAACCAACTGAAATAATTTCACTCTACTCTTTCGGTTTCCTTAAATATCTTGGAAACTTATATCAAATCATCCCTCAATTTCTAAATTCCAGGTAATAGAATTCTAATTTTTGTGTATTCTCTTATCTTAATTCAACCCTTTGGCTGTGGGGGGTGGTGCTGGAAAATTCTGGCCTTATAGTCTAGTATCATTCTGGTAAATCTATGCTGCTCTCTCTCCAATGAGAGTATATCCTGCCTAGGGAACTTTGGTCTAATGCAATAGAATGGCGTGGTCTAGTTGGGGCTTGTAGAGCTGAAGCATGACATATATCCCCCTTATATTCTAGTCCTCTAGATCACAGAAGCACTGTGCAGAAGGGGCCCTTTGGCCCATCGAATCTGCAGCAACACGTGAGAAACACCTGACCTACCTACCTAATCCCATTTACCAGAATTTGAATGTTATGATGTGCCAAGTGCTCATCCAGGTACTTTTTAAAGGATGTGAGGCAGCCTGCCTCCACCTCCCTCCCAGGCAGCAAGCTCCAAACCATCAGCATCCTCTGGGTAAAAAAGCTTTTCCTCACATCCCCCCTAAACCTCCTGCCCCTCACCTTGAACTTATGTCCCCTTGTGATTGACCCTTCAACTAAGGGGAACAGCTGCTCCCTATCCACCCTGTCCATGCCCTTTCTAATCTTGTACACCTCGATCAGGTCACCCCTCAGTCATCTCTGCTCCAATGAAAACAAGCCAAGTCTATCCAACCTCTCTTCATAACTTAAATATTTCATCCCAGGCAACATCCTGGTGAATCTCTTCTGCACTCCCTCCAGTGCAATCCTTCCTATATGTGGCGACCAGAACTGCACACAGTACTCCAGCTGTGGCTTCACCAAGGTTCTATACAACTCCAATGTGACCTCCCTACTTTTGTAATCTATGCCTCGATTGATAAAGGCAAGTGTCCCTTATGCCTTTTTCACCACCCCACTAACATGCCCTCCGCCTTCAGAGATCTATGGATACACATGCCAAGGTCCCTTTGTTCCTCATAATTTCCTAGTGTCATGCCATTCATTGAATACTTCCTTGTCAAATTACTCCTTCCAAAGTGTATCACCTCACACTTTTCAGGGTTAAATTCCATCTGCCACTTATCTGTCCATTTGACCATCCCACCTATATCTTCCTGTAGCCCAAGACACTCAACCTCACTATTAACCACCCGGCCAATCTTTGTGTCATCTGCAAACTCACTAATCCTACCCACCACATAGTCATCTATGTCGTTTATATAAACGACAAATAGTAGGGGACCCAGCACAGATCCCTGTGGTACACCACTGGACACTGGTTTCCAGTCACTAAAGCATCCTTCTGTCATCACTCTCTGTCTCCTACAACTAAGCCAATTTTGAATCCACCTTATCAAATTACCCTGTATCCCATGTGCATTTGCCTTCTTTATAAGTCTCCCATGTGGGATCTTGTCAAAGGCTTTGCTGAAATCCATATAAACTACATCAACTGCACTACCCTCATCTACACACCTGGTCACCTCCTCAAAAAATTCAATCATATTTGTTAATCATGACCTCTCTCTGATAAAGCCATGCTGACTATCCCTGATCAAACCTTGCCTCTCCAAGTGGAGATAGATTCTCTCCTTCAGAATTTTCTCCAATAGTTTTCCTACCCACAAAGATCACCATTCCAATATCGGTTCTGATTATTTTCTATACCTATTCACAATGTTTTAATGATCTATGTACATGTACCACACCGTGTCTCTTTGGATCTCCACTTTTTATAGCTTTTCGCCATTTAGAAGGTACCCGTTTCTATTCCTTTTAGCTCTAAAGTGAATAATTTCACATTTGCCTAGACTGAAATCCATTTGCCAGTTTTGCCCATTCACCAAATCAATATTTCTTAGTAATATCATGCTTCCTTTACACTGTTTATAATGTTACTTATCTTGGCGTCATCACATTCAAGTATGTGGCTTTCTATTCCATTATCTAAGTCATTAATAAATATGGTGAACATTTGAGGCCCCAGCACTGATCCTTGCAGGAAACCACTAGACACATTCTGCCAATTAGAGTACCTATTCATTATCATTATTCTCTGTCTCCTGTTGCTCAGCCAATTTCCTAAATAGGTCCATAATTTGCCTTCAAATCCATGGCCTTCAACTTTAGTTAACAGTCTGAAAGATGATAGTCATTAATCATTTACAAGTTTTAAATATGGTTTACAAAATGGCTTTGAGCAGTTTCAGCTGTATAATGTATATTTATAGATATATTGGATCAAGTTAGGACCAATCCAGTGAGGCTCATCCTCCCAGTTAAAACTGCATTACCTCTTCCAAACCCTGTCTTTCACTTTCACTTCAAATTCCACTTGATTGCAATTCATTGAAACAGGACTTCACTTACACCGTTCACATTTTCCTGCGAGATGGTGAAAGTAACCAGCGTCCATTGAAAAGACTAATATTTAGTTTTTGTTATCAAATAATAGTAAGTTTTTCCAGTCTTTTTAAAATAGATGAGGTAAGTTATTTGAAACAATTACAGGCAAAGGACAAGATCTTATGAAACTTTATCTTTCACATTTTGATTTTGTGAAAGCTGAAAAAGTACAAATATCCATAATGCAGCCATAATACAAGAACAAATATATACCAAGTGCAAGTGAAGTTAATGGAATAAGAGAGACTGACTGTTGTTTCAAGGCAGGGGGTAAGGCTGAGGATCAAATGACACTGGGGCAAGAACTCTGGTCTGGAGAATACGGAGGAGCTCTTTGAAAGAAAGCTGTTGCATGGACATAAATTGATGTGATCTGAAGTCTAGAGTGAAAGGATGTGCATATGGAGGGGCTCATGTTGCCGGTGTAGATTCTCAGGTAAAAATGAGGGTCTGTTGTGCTGCATGAGCTGTAGAAAATCTGAGTTAAACCTATTATTGTTGCTATCCCGTTTACACAGGAATCTGCACTTTGGCCAGATTATATTGATCTAAATTAAGTTAACTTCCTTAATATATAATTGAAACTATTGCTCAACCAACCATGTGTGAAATGTATAAAATTACAGTCCAGTGATGTGATGCAGTATGCCAAAAACCAATTGTACCATCTACGTGAATTTGATTGAAGTTACTTCGCTGATTGTACATCGACGATAGGACGTGAACCTTTTTCACTCTGAAGTAACACTGAAGTAAATAATCTATGTTGGTGTTGTGCATCTTAATTTGGAGGTGTAAATCTGAAACAATTCTAAAATTGACAGCGTTCATGTAAACTGTGATTTACTCCACTTCAAATAAATGATCGTTAATGTGTCTTTTTTGTCTTAGTATTCAACCTCAATCAGTTGTATTGATTAAATTTGGAAGCATCCATCAATCTAGTTTTTACCTGAACTGTTCATCAAGATCTTTGTTCTCCAAGTTACCCTAGTGCTCCAGTGCTACTACAATGGAATACCTTGCTTGCAAAAAGGATATTATGTATAAATAAATCCAAAGAGGGCATTTTAACTCTACTTGCCCAGTGAGAACTGGTCAACTTCTCTTTTATTCATGGAATGTAGGCATTCTTCGCCTGTCCCCAATTGCCCTCAAGAGCAGTTAAGTCTCAACCACATTATTCACACATGTAGGCCAGATCAGGTAAGGATGACAGATTTCCTTCATTAGTGAACCAGATGGATTTTATAACAATTGATGATAGTTTTCTTTTAAATTCCCCTCATGGGATTTGAACCCATGCCCTCAGAGAATTAGCCTAGGCCTCTGCTTACTAGTTCATTGATTTTATCACTATGCTACCATAGTTCCCCATCTTTGTGGCCTTGAGAGCAGATAGCTCCTGATTTTTAAGCTGCTGAACTAAGCTAGCAGCAAGGACACCCTGATTTCAGGCAGGTTCAAGCTTAAGGCCCACTGTTAGCTTCTTAGGGTGCCACTGTAAATGAGTGTCCTTGGACACAAGAAATGGAAATTAAACTTGGTGGGGGAGTCAGCAATGCTGTCTCATGCGTCATTGCCATGATGATGTTGGCCTGTACCTTCTGATTCCTGCCCCCCTTTTCCTCTCAGCAGCACCCAAGCAGTGAGCATTCTCTAGGTGTCAGAGATGGCAATATTTGGATCCACATCTCACGAGACATAAAGAAGCTTAGTACAAGTGCTCACTGGCAACAATTTTTCACTGATAGTTTAAAATCCACTGGGCGGTTATGGGAAATGGCAATTTATCATCGTTAAAAATTTGCATTTATGTAACACTTTTAACATCATCATGACATTTCAAGATACTTTACAGCCAGTGCAGTATAAACTGGTGACATAGTTTTGCTTTTTTATTCAACCATCTGATTTGACATGCATATCCTTTTCAAGCTCCCCCTTTTCGAATACCTCTTTTAAATCCATGTATCTTGATGCCTTATTGTATCTTGTGGAAAAGCATTCTGCATTGTAGTAAACCTGTATGTGAAAAAATTCTTTGACCTTTCTCCTTTGTTCTTCTGGTGATAATCTATTGGTAACCAATTTTCAACCAGCCGAAACCACTGCTTAACCTTTCGGTATTTTGAATACCTCTATTAGATCCTTCCTTCATCACCTTTGCTTTTGTGAAAAAAATCTCCAGTTTTTCGAGCCCTTTTCCCTAACATGCTACTTGATTTCCTGGCATGACTGCAGTGAATCTAACAATGATTGGAGCTCCAGTCTTTAATGATCCCCACCTGTAGATCTTTCTGTTACTCTATTTTTAGGGATTTTAACACTTGGGATTGTTCATCCCCAAAATTTACATTTCTTCACAATTGAACTGCACTTTTTACTTGTCTGCTCACACTCCTAACCTGGCTAAGTGCTCTTTCATTCTTGTAGTTCATCACACACCCACTCATCAACAAACTTCAATAGCTTTCGTTTTCTGCCTTCTGCCTAGGTCCAAATGATTTAAATAAATGGAAATAAAAGATGCCATCATAGATAGTCACAGCATTACCATATGTCTGACGACCCAGGAAACATGAAGTTATGCCTATGTTTGTCTGTCACTCATTCATTCTTCTGTCCATATGGACATATTTCCTTAATATTAATCTTAGTAACTGTTCCTTATGCAGCACCTGATCAAATGCCTTCTGAAAAATTAAATGTTCATCTACCCTTTTCCCTTTACTGTTTACAATATGATTTCTTAAAAAAAAATCAACTAAGCCAGCCAGCCACAACCTGCCCTTTGCAAATCAATGACTATTCCTGATTAATCTATGCCTTTCTAACTATTTACTTATTTTATCATATATTATGAACTTATGCTTATCGACAATCAAGAAAGGTCTAACAGCTCTCTGATTTCCTGGTTTATTCCTTTTCACTTTCCTGAACAAGGATGTAATATTTGTCACTCTCCCAGTCCTTCAAGATATTTTGGGTTTATTATGGTTATTGTCTCCACAATCTTCTCCTTAATCTCTGACAGTGTTCTGGATGAATGCAATTTTTACACAGCAAGATACCATAAACAACAAATGAAATTTTAAGGAAAAGTAGCCTGCTTTAACTGTAAAAGCAAAATACCGCAGATGCTGGAAATCTGAAATAAAAACAGAAAATGCTGGAAAAACTCAGCAGGTCTGGCAGCATCTATGGAGAGAGAAACAGAGTTAACGTTTTGCGTCCATATGACTCTTCTTCAGAGCTCTGAAGAAGTGATACAGATGTGAAATGTTAACTCTGTTTCACTCTCCACAGATGCTGCCAGACCTCCTGATATTTTTCCAGCATTTTCTGCTTTAATGGTGTTGGTTGAGGGATAGATTTTGGCCAGGACACCAGGAGAAATGTCCATTCTTTAAAGAAAAAGTGCCAAAGTAATTTTTTCTATCCACTGGAACATGTGGATGGGGCCTTAGCACAACATCTCATGCAAAAAACAGACTTGCAACAATTCTTTAGTTCTGTACTAAAACATCATCTTAATTATATGTTCAAGTCTTGGAATGGAAATTGAGCCATTGGTCTTGTGACTTTGAGGCAACATTGGTACACTGGGTCAAGTGGGAACTTATGGGACAGAATTTTTCCGTTGGCAATTTGGGGGCGGGGCCCGCTTGCTGACGAGAAAATGACACGGGATGATGTTGGGGCGGGGGACGACGACCCCCGACGTTCATCCCGCCCCATTTAAATATTCAGGAAGGCGGGAGCACACTGCGATCAGCGCCGACCTGTCAAGGCCAATTGAGGCCATTGACAGGATAATTAAGCCAATTAAAGGCCCTGCCCTTCCAACCTTAAGGCTGGCGGGCAGGCCAGGAGCCCCAGCGGGCTTCTGAAAAAACATGAAACATGAGGTTTCATGTCAGTTTTTAAAGAGTTTAATAAAGTTTCAGTCATATTTATTTACATGTCTCACCTCATGTGACATGTTAATAATTTTTTTATTATTCTATTTTTGATGTTAAAAACACTGTCAGTGATCTCCCTGAGACAGCACTTAGTCTCAGGGAGCAGTGCGCTCTTTTGCACGCTTGTGCGAAAGAGTGCATGCACATTGACAGTTGGGGAATCCCTCCCCCTCCTCCCACCCGCACAGGAAGCACATAGCGCTTCCCGTTGGGCAGGCCGCTTATTTGGCCCGCCCACTCAAAATGGCAGTGGGGCCTGTTTTGGCGACGGGGATCGGCTGCCCACCTATCGTTGAGCCGGCGGGGCCCGCCCGCCCATCAAGGGTAAAATTTTGCCCATGGTGTAATTTTTTCTTTTTATAATCAATGTAACATTCACCAGAAAGTTCCAGGCAACGGCCATCTCCAACAAGAGAGAATCTAACCATCCCTTCTCAAATTCAACAGCGTTGCCATTGCTGAATCTCCCACTATCAACATCCTGGGGGTAACCATTGAGAAACTGAACTGGACTAGCCATATAAATACTGTGGTGACAAAAGCAGGTCAGAGGTTGGAAATTCTGTGGCGAGGAACTCACCTCCTGACTCCTAGAATCTGTCCACCATCTACAAGGCACAAGTAAGGAGTGTGATGGAATACTCTCCACTTGCCTGGATGAGTACAGCTCCAACAACACTCAAGAGGCTCAACAGCATCTAGGAAAAGGCAGCCCGGTTGATTGACACACCACCACCTTAAACATTCACTCTCTCCACTACTGGTGCATAGTGGCAGCAGTGTGTGCCATATATAAGATGTATTGCAGCTTATTTGCCAAGCCTTCTGCAACAGCGCCTTCAAAATCGGCGACTTCTACCACTTAGAAGGAAGAGGGAAGCAGGCATATGGGAACACCACCACCTGCAAGCTCCCATCCAAGCCACGTACCACCCTGACCTGGAACTATACTGCTGTTCCTTTACAGTCACTAGGTCTAAAACCTGGAACTCCCTTCCTAACATCTCAGTGGGTGCACCTGCCCAGAGGGTTTGCAGTGGTGGCTCACGATCCCTTCTCAAGGACAATTAGGGGTGGGTAACAAATGCTGGCCTTGACAGCAATGCTCACATTTCACAAAAGAACAAAAAATGTAACTGGCTGGACTTATAGAGGCGAAGGAGAAAGCACTAACTTAACTATTAAAAGAGAACTTTGCATTACACCTGGGAACTGGGTTATAAACTACCCTAGGTAGATAGGTAGAAAGTCTTCTGTACTAATTATAAGCAAAATGAGCTTTAGCAATCTCAACTGTACCCTCTGGGCACTCACCCATGGCATATACTTGCCCAAGATAACCCCACTCAGAGCCACAGTGGTTGTCATGGGAAGTGGCAATCCACAGAGAAAAGACAGTGGTGTGGAAAGTGAAAGGATTACTACTTGTAGAGGCAAAGGGTCTCCCTCTACAATTGAGATTAAAACACACTTTGTCATAAAACATGAGAGAGCTTTACACTGGCTGCACTTGACAATTTTCTAGAGGGACTTTTGAAACTTGAGGTAAGAACACTATGGAAATGCAGATGCAGATCCACATCTCAATACTCTATGTCAAAACATGCTGGAGAGCAATTTCTCAAGGCACAGTTTGCAATTACAGCTCTGAGTAAAAGTTTTTTGGGGAAATGTAATTGGGTGCAGAGAAAGAAGATAAATTACATGGGGGGGGGTGGGGGGCGACAGGGGTTGGTGACTCGTTGCCAGCTAATATAGTCTTTTTTCCTCCCTTGCTTTTCTGCTTTCAGCAAGGACCTATTTCCATGGTTTGGTGGCACCTTTTTGTTACTTCACCCAAGCTACTATAGGAAGGTTGATCATGGAGGGAAGACAGTGTAGTCTGATCATGTTCTTCACCTCACTGAGGATAATTGTGGCAGCTTAAATGAAGTGTCCACAGAGTCTGTGAACTCAGCACAAACCAGGAATCCAGCCTGTGACTTTATGCACCACATGCTGTGGCTTTACATGCATATCGCCACTAGTAGTTTTATTGTAAGGTCATCAAAGGAACTATCAACGCTTTTTTATTTAAAATATACTAGATTACATAATATCTACTGTACATTAAATGAAAACATTTACAGAAGTGTAACTTTGAATTAATTTTAATTACATTTAATCCACAGAATACATTTGATTTCTTCCAGAAGCTGCCAGCATCATTTTAACCAATGCTTTGTTCTTTGTGGTAACTGCATGCATTGTCCCTCCCTCCTGTCAATCACAGGTCATGTGATGTACTGCAGAGGCTTCAAGCAGTGAGCTCTCAGTACGGGCAATCCAAGATATCTCCGTAATAAAGTTTTACTGTTTCTTTATGAAACCTGTCTGCTCTGTTGAGTTATCACATTTGGCAGCGAGAGTAAAATCAATGTCGACTGTGCTACTTGCCCTGTTTTTGGGAATAAATCGAAATTTAAAAACTACTCACCAGTCATGCCGTTGTTTGGAAGAATCAATCCATATGATGCTAATATTGAGATTGGAGACAGCATGTTTAATGCCTCAGATTTTACTTTATAGCAAAGGAAATAACCATTGAAGAAAAACGGAAAGCGATCCTCTTAAGTGCATGTGGCAGTAAAACATACAACCTCATTCGCAACCTGACTGCCCCAAGCACACCTTATTCCAAGTCACATGGTGAGTTAGTGGGCCCAGTAAACCAGCCAAAGCCGTCTATGGTAATGCAACACTTCAAATTTAATTCAAGAATTCGTGCCCTGGGAGGGTCCATTGCAATCTATGTGGTGAACCTCAAACAGTTAACAAAATGTTGCGACTTTGGGGACGCATTAAACGAGATGCTGTGGGACCGACTGGTATGTGAAGTTAAGGATGACGCCATACAGCGCCACTTGCTTGCTGAAATCGATATCGACTTCAACAGCGCCCTAAAGATCTCCGTCATGGAAAGTGCTGCAAAAGACTCGCAGGCTTTGCAACACATTGATAATGGAGTCGTACCTCATGTTGGGGGGGGAGGGGGGGGGGGTGGAGAGCTGCTGCCGGGTGCGGTGCAAAAACCAGACCCTCAGAATTAAAGCGCGATTCAATGTCCAATGTAAGAAACATTAAGAAGCCTAACAGAAGCGCTTCATCAATGACTTCAAAACAAAAATGTTATAGATGTGGAGCTGACCATGGAGCAGATGCTTGTAAATTCAGAGAGGCAGAATGTCATTATTGTCATAAGGGACACGTGGTTAGGCAATGCTGGACAAAGATGAGGCATCTTCAAGACAGCAAACAAATATGATCGAGTTAATGGGCACAGCAAAGCTGAAGCTACTAATACTGATGTGTATTCCCTGTATGATGTAACTGCTGTGGAAACTGAGTCTATTACAGTGACAGTACAAGTAAATGAGAAGCCACTGCATATGGAAGTGGATACTGGTGCAGCAACTACAGTGGTTGGAGGGCACACTTTCAGGTACTTTAATGAAGGAAGCCAGCCAATAAATTTGGAGCAGACAACCGTTAAGAACCTACATGGGAGAATCTATTCAATTTAAGGGCATTGCCACAGTCCCAGGCTGTTACAAGCAACAGGCAGCCCAACTATTTGTGATAATGGTAAAGGGGGAAGGACCCAGTCTTCTAGGTCAAGATTGGCTACAGAAGATAAAACTTGACTGGTCCAAGATAATTCACCTAAAATCAGAAGGAATTCCAAAACTTCTGAAGAAACGCAGCATGATTTTTCTGGATGAATTAGGGAAGTTAAAAGGCATGCATGCCAAGATACATGTTGATCCCCAGGCAACACCACGTTTCTTCAAGGCCAGGCTCGTGCCTTATACACTGAATGAAAAGGTGGGTGCAGAGCTTTGCAGATTAGCAGGCCTGGGAGTAATCCAGCTCATCCAATTCTCTGAGCGGGCTGCACCCATTGTTCCAGTGGTCAAGCCCGACCCGACCATATGTATACGTGGAGAGTACAAGTTGACAGTAAATAAAGTAGCTAAACTAGACAAGCACCACACTCCAAGGATAGATTACTTAAATGCCAAGCTGGCAAGAGGTCAGTCATATAAAGTTAGTTTTGAGTCATGCCTATCAACAACTAGAATTGGATGGCATGTTGAGAGAATATTTGACTATTAACACACACAAGGACCTCTCTCATTGTCTACCTTTTGAAGTCTCATCAGCATGCGCTATTTTTCAAAGAACAATGGAGAGTCTTCTGCAAGGTCTTCCACCAGCGATTGTATATTTGGATGATTGTTCTCATTGATGGATTAACCAAGGCTGAGCACTTAGCTAACCTGGATGAGGTACTGAGAAGGTTCATGGAAGCCAGCATATGGTTAAAGAGCGAAAAATGCACATTTCAAGCATCAGAAGTGACCTATCCTGGTTACAGAGTGGACGCCAGGGGTTTGCATCCTGTGGAAGATAAAGTTCAGGCAATAAAAGATACACCATCACCATCCAACATAACAGAACTCACGTCCTTCCTGGGTATGATCAACTATTGTAGTTGCTTCCTACCTAACCTATCAACTATCTTGGCACAATTACATTCGTGCTAAGAAAGAACCACCACTGGTCATGGGGTTCACCACAGAAAGAAGCCTTTGTAACAGCAAAGAAATCACTGCATTCATCATGTTTATTGGTAAACTACAACTCATTGAAAGAGCTGGTGTTAGCAATGTGATGCTTCTCCTTAAGATGTAGGAGTCGGTTTTATCACATAAAATGGAAAATGGATATTTTAGGCCCATTGGCTATGTCTCAAGAACCCTTTCCCAAGCTGAAAAGGGCTATTCTGAGTTAGAAAAAGGGTTATCAGTAGTATTCGGTGTAAAAAGGTTTCACCAGTGTCTACATGGGCAACATTTTACCATTGGCTGGAATCTTCCGTGCTCGCCAGCATTGGGTGTGTTCAGTGGCATGAGCAGCCAATATGGCGAGAAGGCTAAAAATCAGTTTCACGATACCATGAAACAAGTTTGTGATCGTCCGCTCCACCTGCTGATGGCAGGCCATGTTCCTCGTCATCGGACGTCGGGAACCTTAACATAATACACCTTTCTTTTTTGCTATTCCGTCACGGGATGTGGGCATTGCTGGCTAGGGCAGCATTTATTGCCCATCTCTACTCGCCCTTGAGAAGGTGGTGGTGAGCTGCCTTCTTGAACCGCTGCAGTCCATGTGGTGTAGGTACACCCACAGTGCTGTTACGGAGGGAGTTCCAGGATTTTGACACAGCGGCAGTGAAAGAACAATGATATATTTCCAAGTCAGGATGGTAAGTGTCTTGGAGGGGAACTTCTAGGTTGTAGCCATGGATCAGATCAGCCTTGATCTCATTGAATGGCGGAGCAGGCTTGTTGGGCTGAATAGCCTACTTCTGCTCCTACATCTTATGGTCTTAAGGTTGTGGTGTTCCCATCTATCTGCTGCCCTTGTCCTTTGAAATGGTAGTGGTCATGAGTTTGGAAGGTGCTGTCTAAGGAGTGTTGACGAATTCCTGCAGTGCATCTTGTAGGTGGTACACGTTGCAGCTACTGTGCGTTGGTGGTGGAGTGAAGGTTTGTGATGTGGTGCCATAGAATGGGGTGCTTTGTCCTGGATGGTATCAAGCTTCTTAGTGTTGTGGGAGCTGCACTCATTCAGGCAAGTGGGGAGTATTCCATCATACTCCTGACTTGTGCCTTGTAGATAGTGGACAGGCTTTGGGGATTCAGGATGTGAGTTATGCGTCACACTATTCCTGGCTTCTGACCTGCTCTTGTAGTCACAGTATTTATATGGCTAGTCCAGTTCAGCTTCTGGTCAATAGTAACCCCCAGGATGTTGATAGTGGGGGATTCAGTAATGGTAATGCCATTGAACATCAAGGGGCGATAGTTAGATTCTCTCTTGTTGGAGATGGTCATTGCCTGACACTTGTGTGGCGCGAATATAACTTGCCACTCGGCAGCCCAAGTCTGCATATTGTCCAGGGCCTGCTGCATTTGTACATGGACTGCTTCAGTGTCTGAGGAGTCATGAATGGTGCTGAACATTGTGCAATCTTCAGTGAACATCCCCACTTCTGACCTTATGATGGAAGGCAGGTAATTGATGAAGCAGCTGAAGATAGTTGGGCCGAAGACACTAACCTGAGGAGCTCCTGCAGTGATGTCCTGGAACTGAGATGATTGACCTCCAACAACCACAACCATTTTCCTTTGTGCTAGGTATGGCTCCAACCAGCAGAGAGTTTTTCCCCTGATCCCATCGACTCCAGTTTTGCTAGGGCTCCTCAGTCAAATGCTGCCATGGTGTCAAGGGCAGTCACTCTCACCTCACCTTGAGAGTTCACCTCTTTTGTCCATGTTTGAACCAAGGCTGTAATGAGGTCAGGAGCTGAGTGGCTTGGCGGAACCCAAACTGGGCGTCAGTGAGTAGGTTATTGCTAATCGAGTGCCACTTGATAGCACTGTTGATGACCCCTTTACCGCATATCATTATAAGGAAAGCCTGCTAGACTTATCCCCCCACAATGGATCATCCGCCCATGTTGTCGGGAAAACACACTAATGTGTTTCACAACACCATATATAAGGTGTGCACTTGTCGGGCTGCACTTCACTCAGGACTTCGAGGTTTGTTTGCCTACCTTGCTTTGGTCAGCACTCACAGTCATCAGCGCCAGGCTTCAGAAATAGCACCATATCACTTTTAGGGGGCTGGGCTTATGGGTAGGTTTCTACCTACCAGATCAGCCATATTTGGGTGGCTTTTCAATGGCTGCAGGGCAAGGTCTTGCTTGGGGAAGGGGGAGAAATGGTCTCAGGCAAGGGAAGAGGCTGCAGAATGAGAGCTGTACTGGGGAAGGAGGGTACCCCAGGGTGTATGTGGGGGCACATGCTGATCTGTGCAAATGGCCTCAAGAGGGTGAGGGCTGAGGAGGCAGTCTCCAGACGAGATGGGGCCAGACAGACATGTAAGGGTACATGCGTGAGAGTGTGTGGTGATGAGTCCCTTGAGCTGGCAATCAGTGAGATGTCAGTGAATATGTGATGGGCTTGTGACTGAGTTTAAAGTGATCAGAAGGTTGCCTTACCCTGGCTGCACAGGTGAGATCATTCATTCTCTATCTGTACTGGATGGCCACCCCCTTCTGTGCAGCATTGGCACTGATCACCACTGCCATCGCCTATCAAGCTGGAATTGTAATGTAGCTGCCCCTCCTGCAGCAAGAGTGGGGATAGAGGACATCACAGTGGGCCTCCAAAGTGTCCAAAACGTGCCCGAGGGCTGCAGTCTTCTTGCCTTTCGGGGCCATGTCTTCTTTGCTGCAATCTTGGGCTGGTAGCACTGCGCGCGGCTGTACTTTAAATGTGATGCCTGGCATGATGAAGAGTCCGCCCGCCATTGAAATGGCGTGTTTCCCAGGAATGCATAAGTAATGTGACAGGTTTGGGCTTGATACCGCGTTAAAACTCGCCATTGTGGCCGGCGGGTAAAATGTTTTACCCGTTGTTATGACCGATGCAGTTGGTACAGCTGAGTTATTTAAAAATCCCAGAGGGAAACTTAAAATTATAGGTTATGACAGTTGTTTAAAGTTTGAGATGCGACTAAATTCAGAAATCATATCACCAGTTCTCGAGGTTTTACATTAAACCAAATGAAACATTTTATTAATTCATACAGGTTAAAATATATGTACGATTGGCTTCAAATTACTACTATAAAACTTTTAACAAATTCCCAACCTAATCTCCATTAAGGCAGCAATAACTCAGAATTAACCAGACACCAGGCAAAGTATTTTCACTTTACAAATTCAAAATGAGGTTCTTTTCATTTTGGTTCCTGTGGATACGGTTGGAGGCTTACAGCTGCTGTTGATCTCACACTGCCTCTGCTCTGCACACACAACACTGCTGCAGTTATACCTGGCACCGCTCATTGAATGGAAGTTCTCATTGTATCACCAGCCTCTGAACTAAACCACTCTAACAATAAAATCCCTTTCATAGTACCAATTTTTAGTAATAGAAACATATCGCTTAGTATCTGCTAGATAGGTGTCAGTTTTCACCCCACTTCTTGAATGCTCTATTCAAAAATTGCAAATACACTTTATCTCTCTTATATATCAAAACTAGTACACATCAAAGCACCCAGACTAGCTGTCTTTAATCCAATTAAGACACATCAACAGACTAAACCTCTATTTTAAAAGAAAAATATTTTCCAATAATATTATATACATTAATAGCTTCATGACACCCACTCGCTACTGCACTTAGTGCAAATCTGGGATGGTTCCACCCATTATGTCAGACCTAAACCATTAACAGGATTATTCAGCGAGGCCAAGGCCGTTCCACCAATAGCATCAGCAAGAATACAACACTGGGCTCTGACATTATCTGCGTATGAGTATACTTTTGTGTGCCACCCTGGCCTACACGTTGCAAATGCAGATGCACTCAGTCATCTTGCATTACCAGATAGTACTGTAAATACTCCCGTTCTACAAGAATTAGTGCTATTACTGAATTTCTTAGGTTCTTCCCCTGTGTCTGCGAAACAAATTAGAAATTGGATGAACAGAGATCTAATATTGTCGAAAGTCAGAGACTTTGTTTTACAAGGATGGCCAAACCCGCCTGTATCTGAAGAATTGAGACCATTCCATGTGAGAAACATGGAATTAAGCTATCAAGACAGACTTGAATTGTGGGATTCAAGAGTTATCATCCCATCACAAGGTAAAGTACCACTCTTGACAGAGCTTCACAGTGTGCATCCAGGCATATCAAAGATGAAAATGCTTGCGCGAAGCTATGACTGGTGGCCGGGCATTGACAGTGACATTGAAAGTATGTTCAAGCACTGTCTCCATTGGCAGCAACAATAGAAGTTGTCTGTTTCAGCTCCCCTGCATCCGTGGGAGTGGCCTGGTCAGCCCTGGGCTCGACTACGTATCAATTATACACGCCCATTCTTAGGTACCATATTCCTATTAATTGTAGATGCACATTCAAAATGGATGGATGTATACAAAGTCAAATCACCAATGTTGAATGCAACTTTCGAGAAGCTACGTTACTGTTTTAGCATACACGGCCTACTTGAAATTGTTGTTTCCATAACGGTACAGCTTTCACCAGCACCGAATTTCAGAAATTTATGGATCAGAATGGAATCCACCATATAAAGACAGCTCCTTGGCATCCCTCATCGAATGGTCGAGCCGAGAGGGCAGCACAAACTTTTAAGTCTGGTATGAAAAAATTACTGGAAGGCCTCCGGAAATCTTGACTTTCCCAGTTAAGTTACTGTACAACACCACATTTGACTACAGGTTCAACACCGTCGAAGTTATTAATGAAACGCTGCCTGCGTACACATTTACACGTTGGTGTTTCCAAATTTAGAGGGGAAGGTCGTGCTGAACCAGAGTAAACAGAGATTTAACCATGTCATACACAGTAAAGCTTGCGCATTCAGTTTAGCTGACAGGGTATACGTGCAAAATTTTGGCATTGGACCCTGTTGGGCTCCAGAAGCCACTGTTTCAGAGACTGGTCCATTGTCTTTCCAAGTGCAAGTGGGAGATAGAAACATCCGTAAGTACGTAGATCTTATCCATGCCAGAGCGACATTCCAACAATTAACTGATCAACCTGTGATTAGTGCTGAACTGTTAACTTCTGAGGTGTGTGATCAACCTAGAACAGACATTCCAGATGTTTCAGAGGAGTTGCCAAATCCTGAACTACCCAGTTCCGATGATGTGTCTCATAGTGCAGCTCCAGACCCTGTTGATCCTGTTCAGGAACCTCCAGTGGTAGAGCTACACTGCTCTAGCCGTATACGAAGAGCACCTCAAAGACTTGATTTATAATCACTTGAAATTGTTGGTTGGATGTTCAAATGTGTTTTGTAAAGAGTAATAGTAAAAAGGTAAAGGGGAGGAAATGTACTAACTGCATGTATTGTCCCTTCCTCTTGCCAATCGTGGGTCATATGACGTGCTGCGGGGGCTTTGCACAGTGAGCTCTTAGCACTGGCAATCGGGGGGGGGGGGGTGGTGGGGGAGCCTTTCAGACAAGGGATTGGGTCTAGGTGCAAGCAGTACTAGATGTCTCAGTAATAAAGTTCTACTGTTTCTGTATGAAGCCTGTCTGCTCCATCGAGTCATCATAGTAAGCATTACTTTTCAACTCCATTCATGTTTGTTCTATGTGCCCTATTTCACAAGATTTAATCAAACTGCTGTACAATAAATATTTGGCAAATTATGGATAGACAGATGTCAGGAATAAATAGTACTGTTAATGCTTCAGCTATTTACTTCCCATACAAAAATAGGTTACAGGAGAGAAAAAGTAAGAATATGTGTCACAAAGAAGTGCGTTATTGTAGTGGTGTGGTTTAAGGAGGTTGAAGTTCTTTAGCTGCATTAAAATGGTCTTTGTTTTCACAAGTCTGTCAAGGTTGACAAGGGTTGTGGTAAAGCACCAATTAAATTTAGTCCAATGTACCTGAACAGCTTAGAAGCTTTCCTTAAATTATGCCATCATGCTGGTCAACTTTTCAAAAAAAGAACTTGCTTAAAGTAAAAGTAAAAGGAAATTCTGGTCAGTTTGACTTATTTTTGTTCCTTTATACTGTATATTCAAAATTGGTATTTTCATATAAAAACTAAGTTTCAGTTTTCTTAGCATATGAAGGCCCTTGAGCCAAGTCTAACTTGGTGAAGGCCATGCCAATTATACCAGATAGAAAGAGCATTTCAAGGTGACTTCATTGCACTGGTCCCATATCTTCAAAATGGAATGGCATGCTCTTTTGGAGCTTCCAGAAATGCATAAGCAATGCTACAGACTGGGAAAACAGATTTCTTCCCATGTAGCTTGATTTTCTGAGGATAACTTGCCCACCATTGTTGGCAACAGAGTCAATCAATCTGGAATGCTAGGTCAACATCTGTGTAAGAGATGTCACAGACGTAGCAAGGATGTCTTTATATGGGGACCTCTATGTTGGCAAAAATATTGTTGTTTTAAAAGAAAATGTTTTAAGAAATTTTAGGTGACTGCATTATTTTCTCACATGAAAGAATGCATTACTTTGAACATCTTCTGCTTTACCTGCTCCCATTCTGCCACCTGCTGGAAAAGAATGGCAGAGTCCTTCACTATAAGCCAGTAAATTAGTTTTCAACTTCAATGAATATAGACAGTGAACTTCAATTTCAGGAAATATGAGGCTTGGGGAGATTCAGCGAGTCTTTGTAACCATAAGAGCGTGGTGACTGAGGGAGTTTGATTGGGTTGGTTGGGACCAATTATTAAATTTAACTGCCTAAAGATTTACTTGGTTTTGTTTTATCATTCCTGACAATTGTTCTGATGAAAGGTCATCATTTCTGATGAGAGGTTAACTCTGTTTCTTTCTCCATCAATGCTGCTAGACCTGCTGAGCATTTCCGGCATCTTCTGTTTTTACATCCAGATATAAGGTGCCTCTGGAAACACAGGGAAGGAAGAAGCGCACTTACCATAGTTGAGAGCGGTTGGCTTTAATAGAGGAAAGCGTTCAAGGTTAGTGAGGGAGGTGAGTGGGCATTCATTGATCTGTCTCACCTGTGAAAGTACCAGTGCTATCACAATCAGGCACCAGAAAAAACTGCACTGAGGGGAGAAAGGGCTATCACATGCCCAAAAAGAAAAAGGAATAAGGGCATTGTAAATAAAACACTCTAGTTCTGAAAATAAGGGAAAAACTAATATAAATCCCAAATAGAGGGTAAATGTATGTGAGTATTTCTAGCTTTCTTTTCAGAATTAGTTTTGTGTGTTTCTTATTTTCATTTTATTTTTAAGGCCATGGAATTGGATGACCCAAAATAGAATTTGGGACAAAAGTCATGAATTTTATGAGTTGCTGTTGTGGTGGATCCAATAAATTTTAGAAAATGATTATTTTTTCTTAAAATTGATAGTGATACAGATTGTCTTAAATGTTCCGTTGACTAAATAGGAAGCAAATCTTATACTTGCACCTTGCTCATTTTTCTTGCACCCAAATGATACTTTTTGCTCTAATAATGTGTGGCAGATAATATTGCACAACACAGATTAATCACAGGGAGATGCTGCTGACTCACCTTGGTGAAAAAATGCCACTAAAATGAAATGGGACGTAACTACCAAAACACAAATCACTACTAATGTGCATTAGGCTATTATAATAGAATACTGTATTACTTCAAGCCTGCACCAGTACTTTTCTCCACATGAACCACTTTGTCTAATCTCAAATTACCTCTGAAACTAATTAGCTTTTTACAATTATCTGCGGTGCAGAAACACTCAATATATTGGAGGAAACCAGGTCCAACCAGAGGCAGAAAATATAAAGTACATTAAATCCATGTTGTAATTTGAAGTTGGAACATTTTCATCAGGCTAGTCCCAGATATACTGTAGTCTAGTTGTCAAAACAACTTAGTAAACCATTTCAGACATTTAATATTATGGTAGTTTCCTCATTTTTCCACTGGAATGCTTTATAAGTATGTTTGTTAAACTTAATTAAGTTCATTTCTTGGCTCATATATTCATCAAGGCTGAACACAATACAATACATTAAGATGTGTTGCTCTTCAAAGAAAATCTTCAAAAAATGTTACTTACACAGTGAGGGCATATTCCAACACTATAATTAAAGATTTCCCCTTGCAGATTGTTCCAAAAATTCGAAAAGTTTTATTTATTTGGAGGTTCCTGATGCCTCGGATATGCCGAATCAAATTTATAGATTGAAATTAATAGAAATTGAAAGAAACTTGGGGTGGGATTGTCCAGCCCTGTTGGTGTGGGCTTCATGGCGGGTGGGAGAGACAATATGGCGAGACGGCCAAAAATCAGTTTCACGCCGTTGCGAGAATTTGCGATCGTCCGCACCACCTGTCAATGGTGGGCAGTGTCTCCCACCACCGCACGTCGGGAACCTAATTTCAATACTTTAGCATCTCATTAGAAGTCCTGCTCATTGGAATCATCCCCCAACCACGCTGGATCATCTGGCCTCTCACACCGACGTGTTTCACAACTGTCCATAAGCACCTGGTGAGCTGCACTTCACTCGTGACTTCAAGGTTCATTTGCCTACCTTGCTTCAGGCAGCACTCGCAGTTATCAGCACCAGGCTTCACAGGCAGCATCACCACTTTTAGGGGGGCTCACAGGCAGGTCTCTACCTACCAGACCAGCCATAAGACAGGGGGTGGCTTTTCAATGGCTGCAGGGCTAGGGCTTGTTTGGGGAAGGGGGAGAAGTGGCCTCAGGCAAGAGAAGGGGCTGCAGGGTGAGGGCTATCCTGGAGAAGGGGGGTAACCCAGGGTTTGTGGGGGGCACATGTTAATCTATGCAAGTGATCTCAAGATGATGATGGTTGAGGAGGCAGTCTCCAGAGGAGATGAGGCCAGATGGAGATGTGAGGATGTGTGTGAGAGAGTGAGTGGTGATGTCCCTTGAGCTGGCAGTGGCCTTGTGAGTGTGAGAGTTTAGAGTGATAAGATGGTTGCCTTACCCTGGTGGCATGGATGACCAACCTCTTGTGTGTAGCATTGGCACTGACCACCTTCGCCTCCCAAGCCTGAGTGGTGAGACTGATGGGCCTTCTATGTCCTAAGCGGTGATAGATGACATCGCGGCAGGCCTCCACGGTGTCCAGAAGGCATCCTAGGGATGCGTCACTGAATCAGAGGGGTGGGGGTGTGGGGCTGCATTCTTCTTGGCTTTTGGGGTCATGTCTTCACTAGTGCAGTCCTGGGCTGCAAGCATTGAGAAGTGTGCATGTGGCTGCAGTTTAAATATGGTGCCCCTTGTGAAGAAGCAGCAAGGTAATGGCATGGCGGGCAAATTGGAGGCCGCCCGCCAGTGAGACAGCGTGTTTCCTATGGCTGCATAATTAATGAGGCAGGAATGGGACACCACTGCGGCCGGCGGGTAACATGACTTCTTTCTCGCCTGCTACTGCACTTTGTGCAAATCTAGGACAATTCCACCCTAAGAGTTAATCCAAATTCATTACAATTGTTTGCCTATTAAATGACAAATTGAAGGCTAAGCAACTAAACTAAAATTTGCTTAGCAATCAACGGGGAAGAAACTGTAACCCTTTAATTTCTGCTTTACATAGTAAAACAATGCAACTGAATTTATCACAGTGTTATCCATCCAATGAGACAAATGCTAAAAACAAACCTATCTTTCCGACTGACAACGCATACTTTGTAAGGCCTATTCTTGCTCAAGGATGACATTAACCATAAAGCTAACAGTGGAATCTTATGTAAATCCATGTACAACTGTGAATTATTCATGAAGCATAACTAATATGTGGATGCAGTGAAGCTTCCTCACAGTATAAAGGATGAATCATAAACTGGCACAGATGAGGGGGGATGGATTGTACAAGCAATACACAAGTTGTTTCCATAACCGTAACTCGAACAGAGACACCCAATCATTTTACTAGGTGTTTGTATCATGGAAAATGCACGCAGCTCTACCGTGTACCACAACAAAGAAACTCCACAGAGATTCAAATGTGAAGTCATATAGCAATCAAAGAGAGCAATGATCCCAATTCTCTAAAAAGTGAATGTTTTTCTGGGGAGCAGTCCACAACATGAATATCATGTACGTGGAAGAAAAGTTGAATGCTGATATAAATAGAAATTCTATTATGCCAAGATTTTCCAAAGTTACAATTTAACCTGCCCCCCCCTCCCCGCCCCCACAAATAATATGAAATATCTTTGGTCAATTTTACTGCATGTTAGAGAGCTCTGTTTTGGTAGTCCAAATAAAACTACAATACATTTTAATGCCCATCTGATGCATACTTTCTGCATGGCTTGATTCTCTGTGGTTCACTGCTTTTTGTGAAGAGGTGAAATTTATTAATATATATTACATGAAAATACACACACATACACAAAAAATAAACATTGGCACTGAACTCACATGCAGGCCAAAAACCACACGAGGAAAGATAAAGAGTTAGTCAGAGAGTGGTGAATCTATGGAATTCATTGCCACAGAAGGCTGTGGAGGCCAGGTCATTGAGTGTATTTAAGACCGAGATAGATAGGTTCTTGATTGGTAAGGAGATCAAAGGTTACAGGAAGAAGGTGGGAGAATGGGATTGAGAAACTTATCAGCCATGATTGAATGGCGGAACAGACTTGATGGGCCGAATGGCTTAATTTCTGCTCTTATGTCTTATGGTCTATAAATCCAGATTTTTTTCCTCTTAGTCATCTACTATATAACAATTGCAAATATATGTCAAAAAGTTCCTTTTACTGATCAATGAGCAAAGACACAAAGTACCCAGATCTGACAGCCAGAATGGTTACTGTCAGAAACTAAAAATTATACCTGCTCCAATACTGCGGTAATGTTGGCAGGTGATATGTGTTAACTCTGTGGTGTCATGGGCAAATCAAATCCCAATTCTGACCCATAATACTGGAGCAATTCGATCTCCATGAGAACTTGAGACAGATATATTATTTTCAGTATGGTTTTGGAATTTTGTTTCCCCCCATGCAGTCATTGATTTAATTGGTGCAGGTTTCTCTGTTCTGTCCAATCTGAATTCTTTCTCTCAACCACACCGTGTCCCTGCCACTTAGGTCTGTTCTCACATGAAGACGTCAGCCACATGACTTTCATGTTTTTCTAGGCCACTCAGTTCTGTGCAATCTGCCCGTGGTGCAGCCTTTCTACTCAAATGAAAGAACATAAGAAACAGGAGCAGCAGTGGGGCATGTAGCCCATTGAGCCCGTTGCACCGTTCAATAAGATCATGGCTGGACTTCTATATCAACTCCACTTTCCCTCCTATCCCCCTATCCCTTAACTCCCTTAGTGTCCAAAAATCTAATGAGTTAATCCGTTCTCCTGCCCCTTCACAGTTTCCAGCCTCATCCTCTGTCCTGCCCAATCTGAAACCTGCAGATGTCACGCTTTCCCATCAATTCAATCCCTGATTAATTCCTAGTCAAGTGTCCTGAAAGAGGGTGTTGTGTCCTTGTGTGATTTTTCTTGCTGCCAGTCTACCACCCCACTCTTGACTTTCTTAACACTTGGTCTCACTCACACCAGTTCTGCGCTGAGTAAGGCATAGTTGCCTCTAAGCATCAGCTTGGAGAATAAACTGCTTTACAGCAACTAGTCTTCTCACTCTCTGTCTTCATTCATTTCTCAACCGCTTTAATCCCTGATCTATCCTTCTCTTTCCCCTTCAAATATGGTGCCTCCTTGTGCTCTGAAGTTCTGAAGTTAAAAGACCTACATTTATATAGCACTTTTCATGATCACAGGCCACCCAAAGTGCCCTACAGCCAATGCTGTGCTTTTGAAGCATAGTTACTGTTGCAGTATAGGAAATGCAGCATCCAAATACCATATAGCAAGTTCCACAAACAGCAATGCTATAATCTTTTCTTTGTGACTTTAATCTGAGAAGGCAGACGGGGCATTGGTTTAAAGTCTCATTGAAAAGACAGCACCTCTAACAGCACAGCACTCCCTCTAGGCTAAAATAAAAGCAAAATACTGCGGATACTGGAAATATGAAACAAAAACAAAAATAGCTGGAAAAACTCAGCAGGTCTGACAGCATCTGCGGAGATGCTCTAGGAGATGCTCCCTCTAGACTAAAAATAAAAACAAAAAAACTGCGGATGCTGGAAATCCAAAACAAAAACAGAATTACCTGGAAAAACTCAGTAGGTCTGGCAGCATCGGCGGAGAAGAAAAGAGTTGACGTTTCGAGTCCTCATGACCCTTCGACAGAACTACCTCTAGACTGTTGTGCTCGAGTCCTGGAGCAGGACTCGGAGGCAACAATGCAATCAATTGAGCCACGGCTGACACAAAATTAAAGAATCTACGAATGCATATTTATGCAAACAACGTTTACTTTATGTTTATTCTGTGTATGTGTATTATAGATATTCACTACAATGTCCTATGTATAAGAACTTGTAAAACAATACATTACAATGAACTGCATTCATTAAGCAAATATATCATAGGAACCTGTGGAAAACTCAGATATTAACTTTGAAAGCGGTGTCCCTAAACTGCATTTTCCATTTTGGAACTGGCTGCATTTAGGATTAGCCTGAATAACAAACTGTAAAGTTGACCTGGAAAAGCACAGTTAAGACTAGTTAACCCAGTTTGCAGGGTTTTTCAGGTACATGCCATATGAATTCTAATTAGTTTTACATCCTTTCTTGTTTAAGGTTCCTTATGTTTGAAGGTGAAAAAAATCAGAGGCCCTAAAAATAATCAGTACAACCAAATCACTGGACTGTACTGTTAATTTATATATAAAATGAAGACTGTATGCTCCCTTCGATAGTTCAACAAGTTTAACCAGTGAAGAGCTGGACTAGATCAGGAAGGCCTCAGGTTTGCTCTCTGCTCTGTGCTCAGTTACCTGATCTGCTGATACAGGAACTAGAATTGGCTTCACTTCTCAGTGTTCCAAGGAAAGGGGAAATCAATGCTCAAAATTCTTTTTCATGATCGCCATCCACTGGCCCTTGTTGGAAGTGCACAAATGGATATCAGCTGAGTGCAGGTTTGAGTTCAGCTGTGATGTACCACATGCTACAAAAACCTGCCAATATTTTCTGTAAAGGTTAAGATGTCAAGAGGCTGCTCATGAAAGCATATCCACCATGTAAACAACCTATATGAGAGACTGAACCTGGTCATTTGCCTTAATATTTCCTTATGAGAATTGGCACCAAATTTTGTTCTTGTTAAGCTCCTTGGGAAGTTTTATTATATTAAAGGCACTATACAAATGCAGGTTGTTGTTTCATAGCCACTGGATAATATTGCTACTCATAAATAGGATAGAATCATAGAATGGTAACAATACAGGAGGCCATTCAGCCCATTGTGTCCATGCTGACTCTCTGTAAGAGCTACTCAGCTATTCTTACTCCCCCGCCTTTTCCCCGTATTCCTCCAAATTTTTTTCTCTTTAGATAGTTATCCAATTCCTTCTTGAAAGCCATTGAATCTACCTCCACCACACCCTCAGGCAGTGCATTCCAGATTCTAAATATTTACTGTTACCCCTGGTTCTTTTGCCAATCACCTTATATCAGTTCTCAACCCTTTTGCCAATGGGAACAGTTTCTCCCTATTTACTCTCTCCAGACTCATGATTTTGAACACCTCTATCAAAACTCCTCTCAATCTTGCTTCCCAAGCCTTTTTCTGCTGTGACCCCATTTTAATGCTACACACTTGGCGTGACCCCAGTGTGAAAATTAGGGAGGGCAGGGTGGAGTTATTGAACAGGGAGGGGGTTCAAACAGCAAGAATACAGGCAAAAAAGAAATACCATTTTGCAGCACTTCACTTGCACTTCCCTCAATTTAGTCTACTGCATTCGCTGCTCCCAATGAGGTCTCTTCTACATTGGAGAGACCAAACGCAGACTGGGTGACCGTTTTGCAGAACACCTTCGGTCTATCCGCAAGCATGACCTCCCTGTCACTTGCCATTTCAACACTCCACCCTGCTCTCATGCCCACATGTCCATCCTTGGTCTGCTGCAATGTTCCAGTGAAGCTCAACGCAAACTGCAGGAACAGCACCTCATCTTCTGACTAGGCACTTTACAGCCTGCCGGATTTAACATTGAGTTCAACAACTTCAGATCATGAACTCTTTCCTCCATCCTCACCCCCTTTCTGATCCCCCCTTTTCCAATAATTTATATTTTTTAAAATATATTTTTCTTTTCCCACCTATTTCCATTATTTTTAAATGTATTTCCATCCATTGTTTCATCTCCACCTTATAGCCTATTTCGATCCCTTCCCCCCACCCCACCCCCACTAGGGCTTTCTGTTACTTGCTCGTCCTGCTTTCTACCCTTAATGTCACCATTAGCACATTCCTTAGCTAATATCACCGTCAACACCCCCTTTGTCCTTTTGTCTGACATCTTTGGCAATCTCTTATTTGCCTCCACCTATCACTGGCCCCCTATCCAGCTCCATCTGTCCCACCCCCCTCAATCAGCTTATATTTCACCTCATTTCTATATTTCCTCAGTTCTGATGAAGAGTCATATGGACTTGAAACATTAACTGTGTTCCTCTCCGCAGATGCTGTCAGACCTGCTGAGTTTTTCCTGCTATTTTTATTTTTGTTTACCATTTTGCAGGCTCTGCTGGTGTCAGCAATCAGAGCTCATTGGTTTAGGCTATGCCCACAGGCAAATAGAATCGTGCACATTTAAAGGGGCCTCACAGCCAATCCCAGAACTGTCAAGTTTGAGTCTCCGCTCCACAGCCGCCATTGCTGCCTTGGAGCTCCCGACCCCAATTTCTTGTCCACAGTTTGGGAACCCTTGCTCTAAAGACACCAGCCCCAGTTTCACCTGTCATCATCATAACTGAAGTTTCTCATCCCTGGAACCATTCTTGTAAATCTTTTCTGCACTCTCTTCAATGCCTTCACATCCTTCCTAAAGTGAGGTGCTAAAATGTTTTTTTTGAACTGTAGTGGCCTAGACATCTGTATAATGTTTGCACATTCTGCAGAGAAAAAATAAAAATAGGAAACGTAACACTTACTCTCAATTTGGGAATGTAAGTCATTGACTATAACTTGCAGCTGGCCAATCGTCATGTCACGCAAGTCTGTGGGTTTGAGGCTCCGCTTCATTAAACTTTCACTAATATGGGGCATATGAGGCAACTGCAAAAGAATACAATTTACTTAGCAACAACAGCGTAAATGAAGGGATTGTAATAAAATGTGACATTATTACTGAAAACATTTTTATGATGTCAAACCATTATTAAGCCATGGCCTCAACAGGATGATAAAATACATATGCATCGGTGTAGCTATACTGGACAGCCCAACCAAAGGGGCACTTCTTCAACTTTATAGTCGGGATGTTGCTGGGGGCTTTGGCTTTCGCTGTGCCCAGAGCTTTCAGCCATTTCTTGATTTATAAGATATGGAACAGACCTCCAAACTTTGGCACCAGTTTCCAGATAATAGTGAGGAAGACTTTACAGGGCAAATGGACTGGATGTACCTTTGTCATGCTGTGACTGAATGCCTAGGTTGCAGTCAAGTAGTCCATTTGATTTTATTCTACTTGCTGTTTTTGTAGCAGTTTGATTCACTGAAGTGCCTTGCTAGGCTATTTCAGAGGGTAATCAAGAGTCAACCACATTGGTGCGAGAGTGGAGTCACAAAAAGGCCAGACCGGGTAAGGGCGTCATGATTCTTTCCCTAAAGAACATTATCGAACCTGTTGTTTTTTTAAATAGCAACAATGCAAACAAAAATAAAGAGGCAGCAATTAAAAATAAGTGTTGAAATGACAACTGATTGCAGGGTATCTGGGTAGATCCACCATCGCCAGTTTGTGTGTCGATTTTCCCTGTTGCTCTGCTATGAATTTTTAGATAACACTGAAAAATTTTGAACAAAAACAGACTGTTAAAATGGCCTGGGCAAACCCTGTGACTTGGGCAGTATCAGCTCCAAACAGTCCTGAGACTCAAGCAAATATCTAATTAGATGTTGACATTCACAGCCATCTGGGAAATTTACACATCCCTTTGTTTAAGGATGGAATGTCACTGAAAGGACTATAGCATTCCAGCCAACACATCTTCTTGGTTCACCATGGACAAAAGACACATCGAAACTCAATGTGTGTTATTCAAATTTGAAAGGGTCCCTATCAGCCTCCAATTGTATTATAATGGTCCTTTATCCAAATGGGTAAATTTCAAAGTGTCAAATAACAAAATACAGGGCATTTATCGAACTGATCACTCACATTATTTGGAGAAGGACTACAGACTTGTAACAGATCACATGGGTGAGTTAGCCATGTTTGCTGCTTGCTTTTAAAACAGCAAGAATCAGCTCTGTAGAGATAGAGTGACCAGCAGAAAGACATCAAGCCAGCTGTAGTCAACTAAGTAGCTAAGGTAATAAACAGCAATACCTTAAAAGTGAGAGAAGGACTCTCCTCAATCTGTTCCATCTTCAAGTTCACCTGAAAACCAACCTTCTGGAAATTCAGGCGGAGAGGCAATGGGATTATCACTGGACTAGTAATCCAGGGACCTAGGGTAATGCTCTGGGAACAGGGGTTCAAATCCCGTCGCAGCAGACCGCGGCAGATGGTGAAATTTGAATTCAAATTTTGGAATTTGAATTCAATAAAAATCTGGAAGTAAAAGTCTAATGATGATCATAAAGCCATTTTTGATTGTTGTAAAAACCCATCTGGTTCACTAATGTCCTTCTTTTACGGAAGGAAATCTGCCACCTACCTGGTCTGGCCTACATGTGACTCCAGACCCAGAGCAATGTGGTTGCCTCTTAAATGCCCTCTAAACAAGGACAATTAGGGATGGGCAATAAATGCAAGCCAGCGACGCCTACATCCCATGAATGAATAATCCTTATTCATTCAATTCAATTATGAATCATTCATTCCCATGAATGAATTAAAAAAATCAAGTACGCAGATTACTGAGAATTCTCTGCTTACAAGACCTTCACTTCAACAAAAAAAACTCACCTAAGAAAAATAACTCATCTAAGAAACTACAGACCTGCCACAAAAGAGAGACTACATTCCAATCATATTGAGCAGGATCATTCCAGATTTGCATTAAGTGCAGAAGTGGGCAGGTTAAAAAGGTATCAATGGCAGGTGGGCTCCGATTCGTCCACCACGCCATCATCACGCCATGGGCCACATTTAAAGTACAGCCGCGTGCACACCTCTCAGTGCTTCCAGCCCAGGACTGCTGCAAATAAGACATGGCGCTGAAAGGCAAGACGACTGTAGCCCCAGGTTTAGTGATGCATCCCTTGAATGTCTTTTGGAAACTGTGAGGCCTGCCGTGATGTCCTCTACCCCTGCTCTGGCTGCAAGAGGAGCAGCAACATTATCACTCTGGCTGGATAGGCGATGGCAGTGGTGATCAGTGCCAATGCTGCATAGAAGAGGTTAACCATCCAATGCAGATAGAGGATGAATGATCTCATCCGTGCCGTCGGGGTAAGGCAACCATCTCATCACTCTAAACTCACACACTCAAACCTATTACATATTGACGGCAACTCACTCACTACCAGTTCAAGGGATATCACCACTCAATGTCTCATACACACCTTCACATCTCCATCTGGCCTGATCTCCTCTGGAGTTTGCCTCCTCATTTCTCACCATTTTGAGGCCACTTGCACAGATTGACTTGTGCCCTCACACAAACCCTGGGATACCCCCTCCTCAGTATAGCCCTCATCCTGCAGCCTCTTCCCTTGCCTGAGCCAACTTTTCCCCCTTTCCCAAGCAAGCCCTAGCCTTGAAGCAGCACAAAGCCTCCCCCGCCTTATGGCTGGTCTGGTAGGTAGAGGCCTGCCTATGAGCCCCCCTAAAAGTGATGTGGTGCCCTATGTGAAGCCTGACGCTGATTACTGAGTGCTGACTGAAGCAAGATAGGGAAACAAATCTCGAAGTCCTGAGCAAAGTGCAGCCCGCAAGGTGCACATTGCTTATGTGCTGTTGCGAAACACGTCAGTGCGATAACGATCCAGCGTGAGGGGATGTTTCCGCTGGTCAGGCCTTGTAATGATATGCAAATGTATTAAAATGAGGTTCCTGACGTCCGATGGCAGGAAATGCGGTCCGCCATTGACAGGCTGAGTGGATGACCGCAAACTGGTTTCATACCATCTTGAACCCGATTTTTGGCCTTCTTGCCTTATTGTCCGTTCACACTGCCAAGCAGGCCTGGAAAATTCCGTCCATTGTTTTTTCCTTCATTTGTACCTTGTCTTTGTGAGTGATAGTGTGTGTGTGTGTGTGTGTGTGTGCATGCGTGCGTGCATGCGTGTTGAGGCTTTCTTTTAAAAGTCACAAAAAGGCTTGCTGTTGGGATTATGGAAATTGGGACAACCACTCTGATGGTCAGAAAATACACATGCCTCACATGCAAAATATATTGATCACGGAAAGCAGAAAACATAAATCCTGCCTGTGACACTCACAATTCACATACTTGTATCATTTACAAATGTGTAATTATTCAAACTGTCAGGAGTAACTAACATCCAACATGAGGTTTATCAGAGCCCTAGTTTTGGTTATTCTTTTTAAAAGAGTCCCATTTCACAAACCGTATGTGTGAAGTATATTAATTCTGACAGGTGTGCTTTTCTGGATATGCAAAACTCTGTAGCAACATTCCAAAATATAAATTATAAATGCTGCTTTTTAAATTAATAAAGAATTACATCTATAAAAAGATTTTAAATGGAGTGAAGGGAAGTTATCATAGTTGAACAAATCAAACTCAAATTTGACAGTTTGCAACATGTAGTGACCTGGACTTAGGTGAATTCTTTATGTTGAATTTAAAATAAGAGACTCAGTTACACTCTATGCATACTGTAGGATGAGTAATATATGCAATCTTTCTTGCACAGTATCTATGTTCTCTTAACTGACCTAAATGCTCTTGTTTGGGTAACTACTGCAGTGTACACAAAGGAAGCTACTAAAGCCCTTCATAATGGTTGAGGAATAGATGGTCACCTTGCCTTCCCCCAGTCAACACTTCTCAATGACTTCAGGAGAAACAAGATTATAAAATGTAAAGGACCAAAGCCCTTCCTGATCCCTGGGAGAGAAGCAAGGGGGAAGTTAAAATACAGTGGATGAATCTGCTGCTCTATTCCCACTGCATCTCCATTTTAATACTGCTGGTTTTAGCAGAGGATGAGCCTCCCCCTGGACTCCAGCAGAAGCCTCATCAATAGCTGAGAAATCGGGATCTCAAGGAGGCATTTTAACCCACCTGAGTGAGGTGCCCTCCCCAGTCGCTCTAGCAAGCAAAGGTGACAGGAAGCGAACCAAGCCCTTTAAGACAAAATTTTTAAAAAATATTTCAAAATGGGACCAAGAGGAGCAAGAATATGGTCTCTGCTGACCCCACCCATGCAACCTTCATAACACATCTCACTGCTGAATTGACATTGCTGCCAGCAACTTTTCATGGTGCTGGCAGGCAGCCTCCGGGCCACCTGTCTGCTGCTTTCTGCCTGAAATGGGAGAGTAGCTGACCAGAAATATTCAAATGAGGCTCAGATACTTAAAAATGATCTGGGCCTCTGATGAAGGACGTGTCGAGATGTGTTCTGCACCGGTGTGTTTTCTTGCTGACGCGGGCAGCATATTTGACATGGGGGGATGATTCTGGCTTGCAGGGCTTTTAATGATATGCAGGTGTTGTATTAAAATGAAGTTCCCGATGTCCAGTGGCGGGAAAGGCAGCCCATCATTGATGGGCGGAATGGACGATTGCAAACTGGTTTCACAATGGTGTGAAACTGATTTTTGGCTTTCCCACCATACTGCCCGCTCACACCTGCCATGATGCCCGGGACCAATGGCAAATTCTGCCCTCTATTTTTCACTAACATAAACCAAACTATGGCATTTCTTAGGTATTTAATCATTTTTGTCTTGGACTATAATGTGGCAGAATTTAATTGGGGTTAGGATTACAGATATCAAACTGTTTGAGGAAAGGGAGTAAAGATTTAGACATGGTACAATTGCAGGCCTATCATGAATTGTATGCCACTGCAAGAAATCAGACAATAATAAATCTGATATAAAACATTCAAATCATGCAATTTCATGAATATTTGCTGTTTGCTATTCAACAAATGCACCAGCAACATACTGCAAAGACCAAATTGATATGTTGTGTTGGTGCCGGTTGAGGGAAGAATGTTAGCCAAGAGATCACTGAGTTCACAAGAGATCAGAAGAGCTCACTGTTTTTCTTTCAATAATGTCATAGATTCTTAACATCCACTTGAACCATAGGAGCAGGCAGGCAGGATCTCAGTTTAATGCCACATCCAAAGAACTACACTCAGACAATATAATGCCCAGCTCAGATTATGAACTCCATCTTGATCCAGCACTCCAACCCACCACTTTCTCACTAAGGAGACAGTGTTACCATGAGAGCCAAATCAATCTATTTGTGTGTGAGTTCTCACTTAAACTTTCACAATTTTTTCCAACAATCTGCCTCTCTTTTTTCTTCACTTGATTTCCTGCCCAAAGTCTGTCAGTCTTCTTGTCAGCCTTCCTCTAACTGGTTAATCTATGTTGATGAGAATTAATAAGGTTCTTTTGCAGCTGATCAAAAATTCTAACATCCCAGATGTTGACCGGAAGTAGTTTCAGATATATTACTGAGAATATCAGATCAGTTGGGATCCAAAAGAGCTATTTAATAGTTTATACTTGGCAATCAAAGAAAAATTGACTGAGCATAGAATTCTATCACTGAACTTCTCAGCTGATTCAATTCTCCTTCTTCCTTTAAAAACCTCAAAACCCAATTTAACTTAGGCAATTAGCTTAAGGATGTTGTAATATGGCACTTGGAAAATCATAGTATGATGAGGCAGAGTCAACATTGTTTATGAAAGGGAAATAGTATTTAACATAAGCATTAGAGATTTTTGAGGGTGTAGCTGGGTAGATAAGGAGGACCCAGTGGATGCAGTGTATTTAATTTTCAGAATGCATTCTGTGAAATTACATAAGATTAGAGTTCAAGGGGTTGGGGACAATATTCTAGCACAGATTGAGGATTGGTTAACAGACAGAAAACAGTAGGAACAAATGAGTAATTTTAAGGATTACAGGGTGTAGCTCATGGAGTGTCACAAGATTTATTGCATGGGCTTCAACTATTTACAATCTATTTCCTAGGACGTGAGTGTCACTAGCATCCCATAGCCCATGAGTGTCGCTGGCACCCCCTAACCCGTGAGTGTCGCTGGCACCCCCTAACCCCTCCTGACCACCCCTCAAACCAGCCCTGGAACTGGATTGTGAACTTCTCAAATTTATCAGGTTTGTGTTTCATAAGATAAATTTCTACAAATAATATCTATATGTAGGCATCTGTACCTATACATAGACATCTGTATCTACACAGCCAGCTACAAAACCTGATCACTGAATACTTCAATCAGGATTTTTAACAGCAAGAAAGTCTTTCTACAGTTATATAAAGCTTTGGCAAAACCACATCTACTGTGTACAATTTTGGTTTCTATATCTAAGGATGGATATACTTGCCATTAGAGGAGGTGAAACAAAGGTTCAGTAGACTTATTCCTGGGATGCAAGGATTGTCCTACAAGGAGAGATTGACTAGAACAGGCCTATATTCTCTGGAATTTAGAAGAATGAGAAATGATCTCATTGATATGTATAAATTCTGAGAGGGCGTGACAGGGTAGATGCTGAGAAGCTCTTTTCTCTGGCTGGAGAGTCTAGAACAAGGGGTCATCCTTTCAGGATAATGGGTCAGCCATTTAGGACTGAGATGAGGAGAAATTTCTTCACTCAAAGGGTCGTGAATCATTGGAACTCTCTACCCCAGAGGACACTGGGTGCTCAGTTAATGAATATAATCAAGACAGAGAGCTATGAATTTTTTGGGCAAAAGAAAGCAATGATCTTATTGAATGGTGGAGCAAACCTGAGGAGCCATATGCCCTATTCCTACTTATATTTCTTGTGGCATAACATTGACTTTGATTATAGGCCTATATTTTTGTGTCATTTGACACCATTTCTGGGTCAGTTCTTTTTTTAAAAGCTTTGTTGTCTTTTATAAGTTTTCTAGGTTGACATGTCATATTTGCAATTAGTATACAGTAACTGAGGCCGAGTTAACACAGGAAACCCCTATTTCCTTTGTCTTATTGGGTCTAGAAGAAACGCCATTTACTTTAACTACTCACTTTTTATATACTTGTAGCTCTTACTGTCTGTTTTCATATTTCTTGCTAGTTTACTCTCATATTCTAATTTCTCCCTCTTTATTTTTTAAAGTCATTCCTCGCTGGTTTCTAAAACTTTCCCAAACTTCGAGCCTGCCATTAATCTTTACAGCATTTCTTTAAATTTGATACCATCCTTAACTTCTATGGTTAGCCACAGATGGTGCATCCTTCTCAGAGAGTCTTTCTATCACAATGGAATGTATCTTTGTTGAGAGTTATGAAATATCTATACATGAACATATGAACATATACACAAACATACGAATTAGGAGCAGGAACAGGTCACTCGGCCCCTTGAGCCGCTCTGCCATTCAAGAAGATCATGGCTGATCTGAAAGTAATCTCAACCCCACATTCCTACCTACCCCCGATAACCTTTCATCCCATCTCTTTAAATGTCTGCCACTGCTTCTCTACCATCTTAGCTTTTAACCCATTTTCTCAATCCACTTTATCCAACTTTGCCTTCATGTTCTTTATTTAAGTTTAAGAAGCAAGTTTCTCAACCTCAAACTGAATAAGAAATTCTATCAAGTTATGAACACTCTTCCCTAGAGGATCCTTTACTATGAGATCATTAATTAATCCTGTCTCATTACACATTACCAGTTCTAAAATATCCTGTTCCCTGGTTGGCTCCAGAATGTTTTGTTCAAAACAAAACTGTCTCAACTACACTCAACGAACTTGTCCTCAAAGCAACCTTTGCCAATTTGATTGTTCAATCTATATAAAGGTTAAAATCACCCATGATTATTGGAGTACCATTCTTACGAGCCCCCATTATTTCTTGATTTATGCTCAGTCCTTCAGTGTAGCTACTGTTAGGGGGCCTATAAATTATTCCGACCAGTGATTGCTTTCCCTTGTTACTTATCTCCACCCAAACTGATTTTACCTCATGAACTTCTGAGCCAAAATCATTTGCCACTACTGTACTAGCCTCATTCTTTATAAACAGAGCTACCCTACCTCCTTTTTGTTTTTTCCTATCCTTTCAAAATGTGAAACACCCTTGAATATTCAGTTCCCAGCCTTGGTCATCTTGCAACCATGTCTCTGTAATGGTTACCTTATCATGCTCATGATTTCTATTTGTGTCATCAATTCATCCATCTTGTTACAAATGCAAAACTATAAAAGCAAAATACAGCAGGTGCTGGAAATCTGAAATAAAAACAGCAAGTGCTGGAAAAACTCAGCAGGTCTGGAAACATCTGTGGATGGAGAAACAGTTAACATTTCAAGTCAAATATGACAAAATATTGGCCTAGAACTTCCAACCCCCGGGAGGTCGGAAACCGGGGGTAACCCAGAAGATGCACTGGGGACACCCTGCAAGTTCCCATCCAAGGACTACACAGGAATTGCCCAGGAAGTTTAGAATTCCAATGGGCAATTACCCTGCATGTGGAACTCTCCAAATCTCCAATTTAAATCAGAGACTTTAGCAGATAATTACCCTGGAAAAGTTAGAAGGATTAAAACCACTTCCAAGTACTGGGTAACTATAGTACTGACCCTCCCTGACCACCCCCCCACAAACTACCCCCAGGAATTGGAATGTGACTTCCCAAAATCATCAGGTTAGTGTTTCTTAAGATACATTTCCAGAAAGAATATCTAAATATGGACATTTGTACCTACACAGCAAGCTACAAAAGCTGCTGATCACTGAATACTTAAATCAGGATTTTTTTCTTTTGAAGTCATGCCAAATTTTTCATGCTTTTAAGTTCCTCTGAGGTTGAATAATCTGAGCAAGCCAATTTAATGAAGTATCATGTCTGTCTGCTTCAGTGACACCTTAGATAGGCTGAAAGGTCAGCATCAGCATTTTGTCATCATGGTTAATTTAGCAAAAGTACATTGCATTTTCAATAGCAGCAGCTTAGTCCATTTCTAGAAAAATGGAAAACGCTCCTGTTATTATGAACAACTAGCCAGCTTGTTTACTGGTATGACATGTGAATTACTGTACTTCTTGAGAAGGAAGATTCTTGATTAGCAAGAGGGTGAAGGGTTTCGGGAGGTAGATGGGAATGTCGAGTTGAAGTTACAATCAGATCAGCCAGGCAAAGCAGGCTTGAGGGGCCGAGTGGCCTACTCTTGTTCCTAATTCGGATATTCTGGCATATCAAGCATTATTTTGGGATTATTAGGAAATAGTATGGGAAAATCTCTGTTATTCAGCATGCTCTGGGAATGGGAGGTGCCAGTTAATCAAATATTCTGGCTAGCTAAGATGCAATGTGAGTTCCACATTTTTATCAGTCAGAAAGCTCCAGGTTGATCATATGGGTTTTGAACTCGAAAGGTGCAGGAGTGCGTGAATTGAGTGAACGGCACCGAGGGAAGATGGTGCTGCAGAGCAATGGAAGTCTGAGACCAGAGCGAGGACAGGCTGCTGATAGCAACTAACAGTGAGTTTGACGTCTCCAGTCAAAAAAAATGACCCAAAGACCTGGCCCCAGAATTCTGGTTGGTAAGTGCTGGATAACAGAAACTTTACTGCAGATTGAAATTAAATCAGATATACTACATAATAGAATATAAATGCAACATTTGTGTAAAGCTGTATAAACAGCATCTTTTATTCTGAGAAATTGAATATATATCTCTAATAGTGAAGTGCTTAGTATTTAACCATTGAAAACATTGGAACAATCTGTAACTCATTCTGTAAATCAGTTAGGCATAATCATCAAAGATAAGTAATATTCACAAAAAGTGTTGTAAAGTGTTGATTGATAAGATTATTCAGTTGCCAGTCAGAAGAAACTGCAGGCAACTGCACAGGTCACGATAAATATATTTTTCAAATTTTGGATTTCTATCAAATTGTTTTTGGTTTTGAGTACTACCTTTTAGTGAATTAAGATAATAATACATTCCAATTTTTAACTTCCCCATAGCCAAATTATTTGAACAATTCCAGTATCCAATGAAAGAAAGTCACATCAATTTGACTGAAGTTAAATTTATAACCTCACTTAACAAGCTAAATAAATATAAATAGGAAGACATGAAGCAGGAACAGTTTTCAACTTTACTTAGTACCAAGAATTTGAAGAAACAAAGTTCCTTCATAATTTTTTGAGCCACCAAGATATTATTCAACACTAATGCTAAATCTAACTCTCACTGCTGAGCGGCAGTGGATCAGCAGCTCATTGTAAACACCATGCAGTTTTTCTTTCAACTGAAAGTCAGTTAGAGTTAATGGCCCTAAAGGGAAAGAATGCTACTTTATCTATACAATACTGCACTAGGTGAGGTTTTAACTTTGTAGACATTTATTTTTTTTTATTATTCATTCACAGGTTATGGGCTTCACTGGCTGGACCAGCATTTATTGCCCATTCCTACTTGCCCTTCAGAAGTGGTGAGCTGCCTTCTTGAACCTCTGCAGTCTATGTGGTGCAGGTGCTGTTAGGGAGTTCCAGGATTTTGACCCAGCAAATGTGAAGGAATGGCGATATATTTCCAAGTCAGGATGGAGAGTGACTTGGAGGGGAACTTCCAGGTGGTGGAGTTCCCAAATAACTACTGCCCTTCTAGATAGTAGTGGTTGTGGGTTTGGAAGGTGCTGTTGAAAGAGCCTTGGTGAATTCCTGCAGTGCATCTTGTAGATGGTACACACTGCTGCTACTGTGAGTCGGTGGTGGAGGGAGTGAATGTTCGTGGATGTGGTGCCAATCAAGTGGGCTGCTTTGTCCTGGACAGTGTCAAGCTTCTTGAGTGTTGCGTGAGCTGCACTCATCCAGGCAAGTGGGGAGTACTCCATCACATTCCTGACTTGTGCCTTGTAATTGGTGGACAAGCTTTGGGGAGTCAGGAGGTGAGTTACTCATCACAGGATTCCTAGCCTCTGGACCTGCTCTTGTAGCCACAGTATTTATATGGCTAGTCCAGTTGAGTTGCTGGTCAATGGTAACCCATTGGTAGTTGACAGTTGATAGTGGGGGATTCAGTGATGGTAATGCCATTGAACATTAAGGGGCAATGGTCAGATTCTCTCTTGTTGGACATGATCATTGCCTGGTACTTGTACGGCACGAGTGTTACTTGCCACTTGTCAGTCCAAGCCTGGATATAGTCCAGGTCTTGCTGCATTTAGACATGGACTACTTCAGCATTTGAGGAATCGCAAATGGTGCTGAATATTGTGCAATCATCAGCTAACATCCCCACTTCTGACCTCGTGATGGAAGGAAGGTCATTTATGAAGTGGCTGAAGAAGGTTGGGCCGAGGGCACTACCCTGAGGAACTCCTGCAGTGATGTCTTAGAGCTGAGATGACTGATCTCCAATAACCACAATCATCTTCCTTTGTGATCGGTATGACTCCAACCAGCGGACAGTTTTCCCCGATTCCCACTGACTCCAGTTTTGCTAGGGCTCCTTGATGCCACACTCAGTCAAATGTTGCCTTGATATCAAGGGCAGTCACTCTCACCTCACCTCCAGAGTTCAGCTATTTTGTCCATGCTTGAACCAAGGCTGTAATGAGGCCAGAAGCTGAGTGGCCCTGGCGGAGCCCATACTGGGCGTAGGTGAGGAGGTTATTGCTAAGCAAGTGCCACTTGATAGCACTGTTGATGACCCCTTCCATTACTTTACTGATGATCGAGAGTAGACTGGTGGGACGGTAACTGGCTGGGTTGGATTTGTCCTGGTTTTTGTGTACAGAACATACTTGGGCAATTTTCTGTATAGCCGAGTAGATTCCAGTGTTGTAGCTGAACTGGAACAGCTTGGCTAGGGGCACGGCAAGTTCTGGAGCACAAGTCTCCAGTACTATTGCCGAATGTTGTCAGGGCTCATAGTCTTTGTAGTAGCCAGTGCCTTTAGACATTTCTTGATATCACGTGGGAAGAATCAGATTGGCTGAAGACTGGCATCTGTGATGCTGGGGATCTCCGGAAGGGGCCCGAGATGGATCATACACTCTGCGCTTCTGGCTGAAGATTGTAGCAAATGCTTGAGCTAGTACTCAAAAGAATTAAAAAATCAAGCTACAGCCAGAACTTTCCTCCAAGCTTAACCTGATGCAAATATTTTAAGTTACGTTGGTTATCTGCAATGCTTAATGAAGGAGCCAAGCTCCGTTTAAACAAACAGACTATCTGATTTGTTCACTTATGTAAACAAGCACTAGTTCTTTCCACCAGTTATTTTTGAATATGATGAAATGTTATACAAAGCCAAGTTCTAACAAATATTTTGGGGAATATTGGAAGCCTGAAGGTACATCATTCAGAATAGCACATCGCTGGCAAGAAATGAAAGAAATATTGGGTAGAATTTAATAGCCTCCTCATGGCAAGTTTGGTTGCAGGGGCATTTAATAAGGTGGGAGTGTGGTGACACTGCTGCCTTCCCACCTCCACTCTGATTAAGTTTGTGGTGGGAAGGCCTTCCTACTCTGTCACCAATTGATGCCCACTTAAGGGCCTCAAAATGCCACTGCCGGTATTAACCTAGCAGCAGGCAGGGGGGTTCACCGTGTGGGGAGCACAACAAACAAACCCATGCAAGGTTGCTTGTGGGCTCCCAGGAGGGGTCCCTCATTCAAAGGCACTCAATGCCTGATCAAGGGACCAGGCATCTGCAAGCAGGCCTGCTTAGTGCCACTCCCCATCTTGCTACCACACACCCCTCCCCATGACACCCATCCCACCATCACTCACCAGTGGCCTGGTGTCCAGCATCGATCCTAGGCCTGTAAAATCTACAGGTGGCTGTAGTATCTACAGCAGTCACCTGCTCCCCAATGGTGCTGCCATTCAGTAGAGATGCTGACCTCTAATTGGCCAGCAGTTCTCAGCAGGTGGGGCTTCCATGTCCAAATCCCGTTGTTACCCAGTTAAATGCCTGAGTGGCACTTAATTTGGCAGGCCTTCCCTAAAAGAGGCGACATGGGACTCCCACCAGTCAAGACTCCCATTGCCTCCATTAAATCCAGCCCGTTATGTGTATAAGGTTTTGTACAAGAGCTTACCATTTAGATTCTGGTGTTTTCCATTCATGGAGCTAGATCAAAGGATATCTATTTAAATCAGGGTGACCAACTCCTGGTGAAAAACTTAAGGGACACTTTGGCATGGGGGTGAACCCATAAGAGAAGGGGGGGTGGTGGTAACAAAGCAGCTCGCTTGAATCAGCACACCTTCCCCCAGCTTAACCATTTATTCCTTCCACCATTGGGCACAGTGGCAGCAGTGTGCTCCATCAACAACACATCAAGGCTCCTTCGGCAGCACCTTCCAAACATCCGACCTCTATTGCCTAGAAGGGCAAGGGCAACAGATGCAAAGGAACACCAGCACTTGCAAGTTTCCTCCAAGTCACTCACTATCCTAACTTGGAATGATGTTGCCTTTTCTTCACTGTCACGGAGTCAAAATTCTGGAAACCCCTCCCTTACAGTATTGTGGAGATACCTACACCACATAGATTGCAGTGGTTCAAGATCGTTCACCACCACCTTCTCAAGGGCAATTAGGGATGGGCAATAAATGTTGTTTTTGCCAGCATCCCATGAAGGGTTAATAAAAATATCTAAAAATGTATTGTTACCATGCTTATTCAGCTTTTGTCACTTAAATTTGTATGTTAATTTAATTTATAACAGGATCCAATATTGTAATCATTTACTGTTTAATTTAAACTGGGAGAGATTTAGTCTGGAGACAAAGAGTAATTTCCAGTAGCTTAAGTAAATAAGAGATAATTTCTGTAAGTCATCCTGGACATGTTACTGAAAGCCTACCTAGATGAAAATGAATGCAGTTAGTGAGCTGGGGCTCAGATCTGGGAGTCAAAGTATATAGAGCAAGGACAGGAGAAAATACCCCAAAATGTAACACTGAATCTAATACTCTTTTCCTCCTAAAGCAGTGTTTCATCTGGAGTTACTAAGAACAACACCAGGGAAGAGTCTCTAGTATATTAAAGAAGTGAATTGTAAATTAGATATTCACACATATTCAGTGTCAAATTGACTTTGCTTTCTGCCTTTGACTTTATATGTAAACATTTGATTATAATCTTAGAAACCAACTGAAATAAATGTTAATACATAAAGAAAGAAATATATAAATTAAAAACATTGGTCACAATATCAGACACGATCTAATTTCTGTAATTTCCTTGCATCAATGTGCACCTGATTTATGTCCAAACATATTACTGTGATTAATACATGGTGTAATGTCAGTGAACTGTTAGATTACCACATTGAGGTAGCAAAGAGAAAGCAGCAATTCAGTTATTTATTTCAAACAGTCATAATATCAGCGTATTTAAAATTGTTTGATAGAGACAGAAAAGCTTCAAACTAATATTAATTATATGATTGATAAAGGTGCAGTTATTACTGGGGAAGGAAATATTCTTAGTATTGCAAACAGCTTTCATCTGTGCATAAAACAAGATCAGTTACTGTTAAAATCAAAAATTTTCTGGATTATCGTATTTGTACTGTACGTGGGAAAATACTCACCAGATCAGCCACTGGGGATTTCTTTCTGTTCTGTTTTTCTACTTCAACTTGCATTTTAGCCATTGGTTTTGCCATAGCAAGAGCCATCTTGGCTTCAGCTTGCAATTTCTTCTGCCTTGTAAGAAAATCCATATCATCAAGTGACTCAGACTCTTCCTCAGTGGTGTCTCTGTCAGAGTATGATGAGCTCTGTTTGCTCTAGGGAGAGAGATCAACTATTGTGATGCATTTCTAAATGGAGAGCAATTGCAACAATCAAAGGTATCCCAGAGAACAGAATCTGCCACAAGTATCATAAAATATGGGTTCCGTTAATCATTCAAAAATATATTTTGTGAAAATTATTAAACATATAGTCCTTATCCCTCTTGCTTTTCATCTGCATACTTTAAACCTACTTTTGCTTGAAAATTCCAGACAATGAGCCTCTCAAATGCTTCTCACCAATTGAACTCTCTAGCTTTTTGCAGTTTCTGTTGCTTTCAATATGAGCATGTGAATTCATCGACACCAATCTATTCAATATTTGATGCAATTAAAATTGGATTAATTATTAATGTTAAATGGGCAATTTGCTCTTGCAACAAGCAAATTATTTTTACATGAATCCAGGGTTTACAAAACTTGTTACGGCTTTAAAGTAGGGACACAAAGAGAACTGAGAAAAGTAATCCATTAGAAATGATAGTGAATTATTTTGACATTTCATAGTGCACATTTCTTTAAACCTTTCACATAGAAAACATTCAAACAGGTGAGAGAAACAGACACATGCCTTTGAGAGAGAGTTTGAAATTAACAGAAGACATGATTACAGAAAGTAGAATAAGAAAGCTTTAAAAGGCAGATAGAGGGTTAATAAGGTGGGGGATATTAGAGAAGGACTTCTAGAGACTGTGGAAGGCTCTGTAACTTTTGTTGAAGCGAAGGGAGAGGTGGATGTATAACAAACCAAAGTCAGAGGATTGAAGGCTAAGAAAGTCTGAAAGAGATTGCAGAGATAGAATAGGGTGAAGATGTGGCAGAATCTGAACATTCGGCTCAGGGAACCAATATATGTCAGCAAGGACGGTTAATAGTGGAGCAGGGCAAGTCTGGGTTTCAGTTTTAGATGGGTTGGGAGCGTGTGAAGAGTGGAGGTTGAGATGTCATAGAGAAGAGCTATTGGGCACTGCTTATCGCTCAATTGTCAAGCAGAACAGGTGATGAAAGAGTTTTGTCAGCAACAGGGACATGGTAGATATGGGGGGAGGTAATGTTGGGGAATGGAAGTACAAGAAATTGGTGAACAGTAGGATACAAAATTAAAAGCTTAGCTCTGGGTCAAACAGTGTATCAAGGTGATACTCAGCCGAGTTGAGCCTAAAGGGGGGTGATGGGGGGAGGAAGGATGGAGGAGTCAGGAATGGTGGCTGCAGAGCAAAGTTACAGAGAGCAACCAAAACCGATGGTTTCAGCATTCCCAAGGTTTAATCGAAGGAATAGCAGGCCACGTGAGCACAAGCATGGAATAGAGGAAAGATACAGTTGCATGTTTTCAGCATTCATCTAGAAACCAACTTGTGGAGCTGGACCACAAAGGAGAGGCAATAGGGGAGAATGAAGTGATCAAATATTGTGATCACCATGGTTAAGAAGAACAAGCGATTACATAATCCTCTATCTCACTGGACACTTTTAGTGATTTCAACAAGTTCAGGCTCAGTCTAGTGTGAAAGACACAAGGTCGATTGTAAGGACACAAAGAATACGTTGTGGGAGAGGTGTCCCAGAGCTGGGAAGTGATGATGATTCCAAGGATCCTGCAAAGGATGGAGAAGTTAAAAATGGAGTGGTTGACAGTCATGAGGAGGCTTTTTGAGGAGGAGGAGGTCATTTTTGAAAAGAAAAAAGATGCTTCTGAGCCAAGGAAATTATTAACATTTCAGTAAGAATGAAGGTCAGGAAATAACAGAGGCCATTTCCACAATTATGAAAACTGCAGCAGTAATATTAGGTTCTAGTAGAATTGATTAATGCAGTAAATAGTTACACTTACCATTGGAGACAAAGGGGTGTCCAGGCTAGTTTCAGTCTTGCTATCATCTGCATCACTGTCCTTGTCACTTCCACTGTCATTAACAAAACAGATCTGCAGATTCATTCCACTTTGAAGACTGTAACACAAGAGTGTTGTGCATTTTAGAAAATAATTAACAACCAAGAGGCAAGATTCTTCTATCTGCTACTTGAATAGCCTCAGAGTTCAAAGATTTTCCATGTTTGCGATTTCTGCTGAACTAGTAAATGTGTTTCAAAAGAACACATTTATCACTTCACCAGCAATAATAATTGGAAGAACTATTTCCACCAACTTCATAGTTGTTAACACACAGCAACTAGAAGTCTTCTCCTTAAGTAGCAAAGAAAAATGGTGCAGAGACACTAGGGTTGAAATTCAACTTCATCAGGGTCAGGGATACAAAACAATGCACAGTAGTGAATCAGTTGTCCATTATATGGAAACCTTGCCAATTTGCCAAAAATGCCCATTGAAAACTGGGCAGGAAGTAAAATTGATGGTTCAATGCTGCATATTTTAGACCCTAAAAAGTTGAACTTCACATGTTGTTTCCTTAGATTTGACTCATACTTAATGAAAATGGAGATAGTCCTCATAAGAAGAAAATGTCACCTATTTAGTCTATTTATTGTTATGATCTCTGTAGAGATGGCTAACTTTTTAAAAAAAAATTGAACTTCCAGATAATAGCTGAATAGATAATATGACAAGATTTCATGTTTTGAGACTTTTACTGTAACACAAAACTAAAAGCACTATTGATTAAAGATTATTTTTGTAAGCAATTTATAATTTAAACCGCAGAACAGAAATGTCCATTATTACTTTTAGCACAACTGAAAAAAAAACACACTTCACAGATATACCTCCTTTAAGTAGACATTCAATTCCCCTGAAACCATTCAAAAGTGACTCTTAGTTCCCGAAAGTTTACTTCTGTTCTTTTCCTTTCTCAGCCTAGTAACTTGCAATCTCAGAACTATCTTTTACAGTGAGGTTTTCCCCGTGGGAGATAACTTCTCAAGTGCAAGTTAGGTGAATCTTTCAACCTCATTTTAACTCATCATGAATTTGATCTTTCCAATCTGAGCGTGATTTCCACCCTCATTCCTGTGAGGTTAGATAGAGACCTTTGGCCTCAAGCTGCTCTCTCTCCTCCAGACACTGGCAGACTAACCTATCTATGATATTCAGTGATATTTTAGGAAAGCCTGTAACTCAATATCACAAGGCTTCCTTTGTATCCATCACATCTCAATGTCCATCACCATGGCAATGTGAATCACATGGGCCTTGTATCCAGGTAGAAGTGCCAATTAGCTATGTTCAAGATCCCAACTCTCTTTTATCTTGGAAGTCTATGGATAGCTTAAAGCACATCTGTATACAACCTGACATCCTCAACACTTTTCTGGGACTTTGGAGCCTCAGAGTCTATCCATTGTTAACACACAGGCTGCAGCCATACTCTCCGAGTGTAAACACATTCATCTTCTTCCCAGTTAAACAATCCTGGGCCCCTTTACGCTCTAACAATTAAACCACCCAAGCTTGCTATTAGGCAGACTTTGGAACAGCTCACATGACCCCTTCATTTTATCCTAAATTAGAGACACGGTCCCAAAGCAAAACAATTTGATAAACATCATAACTGTAATGCATACTTACAATGTGTTTAACTAACAAAATGGCAGGTTCACACTGATCCACTAACAGTTGATCACTGATCAATGACACGTCATTAGATGACAATAATGCAGCAAAAAGGCAAATGGAGCTATTATTATATCTATCCATAAAAATGTTGGTCCCTCTTTCAAATAATACTTTCACCAGGGTTCAGAAGCCTACCAGAAAATCAATAACCAGTGCAGAATACAAACCTGCCTTATGGCTGGTTATGTCAAGAATGTATTTGCTGCCCAACACAGGGAGATCACAGACACTGGGAAATATTTCAATTATCTAGTTAGGATAAATTTCAATTTAATATCTTCTTATGTATCACTTCCATGTTTAAATGTCCTGGCAAGGTGAGTTGGGGGTTTCAGAATGAATTTTTTTGTTTAATTTTAAATCATTGAAAGAGAAAGATATTATTTAAATACTTCCAACAAAGGAAAACTTCACTATTAAAGAAATTCAGAACTGAATTGAGATGTGGAAGACAATTTACCCCTGGCAGGTACCATTTTATGAACTTTTGCTGTATTTTAAAAAAGGGAGGCAGGCAGAGTAATAATTCAGGAGTCAAGACAAGATACAGTGGTTAATCTATAACTTCTTAAGGGTTTGAGATGAAAAAGTTTACTTCTTAGTTTTAGCAGTTAGAACCATTATATCTGTCAGCTGACAGTGACACACATCTGAAGTTGAAAATAAAAAAGGAGACTATCACAGAGACAATTATAGCTGAGAGGAGACATCTTTCTATTTTGCCTATGAACAATACAGGAAGTTAACTTGTATAGATAAAAATCAATGTCAAATGTTGAATTTTTGAAGGAAGCGTATGATATTTTATATGTAAATCTTGGAAAAATCACCCTGTAGATGCAACAGTGATGTGTTTGTATTATTGGCATTTAAGTAGAAGAATGAAAATTGTGGCAATTATTGCAGGCTTGAGCATATTTTCATTGCAGGTAACATTCCATCAAGGTAGTGATCAAGGAGAGTGCACACTTCATTTGATGGATATCAGAACAGGGTCACAACTGAGTTTCTCAACCCACTGCATTTGCTTATGTACTGAAATTGCTAATGTATCAGATAATCATACCAGCTTACCATGATTTGACTATATTATTAAATAACAGTACCAAATTTATTGAAATTTTTCAAACCATTTCGGCTTTTTTTATTTAATGGTTTGCGAACAATAAACATTTTGGTTTTGTGATAGAGATGTTGGGCAGAACTCCTGGTGCCTGTTAGAGGCAGGAATGAAGACAGACAGGTGTAAAAGTTTGTGCCACTGGGCTTGCATGTTAGCTTCCTGGCTCCATCCCACCCAGGGCCATTTTCCCAAAGGTGGAAGGTCTACCAGCCCACAAGCAGCTGGTAGTCAATTGAACCTGTTAATGACCACTTAAGGCTAATTGTCAAAGGCCGACTGTGATTTTCCATTTGGCTTGCAGTTCGCTGCAGGCGGTGGGGGACAGTACAGTGGCCCGGGGGACCGTCCTGCTTGCCTGGGCTCAGCAGCAGCCACAGGCAACTGCCAGGGGTAAATTGTGGAGGCACTCCGCCCACCTCCCTCTGCAGGTGTGGCCTGGCTGCAAGGTCCTTTTATTTTAGATTTTAAAAAGTTGGAGGGAGGGCACCTCCATTTTGGGGTACCCTTGCCAACTCTTAACTATAAGGGCATCCAAATTCTGCTTCTATTGTCCCTCCAGCTTTGAGAGTTCACCTGCCATCCTTAATTGGATCATGAACCTGTCCTCTGAACATTAATTGGCTAATTTGGGGAAAATCACACAGTGACTGTTTCCCGCAGTGCAGGCCTGTGACCCTCACTTGAGCCTGATGGCAGGGTCCTAGAGCTCCTGGGGTATATCATCTTGTTGATTTTCAATCTGCCAGTCAGGATTTTTAAAATTCATTCAAGGATGTGAGTGTCATTGGCTAGGCCAGTGGTTGTGGTGATGAGCTGCCTTCTTGAACCGCTGCAGTCCATGTGGTGTAGATACACTCACTGTGCTGTTAGGAAGGGACTTCCAGGATTTTGGCCCAGCAACAGTGACTGAACAAGCAATATATTTTTCAATTCAGGGTGGTGAGGGGCTTGGAGGGGAACCTCCAGGTGGTGGTGTTCCCATCTGTCTGCTGCCCTTGTCCTTTTAGATGGTAGCAGTTGTGGGGTAGGTGCTGCCTAACGAGGCTTGGTGATTTCCTGCAGTGCATCTTGTAGATGGTGCACACTGCTGCCACTGTGTGTCAATGGTGGAGGAGTGAATGGTTGTGGATGGGGTGACAATTATGTGGGCTGCTTTGTCCTGGATGGTGTCAAGCTTCTTGAATTTTGTTGGAACTGCACTCATCCAGGCAAGTGGAGAGTATTCCATCACACCCCTGACTCAGGTCTTGAGAATGGTGGACAGGCTTTAGGGAGTCAGGAGGTGAGTTACTTGCCGCAGGGTTCCTAGCCTCTGACCTGCTCTTGTAGCCACAATATTTATATGGCTAGTCCAGTTCAGTTTCTGGTCAATAGTAACCCCAGGATGTTGATAGTGGGGATTCAGCGATGGTAATGCCATTGAATGTCATAGGGTGATGGCACTTGTGTGGCATGAATGCTACTTGCCATTCATCAGCCCAAGCCTAGATATTGTCCAGGTCTAGCTGTATTTGGATATTGATTGCTTCAGTATCTGAGGAGTCGTGAATGGTGCTGAACATTGTGCAATCATCAGCGAACAACCCCTTTTTGACCTTGCGATGGAAGGTCATTGATGAAACAACTGAAGATGGTTGGGCCTGTGGAACTCCTGCAGCGATGTCCTGGGCTTAAGGTGATTGTCTTCCAAAAACCACAACCATCTTCCTTTGTGCTATGTATGACTCCAACCAGTGGAGATTGGGCCGACTAGGCCTGTATTCACTAGAGTTTAGAAGAACAAGAAGAGATCTCATTGCAACATGCAAAATTCTGACAGGAATGGACAGATTGGATGCAGGGATGATATTTCCTCTGGCTGGGGGGGTCTAGAACAAGGGATCACAGTCTCAAGATACGGGGTAGACCATTTAGGACTGAAATGAGGAGAATCCTCTTCACTCAGAAGGCGGTGAACCTGTGGAATTCTCTACCACAGAGGGCTGTGGAGGCCAAATCGCTGAATATATTTAAGAAGGAAATAGAGAGATTTCTGGACTCTAAATCTATATACATAAACAGTCTTAGTTGTTTACTTTCTGCAAACAATACTTAGTGACCTGTCTATTCTTGAACCCTTTGAGGGATAGTTTCATTAGCAGCTTATCTTCCGGAACATCTCTTTTAGACTATAGTTAATTGGTGTCTCTGCCCATTGTAAATACTAAAGCTATACTTTAATCACTCATGGCCAATGTCCTCCCAGTCATTTATTTTCTGAAAATACCTTTGGCTATATGGCCAGTTGGAGCCATAACGATCAGTTTGATTATTAATCCTGAACTCTCCAAGATGTCAATGTAAAACTGGTACTGCAGATTTCCCAGTTATTATGATTTTAAATTAAATGAAAATTAGGCCATTGTTATGAAAGGTGGCAGATCTGCAAATGTCAGTTATTCACCTGGGCAGCAAGTTGACAATCTATCTCAGAGAGCTATGGGCCCCAGGATTTCCAGGGTGGTGGGTGGGATGGGTGTGGTGCTCACCTGTTGGATCTGGTGTTCCTCCTTTCCCTTCAGCTGCAGGATGTCCCAATCCTGGGAAACCTTGCCTGCAGTCATTAAATATAAAAAAAAATTGTGGCTAGGAAAGCCGGAAGTGAGGTGTTTCCTGCAGGTTCTGCTGTAGGTGGGATGGGGACAGAGAGAGTTGATGCATGACTAGAGAGATAACTTGGGAGCGGGGGGCAGTTTGGGAGGTGGGTTGGGGGGGCGGTGGGTGGGAATGGCTGTGCAGAGATTATGGGGTTCTGATTGCCATGGGGAGCTATAGACAGAGGGGTCCTGACTGCAAGCCTCTGATCATTGGAGTTGGTCAGCAGGTTAGTTTGGGCTGGATGGAGGAGTGGTGTACTTGGCCCCCCAGCAGTGCTGTCAAGGCGCTCACCTGTTGGATCTGGTGTTCCTCCTTTCCCTTCAGCTGCAGGATGTCCCAATCCTGGGAAACCTTGCCTGCAGTCATTAAATATAAAAAAAAAAGCACCTAGGAATTGGGCCACATGGCTTCGTCAAAATATTTAAATTAGGAATCCACTTCCAGATAGCAGATTAATTGCCCGCAATCCCAATGTGCTGCCATTAAAGCTGGAAGTGGTCATGTTGCAGGTATGTTTCTCATATTTAACCACCCTCCTTGCTGATGTCTGTGGGGGTTTCAAATGACCTTGATGGAGTTTTGGAATACTTGGTTGGCCAGACCAATCGGTAGAGTTTGATTACTTCCAATTTCTCAAATCGCATCTGAAGTTACTTTGTGGAATTAAATATATTTAGAGTTAGGAATCAACATGTTCCTTTTAACTTGAATTCCACACTCACTTTATATTCTAGGATTTTAGTTCTCTCTCAAGAATGTTAAAGCTGACAAAGAAAGACTTGTGGGCTCAACCTACATTTATGCATTTTAATTAAGTCTTCAAGCAATTAAACTCTTCATTCTCAGAGCTTTCATGACCTTAGACAAAGCTGAACATGCAAAGTTGGGAATTGCCAGTTGTGTCATCTATGTGTCAGGCAAAGTTCTTTTTACAGCGGTGTAGATTTAAGCACTGGGAGCTGAGAGAAACTGGCTAATCCATATACACAAGCCTGACTGAAAGAAAAACAAATCTTGCATCCATTTCTTGAAAGCACCAACAATATACAGATGGAGGGACTATTCTGACAGAGAGCAATGTTAATAGCTGTTAACAGCAGCAGACAAGGTACACCATCAATAGCTGGTTTTGTGCTGCAAGTGAAAGGTCCCATAGATTGTCTAATTCACTTTCCCTGTCAAATTGCCTGAACCACAAGGGCAGAATATCAAGAAAGAGAGACAGCAAGATGACAGACAGAAAAATAATGAAAGAAACATATAATTTTCCTCAGATATCTTAAACCACTTCACAAACAATGGTTCACCTTGTGCAGTCAATGTTAACACGTAGGAAAATAGAAGTCAAATCTATCTGCAAGGTTCTAGAAATAGCAAATTAATGCATGACCAGGTAATCTGTTCTCTGCCTGGGTTGGCTGATTGATCAATGTTGGCCTGCAGAACAGGTGACTCCACGCTGTTTTTCGAATAGACAAGGGATTTTTTTTTTAAATAATGTACACTTGAAGAGGCAGACGGCCTGGTTTAACACCTCATTTGAAATATGGCACCACCAACTATACAGTACTCCATAAGTATTTCTCGCCGAGATCACGTGTCCAAAGCCGTAGCGGAGTTTGAATAGACAACCTTTTTTTATAATTGAAATCCACAATTTCAGTACTTTGAATAAGTAAAATCTATATCAAAATAAGGGTTCAAGAATACTCATTGCCTTTAATTTCCATAATTGGCCAAGTTAGGAATTGGGAATATTGTTATTGTATCGAATATTGTTTTGGTGCCACAAAATAGTTCTTTGCTACAGTTACTTATAGGAGTTAGAATGTACACTGCACTATTGTAACCAAGCAATGACATACTCATTATGGATTGCACCAAATTTACAGCATCACCCACCACTCACAAAGCAAACACGATTGTCTAGAATGATGAAAAAGTCACATGATGGTTTGTAGTTTCTGCTTTAATTAACTAATCTTTCATTGAATACTTAATGTACTTTAGTTATTACTGTTACTCAGGAAGTGCAGACAGGGATTAACGATCTGAATTTACTTAACTTTTTTGACACATATCTGCAGCCTGGCTATATATGAAGTGTACCAAGGATGGTGAATTATGAATGATTGTACACTTTTGGTATAAATGACATTACTACTCTGTCAATTATCTCTACTGTTGATTTGTAAACTTATCATAACCCAAGCAAATTTCTGGAGTTCAACTTGAAATCATGGTGCTTGTACATGAAACAGCTCTCTGACATTTTCTACCAGGCTAAGAGTTAATGACTCTTACCGTGAAATGAGACCATGAAATAGAGCAGCGGATGCTTAATACTTTAAAATGCTAATGTGGATTAGTCTTCTATATACAAACATAGAAATGCAAAGAAGAATTATGTACTAAAAATAATTCTCTTAAGACAGATAAAGTGCAGCATTCTGTGTGCTCTCTTTTTAACTTCCACAATATCTGTCCTAAATATCTGTGGATGCCCAGACCATGTTGCAACTGCTAATATTTCAAAAATGTTTCATAAAGCATCAAAATAAAGATAGCCTGAATGATGATTATGTCAGGTGCTGGCAGAGCAAAATACAACAAACAAATATGAAAACAGAAAATCTGGACCAATAAGGATATTAAAGGCAATATTATATTCCAGCTGAGTTACAAAATATAGTTTAAGAAACTAGCAAAAAACTGCTGATTCAAGTTGTATATAACTGCAGTAACTGATATTAAATCAATATATTTATGATCCTTTTAATGAAAATTCAAGATAATTACACATGGTCACACACCAAATAGTTCAAGATATTGGACAACATCATTTATCTAAATAATGTGTTCTATTAAAGGATGAATGTTCCATTGGGTAGTTAGTAGTCACACTGAACAGTTAAGTAGTGCACGAGATATTTTTCACTCCTAGCAGTAAACCCAATTTTACTCTTTAAATAAAATAATCTGTTAATGATATTCTACCATTTTACTTGGGAGGATGGAATACTGTAGGCTTAAAGAGAAGGGATGTAGGTTGCACCCGTTACCAAAGTAAGCGGTAGACAAGAAAAAAAAACATTTCTTGAAAAAAGTGAGGAATTCTCTATAAACATATATGGGGATATGTTTGTAATTGTGGATAAGGACCCGCTAAAAAATAAGGGGCAGAATTTTACATTCCCCAGCTGGTGTGTTTGTAGGCTGTGGTTGGGGGGTGGGGGGGGTGGTGGAGATGGCTGTAAAATTTGCCGGTTGGCCTTCCCACCGGGCTCCTACCCACTCTGACTTCTTGGCAATTTTACGCTGGGACAGGCAAGGCCTAGGCGGGCCCCCCTTCCCTTGCCCCAATTGAGGCCCTTAAGTGGTCAATCTTTGACCACTTAAGAGTTGTTTCCTGCCCAGTCTCAACTTTCAGGCTAGCAGGAGGAGTTCAGGGGTAGGGGGAAGCCCAAATAGTAACCCTGCTCAGTCCTCAGACAGGAAGTGGGGGGTGGGGGGGAGCGCCTCCATTAGCAGCCTCCTTTTAACATCACTCCACTGCACCCCAGAATTTTATTGAGGTATTGTGACTCAATTGTCACTGATGTCTGGATGGGTCGCTGAGAAATCTGTGGGATTTGTCTTGGTCACATCTGCCATTTAATATGCAGATATGCGCAAGACAGATCCCACAGATTTCTCAGCGATCATAGTTTGCCTGTTAACTCTTTATCTCATGTTAATTTTTGATATTTTGTTTTTGTTTGTTTAAAACCGTGGAATCTTGTGGCTTTGAGCTCTTATTGGGTAACTAGGATTTCAAACCTTGGGCGTAATTTTCCGCTCCAGTTGGCAGTAGGCATGCTTAGCGGCATGAGCGGACAATATGGCAGGAAGGCCAAAAACTTGTTTCCCAACATCATGAAGCCAGTTTGTATTCATCCACTCCGTCCATCAATGGCAAGCCATGGTTCCTGCCGCTCCACGTCGGGAACTTCATTGTAATACATCTACAAATCGTAAGACGACCAACTCGCTGGAATCATCTCCCTACACAGGATCATCCGAGCACACTGACATCCCTTTCACGACTGTACATAAGCAACATGCACCTGGCAGGCTGCACTTCGCTCGGGACTTAAACCTTTGTTTGCCTACCTTGTTTCAGCCAGCATTCATAGTCATCAGCACCAGGCTTTGCATGAAGCACCACATCACTTTTAGGGAGGCTCACAGGCAGGTATCTACCTACCAGACCAGCTATGAAGCGGGGGTGGCTTTTCAACGGCTGCAAGGCTTGGGTTTGCTTGGGGAAAGGGATGAAGTGACCTCAGGCAAGGGAAGGGGCTGCAGGACGAGGGCTGTTCTGGGGAAGTTGGGTATCCCAGGGGGTGTGTGGGGGTGCAAGTTAATCTGTGCAAGTGGCCTCAAGATGGTGAGGGCTGAGGTGGCAGTCTCCAGAGGAGATGAGGCTAGATGGAGATGTGAGGGTGTGTGAGAGAGAGTGAGTGGTGATGTCCCTTGAGCTGGCAGTGAGTGAGATGCCAGTGAATGTGTGATGGGCTTGAGTGCATGAGTTTAGAGTGATGAGATGGCTGCCATACCCTGGCAGCACAGATGAGATCATTCATCCTCTTTGTGAATTGGATGACCTACCTCTTCTGTGCAGCATTGGAAACTGATCAACACTGCCATCACTGACCAAGCCAGAGGCCAGAGTGGTGAGGTTGCCAGACCTCCTGCGGCCTGAGTGGGCATAGAGGACATCACAGTGGGCCTCCACGGCATCCAAAAGGCGTTCCAGGGATGTGTCATTGAATCAGGGGGCTGTAGTCTTCTTGTCTTTCAAGGCCATGTCTTCGGTGCAACAGCCCTGGGCTGGAAGCACTGAGAGGTATGTGCGTAGCTGCACTTTTAATATTGCACTTGGCATGAGGAAACAGTGAGGTGACAGCGTACCGGGCAAATGAGAACCCACCCACCATCGAAACAACATGTTTCTTGGGAATGCATGATTAATGTGGTGGGACTGGGACAATGTGACGTGAAAAGCCGCCACTGCGACCGGTGGGTAAAACATTCTTTTTCCTGCCTGCTACCATATTTAGTGCAAATCTGGAATGATTCTGCCCCTTGTCTACTTTAAGCAAAAAGGTATTGGTTCCTAACCAGACTATAACAGTGGTCTCCAATGTCCAGCATCAGTGATGTCATCAAACAGACTAAGTAACCAATCACATTGAAGAATTTTCATCGACAGCAAATCAGGAAGTAACAGTAAAGTTCTATCATTCACTTCTTATAAATTTATAGAAGGCAAAATAAAGATTGGAATATACACATGGGATTAAGGTAGAAGCTGAAATATTATAAACAAACTTAGAAAAAATATTATTTGAGAAACCTGTAGACATTTTATCATTGACTGGAGAAATCTGACATTCCACAAAAATATTTTTTTTCAGGTCCAAAAAGGCTGTTTAGCAATAACTATAACTTAGTACACCATTAAAAACCCAGTTACACCTCATTCAAGAAGGTTCAACTTTTTGCAACAGTAATAAAACATAGAGGTTCACATCACTTCAGTGATTTCCACTGCTGAAGACCTCAACAGTGTAAGGGAGTGGGGAATCTCTGACAGCAACTTCTTGATTTCCACCTTTATCTGTTTATGTGCAGGTGCCAGAAGTTTCTTTTAGTTTCATGGAATAATAATGACAGCAATAATGATACCATCATTACGATCACAAAAACCAGATCAGTGTGTTACTTTGTCTTTCTATCTGAAAATGAGGTGGTGGGATGAACTACGATAGAAACATAGACTAGTGCAGTGTAGAATGAGACTATTCATCCGTCATTTATCTATAAAAAGAAAAGCAATGGTTCTTGTACTGATTCCTGGGGACTCCACAGCATACTTCTCACCAGTCAGTAAAAACATCTGCTCATCATTACTCTCTGCTTCCTATCGCTTAGCCAATTATGTACTCCAAGTCACCACCATCCCTTTAATACCATCTACTTCTATTTCCAAATATCTGTTATGAAGTACTTAATCAAATGGCCTTGAAAGGCCATATGTACATTTCCTGAACTACTTTCATCAACCCTCTCCGTTACTTTATAGTGACAATGGCAGGAGATAACGTTCACGACTGTGAGAACTTGGCACATTAATCAATCTTGGCCTTTCCACCATGAAGGTGTGTCAAGAAAACAGTTAATGCTTCTCCAGGAGATAGAATAGCCAGAGGGAAATAAGCCCCAAGGTGCTCTTGTACAACTTTCTGCAAAGAACATTCTTGGCTCTCAGTCAAGAAAGGATGGGTAGACTCAGCAAACATCGGGGCAGGGAGGGGGGAGGAATCCTATATAGTTTTTAATTTGCACTGAAATAAAAATGCACTCCTCAAGAATATAATTATTATTTTCACTGTTTGTGATGCCATCATGAGGTTCTGTGCTAATATTTTGCCTGAAAACATGAAAATGAGTGTATTATTTATGACGTTGATACTGTCAGGCCCTGGTTGAATCTCAAGCTTGACTGCTTGTCATTTTTCAGTTAGTGCTAAAAATTCTCATCCAGCTACAATTGGCTTCTGGACTCAATGAAACTGAAATCTCCATGAATGATTTGCCTCGACTATTAGCTTCTCTCTTCAAACTATGTTTACTGGGGTCAGGGGCTTCCAGACAAAATTATAATCTTTAAAGGATGCTCCTAGAAACTACTTAATCTAAAATAAAATTGGACATTGCAAGTTTTTGACACTATCTGAATTGAACAATACATTTTTGCTGAAAGAAAATGAAGCAAGCCATCAACTTGAATTATAAGCTGTAGGTCACTGCTGTTTTTTTTTAGAAGAAGCTCAGAGTCCTTACTGGGTCTACTAAGATGTATTTGTTTCTCAGAAAGCTGGTGGTGATGTCAGGTATGGAGCACCTGATACTTTAATGTTTATTGGTTCCAAGATGCTCACTGACGTTGGAAATTTTAAAAACATGTAAAACCCTATGGCACTGCAACTATATAATTCTTGGAGATACAATGCCAGTTGGAGGGCACGAAAGATGAACACTATAAATAACTTCTGCTATGTTGGCCAGATAACAAAAGTGACATTAAACGTAAAGAGGTAGTGCTTTCATCAAAAGAAAGGCTGTCGTTCTTCTGCACTAGTAGACTGTTATCAACTACTCAGCCATGGAGAGAGAATTCAAATACATGTGTCAGACTGAATTGGCAATATGGCTATTGAATGTAGATGTGGTTTATAGTTCTATGTATAAAAAGTAACAAGAGGCAGTAATTGAGGGTAAAAATACGTAATTATTTATTAGAAAGACTGAAAGGAAAAAATGGAGTGACTGGTATGAAAGGAGATGAACAATGCATGTTTTTTTTTGAGAAATCTGTTGGGGGAAGGGCGGTGTTAAGCTGAAGGTATATATTTATGTTAACATTTACAGACTAATATGATGGAGACTCCATTAACTTGTCATTCCTCATGTACTAGGATTTGAGACATGAAATTGGGGCAGGCTTTTTGGATATAATAGCCTATGCTTCCCACCTTTTTACCATCACCACAGGACACCACAAAGGAACCATCCATGACCCTTCCTCTTCTTCCCCTATACGGTGTCCCTTGCTAACGTCCAAAGACATAAGATTGGCTTCCACATGTACACTGAAAACACCCACTTTCCTCAACCTAACACCCACTCTTGAATGAGCCACAATTGCTTCAACTAAATGCAGAGAAGTCTAAAGTCATTAGCCCCTGCATACATTCTGTACCTTTGCCACTGACTCCATCCCCTTTCCTTGCTAATCATTTCAGTTTGAACCAGACTGTCTGCAACCTCACTGTCCGATTTGACCCAAAGCTAAGCTTCCGATATCATATCCTCTCAATCATGCAGACTGCCTATTTTCACTTCTGTAACATTTAGCTTCAACTGTCAAATGTTGACTTTTCACTCATCATACTTATGAGAGGTAAAGGCAAGGCTGAGCTTGACGAGTTTAAGGAAAATAAATCAGTTATCCAAATTTCCACAGTCCAGAAACTTGGTCCAGGAGATTTCTTCCCCCCGCACCCATTCTTTTCATTTTCTCCCCCTCACCGAAAAGCCAACTGTTGTCGGGATATTATTGAAAAATGTCATCAATCGTCTGGTATTTTGTTCAAGTAACTGGTTTTTAATGTCTGAGCATCAACAGTGAGTGCCAGTTGTTTAACAAATTGAGCCAGATACTGTTCTCAACAGCCAGGCATTCTCATTCCTCAAGATAAAGGAGGCTGGGAAGGGGAAGTAGTTAATTCCCATGGAAATTAAGTGGGTGATAGTTAAATCCCCCAGGCACCCTGGTACCACCAGGTGTTGACAAGCTATCATTTTTACTTATTCCACTGAGCAGGAATCACTTTGGGCCTCGTTGTTAGGAGGTCTGGTTAGGAAATGAGTATCCTTCCAGTTAGCCCAGTATGAGAGTAGATCTGGTCAGCAGAAGCTAAAAAAGCTAAAAAAGCTAAGTTTCAATTTGTTAATTTCCTGTGGAACTGGGAGGATGAGACATGCACCCCCTGGTCGTTGGAAATCGTTGGTGTCTCCTCCTGCAATCTGACCTCCACAATCCCTGCGAATTAGTCCAGCGGCTGATCCTGTGGGCCTGCATCCTCTGGGCCACATGAATTTGCACCACCCACTGCCCAAACCAGCTGGGAAGCCAGATGATGGCGCTTAAAGGAGGTAAAATATTGTGGAGTTCTTTTTCTCTTGAACAGGTGAGTTTTGAACAGATAACTAAACGTATCAACTGAAAATTAGCCCTCAGTTAAAATTGGGGCCAAGGTCTCCAGTTGGTAATAAGAAGCAAGAATCTCAACTTATTTTTCCATTACCTAAACCAGAGGCACTGTCATCTGGATAGCTATTAGAGGCTAAAGCTGAGGCAAGGATCACCTATGGCCAATGTTCCTCTGAACATTTTCCTCTTGTTTCTCCCAAGCTACAAGTCCACCATCCTACACACTTTTCTTTCTCCTCCCTATGTACTCAGATGTGTTGAAATTAAAACTCATAGCACCATTTTCAATTACTGCTTATTTTTTTCTATCATTTCAAATGGTGGAACTTCATACATCTCTTAGTCTGTCCTCTCTCCTATAATGTTGGAATTTTTAAAAACACTGGTCCAGAGTCATGCAATTACCATGTCCTGATTCAACATAATCTATTTTTTATTTTTTTCAAGCTTTCAATTGTTAGTCTAGCTCAATGGTCACACTATTTCCTGTGAATCAGAAGGCTATGGGTTTAAGTCCCTCCACAGGACTTGAGCACATAATCAATCAAGGCTGACAGTACCACTGTATGGAAGGATTGCTGTATTGTTAAAGATGCCATTTTTCAGGTAAGACATTAATTTATCTTTACCCATGTTAAAAAAAAGTACAAAACATATGTCACTGAAGGAAAATAACACAATAAATTTATTTACATGATTTCACTTTAAGTAGTCATGGTAACCTCCATCAAACTGTTGGTGATGTAGACCAAAGATAAAATATCAATATATAACAGTTGTGCATTGTTAGTCTAGCTCAATAGTCACACTATTTCCTGTGAATCAGAAAGCTGTGGGCTTAAGCCTCTCCACAGGACTTCATAATGCAGTGAAATAAAGATTCTTGATCAGATTTACACAAGACCAGAGCTTCCTTGACAACTCAGTCAGTGATTGCCCTGCCCAGTACAGTAGCCAACCATAGGTTTAGTCCTGATCAGTGTGATGCAGTACACGCTTCACCAACTGGCACAGAAAACTGCAAAGGGAGTCTTACAAACAGTGTAGGACCCCAATGTGCCTAGTGAAGTTAGCCCCTACCTATTCTGTTGGCACACTGGCCACCCATTTAATGCCTTGTCTGAAATAATAGTGGGTGGCTAAAAGGCAGGCATCTTAAAAATAATGAACATTTGCCAATCATTCCACTTTCTAGGGTAAATACAGCAGACAGTAGTTGAAGATTATTCCATGATTACCAAAATACCAACAGTGCGCTACAAGGGTAACCAATGCTATCCTTTATAACCTAGCATGTACTATGGAGAGGGATAGGAATGGAGTTCATGGAAATTTGAGGGAAGAAAAATATTATTACAAACTGAATTTCTAAACAACAGATGTCAGAGAACTAGATTCGTAAGTGAAATGTTGATTCATTGCCCTCCAAAAATACCTCCATTAAATCATCGACACTCCAAAAACTTCGTTTCCAACACTTACCGTGAAGACAGGCTGGGTTTGCCACTCTTGCTACAGCTGGTGTATATTCCTGGGCCATCATCAAAGAAACTGCCCAGTGCCAACTTCTGTCGGATTGATTCTCGCTCATTTTTTTGGGCCTGAAAATAAACAGAAAGATATTTCAGAGATAATAACTGTAGTGATGACGGCCAGTATCATGTTTTTTGAGTTATTACCATCACAAAAATTTCCACTATGTAAACTACATACAACACTATCGCCTGTTATCTATTGTCTATAACATTTAAGATACTAGCGGCAGATAATAGTTTAGTAGCTTCCTGGCTATTTTATTAACTTCCTAATCTATTTCTTCCATGCTATTTTTCATTGTTTGCACCTCTACACCAGACACTTTACCAGTAGTGTCCATAATAGTGATTAAACCACCATTTCTGTTACCAGATTGAGTATTGGTAGCTGTAACATGATTATTTCTTCCATGCTATTTTTCATTGTTTGCACCTCTACACCAAACACTTTACCAGTAGTGTCCATAATAGTGATTAAACCACCATTTCTGTTACCAGATTGAGTATTGGTAGCTGTAACATGATTACTTTTGGATCAGATTATTGCGATAATGATTGTTTTTATTCACTGCCATAGGTTAAGTTTCTTGCACATGACTACCTTTTTCATTGTGTACAATGCTGTAATAGCTACTTTTGCCAGTGACAGCTAAAGGCACACACAGCTGTGGCCATTGACAGCCAGCCCCCCTGCTCTTGCTTGCTGTCGACCTCCATGGTCCCCAACCTCCAGTAGCATTTAACTCTTTGACTCCAGTGGGCATTGTTCCGGCAGCAGCCATGGCCTCCTCTGTGACACTGTTGAGCGCAAGAGCTGCTGGCTTCTGATTGGCCGGCAGCTCAAGGCAGGCGGGACGTCGCATCCCGAGGGCCTCACGGCCTGCTGCTGTCCTTTTAGGTGTCTGATGGACACAAGATATGGTGGGCCTTCCTCCTCAAGAGCCATCGTGGGTGTCTCACTGGTTCTTCAGGCAGTGCACGAGACACCCGCTGAAAATGGAAGATTCCACCTCATATCTCTGCAGACCCTGTCCACCCACATTAACCAATTACAGGGTAATACTAATCGGGACCATATAAAAGAATGCCAGCCTGAAACTGCCAAGAACATCAATGATTGCATTTGTATTGTAGCAATTGCAATTTTTTTTAAAAGCAGTGAAGGTTTACCACCATTTGCAGTTGTACTCCATAATGAGTTAAACTCCAGCAGTGTGGGACTGGCTCCTCCAGAAAACTTTAAACTGGGATCAGTAGCTGATACTGTACTGTCATTTTTCCAAACAGTAATTAATAAGTTAAAAGAAACAGGCATGGTGCTTTTCTTTTATGATCTAGGATATATCAAACATTCGGAGTCATTTTTCTGGGATTTATCTAGCATTACTTTACCTTTGAAGTCTCCATGAGGATGCCTCTTTGTGAGGCAAAATTTGTGCAGCATGCATTATGCCATCACAATCTGAAAAACCATGCCAGGCAATACTGCAGGACATCTCCCAGATCGATCCAGACAGCTGAATCAGGCCTGCCAGAGTGCTGTTTCACCAGGGTCCTGGGGAAGTGCCCCAGCACCGTCAGCCAAAGCTGTAGTGGACAGTTATTATCTACAGGGGGCTTTCTGGTTAGAAAGAGTGCTGATACAGTGGGGATACTTAGATTTAAAGCATTGTGGCAGATGCCGTGGAATGAAACATGATTGTGTGCTGCTGCTGCTTCCAAACAAACTGTTGGGAAGATGTTATATTTCTTTGTTGTGCATCTGACTAATGATGGACAGAGCATGAATAATCATGTGGGTGTAATCTCTGATTCTTTGAAGCTTGGGAAATCCTACCAATCAGTAAAATTGTAATGTTCCATCATGTCTGCACCATGAATATGCTGATGAAATTACTGCCGAAAGAGAAAATTGCAACCTTCCATGCACAGCCATTTGGCTAATGTTATATATGTTCCCAATGGAATCCTGGTTGAATCCTAATGACCCAAGGCTGATAGATTTCAGAGTGGTGAATAGGTCAGATATGAGGTCCAATCATGGGGGAGCGAAGCAGATTGGCTGTGGTGGAGTAAGGGGGTAAGGGGGGTTGTTGTAGGCTGAGGAGGGAGGAGGAGATCGCTTCCCTGGTCCTCAAGCAGCATTGGCAAGGTGCATACCTGCTGGATCCAAATGTTCTCACTGCCATCCGGCTGCCGGGTTTCCTGAGCTCTGGGAAACCTGGCCCACAGCCCTTAAATTTAAAAATACACTAAAATTTGTGGCACACAGTCACATTAAAATATCTAAATGATGGGCCTGCTTCTGGAAAGCAGGTTGGTCGCCCAATCTCGCCCAACTGGAAGTGTGCACGTTGGGAGTTGAATTGGGGTCAGGTTTTTCCATTTTTAAACAACTAACTCCGGTCTCCGCCAACCTGCCATGAGGGGAATAAAATTCCTCCCAAAACTTTTGCTACAGTGCGGGTCTTCAAATTTACTTTCACACTTCTCCAAGAACCTAGCACCTAGCTTGATTACCATTGAATACAAATGAGGTGGCAATGACAGAAAATAGGACTGATGTTGTTAATACATCATCACTGACTCAGCAGAGGCTACGAAATGAAGCAGAAATAACGCAACACTGACACCCATTCAATTCGCTGTCTTTCTGTTTCACCCAAAAATAATGGCAGAAAATTGGGAGGGTGATAAAGCAGCTGAGAATCCAACACAATGGCCTTCTGTTCCATTTCCCAGCCCTACCTGACAGAATACTACCCTAAAATCTAAGCTACAGTATAAGAAAAATTAAGCTTGTTAAGCATCTTGATTAATATAATCCCTTAAATTAGTTTGATATTTGCCCGCCATACCATATTTTCAAATGGCAGCATTTAAAAAATATATAAGTATGCCAAGAACAATCCTTCCTATCAAATTTTAAATGCTGTATTTGAAAATGTCAATGTGCACATTTGAATTAATGACTTGAGCTATTAATTTAAATGAGGAACTATAGTAAATTTGCTTTGTATTTGCTGAAATATGGTATTAGCTTTTCCTTCAATATCTGCTAAGCATTTGGGTGCTGGTCCATAAGTAACAATCATTCCACATCCTTGAACATGGAATTACAATCTTTCTACATCCCTTAATATGGGATTACATATTGCTGCAAATGAATCTTCAAGAAAGCTGCTCTGTAATGTTAGCTAACCATCAGGAAATACTCCTCACCATTTTTTCAACTTGCAATCATTCATTAACTGCAGTTAAACACATTTTGTGGCAACAGTATTTCATTTATTTTGTGTGATAGGCAGTGCGTTTTATTCAGAACAGGTAAGTATATACAGCACAGTCCATCCAGATCAACGATGGTTGAAATGAAGATAAAAAAATAGGTGATGGGACGCTAACAGAATTGGACATGGATTTATGGAGGTCCAAACTAAAGACTTTCATAGTTGGAATGTTGAACAGAAAACAAAAAGAATCCATGGTGCCAGCAGTTGACATGGTGGAATGCTTTTGATTCAGCAAGTAGCTTTTAAAGTAATTAAAACCACAGAACCAAGTCATGCATCTCAATTGCATACTTATCTTCAGTTCGTAGCCAAGCTGTTACCAAGTTTGTGAAGAACACAGAGGAGGAGTGTTCTACTTGAGGATGTGCAAACTTTGGACACAATTTGAATCACGATACTTGTTGCTCCAGCATAGAAGACATCAATTGTGGTCATGAATCACAGAGAAGTCCATGACCCTGATAGGCTCACAAGTCAATGTTTTCACAGGGTACACATTGTCAGGTACCTGGAAGGATTGAAATTCGGACAGATCCCCATCTCAGCACTCATGGCTTGACTAGTTTGCTACTCCTCCTTGGGAGCGTCAAGCCTACTTTGGATTGCTCACTACATTAATTACGTTGCAAAAAAAATTTGAAGTAGGGAGAACACATCTAAAAACTACAATAAATATCTTAAACTTCAAATTTAATTAACCAACTGAAGTAACAATAGACTCTAAAACTCTTAACTTCTGAATTGCAAGAGAAATGATATACCCATTAGGAAAAAAACATTTAAAAGTACAGAACTTTTATAACCTCTATAAAAATTCTAAGTGCTTATAAGTATGCTCTAGGATGAAGTTCTAATCCCCAAATATTCACGAGGAAAATACTATCTGAAACCAATTAAACAAAAATGCTCAGAACCCTGCGCAATTAGCAAACTGCAAATTACAGTTTAGAAGCAATTATTTTCTAAGTAATAAATATTCAAAACTGCTTTCCAGCAAAAGAATGAGACAGAATAATATATTCTTTTACACAATTCATAAAACATCAGGTTGACATGGGGATTGACAGTTGTAGTGATTGAAATGATCATATACAGTCTACTGGTGGTTGCACTGGAGGAAGGAAGGGAAGAGAAAGTGGGGATGAATGGTGGCTGAAAAACCACAGGCTTGAATTTACATGGCGATGTGAGATTGGGTGAATATATTGGAACTTTGCCTGTTTACTTCACCGCTTAGGATCAGAATTCTTGTGCAGAAGTTTCCATCTGGAGATAAAAGGCATACCACAGAGTACGTGGTACAAACAGATTGTGACAGCTTGATAGGTGAATGGCCTCTTCTCATTCAATGCTTTCTTGAACAATTCTATAATTTTATCAAAACATCACAAGAGATGACCATTTGGCCTACCATGCCCATCTCAGCTCTTGAAAATAGAAATCTAATTCCAATTCCCCTGTCCTTTCATAGTACCATTCTAATCTTTTCCCCCAAATGTTTATTCACTTATATTTTCAACAGCTACTAACAATTTGCTTTTGCCATTGTTCCTGGAAAGGCATTCCACATCCTAGTAACCCTCCGTTTAAAAAAAATCCTAAATCTCTCATCATCTTTCTAAGGAATATCCACTAGGTACCAACAGAAATATTTTTTCCCAATTGACCTCATCAAAAACTCTCAACATGGAACATCTCTATCAGATCACCTCAGTTTTGTTCGAATATAAAGTACTTCTCTAGTCTTTATTCACACTTTCTCCCCATGTCTTTATTCACACTCTCTCCCAATGATATTGTCTTAATGAGAACTGATTACTCTTTAGGTGTCAATTAACGTTTCAATAGCAAAGGTAGAACATGCTGCAGGAGTTCCTCAGGGTACTGTCCTAGGTCTAAAATCTTTAGCTGCTTCATCAATGATCTTCCCTCCGTTCTAAGGTCAGAAGTGGGGATGTTCACTGATGATTGCAGAGTGTTTTGTATGACTTGCAACTCTTCAGATACTGAAGCAGTTTGTGTCCGCATGCAGCAAGATTAATACAACATACTTGAGCTGATAGTGGCAAGTAACATTCATACCACACATGTGCCAAGCAGTTACCATTACCAGCAATACAGCATCTGACCATTTCCCCTTGACAGTCAATAGCATTACCATTGCTGAATCCCCCGCCTTTAACATCCTGGTCGGCAGCAGGGGTGGAATGAGAAGTTACCATTGACCAGAAACTTAACTGGAATAATCATACCATTACTGTGGCTACATAACTCACCTCCTGACTCCCAAAGCTTGTCTACCATCTAGAAGGCACAAGTCAGGAGTGAGATGGAATCCACTTGCCTGGATGATTGCAGCTCGAACAATATTCAAGGTGCTCAACACCATCCAGGGCAAAGAAGCCTGTTTGATTGGCACCCCATCCACCACCTTAAACATTCACTCCCATCATCACCACTGCACAGTGGCAGCAGTGTATACCATATTACAAGATGCACTGCAGCAACTCAGTGCCACCTTCCAAATCTGTGACTCGTAGCACTTAGAAGGACAAGTACGGGACCACCACCACCTGCAAGTTCCCCTTCAAGCCACACACCATCCTGACTTGGAACTATATCAACATTCCTTCACTATCGCTGGGTCAAAGGCCTGGAACTCCCCTTCTAACAGCACTGTGTGTGTGTAAGTGCAGTGTATGGACTGCAGTGGTTCAAGAAAGTGGTTCGTCCCCACCTTCTCAAGGGCATTTAGGGACAGGCAACAAAGGCTGACCTTCCCAGTGATGCTCATATCCCATGAAAGAATAAAGAAAATGTACTGCCGAGGCAGCGGATGTTAACAGAGGTGGAAGATAATGCTTTTAGTAATGGAAAGAAACTCTGCCTTGAGCCAGTTTGCCAAGCGTCTGCACCTTCCGACACGGTGAGGTTGCAACCAGGTTAAGTCAAAGCCGGAGGCACTTAGCTGCTGGCAAGTGCTGACCAGGATAAGTTTGTCAGGATCAAACCGAAGGAAACCTCAGCACACCCAGGTTGTAAATGTCAGCCAGGCAGCTGGAGAGTGCAGCAATAGCTGTGGACTCAAAGGAGAAGTTGGAAGCTAGGGTTACTGCCTTGAATAAGTGGTAATTGATATGGTAACATGCTTTAAATTTCAAACAGCCAATTGACAGAGTAAAAGGTAGAATTAAGGATGTGTTGTAGTTTCATTTTAGGATATTATAAGGTTTGAAGAGATAACTAGCTCAGCTAAGATTTTATACAATGGCTCGAACATGGAAAATCTGTTCTGTATGGAAGGGAGATGGTATGTAAGAATTGTAATTTTTCTATGTTCATCCTAAACTTTGCTGCCCATATCCTAAACTGCATCAAGCCTTACTCGCCCATCACACTAATGTTTACACTGGTCTCCAGTCTACTGACACTTAAATTTTAAAATTCCCATCCCTCATGTTCAAATCCCTCCATGATCCTCGCTCATTTGCATTTTGACTCTCTTCTTCACACAATTGACAGCTGGGCTTTCAGTGCTTAGGACCTGGGTTTTGGAATTCTCTCCCTTCTCCTTTCCACCTCGTTTTGAATGGCAGTGCAGAATCAATGGGCTGTGTGGTCTATTCCAGTTCCTATTTCTCATTTTCTTATATTTGGCTGGGTGTCAATTTTTGTCTGATTACACTCCAGTGAAGTACCTTGGGACATTTTCATATGTTAATAGTGCAACATGCAAGCTGTTATTATTTGTATTTGGGTGTGTGGTTTAGTTTTGCAATGCATTTGATGCTTCATATTTATAAATTTCAAATCTATATTATCAACAGTGTAGGCCTGAAGCCTATCATGTCCCAGAAGCACTCTACATGTTCCATTGTGTATGGCGAGTGTAAAGTTGCTGGTAGCCTGTGCACAGGCTTGACAGTGCAGCCAGACTGCCTGAGCTGTGCTTTAGTCACATCACTGTTGAGAACAGATGACGAAGAGAAGGCTGAATTGTACAGAAAATATTCACTTCAATGGATGGTGGCAGAGCATTCTGGTCTTGGCACTTTCAGCACATCACCAGCAATGTGTCTTGAATACAAGAAAATTACACAGATGCACTGACCTCACTCACACTGTCTGCTGCCCTCAGCTCACTTGTGCCTAGGCACTGGCAGCACTGTGAGCAGGGTGTGCTATCTGCTGTCTAATGTCAGCAAGAAAATTTGCCGGCACATTTCTTGAGCCCATTAGGCTCTAAGTTTTGATACATACATAGAGATTCCTAATACAAAAGAACAACCTGATTAGAAAAGATTTGAGTCATTATCTATTTGTGCATTTAAGCTACAATTACTAAAATCCAGAGTACCCTGCATATTTGGAAATCAATGGCACCAGTATGTCTGCTGTTAGAGCAATTAATATATTCCCTTGATAGACAATGGCAAAAATAATTTGTTTACCGATTTTCGTGTGTCAGCTGTGGCTCAATGTTAGCACTCTGTTCAAGTTCCACTCCAGAGACTTCAGCACAAAAGCTAATCTGACATTCAGCTACAAGGTTAGGTTGGAGAAGCTAGGGCTGTTCTCCTTGGAGCAAAGGAGTTTGAGGGGAGATTTGATGGAGGTATAGAAGATTATGACAGGTTTAGATAAGGCGGACAAAGAAAAACTGTTTCCATTAGCTGATGATACAAGGACCACAGGGACACAGATTTAACATTACGCAATGGGTGGTAATAACCGGGAACTTGTCATCTACGAGGGTGGTGGAGGTGGAGACAATCAACGATTTCAAAAGGAAATTGGATGGGCACATGAGAGCAATAAACTTGCAGGCCTATGGGGATAGAGCGGGGGAATGAGAGTGACAAGATTGCTCTGCAGAGAGCTAGCACAGGCTCAATGGGTTGATTGGCCTCCTTCTGAGCCATAATAATTCTAAGACTCCCGGGCACTTCTGATGGAATGTTGGTTGCACTGTCGGATGCTCGATCTTTCAAATGAGGTGCTGAACCAAGGACCCGCCTAACTTCTCAGGTGGACATAAAAGATCACATGATACTATTTTGAAGAAGAACAGGGGAGTTCCCCCAAGTGTCCTGACCAATATTTATCCTGCAACCATCATCATTATATCAGACTGTCTGGTTATATCACATTACTGCCCATAGGACTTTACTATATGGCAATTTGACTGCTGCTTTTGTTAACAGTGACTGCACTTTTAAAGTATTTAACTGGCTGTAAAGTGATTTGGAATGCCCTATGGTTGTAATAATGCTCAAAGAACTGCAGGTCTTTCTTTCTTGTTGCTCAATCAGTAATTAAAATAATTGGGAAACAAATTGTTCAGGTCCTAGGACCTAAATGGGAAGGACATCCCTCAATATTGCACTGAACTGCTGCCCAATATTCTGGCCTGCATTTTTGCTCCCGAGGTGGGGATGCCGAGTTGGGGAATTTCCTGCCTCAGAAGAAACAGCTACAAATGACCTCAGTGCTCTGGGAGTTGTAATAAAAGCAGTTGGGCCACCTAGCTCTCACCCTTCAGACCTCTGCCCCACCCAATCCCCATGCCCATCCATGCCAACCCATACTAACACCTGCCCGCACATGCATAATCCATGGCAACTCATGCCCCTCTACCCACCCCCATGGCCCCTCATACCTCCATGACAATGTATGCCCTTCTACCCATACTCCATGTCCCCTCACACTTTTGATGCCAAACTGTGATGCCCCACTCATCCTCCTGGCCCCTTATTGCCCTTAAGCCAACAATGCCAACTCAGACCAACCCATGATTCCGCCCCCCCCCCCCACATCCCCAAGGTCTCATATAGCTCCTATGACAACTTAGTGCCAACCCATGTCAAGCTATGCCCCCACCCACCACCCTTTGCCCTTACACCCTCCATGCCAACTCATCCAGTATGCACCATAAGCAGACCTCAGGAGCCATACTGAGAAGAAATAAAGTTCTACGTATCTATTACAGACTTCAAAATATAAAAAAACTGTCATTGATAAAAACCCATTCAATACAGTTAAATCCCATCAAGTACTTAATCCCTTATAAAACAAACATTTATATTCATAGCGCCACATTAAAGACAACCAATCCCTTAATAACCTCTTAGAGTTGTCAATCAAACCACTTACAGCCCCCATTGTGATAATGATAGATTGTGGAAGCAGTCAAGCAGTAATAAAATTATGATAGCCCTCAGGCAAATGCCAACAAACAACTATTAAAATTCCAAGGACTGTTTTTTTTCAACTCAGAGACACCGTCCACTACTTTTGAACAATGGCCAAAAAAAATCATCAACTGTGTGCACCTGAATTTCTGCTAGGTGAGGATTTCTCCTGAAAGCACAGATTCAGAATGTTACCTGAAATGTCTGTCTGCTATCCCCAGCAATGTATAATCTAGAATGGAAGGTCAAGAATGGATTTTAAATAGTTTGGATTCTCCCATTTCACATCAGAACCTACTAAGAATAGCACTGGAGTCCCACGTAAGGCTCCACAGTAATTTCAACCCTGTTCTATTTATCTGGTGATTTGTCCATTTCAGAACAAGCAATTATATTTCTTGCAACATACAGCATGTCGCAACTAAAGAGTACTTATTGCTTTACCCACCCCAAAAAATATTAAGCGTGTGGCATTATTTTATCCATCTGTGTACAAAATACTTAATATGACCATTTTCACCAAATAGCCTGCTGCACCCACTCCTGTTGTTCAATCATGCACAAAACAATAAAACTGACAGCAGTTGAGAGGCAGAAGTTGACCAGTCACAGGTTTGAAGGCTATTTAAATTTTGACTGTAAAAACAACAGAGGAAATAAACAGTGGTATGTGTCAATAGAACAAAGTTCCATATTTTCACTCAACTGCTAAAGAGAAAAACAGCCAAATGCAAAAGTTATCCAATTATTTTAGACTTACCTTTTTATAATTGGCCACCAGATCTGCAGCTGTCACATTCCTGAAGATATCACTGTTCACAGACATGCTGCGGCAGTTTAAATTCCACAAAGCTCTCATGAGGACTTGAGTTTACATGTGTAAGTAGAATTATTTCACCTCAGTCATGACTAAAGCTATTTGAGGTTTATCTTTTGGTTGTTTTTCTGCTTGTTGCTCTCTTATGAAAATTAAATATTCTGCTTTCAGAATGAACTCCTAGAAACAACAGTCTTTGGGAATTCCTGCTTACAGTTCCAGTCGGACAAACTCCTGGGCCCGTTCACTTTTTCCTCACACTATGTTGCAAAGGCAGTTCGATAGAAATCCTGATACCTTAGTAGTACTCTGGCCTGTTAGAAGCCTAGGCCTCCCTGCTGTTATCCAACACTTTCTTCACAACAAATCCTCTTAGAATTCCCTTCTAAGAAAACTCCACAGTATATGCTTCTACCTAATAAAGGAAAAGGCTTCCTTTTAAGCTCTTGCCAGTTGATTGCACCCAGAATTCATTGCTAGTAGACTATGTTGGTACTAAATGTGAAAGGCAGATCCCCCCGTCACGGTTACTATGTGATAAAAATAGATTGAACACAGTCTAGCAATCGCCAGAGCTAAGCAGACTTCTCTCGGAAAGCTGATGGAAACCAACAGTAACAGAACATGACTAAATCAGCCAAAAGCGTCCAAGCATATGGCTTGGCTATTTGACGGATTATAAGCATCAACATGCTATGCCAATTTTAAGACCACAACATTACTCTAGAACCGAAAGCAAAAGAATTTACTAAACAGCACAGCAGGCTACGGTTAGGGTCTCATTCAAAGGACTACATCATTATACAAAAACAGCTCATTAAATCTCAATAGTTTAAAAAAAGAAACAAAGTATTCCAGCAGCTGCTCGTAGGATGCAGCAATTGTACTGCTGAGCTCTCTCCCAGGAAGGTAGATGGGAGACAGCACTGCATTTCTTTCACTTTCTCCTTCCTCTTGCTGATTAGAGGACTGCTAAATACAGCAGCCTTTCTCTGAACAGTCCAGTGAGAGAGTTTATCTATACATCTAGCACTAAACAGCACCAGAATGGTAATGAAGTTACTCACTTATGGTGTTTTTCAACTTAATTGATTGGAATGATTTCCCCTCAAACAAAATACATTACTTAGATGGGGTGGGGTAAGGCTCCTGAGCTTGTACTGAATTTCACTAATGCAAGACTTTGTTTTTGAGGCTGTAAATTTCATTTCAGATTGTGTGAAGCAAACTTTGAAAGCTGAATTATTTGTTCGAAACAGTGATATTTAGCAGGATTTTAATAAATACTGCTGCATTTCTTACATTTTCTGTTCATTGTGGTAAATTGTTAAGTGTATAATGTACTAAGTAGCATTTGGTGTAATTTCAATTTGAATAGTTTCATATCTGGTACATGTGTCGTGTCCACAATAAATACATTTTTAAATAATTCATAAACTGGAAAATCCATTTTTTGTTTACCAGTAATATTTTATGGCAATGTTCAAAATACAAAAGGACATTTCATATTTCATTATATTTAACTTTATATAGAGATAATCTAAGAATAATTGATACTCTTTTGAGTAAACCTGTTTCCATCTGTTTCAGATGAAGTTACATTGTTTCATAGTTTGCCATTGTGAGATTTGAACTCTTGATCTGGGGGTTACAAACCCAGTACCATAACCACTTGGCTATTTAGGCCAAGCTAAGAATAATTGATGTAGAAGCACTTGCAGATTTCATAATCATGCCCATTTAGAATCAATTAAAGTCAGCTGACAGGTGCATCATATTCCTGCACTCAGTTAATCATGAGGTAGACATACAGTTACAATGAAAGCATTTCCGCAGTGGCTTATCTGTTCACACCAGTTTGTAGCTGTCATATTTCTGTACTGCAGATGTTCGTAAGCACTTATACAATCAATAAAAAGATGCTTAAAATGATTTCCATAGAAGGAAGCTATCTAAAACAATTAGATTAAAAAGGCTGAGTCATCCAAAGTGTGTGCATCATGGAACCATGGGCTGACATACATCAAAGAAATTAAAGCAGAGTTTGCATTCTCAAATAACAGAAAAATACAGCTAACTTGCAACCTATACATCTATTAAAAGAAGAGGCTAGGTTAAAGCAATGTTGTTTATCATCAATGCTTAAAGACTCAATAGTTTGAAGCACATCGAAAAAAATGGACCTTTGCCACAAAGGTACCTGTGTCTGTCAATCTGTCAAATTTACCCAAAAATTGTTGCTTCCTTTATAATTGCTGTGTTGCCTTTGAAAAGTAGATTTTTAGAAGAGTTTGATGTAATGCAACAATAACTAGTGCACTGAATTTCAAAGCATTCCTCCCATTTATTTATCATTCAGTGCACTGTACAAAGGCAGCTACTTCAAACACAAGCTCTTTAAGGAAGTATTACTAGGCAGCTTTGAGGTTGCATTAAATTACTGAGTGACCTGGTCTGAAAGTGCAACTTTCAATATTAAATATTTCAATATATACAACAAATCTAGCAGGTGCAGCCTTCTTTACCACTTGGCAGACTTTTTCTTTTATGTCAACAAGCTTTAGAAATCACAATGCCTGTGAAGGCAGTCGATTTTATCATGCATTCCATGATTTACAAACCTAATCAATCCCAATTTAAGCAACATCTCTACAGAGAAGTTCTGTGAAGCATAACACTTGGCCTACAGGAAACCTTACAAGCTATCTGAAGAGGGTTAGACATTACCACTTTTCACAAGCTGAAAACATCTTTCATTTCAGCAATCTTGAGGGATGTGCCCAAGGGATGTGAGCATTTTTTTTTACATCAAGGTACTAATCTTTGACTGTAGGAGCTTTTATAACCTAAGACCAAATGGAAGACTGAAAATCACATCCCAATAATGCTGCAGAATTTATTTGCTAGGAATCTGAATATTTTAGTTCACTCAATTATGGATGTGATTTACATTGAGAGATAGGGAGGTACACAGCTGGAAAACACTGCAGTCCATCTCAAAAACTAATGCTTGTCAATCAACCACTGCCTCACAGATACTGCCAATTTGCCATCAATATTTTCATGCTGTTTACCTCCACCACCACGCTGAGCAGTTCATTCCATATGCTCACAGCCCACAGAGTGGAATAGTTACCTCTTCATATCCCTTCTTCTAAGTTTGAATCTGTGGCCTCTGGTTCTAACGTTTTTGGCAATCCAAAACATATTCTCATGATTCAATTTATCTATTCTTACTAGTGTCTTCAATATTACCTCCATTAAGCCTTCTTTCCTGCACAATAAACAATTCCAGGCTCTTCAGCCTCTTCTGATGGCTTAGGTGCCTTAAACTGGCCATCAATTTGCTTGCCCTTTTTCCTGCTGCTTCCATCGCCCGCATATTCTACTTGCAGTTACAATCAATCAGTCTGTTTTTGTGTGAGGGAAGAGATTGGGTCATTCATGTCACAAATGGATCTTCCTGAATTTTTAACCCAAAACCAGCATGGGAGGGTTAATGATCCACGATCTCATACAGTATTTCTCTAAGGAAGAGCCATCAGTTCAGATACCAGATAGGCTGACTGCAGTAATTCAAGATATAAATGTTTAAGAGAAAGGAGCCTAAGACACTATCTGGGTTAAATGACTTAAGATGCCACATGAAACCATCATCAGCGAATGACTACAATTGAATATTAATATAGGAAGTACAGAATATTAATGACTGAACTGACTTTGAGGGTGAACTTCTTTGGACCGTCCTCCACTCTGCTGCCATAACTTTGGCAGAAGTTTGGCACAAACCCTGTTAATATGCTTTAATAGGTTTCTACCAAAGTTATGGCTGTGAAATGGAAAAGGCTCCCGAGGTGATTCACTCCTACTGTGCAAAACAGTTTCCAGTGCATGAACTGCTTTTCAGCTGGAATGGTTTCAGACTAGAACTGGTGAGGTGCCATAGGAATCAGTGCTGGGGCCTCAACTATTTACAATCTATATTAATGACTTAGATGAAGGCGCTGTGTGTATTAATGCCAAATTTGCTAATGCTGCAAAGATAGGTAGGAAAGCAAGCTGCGAGGAGGACACAGAGTCCGCAAAGGGATATCGATAGGTTAAGTGACAGGACAAAATTTTGGCAGATACAGTACTCTGATGTGGAAGTCAAGGCCGAACAAAACTGTACTTGGCAGGCTCGCCCCGCAGCCAATTAACGGCCGTAAAGCCTTTTATTGGCTTGAGGTGGGACTTGCGCCGCCATTGGAGAGGAAGTCCCATCTCCCAAAGTTGCCATCTAATCAAATAGCTGGCTGCTCTCCTGTCCCAGCAGTGTCACAAGGAGCAGTGGCCACTGCTGAAGCTGCATGCAGTTCTGAAGAGACACCACCGATGGAACACAGACTTTTAGATGACTCAGGGGTCTCAACAGGTGACAAGGGAAATGTGGGGTTGGGGGGTCTCTGATGGGCACACAGTTCCAGAACAGGAGGCAACACCTTCCCCAGTCCAGCCATAAGACAGCCAAATGAAGGCCTCAACCACTAAAAGAAAAATCCTCGAGGCGGTGGGAGGGGGCTGGGGCATTAATTGGCCCATGGTCAAGCAGGCTGTCTGATACCTCCCCCGTCATAAGTAAAATATCATGGCCTGCAGGTGGGGGTGGACAGGTGATGGGCACTATGCCACTGTGTGCCCAATATTATGACCCCCGCCCATCCCCATCTGCCATCTTGCCCTGTTTTCTTTGGGGAGCAGGTGTTTCAACAAGAGTAATAGTTGTCTGGGCTCTCAGCCAATTATACATAGGGCAGAAATGTTCACTCAGTGGGCGAGCGCACGCCTGACCTGCTCGGGCGTGAAGTGATGCATATTGACCTCAGCTGAGCATGCCAACTTCAACACACCATCGCATGATAGTTCGGTTGGTGGGTGCACGCCGGAGTTGGCAGTGTGCTCGCCAATAATTAAAAGGCCTAAGTTAATTTTCAATTAACCTAAATTTTTCACTGCCCATCCAACCTAACAGTTGGCGGGCAGGCAAAAGGCCAAGCGGCCTTTGCATTTTTTTTGGAAACCTCATCCACGGGCAGGATGAGGTTTCCAAAAGCAAATAAAAATAAAATATCAGTTTTACAATTGAATTAATAACATGTCACATGAGGGGACATGTTTTATTTCATGATTATTATTTTTTAAACAGCTCAGTGCCTCAGGGAGATTATGAAGCGCTCAGTCGCGCGCATGTGCAAAGTTTGCACTCAGCCCGCTCACCATCCTGCCCCCGCTCACACAGGCAGCACTCAGCACTGCTGCTCACGTTTCATACTGGACAGGCCTTAACTGGCCTGCCAGCGTGAAATCGAGGTCCAGTGCCAACCGTGGGCTGCCCGTCCACCCGTCCACCCCGCCCCCACACCGCCGAACCCTCATGCCAAGGGCAAAATTCTAGCCATAATGAGGGTTGGCTAAGAGCACCGACAACTATTACTCTTGTTGAAACAGCTATTCCCCAGGGAAAATTGCTTGATTGAGAGCTCAGGCTCTCTGATCTCTGCTGTCAATTTCACAATGTTTGTTTACACAAATTAAATAGTTTCAGGCTTTGTGGTTTTTGTTATTGATACTTTAAAGGGTGTGGATAATTGTCACTTTGTTAGCTTGCAGTGAAATAATTTTATTTATAGCAGAAAGTTATGAATTAATTACTTTTTTCACAGCTTTTTTTGCACATCCTATTGTTACTATAAGGTTCATTGATTCTAGACAGCTTATAGTGGTTCAATGGGCATGGAAGTGCCATAGCTTGGCATGGGGGACATGAAGGGTCACAGTGGGGTGGGTGGAAGGGCAGACATTGGAATAGAGGATGGGTGGCGAGCAGAGATTGCCTCAAGGGGCAATGGGGGGCCATGCAGCATGGGTGGAAGGGCATGAGGTGGCATGGATGGGTCATGGGAGTATTTGGAGGGTGAGGGGGTGTGAGGGTTGAAGACCAGAGTGCCTTTGAGTATTAAGTTTAGCTGGGACTAGGTCCCACAGCACCAGGGCAGGCCTTTAAAACAGCCCACCTCCACAACCGGTAGCCCTATGGCTGCCTCCAAACTGCCTCCCGGGTTGGCTGGCCCGACTTCAGCCTACACCCAGCGACCTTCCCACCACCCCGGCAATGAAGATCCCACCTTTGTGGGCACTTTCACCTGAGGTGGGTGGGCCGAGCCTGGAATTTTCCCAACTTCCGCTATCCACCTAGAGGATGAAAATCTAGGCCCATGTGCCTTACTTGCATTGCAGGCAGTTCAGAGAAAGTTCACTAGGTTGATTGCTGAGTTGAAAGGGTTCTTTTATGGGGAAAGGTTGAGCAGGTTGCACCTCTACTTATTGGAGTTTAGAAGAATGAGAGGTGAGCTTATTGCAGGTTGCACCTCTACTCATTGGAGTTTAGAAGAATGAGAGGTGAGCTTATTGAAACTTACAAGATCCCACAACTAACATATCAGATCTAAACTCTGCAATCCTATCACATCCAGTCATGAATGGTGGTGGACAATTAAACAACTCATTGGAGGAGGAGGCTCCACAAATATCCCCATCCTCAATGATGGAGGAGCCCAGCATATCCATGCAAAAGATAAGTCTGAAGCATTTGCTACAATCTTCAGCCAGAAGTGCCGAGTGGTTAATCCATCTCGGCCTCCTCCGGGGGTCCCCAGCATCACAGATGCAGTCTTCAGCCAATTCGATTCACTCAACGTGATATCAAGAAATGGCTGAAGGCATTGGATAATGCAAAGGCTATGGGCCCTGACAATATTCCGGTAATAGTACTGAAGACTTATGCTCCAGAACTTGCCGCGCTCCTGCCAAGCTGTTCCAGTACAGCTGCAACACTGGCATTTACCTGGCTACGTGGAAAATTGCCCAGGTATGTCCTGTACACTAAAAGCAGGGGCAATCCAACCCGGCCAATTACCACCCCATCAGTCTACTCTCGATCATCAGTAAAGTCATGGCAGGAGTCATCAACAGTGCTCTCAAGCAGCATTTGCTGAACAATAACCTGCTCACTGACGCCCAGGTTGGGTTCTGCCAGGGTCACTCAGCTCCTGACCTCATTACAGCCTTGGTTCAAACATGGACAAAAGAGCTGAACTCCCGAGATGAGGTGAGAATGATTGCCCTTGACATCAAGGCCACATTTGTCCGAGTGTGGCATCAAAGAGCCCTAGCAAAACTGGAGTCAATAGAAATCAGGGGGAAACCTCTCTGCTGGTTGGAGTCATACCTAGCACAAAGGAAGATGGTTATGGTTGTTGGAGATCAATCATCTCAGATCCAGGATAACACTGCAAGAGTTCCTCAGGGTAGTGTCCTCAGCCCAAACATCTTCAGCTGCTTCATCAATGATCTTCCTTCCATCATAAGGTCAGAAGTGGGGATGTTCGCTGATGATTGCACAATGTTCAGCACCATTTGCGACTCGTGCCACACAAATGTCAGGCAATGACCATCTCCAACAACAGAGAATCTAACCATCGTCCCTTGATGTTCAATGGCATTACCAACACTGAATCCCTGACTATCAACATCCTGGGAGCTACCATTGACTAGAAGCTGAACTGGACTAGCCATATAAATACTGTGGCTACAAGAGCAGGTCAGAGGCTAAGAATCTTGTGACGGGTAACCCACCTCCTGATTCCCCAAAACCTGTCCACCATTTACAAGGCAGGAGTGTGATGGAATACTCCCCACTTGCCTGGATAAGTGCAGCTCCTACAACACTCAAGAAGCTTGACATCATCCAAAAAAAAGCAGCCCGCTTAACTGGCACCACATCCATAAACATTCACTCCCTCCACCGCCGATGCACAGTAGCAGCAATGTGTACCATCTACAAGATGCACTGCAGGAATTTACCAAGGCTCCTTCGACAGCACCTTCCAAACCCACAACCACTACCACCTAGAAGGACAAGGGCAGCAGATAGATGGGAATTCTGCCACCAGGAAGCTCCTCGCCAAGTCACTCACCATCCTGGCTTGGATATATCACCGTTCCTTCACTGTCGCTGGGTCAAAATTCTGGAACTCCCTTCCTAACAGCACTGTGGGTGTACCTGCACCACAGGGACTGCAGTGGTTCAAGAAGGCAGTTCACCACCACCTTCTCAAGGGCAATTAGGAGTGGGCAATAAATGCTGGTCCAACCAGCAAAGCCCACATCCAATGAATGAATTAAAAAAAAATTCAGGGTAGATGCTGAATGGATGCTGCCCCTCATGGGGAAATCTAGAACTGAGGCCACAATTCAGAAGGCATCTCCCATTTAAAACAGCCATGAGGAGAAATTTCATCTCTCAGAAGCTTGTTAATTGTTAATCTTTGGAATTGTCTACCCCGAAGAGCAATGGAGGCTGGGTCATTGAATAGTTAGACAGATTTTTGCCTTACAAGGGAGTTGAGGGTTATGGGGAGCAGGCAGGAAAACAGAGCTGAGGTCACAGTCAGATCAATCATGAATTTATTGAAATGGTGAAGCAGGCTCGAGGGACTGAATGGCCTCTACTCCTGCTCTTATTTCTAATGCTCTTATGTTCAGTTTATACCAGCCAGCAGAGGACTTAAGGCAATTTGAAACTCCAGCAAGTTTCCCAACATAAGGGAGAATGTCTCTTTTTTGAAGTGCAGACCACAAGAGAGTTGCATCTTTATTATCTTATGCATTGAGGGAAATGTTAAAGAGTATGAATTATGTTGTTTGCTGTTCATTTACCTGTTTTATTTAAGTGTGTTGCCTTTTGGGTTAAAGTCCTAGGTCTCGACTTTTAGCACTCCCCCTCCAATACCCTGAGCCGGGATTGATCGAAAAATAGACCCGCTGGCTTGCATGCCAGTTCCCTTGCAGCACCCCACCATGGGCCATTTTTGGGGAGCTGTGATGGACCTGTTAAGGGCCATAGGGTGCCAATGATAAGGTTCCAGCAGGTGGGGGCGGTGGTGGGGTGGGGGGGGGGTGGAAGCAGTTTAATTGCTCAGAGGTGGCCACCCAATGGCAAAGTGGGGTCCAGCACTCAAGGCAGACCTGGAGGCCCTCCCTGTCTGGGTGCCGCAGCAACAGTAGGCTGCCGAGTAAAGGTTTGCCCTGCGACCACCCTTGCTCCCCCAATCCCCACATGCACAAGCACACACAGTGCTGGTCTGGCTGCAAAACTCATTTTTAAATTTAAATTTAAAAAAAGATGAAGAGAGGGTGACTCCATTTTGAAGTGCCCTTTCCCTTATTTGCCTTTCATTGCAGCCTGCCCTCCAGCTTTGAGAGCCCATCCAGCACCCTTAATTGGATATGAGCCAGCCTTCTGGTGAGTAATTGACTACCCTCGGGCTGAATCACAATCACAGACTGTTTCCCACACAGGTTCGGCTTCTGACCCACATTTCGGCCCGATCGAGAAGTTCAGATGCCTGCAGGGAAAAATCCTGCCTCTGGACTCAGTCTGATGGAGTGAATATTCAGTCTACCTTTCAAAGTGAAGAGAATTATTTGGTACATGAAGACATTCTAATGGTTGGGATACAGAGTAAAGATTTAGCATTACAATTTCAGAACATTGAGCAGGTTTTCCAGGTCAGTGTGCAGGTGTGATCAGTGGGCCCGGGAGCAACCAGGGAACTGACTGCCAACCGCGATCGGACCCCAAATGTGGTTTCACGCTAGTTGGCCAATTACCGATCAGCTAGCGTGAAGTGCGCGCCAAAATGCTTAGCTGTGCTCAGGTGGGAGTGGGAGGAGGTCGGACGTTGGTGTAAGCATGGGTGTGCAGACGAGTGCTGAACGAGAGCTGCCTCAGGGAGCTGAAGACTTTAAAGCCAATAAATAAAGTTTTTAAAGTCATGAAAAAAATGTCCATACATCACAATCAGCCACCTGAACATGTACGTGATACAAATGCTGTCCATAGATTTTAATTTTTTTTATTTAATATCAAAAACCTCATCCCGCCCTTGGATGAGGTTTCATAAAAAATGCAAAGTCTGCCTGGCCAATTTGCCTGTCTGTCAACCATAAGGTTGGACGGACCATGAAAAATTGGAGACAGTTACAACTTTAATGACCTTAGTAGGCCTCTTAATTGTCAGCGAGTGCGCTTCTGACTTTCGCATGCGCTCGCCGACTGAAATATCGTACGAACGTGGGATGATGTCATCACGCACCATTTTGCGTGCGATCCGGTCGTCGCGCACTCGCCTAAACCATGGGCAGGTTTAGCTGACCTAAATATTCTGCCCCTTGTGTCACACCCTTGCAGTTTTACTCATGGATTTATGGAAAATAAAGACATTAATTTTAAATTTTAATACAAACTGGAGAATGGACACACTGCTTCGTTACAAAATGGAATTGGGCGGTCAGGTGACCTCTTTTCTGCCTATATATTGAACCAAACAAGACAGGGTGCTAGCTCGCTTGTCTGGACGGGACATTAAAATGTAAACGACCTTTTCGTACATTCCACTAAGAAGGTATTAAAATGCAACAGACCTTTCCTGTGGATTAACAGGAAAGGCTGCCATTGTCCAAACAATTGCAGAAGTTAGTTCATGACAGACTCTCACACTTCTTGACTTCGAAGTGGGATCCCACAGAATGGGTGTGAGGCAAAACCCACTCTATCGCAAGGAAATGCAATTAGGCAAAATTGAAACACTCTGGTGTATCAATGCCCAGGTCATCTCAGAATATTTCTCTGGACAATGAAAAACATATTATGGTCACATGACAGAAACCAGTTTTGATAAGGGACATTTGTTAAGACTCATTTTGAGAGCAATCAGAGGGTGGAGGGTGGGGAGAAAGAGAGCGAACAAGAGAGCAATAGGGAGAACAAATCCAGAGCAGCAAAGGAAGAACCCTGACTGAGACCCATTAGCAGGCAGAGAATTCGGGCTAGCCTTTAACAACCAATTTGAAGAACAAAACCTGCTTTTGCTACATAGGCCTGACTGCACGTCAACTGGGATGAAGCCAGAAACCTGCTCCTGCAGGCAGTAAGCCACTGTGTATCTGTTGTCCAAAACTCCATTTCATCAGTAAACCAAAAGAAAATCACCAGCCTGCAATGTTTCAAGGCTGTATGTCGAGGGAATCCAGGGTGATACTGAAATTTTGGACCTCACGTGCATGCTACCTCTTTTGTAATCATCGGGAGAATTTTATCCCCATCCGGGGTGGGGGGTGCATGCAGCCAATCAGTGCCCCAGATCAACTGGGCACTGCCTTTTACATGGATGGGCCAATTAAGGCCAGCCCAGCAAGAAGCGCGCCCGGAAGCGCTGAGCACTCCCTGTGCAGACAGGGGTTGCCTGAGTCGGGAGTGCGCTAAGTGCAGAAATCTCCCTGAGGCACCTAGGTTTAAACAGTCTAATAAAGTGTTGCAAAAATTTTTATGACATGTGCCCTCATGTGAAACTGCCACATGAGCTGGGACATGTGCATTAATTTTAATAAAAATTTTTCTGAAAATTTAAAATCATTCATGGAACCTCATCCCGCCCGTGGATGAGGTTCCATGAAAAATGCGAAGGCCGCCTGGACTCTTCGTCTGCCCGCCAACGTTAAGGTTGGACCAGCAGCTTTCTCAATAGGCTTGATTAGTTCATCAATGGCCTTAACAGGCCTTTGACAGTTTGGCAGGCACCACCAAACTGAAAATCTAAATGACACGCGGTGACGTCGGGACACACCCCTGACGTCACCGCACATCATTTTACGCCTCAGCAAGCGGGCCCTGCCCCCGCTCGCCGGGCCGAAGATTCAGCTCCATCTTTTCTTGTGTCTGTGTGTGTCAGTTTGTCCGTGCACGTGTGCATGAGTGGATGCTGTTGCAAATACATTCGGGTCTTGAGTAAACATTTATCCTTTTTTAAGCTTAGAAGAAAATCTGTCTTTTGTTTGTTCTTGAGAGTTACATCACTCAAGGGATTAAAACACTCTTTCTCTTTAGAAACGTCCCTGTCTCCAGTCAGTGGTGAGGTAAAAAAAAGAGGGAACCATCCTACCATCTCTCAAAATAGTTGCAGAAAAATACCTTTATAGCCACATTTTAGAATTTAAAAGGTCAGACAAAAAGAATTAGAATGAATACTGTGCATGATTTGGAAAAATAGATGGAATTTTAGCCCATTTATCAGCCTAAGCAATTAGGAGAACTGTAGATATTGAGTTATTTGGAGCAGATGCATCATATGTGGCATTTATATGTGCTATTGTCAGGTCACTGCATAAGAATGCGTCACATGGATTGTAGGGTATATTACTTACACAAAAATGCCAATAATATCTGTACATAACTGTATAAGGGCAGCTTTGCCTCAATGCTTTGAATATTTGTTCTGTTCCATCAAGCAGAAAAAAACACAACAGGCCTGAAATTGAAAAGGTAACATCACATGGGAGAGTTTCACTGTGCCCAATGCCTATATGTAGGTCAACCAATTTAAAAATTGCAGAGCTCAAATTTATGCTTAGCTGTTTAGCAGAAACCAGCCATTTGATTTGATCCAATACTCTTGTTACAAAGTTTACAATATGCAAGACAATTGACTGCATTAAAATGCTGGATGATTCACGTGGACATGTACATCCTAAAGCTACAACAGAAACCAAAGCTACAACAGAAACCAAAGCATCCACATCAGCATTCCTAATGCATAGGACTTGCTTGTCAATAGCCTTTTGTGTAACATGCATCTAGTACTCAGCTATCTTAAATTCTTACATGTCAGCATGTACAATTATGAAAATCCATCATATAGGAAAGAGCATATGTCACGTAATGAAATCATGGACCATAGGAGTCACCATTCTGTCAGAAGCCATTTCAAAACGACTGGCTGATGACAGGTCTCCTTCTCCCAAAGGAGCACAGGATTGGCTCTGTGAAATGAAACTTGACTTCATCCAAAGGGGAAATCATCTCTAACTGAATGAGCTGTGTCGAATTAGGGGAGTGTGAGCAAACCTGAGGACTATTTCACATTCTAGAATTCTCGTAAATGGAGTTTGATTTGACAAATGCCTTTTTAACAATATGCTAATTGCAGCCACCAAAAATATTCAAAATTATGCTGTCTATGCTCCAAATTACACAAAATATGATAGCCCAGTCTTTTTGTGATGCTAATCAGGACAAGTTTCACATTGTCAGATGCTCCACTGCATTGGGACTGGCTCACTGAGTGCAACTGAAAGAGTAATAAAATGGGAGAACTGGCAAGTAACTGCAAGGCTGGATCAGAGCCCCAGCAACATATTCTTTCAAAGAGGACAGCATGGTGCACTTCATACTGAATAAAAATTTAAAAAATACTTAATCCCTCATCGCATTTAACAAATACTTGGGATTTGCACTTAAAGAGTCTGCAGGGTTACATACTACGATCTGGGAAGTGCAATTGGGCTGGAAAGCTCTTTGTCAGCCAACACAATGGGCTGAATGGCACCCTTCTGTGCTGTAAATTTCTATGTTTCATACATTGTGAACAATGCTGGCCAATACTTAGTTAAACATAAAGATGTTCAAATGGGCTTAAGTTCAGTTCAGAATCAGTCCCTCTGCAGAGACTGAGCTCCTTTCGGCTAGCAGCAATGCTTACAACTGATCTGAGCTACTGCAGGCTATCCTTCAGGTGGTGAATAATGGATTAATATGCAAAATATGTAAGCAGATTGAGATTGTTCTTCCAACTGAATGTGCCAAAGCATTTCATCATGGCCAGGATCCCCTCTACAGTTAACATATGACAATGCCTGCCTTAAGGATTCATAATAGCAGTCTCATTGCTGCAGGCTGAGTAGTTCATCTGTAGTTGATACCAGAAAATTGAACTGGGTGCATATTACAGATAGGATATTGAACAGTGTTTTATCTACAATGGATTATTGATGAGCATTTGTGAGAAGATAAGAAACTCGAATATTTAATGCTTCAAAGGATATTAAAAAAGACATTTCATGCTTTATTTTAGAGTATTTGTTGTCTCAAAAGGTGCAACAACAGAGCAGGGAATTCTAGCTGCTAACATCAGAATATCTTTACTAATTGGAGAATAGCAGCCAAAGACAATGTGAAACAATTTGTCTTTGTATTACCTCCTTAAAATAAATTTTTAAAGATACTACAGTACCTCCTGTGGTGTTCTTCCTGGTGAGACTGGGGCACATGCAACATACAACATACCATCAGAGCCCCTAATTCATTTAGATAAAAGCAAAATACTGCAGATGCTGGAAATTTGAAACAAAAACAGAAAATGCTGGAAAAACTCAGCAGGTCTAACAGCATCTGTGGAGAAAAAGACAGAGTTAATGTTTCAACTCTGTATGGACAAATAACATTGTTACAAATAATTCACTTGTATGGTATTCTGGGATTTCGACAACTGCTTTGGAAATCAAGTTCTACAAACCTGTATGCTTTTGCATGAAAACCATGAAAGCCTTAGTTATCATTTTATATTCTGCCACTAATGTGCCAACATTTTTGAAATTGCAGGACATTCAAGATAGTAAGCAACTGGTAGCAGCTTGAAGTTAGGAATGCAGGGTTTGGCACTGGTCAGGAAGTATTGTAAAGCAATTATGGAGGCATTGCACCTTGGTGGCACTGATGGAGTGATACTGGGCAATGTTGGGAAGGGAAATGGTCATTTGATATCATGGGAAGGAAGGGGCTGGAAGGTGGAGTTGGATTTATCAGATGGCTCTTATAGGCTATCAATATTGTGGGAGATATATTAGTAAAGACTGAGGTTGCCAGTGCTTGGGAGCACGAAGCTCGGAGGTTGGTGCATGAGGAGTAGGCAGTTACTGCTGCATTAGTGGGTTTGGGTGTTACGAGAATGTCTCTGGTTTGGAAAGATAGGGTAGCAGATGTTCCAGGAGTCCAGAACGTTAAGTCAAGTATTCAGAAGCATGGGGAGGGAGGTTGCAGGTCTGGGAGGATTTGTGATTGGGATTCAGAAACACATCAAAGTGGGAACGCAAGGTCCAACAGCACTCAAGGATCAGCAACTTTGTGGGGAGGATGGGGAAGGCAGAAATCTGATAGCATTAAGAAGGAAGAGGCCATTGAAAAGGTAATTAAATTCAAATTTATGCTACCCATCCAACCTTACAGTTGGCAGCCAGGCAAAAACACCAAGCGGCCTTTGTACTTTTTAAGAAACCTCATTCACGGGCACGATGGGGTTTCCTAAAGCAAATAAAAATAAAATAAAAATTTTACATTTGAATTAAAAACATGTCCCTGCTCATGTGACAAAGTCACGTGCGGGGACATGTTTTATGACATTTTTATTTTGTTCATTAAGTTTTTATAAACAGCGCTTCATCTCCCTGAGGCGGCTCCGTGCCTCAGGGAGATTGAAGCGCTCTTTCGCGTGCATGCACGATGTTCGCGCTCGGCTGGCTCGCCCTCCTCTCCACCGCCCGCACAGGCAGAGGTGAGCGCTGCCGCTCGCATTCCACGCTGGGCGGGCCTTAACTGGCCCACCTCTGCCGAGCACCCCCAAGGGCAAAATCCTCCCCGTATTTGTATTAGAAACAGTTCAGAGATAGTTCACTAGGCTGATTGGATGAAGACTTTATCTAATGAGGAAAGGTTAAGCAGATTGCACCCATACTCTTTGGAGTTTAGAATAATGAGAGGTAATCTTATTGAAACATTCTAAGGGGGTTTACCAGGGTAGATGCTGAGAGGATTTTTCTTCTCTTGGGGGAATCCAGAACTAGGGAGCACAGTTTCAAAATGAGAGGTCTCCCATTTAAGACAGCGATGAGGAGAAAGTTCTTCTCAGAAGGTCTTTATTCTTTGGAATTCTCTACCTGAGAGCAGTGGAGACTTGGCCATTTAATATATTCAAAGCTGAGTTAGACAGGTTTGTGATCAACAAAAGGGTCAAGAGTTTTGGGGGACTGACAGGAAAGTGGAGTTAAGGTCACAATCAGATCAGCATTGAATGGCAATGCAGGCCCAATGGGCTGAATGGCCTTCTCCTGCTACTATTTCTTATCTTATGATGGTATCAGAGGAAATGTGACAGCACGGATAAATTGATTGATTGATGGGAAACAAAGAGCCAGGGTAAATGAATGTGCCACAGGCTACAGAAAGATTCAAAAAGGTGCACATCCATATATAAGTGATTTGGGCTTGGCCATCAGGATCAGAATCACCAAGTCTGCTGACAGCACAAAAGTAGGAATTTGGCAAATAAACAGTGAGTAGACATAAAACGCTTCAGGAAGACACATACAGGATAGACAGATAAGTGGCAGATGCAGTTTAATGTGGGTAAGTGAGAGGTAATAGATTTTGGAAGGGAAAACGAAAATGAGGATAAAAGTTTAATGGAAAGACACTGAAGGATGTAGATGATTGGGTATTCAAATGCATAATTACTTAAAGAACATTTTTACATAGTATTGTTGGAGAATGGAATATTTTACCAAAGGGAGTAACTGAGGCAGCGATCATTCCATCTTTTAAAGGAATAGTTATTTGAACAGCAAAAGATACAAGGTTTAATAGAAAGAGTGGGGCACTGGAATTAATTTTGGATTGCTTTCGCACAAATCCGGTATAGCCTCAATGGGCCAAGTGGCCTCCATGTGTGCTCTAAAGTTCAATGCTTTAGACTATCTTAGCAGTGGAGTACTGCTAAAAAGAATCAATAGTAATGTTCAAGAAATAATGTACACTTTCTTTAGCCTTCACAAAGGCAATGCTCATCACCAAAATGGAACCCTATAGCAATTTACTCTTAACAACATTGCAAAACATTAGGACCTCAGGGTGAAATGGGAGGTGATGGCCTAAGAGCTCTTCTGTCCAAAGTGAAATGGTATAGCAACTTACTATGGGGCAATTACTACCAACACCACAAACTAGCAAATCAAATGAACAAAAATATAGAGCTTTACAAGCCTTTGAATCACCCCATATATATCATTGCATCAGACCAGCACATAGAACTGACACTGAATTCCTAACCTATACTGCATGGCCTATAGACTTGATAGTTCACGGGCAAAACTTTCACTGGCCTGACCTGCAGGGAAACAGGTTAGTCAGAAACATAGAGGGATCTCCCCTTGTGCCGAGGAGTTAACAGCTTGATGGCTGGATCTTTAACTGGGAGGGACCGGGTCACCAATGTCAGCAGCAGCAGCAGCAGCAAGTGTGACGGAAAGGGTGGGGGAGCAGGGAGTGGACCTGGTCCTGCGAGAGGACAGACGGCTCAAGGGGGTTGGGTGGGTGAAGTCAGGGCCTTGGGATGGGGGAAGACCAGCACCTGGTGCTAGGGGAGCTAGGGCCTGATGGTGGGGGGGAGGAAACACAGGTCTCAAGGCAAGGCCAACAGCACTAAAAGTCCAAAAGCTGCGTGACAATGAGTCTTGTAAAAACAAAAATAAAAATAGCTGGAAAAACTCAGCAGGTCTGACAGCATCTGCGGAGAGGAACACAGTTAACGTTTCAAGTCTGTATGACTCTTCATCAGAACTAAGGAAAAATAGAAAAGAGGTGAAAGAAGTACGTTCTCTTCTATTTTTCTTTAGTTCTGATGAAGAGTCATACGGACTCGAAACGTTAATTGTGTTCCTCTCCGCAGATGCTGTCAGACCTGCTGGTTTTTCCAGCTATTTTTGTTTCAGATTTCCAGCATCCACAGTTTTTTACTTTTATGTTAATGAGTCTTGCAAACTCATTATCATATTTAAAGCTGCAACCCACCCTTTTGGTCAAGTTGGTCACCCATCCACCTTCTGGCTTCAGTTAAAGCCAGAGATAAAGAGGCTGGGGTCAGGGAACAGATTTCTGAGATGTTAAGTCTGCCTCCCATTATGTATTTGCTGGCTGTTGTATATCTTATTTACCTGATTTATCTCAGAGCAATGCAGAGATGACTCTAGTTCTAAATCCAAATAATTTATTTACAGAACTTTATAACATCTCAGAACTTACAGGGATTTCAACAGAAATGGTTTTTGCAGGGAGCCCCAGGTCCTTTCTGGAACGTTCTCAGATATTTTAATTCTCCAGCTGTACGCAGTAGCTTAAGCAATCAAGCAAGTGTACAAAGATCATTTACCAGACTAGTATAATCAAAACCAGATGAAACAAACCATTGAACACTACACCTCCCTTCCTCCCCGACTGGTTTAGCTGACTCAAACTGCCTTTTTTTCTAGTTAAAACTCAACCCCACGTCAACCTGAAGGGGTACAAGAGCAGCAAATCTAGTGACACTGCATCGTCGTAGTCAATGAAGGATGTGAACTAAAGCAGATATGCAGATAAAATTATATAAGCAAGAGCTCATATTTAAGGCTTATTTATGCCCCAATTACCTTAATTGTGTTTAGCCAAGCCAGTGCATCCGTAGCATTTATGAATTCCAGAAATTAGGGTTATTTATATGGTGTTCAAGAGCAAACAACTTCCTGATTTTTAAAAAAATTACAGCCTTAAGAAGTTATGTCACTGTTTTAAACAAAAAACAGTTAGAGATTCAAGCTAATACTTTATTTTTCTTATAAAATCAAAGACAGCAAAATAAATGATTATTTGGTAAAGCAGATGAATGCATCTTCTGGTTACATGGGTAATGACACTGAAAACAATCCCTTTCAGGTTATTCAATAGCTACTGCTCATAGTTGCTGCTATCCAACCAACGATTAATGATGCTGCAGTCAGAGCACGCAGCTATTAAATCAGAGTGCAGAGTGATAAGCAAATACCACCCATTACATAATGCATTTGTTCAATAATTTCTCAATAATTAAGCACTGTTTGATAGATCTCATTTGTTACAAATAAATCCATGATTGGAGGCAGCTTTCTTGTACAACATATCTCTTGACTACAGATATATTTATTAAAAATTGCAAACTGCTCCAGGAAACAGTTGCTGTGCAGCAGAAAATCTATTTGGCTTGCATTGTATGCTTAGAATAAAGTACAGATTTTTACTAGATTTGCCAATGCAGAAAAAATGCATCATAACCTGAAATATTTTTTATCCATTGTTGGGAATTGTACAGAGGGAATGACTGTAGCTATTCTTAATTAGCAAAGTTACCCCATTCCCAAACCTCCTCTTGCTCTAAAATTCACTTCCATTTTACTTCTCTTCTGCTTGAAATATCAACGAGGAACCGGAAAGAGAAAAAAAATGACTCCCTGGGAACCTCCACGTGTCCACTCTAACTAGAGCAATATCAAATGAGAACATACTCCCACAAAGAAATGCAGCTATGGGGCAGGTACCAGTCCGAGTATGAGAGTTTCTGTTTAGAATGAAAATGTACCCTTTTTCTATGGAGTTGAGGCCTTGTTCCCTTCACTAATTGCATAACACAACTGCAAAAAGAGGAGCAGCCTGAATGCAAACAGAAAGAAAAGCTCATCACCATTCTCTTCACGATGTATAGTACACAAAAACATGAGATATAGGAGGAGTAGGCCATTTGGCCCATTGAACCTGCTCTGCCATTCAATAAGATCGTGGCTGATCTATCGTGGCCTTGACTTCACTTTCCTGCCTGCCTCCCTATGATCCTTGACTGTCTTGTCAATCAAAAATCTGTTTAACACAGCCTTGAATATATTCAATGACCCAGCCTCCACAGCTCTGTGTAAAAGAATTCCAAAGACTAACAACATTTGGTTAGAAGAAATTCCTCCTCATCGCCGCCTTAAATGGGAGATTCTTTATTTTGAAACTGTGCCCCCTACTTCTAGATTTCCCCCACGAGACCCAAAATATCCTCTCAGCATATAGCCTGCCAAGCCCCCTCAGAATCTTATCTATTTTAATTATATAAGACAAATCCCCCATTCTAGGGATCAGCTTAGTGAATCTTTTCTGAACTCCTTCCAATGCTTATGCCTTAAGATGACCAAAACTATACACAGTAGTACACTGACAGTAGTAACTGTAACACAATCCAACATTGCCCCCAAAAAGTCAGGATAGTCACTGGTGCACCCAATATCTGACTGATACTGACCTGTCCAAACTCTTAAGAGCATCTAAAACCAACATACAATGTCAGAAGCAAAGCTGTCAATGCACCCTTCTGTAAAACTACACAACTAGTTTGTTTCTTTTTTCTCTTTAAGGTATTTACTGTGCCTGATTATTGTTAAATATTTACAGTCTTCCTGTTTGGATATATATCAAATAATCACCCTCATGATATCAAGTTAATGTATCTGAAAAAAGTAAATCACAATATACTACAAAATTGGATTTGTTGCTGTGCTCTTTGTTACATTCAAAACACAGCCCTAGAATGCATAAAAACATTCCTATGATCAACAAAACAATTCAGAAAAGTGCGTAGGTTCAAACACATCATTCAGCTCCTTATGCTATAAACAATGCCTGCTTTATGTGGTAAAATGAATAGTCTCAGACACTCAAGCTGCAGCATCCTCTGCTGTAAAACTAATTTGGCAAAGCAAAAAATTTCCCAGCCTGCCGGGTACGTTTGCATTTTGTCACTGTCAACTGGTACATTCAGTTTAAAAGCTGCTATTGTCCAGTTGTGAAAGAGCCTGGTTCATAGATCCCAGGGTTTTAAGCCCAAAAAAGGAAAAACAAATTTCCTTTAAGATATGAAATACAAAATGGTGGTTCAATTCATAGAGTAAGACACTCAACCAGTCTTGATCCTGCAACTACATAGACCCATTAAACCTCTCACCTTCATTGCTTTTAGATTTAAAATGCATATACCATTTTTAAAAAGTTGCATAAGATTGTTTGTTTTGTAGAGCTACATGGCATCCAAGTCCCAATTTTATTCATAAAAATGGATTCCTGACTCATTTGGACTGGGTGTAATTATACTCAGCAGTAGAAACTGAGCATGAAATTGACCAGGTGATTAACCTGCCAACACTCTGCACAGATCCTGCCATTTCCTACCTGAAGCTGGTATGGTCCTTCTTCAAATATGCATATCTGAATCCAATGACATCACCTGGTCCTGACAATAATTTTAACTGCGATCTGACTGAGGAAGATGTTATACGTTTCCCAATAAATGAAGAAAGTGATTGTGGAGGAGGATCTGAGACCAGAGGAGCCCCAAATATACAATGCTTCTGCCTTGTTCCTTGTGGATTCAGGAGTTCTGCAAGTGTTTCTAAGTAACAGAGGGAAAGGTTAAGCCTTCCCTGCCCTGGATTCCCTCCCTTTCCTCTGAAAAAGTCTCCCTAGCTTCCCCTGATCTTCTCTCCCCTACACCTACTACCTCACCTGCTTCCTGCTCCTGGTTAAAATCAGAGCTGTTGGTGTTAAGTTACACAAAGATGCATGCAAAAATATAATATTACTCTGCAAGACGTGTTTAAAAATTGTGAAGTAAAGTAAATTCCCACCCTAAAGCTGGATCTGGTTATTTCAAATGCAAATGTAGATTGGAAAACTTAGCATATGAAAGTACAGACTATAAGCTTTGCGGGGGGGTGGCTGGGTGGGGGGGTTCTATATATGTGTGTTTTATTACACATTCTGTCTGGTGGCCACTGTTGGACATCTTTTATCCTGGTCTAAAATTCTGAGAAATGCTGAGAAAAAAAGGAATGTGTATTTATATCATGCTTTTCATAATCTCAGAATGTCTCAATGTGCTTCACAGCCAATCAAGTACTTCTGAAGTATAGTCACTGCTATAACGTAGGAACATAGCAAAGTAACTAGTGACCAATAATCTGTTTTAATCATGTTAGTTGAGGGATAAATTGTGTGATAAATTATTTGCCTCAGAGTAAACCATTCTTTCAGGGTGGACTTCAGGTATTAGCCTCTTATTTGCAAAAATGAAGGACCTATCCTGTTCCAGGTGCGGGGAACCCCCTCCGATATTTCAGCATTTACCAAAATGGCAGGCAATGCACCCTGGTTTATAATGGGTGTACAACTCCCATCCACTATATTGGAGGCTTAGTACGCTGTTTGGTGCCTGAAGAATGAACGTTGTGCAGCAGAATTTCTGGGCCACTATTTTTTATATCACCAATTTTTTCTTTTAAACTGAGGTCTTTTCTTAGCCACTGGCTTTTAAGGCTGAAAACCTCATGTTGCTCCAGCCCTTCCTCATTACATCGACCCTGGTCCTGCATTCAGCCCAACAGTCCTCCTCTGTGCTTCCTCTGAGGTTTGAATGTTCTCCCTGGAGTTCAGTGGCCAAATGTACTCATAGTGCTCAAGTTGTAGCCTGTATATGGTACTCCACAGTTGTAAACATGACATGTTCTGCTGCTTTCACCAGATCAGTTCCACTACCTTTTTTCTATAAGAACCATCTTACCAATTTTTATGGACGCATTACAATTGACTTAGATAAATTCTTACAGCAGGTTACATAATTATTATGCATCTATAGCATTATTATTCTGCTATCTTTGTAGTGGCCTATAAAGCTATATTTAATTTTTGTAGACATTTGCAAATTTGAAGCACCAAATTCTGCTTATGAATTGACAACTGACGATGGCGTTGATTTACTGTAAATGTCTGCTGCTGCCCAGACTGAGCATTGACATAGGCTTCCAAAGGATTCCAACTACTGAAGCAAAGCACTTCAACGTAGTAACGAAAACATGACAAAGAAACAGTGCTGCATCCTCTCCACCATAGACTTTCTAGAGGACATGAACTCAGTTGATCCATTCCTTTTAGGTCACTTACTTCTGTGGCCCTGGTGAGCTCCTTTCACGTAGTGTTGAAATAGTTTGATTGGTTTTCTAGATAAAATTTTCTAAAAGCATAATCATAATTTACTGCCAAAATTCAGTCCAGAAATTATTTAAGAAATACACTGTTATTTAGTATTTCTTTTGTCTCAATAGAAGCAAGAATCATGATCATATAAATCTTCACACAACTATTTTTCAATAGACTATAACATCACAAAGAAACATTGCTGCATACTCGCACATAGTCAGAATTCCCAAAGGGCATGAACTCATTAGTTACAGTAATACAAGAAAAAAACTTTAATTGCTATTGGGCAATCTATCTGAGCATCCCAAATGCAATTTTTTTCATAATTATGTAACTAAAACGTCAATTAATGTTTTGTGACAATGCATATATTGTCTCGAAACAATGTCTTAATCTGATGAATTTAACTTCCCTCTGGCTCTATATTTGTTCTCTTTTTCTTGCCTCCTCTTTCCCCCTCCTCTTCTACACACACGCACAATAAATTCTGCACTAAATTCACTGTTGTAAAAGCTTTACACTCTGCCATTAAATTCTACTAGTATAACAGCCCAATTTCAGAAAATATGTTACTAAGGGCAAGCAGAATACACAATGCAGAAAACTGCTGCTGTTCAGAAAGCGAGCTAAGCAGACCTCAAGTGCACCTTTCTACATATCACGACATCTTTACCTGATATGCACAGTTCTCCTGGTGTACCATCTCAGCGCATCACATGAAAGCTGCCACTACTGACTGAAAGAATTAAGAGCTGTCGTACGGCATTCAGATTTACAGCATCTGGGAGGACAAATGCTAACCCCTGCGAGGCACGAAGCTGGTATCAGACAAAAATGGATGCTTCTGCTGCAGCTGCAAACTGCGTAATGGCTCTGCCTTCGTCTGTGAGGAGCAGAGCAGATCGCAGAGATTCTCCTCAGGGAGCTAGCATCTATCTGGGACTGCGATGGGGGGAGGGGTGAGTCAATCACCACAAACACAATCAGCCAATTATACCATAGTCACACAGGAAAACAGAGCTGTTTTGAGGCGGGTGTGACCTTTTGGTGGCTTATGAAAGGAGCTTGCTGATGTGGAAAAATTCTAGTGCCCATCAAATGGAAGACGACAAAAAGCAAATCAACGGTATAATTGAGCAAATTTAGACCTCAGGCACAAATCCTGCACTTACAAATGTAACTATAAAGTATCAGCAGCTTGCATCTGTATTTAAATCATTTTTTGTGATAGCTAGCAAAGCCAATATTTAAAATATGCATACTACAGAAATGATGAAGCAATTCTGGCTTCTAAGAGAGAAATTCATAGACTATTCAATACTGGACATTTTGTTTTTTTTTAAAAAAGACCAGGTTTAGATTTGTGGACTGGTTTAGATTTGTGGACTGATTTCAAATAATTACACTGAAAGACTGTTGCATACCTCAAAATTAAATGATGTAATAGTTCAAAGCACAGTTAACTGTAAGATAAAACAATTAATTTCCACGCAGTTTTATTATGCAAGAAAAATATTTCTACAAATACGTTTTATTTAAAGTATCAAGAATGATTATATTCATCACAGCATATTCTGAGAATGATCCAGCAGAGAAGAAATCCATCCAGCCCATCAGTCTGGTGCTGGCTGATTAAAAGAGCTATCCAATTATTTTCATTTCCATGCCCCTGAAAATGTTTCCATTTCAAGTATTTATCCAATTCCCTTTTGAAAGTCACTATTGAATCTGCTTCCATCACCCTTTCAGGCGGTACATCCCAAATCATAACTACTCATTGTGGGGAAGAAAAGTCTTCATCTTGTCTCTGGATCTTTTCCCAATTACCTTAATGCCCTAGTGGAATGGAAAACTCTCAGGGACTTCGATGAGTTATAGTCTTTTCACCACGAGAAAGAAAGAATCCAAAATGCCTCTATGTTCTGCTGGCATGCTACAGCTGACTTACTATCATATTTTACTGTAAATTTTACACCTATTCAGATGAAAAGGTATTAATGCTGAGCAACAGAATCTTATTTCCAGTGTCATAGCTGATGTCAGCATCCAGCACTCTCACTCAGATGTAATACCACCAGCTGCATGGACAACCTCCCTTTATTCTGTCCCAATTTCAGAAAAATATTTTTCAGTGCAACACAGTGAATTTTAATGCATCACTTTAAAATCCGTACCACCTGATGTCCACCCTTCAACTCTTTACACATTGTGCCTTCCAAGTCCCCTGGAACTCCACTCCAGATCCTCCATTTTGGTAATCACTCTCCTCAGAGCCAAAATAGCACTAGCCACACATGATATATACGATTTCCTCCACAATGACATGCATTATTCCTCTTCACACCATTTGATACTGTTGACTATGCCATCTCCCTCCTGTGCTTTTCCTCCATTATTAAAGTTCACAGGATCTCTCTTGCGTGCTTCCTATCCCAAAACAGCCAATACATCTCTACAAATGGCTAGTTTTCTTTTGCCCAGTCTTATCCAGAATTCTCTAAAGCTCTTTGCTATACCCTCTTCGTATTACCATCTGGAACCTATTCCCTCAGTAATATCTGAACAGCTTTTATGCTATAGATTATTACACTGAACTCTACATGTCTGCCATGTACCTTGCAAAGTTGATCTTTTCTTTGCTGATAGGCTGCTTGTTTGATATCAAATAACATACCTAAGCCAAAATCTTTCAGTTTCCTCCACAAACTTTACCTTCTTGAGACTAAACCAGAACATTCATAAAGTTGGCATCATGTTAGAAATATAGGGCAGAATCATCCCAGATATGCAGATATGCAGTAGTGGGTGGAAGAACCCCACTGGCCGCAATGACGGCTTTTCAAGACATATCGTCCCAATCCTGCCTCAGTAATCATGCATTTCCAGGAAACAAGCCATTTCGATGGTGGGCGGACTCTCATTCACCCACCATGCTGTCACCTCACTGCTTCATCATGCGTGGTGCCATATTTAAAGTGCAGCTGCGCACACACTTCTCATTGCTTCCAGCCCACGACTGCTGCTTGAAAACATGGCTCCAAAAGGCAAGAAAACTGCGGCACCCCAATTCAGTGATGCATCTTTTGGACGCCATGGAGGCCTGCCTTCCCCTGTACAGCCCTCGTCCTGCAGCCTCTTCCCTTGCCTGGGACCACTTCTCCCACTCCCCCAAGCAAGCCCTAATCTTGCAGCCATTGAAAGTCACCCCTGCCATATGGCTGGTTTGGTAGGTAGAGACCTGCCCTTGAGCCCCCCTAAAAGTGATGTGGTGCTGCCTGCAAAGCCTGGCACTGATGACCAAAGGTGCTGCCCGAAGCAGGGTAGGCAAACAAACCTCAAAGACCCAAGTGAAGTGCAGCTTGCCGGGTGCAAGTTGCTTATGTACAGTTGTGAAACACGGTCGGCATGATTGAGCGGATGATCCAGCAGGGGGGGATGATTCCAGCAAGCTGGGCTTAAAATGATATGCAGATGTATTATAATTAAATTCCTGACATCCAGTGGCAGGAAACACGGCCCACTACCGATGGGCAGAGCAGACGATTGTAAACGTGTTTCAAGACGGCGTGAAACCGGTTTTTGGCCTTCTTGCCATATAATTTGCTCAAGCCCGCCATGACGTCTGATGCCAGCCGCAGCTGTTGATTCCACCCATAGACACTGTGGACCACCTGGACTGCAGCAGTTCAAGGAGGTGGCTCACCACCACCATTTCCAGGGCAATCAGGTAATGGGCAACAAATGCTGGTCCTGTTAGCAATGCTCACACCCCATGAACAAATAAAAAAAAGATGCTGTGTAGAGCTTTGAACTCAGCGTCCAATGCATCACCCAAGGACACTTACTTTATCTCTGCCCTACCTCAGCCATTCTGCCCTGAAACCCTTATATAGACCTTTGACCCATTTCATCTACTCTAAAGCTCTCTTCACCAGGCACCATTCCTACATAAACAATTCCTACCTGTCCAAAGTGCTGTTATATATATGTACCCTACCCCTGACTAATGCTTACTCACCTATCATTGCCATTTCATTGCCTTATATGGGCACCTATTAAAAACCCTTCCTGAACCTTGCCTCATCGTAATTCTGCAATATCTGCAGCCCTAAATCTCCTCCTAAATGTTTCTTTCATCTGACTCAAGCTTACTGCGTATTCACCCTTTACCATCACTGGTGGCACAGCCTTCAATCACCTCAGTTCTACACTCTAACTCCCTCATTAAACTTCACCATATTTAAAAATCTTTTCAAAACGTATTGCTTTGGCCAAGCTCAATCACTCCTAATCTCTTCTTTCCTGGCTAGCTGTCTTTCTCCTTTTACATTAATTTCAGAAGTGCTTTAGGCCATTTTTTTCATTAAAAAGTGATTTTAAATCAATTTGTTGTGAGGACCATATTTTTGAATGAGATTTCTAATTAATTGTCAATTTATGTGCCGACACATGCTGAACTGAAATTGCAAACCAAATTCCCAAAACCAAAGATAGAACAACAATATTCTAATCTTCTGCACCATCCAAGCCCCTTAAAGTATTTTTAAATTATTTTTTTCGTTGAATGGGAACTATTAGCATTCTAATTCCCCAAAACACAATTTGCTACACAATGTAATGCTAAATGCAACTTGCCAAAACTGGAAAATCCCCCAACTGCAAATATAGCATCACTGTTGAGTCATCTCAGTCTTAAATACAAAAGACAAATTATAGAGCTGGTATGAATATTTACTTACTCCAAATTGGTACATTCAAAAATTACTATATTGTGTGGGAAATAAGTTCTAAGTATTCCACACAGCAGGCCTGGACGTTTGTTCATATTAAGACAACATTGTAAATCCTTCCTTTTCCTTTTCTCCGCCCAATTTTTGGTAATGCATAAACAGCTATTTGTTAGAAAAGGCAGTGCAGCGTAATTGTGTCCTCTTTGTGTCTTGCAATGGTTGGAAGTAAATACACTAGCAATTTTACACAATAAGTATTACCAGGGGGACACTGAGTGAAAGCAAGGAGCTTCTCTCCAAGGAGACAGACTGAAGTAAAGCAGGGAGCCAAAACAGTTCCACAAGGAAGGTTGTTGCACAAGAGTTTACGGGTAAATGCATTAGCATGGATAGAGAATTGATTAAAAGGACAGTAAACAGAATGTAGGAATAATGTATCATTTTCAGTTTGCAGGCTATTTCTAGCAGTGTGCACCAAGGTTCAGAGCTGGGCTCTCAGCTATTTACAATTTTTACGCCTATATTTTGTTCTAAGTAATTTTGCATAACGTGGTTTTGTTATGAAGTAGTTAACAAACTAATTATTCATTGTATGTACTATGTCTCAATTAGTAAAGCAGTCAGGATCCACACAATTTATATTTTGTCGTCAAAATTAACAATACATAACAGACAGTGGTGGGCTAAGCAAGCATCTTGCAATAGTTTCAATATATCGGCTTGGGCATTATCTACGACACAATGCACAAGTGCAGTATGCAAAGTCACTCTGCATACGCATTTATGTACACAGATTTGAAATTATCCAAGTACACGTGATTGTGTTGCTCTAGTTGGTATCATTATGTTACCTGATAATACGTGAGTGAAATTTACAAGATGGCTAGTAAACAAGCATTAAGTGACAAGGACTCCACTACTCCCAAAAGGAAGAGACAAACTACTACTTTGGTACAGAAGTTAGATGTGTTACGACATGATGACTGACGTAAGTGAAAAGCCAATAACCATAGTCAGTTCACTTGGGCTTCAGCTAATGGCTTTGTGCAGCATCAAGAAGGACAAAGATAAGATAAAGCCAATAGCCAAAGTACTACTCCTCTAAGTGCTATGAATATTACCCATACTAGGTGCAGTATGTTAGAAATATGGAATGATTATTGAGCGTGTGTATGATGTTCACTGCTACTATGTCTTCGATGTGTCCACTGAATCTATGTGCCAAGACATGGCCAACAAGGTAGGATTTTTCCAAGCTGACCAAGATAATGTTGAGAAGGTGTTGGAATCCCACAGCGAAGCACTGACCAGCGAGAAGCTGATGCAGCTTCAGCAGAAAAGAGCTGTATCAGGGGAAGAGGAGGAGGAAGCAACAACAGGCAAGTAACAACGCAACACTAGTTGGGGGCTTTCCAGCTCATTGAAGGGGCAGTGAAAATTTTTGAAGATAATGATCCTTTTTCAGAAAGAAATTTAAAGGTCAGTAGAGACATTGAACGAGTCATCAGCTACTTCAAGGATTGTAACAAAAAAGCAAAAGCATATGGTGCAACAGTCCATTCAAGCATTCTTCTAACCTGCAATTCACCAAGCTGTCAAGATGTACCAAAAAGTGAGACAGAAGAAAACCCTTGTGAATGTTAATTGTTTGTGTGTATTTTTTTTGTGTGTATTGCGTTTTGTCTATTATTGGCTTACAAATAAGGTACGTTTCATGTTTATGTTACAAATTGGGGCCAAAATCTTGGGTTGGGGACATACATTTAAATGGGAAAAATTGCTTCAACATAAGTGATTTCAATGAGGTTTCTAGGGACATAACTGCTACTGAAATGAGGGGACCAAATATAATGTATCAAGGTTTGCTGACAATACAATGCTAGGTTGCTAGGTGTAAGAGTAAGTTATGGGGAGGGGGTGGAGGGACACAAGGACTGGTATTTAATGCCCTCCCCCGTGGTTGGTTTGGTGCATTTTATCAAGTTGGAGGGTGCTGGAAGTGGACCACGCCACCTTCCAACGTTTGCCCCAATTAAGTCTGTGGCAGGAAGGCTTGTGGATGGCCTTCCTGTGTGGCTGCCAACTGAGCCCCATAAGTTGGCAATTAAGTTCCTCAGGTGGGGAACTCGTCATGTGGAAAGCCCGAGAAGTAAACCATGTCAGGGTTGCTTGTGAGCTCCCAAGGCAGATGGGTAGGGGGGGTGGGGGTGGTTGAAGGGGCAGTGGGGTCCCTCCATCAATGATTGAAGGATGCCCACATCCCCTGAATGAATAAAAAAGATACGTGAGGATGTTTCCTCTAGTGAGGGAGGCTAGAACTAGGTGACAGTTTATATTTCCTCTTGTGGGGGAGGCTAGAACTCCGGGACATAGTCTAAAAATAAAAGGTCTCCCTTTTAAGACGGAGATGAGGAGCATTTTTTCTCTCAAAGGTTTATTAGGCTGTGGAATTCTTTTCCTCAGAGAGTAGTGGAGACTGGGTCATTGGATTTATTCAAGGCTGAGTTAGATAGATTTTTGTTAGACGAGGAGAGTCAAGGGTCATGGGGCGGTGGAGGAGGTGAGACAGGAAAGTGGAGTTGAGACCATAGTCAGGTCAGCCGTGATCTCATTGGAAGTGCAGGCTCAAAGGGCCGAACAGCCTTCTCGTGCTCCTAAGTCCTATGAAACGGCTGCCTCCTTATAGATGAAACCTAACCTGTGTCCAGTTTAATCCACTAATTTCTTAAAGAAGGGATTTATTTTCAGCAGAGTAACTTATCATCTCTAAGATCAAGTTATTCAAAATATGACAATGGCGGCTAAGTTATTACAAACATATGAACAAAACTGACAATGCCCATCCTACCTGTCCCACACAATTGCAAAAGCTTGCATATCAATATTATATCCTTTCCAGGCATAAAATGTAAAGATTTAAATGCTTTAATCATTAGTTTCATTTGCAAGGTCTTGAATTTAATATAACATGTGGATATGGTCATGTAAAATACATGCCTTGTCAACATGTTTCGCGGGGGTGGGGAAGAGAGAGGGGGGAAAGATGGGAGAGAAAGAGAGGGAGGGAGATAGAGAGAGGGAGGGAGAAAGAGAGGGAGAGGCAGCAGGAGGGAGAGGAGAGGGGGTAGAGAGAGAGAGAGGGGAAGAGCATGGGGGCAGAGAGAGCAGGGGGAACCAGAGAGAGGGGAACAGAGAAGGGGGGGAAGAGAGAGGTGGAAGACAGAAAGGGGAGAGAGTTGGGGGAGAAAGAGACAGAGGAAGAGAGGAAGGGGCAAGGTGGGGAAGAGAGCAGGGGCAAGGTGGGGAAGAGAGCAGGGGCAAGGTGGGGAAGAAAGCAGGGGCAAGGTGGGGAAGAGAGCAGGGGCAAGGTGGGGAAGAGAGCAGGGGCAAGGTGGTGGGGGAAAGAGAGCAGGGGCAGAGAGACAGGGGGCAGAGAGGCAGGGGGCAGAGAGGCAGGGGGCAGAGTGGGAGGTGGGAGAGGGGAGGGGAGAGAGATGGGGGGGAGGGGAGAGAGATGGGAGGGGGGAGGGGAGAGAGATGGGAGGGGGGAGGGGAGAGAGATGGGAGGGGGGAGGGGAGAGAGATGGGAGGGGGGAGGGGAGAGAGATGGGAGGGGGGAGGGGAGAGAGATGGGGGGGAGGGGAGAGAGATGGGAGGGGGGAGGGGAGAGAGATGGGAGGGGGGAGGGGAGAGAGATGGGAGGGGAGAGAGATGGGAGGGGGGAGGGGAGAGAGATGGGAGGGGGGAGAGAGATGGGAGGGGAGAGAGAGATGGGAGGAGAGAGAGAGATGGGAGGGGAGAGAGAGATGGGAGGGGAGAGATAGAGAGAGATGGGAGGGCAGAGAGAGAGAGAGAGAGAGATGGGAGGGGAGAGATAGAGAGATGGGAAGGCAGAGAGAGAGAGAGAGATGGGAGGGCAGAGAGAGAGAGAGAGAGATGGGAGGGGAGAGAGAGAGAGAGATGGGAGGGCAGAGAGAGAGAGAGAGAGAGAAAGAGAGAGATGGGAGGGGAGAGAGAGCGAGAGAGAGAGAGAGATGGGAGGGGAGGGGAGAGAGAGATGGGAGGGAGAGAGATGGGAGGGGAGAGAGAGAGAGAGAGAGATGGGAGGACAGAGAGAGGGAGAGAGAGAGATGGGAGGGCAGAGAGAGGGAGAGAGAGAGATGGGAGGGGAGAGAGAGAGAGATGGGAGGGGAGAGAGAGATGGAAGGGGAGAGAGAGAGAGAGAGATGGGAGGGGAGGGGAGAGAGAGATGGGAGGGGAGAGAGAGATGGAAGGGGAGAGAGAGAGATGGGAGGGGAGAGATGGAGTGAGAGATGGGAGGGGAGAGAGAGAGAGATGGGAGGGGAGAGAGAGAGAGATGGGAGGGGAGGGGAGAGATGGAAGGGGAGAGAGAGATGGGAGGGGAGAGAGAGAATGGAGGGGAGAGAGAGAATGGAGGGGAGAGATGGAGAAAGAGATGGAAGGGGAGAGACAGAGAGAGAGAGATGGGAGGGGAGAGAGAGAGATGGGAGGGGAGAGCGAGATGGGAGTGGAGAGAGAGATGGGAGGGGAGAGAGAGAGATGGGAGGGGAGAGCGAGATGGGAGTGGAGAGAGAGATGGGAGGGGAGAGAGAGATGGGAGGGGAGAGAGAGATGGTGGAGAGAAAGGGGGAAGAGCGAGGGGGGAGAGAGAAAGAGAGGGGAGAGAGAGAGGGCAGTGAGAGAGGGTGGAGCAAGAGTGGGGAAAAGAGAGGAGATAGTGGGGGGAGGGGGTAGAGAGAGAGACTGCAGAGAGCGAGTAAGAGAAAGGAGAGAGAGGGAAGAGAGAGCAGGGAAGACAGCGAGGGGAAGACAGATGGGGAGAGAGGGGTAGAGAGAGGGGGAGAAAGATGGGGGTAGACAGGGTGAAGAGCAAGGAAAGGGGTTCAGCAGTAGGGAGAGAAAGGAGGACGGGGGGTAGAGAGATGGAGGGGTAAAGGGAATGGGGATATGGGGGAAGAAAACTACTGCAATCTGTGGGGGGTTTGTGGGAGCAAGAAAGTTGATCTGAAGAGGTGCTGATTTGAGAGAAATCTGCTGCAATCTGGAGGCCTGGGTGGGGGGGCAGGTGTGTGCTGCACTAGTTATAGGTTATGGAAAAAAACATAAAACTAGCTTATTAAAACATGTGTTAAAACAAAGTCTGCTTTTTCTAAAGTTAGCTCAGTTTTAGGATATTTGAAGCTATTGAAATTCAAAAACATGGAAAATAAACTAAGGCCTGAATTCTCCCCTCGGCGATTTGGGGCCTGCTCGCTGACGGGAAAATGACACGGGATAACATTGGGAGGAACCCCCAATGTCATCCAGTCCCTTTAAATGTTTAGGAAGGCGGGCAGACAACGAAATCAGCTGTCCGCCCGCCAACCTGTCACTGGCCAATTGAGGCCATTGACAGAGTAATTAAGATAATTAAAGACCTGTCCATCCAACCTTAAGGCTGGCAGGCAGGCCAGGAGCCCCAGCATGCTTCTGGTAATACATGAAACCTCATCCACTGGCGGGATGAGGTTTCATGTCCGTTTTTAAGAACTTTAATATATTTTGTGTGATATTTATTAACATGTCCCATTTCGTGTGACATTGTCACATGAGGGGGACATGTTAATAATTTTTTAATTTTTCTATTTTTACAGCACTTTGTCACATAGCGCTTCCCGTCAGGCAGGCCACTGGGTGGGCCTTAATTGGTCCGCCCACTCAATATGGCGGCGGGCCCCGTTTCGGTGGCAGGGGTCAGCTGTCTGCCAGCTGCCGAGCCGGTGAGGCCCGCGTGCCCACCAAGGGCAAAATTCTGCCCCATGATTGACTTGTACGTCCAAGAGCTTAAGGTAAATGGGGTTGCTAATCGCAAATGTTTGAGCGTTGCAGTTTGGCGCAATTGAGAATGATGTCAGTTACACTACTTGCAATGTTAAATGATGGCTAAATGATTGGTTTGGAGCGCAGTTGATATCAACTGATGGCTAAATGATTGCAATTGAGCACAACTGATGTCAAATGATAGCTAAATGATTGCTTTTGAACGCAACAGATATCAAACGAGCGCAAATGAATGTGGTTGAACAAAAATGCTGTCAAATAAGGTCAAAATTTTCGGGAAGGGAGTTGGGCTGCTCTTTTGGTACCAATAGACAACAATTTGCAACTCTACAGTATTCCTTACACAGCTCAAAATATTTTATATTGAAGAGTGCAAAACAATGGCTGCTAACCAGGAGAAGAAAGTTTAAGAATAAGGAGTAAGTTGGGAAATGAAAGGTGCAATAGAAGTGTTCAAGGGAGATTTTTTTAAAAGAATGTAGACAGAAATGAATAGAGGGTACAACCGTAATGGTTAAATGAGAGGCCATCATTAGTGAATAAGTAAAAAAAACGTAAGAAGCTCAGCGTTGGAGGAGAGGAGGAAGCATGCAGGAATTTGACTTCCATAGACCGTGAGCTGAGAAAGAGTGTGAGAAAGTGAGGGAGAGAAAGGTGATGCAAGCATTCTTGCCAAAGGCTCACTTCCTCCAGCCTTTCACTTCACAGTACACTTACTGCTTTAAAATAAAATGCCCATGGCAGCTTTGGCGCCTTGCAGAGCTGAGTCACTCACCAGGATTTTATAGCCCCACCGCAGTGTATCTCCCCCCACTTGGTGTGGTGAGCCATTTAAAACTCCATTCAGTTCGGTGGGACCGTAATATCCAACTGGGTGGGAGGGGCCGTAAAATCCTGGCCATTGAATCATTGAGTCATAACGGGCAGAATTTTGTCCTTGACGGGCGAGCGGGCCTCACCGACTCAGCAGCAGGCGGGCAGCCGACTGCCGCCGCTAAAACAGGTCCTGCCGCCGTTTTAAGTGGGCGGGCTAATTAAGGCCCGCTTAGCGGGCCGCCCGATGGGAAGCGCTATGCGCTTCCTTTGCGGGAGGGGGGAATCCCCAGCTGTCAGAGTGCGCTCTTTCACGTGTGCAAAGTGGTGCCTCAGGGAGATCGCTGAAAGGCTGGCAAATATAAACAAATAGAACAATAAAAAATTCATTAACATGTCCTCCTCATGTGAAAATGTCACACGAGATGGAATATGTTAATGAAATAAACAAAAACTTTATTAAACTTTTTTAAAACCGCTGTCAAACCTCATCCCGCCACTGGATGATTGGTAAGTTAAGGGCCTTAGCGAGGCCTTTAATTAATGGCGGGCACGCATAGTGCGCCGGCCGACTGAAATATCGCGATGCTGTGCAGTGACGTCGGGACGCTCGCGTGACATTTTAAGTGCTCCGCCACCCACACGTCAGCCAAAAGATTCTGCCCAATGGCAAAGAAGGCCATTCAGCCCATCAAGACCTTGCCAGGTCTCTGTGGAGCGATCCAATTAGAGCCAGTTTCTGACTCTATCCCTGTATTTCCCTCAAGTACCAATACAATTTCCTTTTCAAATCATTCACTGTCTCCGCTTCCACCACCCACATAGGCAGCGAGTTCCACGTCATTATCACTCGTTGCATTAAAATAATTCCCCCATATATCTCTTCAATCTGTGTCCCCTAGTCCTTGTGGCATCAGCTAATGGGAACCACAGCTCTCTGTAACTGAGTTTCCAACCAGCAGAAAGTCAACAAAGCAGTCCTGACCCCACTCCCTGTGCAGCAGCAGAAAAATCCTGAGGTTTATTTCACAGCCCTCATCCAAGGTCGTGAGTGAGGCTGAATTTGACTGAGAAATCAGAGTTGACATGTCTGGATTTCAATCCACAAATTTTAGCTCAGAGTTAAGATTGCTACCAACCGAAACATGGCTGATACATTTATAAAAGAGAAGCATAGAAACAGGACTATGCCATTTAGCCCCTTGACGCTCAATCCTGCTCCGCATAAAATAATGCATAGAAAGAAAAATAAAAACAATTAAAAAGAGGAATATTTAACAGAGACAGGCAAATATCAAATCATAGAAAGTGTACAAATGTAAATACAAAAGGACTGAATGAGTATTTGCTGGATGTTCCGGTAACTGATTAACAGAAGTCAGATCAAATGTAGAATAGGGGAGGCGGTGGCGCACTCTGGACTAGTAATCCAGAGACCCAGCATAATGCTCTGGGGACCCAGGTTTGAATCCCACCATGGCAGATGGTGAAATTTGAATTCAATAAAAATCTGGAATTAAAAGTCTGGTGATCACCATGAAACCATTGCTGATTGTCGTAAAAACCCATCTGGTTCACTAATGCCCTTTAGGGAAGGAAATCTGCTGTCCTTAGCTGCTCTGGCCTACATGTGACTCCAGACCCACAGCAATGTAGCTGACTTTTAAATGCCCTCTGAACAAGGGCAATTCGAGATGGGCAATAAATGCTGGCCTAGTCAGCGACACCCACATCCCATGGACGAATAAGAAAACAGAAATAGATTGAGCATCAGACTCCATTTCAGTTTCAAGTTTTCAGAGTTGTTGTAACCCTGAAGGTATATAAAACCAAAAGAATTTACAGCACAGGAGAGCATTTGATCAATCATATCTGTGCTATCTTTTCACTAAAGCAATCCAAAACCAATCCCACTGTCTCACTCTCTCCCTATAGCCCAGTAACTTTCTCTATTTCAAATATTTATCCAATCTTTTAAAAGATGCAATGTCTTGTGCCTCAGCCAATCTCGATAGTAAAGCATTCCACGCTTCAAAAATCCTCTGTAGAAAGAGATTTTTCCTTACGCTCAGTGATAATTTTAAATTGATGACCCCTGTCACTGACTCAAAAGCAGAAAAATAGAATGGCCTTAAAAATCTGACATAGTGCCGATGCATAGTACCCAATGCAACAGCACAGAAAATACATCATATGCTTAGTATTCATATTACAGCACTGAAACTCTAGTAATACATATGGCATATGTAATTATATTGGAAATGTGTGGTAAATATAGCAATCGTTTGACCAGGTTACCCAATTTACACTAATTACTTCCAGATGAATGCAGAACAAAATCCAGAATAAGAGTAAGGAATTTCTTCTCTCAAATCTATACATTTTACAAGAAATGGACCATACCGCAATGCATGACCTCAGTTGGATAGTAATTTATTCCATAATGTCTGGGTAAAACATCAGTATCTGAATCCTGCAAGATGGTAATACATCTAAGGACAAGCTTATCCTCAACCTACATACACGTACATAAACTTAACAAAAGGATCACTCGGCAGCAATTAAGTCTGAATAATTCAACCTCCCAGCTTCCTAGCTTGGGAATGCAGAGGTCATTTATAACATCCCCAGGGCTGTCCCTCGGTAATCAGAGCACAACGCAATGGTAAGATTTGCACTACATGCTTGTGTACCCCATCATATTGTACATTTATCCACTAAACCGCAGTGGGTGGGAGGAGGGCTTAAATAAGTGCTATATTTTACTTTTACGCAGAGAGAGACCACCTACAGTCTGAAAATATCAAAGTCACAACTGCTTGGTAAATGGCTTTTAAGGATGGGCGGCAACATCACCAAAACAAAAACAGAAACAGAATTACGTGGAAAAACTCAGCAGGTCTGGCAGCATCGGCGGAGAAGAAAAGAGTTGACGTTTCGAGTCCTCATGACCCTTCGACAGAACTCGAGTTCGAGTCCAAGAAAGAGTTGAAATATAAGCTGGTTTAAGGTGTGTGTGTGGGGGGCGGAGAGAGAGAGAGAGAGAGAGGTGGAGTGCGGGTGTGGTTGTAGGGACAAACAAGCAGTGATAGAAGCAGATCATCAAAAGATGTCAACAACAATAATACAAAAGAACACATAGGTGTTAAAGTTAAAGTTGGTGATATTATCTAAACGAATTTGCTAATTAAGAATGGATGGTAGGGCACTCAAGGTATAGCTCTAGTGGGGGTGAGGAGAGTATAAAAGATGTAAAAAATAAATAAATAAATAAATAATTTTTTTTCCTTTTTCTCTTTTTATAATGGAAATAGGTGGGAAAAGGAAAATCTATATAATTTATTGGAAAAAAAAGAAAAGGAAGGGGGAAACAGAAAGGGGGTGGGGATGGGGGAGGGAGCTCACGACCTTAAGTTGTTGAATTCAATATTCAGTCCGGATGGCTGTAAAGTGCCTAGTCGGAAGATGAGGTGTTGTTCCTCCAGTTTGCGTTGGGCTTCACTGGAACAATGCAGCAAGCCAAGGACAGACATGTGGGCAAGAGAGCAGGGTGGAGTGTTAAAATGGCAAGCGACAGGGAGGTTTGGGTCATTCTTGCGGACAGACCGCAGGTGTTCTGCAAAGCGGTCGCCCAGTTTACGTTTGGTCTCTCCAATGTAGAGGAGACCACATTGGAGCAACGAATGCAGTAGACTAAGTTGGGGGAAATGCAAGTGAAATGCTGCTTCACTTGAAAGGAGTGTTTGGGTCCTTAGACGGTGAGGAGAGAGGAAGTGAAGGGGCAGGTATTGCATCTTTTGCGTGGGCATGGGGTGGTGCCATAGGAGGGGGTTGAGGAGTAGGGGGTGATGGAGGAGTGGACCAGGGTGGCCCGGAGGGAGCGATCCCTACGGAATGCCGATAGGGGGGGTGAAGGGAAGATGTGTTTGGTGGTGGCATCATGCTGGAGTTGGCGGAAATGGCGAGGATGATCCTTTGAATGCGGAGGCTGGTGGGGTGAAAAGTGAGGAAAAGGGGGACCCTATCATGTTTCTGGGAGGGAGGAGAAGGCGTGAGGGCGGATGCGCAGGAGAAGGGCCGGACACGGTTGAGGGCCCTGTCAACGACCGTGGGTGGAAAACCTCGGTTAAGGAAGAAGGAGGACATGTCAGAGGAACTGTTTTTGAATGTAGCATCATCGGAACAGATGTGACGGAGGCGAAGGAACTGAGAGAATGGGATGGAGTCCTTACAGGAAGCGGGGTGTGAGGAGCTGTAGTCGAGATAGCTGTGGGAGTCGGTGGGTTTGTAATGGATATTGGTGGACAGTCTATCACCAGCGATTGAGACAGAGAGGTCAAGGAAGGGAAGGGAAGTGTCAGAGATGGACCATGTGAAAATGATGGAGGGGTGGAGATTGGAAGCAAAATCAATAAATTTTTCCAAGTCCCGATGAGAGCATGAAGCAGCACCGAAGTAATCATCGATGTACCGGAGAAAGAGTTGTGGAAGGGGGCCGGAGTAGGACTGGAACAAGGAATGTTCCACATACCCCATAAAGAGACAGGCATAGCTGGGGCCCATGCGGATACCCATAGCCACACCTTTTATTTGGAGGAAGTGAGAGGAGTTGAAGGAGAAATTGTTCAGCGTGAGAACAAGTTCAGCCAGACGGAGGAGAGTAGTGGTGGATAGGGATTGTTTGGGCCCCTGTTTGAGGAAGAAGCTAAGGGCCCTCAGACCATCCTGGTGGGGGATGGAGGTGTAGAGGATTGGACGTCCATGGTGAAGAGGAAGCGGTTGGGGCCAGGGAACTGAAAATTGTTGATGTGACGTAAGGTGTCAGAGGAATCACGGATGTAGGTGGGAAGGTACTGGACAAGGGGAGAGAGAAGGGAGTCAAGATAACGAGAAATGAGTTCTGTGGGGCAGGAGCAAGCTGAGACGATCGGTCTACCGGGGCAGTTCTGTTTGTGGATTTTGGGTAGGAGATAGAAGCGGGCCGTCCGAGGTTGGGCGACTATCAGGTTGGAAGCTGTGGGAGGGAGATCCCTAGAGGAGATGAGGTCAGTGACAGTCCTGGCAACATCACCAATCTGGTTTGGGAGACAGAACGCAGGATGCAGGTGCCTTGGGAATGTAAAGGCGGTCGAGTGTGGAGTTCCGACTCCAGATGACACAAAAGTGAAAATGCTGGAGTCAGGGTGGAGGTGTTGCCAGATGTCCACCAAGTCAAAGGGCCCAACCAGATCCCTCAACTTACTCACACCTAGTGTGTGGGGCATCGAGACAGTCCCTGGCTCCAAGGGTACAGTTGAAATCACACCCCCCCAGACCGAGGACAGTGCACTCACCCGTACTGATGGAGCCAAGATGAGTGGACACTCTTCCTCAAAGAAGCTTGCTTGCTGCCACACGCCCAGGGGAGCGTACACATTCACAATGTCAAGTGTTGCGCCCCCCAGGCACACAGTAAGGTGTAGCAAGCAGCCTAGCACTGGCTCCCTGAATGTATGCGCCTGGCGCCAAAGGCTGAGACAGAGTGGGGAGGCCCTCCTCGCCACCGCCACCCAATTACCCAGCAATTGGGGGATCACCGTGATCCCCGATGGACCAGATAGCATCTCGGGGTTACAGAGTGGGGTGCCACCTCAAGGGCAACTCCGCACCAATCCCCAAGCGACCCTGCTCAAGGGAACACGACAAGACACTAGAATCCATAGGAAACAATCTTAACTCCAGGAGTCATGAATCCCTTCCCATTCAAGAAGATGCGTCACTTCCAGGGGAGGCAAGAGGCCGGGAAGACCTCCACATGTGAGGCTCCCACTACCTCAACACCTTCCCCTGGGCACTCCGCCCTCTGGGGTTTTGGCCCACTTGATGGAGGTGGGGCTCACTGGGGACAAATGGGGGCACCTTTGATAAAATTACCCTCTGGGCAATGGCCTCCAAAGGGTCCACCGCCAAAAGTCCCGTCCACAGTGAGCCCTTTTCAAGGGCCAGGTGCACCGCCTGCTCCAACCTCAAGAAAAAGACACCTTTGCCATACATTTTTGAGGCTGCAACAATGGCTGAGGGGCCAACAGCCCAGCCAGTGCCTTTATGCACGCCTCAACTGTCACGTCGGGGTAAGTGTAGCTCTTGACCCCTAGGTGCTTTGTCACAAATTTAAAAAGGTGATGGGGCTGCAGGAGCAGCAGGAGCTGAGGAGGCCACTGCCCCTGCATAACTGGCCTTGGATGGCCCCACCATCAGCGACGATGGCATCACCATGGGGTCCTAGAGCTATACCCACCCCAAAATGTGTTAATGCAACAGGGAAACAACAGAGGGTGGCAGGTAGAGGGGTTGAATTATTTCCCCAGGTGTACAGGGAGAGAGAGAGAGAGATAGAGAGAGAGAAGGGCACAGGAGAGAGGGCAGTGAGGCACAAGATGGGCATGTGCCACAGGTGTATGGGGGAGTTGGGGGGGAGAAGAATGAGGAGGTGTCTTGATTCTCGATTCTCTTTCAGACATGGGGAGGAGAGTGCCTTCACCCCAGGGCAGCTGGCACTGCCAGCACACAGTCTCCCACTCTCTACCATCTTCTTCCGCGGGCAGCCCCAGCTAACCCGGAATTGAACAGAAGGCCCGTGGGGTGAATGCACCAAGATGTTCCTCTTCCTCTCCTTGCCCTGTCAGCGTAGGCCAGGAAAAAAGACACCACCACAACAGCAAAAGCTCAATGGCAGCCACAGCAAAGCAGCAGCTCCAGCTCCAGCCACAGCAGGAGCAGCAACAAGCCACGCCTAATCCCAATCAGGAAGGTGTAGTTCGTACAGCCTAAGCACGGGTGTTAATCACTTGTAGATAATGTTCACTTCTGTAAATAAACTCCTAACAATGTCTCCCTGCCTATGGCTCCTTGTTCTGATGAGCAGTGTTCATGTCACTCAGATGTGAAACCTTTCTGCACAAGATAAAGGCAGGTGTCTCAGACCTGGGCCTCTCCCCTGTGCTCTGTGCGGCCTTCAGACCGCAGTGAGGGTCCAGCCTCACACTTCCTGGACACATTAGTGATGCCTGCACCTCGACAGTGGTTGTCATTACTGTCAGAATGTTGTGGGCAGACGCCATTGTTCCATCATTCTCTCTGTGTGCTCTCAGCACCTAAAGTGGGGCTGCCCCCCATCTCTTCAGCATTTGTGTCCAGTGATGCTGTGCTCCTGAAGGGGTCAGTGCTGAAGGTGGTCAAAGGATCAGGTGCTTTTAAAGTTTCATGGCTGCGTCTCCATGATATAACCCTGATCATAGAGCACAGGCGAGCTGCTTTCAGCCAGACAGGAGTCAGACATTCTCAGAGGCTATGTGAAGATCTAAGGAGTGTCCTCATCATTCTCCTGCAATCAAGCGACTATTAGGACCTCCACTACATCTCTATGACAGGAGAATTATCAGAGGGTATGTGCGCTGCCATAAGCCAGACTGGAGTCAAACATTTGCAGATGCAATATAAGGATCTATGGTGTCTCCTCACTGCATGTTGTCATCATACTCCACAAATCTAGCAGCTACCAGGGCCTCCTGGGCACGCGTGCCTTGTCTGGCCAGTGCGAGGGCATCATCGCCAGCACTGTTGCCTTAGAGGACCTCTTCACCCTCATCACCATCGACGTCCTCCTCCATGGAGCAGACCTCCAGCTCCTCCATCTGCTCCTCAGCCAGCTCCTTAATAATGGACTCCAGCATTTTCCCAACGACAGATGTTAGGCTGATTGGCCTACAGTTTTCTGCTTTTTGTCTCACTTCCTTCTTGAACAAGGGCATCACATTAGCAGTTTTCCAATCCACTGGGACCTTCCCAGAATCCAGTGAGTTCTAGAATATTTTGACAAATGCCCCCACTATCTCTGCAGCAACTTCCTTTAAAACCCTTGGATGCAGGCCATCAGGTCCTGGTGACTTCTCTGCCTTTAGTCCCATTAGTTTGTCAAATACTTTGTCCCTCGTGATAGAGACTGTTACAGAGGGCAGAATTTTTAATATGGCAGGCGGGCTAAGCAGGAGTGGTCGCGGAGTTGATTGCTGCCCGCGATCAGCTCTACGCCATCTTTTTACACGGGCAGGCCAATTAAGGCCAGCCCAGCATAAGATGTGACCAGTAGCGTTCAGCACTACCTGGGCAGGCAGAGGGGAGGAGGAAGAGTCAGGGCCAGCACTCTTTTGCATGCATCTCCCTGAGGCACGGAGCTGCCTCAAGGAGATTGAATCGATGTTTAAAAAATGAAATAAAAGGTTTAGAAATTAATTTAAACATGTCCCCTCATGATATGAGACATATTTTTACATTTATGAAATAAGTTTTAAAATCCACTAGTGGATGAGGTTTCCTAAAAAACTTGAAGGCCGCTTGGCCTTTTTGTCTGCCCCCCAACCTTAAGGTTGGATGGGCAATGTTTATAATAACCTTAATTAGATCCTTAACGGCCTTAATAGGCCGTTTATATATCGGTGGGCGTGCAGACGACTCTGGTGCATGCCTGCCGAGTGCAATATCGCACGTCATTTTACACATCGGCGTGTTGGGCCCACTCCCGCATGCCAACTGAAAAATTCTGCCCAAGATCTTTCCTCCCATTCGCTCCTTGCTTGTCTGATATCTTTGGGATATTTATAGTGTCCTCCACCGTGAAGACCAATGCAAAATATTGGTTTAAGTTATCTGCCATTTCCCGGTTCCCAGTTATGAATTCTCCAGTCGCATCCACCAAGGGTTCCACGCTCACTTTACTCTTTTTATATATCCGTGGAAGCTCTTGCTGTTTTTATATTTCTTGCCAATTTACTTTCATAATCAATTTTCTCCCTCTTTATTAGCTTTTTAGTCATCTGCTGCTGGTTCCTAAAAAAATCTCAATCCTTTGGCCTACCATTAGTTTTTGCCGCTTTGTATACCTTAGTTTTTGATTGGATACTCTCCTAGGCCACCTTTCTTAACCACGGTGGTTCATCCTTCTCACCGAGTCCTTGACCGGGATAAATTTTTGCTGAGCGTTATGAAGTATCTGCTTAAATGTCTGCCACTGCTCGGAAACTGACCTTCCCCTTAGTCTATTTTCCCAGCCTACTTTAGGCAACTATTCCTTAACACCTCTATAATTGCCCTTATTTAAGTTAAGCACACACACTGGTATGAGACCCGAGTTGCTTGCCCTCTTAACCCACACTGCAAGGTTGCACTGTTAGCTTGAACCATGGGGGAGACTAGTCCAAACTGGGACCTTGCAAGGGGCTGTTATCAACTGTGCTTGTGCACTACCTTCAACCTCTGCAAGCCCTTGCCCCTACTCCCCCAAGTCACCTCAACCACAGGGCAACCCTGGTGCCTCCCTCACAACAAGTCACCTCAACTGCAGGGTAGCCCTTGCACCCCCCCCACACGATTCAACCTTGAAATTCAACAGGTGACTCTCACAAGTGCTGCGCAACGTTACTGTTAACTCACCTCCGAGTCCCCCTCAAAGTGCAGCCGCCAAGTGCACACCTTACATATGCTATTGTGAAACAGATCAGCGTGCCTGGATGATCCAGCATGGGAGGATGATTCCAGTGGGATGGCCTTATAAATAATATGCAGATGTATTATGATGAGGTTGCCGCGTCCGATGGTGGGAAATGTGGCCCGCCATCGATGGGCTGAGCGGACAATCGCAAACTGGTTTTGTGACGTTGTGAAACCGATTTTTGGCTTTCTCACCCTGCATTAGAGTACTTTCTCCATTGGAGAAAGTGTGTTTATGCATTTAAAGCTATTAAAAAGTATGTCAGAGGATCCTGCTGTCATGATCTGAGCAGTGATTTAAAAACCCAAACTGTTGAAGTTTTGAAAATAATTGCCCATCTGTTCCTGAACTCCTTTGATTGATAGGACATCTGCTGTAGCTTTGAAAAAAAACTGGCCATCAGGTCCTTCAATTTCAAAAGGTTCCAAAATATTCAGTTCCAATTATTCATTGACACAGTTGTGACCACCATGAATGCTTGGCTGAATTCCAAAACTCAGCAGGGGGTTGTTTATATGGTTGTGAAGTGGACTGAGAGCTTTGTTTGATTGACAGTTTTATGGAGTTATAATAGGATTATCTATCCTTGATGTGGTCTTTGAATGGATATGTGCATATTTTTACAACGTTATGACTATTTAGGAGGAATTAAGCTTTTTATCAATACAAACTAGAGTTTTTCACTGGAGTATGCAAGGATGTGTGCTTGATTGACAGTTCTGAGTTTGTTAAAGGTCCAATGTCTTAAAATTCTATTTCAAAGGCTTCCTGTTGTTATTACATGGTTCATGGGGTCTATACATAGTAGAAACTGGGTACATGGCTGTGGAGGATACATGTGGGAGGGGGAACGGGAGGCATGGGTGGGGTATAGAGAAGCATGGAGGATGACATGTGAGGGCTAGGGGCCTCACAATCATATAGCGGATGGGGCCGATGTACCAGAAAACCGAGGTGGGCCTTCTAACCAGGCTGCCTCACTATTCATATGCCTCACTCACTGCCTTGGGCCTGCCTATGCAGGCAGCAGACCTGAACCTTGCCCATCTACATTTCACAGAGACAAAACACTGTGGGAGTGGCAGGACATGATGTGGCCAGGATTGCAAACTCAGGAAATGGCATGACTCACCGTTCCTGATGCTGAAAGATCCTGCTCCTTTTTTTGGTGAAGAGTTAAGTTTTAGGTAGTAATCTGGATACTTTTTCTGGACTGTTAAATATATTATAGACCTTGAATTATTTTCTTTCAATCGACTAGATTCAACAATGAGGAGCCTGAGCTTCTCCAGTCTTTCCCTATAGATCAATTTTTTGACGTAATATGGAATTTTGGGGCTTTTAGGTCTTTTCCCCATTATCTCCCGGTAAAAATTTGCCTTGTGTCTCAAATGATGAAAAATAGATGCAGCATTTGATATGAATGAGATATAAGGAAATTAAGTGGGACTGTAAAGATCACAGGTAAGATAGAGGCTTTCTAATGGGTTGACAGGGCGTACTGAAAGAAACAAAAATAAGGATAGATTTTTTTCTTCAGCCTGCAAACTATACTGCTTTCAGATCATGCTCATTGTCTGCACATCAAAGAGAGAATACAATCCTTCATCATGCATATGCACCAGCTGTTAATATTTACATGTTTCTCAATATGCAGCAGCACTGAACAAAATGAATTATTATGAGGTATTGATGGTTAATAATTTTCAGCACAAAAGATTTCTCGAGAAGTGTGAAGCTTTTTTGCGATGTATTCAATGGTCATTTCACTGAAATTATAAACAGGATGAATTTCATCACGTTAACAACTGGAATGAATTCTACTGTGAATTCCTTCAAATTTAATTTAAATATATACTGGCTTTCTTCCACCTTGCCTAAGTCGCTATTTTACAATATCATGACACATGCACCAACTGACACATACAGGAGTTTAAGGAGGACAAATTAAGTTCAAATTAAGGTGAACCAAACTGAAATTGCTCTCCACAGTTGAGAGTATTTGACACATTATGAAGCAATCATAGCCTAATCCTACTCTAGTGACTAACCATGCCTTGTATCACATCATCAATTTTAACTAGTCAAACATTACCTCATTTTCATTGTTCGTAATAGCCTCTTTGAAAAGCATTATTTTACATAACAAAAATGATATGTAACTTGGTTTAAATTCATCTGCATCTATGACATCTTACATAATAAAATATTTTATTCAAAGCACATTAAGGCAGCTCTTAACCATCAATCACAATATCTGGTCAATGTGAAGTTACTTTGTCCAGTATAGATCAATTCTACTCAATTTTAGCACCATAATCTTTCTGGGCCAAGAGATTCAGGCAAACAACAAACTGAACGTCCAGCAGTAAAAGAAAACCTCAAAACAATTGTACTTAATGCCCAATTAGTACGAAGTACAAGTCTCCAGAATTGTGCCATGTGCAATGTTACTTGTTCTAAAATCAAGGCAGAAACATGATGGAGCCTATTGGTGCTTACATGAAAGACGGTGAAATACTTGTTCAGCATAGAACAGAGAAAGCAAGACAAAGGTCAGGGAGGCAATGTAGCTTCTCCAGATCTGACATGAGACAGATTGGAGGACGCAGGGCCAAAGTTAGCAAATTTGGTCAAAAAGGCCACTTGGTCAAAACCCCAAAGTGAGGTATAACTCATTGTCTGCACATCAAAGAGAGAATACAATCCTTCATCATGCATATGCAACCTGTTAATATTTACATGTTTCTCAATATGCAGCAGCACTGAGCAAAATGAAGTATTATGAGGTATTGATGGTTAATAATTTTCAGCACAAAAGATTTCTCGAGAAGTGTGAAGTTTCACGTTTGTAACAACATGAATATCACTAAAGAATATTTAATTGAAATACAGTCACAGACAGCATATGGACATCTAAGCACATCTTTATAACTCAATACTGAAATCATGGGCAAAAATTTCCCCCTGTTGTGGAGGTGAACCTGATTGGGGCTGCGCCGCCATTTTACGTGTGATACTCGCCTGGAAATGCTTGGGGGGGTGCGGGGGGGGGGGTCCGTGAATCAGGGCCTGTGCTCTTTTGTGCACTTAAACGTTTCATGGAACCTCCTCCATGGGCGGATGAGGTTTCATGAAAAATGCGAAGGCCGCCTGGGTTCTTCGCCTGCCTGCCAACCTTGAGGTTGGACAGGCAGCTCATTTAATTATTTCAATTAGTTTTTAACAAGCCTTAATAGGCTTTTGATAGGTTCGGCGGGCGCGCAGAAATCTAAATGATGCGCAGTGACATTGGGACGCCCGCCCAACATCATTTTATGTGTCAACGAGCCTGCCCCCGCTCACCAACCCGAAAATCCTGCCCCATAAAACCATCTGCTTTATTTATATGGTATCTATGGTGAGCATTTGGCTTAATTTTACATTTCAGAATTTCACTGCATCGCTACAAATTTAAGAAGGAGAGATTCTGAATGTTTAACCGGAGTAAATTCTGGAATGTGTTTGCTGTTGACCCCACTAAACCTACCAGGTTCAAGAGAAGGCTATAATTTAAATAAAGTTGGCGAGCACTCATGTCAGTAGATGTACAAACTGGGCACTACCTGCCAGATGAAGGAGGGATGCATTTGGCCTATTTATATTCTTACCTCCAGGAATTCAGGCCATGGACCAGCTTGGGTTGGCCCCACATTCTTTGAGCCTGCTTTCATTCAGCTTGCTGATAACTTGTGAGGCTAATGACATAGGAACATCCAGCCTGGGACCCTGATAATATCTTATGTTATACTGTTAGCTTGGTTTGAGATGGGCAGAGGCTTCAACTGGAACAAGGACCTGTGCAAACTGCTGGGGAAGGCCCAGGGTGTGCAAAAAGGGTCACAGATTTTCAGCTCCATTTATTGGGCCAGCCAGCTGTCAAGTCACAATTTTAAAGACATCAAGCCAGCTGTTACTTCAGTTATTATAAAACTATTTACATGTCTCAAAATTGTTGCTGTTCTGCCATTGATTCAAAACAAGTTAAACTGAAGGACACATGGCCTACCAGCTTCTTCAAATAATGAGTCTCACCAGAAGATAATTGAATGCTTCTCGAACAATGACAGTGGTTTGGACACTGCCTTGAACAACGGAGATAAAACAAATATTTGAAAATTACTCCATAAGGAGTAAATTAGTCTCATCCACAAAGCTTTCTTGCAAAAGACTAGACCGTCCACTCTCCATGGTCTTTCAGTAAATCTCACCATGTGATGATTGGACTTATTTGGGGTCCTTGTTAGAAATTAGGAATAGATAGAAATCAGGAATAGGGTTTCAATATGCATCTATAGATATAAAATTAGCTTGAAATAGGTAAAGGACTTGGTTAGTGCTTTGTATTCAATTTTACTGGAAATTCTTAAGGTCTCACTATCATGGAAGCCAGGTGAGACAAATCATTATTCTTAAATAAGGCTGGCTAGTTTGAACTAAAAGCCATTGTTGGAACAAGTGGTATGAAGCTGTGTTAGGCTTTTCATCTAACTTTGATTAACTAAGATGCCTGCTGAAGTACATGTATCCAGTAGTACGTGGAAACATTAGATATGCCTGCAGTGAACAACAGCCCGGTTCACCAGCCTGATAAAGGGTAAGAACAGCTGCACTGAATGCCATTGTGAATACTTGTTATCAGCCCTCATGAACTGGTCAAGGCATTAATAACTGATAGTGGAATGAATGAAACTCTTTTGGAGAGTTGGTGTGATACCAGAAATGGAATGTTATGGGAGGAGGGGAAGGCAGCTCGAGAGGTGATAAGGAAGAAATTAGGTCAGAATTACCAAATATGGCCATGTGATTTCTGCAAAGCTCCAAAAGAGTAAAGGCAGGTGATTGATATCAAAGGCTTCAACCCAAAACTTAGACAAAGAACTTGACACCTAATATGGTATTTTGAAGTAAAAGTAAATCTTTATAGGGTCAAGCCTTGTCAATAATTCATCCATGCATCCAACCCTGAAAAGGGTGTCAAATACGAAACTTTGATAAAGTTCGTTACAGTGGTTACGGTGGAAAGGACTCTGAAGGAAGATCCCAGTTAAACCTTTCTGAGAGGTTTGCGAAGTTGGGAAGACCTGAGCACTGAGAAGAGAAATGAAAGAAAGAAAGAGCTGTTCATGCATGTCAGTCTTAAACTCTAATTAAAAACTCAACATTCCACCATATTGGTTGCACTTGAATCCTGACTGATTGGTTAGATAGTGATAACTCTCAAGTAACTTTCTAAGTTCAACTTACAGTACCTTTTAAAAAGAGTAAAATTCTCACAGTCTGAAACTTGTCCAATCTGTCCTTGCCCCTGCCCTTTATTATCAACAATGCTGCATGTTTGCTGGAAGTTTTGGCAGTTTGGGTGGGGGCGGGGGGGGGTGGGGGTGGGGGGGGGGGGGGGGGGGGGGGGGGGTGGTGCGGTGTTGGGGTGGGAAAGTGCCGAAACATGAAATTTCCTCAGAGCTGCAGCTGCTTTGCTGCCATAGCTTTCTCAGCACAGCAGCTGAAGTTATGTTTATTAGCCAAGTTACAGTGGGGGAGTGGGAGCAGCTCCGAGCAAATTCCCAGTCATAATATTTCAGCACTCAGTCTCAGAGACAATAAAGTTGCCGCTGCTCCAGTTAAACCACTAAAAGGTGAAGAGAGAATTTCAGTCCATAAACAAACTTGTGAAAACATTCCACTGCACTGTGAGTCTTCAGACTGCAGAACGTACAGGAATCAAAGTGCAGCTATTATGTTCACTTTATTGATAGGTTGAACTGATTTAGCCTTTCCTTTAAGTGTAATGACTCACTGTGACTCAGTCTGCTGATTCTTTGGCTAACATGATAAATACTGAACAAAAACAGAATTACCTGGAAAAACTCAGCAGGTCTGGCAGCATCGGCGGAGAAGAAAAGAGTTGACGTTTCGAGTCCTCATGACCCTTCGACAGAACTTGAGTTTGAGTCCAGGAAAGAGCTGAAATATAAGCTGGTTTAAGGTGTGTGTGTGGGGGGCGGAGAGATAGAGAGACAGAGAGGTGGAGGGGGTTGGTGTGGTTGTAGGGACAAACAAGCAGTGATAGAAGCAGATCATCAAAAGATGTCAACGACAATAGTACAATAGAGCACGTAGGTGTTAAAGTTAAAGTTGGTGATATTATCTAAACGAATGTGCTAATTAAGAATGGATGGTAGGGCACTCAAGGTATAGCTCTAGTGGTTTTTTTTTTTATTTTTTTTCAATAATGGAAATAGGTGGGAAAAGGAAAATCTTTATAATTTATTGGAAAAAAAAAGAAGGGGGAAACAGAAAGGGGGTGGGGATGGGGGAGGGAGCTCACGACCTAAAGTTGTTGAATTCAATATTCAGTCTGGAAGGCTGTAAAGTCCCTAGTCGGAAGATGAGGTGTTGTTCCTCCAGTTTGCGTTGGGCTTCACTGGAACAATGCAGCAAGCCAAGGACAGACATTTTTTGTTTTTATGATAAATACTGAAGTGTAAATCAAAATGACTAATTTTAGCTTACAGCTCCATTCTTTAAAATCAGAGCCTCAGGCACTGCATTCTTGATACAGAAGTAAGCCATATTCTCACAGCGTGGATGAATAACTAGATTCCCATAAAGGGAGTGATACGGTAAAGTTCAAGGGCTCTTTGTCTCTCAGTCGTTTTCCTTGTTTGGGCAAATTTAGTTAGTTCTTAGGTGACACACAACAAAAGGATACTGCACATCAATGGGGAAGCTTATCTTGAGGCCCTGTTGGAAGTCCACCTCATACAAAATGATCAGATAAGCATAGCAATCAAATATTTATAGCAGTAGCAATCATTCATATCCATTCTTATCAATTTCAACCAAATTTTCTTGGGGAAGGTGGTTGAATCAGTAAAAATGGGTTTCCTCCTAAATTTTGGAAATCCTCTAAAGCTTTTCATTGTTTTCATTCAGATTTGAGGATTACTTCTATTGCATCCATGACGTTGACACATATATAGTATGCCATGTGCACTGTAATGTCACAAATGTGATGCACATATATCTCAAAGTCCATTCTTTTTTTGTCAAGAAAAGAAACAATGGCTGTACAATTTGTTTTGGTCCTGCTCTAAGATCACTAATTCTTAGCTGGGTGGAGAGCATGGATAGTAATGCATTGCCAGAGTTACCATATTGTCAATCTCCTGAAGACAGACATCATCATTGAAGTCTGATACAGGTCACACAACCAAGACTTCACTATTAACCTCCACTCATGATGGTGGGAGAAGGTTGAGGAGGAGGTTAAACAGTTAAATACGAGAAATGTGTCCTCAAAACGTGTGATGCTACTTTATGCCGCTACTTTGTGATGGTAGATATTGGGAGAGTGGGACACACTTCTTTAGCATACTTAAATTGGGCTCCCATAGTGCAATCAGGAACACAGTTTAAAATTGACTTTGCTGCGCAGGCTTCTAAGGGTGGCAACATCCAGCAGCAAAATGGAGGTGGGAGCTGCCAGCTACACAATCTAGCTGCCTTTTCAGCGCTCTTTGTGGGCCAGGAGGTGGAGTAGGAGTGCTACTTTTAGGCTCCTCAAGGGAGCCTTTATCTTTCCACAGTCCCAAGTGCCGGCCTCGCCTCCTTCCCCCCACCCCACTGATGCCAGCCCTCCCAATTGCTGAGGTTTCTCCCTCCTTTGAGTGCTGGGGACCATCCCCAAGTGTCCCTGGCTGTGGCCTCCTGCCACTGGTATTCTCTCCTGGCTGCTGGTTAGGGTTTCAATCACGTCAGTGGGGGGAGGAAATGGAACAAAACCTGGCATTAAGTTTGATAGGACCGCCAATCCTCAACTTTGCCAACTTCTTCAACCATTTCCATTCACTATCCTTCCCAGATTTCAGAGTCCATGGGATTGTTCATCCAAATCAATCTCCAAGATTGGCACAATGGTGTACAGGCTGGGGGGAGTTCTCAGTGTTGACTCTGGACCCATGAAGTCTCATGGCAACAGGTCAGACATGGGCAACAGATCTTCCTGCTGATTAGCATCTACTACCCTCCCTCAGTACTCCTCCATGTTGAACACCACTTGGAAGAAGCACCATGGGTGGCAAGGGAGCAGCATGTACTCTGGGTGGGGGATTTCAATGCTCATCATGAAGAATGGCTCAGTAATACCACTACTGGCCGAGTCTAAACAACACCTGCGGCAGATGGTGGGAGAACCAATGAGCGGCAAAAAACGATTTCACCTCATCCTCACCAATCTACCTGCCACATATGCATCTATCCATGACAGTACTGGCAGGAGTGAACACTGCACAGTCTTGGCTTGTGGAGACAAAGTCCCATCTTTACTTGCAGGACACCCTCCATCATGTTTTGTGGCACTATTGCCATTACAAATATGATAGACTCAGAACAGATCAGCAGCTCAAAACTGAGCATCCTTGAGGTGCTGTGGGCCATCAGCAGTAGCAGAATTGTACTCAGCCATAAACTGAAACTTCATGGCCCCTCACTCTAACATTACCATTAAAATATGGGACCAAAACCAAAATATTGGGGATGCTGGGATTCTGAATGAAAAATAGAAAATGTGCAGAAAATGCTCAGCAGGTCAGGCAGCAACTATGGAGAGAGAGAGATATAGAGCGCTATAAAACTGAAACTTTAACTCTGTTTCTCACTCCACAGATACTACCTGACCTGACAAGCATTTCCAGCATTTTCTATTTTTAAGTCAGGAGATCAAACCTGGTTCAATAAAGATTGTAGGGGAACATGCCAGGACATCTAAAAATGAGATGCCAACCTTTTTTTAATTTATTTATTCGTGGCATGTGGACATCGCTGACTAGACCAGCATTTATTGCCCATCTCTAGTTGCCCTTAAGAAAGTGGTGGTGAGCTGCCTTCTTGAACTGCTGCAGTACTGTTCAGGAGGAAGTTCAAGGATTTTTACCCAGCGAGAGTGAAGGATTGGCAAAATATTTCCATGTCAGGGCGGTGAGTGACTTGAGCGGGAACTTTGGGTGGTGGTGTTCCCATCTACTGCAGCCCTTGTCCTTCTAGATGGCAGTAGGCGTGGGTTTAGAAGGTGCTGTCTGAGGAGTCTTCCTGCAGTGCATCTTGTAGATTGTACACACTGCTGCTACTGTGCGTTGGTGGTGGAGGGAGTAAATGTTTGTGGATGTGGCACCAATCAAGCAGGCTGCTTTGTCCTGAATGGCGTCAAGCTTCTTGAATGCTGTTGGAGCTGCACTCATCCAGGCAAGCGGAGAATATTCCATCATACTCCTGACCGGTGCCTTTTAGATGGTGGACAGGCTTTGGGGAGTCAGGAAGTGAGTTACTCATTGTAGGGTTCATAGCCTCTAATCTGTTCTTGTAGCCACAGTATTCATATGGCTGGTCCAGTTCAGTTTCTGGTAATGGTAACCCCCCAGCATGTTGATAGTGGTAATGGTAATGCCATTGAATATCAAGGAGCAATGGTTAGATTCTCTCTTGTTGGAGCTGGTCAATGCCTGGCACTTGTGTGGCACAAATGTTATTTGCCACTTGTCAGCCCAAGCCTGGATATTGTCCAGTTCCTGTTGCATTTCTACATGGACTGCTTCAGTATCTGAGGAGTTGTGAATGGTGCTGAACATTATTCAATCATCAGTGAACATCCCTACTTCTGACCTTATGATAGAGGGAAGGTCATTAAGGAAGCAGCTGAAGATGGTTGGGCTGAGGACACTAACCTGAAGAACTCCTGCAATAATGTCCTGGAACTGAAATGATTGACCTCCAACAACCACAACCATCTTCCTTTGTGCTAGGTATGACTACAAACAGTGGAGAGATTTCTACCTGGTTCCCACTGACCCCAGTTTTGCTAAGGCTCCCCGATGCCACACTCAGTCAAATGCTGCCTTGATGTCAAGGCCAGTCTCTCTCACCTCACCTTTGAAGTTCAGCTCCTTTGTCCATGTTTCAACCAAGGTTGCAATGAGGTCAACCTGGAGAAGCTACAACACAGGACCACATGCATGCCAAATAGCAGTAACAGAATGCTATTCAGAGCTAAGTGAATCCACAACTAACAGATCAGATCAAAGCTTTGCACTCCTGCCACACAGAGTCATGAAGGTGAAGAATTAAACAACTAACAAACATCCCCACCCTCAATAATGGCAGAGCCCAGTACGTCAGTGCAAAAGACAAGACTGAGGCAAATGTAACCGTCTTCAGCCAGAAGTACCAAGTTGATGATCCTTCTTGGCCTCCTCTTAAGGCCCTCATTGTTATTGATGTCAATCTTCAGCCAAGAAACAACTGAATGTACTGGATTCACCCTAGGCTATGGGTCCCGACAACATCCTGTAGTCCTGATGACTTGTGCTCCAGAACTAGCCATGTCCCTGCCAACCTGCTCTAGTACAGATACAACACTGGCATGCAATCGACAATGTGAAAAATTACCCAGGTATGTCCTGTCCAGAAAGAACAGGATAAATCCAAACTTGCCAAATTACTGAGCCATCAGTCTACTTCCAATCATCAGCAAAGCAATGGATGTTGTCATCAATAGTGCCATCAAACGGCACTTACTCAACAATAACCAGCTTATCGATGCTCCATTTGAGTTCTGGGTTCTGGCAGGGCCACTTGGCGCCAGACCTCTTACAAACTTGGTCCAATCATCGAAGAAAAGGATGAATTCCAGAAGTGAGGTGAGAGTGACAGCCTTTTGACAACAAATGCTGCAGTTGATTGAGCATGGCATGAAGGAGCCCTAACAAAATTAAAGGCAATGGGAATCCATGGGAAAACTTTCCACTGGTTGGAGTCATGCTGAATACAAAGAAAGACGGTTGTGGTTTTTGGGCGCTGATCATGTCAGCACCAGGACACCACTGCAAGAGTTCCTCAGAGTGGTCTCCTAGGCATAACCATCTTCAACTGCTTCATAAATGACCTTTCACCCAACGTAAGATCAGAAGTGGCAATGTTCACTGATAGCACCGTGTTCAATACTATTTACAACTCCTCAGATACTGAAGCAGTCCAGGTCCAAATGCAGCAAAACCCAGACAACATTCAGGCTTAGGCTGATAAGTGGCAAGAAACAATCATGCCACACAAGTGGCAGCTAATAACCTGAACCAGCCATATAAATACTGTGGCTACAAGGGCAGGTCAGAGGCGGGCAATTCTGCGGCAAGCAACTCACCTCCTGATTCCCCAAAGCCTGTCCACCATCAAGAAGGCAGGAGTATGAGGGAATACTCTCCACTTGCTCCAATAATACTGAAGGCGCTCGACACCATCCAGGACAAAACAGCTTGATTGATCGGCGCCCCTCCCACCAACTTAAACATTCACTGCCTCCACCACCGACACAGTGGCAGCAGTGTGTACCAACTACAACAAGGGTGGGGAACCTTTTCCTTATTGTGGGCCATTCATACATAGACAAAATCAGTTGCAGGCCATACACACAAAAACCAGCAGTGTGGGTGGAGCTTTAGTACATAAAACTTTATTGTCAACTTGTAATCTGCTGATTTGAGCCTTTCCCACAGAACAGCAACCATAGTCAAGGATAATGGGCCGAATCATCCTAGATTTGCACTAAGTGCGGTAGTGGGCGGGAAAAAGAATGTTTTACCCGCCAGCTGCAATGGTAGCTTTTCACGACATATCATGTCAATCCAGCCTTGTTAATCATACATTCCAAGGAAACATGCCATTTCGATGGTAGGCGGGCTCTCATTTGCCCGCCATGCCATCACCTCGCTGCTTCCTCACGCCGAGTGCCATATTTAAAGTGCAGCTGTGCACACACCTTTCAGGGCTTCCAGCCCAGGGGCTGCTGCAAAGAAGACATGGCCCCAAAAGCTAAGAAGACTGCAGCTTCTCGGTTCCATGACGCTTTCTTGGAATGCCTTTTGGATGCCGGGGAGGCTTGCCAGGATGTCCTCTACCCCCGCTCTGGCCTCAGGAGGTCCAGCATTCTCACTGCTCTGGCTTGGTAGGCAATGGCAGTGGTGATCAGTGCCAATGCTGCACAGAAGAGCTTGGCCATCCAATACAGATAGAAGGTGAATGATCTCATCCATGCTGCAGGGTAAGGCAGCCATCTCATCACTCTAAACTCACACACTCAAGCCCATCACACATTCACTGGCATCTCACACTGTCAGCTCAAGGGACATCACCACTCACTCTCTCACACACACCCTCACATCTCTGCCTGGCTTCATCTTCTCTGGAGATCGCCTCCTCAGCCCCACCCATCTTGAGGCCTGTTGCACAGATCAACTTGTGCCTCTATACACATCTTGGGATATCCCCTTTCCCCAGTACAGCCCTCGCCCTGCAGCCATTGGAAAGCAAGCAGCCTTATGTCTGGACTGGTAGGTAGAGACCTGCCCATGAACCACCCTAAAGTGATGTGGTGCTATCTGTGAAGCCAGGTGCTGCCCAAAGCAAGGTAGGCAAACAAACCTCAAAGTCCCGAGCAAAGTGCAGCTCACCAGGTGCACGTTGCTTACGTACAGTGAAAGTCATCAGTGAAGGTCGTAAATGTGATTGCTCCGGGGGAGGGGGAGGTGCGAGATGATTCCGGCAGGCTGGGCTTATAATGAGATGCAGATGTATTACAATGAAGTTCCCAACGTCTGATGGGAGGAAAGGCAGTCTGCCATTCACGGGCAGAGCTGATGATTGCAAATTGGTTTCATGACGTTGTGAAACCAATTTTTGGCCTCCTCACCATATTGTCCGCTCACAGCGCCAAACACACTCACCGCCAATGGGTCTGGAAAATTCCACCCATTTTTTCTCAGCATTCCAGGTGTCTGTCATTCTTTTTGTTTTAGATGGCAAGTTTCCCAACCCAAAAGTCCAGCACTATCCTAAAGTTCACCTGGGACTGAATTGTTCGCATGCACCATCGTGGTCAGTTACAGAGACAAACAAGCAGCCACGCTGTCATGACGGGTTTGCACAGATTGCACTAAAAATAACATCTGAGACAACAAAAAAAAACATTTAGGCAATAGGAAGATCTAGTACCATATTCAGATTCTACACAAAACATTTGAGCTAATTTTAATTTTTAGAAATTTTGCCCTGGACCAGATGAAATTGTGCAATGGACCAGATCTGGCCCACAGGCCAGTTTCCCCACCCCTAATCTGCAACAACTTGACAATCTTCTTCAACAGCACTTTCCAAACCTGTGTCCTTTACCACCTAGAATGGCAAGGGACGCAGACGCAAGGAGACATCTACAAGCTCCTCTCCAGTTCCATCCTGACTTGGAAATGTATCACTGTTCCTTCACTCTCGCTGGGTCAGAATCCTGAACTCCCTTCCTAACAGCACTGTGGGTGTACCTACACCACAAGCTGCAGTGGTTCAAGGTGGTGTTCACCACCATCTTCTCAAGGGCAATTAGGGATGGGCAATAAACGCTGACCATGAACAAAATGACAAAATAGGCCTAATCTTTCGGTGCTACTGCGAGCTAGGCAGCACTGTCCACGTTTATCCAGACCCAGAGTGCCAATTTCACAAGTGGGCTTTTAATGCTTCTTAGTCTGTAGAAATACTTAGTACAAGGTTACAAGCATGACTGTGAGTTCAGTCAATGGACCTTCCTAAAGCTGGCTAGACAGAGGCAGATTGAAAAATTAATTCTGTCTCCATCTGGATCCAAAATGGCAACCTGAAACCAAATGCTGCTCAAAGAACAGTTTAGTTTCATCATAGGCAATATTTATGGTCAGTAACAGAAAGTAAAGCCTCCCCCTGGCAGCAATTCACTGCCTTGGACTTCAAAAGTATGCGATTGTTTAAACCACAGGACACCCATGTCACTGTTGCCACCCAAGGCAATTTTGGGCTATAGAGGGTAGAATGGTCTGCAGCCTTCCACACACCCACTTCTAAATGGATGCACTGCTAGCATTTAAAGGTTGGGGACGGGGGAGGGTGGTGAAATTTGATCTCTTTCAAAAGCTCCCAACCCTCGGAAGTCACTGTGTTAAAAAGGTATAGCCCTGCTAAGTTTGAACCCAGGAGAAATTGAGAGCATGTCAAACCAAAACCCAATCTACTGGTTCACATGGATATTAAAGATCCAAAGAATTGCAGAGCAATTCTCCCAGCGTTCCAGTCAACAAGCTCCCTTAAACTTAAACAGAGATTTTTTTTAAAAATGACTGTTAGCAAGATAAATTGGCCAGTTAAAGTACTCCATTTTATTGAAGCATTTTGGGATGTGTGTGAAAGATGCGATGAGGTTCCAAATAATAATCCAAATATTATATTTGCCACTGGGTGCAACAAAAGTTGGATTAGCAGCTTTTAACAAATGTTAACAGAGCAGTACAGCTGGGGGCACCACTGCAAGGTAAATGCACTACACATTACCTGCGGGATCGTCCCACATTAGCACTAAGTGCAGTAGCGGGCAGGAGAAAATATTTTTCCCACCAGCCGCAATAGCGGCTTTTCACATCGTATTGTCCAATCCCGCCTCATTAATCATGCATTCCCAGGAAACACGCCGTTTCGAGGATGGGCGGGCTCTCATTCCTTCTGCGTGTAGATCAGCAAGCAAGGTCACCAATCCAGAATGGGAGGCAGTGGTCAGTGCCAATGCCGCAAAAAAGAGGAGAGCCGCCCAGTGCCACAAGAGGATGAATGGTCTCATTGGTTCCTCCAGGGTAAGTCACTCTTCTCATCACTCTCAACTCACACACTCACAAATCCATCACACATCCACAGGGATTTCACACCTCAAGGGACAACACTAACTCTCACACACATCCTCACATCTCCATCTGGCTCATATCCTCTGGCGCTTGCATCCTTATCCCATCCATGTCTCTGCTCACCACACAAACATTCCATCTAATGCCATGTGTCCTGCTCACACTCTCTCCATCTGTTTTCATGCAGGAGAAGCAGGCTCACAGTAGCAGGGAGAGGTCCCAGACCGGGGGTGAGGTGGCCGCAATTAGGCCCCTCAATCACTTTGAGGAGCGTGCCATCGCAATGATTGGTGAGGTTGGCGGTGAACACCCATGGAAAGATCCCGCACCACATCATCCCTCTCTCAATGCAAATGAGTGCTCTCTCTCCTGTTTTTGACTCTGCTGCCTTGCACTAATTAACTCTACTTTGGTTCACAGGGACTCTGCCAAGCAATCGACACCCTCGGCCAGTCAATCCCTCAGCTCCATCCACGTCCTCACCCCCAGCCAAGAAGACACCTCCTCCATTGAAGAGCTGGAAATAAGCAGCCTGGAAGACTTGTCACAGCGCTTACCAACACCCTGCACCAGCGCAGAGACACACACCTCGGTGGGATCTAGACCAGGCTCGGGTCCACAATCTGGTGGTCACTGCATGGACACATGTCTGCAGCAGGAGGAGGCAGGTTCAGCTGAGCTCCCTGGCACTCGGAAGGTGCTGAGGAAGAGGCATCTGTGAGATCCGAGTCAGATAATGAGCCTCTGGATTCAGCCTTCTGGCTCATCATGGAGACTCAGCAGAAGGTGGAGGAGCTTCACACACAGCTGTTGGAAGCCCTCAACAGAGTGGCATGCAAGACGGAGGAGTGCATCCACCTGCTCTCTGATGAAGTGCCCGCATGTGTGCGTATGGAGGTCTCCATGGGAAGGATGGCATATGCCATGGAGGCCCTGGTACAGAAGGACACAGAGATGCGCACAGACCTGCACTCCATCATGGTAGCTATGGGTGAGTTCCTGAATTGGCAACACAAGAGGGAAAAAGGGCACCATGACATTCCTCTAGGTGCTCCTTCCCCTCAAGGAGTCAGGCCGGGGCTCTCGGGCACCTGAAGGGAGGAGGAGAGGCAGCTGGGACACCCCTGGGTCATCCGCTCTGGAATTTCAGAGGCTGTCCTCTCCCTCTGAGTCCCCTTTGCCTGCGACCCCTCATCCTCATCCTCTGTCACCACAGAGGGAACAGCTGGCCCACAGGAGGACAGCCAAAGCAAGCCAGGGCCCCCAACGCCTCAGCTCTCCAGAGGACCCACACCAAAGTCATCAGAGGCAACAGGGCCAACCATTGCACAGGCTGTCTCCACCCCTGCGGCAGATGTCAGGGCAGCACCTGCAAGTTTAAGGCGTAGAAAAGTTAAGAAACTCTGACCACAATTGGTTGTACTAGTGAACACATTGTGTCACTTTACAATCTGAAAATGTATTCGCTTTCAAAGGATAATGTGTAATGGTGTGTTTCAACTTCATTTACAGGCTTCGCAAGTCAGCCCCTTGCATCCCACACACACTCCCTCCCCACCGTCACCTACCAGACATAACCCTTTTCTTCTGGGGATGTCCAGGTAAATGTGCACATTCCCTACATTGCTGAAAATCCCATCCCCATACACATTAACCTCCCCAGCCTCTTCCTTCCTACACTAAGGGTCTTTGATTGCCTTCGAGGCCCAACCACCTTTGCCATCTCTTCTACTGATACCATCACACCCTCACCCTCCCACCCTAGCGCCTCACTCTGCCCTCAGTCGTTTTCACCATTTCCACCTACCACACCCACCCTCAATTCACTCCCCAGGAGATAAGTCATTGACTCCACAGAGCCCTCCATTGAACGTTCACCTGGAAATCCCCTCCTCTGGACTCCTTCTCCTTTGGGACTCCTTCCCCCAAGACTCATCACCCCTGCCAGACTCCTTTCCCCCATCCCTCCCTTAGTCCTTCCCCTTCCTGACTCCTTCCTCCACCCTTACTCTTAAAGTTTTCTGGACTGCTTCCTCCAGCCTTACCTCTACCTCCAGCCTTACTCCTTCCTGACTCCATCCTTCAGCCTTACTCCTTCCCCTCTCCAGACACCTTCCTTTTCTGGAGTTGATCCCCCACCGAACTCCTTCCCTCACACCTTCCTCCCCCCTTTACACCCATCTCCCCAGTTGCCTTATTCTTCCCCTCCTCCCTCCCCCTCCCCCGTACTCCCTCCACACCCTCCCAATCTCATCCCCAGCCTCACACCTTCGTTGCCCCAATCCCAACCTCAGCCCTCTGACACACCTTCCTCTCCCACCCCACAGTACATCTTCCTCTCCCAAACACAGCTGGTTCTTCCTCTCTACTCCTCAGTGATCATCCGTTGCAGACCATGGCCAAGACACTGAGCAAACTCTCAATGGTGACTTTCCACCTTCCATGAGCTGCTTCGCAGCAGAGCCATGACCATGAGAATCCATCCAGCATGCCATGGACATTCTTCCAGGGTCCCATTGCTGTCGGGCTCCAGCATCTTCTGCTCCTCAGATGCCCGCGATGTGAGCAAGGCCCTGACAGTAAGCCCCAACTTCTGCGCATCACACTCGTCAAGACGTGTTCTGCACCAGCGAGTGTTCCTGCCAATGTGCTCGGATGATTCAGCGGGCGGCATATGATTCCGGTGAGCTGGCCTTATAATGATACACAGACGTATTACAATGAAGTTCCCGATGTCCAACTGCGGGAAACACAGCCCGCCATTGACGGGAAGAGCGGATGATTGCAAACTGGTTTCATGACTTCGTGAAATTGATTTTTGGCCTTCTTGCCATATTGTCCGTTCACGTCACCAAACACGCTCGACGCCAGCGGGCACAGAAAATTCCATCCTGTGTCCATTAATACTCCCTCATGCCCTTTTCCTGTCCTAACATTTCCTGTCCAATGTGATTCTTCTTCAGAACTGGGTTTGTTATAATGATGCCGTTCCTTTGGCGATTTATTATTGTCAGAATTAACAATTAATGCAAACAATTTGCCTTTTTCCTGAAGATTTCAACCCATAAAAAATTGCTTTGATATCATGCTGCCTGGTTACACTACAAAAGATGTTTAGCTTACAACTGGTTCATGGAATCATTCTGTTATTTTGATCAAGTTGGTGGTTCCTAAGGGAGAGTCTACTATGTGGTTTCCACTGTGTAATTAAAGCAATGGTTTTATTTATTTTTAAGTTTGTTTTGTCGCAGATTATACACCATGGGCTGACAGCAATGCTTAATATTGCAGAAGTTTAAAAACATATACACTTCATGCAGGACCCAGCTTTACTCTCTATTGACAATCTCACAACCTCAATATGAATTATTTTGTGTGTGTACTCTTAAGTCTTTGGCTACAAAAGATATGGCAAAATTAGAAACATCTCTGCCATTTGGCTGCTGAGCAACTAATGGTTCTTAATCCAAAAGAAAGCCAGGCCTCAAGTTCCAAGCTCAAGACTGCCGGTCACTTTAACTTACTTTGCTTAGAGTTTCCTCCCTAAGTTCCTCACCAGATTGCCAGCTGAAGGCAGATTGACAGATTGAGAACATTGTGTTCTTCCCTTTCATTTGTAAAGTTATGTGATTTCAGTTGCACCAGTAGCACAAAGGTCCATCACAGATAACTTGTGAAAATCAAGGCAGCCCACCTCATATCACTAGCTGTAACTAAATCACTTAGTATGCATTACTGCTGGAATTCTGAAATAGGCATAAATCTATAGTTGAGTGTGAACAATTGCATAGCAGTTTTCCCCCACACAAGCTAACAGAGGTCAAAACCGAAACATTATTAGTTGAAGTTCACATTACTGGCATATTCTATAAACATATTCCAAAAGCATCACAGTGTGATCTGGAACATTGATTGCCACCTATACTTATGAAACATCTCACCATTAAGGATATCATCACCAATAGGAATGATCAAATGTCTCCTCATAACAACTTTGGACTTTCTAAGGCCATGAACAAGAAATGCTTGGTGCAGTGAAAACAATGCCAGACGATTCTTTGGAGGACATTTACAGATAACAGTAATGGTCCAGAGAAGCAGTGCTTGGTACAGATACAAAAAATCTCTGCACATTGCTGACTCCAAAAGTTTAAGCATCATGGCCACATCAGGGGGGAAAAAAAACAATCCACTATAAGCGTCATATCCAGCAACATTAACCACAGGATATATTGTTTTTCATCCTTTAGCTAAGGTTTGAATCTTGCAGCTGTGAGGAAGGAAATGCACCAATATTTCATAGTTTGAGATTAATGGAAGTTTGACCCTATCTATACAGAAATGACAGGAACTTCCTGGGGATTCTCCAGATTGGCCATTGTAACTTCAGCAAAGAATGAGTGGAAAGCCTGGAGACACCGCATAACAGGATTTCTGATCTTCTGCCCAAGTGATGGCGGTTAAAACCCCAACAAATTCCCAGTGCCATGATGCTTCATCCATAAGATCATAAGAAATAGGAGCAAAAGTAGGCCTTTTGGCCCTTCCAGTCTGCTCCACCATTCAATAAGATTATGGCTGATCTGACTGTGGCCTTAACTCCACTTTCCTGTCTGACCCCATAACCCTCAACTCCCTTGTAGATCAAAAACCAGTGTAACTCTGCTTGAATATATTCAATGACCCAGCCTGTGCTGCTCTCTGTGGCAGAGAATTCCAAAGGATAACGACCTTCTGAGAGAAGAAATTCTTCCTCACCTCGGGTTAAATGGCTGACCCCTTATTTTAAAATAGTGCTCCTTAGTTCTAGAATCCCCCACTAAGGGGAACATCCTCTCAGCATGTACACTGTCAAGCCCCTTCAGAACCTTATATGTTTCAGTAATATCACCTCTCATTCTGCTAAACTTCAATAAGTGTAGGTGCAATCTGCTTAACCTTTCCTGAGAAGACAACCCCTTCATCCCAGGAATTAGCCTAGTGAACCTCCTCTGAACTGCACCCAATGCAAGTATATCTCTCCCTAAGTAAGGAGACCAAAACTGTACAGTGCTCTAGGTACGGACTCACCAATGCCCTGTACAGCCTTAGCAAAACTTTCCTACTTTTCCTTCCCTCTTGCAATAAAGGCCACAGGTAAGATAACATGTATTTGTACATACATCTGCCAAATTAAAAGACTGGTTTATAATGCTAAAGGATTTAGCCCAAAAAGGTGAAGGAAAAAATTTAGTAAATTCAGGATATCGAAAATGAAAGCAGAAAATGGGGGAACTACAGAGCATGATCTGTTTGCATCTGAAAAGTGAAGAAAAAGACAGGCTAATGTTTACTCAGCTCTACCTCACCCTCACCACCTTTCTCATCCCATCCACTGCTGCTACATTGTCAGACTGCTACAACACAGAAAATACTGTGGATTCTTGTCTGACATCTGGTTCTAGATGAGCCAGAACTTCTTGCAATTAAACGTTGAAAACACAGACGCCATCGTTTTCGGTCTGAAGCTCCATCTCCTCACCACTGATCCCATTCCTCACACTGCTAAGTGGCACACACTAAACCAGATTATTCTCAATCCTGCCATCCTGTTTGAACTGAGCTTTCAACTCCACATACCCTCCGTCACAAAATCACCCACTTCTGCCTCTACATCGTCGTCTGTCCCCACTGTTTCCTCAACCCATCTGCTGCTCAAACCTTCATTATGTTTTTCTCCAGATTTAACTATTACAATACTCTCCTGGTCAGCTTCCCATCTTCCATAAACAATCTCATCCAAAATTCTGCGTCCATATCCTAATCCTGACCCAGTTATGTTCACTTGTTGGCACTGTGCTTAGTGACGTGCCTTAGCTCCAAGTCCCCCAATGCCTGGATTTTTAAATTCTTATCTTCATGGTCAAATCTCTGCATGGCCTCACTTCTTGCCATTTCTGTAACCACCTCCATCCTTACAATCCTCCAAGAAGTCTGCATTCTTCCAAAACTGGGCTATTGTACATCCCCTACACCCTCTGCACCACTACTGGCTGTACCCATCTAGGCTCCGACTCCAACCCTTCTCACACCACTCCATCTTAAACTCCTCTTTTCAGACCTTCTTTGGCCAAGCTTTGAAGCTGCCATCCTAATATCTCTTTCTTTGGCCTAGGATCAATTTTTGTCTAATTACACTCCTGTAAAGCACCTTGGGATATTCTCCTATGATAGAGGCTCCATATAAATGCAAGTTGTTGATGACCTAGATGTAGATGCATCAGAATGACAAATTAAATGAACCCCATCACTGAATGACCAACATGAAAGAGGGAAAATAGCAGGTAAAAGCAAACAGTTAAATGTGTTATTCTTTCTATTACTCTATTTTGTTGAGCATCCATTCTGTCTTTATGTTGTGTCATCTTCAGAAGGGGTTCACGTATGCTGTGGTTTTCAGTTCTAAAGATACCCAAAACCTCAAATCCAGACATTCCTGTTGTATGCTTTCAGCAGTTAGGCCAAATTGAACGGTTAAAAATTCTAAACTGGATCAGAAAATTTAACCAATTCCGTATTCATTGACAAGCTGAAAGCCTTTGCTCCATTAGTTATGCTCCATTTTATCCTTTGGAGGATGGGCAAAGGAAAATAAACATATAGGCTAAGAGAACACCATAAATATGCTATCTGGCTTCTAATGGGGATTTCTCTCCTCCCAAGATTTGACTTGGTATTTCCTTGGAGGCATTTTCAAACACAGTTGTGAACGCATTTAGTGTATCATTTCAACCCAGCAAATAAATTGACATCAACACTATCATATGACCAGTAGTAGTTTCAAAAAAAAAAATTAGTCAAATAAGTAGTTCCAAAACATCAGTCAGGGTCAGCCAAATGTGGATGTAGAGAGAGAGGGGCTTCCCTACTCCCGTGGGATTGTGATTATTTTACACTTACACTTGAGAATTGTAGTCTCCCATGTGAATATATAGTGTCATAATTTCTGACTGACATTCAAATGGCAGATAAATTATATTATATCAACAAAGACCAGTGGATCTATAAATATTAGGATTTTTTTAAAATTTAAAAATGTGGCCCTATCCTTTCCATCATTTGGAAAAGTTTTAAACTTTGTTTCCTGTTGGCTCCAATTAGGCTGCAACTGCTGATCATCTGCAGGTTTCCTGAATTCAACTCAGTTTCTTTCTTTAAATTTGTTCAGGGGAAGTGGGTGACACTTGTTAGGCCAGCATTTAATACCGGTCCACAATTGCCCTCGAGAAGGTGGTGGTGAGCCGCATTCTTGAATTGCTGCAGTCCATGTGGTATTGGTACACCCATAGTGCTGTTAGGGAGGGAGTTTCAGGATTTTGACTCAGAGATAAGGAACAGCAATATATTTCCAAGCCAGGATGGTGTGTGACTCACTGGTGGTGGTGTTCCAACCAAATTATCCTTCTGGGCGGTAAAGGTTGTGAGTTTGGAAGATGCTGCCGAAGACTTGGCAGGTTGCTGCAGTGCATCTTGTAGATGGTACACGTTGCAGCCACTGTGCACTGGTGATGGAGAGAATGAAGGTTTACGGTTTTCTACGGGATGCTAATATAGCAGGCTGTATTTTAAGAGGGAATAACGGAATATTTGGGAAACAGAAGCCCTGTCTTCATTAGCATCACTTATTTCTTAAGTCTTAATGTGACTCCGACATTCTAGCAATGTGAATCTTTTGTTCTTTTAGCAGTTCCTGGTGGAAAGATTTATTGAATTTATTTTTAAGTTGCTCCTGAATGAAGGTGTTCATTTCACTTTGAGGCAGGGAATGCAACGTAATAGCACATTCAGCCACCAATTCTCAAGAATCCTGGCGAAGAATGCATTTAAAGAAAAAATAACAAGTGTCCGAGAAGGCCCTAGCAATTCCCCCATCAAATTTCCCTTCTTCACCACCCAGCGCCAAAAAAACCCAAGCTGCAGGAAGTATAAAATTCACACTAGTACAGTGCTCTTGTGAGAGTACAGTCAAGGCTAATTCTCAGGGAAAAGAAAGAATATTACATTACTTTGCTGTACCTCACTTGAGTCATTCTCCAGAGAGCTACAATTTTTTCCCCCAAAAGTTTGCACAATACACCAAATTACCCATCTAAGTCTCCAACCTATGAGCTCATTTGTTTATCATCAATGCCATTCTCATGGACTCAGTAGCACATACAGCATTTCATTGCCTATAATCATCTTGAATCCCATCCCTAACCAGATATTTATCCAACTCTTTTTTGAAAGCATTAAGAGACCACTTTTGCTGGGAATCAGTTCTACATATGTGCTACACTTTGATGGGAAATGCAACCCCCACCCCAGGTTGCTTGAAAATTCCTGCCTTACACTACATCTTCACTAAAGTTAGCGAGATCAAAAAGGCACCAAATGTTAAGACAAAGTAGAAAAAAATGGAGATGTCTTACTTTTTACAAATCAGCCTTCAGTGTAATTTACATATGTTTGAACTGCACAGTCTGAAAATTTCTGTCTAGTTCAAAGCAAGACAGTTGACTATTTTACTTGACACATTAAGATAGTGTGTTTCTTAAACTGAATTACATTTTTTTTCACGATTACAAATAAAGGTGCTTGATACAATATGGCCATTTGTACAAGAAACCAAGGCATTTGCAGCCGATATGAGAAAGGAAATTTTCAGTCCACAAAGAAACCTATTAACATTGCCATTTCCTATGTCTGCACTTGCAGCTAGATAACTTGCCCAACAGAGATAAAATACGCACACAGGCATGCTGCCCATAATTTTAAATATAAGCTGACAGTAAGTTGCAGGCAGAGACACAGAAATTCTACTCTATTACAAATTCCAAATGGAGAAAATAATAAATTTTTAGCCTTGGGACACATGGAAATAAAACACTTGCAGACACACACATTACAGCTGCTTTGGTTATCCCACAAATCACTAAATATTTCAAAAAAGTTTATTCAACTGAAGTGTTCCATAAACTTGAATATCTATATACTTAGCAATATCTTTCAATTTTCATTCGATTGCTGAACATCTAATCTATGCAGATGAGATGTTAAACTGAGGTTGTCTATTCAGCTGGGTATAAAAGATCCTAGAACACTGTTTGAAGAGCAACGCCGTTTTCCCAGTGTCTTGACCAACATTTATCCCTCAATCCATCTCACCAAAAACAGATTAACTGCTCCTTTATTGCATTGCTGTTTGTGGGACCATTTCAGTGAACTAAGGATACTCTTTAAGCACTCCCTCTTGGCCATGTATTAAGGTGGGACAAGTTTAGGATGGCTTTAAATTCTTATAAACTTATTATTGTGCTCACACTGCTGCAACCAATATTGATTGCAATGGCAGTATTACAGTACCAGTACATGGATTTTTGTTTTATGATATCATAAATTAAGCAAAGGAAACCACAATATTTTATTCTAATAGTGTCATATCTTCTTGTTCCCATAAGTATGAAATAATCATACTTTTGCGCTCAAAATGCTGGAGCTTCATCCAATATTTCTTACAGCTCTCCATGTGGCTGGTGGAATGATACATTGTTGCTCGGCATCTGACTGCAGTGGAGCAGTAAATGTGGCCCCTGAATGTACATCCACAAAACAATTAGTTCCTAGTTCTTTACAAATAACATAACAATATAACACACCTCTTTATTTAAAAAAGGCCTTTATATCACTATAACTGTTCCAATCGTTATTTTTTTGAACTAAAGATTAACAATCAACTTTTATAAACCAACTGAACACCTGACATGAATTTAGCATGCTTGGTGAAGTGCTGACCTCATTCTACCTGAACATCAGAGAGTTGTTTTACATCCCCTGGTCACTTGTAGGAAGTATCTTGCTTGACAGAGTTGTCTTATATTTTCTTCCATTCAAACGCTCTGCAGATAATTTCATGTCAGTCTTGAGAGGTATAGATTGCAGTGATGTGAAGGCAAGGTTTGGGTCTTCCTTTGTCTCTTGGCATTTCATAAGGTGTTCTCTTAAACATTTGGATGTGTCCTTCTATAAGCCCATGGCCCCTTGGGTAATGTGGTGATGAGGTGATGATGTTAAAGGTATACTGTTCACCAAATTCCTTAAAATCTCTGGAGGTGAATTGGGTTCCATTGTCACATATTACTCTTTCAGAAATCCCTTGCTCAGTGAACAGAACTCATGCTGATGAGATAACAAATCTTTCACCTTTGGGATAAAAAGGGATTTTTGAATAGTAGTCTGCAACTATGAGATATCATTCTTGATTGTGTGCGAACAAATTGGCTTCCACAGTATGCTATAGTCTGATTGGTATTTCAGTAGATATCAGCTTTTTCTGCTGTATATTTCTGTACTTCTGGCATATATTGCATGTGGATACCAATCTTTCATGTATTTGTAGATACTTATCCAGTACACGGTTGATCTTGCTCTGAGCTTACACTTCTCCATTCCCATGTGGCCTTCATGTATCTTCTGGAGAAGTTCTTTCTGCATCATTTTAGGTATGATTATTCCAGATCCGATGAGCAGAACACCATCTTCTCGTGAGATGTTACCTGTGACAGACCAATACAGCTCTAGGAAATTTTGGTTTCTTTTCCTTTTCATTCCCTGTCGCTTTATCATTGATAACTCATTTACTATCTTCTTTCCTTGTTCTGTACACCTTTTCCAAGCGAAAGGGATTTCCAAAACTCTGCAGTTTGATCCATGTTGACAGGGGCCAAGGCCTCAATCTATATTTTTTATAACATATACACATATCATCAGGGCTAATTTGTAGTTTTTAAAAAAATAACTGGACAAAGGCTTTAAAATGACTGAAGCCATAGTTGGCTATGACTCAAACAGAAGGAACGTTCTGGCATTCAGAGAAGCTGACATCTCATTATCTCTAAAGAGATACTAATGACCCCTGAGACTGCAGAGATCAAATTCCAAAGGAATTGTATGAAGGCTATTTACATTCCTTAGGCCAGACCTGGTCAACCGAGACTGCCAGTCTTCTAGGACAAAGGATCCTGAAGCTTTTTTTGAAATCCTTAATGGTTGAAACATTCTCAATAATTCAGACTAAGGAATATACATGCTTTGTGAGAGGTGAGAGTCACCTGACACCCCCTCCCCCCCACCTCAATAAGCTGGTGGAATCTGAAGTATTGCCTTGTAGAGCTACAAAGCAGTCTGCCAACTTCCATATAGCAAACTGCAGCTCAGGACCAGAGTTCTGTTTAGGTTTAAATGCCTGGCCCCACCTACACTGTTTCTACTGGAACTTCTGTACCAGCACCTACAATCCTAATTCACCTCTACGTGCCTATCCCAACATGGAAGTCATCTCTATTGGAAAAGTGAATTATCCAACATTAGTCTTCAACCTATGCTAAAAGCAAAATGCAGCAGATGCTGGAAATTTGAAATAAAAACAGAAAGTGCTGGAAAAACTCAGCAAGTCTGGCAGCACCTGTAGAGAGAGAAACAGAGTTAACATTTCAAGTCCATATGGCTTCTTCAGAGCATAACAAATGGTGAGCAATTTTCTTAAAATGTTAAGATACATTTATGAAATACCTTGGGAAAAACAATTTTTTGGGTGACTAAGCGTTCCTACTGGTTAAATACTGGTGTTTGATCCCTGGGGCCTGGGTTTAGATCTCCACACAGATGTGGGATGAAAAGTCTATAAACCTATTTAGGTCCAAAATGAATTTGAGTAATCTCCATCCAGTTCCTAATGGACAGGAGTCCACAAGACAAAACTACTTAGGGCGATATAAAATGGCAAGCTCTCAGATGGCTGGTGTGAGAAATGAGGCTTTGCCACATCGGTGCAGTAGGAAATGCTCTGTTGAATGGGGATCAAAATAGAAAGAATTTCAAACCATTTTATATCTGATCTGGAAGCACTCGATCCAGCAATATGTAAAGACTTACAGCCCCGAATTTAAACTGGGCAGTAGTACTATGGACAGGACACTGAAAATGTTAATTCCCAGTCCTCATTTAAATGCGAGAGCAGCCAAAAGCCAGTGGGCAATAGGATAGAAGTTGGCAGGCGGGGTTGGGAAATCAGATGGCAGAAAATTGATGGCAGAGTCCTAAAATTATGTTTCAGTTTGGTTGGGGACCATTAACATTTAAAAAGGAAATCCCAACAACCAGCAATAAAACTGGCAGAACTAGGCCACAAGATTTCACATTTCTAAACAAAAACAAATCACACGCGATGACGTCGGGCGGGCGTCCTTACATCATCGCTCACTCTCACAATCTTTCAGTCAGCGGGCATACGCGAGAGAGTCGGCAGCACACTCAAAGAGGCCTATTAAGGCCCTTAAGGGCAGGCGAATAGGCCAGGCAGCCTTTGCTTTTTCTTACAAAACCTCATCCACGGACAGGATGAGGTTTCCAACGGTAAGTAAAAGATAACAGGAAACACTTTTCAACTTTATTTTAAGCATGTGCCCCTTCATGTGATAATATAAATATGACCCCACATGTGAATCTATCTTTTAAATCTTTATTTTTGTTTCCCCAATTCTTCAGCTCTGTGCCCTCAAGGAGTTTTCAGCACACGCACTCACATGCATGCACAGACTTTTGTGCTCGCCCTCCTCCCTCTCCCCCTCCCACCCCAGCAGCATTGAGGCTTTCAACATGCCTTTCACGCTGGCTGGCTATTAACTGGCCAGCCAGCGTGAATTTGCAGATGAAGACTGATCGCAGGAAGCGGACCTTTTCCCAGCCCCTCCTGGACCTGCCCGCCAACCTCAAGATTCAGCCCTTGGTTTCCAATAGCCACTACTATGGTTTCAAACTGCAACCACGCTGATTACTTCCAGAACTCCAACTATAAGTTTCTTCCTTCAGCTTTCAGTTAAACAAATGTTCCAGTCATTTTTCCCATTGCCAATATGTCTTAGACTGAATGCCAGCTCCCAATCGCAGGCTGCATCACAGACGATGGATCTAGCATTTACCACACCTACTTCAGATGTAGTTCTGCCTTTATCTCTCGACTTCCAAGGAGCTATGAGCTACATAAGACTCAAAGCTGACACAGTCTCTTAGCTGTTTCTCTCAACCAGTCTTGCCTGCTGACTATGCCCTATCTGAATTCACAGAGATAAACTCAAAAACAAAGAATTTCACTAAGCTCCAGCCATCTCCATAGCAATATGACACACACATTTTGTTTCCAGATAGAAATTAAAATTAACTACATTTTAATTCCAAAGTTTTACTTAAATACGGGAAACCACATAAATAACTTATCCTTCACTAGAATAACTGCAAATGTCATGTCTCCAGTCCTTTAGCTAAGTAAGCCCAACTGTTGTTTTATGATCTTACTTTTCTAGCTGTTAGTCTCTTAATTCAAAATGGCCCCAACCTTTTAAGTGTAAAAAAACTCCAAGCTTATTTAAATTGCATTTACTTCAGGGTTATTACCAGTTTCTCATTCAGGATTTTCCATTTAAAGTTATATTCTAAAACATATGAATCACAAACTAGATATTTGCAACAGTGATCAATGTTAGGAGAGGTGGAAAGCTTGCAGTAGGAGAGGGCTGTTAAAATTACAACCAGTGTAACTGTATCAGTACAGTAGCTTCCCAGACTTGACTTTAACCACCCTGCCCTGCTTCTCATTCAGTATGCCACTCTGCCAAAATCACATCATTCCCAACCAAGTCCAATCCTTTCCTCATATGATATTCATACATGCATATTGTCAGCAAGGCAGCTGGGATTGTTGATAGGAATAGGATTTCTGGCCAACTTTCACTGCCTTTATACAGGGACACATTACCACTTCTACCATTTCCCAAATGATATCAACTAACTCAGCCCTGACCAGGAACTGAATCTGACCTTGCCTGTAGAAAGTAGAGAAAGTCTCCTCCAGTCATTCAAATTGAACTGGAATCACATCAGGGATACATGCAGCAATCAGATCACTCAGTGCGCAACGTTGGACTGAAATGATCAACATATGATCATCTTTTTAAGAGATGCATCCTCTCCCAAATCTACATTTTTTAAGTTGTATACCAACAAATTCATTATTCCTCTATTCCTCACAGTCTTTTATAAATCACTCAAGTTTCTTGGTAAATCTTCAATTCAGATTAACTGTTTACCAGGCTACATTCTTCAGAGTATAAAAATTTCAAAAGCAAACAGGCAATTAGTTAACAACAGATTAGTCAACTAAGTACCTCTATTTCGACTTTTTTTAATTATTGGCAAAGAATCTGTTTTCAATCTCTCCTTTTCTAATTACTTAAACTCACTGTGGCAAAATATGTAAACGTGGAGGCATGTGATGTGAATCATTTACAAGCAACTAACAGCTGCATGAACTAGCATTTAAAATCAATTATTTTATTACTCAAGAAAGCTGAAAAGAATCTATCAATGCATAATGATATCACAGATTTTGAAAAGTGACCTTCCATGCCTCACTATATGTGCTGCAGAACTTCAATCAAGTTACAAATACCACCAGTACAAACAGCTCAATGGTATTTTAGTCAACGTGAAACACCTAGAAGTAATATTTAGGTGACATTATAGCTCCATCATACACAATAACATGTTTGCTGCAAAATAAGTCACTCACCAGCTGCCTTGATGTAGCTGCCTGCTTAGGAAAATTCATTCTACAATATTTCATGTTTTAAAGCAATAACACACTTGCAAGCCTTTCAGTCTTGAAAACAGACTTTCACTTGTCACAGCACTGATTGCAATGTTTCTTATCCAGATGATCCCTGTAAGTATCATATTACACTTCAGCTTTCACATATATAAGTATTGCAATGAACTGACTCAATTCCAGCCCTGCGTATACCATTACTATCTTTGCTGATCAAGAAATTTTCTTTTTACTTATTCCAGTTTACTGGGGTTGGGTGAAGAGAAAATAAGTTAATCACACACTAGGTAGGCGTTTTATTGAATGATCATCAAAAAAACATCCAGTAAACACCATAGTGAAGATATAAACAAGCCTACACATATAACAAAGCACAACTAACTTCTGCACCATTCCTGTATATTGATTACAACTTTGAACTTTGAAACAACAACCACCCAGAACAAAGGATCACACGAATAGCACACACCTTCTTTAAAGCCAAAGTACATTGATTAATTGGTTTTGAATATATTAAGACATTCAGTTGGGAACTAGAACAATAAAGTTGCATAATCTGGAAAACACTCATAAGAAGCTGACGTGGAACCGACAATTTTTCACTTTGAAAGTCAAAGGGCGGAATTGTCCCAGATTTGCACAAAGTGCAGTAGCGGGCAGGGAAAATGGCAGGTTTTCACACCATATCATCTCATTCTGCCTCATTAATTATGCAGCCACAGAAACCCGCCATCTCACTGGCAGGCGGCCTCTGATATGCCCGCCATGCCGTCACCTTGCTGCTTCCTCATACAGGGCCCCATATAACAACTGCAGCTGCACGTACACTTCTCAATGATTGCAGCCCAGGCCTGCTCTGGCGAAGACATGGCCCCAAAAGCCAAGAAGAAAGCAGCCCCAACCCCACCACCGATTCAGTGATGCATCCCTGGAATGTCTTCAGGATGCTGTGGAGACCCACCACAATATCCTCCACCCCTGCTCTGGCCAGAGGAGGCCCATCAGTCTCACCACTCTGACTTGGGAGGCAGTGGCAGAGGTGGTCAGTGCCAATGCTGCACAGAAGAGGTTCGCCATCCAGTGCAGAAAAAAGATGAATGATCTCATCTGTGCCACCAAGGTAAGGCAACTAACTTATCATTTGAAACTCTCACACTCGAGGCCATGACACATTCACTGGCATCTCACTCACTGCCAGCTCAAAGGGACATCACCGCACACTCTCTCACACACACCCTCACATCTCCGCCTGGCCTCAGCTCCTCTGGAGACTGCCTCCTCAGCCCTCACCATCTTGAGGCCACTTGCAGTGATCAACAAGTGTCCCCATACATGCCCTGGGATACCCTCCTTCTCCAGTACAGCCCTCGCCCTGCAGCTTCTTCCCTTGCCTGAGGCCACTTCTCCCGTTCCCCAAGCAAGTCCTAGCCCTGCAGCCATTGAAAAGTCACCCCTGCCATACATCTGGTTTGGCAGGCAGAGACTTGCTTCTGAGCCCCCCTAAAAGTGATGTGGTGCTGCCTGCGAAGCAAGATTGGCAAACAAACCTTGAAGCCCTGAATGAACCGCAACTCGCTAGGTGCACGTCGCGTATGTACATTTGTGAAACACATCAGTGTGCAATCATACCAATATGCTCGGATGATCCAGCCTGAGGGAGGGTGGGGGGATATGATTCTGGTGAGCAGGGTTTATAATGAGATGCTATAGAATTGGTTCCCGACGTGCGGCAGTGGAAAACGTAGCCTGCCATTGATGGATGGGGTGGACAATGGCAAATTGGTTTCACAAATTTTTGGCCTTCTCGCCATATTGTTCCCACCCACCTGCTATGATGCCTGATGCCAATGAGGCCGGAAAATTTTGGCAAACTACAAAACATATTTAGATCACTCTCCAACAGGAAATCATCTCTAAAGCAGTCTAGAGGGACATGTTAGGTCAGCAGCTGAAAATGCAGAATCATGCTCCAGGCACTGACCGCCCCCTTAAACGATCCAAAGAAAACAGTTGTATATCATAAAAATAGTACAAATCCTACCTCTGGATGCACTCGTGTCAATGTTTACCATTATAAATGTGAATATAGCATTTTATAACAAACATTGCCTATGTAAATGCTTTAATTGCAGCTTCTGGCTTGACATGAGGCTGCAAATGCCTTTGTTTTGCAGCTCGTAGCTCCTCAGTCTATCGTGCCAAGAATAGTCCATATTTATCTGTTGGTAAATCTTGTATGCCATCTTGCTGTCAGCTATCAACTTTCAAACTTGTTATAAAAAGTTTTATAAATGAGGCTTAAGAGATACACATGGATAAAGGAAACTACATATGATAAAGGCCATTTATTTACAGTTCTTTCAGAACAAATGAGCGTCATGGAATTCAATTCCCAAAGCATCAGTAAAAATCAGTATACCACTTAATAAAAATAGAATTTGTCATTTTAAATAAATCAGTGACCTTGATGTTAGCACCTACATTATAAACAAGACATTTACTGTTCTGAAACAGCCAATATCCTGACTTACCGTGAGCTCCATCATGAGAAATCTGCTAATATATGTATTAAAAATCTTGCATGACACACACTAACCGTCCACATGAGCCTTACTTCCAATATCATGTTTTTGTGTGTCACACTTTTAAGGCTAATTTTTGTAGTCATTTGGTAGTACAGAACTTGGGAATTTTACTGAAAAATGACCCATGTCAAAACGTTTCATCTTGCACTCATCATTACATTTGGTGTTCTTGCAAATGTCAAGGGAATAACAATTCATACTTCATGAGAAGGGAGTGTTGATTAGTTGGCAAGTAGACCCTGCTTTGTAGAGGCACTGCCATGGAGAATGTACCAGCTTTGTTTGAATTTAAGCCTGGCAGATTGACTCTGATTGGTCAAGGCCCAAGAGAATGGCTGTTGCCTACTTTGTTCGGTTGAAACAGGTGCACTTGAAATGCTAGTTGAGAAATCTTCCAGGGGGTTCTCTACTACCTTATACCGCAAGCCTACCTTCACTGGTCAATATACGCATTGGGATTCCAACATTTCGATGCATCATAAGATTGGCCCTATTGGCAACCTCATAAATAGGGCCCAAGCCATTTGCTCACAATGCAAGTTTGATGCTGGAATAGAGCTCATCAAAGCCATCCTGCGAGATAATGACTACCCCGATCAGATCATTGCTCAATGTATATTGCATAAAGTTATGGGTGGGCCTTAGGCTGCCACTTTTGGTCCTGAAAAGTGCCCAGTCTACCTCAGATTATCCGGGAGGGATCAGGTATCTTAAAAATTTGAGCAACAGGTGAAGCTAGCTGTTTCATGCTGCTACCATACAGCAGCAACACAAGTGGTACTCGCCACTAACAGGATGCTGCCGACAAGCCAAAAAGATATTCTGCCTATACACAAATGAGTAAAGTGATATATGAATCTCAGTGCTGGGTTGATGCTAGGTATATAGGCCATATGTCCCAAAGACTGGCGATCGTATCAAACAGCATGTCCTATCGACTGTTTGCAACAGATAAGGTACTGACAGTACCCAACCAGCCTGTGCTTGCAAAATTCAAAACACAAGTGCCCAACATTAGATGTGATTCCACGATTAGACAACATTTGCTAACTAATCCTGAATGTGCTAGGAACTACGCTGACAACTAATTTAAGATCATCAATCAGGCTCACAGTATGGCACACTTACGCATGCTAAAAGCTACATATAATAATTTTTTTAAAAACTTCATTCTCGGGATGCAGGCTTCGCTGGCTAGGCCAGTATTTATTGGCCATCTCTAGTTGCCCTTGAGAAGGTGGTAGCGAGCTGCCTTCTTGAACCGCTGCAGTCCATGTGGTGTAGGCACACCCACAGTGCTATTAGGGAGGGAGTTCCAGGATTTTGACCCAGCGACAGTGAAGGAATGGCGATATATTTCCAAATCAGGATGGTGAGTGACTTGGAGGGGAACTTCCAGGTGGTGGTGTTCTCATCTATATGCTGCCCTTGTCCTTCTAGAAGGTAGTGGTCGTGGGTTTGGAAAGTGCTGTCGAAGGAGCCTTGGTGAATTCCTGCAGTGCATCTTGTAGACGGTACACACTGCTTCTACTGTGCGTTGATGGTGGAGGGAGTGAATGTTTGTGGATGGGGTGCCAATCAAGTGGGCTGCTTTGTCCTGGACGGTGTCAATTTTCTTGAGTGTTGTGGGAGCTGCACTCGTCCAGGCAAGTGGGGAGTATTCCATCACACTCCTGACTTGTGCCTTTTAGACAGTGGACAGGGTTGGGAAGTTAGGTGAATTACTCATCGCAGGATTCCTAGCTTCTGACATGCTCTTGTAGCCACAGTATTTATATGGCTAGTTCAGTTCAGTTCAGTTTCTGGTCAATGGTAACCATCAGGATTTTGATAATGGGAGATTCAGTGATGGTAATGCCATTGAACATCAAGGGGCGATGGTTGGATTCTCCCTTGTTGGAGATGGTCATTGCCTGGTACTTGTGTGGCATGAATTTTACTTGCCACTTGTCAGCCCAAGCCTGGATATTGTCCAGGTCTTGCTGCATTTGGACATGGATTGCTTTAGTATCTGAGGAATCGCGAATGGTACTGAACATTGTGCAATCATCAGTGAACATCCCCACTTCTGACCTTAATGATGGAAGGAAGGTCATTGATGAAGCAGCTGAAGATGGTTGGTCCGAGGACAATACCCTGAGGAACTCCTGCAGTGATGTCCTGCAGCTGAGATGGCTGACCTCCAACAACCACAACAATTTTCGCTTGTTCTAGGTATGACTCCAACCAGCGGAGTTTTCCCTTCATTCCCATTGACTCCAGTTTTGCTAGGGCTCCTTGGTGCCACACTCGGTCAAATGCTGCATTGATGTCAAGGGCAGTCAATCTCACCTCACCTCGGGCATTCAGCTCTTTGGTCCATGCTTGAATCAAAGCTGTAATGAGGTCAGGAGCCGAGTGGCCCTGGCGGAACCCAAACTGGGCGTCAGTGAGCAGGTTATTGTTAAGCAAGTGCCACTTGATAGCACTGTTGGTCAACCCTTCCATTACTTCACTGAAGATGGAGAGTAGACTGTTTGGACGGTAATTGGCCAGGTTGGACTTGTCCTGCTTTTTGTGTACAGGACATATTTGGGCAATTTTCCACAAAGACGGGCTGTAGCTGTGCTGGAACAGCTTGGCTAGGGGCCTGGCAAGTTCTGGAGCACAAGTCTTCAACACTATTGCTGGAATACTGTCAGGGCCCATTGCCTTTGCAGTATCCAGTGCCTTCAGCCGTTTCTTGATATCACATGGAGTGAATCGAATTGGCTGAAGACTGGCATCTGTGATGCTGGGGACCTCCGAAGGGTGTCTTCTGGCTGAAAATTGTTGTGAATGCTTTAGCTTTATCTTTTGCACTGCTGTGCTGGGCTCCTCCATCATTGATGATGGGGATATTTTTGAAGCCTCCTCCTCCAATGAGTTGTTTAATTGTCCACCACCATTCATGACTGTACTTGGCAGGACTGCAGGGCTTAGATCTGATCCATTGGTTGTGGGATCGCTTACCTCTGTCTATCACTTACTGCTTATGATGTTTGGTACGCAAGTAGTCCTGTTATAGCTTCACCAGGTTGACACTTCATTTTTAGGTATGCCTGGTGCTGCTCCTAGCATTCCCTCCTGCACTCTTCACAGAACCAGGGTTGATCCCCTGGCTTGATGATAATCGTCAAGTGGGGAACATGCCGGGCCATGAGGTTACAGATTGCGTTCGAGTACAGTAAATTAATACACAAGGCCCTGTTCTTTGTAGACAGAAAGAACATGTATATGCATTGAACCTGTTTCACCTAAACCAAATAGGCAATAGTCATTCTCTGGGAAAATGCCTTGACCAGAGTCAACCTGCCAGGTTTGAATATAAACAAAGCTTGGCAGTTAACTGTCAGTCATCAGTTAACTGGTGCATTCTCCATGGCAATGCCTCTACCAAAGTCCACTTGCCAACCAATCAGCACTTTCTTCTCATGAGGTATAAATTGTTGTTCCCTTTATATTTAGTATTCTTGGTGAATATCCTGATGATTGCTAGCTGAAAATCTATGACATTGGTCTTTTTTCAGCGATGCTAACTTTTATAATGGCAATAGCATACATCAACATTTATCACTCACTGTTTAACTGCAGGCTCCAGCCACTTGAGAGTGCTGTGGTGTGAGTAACCCTGGTCTTATTTTTGTATCTTCTGATTATGTTAAGAGTATTGACCGCATGCTTGTTTTTTGTAAGCTGATTTTATTTCAAGGTAGCATGAAAACTACCTCACTGTCTGACCTATTTGCAGCCACTCAAATAGTATCAAGTCTAGGGCCATAGCCTCCCAATTCTGCACCCATTCTGTTTACTTTCCTTGGGAAGCCAGCAAGCACAGTCTCAAAGCAGGCACTGACTGATCTGAGCTGGGTATGTCCGGCAATTTAATTTCTTTATTTCTGATGTTTGGTTTTTTAAAGATTTTTTCCCCTTTTTCCATCGTTCTACTCCAAAAAGCGGGTTACATTTAAAATGCAATACCTGAAGCGCTTCTTCATAGAGACATGGTTACTGTTGTTAAGCAGCCTATTTTGAACATATGGGACAACAACCCATCTCTGAACTGTTTAAGCAAACCTCCTGCTGGATTTAAGCGGCAGTACTGATTGGAACCACAACTATGATTGCAGTGTGTACTATTTCAAATTAGGTTTCAATGAACAAGTGAGGATAGGCCAGAAGCCAATATCACTCCTTCAGACTGAGAACAAACCACTGGCATTTTGCAGTGAGTAAAGGTAATGAGTGAAATTTCCCCTCATTCATAATGCAAGGAGATAATTTGGGACAATTATAAACTAATCTAGTTGGAGCAGAATTCTTTAAACCAAATAACAGATCATTAGCAGTCGAAGTTTTATCTGGAGCTCAGATTAATTGAACACAAAATCATTTTCCACTCCACTGTATTCAGCATGGGAATATGTCCAATGAATTTGGAATAGTGGGACTCAATGGTTAAATAAGCTGTGTTGGTTTCCTAATACAGCAAGGTAGCATAAAGCCATATAGGAATCTACATTGACCTGCAATGCAAAAGGAAACACATCTTTGGCTTACTTCACATTTTAACAGTATCACATGCAAATGCTTTTTCTTATTTAAAGTGAGTGTGCTTATGCTTTGCACATTAATTTTAAACATGGAGCAGTATAAATGAAGGGGAAAAGCCATAATTTCAGGATGGTCAATTCTCTCCCCTATGCTACTGCACAAATTCCACAAAAAGGTGGTTTGGCAGTGCAATCGCTTTGTGCAACCCCCAGACTATAAGATCAGGAATGTGCCACAATTCAAGGAATTTTAAGGCATCACGACATTGGTGAAACTGGCACATTTACTCACAGCTGAGGCCACCAGGTTAATCAATTTAAGTGAGTGTGAACGTGAAAAGTATTTGGAGACATTGGCCCAGATTTTGTAGTCAGCAGAAAAGAGCGATTACCATTGATTATGTTTACAGCTTCCCACAAACCTTCCATAGGCTTTTACTAGAGATCATTTACAGTGCAGCAGGGGATCTGTGGCATGTGTGAATAGGGTAAGCAACAACACATCTCTTTGACCAATCAGACTGAACATCCTTATAGAGCCACGGAGAGTCTAAACCAGGAAGTATAAATTGAAATGTTTAGTTCAGCATAAAATCATGGACAGAAGGCGAACTAAGGAGAGGGAAAGAATGATGGGTTTAAGAGAGTGAGAGTTAAAAGAGATATTTGTTCATAAGATGTGATGGCAGGGGCAGCATTTATTGCTCCTGAGAAGGTTGTGGCAAGCTGCCTTCTTGAACCGCTGCAGTCCATGATATAGGTACACCCACAGTGCTGTTAGGGAGGGAGTCCCAGAATTTTGATTCAGTGACAATGAAGGAACAGTGGTATAGTTCCAAGTCATGGTGGTGAGTGGTTTGGAGAGGAACTTGGAGATGGTGTTGTTCCCATGCATCTGCTGCCTTTGTTCCGGGAGAGGTTGTGTTTAAAAGTTGCTGTCTAAGAAGCCTTGGTGAATTGCTGATGTGCATCTCATAGATAGTACAAACTGCTGCCACTGTGCGTCAGTGGTGAATGGAGTGAATGCCAAGTTGGTGGATGAGGTGCCAATCAACTGGACTGCTTTGCTCTGGATGTTGTCAAGCTTCTCGAGTGTTGTTGGAGCTCATCCAGGCAAGTTGAGGGTATTCAATCACATTCCTGACTTGTGCCTAATAGATAGGGGGCAGGCTTTGGAGAGTCAGAAGGAGAGTTACTCATCCCAGAATAAGCAGTGTCTAACCTGCTCTTGTAGCCACAGCATGGCCAGGTTTCTGGTTAATGGTAAGCCCCAGGATGCTGATGGTGGGAGATTCAGTGAGGTAATGCCGTTGAATGTCAAAAGGAGATGATCAGATTCTCACTTGTTGGGATAGTTATTGCTTGGCACTTGTGTGGCTTGAGTGTTACTTGCCACTTTAGCAGCCCAAGTCTGAATGTTGTTCAGGCCTTGTTTCATGCAGGCATGGACTGCTTCAGGATCCGAGGAGTTTCAAATGATACCGCACAGTGCGCGATCATCAGCGAACATCCCCAACAAATCAAGTAATTTCTGCACTTGTATTAGGAAAATAATTACTTGGAAAATATCAATTTATTACAAAAATCCAACTGGGAAATGTGCTTTGGGAAAGGGAAGGTGCTACTCTGAGCTAGACATCACTCTAGACCCCATTATGTGGTCTCTCTCAGTAGCATCTAAAATGCACTAGCAAGCTAGTCAGTTGAAAAAAGTCACTATGAAACACAACATCCCCACTTTTGACCTTATGCTGAGGGAAGGTCATTGAAGCAGCTGAAGGTGGTTGGGCCTAGGACACTACCCTGAGAACTCCTGCAGCGATGTTTTGAGGTGGAGATGATTGACATCCAACAACCACAACCATCTTCCTTTTTGCCAGGTATGGCTCCAGCCAGAGAAGAGATTTCCCCTTCCCCACCTCCCAAATTCCCATTGACTGCAATTTTACTCGGGTTCCTTGCATCCACACACTCGGTAAAATGCTGCTTGATTTCAAGGGCAGGCACTCTCACCTCAACTCTGGAATTCAGCTCTTTTGTCCATGTGTGGACTAAGGATGTAATGAGGTCAGGAGCTGAGTGGCTCTGGCAGGACAGCATAAAAAGGGAAACAGCAAGTGTGTTTATAAGCATACAAGTGAAATGATAGTGGAACAACATGTGGGATCACTAAGCCAGTGAGGAATTGGCAAAGGTCCTTAATAGGTATTTCACCTCTACTTTTGTAAGAAAGTGGGATTTTTTTGTTGTTGTTATTATTGTGTTTCATAATGACTTTTTTCAACTGACTAGCTTGCTAGTGCATTTTAGATGCTACTAAGAGAGACCACATGATGGGGACTAGAGTGATGTCTAGCTCAGAGTAGCACCTTCCCTTTCCCAAAGCACATTTCCCAGTTGGACTTTTGTAACAAATTGATATTTTCCGAGTAATTATTTTCCTAATACAAGTGCAGAAATTACTTGATTTGTTGGGTGGATTTTTGAAGGTTGAAGGGATGTGAATGCAGTTGGGTGAGCACTTAAAAGCTGCTGGCTGGCATGCCTGTTTTCCAGGACCATACCATCCCTGAGCCATTTTCAGCAAAGCTGGGTCAGGGGTGGTATGGCCCTCTGCCAGCAAATGGCAGGTAACCAATTGTGGTAATTAAAAGGCCAATTAATGCCACTGATTAGAGACTGAATGGAATTTTCCCATCAGCCTGCAGGCTCCCCCACTGCATAGCATCAGGAGCACAGCAGCTGCCTGTGTGCAAACCGAGTTATGGTTTTTGGGAGGGGGGGGGGGGGGGGGGGGGGGGGGGGGTGGCGGCGGTCACTTGCCGGCCAATGGCCATTCCAATCCAATCCAGCCTTGCTGAAAATAGCTCAGGGTGCCAACAAACTGGCACACCTGCCAGCGGCTTGAAATTAAGTGCCCGCCCAACCCCATTCACATCCCTATCAACCTTCAAAAATCCTGTCCAACATAATTGAATAATTTCTGGACTTGTATTAGGAAAGAAGCTTCTCGAGGAAGACTTTGAGGACCTCCCCATTGCATACCTGGCTACAGCTGCAGCCACACGCACCCTGTGGAGGGGTTGCTTCTGTGCTGAAGAGCCTCATATTGGCTGTCCAGCTTCGAGGACCTACCCGTCATCCTTATTTGGATGATGAGTGTACCCACTGACCACTAACTGGCCAATCCGGAGCAAAATTGATGTCAGGTGACTGATTCCAACGTGGTGTGGGGTCAGGACCTGGGTTTGACCCAGGCATCAGAGTTCCATCCCAAAACAGAAAATCCTGCCCGCTATTTTAAATCTCACAAATTGTTATGGGATATGAACTCTCAAACTTGTGAATCTAGTACCATAACCACCGTATGTTCTTGTAGCAGTATTGAGGAAGTTGTCTAAGAATTTGATTGAAACTTACAGAATACTGAAAGGCCTGGATAGTGTGAACATGGGGAAGATGTTTCCATTAGTAGGAGAGACTAGGCCCCGAGGGCACAGCCTCAGAGTAAAGGGAAGACCTTTTAGAACAGAGATGAGGAGAAACTTCTTTAGACAGAGAGTGGTGAATCTATGGAATTCATTGCCACAGAAGGCTGTGGAGGCCAGGTCATTGAGTGTATTTAAGACAGAGATAGATAGGTTCTTGATTGGTAAGGGGATCAAAGGTTATGGGGAGAAGGTGGGAAAATGGGGTTGAGAAACTTATCAGCCATGATTGAATGGCGGAGCAGATTCGATGGGCCGATTGGCCTAATTTCTGCTCCTATGTTTTATGGTCTAATTTGTAGTGGAGATAAATATTCAATTGGATCTCTATCAACAAGTTAATGGGACTATACCCACACATTTCAGGAAGTTTATCACCATTTATGCCTTTCTTGGTAAGATTTTCCACAATATCTTCCTAAAATTCACTTACCAAAGCACTGTATATGCCTTCGTATGTACAAATATGTTTCAACTTGCCTGCATACCAGACCAATACTGTAATCAGCCTAGCTGAACATGCTTAAAGGATTGTACTGAAGCCAAACATGTTTTTTCTGCCCTCGCTTGTGCAATTAACGATCCAAATAGTACAGTAAAAAGTGTGATACAAGTAGAAAATGGACTCTAAGCGCAATTATAAAGCCAATCCAAAAAAGTTTTCCAATAAACTAAACAGATAAGTGTTTAGCTCAGAGTTTGGTAACTCCTTTGAAATCATTCAAAATGAACAACTTTAAAATTTATGTCCCATTTTGACTGAGCGAAGTACTTAGCAGTCAGTGCAGACTCTGTTAGCCAGTTCCACCATTAATATTAGGATATTCATACTACAAGATCAACAACTGTCACATCATTTCCAAGAAAAAAAATCAGTTGCACTTGATTAATATATCCCCAGCCAGAAAATAATAATAAAGAGGGGTGATAACTTGCTTCATAGTTGTGGGCATAAACCTGTAGGTAATAAATTTTCCATATTTCCATTAGTATAACATCAACAGCTGGATCACTGAAAATTAATTGCTAAAACAGCAATTGCAGTAGCTAGCTTTCTGACAAGATAAGGATGCCCCCTAAAGACTGTTCTTGTCACTAATAATGCTTTCCCTTAATTCCCTGCTACTCACCAAGGCAACCAAACATTTCTGTGGATTGAACTGAAGATTGCGCAAAATCTTCAGTATTTAAAAGCTAGTTTGCAGTAGAAATTGTGCCCTTGCAGGAAAACCTAAAAGTCACCAAATTGAGATGTAATACAATATTTGGAGAGGCTGTGGTGCCTGTAGCACAGTAAACAACTCCACAAAAAGTTATTAGCATTTTCATACAAAATATCAACATTATTGCTCCAGTCATTAAGTTTATTTGAAAGCCATGATTTTTTTTTTCCCTTGACAAAATCCAACTCAACTTAATAATATCCATCGAAAATAGAAAAGTACAAATGAGCTGTCTCTTTTTGCACACCTCTTTCATCAGAGTTATGGTAGACAATCAGAAGGATTCCCATGGAATTCATTCTCTGGAGAGTGACCTTGTAAGCCCCCTTTGAAATACATGAGGGAGGTTTCCTTATTGACGGGTAATCAAGGTGCAGCTTGACTCGAGCATTATGCTGTTCCAAAGATGGCCTCAGACTTAAACTCTACAGATCTGGCAAGATAACTCAGCATTCATTTTGTGTTGTCAGTTGTTAATGTGGTTGCATATGGTCAGCTTATAACCTATTATCAGTCTCAAGTCTTTCTTACTCCTCCCTAATTAGTTCAATACTGTTCATTTAGCAAGTCCCAGAATTTTCTTCCTAAGATTCTTCATGTGGCTCAATGCCAAATTTTACTCCTGTGAAGAGAAGACATCACACCATATTAAGGCACTATTTAAATGTAGGTATTGTTACTGAAATAAGAACAAAAAAAGCTGGAAAACTCAGCAGGTCAGGCAGCATCTGTGGAGAGGAACAGGGTGAACGTTTCAGGTTGATAGTCAGTGGAAGATGGGAGAAGGCCGGAAAAACAAAGAAGGTCTGTGATAGTGTGGAGGGCAGGGGAGGTCAACTAACAAAAGTCTTCATGATGCAACAGCCAAAGAGAGTGGTAATGGATATAGTTAAGAAACAAAGGTCATGTCCAAATGAGATGCGGCTAGTTACAGAAAAACCATCTGACTGCAACATGAAGGGATAAAGAAACAATTTGAAGATGGACCCAGCAAAATAAAAGGAAAAAAGAACACTTAGAACAAGATGGAGGCAGAGGACTTTATGATCTGAAGTTGTTGAGGTCAATGTTGAGTCCAGAAGGCTGTAGGATGGCAAGTCAAAAGATAAGGGTCTGTTTCTCAAGCTTGCATTGAGCTTCACTGGAACATTGCAGCAGGCCAAGGACAGAGAGGTCAGCATGGGAGAAAGGTGGAGAATTAAAATGACAAGAGACCGGAAACTCGGGGTTGTGCTTGCAGACTGAATGGAGGTGTTCCACAAAGTGGCCACCCAGCCTGCATTTGGTCCCCCCAGTGTAGAGGAGACCTCATTGTGAGCAGTGAATACAGTAGACTAAATTGAAAGAAATACAAGTAAATTGCTGTTTCACTTGGAAGGAGCATTTGGGGTCTTGGATAGTGAGAAGGGACAAGGTGAAAAGGCAAGCATTGCATCTCCTGTGCTTGCATGGAAAGGTGCCATAGGGAAGGGTGGGAGTGTTAGGAATGTTAGGGGTGACTAAAGAGTGGACTATGATGTTATGGAGGGAACAGTCTGTGTGGAATGCTGAAAAGGGAGAGGAGGGGAAGATGTGTGGTGGTGGCATCACACAGCAGCTGGGTGAATTGCGAAGGATGATTTGATGAAAACAGAGGATGTGGGGTTGAAAATGAGAACAAAAGAAATCCTACCATAGTTCAGGGAGAGCGCGAAAGGGGTGAAAGCAAAAGCACATGAAATAGATTGGACACGCTGGATGGCTGTCAACCATGCGATAGGAATCCTCAGCTGAGGAAAAAGGGAGACATGTTGAAAACACTGGTGTGGAAGGTTGTGTCAACAGGGCAGAAGCAACACAGATGGAAAAATGGAATAGAGTCCTTACAGGAAGGAGACTGAGAAATGTAGTCACAGAATCTTTACAGCCATTCAACCCAGCGAGTCTGCACTGGCTCTCTGAAAGAGCATTCCATTTAGTCCCACTCCCCTGTCTTACTCCCATAACCTTCCACATTCTCCCTTTTCAGTAGCAACTTAATTCCCTTTTGAATACCTCGATCGAACCCACCTCTGCCATTCTCTCAGGAAGCTCATTCCAGACGCAAAGCACCTTCTGGGTGAAAAAACTTTTGCTCACATCACTTTTACACGTTTAGCCATTTATTTTGAATCTGTACCCTCTAGTTCTTGATGCTGTCTTGAGTGGGAACAGTTTATCACTATTTACCCTGTCCATATCCCTCAGGATCTTGAATACCTCTATCAAGTCTCCTCTCAGCCATTTTTTTCTCCAAGGAAACAGGCTCAACCTCCCAAATCTATCCTCATAACTATAGCCCTTCATCCTGGGAACTGTTCCTGTGAATATCCTCTGTACTCTCTCCAATGCCTTCACATTCTTCCTCAAGTATGGCACCCAGAACTGGACACAGTACTCCAGATAAGGCCTAACTAGTGTCTTATACAAGTTCAACATGACTTCCTTACTCTTGTACTCAATGCCGCTATTAATAAAGCCCAAGATACTATATGCTTTATTAATTGCTCTCTCAACATGCCCTGCCATCTTCAATGACTTATGTACTCTAGTCGAGGTAGTTGTGGGAGTCTGTGGGTTTTTAATGAACATTAGTAGATAGCCTATATTCAGAAATGGAAAGAGAGAAGTCAAGGAAAGGAAGAGGAGAGTCAGGTGAAGGTGAGGGAAGGATGGAAATGGGAGACAAAGTCAATGAAATTTTCCAGTTCATGGTGAGAGCAAGAGGCTGCACTGATCCAGTCATCAATGTACTGGAAAAAGAAATGAGGAAGGGAGCCAGAATAGAACTGGAATAATTAATGTTCTTTATTGAATCTCACCTACCATTGTTCTATTAACTTGTAAATATGGTTTAGGTCCGTCTACCTTAGTAGCTTTATCAGGTTCTGATTGCCCAGCAATAGTTTAGAATCATTGATAAAATTGATCAATTTTCTTTGCATTTTTGATCCACGTAATGATTTGGAATATGAAACAGAAGAGATCCCCAACACCATTTCAAGGAGCATTCCATGGTATATCTTTTTAGCTTGAAACCACTCTCTTTCAGCCAATTCGTTATCTACCAAGGATGATTGTCGTAGGTTTGTGGCCTTACATCTCTTTTTTCCCCGAAAGCTTTCTGTAAATCTAGGCACATTATCTCCTAGTTTCACAAAGTCCACGTTGAATGTAACTTTCTCATAAGTTAAGGAAGTTGTTTAGGCTCCTATTGAAACCACTTTGGCTGCCATTTACTAGATTATCTTCAAACCGGGACTGCATGTTATTGCTAACAAATTAATATTACCTATAATAATAGATAATTATATTGCCAGTTGCTGATATGAGCCCAATGGTTATGGACTTAGCTAAGTTTTTTCCATCATCTTTCAGATCTATTTTAGGTCCAGTATACCTAATAATTTAAAAATAATTCTTCAAACATTCATGCAGCGAGATTCAAAAACTATACTATGAATTCAACAAAAAATGTGAACAGTGCCCTCTGCAGTTAGATCACCTCCAGCTTCATATTTAAAAATTGCATCTTCTTAACACTGCAGTTCTGAAGAAGTCATATTTGGCGCGAAACATTAATTCTGTTTCTCTCTCCACAGATGCTCCACACCTGTTAAGTATTTCCGACACTTTGCTTTTGCCTTCCCTTTCAGCACTGAACTTCACAATTCCCAAAATATGCATATAGCTGTTTCCCAGCAGGAACTTTCAAGTTGAACAGGAGAATACCAAATAGTGTACAACTACTGGAATAGATATGCCTTACATAGTTAGGAACATTCACAATTATCTCAGATGAAAATAAAAAATTATCAAATGATTTTATTAGCATCTGAAATGGCACCCAATTCATCCATGACATTGGAGCTACCTATAGTACTCACCATATTCGCAAGGAAACAAACATTACAAAGAAAACAGATGGGAAATCCATCAAAGGCCTCTGCTAACACATTTATTAGGAAGCTAGATATGGTTCTTCCTTGAATTTCCTTCTTCCCTCTGCCTGATCTCTGCCATCCACTTTCTATCTTACTTATCAAAAATAGTTGGCATGATCCAAAGTTTTGTAACAGAAGATAAAAAATCAAAACTACCATTTGTTATGATCCCAGTTACGAGAATATGGATCTGGCTTGGCAGACCATAATCATCTAAAGAATATTATGCATGGACAAGAGTAAGAAAATAAGGGGCAGGACTCCAAGATTAAAATGAAACACCAAAAAGAATCTTTACAAGACAAACTTGAACAAAACTAATACAATCAATAATGACTAAATAGATACACTGAGCAAATAGGATAATGATTCTAAACAATATGAGCTTCTACCTTCAACTCAATCCAACAGACTTAGCCCAGCTTAACCTTTCTACTGTGGTTTTCACTCTGATAGGCTTTTAAACATACTCATAATCTGGAAGGCAGTTCTTTGTTTCCTTGTGGATTTGGCTGCACACGTCACAGTCTATGATAAATCTGTGCTAATACAATCTCCTGGTCCAAGTATAGGTGTCACTGATGGTCATACGCCAAGACCCACAGACACACGTAGACACTCGCTTGGTGTCTATTCCGTAGCTGGACGACTTTTCTCTTTACAGATCTACTTGGTCCTTCCTAATTCTCTCGGGCCTGAATTTTCAGCTCAGTGGGCAGGCGTGACTGGCAGGCTTGGGAGCAGTCGGAAATGGACCGCAGACTGTGATCAGCCCCCAGCCGCAATTCCACGCTGGCTGGCCAACTAACGGCCAGTCAGCGTGAAACATGCACTGAAAAGTTCAACGCTGCTGGGGTGGGGGTGGGCAATGATGTCATTGCAGGCGTGGGTGAGCCCTGAGAGAAAGCTCCCTCAAGGCAGAAAGCCTCAGGGAGCAGCAGATCCAAACACCATGCAGTGAAGTTTTGAAAAATCAGGAAAAAAATGTCCAAGCATCACAATCAAGCACCTGAACATACATGGATAATAAAAATGTTGTCCGTAGATTTTTATTTTACTTAATAACGGAAACCTCATCCCACCCTTGAATAAGATTTCATGAAAAATGCAAAGTCCGCCTGGCCGATTTGCCCATCCGTCAACTGTAAAGTTGGATGGATCACGAAAAATCAGAGATACTTGCACCATTAATGGGCTTAATTGCCCTGTTAATTGTTGGCAGGCGCGCTTCCGACTTTTGCGTGCGCCTGCTGAGCGAAATGTTGCGCAAACATGAGATGACATCGGGATGCTCGCCCGACATCTTCTCGCATGATTTTAGGCTTGATCGGGTCGGCTGGCGCCTGCCCACGGGACGTAAAATTCTGCCCTAGAACTCCGAGCGAAGTAATTTCACCTCATCTCAATTCTAAATGATCGGCCCTTTATCCTGAGAGTGTGCCCCCCACCCCCCCGATTCCCCCAACCCCCTCAGTTCTAGATTCCCCAACCAGCGGAAACAACATCTCAGTGTCTATGCTGTCAAGCCCCTTTAGAATCTTGCATGTTTCAATGGGATCACCTCATTCTTCTAAACTCCAGTTTACTCAATCTTTTATGATAGGACCACCCTCTCATCCCAGGGACCAATCTTGTGAAACAAAAACAGAATTACCTGGAAAAACTCAGCAGGTCTGGCAGCGTCGGCGGAGAAGAAAAAAGTTGACGTTTCAATCTTGTGAAGCTTCACTGCACTGCCTCCAATACAAGTATATCCTTCCTTAAACATGGAGAACCAAAACTGCACACAGCACTCCAGGTGTGGTCTCACCAAAGACCTGAACAATTGTAGCAAGACTTCTTTATTCCTGTACCCCAATTCCATCGCAATGAAGGACAACATGCCATTTGCCTTCCTAATTGCTTGCTGTAACTGCATGCAGACTTCCTGAGTTCCTAGTCAAATTTCTCTGAACATCAACATTCACAAGTTTTTCTGCTTTTCTATTTTTACAACCAATAGGTGTAGTTTACCTGGTTTTCTAAAAAACATCTAATAAGGTGCCACACAAAATGTTAATACACAAGATAAGGGCTCATGGATTTGGGGTTAATATATTAGCGTGGTTGGTTTTGCTTAACATACAAGGAAGCAAAGTGTAGTAGTGAGTAACCTCACACTTCTCCATGTTATACTCTATCCGCCATCTTGTTGCCCACTCACCTAATCTGTCCAAATCTCTTTGCAGCCTCTGTGCCCTCACAACGTATATTTCCACATCAGCAAACTTAGATATATTACTCTCTGCCACTTTGTCTAAGTCATAAAAAAAATGGTAAACAGCAGAGGCCCCAGCACTGACCATTGCGACACTCCACAATTTACAGTCTGCCAACTTGAGAATGCCCCATTTATGCCTACTCTTTGCTTCCTGTCTGTTAACTAATGCTCTATCCATCCTCATGTAGTAACCCCAAATCTGTGAGCCCTTACCTTGCGTATTAACGTTTTGTGTGGCACCTTATCAAATGCCTTTTGGAAATCCAGGTATACCACATGTACTGGTTCCCCTCTATCTACCCTACTAGCTACATCCTCAAAAATCTGTTATAAATTTGTCAAACACAATTTTCCCTTTCATAAAACCATGTTGACTCTGTCAGATCATGCTATGATTTTTTGAAGTACATTGTTAAGACTTCTTTAGTAATAGATTACAGCACTTTCCTGATGATTGATATCAGCCTAATTGGCCTATAGTTCCGTTTTCTCTCACCCTTCTTTCTTGAATAGTAGTGTCCCCATTTGCTAACTTCCAATCTGCTGGGACCATTCCAGAATCTAGGGAACTTTGGAAAATCATAGCCAGAGCATTCACTTTCTCTGCAGCTATCTCTTTTAGAGCCCTAGAATATAAGTCATCAGTTCCTGGGGATCAGATTTTTGTTCCTCGAGTTTCTCCAATACTTTCTCTCTGCTGATATTAACTATCTCGATTTCCTCACTCATATTAGCACCTAGGTTACCCTCTGCTCCTGGTATTGTAACTTATGTCTTCTACAATGAAGACAGATACAAAATGTTCATTCAATACCTCATTCTCCATAACAATTTCTTCTGTCTCTGCTTCTAAGTGACCAACATTTACTTCAGCTACTCTCTTCCTTTTTATATACTTGTAAAAGCTCTTACAATCTGTTTTATATTCTGAGCTAGTTTGCTCTCATTTTCTACTTTTTCCCTTTTTTTAAAATCAACTTTTCAGTGGCCCTTTGCTAGTTTCTAAAACACTGCCAATCATTAGACTTGCCACTATTCCTTGTAACCCTATAATCCTCTTTTTTAAATCTAACACTATCCTTAACTTCCTGAGTAAGTCACAAAAAGATTTTTTTGCAGCATTTTTGTTTTTCAATAGAATGTATATTTGTTGAATATTTTGAATTGTTTCTTGAAATGTTACCACCACAACTTTGAAACTATTTACCCAATCCACCTTAGCCAGTTCTCCCCTCATACCTATGTAATTGGCTTTGTTTAAGTTTAAAATTCTTGTTTGTGTTTGGAGTGTCACTTTCAAACTTAACATATGGATTTCAATTGTTTTATGATCACTCTAGTTCCCAGCAGATCTTTTACTATGATATTGTGAATTAAACCTGCCTCATTACACAATACTACATCTAAAATAGCTTTATCTCTAGTTGGTTCCACAACATATTGCTCCAGGAAACTGTCATGAAAAATTCTTCAAACTCATCTTCTAGACCACCCATGCCAACTTGATTGGTCCAGTTGATATGAAGATTAAAGTCCTTAGGTTTGGCAGATGCAACCTCTACTGCCCAGAAGAATTTTTGTCTTTATTTCTGTTCTGCTGACTTAACCAAAATACAGCGGGGCTGTAAAACATGGCGAGCCATTCAAAAGTCCTTTGACTTCGGCACTACTGGAAAATCCTGTCAGCAGGAGGGGCAGTAAAATTCTGCCCCATAACGTTTAGTATAATCTCCTTCGATATCCTACAGTTTAAAATATGCAATTAAGATCCATACTTCCATCTGATAAGCAAATTCCACAAGATTTTATTTACAAAGCATAAATTGTGTTCTTGAAATATGCATTAAAAACAGCTAACCCTTTTAAACTGAGGCCTGGCAGGAGCAGTATTTCTGCCCTAAGAAGGAATACAATAGTAATTACAAAGTAAAACCTGAATCCACTTTGCAAATAACAAAAACTATATTCCTGTCATTATTGACTTTAACAGAAATCATTTTCTAACACAGCGGAACTTGAAGATGCCCTACCATGAATTACATTATCAATCACTGAGCAGACTGAAATAGTCTCCTGCCTACATTAAGCCATTGCTCAGCAACACCTTGGAAAGCACATCTCATTGCCCAAGTCCAACACATGGATATTCAAAAAGCCTGTTAAGTGGTACAAGATAACTAGAACTTCAGGTTTGTTGGCACTTGGAACCTGTCCTGCATTGATCCTTCCACACCATTATATAATCAGTCAAAAAAACCCTTGAGGCTTGGGGCACCACCAAGGGCAAACAGCTGCTTATGAAGCACTGTATATTCAATTGTTGGAACCACAGTGATACAATATAGTCTATCTCAATGCTGCAGTCCAGAGATTGGTGGGAATGCACTCTAAGAAGATATGCTACTCACTACTGTTCTCCTGGTATTTGCTTGCCAGGATTCAAATCAGTTGTCTAATGACAACTACTCTCGATTGAAGGACAAAATGAAAAGATAAAATTGGAACTTCTGGAGTCTGGTGGTTCCCAAGAAGATGCCCCCGACAATGAAAGACCACAATGATTATTAGAGGAAAATATTTGCTACTTGAAGCTTCAATTTAGTAAACCACAGCAGACAGAATAGTCAATCCAAAATCTGGTTTAGTCTGTTTTGTTGATGATTAATGAGTCAGGCTGGCTGACCAATGTTACTAGAAGGGGCACTATGTAACCTTCAACAATCAGCTCCAATGCAAGCCTGAATATGGAGGGTGGTCACAGCTGGGCAAGCAATGTTACAAAATATTAAATCGTATTTACAGAATAGAAACAGGTCATCACTCGACAGATGCTTACCCCATGCTGGCAAGCTTCATGGTCTTTTAATCAGGTAATATAAAGCAGTACTTGTAAAGCACACCCAAGGGGCTCTTAGCCTTGTCTCTTGCCAACTTGTGCCTAAACTCACTTGAATTTGGCAAACATAGGGAGATAGCAAAAACTGCATTTCAGGCAAACAGAACTCTACTCAGGTGGATTTCTCAATAACTTGGTTTGCAGAGTCTTAACAATGGTCATGAATACGCGTTGTGTCAAATCCCCAAATTTGTAAAAACATTGGTCCAACTTTTCCAATCAGCATGGGAAATGCTGCATCTGACACTAATCAGACAGAAAACTGCACACTTACCTGGTTACGTTTACAGGTATCCGATTCCAATGTAGCATCCAGAAGAACTTGCCCAATGCAGAAATCCACACAGAGAGCCGTGGGAAGAAGCAGCGCAAAAGACTGGACTCCTTTATTCAGAACTAGCTGCCGTAAGATAAGCTTAAATGTCTAGTGTGAATGGTTGAATGGGTGAGTGGAAGAATGAGTGGATGGATAGGGTGGTAGATGGACGAGGTAAGTGAGGAAGTGGGTGGGTGTGTGAGTTAGACAGACTGGCACGTGCATAGGGTGGCATGGTGGGTGGGTGTGTGGCAGTGAACATGGGGGTGAGGTGGCAGGTGGGTGAGTGGGTAAGGTTGGTTGGTGGGTCAGGACATAGTTGGGTTGAGTTGGGAGGTGTAGTCATGTCGGGGTGTACTTGGGTTGGGTTGAGGTGATGGTCGGAGGGGTAGTCAGCGGTTCAGAGTAGGTATTTGGGTGGTCAGGGGTTAGCGTGGCTGGGAGGGGTAATTGGATCAGGTGGAGGGGTTGGTCAGGAGTCAGCAGGGTCAAAGGGGGGGATTTGGGGGTACGTCAGTGTGTGTGATTGTGGGAAATCAGTTTTGCAGTTATCCAGGTGTTAGGCCAGGATTTTTCTGTTGACCGCTTCCTGGGTAACTAATTAGATGAATGAATCGGAACTGTCTGAAGTCTCCGACTCAAACTCAATTTGGAGGCTTTTGCAGAGGGTTCTGGAGAGGGGAGGAATTCCTGTTGGAAGTTCAAACTTCAAAATTCCAACAGAGGTCAGCACGTCAGACTTCAGTAGGGTCCTGATGTACATCTTGGGTCAATGTAATTGGCCTCCGATGATCCGGAGACCAGAAGATCTGGACCATAGATTTTCTAAGACCCTTACTTTTCTACTTCATTAACATGCAGGCAATACATTTCCAGGTATTTTACATTCCATTGCATAATGATTATTGGAGACAAAAAAAATTACCAAAAGTTTCATGGACAGCAAATGTTAATCTTAAAAAGTGGAAATATATAGCTTTGCAAAGATCCAACTTACTGAAGTGAAGTTTGTTTTTGTCTGGCTCTGGTTTTGGTTTTGTGCTTCTTGCTCTTGGAACTGTAAACCTGCAAGGTGCTTCTCAAGGGCTTCCCAATCCATGGTTGGAAGCTGTGGTTCTTCTGTTACAAAAGTCCCCGAAGTCTCCAACTGGTTTGTGGCTACACTGCCACCAGTTATTCGCAATGCCTTCTGCAGCTTTGGAAGAGTCTTATTTCCTTTTCCACCTTGTTTAGTTGGTGCTACATTGCCATTTTGCTTCATTTCACCTGCAGTAACATTAGAAGGTACTGGTGGGATGACTTTAACTTCTTGAAACTCCTCTGCTAAACTCCTGCTAGCAGCTTTAACAATGCCATTGTTCTCAGAGTAGTCACCATATTCACTTTCCCATTCTTCTATCACCTTCTTTTTATATTCCTGATAATCCTCATCTTCTTCATAGTCTCCCAACGTGGCAAGATCCAGACTTGGAGAGGATTTGTACTCAGAACATGGCGTCACTTTGTTGGAGCTTGATTCGGAACTTGCTCGACTGCATGAGTCACTTCCCAAATCCATACCATCTTCCCTGTAATCCTGAAGAGGAAATACATTACAGTTAAATACAATATTATCTTTGGTCACATTTTTATAATAATTTACCAGAGTTATTTACCAGAGTTAGTTCCAATTCATTTCTTAAAATTACTAAATTCTTGAGTGTTGGCAGACATTTTGGGTACATGGCACCCACCAGATGTAGGTGTGTTTCCATACCAGAAAGTAGCCTTTAGTGCTTCCACATACAGAGGGTGAATTTCCATGCGTATAAACATTTATGCTGATTATCTGGTGTTTCTGCAGCTCTGTCTCTGCAGTTACAGTGAGCTGGAGACCTCCTACCTCTATAAATCACGAATATTGCAAATACTAATCACAAAAACAATGGATTTTGTTTAACACTACCTCAAAATTTGCATATGAAACATGCTTCTTACATTTCAAACCAGAATAAAAGAAGTATATTTTGAAAATTTATCAATGATTACTTCGAAACTGTTCATTCATAGTCAGGTCTGCAGGTACTTTGTGCTACAGCTTAATTACAAAATATCTATTTTCTTGAACAAAGTGTTTATTCCTGCTTCATTTATATATTTTTTGCATTTCAATAAACATTAAGACTCAAAAAAAATTTAAACAAGCAATATCACATCATTCATTGATCCCGGTGCTTGTTACTTTTTGTTACATTTCAAGTGGTTATTTGTTTGGATAAAACATGTATATTTTACTAAAGAGCAAAGTTATGTGAAAGGAAGACAACCTTTTGGTCCCAGTCACTCCTGTCAAACAACACAAAGTTTATCTCAATTTGTATTTAGAGGATATATCACTAACAAGAAACTAAAGCTTAACTCATATGGAAAAATGGGGTTGTTTTAAACTCAAAATTAGTCCTCTCTGATTGGAATATTGTTTGGACAGAAACATTGATCGAAACGTATGCTTATTTCTGAGAGGGAAAGTAACCACCTATTATCACAGAATTTAATTAGCTCTATAGAAAATAAACTTTAAGTGTTCCTTTTGTTTTAAGTACTTAATTTCAGTATCCAGTAATGAATCAAGTACAATACTGGTTTAATAAAATAAGGATATGCATCAGAAAATGCAGTCTAAACTGCTTGCATCAATTACAATTTCCCAAATCAGTTACTCCACCATCTAAAAGACCAAAGGCAGCAAGAGCACGGGCCCTTCCAAATCACACCCTATTCTGACTTGGGCCTATACTACCATTCTGTCATGGCCACTGGGCCAAATTCCAGTAACTCCCAATCTAACAGCACTGTGGTAACATGTTCACCACATGGACTTCCACAGTTTAAGAAGACGGTTCACCACCACCTCTCTGCGGGCATTTAGGAATGGACAATAGATGCTCATCTACCTGGTAACATCCATATCTTATGAAATACTATTTTTTAAGTTGTCAGTTAGCTTAGGCTCACTGAAGAAAATCTACTCTTGGGAGTCCAGGAAGCAGAGAGCCAGATTTATTAAGGATGACTGGGAGATGCAGTAAATTAAACACTAGCCTTTGATTTTTGTGACCTCAATTCAAATACAGCCTGGCCTCATGGGATGAAAGTTCTTTTTCCCCATCTGCTGGTTGCAAAGATCCCGTGTGAAATAAATTTGGATAGTCTCTATCCAGTTTCAATTGAGCATGGGTCGTAATTTGATTCTGAACTGACCGTTGTCGTCAGAAGCCAAAGAATGGCTGATCTACACAATGAAAATGTAGAAATTGAGGACATCAACCTAAAGCAACACTTTTGACACTACTTGGAGTATAATTTCAATGCAGCTGTCAAACCTGTTTTTAAAAAAGTTTCAATGGTTTCCTTGAACTCACCAGACTTAACTCAAGTGCTTTTAAAGTCCAGACATTTCTAACCAGACCACCAAACCATTTAAATTGGAACAGTTGATAATGGAGCTCTGTACTAGTCTACAAATTTAAATGCCTAGACAGGAAAATCTGAAATACAGCCAAGTATTATAAGCAAGATATCAATTGACTGGAACTTATATTGCAACTCTCAGTCTCAGACTGATAACGATGGCATAAATCCAGCCTTATTTAGGGAAGTGTGCAAATGATGCACCATCAATGAGTTATAACCTTCTTTTCGAAAGAATTGTATTTTGCAGTCTGCTTACCTATGGTTGCCATTTCTGCAAGATAACAATTTTAGAATTAAGTGGATTAGTTGGTGCCTGAATTAATATGCCTTGCAAACTTTAACTGTGGCATACTGTAGTAAATAGAAACCAAAATTATGAACACTTATACAAAGACTTTTCACCCACCATTGCTTAACACATTTTTAGATCAATTCCCAACTACATACCATAAAGTTGCAAAGATCAATGTGCCACAGGAATTGCAGTAGTTAATGCTTCACAAATGCACTATAAACCACTACACAAACAGCAGCTGTGGAATTTAGTGGGCAGGGTTGAAATTTATTACTGGTTAACTGCTCAGACTGTGCCACAGATATTAAACATAAGGGTATTAATTGACCTTGCTACTCAATTTTGTACTCTTCTGAAATGCTTTTCGGGACTGAAGCAGGGATATATTTTATATGCCACTAAGACAACCAGGATTATGAGGTGGAAATTAGTAGGCACTCACTCAATATGTTTGTACATCTTATGATGGATCGTTAATTGGGCCAAACAGTTCCCAACTGAGACTAAAACTACAGTGTTCAGCCAATCAGAACATCACAGTGTCAAACATTGACAGAAATGATTTGCTGGACTGCCCCACTGGTGGCAACACATACTTATATCGATCATAAGACATGCTTGTATATTTTATTTCTCACAGACTGCACCCGAGCACATGACCCACAGAAAACACAACATATCTAAGAAGCACCACAGGTCTTCTGTGTGTTTTTGTCATTTCCATATATTGTTCTTGTGAAACATTCTAATGCTTTCCCTGAGGGGGTTTTCTTCCTCTGTATCACCTCCTTGTTTCCTGTACATATGCACAGATAATGGGCGATGTAGAATAGGGAAATAAAACATGGAACATTCCATTTGTTTAGTGACTGAATGCATATCACATTTTACAAATTCTGGTTAAGCAATTTAATTTTTCATTGCCAGGCACATTTCACAATAGATTCACAATTAAAAATCTGTTAATGAGAATTAAGCCATCCTTTTGAAGAGGATAAATGCAAATAACTTTCACAGCATATTCTGGCCAAATTAGAAACGAAGCATTTGCCTATGCTGAGAACTCTTTCCGAACAGTCACAATGGATACTGTTGAAGCTATTCTACAGAGGCAGGTGCAGTTTATATCTGAACAAGCTAAAATCTTGGGCCTTCAGGGCCTAAGCTACTGTTTCTGGAGTATTTGTTGTAAACCATTTGTCAGCAACAGCAGCAACCTAACACTGAATAGCATCTATATTACAAATGCGGCTTTTGCCGGAGATCCTCGTCCTGGTGAAGGTTTCACATCTTCCTTGCCCTTTTCCGAAGGAATTACAGAATGCGCATTGGCGGCAAAAAGCCAGAACTTTCGACAAAACAAAATAACCCCAAGACATACACAATAATATAAACTCCAAGAAGTTGGAGCACCTCATCACTCCCCCCTTTATCCACGATTTTAAACTGTTTGTCTCGCAGATTTTATATTTGAATGAAAGGAACAGAAAGAAAGGGAAATAGTTGAACACATCTGAAATGTGTAAATCAGGGACTAGCAGAATGAGGCAGCTCCCGGCTCCCAGCGCCTCTGTCCCTGACTCCGGCTACCTCACTGCTCAGGAACCCGCGGAGCTGCGGCTCCCCAGCAACTCAGCGGCAGCTAGACATACATCTCAACCTTCTGGAAACTGTCAAAGAAAGGAAAACTTCCCAGAAAAAACAAAAGGAAGCGGAATAGAAGCAGCGGCCAAAGTGCTCACCGATCCTCTCACTTACAACGGGAACCATTCAGCTCCACATGGAGGCAGCTGGCCGGGATGCAGAGGGAAGAGGAGCGGGGTCGCTGCTTTTCATCTCACCGCCACCGTCCCCCTTAAAAGGGAAATACCTGGGCTGCCCCTCGCTCAGCCTATTTCACATGCCTTTTTTTTTAAAAAAAACTCAGCAGACAGTGACAAAATTGTAGTGAAAGTTTTACCAAGTATGAATGAAGTGGGGACTGGGATCCCAATGAAATTTAGACTCAAAACAAAGTGACAACGTGGAAAATGTACTCCAGCCTGTCGGTGAGGCAAAGGGTGGCGACAAGTGATTTTGGTTCTTGTACATTTACTGTTTCCCTTTTAACGTCAAATTTTGACGTCAGCCAACAAGTATGTGGATTTTAAAATCAGTCCTGGCAGGTTGGGCTGGGCTGGACTGGCTTCACCGCCCCGCCACTGAGTCAGAAACTGCTTCCCGTCTCCTCCATGGAATCAGCCAGACAGCGGCTGGGACTGGGGCAGACCCCAGAGAAGCGGGCACACCCCAGGAAGCGGGGGGAGGGAATGAAACCAGCGCCAGACGCTAACGGGCTGCCAGGCCACCATATCACAGCTACTTTCTTCAGCTAGCAAGGAAACGGCCGCTGGGCTATTTCTAAAGCAGCCGGATATTCTCACTAAAGTTACACGTTCTCTTACCCTCGGCAGTAGTTGCAGATTGGGGTTAAGTAATCACAAAGCGTCATAAAAGCAATGTGCATTTCACCATTAAAAAACATTTACTGAAATATGAATGCACACGGACTGTGCAGAAAGTGACAGGATACTACACGGACCTGGGAATTTCTCCAGTGTTCAACTGAAGATGCAGAAAAATAAAGCAGAACTTGCGGAGATTCATGCCACTGTAACCAGATAGATACAACTACACAGCGAAACATAAAAGTGTCGCCACAATTGCAGCCTGCAACCTCTTAAATAGACAGTACTTACAGTCATTTTCCCGTCCTAAATTTCCCATCAAGTCATCGTCCAGTGTAGATCACAATTTTCTTATCCATAAAAAAGAAATCTTATTCCTTTCCTTTTCCTCTGGAGCCCATCCCTGCAGGACTCGAGTTCAAAAATAGACTTAATTCACTTAGCACAGAACAACTGCCAGCTTAGACCTCTTGGCAGCTTTGAAGTCAGCGCGACAGATATACTTCCAATAATAAATGTCAGCGAGATCTCCTCCGGATTGTGTACGTGCAGTGATGCTGCAGAATCAGCCGTAACCTCCCAAACTAAACCAAGAAGCGTTCCCGCTGTCTCGATGCGCAGCCTTTTTACACGCCTCGACCTTGTATGAAAACGTCTGCCTCATCTGAATAATTCATGAAAGTTGTTTTGAGTGCTTCTCGTTTCCGCGCGTGTTTTAAATCATTCATCACATGCTCGTGTTCGTCCTTTACTTAATTTTTATGAGCAATATCCGTCAAGCGAGTAAGCATCCATAGCTACACTGACGCATCTTATATCCAGTGCAAACACCTACCGCCAGCGCACACCTGGATTTATGAGGTGAAGTTAGATGAATAACGATTATATTTGAAGAGGCTTTTAAAGCTGTTTTATCCGCGATTGCTTGCCAGTCCTCCGTACCTTAGAGGTAATGGCTATTCAATTCTAGTGTCGGTTTAAAAGTGCAATTTGACCCAGGTACATTCCAAGTCCGAGAGTGTGAGAGCATAGGATTTCTGATTTTGTTTTAGCCCTTGTGAGTCGCAGCCCTGTATATATTTTCAAAGCAAACTCGAGCGTGCTGCAGTGCAACCAAAGGTTCTGCCGCCCTGGCACTGTAATGTCACTGAGGGAAGGATTGACAAAGCAGAGCCGCCGCTTGTGGGGTTCAATGGACCAACTGGAAGATTCGTCATGGCCCCAGACAGCCCCGCCCCCGTCAGGAAGAATTAAACCGTTTCTATGACAACTGAATCCCAAGACTGCAACTCTATTTTACATCAGCTTCATTTTCTCCCATCCCCTCGGGTCCTTTTTAGTTTGTTCTTTTATAAAGATGACACGTATTAATTCAAAATCAGATGAAAATTAGGATGTCAACGGGAGGCTAATGTGCCTCGAAATCCAACTGTTTGCTTCTGGACGTATGGAATATAAAACTCTTCGAAAACTCTGAAATATTTTCCTAATAGGCCGATGAAAATCGGTCAGTGGTGGCCATACCGGCTCATGCTAGTTAATCTCTGCTATAATCTTTACATCTCATTTACTCTCACGATTAATCTACCCCCTACATCATACAGTTTGGTTGCAGTTATTCTATCACCCGCTGGTCTGCAAGTGTTTCAGGAACTAGAAACAGTGACTGAAGACTTGGCTAGCTAATATTTTATACAATATCTTGATACAAATAGAAATGTTGTGGACATAATATTTATATCAATCTGAATGGAAGGATTTAGAATCACTTTAAATAAGTCTGTATTAATGTTGCAATTAAGCAACTGGTTTCATCCAGGATAGAGAAATAATCTGTATGATAGAATTTGTATAATGCTGTGTTGTTTTCAAGCACAATAAAATGGGTAGCTTATCCCCCCTTTATTACTCAATGCTAAATTGAAAGAGTTTCTGTAAACTATTTGACATGAAAACAATACATGGGGGCTGAGTTTACAGGTGTGTAAATCTGGCAGGTAGCTGTGCCCACTGGCTGCGCACACCCAGCAAATGATGTACCTGTAATTTCCTTACATCCATAATTGACAGAAAAGTTCCTGTCGTATCACAGCCATAAACCTGGGCCCATGGTGACAGAAATTACAAATGAAAGGTAAAGCAGAGTGAACTAATCAGCACACAATCTGTAACTGAACAAAAGATCCTCAGAGGAAAGTATAAGTGTTGAAATTATCACTTTCCGATAGTCTACAGTGACTGGAAATCTGTCAGGAAATTGGAAACAGATTATAGTAGAAATAGATTAATGGTTATAAATATATTAGCAGTTATTGGGGTTAATGTATAATAGCAAGTACAATGACATACTAATTTTCCTATCTATTTCTTAGGAAGCACTAGATATCCATTACATTTTCCACTAAGTATTCATAACAATTTTAACTTTTGAAGAAGGAGGGAATTTGCTATCAAATGTAAGAATAGGCAAGTTGGAGAAACAACACAATCCTAAATGAAATGTGATCAATGAAAGAAAACATGTTATGAGGTGTTAAAAAAAAGCAGAGAAATCATTTGCCATTTTGTAATGCATTAAAGACTCACGTAAGACCTTCAACTTGGTGAACTGAATGAATCATTAATTAAGGATTGAAGAATATATGGAACAGACAATGAATACTGAAGAAAAGTTGCTGAAGGAGTAAGATGTGACCTTCCATAAAGCGATATAGAATAGAAAGGCATCAGAGACTATAAAAAAAAGTCTCGAGGCACATTAGCCTCCCGTTGACATCCTAATTTTCATCTGATTTTGAATTAATACATGTCATCTTTATAAAAGAACAAACTAAAAAGTTATGCGGTGAGGAAAAACAAACCATTCAGCAGTAGTTAGGAAACATTTCAAATGCAAAATCTGAAATACCATCCATCAAGGAAATCGAGCAGAGCAAAAGGAACATAGATGATGTAGTATACAGTTTAGGTCCAACATTTTCCAGTATTTGCCATAAGTAGTCATTCTACAAGACACGATGCAACCATGACCTAAATCACAGAACAGGAGAAATCATGTTCACGAGGTATTTTATGTGGATGTAATAGGTTCAAATTCAAGCTCACAAGTGAAGAAATTAGTAGGGATCACAAGATTTAAATTGGACACAGGAGTATAACTGAGTGCCATATCTCAGAGAGATTTCAAGAAATTATGGGATATGTCTAAATTTTAAGAAGGCTGAGACAAAAACGATGGAATATTCAACAGCAAACATGTTGCTGAAAGTAATTAGAGAGATAAGGTGGAACAAACACTTAAACAGAAAAAGATTTATCTCAAGGATTATGCTGCTTGTCAGGAGGATACTAGATCAACAATGTTACCAAAGATGAACAAGTTACCAAAGTAATCCACCTAAAGCAAGAAGAACTACTGGTTTTGCAGAAGAAATGTCAAGTATGGTTTGTTAGCATGGGTGACTTAAAGGATATATAGAAAATTGATGAACTAATGGAATGGGTGAACTTATTAGTTACTGTTGACAAAATTAAACAGTAAATTGTGAAATTTGGACCATAAAAACCTGAAAGGAAAATTTCAGCTTTCTAACTTGTGAGCATATTATGGCATAGATTACCTATGCAAAATATTTTAACAAGTTAAATATTTTTTAAGTTTCTGGTGATTGAAGTTGAATAAAACAAATTTTAAGATACACATGTTTACTATTCTTTATAAAAGGTACAGATTCTTACATCTTCCCTTCAGAAATATATCATAAAATAATTTATACTTGTTTCTGTGCATTTGATGGATGACAGAATAGTTTAGGGTATGCCTAAGGAGAAAAACAGTGCCAAATGTTGGAAAGTAATTGAAGTTACTAAACAAGTTAACTTGAATAGCGACAATTGTGTATTTTGTGTCACTGAGCTGATTTTCTTGGTGATATCAATGCTGGTAAGCATGCATTAAGATTGACAGTTTAACAGTTTAAGCCTTGAGTATATGTTGTGCCCACAGTGCAGGAAAGATATATCGAGACTCCCAAAAACCCCCCAATTATACATGTAAATTCTTTTTGGGAAAAGTGTCATCTCTCAGCTTGTTGCTGGAAAAACCTAATCATTGTAGCTTAGAATCATAAACATGAAAAAAACATGGGCACATTTAAGGGACACCTAACTCTGAACTCTGTCAGTTCAGAATAATCCTGAAAGATCAATAAACATTGTACTGATGCATCAATGACAAGATTAAGGGCTGTACTACTGCAAAAGTGTAATGAATGTTGGCAACCTGTTGCTTGTGGCATCATATTTATTGATTGATATGGAGACAAGATTGTGCAGATTGAGAAGCTGTCACAAAGGGCAGGATTTTCGGGTTGTTGGGTGGGAGCAGCCAGGAAATGGTTGGCCACCTGCGATTGGCTGCCGATCACGACTTCAACGGCCAGCCAGCATGAAATGCGCGCTGAAAGGCTCAGCGCTGCCGAGGTATGGGCAGGAGGAGGGTGAGCACTGAAGTCTGTGCAGGTGCAGAATGAAAGCTCCCTGAAGGCAGAGAGCTGCCTCAGAGGGCTGAAGAATTTTAAAAACAAAAATAAAGATTTTGAAATTCTGAACAAAATGTCCCCAAATAGGACTCCCTCACATGAACATAAAGATAATAAAAATTATGTCAAAGCATTATTTTTAATTAATGTTGGAAACCACAGCCCGCCCAAAGTTGGACGGGCAGCGAAAAATCTGTATTAATTAATACTTTAATGGGCTTAACAAGCCTCTTAATTGTCGGCGGGCGCACTGCTGACTCTCGCATGTGCCTGCCGACCGGAATATCAAGCAAGCACGCAATAAAATTGGGATGCATGACCAACGTCATCGCGTCCTATTCTATGCCCGATTGGGTCGGGCGCACTCTGCCTGCGGGTCATAAAATTCTGCCCAAAGTATTACAATTGCTTTTGAAAGATTTGCTTTATACGTATGGCAAGAGCATAAATTTTGAAACTGACACTAGCCTTAACAGTAATATGTACAAAATCTTTGAGAATACTATAATGATGATCACGCCAAAGAGGTATAGCCCAGATATCAAATACACATACCAGATATATGACAGTGCTGATGCACATATAACAGCAGTGACACAGGATGTAAAAAAAAATTAATAGCTTGATCAGGATTTAAGTGTGGGATAACATGGTAAACCTAACAAGGATAAGGTTAATCTGAACTGAGATAGAAAAGAACTGATTTTATGTTGTTATAAGATGGCTATTAGGACCACTGACACTCAAAACACAGGTCTCATAAAGCGGACAGTAACCTCAAAGTAAACTTTCTGTATTTACTAAGGTTCAACATAGGAAGTTATCTTAAATGGGAGTCCCTAGCAGCTACCTGCAAGTTTACTGTGTGGTTGTTTCCTGTTTCAGGAGATCCACACATCAGGAGTTTGTGGCCCTGGCTCCACTTAAGCACAATATAAAACCTGCTAAGGTGCTGAAATGTCTGGGATCTTCAAATAAACAACAATGGAAGGATTGAGGAATATTGGAAATGAATTAACAATACTTTATGAAACAGTTTAGATGAGCAGTAAGATTGTGATACCAAAAAGCACATGTGAAGAAATAGTGGAGAGTCAGAAGAGTTTTATATAGTAAGAGAAATATAAAGGGCAGGATTTTGAGGTTGTTGGGCGGGCCTGGGAGCGGCTGGGAAACAGTCTGCCACCCACGATCGGCCTCCGGCCACGATTTCATGCAGGCGGGTCAGTTAAGGCCCGTCCGGCATGAAATGTGGCTCCGTTCTGGCTGGGGGGGAACGGGGGCCTGTTGGCCGCCGGGTCCAATGGCAACCCGGCGGCAGGTTTAAAAATGGCCCAGGCAGCCCCTGGAAGGCTGCCATGGAAGTTCAATGTTCCCAATGGAGTCGAGTGTGACTGGGCATGGCAGGCGGGAGGGCAGCTCGGGTGGGCACTCGGCCTCCTGCTTTTCCGACGAATGCCCCACTGTCCTCCTGGAGGCGGTGGCTGCCAGGTGGGACACCCTTGTCTCCAGAGATGGGGGGAGGAGGCCACGGCACCTCACCAAGAGAGTATGGGAGGAGGTGGTAGCAATGGTTAGCAGCCATGATGTGGTGCGGCGCACATGGGTGCAGTGCCAGAAACACTTCAGTGACCTGCTACGCTCAGGAAGGGCAAGTACTGTGTTGCAGAAGCATTAAGGTGTGGCCACCTACCCCCCCCCCCCCCCCTCCAACACCCCCCCCCCCCCCCCCCCCCCCCCCCCCCACCCCCCACCCCCCACTCCCCTGTGGACCTCAGGGTGTTAGAGTCTGAGTGCCAACTGTCAATGACGCTGGAGCTGGCTGCTTGGACTGAGTGCCTTGTGGCTTGAAGGCCTTGATTCAGGTGTGCCTTGGGAAGTGCTCCTCCGTTTGGGTTCGCCAGACTGCAATGGCACTGCAGGTAAAGAGTGGGCTAATCAATGATCTTTCAGAAGAAGACAAGTCAAAAGTAGGCAGAGAGGGCACATACAGGCAGAGGGCAGCCCAACCTCCTGCTGCTCAGCAGGTTTGAGAAAGACTCTCTGGAGCTCGAGGGCCGGCACGCTCACATGCAACCAGGTGTGGAGAGGTTGAGATGCCAGACGAAGGTAAGAGCGCAGTGGACAGAGGTGAGAGCTTCAGATTATGCAACCATTCTAGTGTAGTCTCTTCACTGATGTGAGTCTCAAACCTGGAGTCCCAATTGATCATTGAAAGACAATGGCACTGTGATGCAGATCTCCATTGTCCTACCAGGGTGCCTGGCCTGCGGAAAGACAGTGTGATGACTTTAACTAATGACATGTCCTTGTTCTCCCTTTTGGATCTGCCAGCAGGCGTTCACCCTGTGGATCCCAAAGGGCTACCCCTGATGCCAGAGGACCACTAAGCTTCTGTTGCACCTGCATCACACCCACTGTCTGAAGCAGGCACCAGCTCAGATACCAGTACCTCAGTGGGGCATTAGTTTGGTGGCTAGCATCTCAGTGCACATTGATAAGGACACTTCACACTTGCTTGAGGTTCAGGCGGAGGCAGAGAGTGCCCAAGGCACCGGCAATCAGAGGACTGCTGGGGACCAGGATGATGCTCAGTCAAAGGTTGATGATGAACCTCTGGAGTCGTCCATTAGGCGGCAGATGCTGGATGTCCAGCAAGATATGCAGGAGAATCTGGCGGAGATCCATGAGGGTATGAGAGCCATGGTTTCTGGGATGGAGGAGTCCATATGGAGCATCAGTGCTACGTTGACCCTCAATGCTGAGCGCACTGCCTCCTCCATTGAGAGAGTGGCGGCTCTCATGGTGAGGCTGCTCCAGGTAACGAATGAGGGGTTCCTGGGGTTGCGCTCAGACCTGCAAGACCTCACACAGGCACTAAGCTCAGGTGGTCAGTGCCAGTGTGGGAGATGGATGAGACACCCAGTATCCCAGCTAGGTGCCCGTCCAATGGTGAGCAGGGAAGTCCAGAGCGACCTCACATAGGTGCACAACCTGCTTGCTGTCTCTGTGGGCTCCTCTCAGGGAGCTCTGGATGATAGCAGCAGCTCCTTGACCCTCTGCCAGTGCCTGTCACATCTAATGAGGCTGTGATGATTGAGACACACCAGCCATGGCACTGGCCGCTACTTCCCAGGTGGGGCCAGCACAAGCTCCACTGCCCGGTCATCAAGGCCAAAAAGACATCAGAATCAGCAGGCTGTCTCCAATGCCGGTGCCAGCGAGGGGGGCTTGGGGGTGGGGGCATCAGGACATAGCACTCACAAGCCTAAGTTAAAGGCACCACGTATTCGAGAGGAACAGGTCATGGGTGATTTTATGTTCATTTGTGTTTACTTTATCTGTACTGCTCTGGAAATGAAGACCAGAGAAGTTTATGTAAATAGTTTGGAATTATCAAAATGGGATAGATTTTGTTTTTGTTGTTGAGTATGCTTCACCTTTTTATTTTATTGGTGCAGGGTACGCCAGTATGTAATGCTGGACATAAGTGGCTCTGAACTTTATTGTACAGGCACTGAGTGTTCTTTGGGTTCAAATGACAGGATCCTTTCAGACATCCGGGATGGAGGAGGCAGCCCTGGCATGTGTTTGGAGCTGATCTTTGGTAGCCTTGCTGAAGGAGCAGTGGATCAAGACATCCCTGGTGTCCCTGCCTCTCTGGAGGTTACTGAGGTTTGGCTGCACGTCCTCAGTGTTCTCCTCACCGTGCTCCTCTTCTAATTCACTACTGGACTCATCATCTGTGGCCTGTGCAGCTGCGTCAAGATCCTCTCCCTCCAGTGGGCCTCCCCTTGTCAGTGCCAGATTGTGGAGGGCACAGCATGCAAACACTATCAGTGATACCCACTCTGGGGGGTATTGTAGGGCACCCACCTGAATGGTCCAGGCATCGGAAGTGCATCTTGAGAAGACCCATGTTCCTCTCTATCACTGCCCTTGTGGAGCTATGAGCCGTATTGTAATGCTTCTCTCTCTCTGTTCTTGGGTGGTGGAGAGGCATCGTGAGCCACCTGTTCAGCAGATAGCCCTTGTCACCCAGCAGCCATCCAAGCAGCCGGATTGGAGCACTGAAGAGCCTCGGCACCTGGGAGTGTCTGAGGATGTAAGTGTTTTGGGAGCTGCCTGGGTACCTTGCACAGACTTGCAGAATCTGCATCCTGTGGTCACACACTATTTGCATGTTCTTGGATTGGAAGCCCTTGCTGTTGACAATGGCACCCAGCTGAGCCACTGGAGCCTTGATGGCCACATACGTGCAGTCGATGGCACCCTGGCTGCAGGTAACCCAGCAATCGCTGCAAAGCCTGTGGCCTGCTCAGCCTGGTTGGCCTTGTCCATGTGGTAGTGAATGAAAGTCAATGCACATCTGAACAGAGTATCTGTCACCAGCTTAACACAACTGTGGACAGCTGATTGGGAGACTCCACACATCCCTCACTGACCCCTGGAAAGAGCCAGAGGCACAGAAGTTGAGGGCAGCCATGACCTTCAGAGCTATTGGCATGGGGTGTTCACCCACCCAGTCGAAGCTGATCTCAGGCCCAATCATCTGACAAATGGAGGTCACTGTCTCCCTTGAGCGGGGGGAGCCTCCTTCAGCATTGCACCTCAGACATATTGAGGTAGCTGCTTCGCCGCCTGTAAACCTGGCAGCATCTTCTGCAGCCCCTTCCACCTTGGACTTTCTGCTGGCCCTGCGCCCCTTGTGCCTGCGTCTCTCCTCCCACAGGTGGCTCCCCTGGAAGCTGCATTGGGACACCTGGCCTCCTCTCCCTTCTGCCCCTCTCTTCCTCTTCAGAAGAGATGCCACCAGCGGAGACCAGAATCCCCATTACCATGGTTACAGAAGGCTGACTGCTACCTGGAAGGGTCCACACAGCCTGAATCCTCCAGGGGTCTTGCAGATACCAAGGAGTGCTGAAATGAAGCCTGGAAATGCTAAGAATGAAGGCCCAAACAGAAGCAAAGCTGCTAAGTACCAATAAGCAACCAGCAGCAAACTGTCTACCAAAATCCTCACTACTCATACTGGCAATGCTGCTGGTACTTTTTATCCTGCCCTTGGATGAGCTTTTTGAAAATGGCACCTGCTCACGCCTACCGAATGAAATATTGCACGCGATAACGTCGGGACACTCGCCTGACGTCATCGCGCGCTATTTTATGTCTGATTGGTTCAGGCGTGCACCCATAGGACGTAAAATTCTGCCCCAAAGAAAACTAGCACATTGAATCAAGCACCTTCCCAGAATAAATCAGAACATTGTCCACATATCAGGATGTAGCTTATTCTGCTTCAAATAGAAATCAAATCAACTACGAGAACTCATGAAAATATATCTAGGGCTGCAGTGACAAAAAGCCGGTATCGACATTATATATGGCACAGGGAAAGATCAACTTCATACTTACTGACTGCCACTCAATTTCCCCAGAGCTCTTCACAACACACCACAAGTAGAACAGTGATAAGCTGTGTGAAGAATATTGTCTCCAGACATTAAATGTCAAATTAAGTCTTCAGTGACAATGGGCTACATTTTGCAAGTACTGAGGTCAGATCATTTGGCTAAGAATGTGATTTCATCAATACAACTTCAAATCCAATTTACCCACAGGGGAATTTAGTACAGCCTGCAAATAATCTGAAAAAAAAATGTTTTAGTTCATCACAGTCCCCATTAGAGAACGAGGTTTCCATCAGTATCACTACTCATGGGAATTAATAGCTTACCTAGCCTTCGAGAATTGCTGAAGACTGGTAACTTAGAGATGGTAACACATAGAATGAGCAACAAAACACAAACAAAAGTTTACTTTGCTATGAGAATTCATAAGTGGTCATTTTCAGCTTGGTTAAGGGATCACAGCCACCTATTTAACATCCTAGCCACTTCACCTTTAAGTCAATAGTAGGAAAGGCATATCATGTGCAGCTAATCTGCTATTGAAAAATTTCCAAGCTCAAAAGTTGAACATCACCCCTAAAGGTGGATACTGGAAATCTGAAATAAAATCAGAAATGACAGGAACATTCAGTAAGTCTGGAAAGTTCTGATTAAAGGCCTTCAATTTGAAACATTACTGGACCCAATTTTAACACTGTGTAAGTGAACGGGTTTTGAGTGAGTTAAAACAAAGCCCATTAACTCTGTTTCCTTCTCCATGGATGCTGCCTGATTTGCTGAGTGTTTCTTGCGTTTTGTTTCTCAGGTACTGAAATTTGGTAATAAAATGTGTCTTAGAAATTACGCAACAATATCTGTACAGACAGAAAACATGTCAAGGGAAAAGTGTATTTAAAATCATAATGGATATACACAGACAGAGTTCATTACTTAGGAATAATCACTGTGGCACAGAAAATGAATGACAAATAGACTTCTGGTTCAATTCATCAACCCAAAATAATAAAAGGATCAAATAATTATAAATAAGCACAACTGTTTGTTTTGAAGAAAGATGCTGCAATATGTCAGTTTCAATTTGAGAATTTAGGTATGTTCCATTATTACCAGAAATATCATGTCAATGTTGCAAATAAATAAGTGGTAAGATCCACACTAGATGTGTTCATTTGTAAGATGAACTTCCAAGCTGGTAATGAACTGTTGAATATTGCTGTATGTTTTCGGCCACAATAGATCAAGTTCTTTTAACATTCAATGCAGGATTGTAAGGAACATTAAAGATAACACAACATAACAATACAAAAAGAAGTTGGAATATACTGTAGAAAGAACAATCAAGAGCAGATATGTATTTTTCTGGACTGACTATGGAAGCATAGGGATTGCTGCAAAGCCACATTAGTGTAAAGAGGCCAGCTCCACTTTCTTTTTGAGGATGCAGCTATTCAGGTGGGAAAACTCCAATTTCAGATCATGTTATGCTGTGTAAACCAAGATTCTAAAATCAAAAACTATTGTGGAACTTGAGAGGAATCAGGCTGAGGGGTGATGACACCTCCCACCTAAATGAAGCCTCACCACAGCCAGCTATATATTCCACCATTTGCCCCGCCCAAGACCAATGCAGTGGTGGTGTGGCTTTTATCACCAAGTTACACCTTGGCCTGTCCCCCTACTCCTCTGGTACTTTCATCTCCTTCGAACATCTCACCTTTATCCACTTATGTCATCTCTTATTTAAAATCCTCACACTCTACTGCCCACCCAGTATCATAATAATGTTCTCACCAAGAGACCTTCACCATTTTTATCTCTTAGCCACTGCACCTGGCAACTTTTCATCCTTGGTGATTTCAACTCCCATCTCAAGTCATCATAATCTCTCTCCACTGAGTTCACTGTATCTTCCCTTCACTTCATCTGCTGCTCCATGTAAATTGCCCAGCCCATATTCATGGCCACCCCATGGCCTTGCCACTCAGATAGTATCAATCACAGATCACTTCTTTGTGTCACTCTTCATCCACATCCTCCTTGCCTGTCCCAAAACCTACTTCCTTCTATAGCCACCCTTTGAAAAACTATCCCCCAATTCACTTACAACCAACTGCACTTTCAAAATTCCAACCCCCAATCCTTTGGCCTTCCATTCGTTACAACATTTTTGTAGCTACTGAATGGCTCAACTGTGCCCTCCCTTCCGCCTTTGGTGCCCTAACTGCCATTAAAACCATTACTCTCACACCCTGGTCATTGTCCTGGTACCACTTTTAAGTCCAAGTGATGCGGACTTGAATGGATATGGCAGACAACTGGTTTAGCCATTCACCACACCGGCTGGATCACATAAAGCACCATCAGATCCTGCTCTCACCTGCTGAAACTGTTCACTATTCCAAGATCATCTTGGAATGTAAATATAACCCCCTCTTTCTTTCCTCCAGTGAAAACCACTCTCCTCATCTCTTCCAGACTCACTTCAACAATAGGTGTGAGGAGCTCACAGACTTCTTTGTCATGAAGATTGAAATCATCTGTTTAGCTACCTTTGCTTCTTACCTCCCTTTCCCTTGCCCAGCACGCCTAACTTCTTTTAAAGCTTCCCACTGCCCTAGCCATGGCCTCACATCTTTCTCTAGCTTCTTTCTTATCTCCCCTTCTGCCTTTTTCAAGATCATCCTGTTTATGAGAGCCACCTCCTGTTCCCTCGACTCTATTCCCACTAAACTGCTAACCACCCAACTTCCCTTCCTGATCCCCATGTCAGCTGATATTGTTAATAGTTCTCTCTCTTCAGGTACTGCCCATCTCTCCTTTAAGTCCGCCATCAGCACCCCTCTCAGAAAAAATAACAACTCTTGACCCTGTTGTCCTTGCAAACTATTGGCCTAACTCCAACCTCCTTTTCCTCTCAAAAATTATTGAACGTGTTATCTCCTCGCAAATCCATGCTCACTTTTCCTGGAATTCCATGTTTAAATCCCTAAAATCATGTTTCTGCCCCACCAGAAAAGTGAAACTGCTCTTATCAAAGTCAGAAATGACACCCTATGTGACTGTGACAAAGGTAAACTAACGTTATCTGACTCAGTCTGTCTGTAGCCCTTGACACAGTTGACCACACTGTCCTCCTCTAATGCCTCTTCACCATTGAACAGCAGGGTGGGACTGCACTCACCTGATTCCATTCTTATTTATCACAGGCAATGGCTTCTTTGGTGTTCCCCAGGGATCTATCCTTCTATTTTTCATCTGATGCTGCCCTTTGGTGACATCAATTGAAAACAGCTTCAATTTTCTTGTGGATGCTGATGAAACCCAGCTCTACCTCACCACCACCTCTCCCGACCCCTCCACTGTTGTTAACTTATCAGATTGTCTGACATCCAGTTATGGATGAGCAGAAATTTCCCCTAATTAAAGACTGGGAAGAGCAAAACTATTGTCTCTGATCCCCACTACAAAATCCTGCCCTAGCTACTGACTCCATCCTTCTCCCTGGAAACTGCCTGAAGCCAAGCCACATTGTTCCCAATCTTGGTGTCATATTCAATCCCAAACTGAGATTCTGACCACAGATCAATGCCATCACCAAGGCAGCCTATTTTCACTTTCATAACATGCCTGACTCCTCCCTAGCTTCAGCTTATCTATTGCTGAAATGTCATCCATGCCTTCATTACATCTAGATTCAACTATTCCAATCCACTCCTACAGGTCTCCTACATTTTATCCTTTGTAAACTTGACATCATCCAAAATTCTGCTGCCTTCATCCTTACTAGCACCAAGTCCTGTCCACCCATCAACCTTATTCGCTCCCCATTAAGCTATGTCTCGATTTTAAATTTCACATCCTTGTTTCAAACCCTATAGGGCCTTGTAATCTGTAATCTCCTCCAAATCCCACAGCTCTCCAAGATATCTGCACTCCTCTATTTCTGGCCTCTTGAGCATCCCCAATTTTAATTGCTGCACTCTTGGTGGCCCTGCCTTCAGCTGCCTAGTCCCTAACCTCTGTAATTTGCTCCCTAAACTTCTCTGGCTCTTTTCTTCTTTAAAATTATCCTTGAACTTACGTCTTTGACTAAGCTTTTGACCATCTGCCCTCTGATAACACCTTACGTGGCTCAGTATCAAATTTTGAAGCACCTTAGGGTGTTTTATTTTATTAAAAGCACTTTATTAATTCAAGGCATGGATGTATTAGCATTTCTTGCATCTCAGGGCTGACTGACCCAAGTTAAGCTGTCATTTCCAAATCTCTCTCATGCAGGGAATTGGGAATTCTTCCCCAGCAGGTTTCTACAGATCTCCGTTCACTGGTATCAGCTGCCCTGTTTGCCTCCGATAACTTTAAAAATTGCTTTGCACTGACTTGTGTATGGAACATTGTGTCTTTGATGACCTCAGGATTCCCCGAAGCATTTAAGGCCTATTGAGCACCTTTGAAATATAATCACCGTTGTAATGTCTGAAATGTGGCAGCCAATTTGCACACTGCCAAGACCAACAAACAGCAAAGAGATAATGATCAGATAATCTGGTTTAATGGTTTTGCTGTTGAGATAAATATTGGCTACGGCACCAGGGGAACATCCCTGTTCTTCTTGGAATAGTATCATGCCTTTTGTTTGTATCTACCTGGGAGGACAGATAGGGCCTAGGTTTAATGTCTGATCCGAAAGACAGCACCTCTGCAGTGACGCACTCCTTCAATACTTCAGTGAACTGTCAGATAAACCTTATGGCCAGGATTCCACATTGGACCCACAAACTTCAAAATCAGAGGTGGAATGACACTACTGAGCCAAAATTGACACCTAATATAAATATACTACCACTCCACAAGGGAAAGTGGCATCAGACTAGCTCCTTGAGGCAATCTCACACTATTTATTTCAATTCGATCCATGTCAGTTTACATACAAATTATATTTGTGTTGATACAAAGGTGACGCTTTTTTGGTGAGACTCATAGGTAGCAATCCATATAAAAATGTGGACAAGATATACCTGGGCAATGATCCACATTTTCAGGTAGATGCCAGTTTATAGCTGCACTGGAACAGCTAAGAACACATTTAGTTCTAGAGCATAGGTTTTCAGCACTACAGCCAGGATATTGTTGGGTCCCGCAGCCTTTGTTTTGTGCAGTGCATTCAGCCATTTCTTGGTGTCACACAGAGTGAATTGATTTGGCTGAAGACTAGCATCTGTGATGCTGAGGACCTCGGGGGGAGACTGGACAAGTTGGTACATACAGTGCTGTATACATTCATATTATTTACAGTTTACTAACAAGCTCATGACAGGCACCTCTGATCCTACTCTATTAGCATTTTATTGCCAAGCAACCATGGGGGAAGATTTCCTCAGGTTACTACATGGTAGGATTGTAAGCAGGGTGGAAAGCAGACTGCTATTTCTACTGACGTTGTAGAACAACTCTAAGAATTAGTTTATAGAATCACCAGAAAAAGAAATCAAATAAATTCTTCCTGCTTTGTTTATACACTGTCATTAAAAAATAGTCATCAGAGCAAGTCTTTCCCCTATGTTGTACAGAACAGACTTTTGGGAAATATTTTGACAGCATTGACTGAAAAGCTACATTGGTATGGACAACTGCAGAGTGGAGTCACTGTGGCAAAATTCCCAAATTCTATACCAACAGCAGACAGATTTCCTTAAGATATTACCTGTACTATAAAATGATTTTGTGACAGAACCAATCCCTTATACCATTAGTATTCTTTCTATGTTATGTTGATGACATGCAAACTGTATCGAACAAGTTATTATGAATTCCAAGCAACCCAATTAAGTGCTCCTTATCACAACTTTACATGCAAGGCACATTGATGATGCGATGAATGAAATTAAGCAGTACTTTTACAACACATGAAGCACATAAGAACATAATGGCCAGGAATAGGCCAGACATTTAATAAGTGCAGGGTATGTGCCAGGTTATTAGAAAAACTGAAACAGTTTTTCACAGTTGCTATATATGAGTAACTATCAATATTCACGGAATTTTTCATTTGAAATTTGTTAACTATGACTTGTGTAGGTTTGTGCTGATGTAACACAACACTAGTTAAATTGATCAAAAATTATAAGAGGAGGGGCAGTTCCGGATTTAGTTTTAGGAAATGAAGCTGGACAGGTGGAAGGGGCATTAGTGAGAGTGTATTTTGGTGGTAATGATCATAGTTCAGTTAGATTTTTATGGAAAATGATAGACCAAGAGTAAACACTTGAAACTGGGGAAAGGACAATTTTACTAAGCTGAAATGTGATTTAGCAAAAATAGACTGCAAATAGTTACTTGAAGGTAAATCAGTGTCAGAGCCGTGGGAGGTTTTAAAGAGGAGATATAGAGAGGGTTCAGAACAAATGTGTTGCCAAACAGAAAAAGGATGGGACTCCCGATATGGATCAGACTGGATGTCAAAAAGCATGTTGAGTAGAATAAGGCAAAAAAAAAGCTTAAGTCAAATAACGAGCTCTCAATATAGCAGAAAACCTAGGGGAGTACACAAACATAAGAACACTAGAACACAAGGGGTAGGGAATTCAGCCCCTTGAGCCTGCCCCGCCATTCATTACGATCATGGCTGATCTCATTTCGGCCTCAACTCCAATTTCCTGCCCTCTCCCCATAACCGTTCAACCCATTACAAATTAAAAATCTGTCTATCTCCTCTTTAAATTTGTTCATCGTCCCGGCATCCACTGCACTCTGAGGTAGTGAATTCCACAGATTCATGACCCTTTGAGAAAAGTAATTCCTCCTCATCTCTGATTTAAATCTACCAGCTCTTAACCTAAAACCTCTCATTCTAGAATGCCCCAGAAGGGGAAACATCTGCTCCACGTCTACTTTGGCTAACCCCTTTAGCAGCTTATATACCTCAATTAGATCTCCTCTCATCCTTCTAAACTCTAGCAAATATAGGCCTAAACTACTCAATCTCTCCTCATAAGACAAGTCCCGCATCTCTGGAATCAATCTAGTGAACCTCCTCTGAACAGCCTCCAGTGCAACTACATCCTTCCTCAAGTAAGGGGACCAAAACTGTGCACAGTACTCCAGATGCGGTCTCACCAATGCCTTGTACAGTTGCAACAACACTTCCCTATTTTTATACTCTATTCCTCTAGCAATAAATGCCAAAATTCCATTTGCCTTCCTTATTACCTGATGTACCTGCATACTAGCTTTCAGTGATTCATGCACGAGGGCACCCACATCCCTCTGCACTGAAGCATTCTGAAATTTCTCTCCATTTAAATAATAGGTCACCTTTTTATTCTTCCGACCAAAATGAATAACCTCATACTTATCCACGTTAAACTCCATCTGCCAAATTTTGGCCCAAAGTGCAGGAGTGAAATGAAAAAGGAAATTAAGAAAGCAGAGAGTGGGCATGAAAATATATTGGCAAGTAAAATCAAGGAAAACCCAAAGATATTTTATAAATACATAAAGAGCAAGAGGATAATTGAAAAAAGAGAGAAGCAATTAGAGAGCCAAAAGGTAACTTGTGAACCGAGATGGAAGATGTGGCAATGACTCTTAATAAATACTTTGTATCTGTCTTCACAAAAGAGGAGTTGGTGCAGATACTGTATGTAGTAAGAAGCAGCAGTGTGAAATATTGGATTGTATAAACATAGTAAGAGAGGACACATGAAGAGGTTTAGCATTTTTGAAAGTGATAATCTGCCATGCCTGGATGAAATGTATCCCAACCTGCTTAAAAAAGAAAGGGAGGAACTAATGAAGGCTCTGACCATCATTTTGCAATCCTTTTAGGCTGCAGGCATGGTGCCAGAGGACAGAAGGACTGTTAATGTATCATTGTTTAACAAGGGAAGAAGGGACAGACCAAGTGATCTCAGGCCTATCAGTCTAAACTCGGTGATGAGCAAATTATTAGAAAAAAATTCTGAAGGACAATATAAATCATCAGTTAGAAATGCACAGGTTAATCCAGAACAAAAACAAAAATACCTGGAAAAACTCAGCAGGTCTGTCAGCATCTGCGGAGAGGGATACAGTTGACGTTTCGAGTCCGTATGACCCTTCATCCAGACCAGACCTAATTCAGACCAGTTAGCATTAATTTGTTAAGGGAAGCTTGTGTCTGACCAGCTTGAGTGAGTTTTTTGAGGAGTTAACAAGGAGGGTCGGCGAGGGTAGCGTGCTTGATGCAGCCGGGATATTATTAAATATTAACAAGGCTTTTGACAAGATACCATGTGCAAACTGGTTAGAAAAGTAAGAGCCCCTGGAATTCAAAGGAAAGTGGCATGCTGGATTTAAATTGGCTCAGTGACAGGGAGCAAAGATTGGTGAATAGTTTTGTGATTGGAAGGTCTTTTCCAGTGGGGTTCTGAAGGACCCGGTACCATATCTCTTGCTTTTCATGGCTTACATCAATGATTTAGACTTTAATGTACAAGAAAAAATTGGTTGCATGGTTTATAATAAGAAAGAAAGCTGTTGACCGCTGGTCAAGTGGGCAGAAAAATGGCAAATGGCATTCAATCCGGAGAAGTGTGGGCCAGAATTTTATGCTTCCCCACCAGCAGGTTTTTAGGCGGTGGGGTGGGGAAGAACATGAAGTTGAAAGAGCCAGATTCCCTCCGGATTCCCTCTGGATTCTTGCCCACTCCAACCACACAGCGAACTTACACTGGGGTGGGCAAGGCCTCAAACACAAAGTCCACCCTTGCCCTAGTTGAGGCCCTTAAGAGCCGTTTGCTGCCCAGCCTCAATTTTTAGGCTGGCGGGAGGATTGAGCTGGCGTGTGGGAAGGCCAAAAATCTATAGGATTATATCTCAGGTGGGAAAGGGGGTGGTTGCCTCCATCAGAAGCCCCCTTCTGACTGGGGTCCCCCCCCCAACTTCCCTTAAGGTCCAAAGGCATCCTGACCTCCCTCCCCCTCCAGCCACTCCCCCAAGATGCTGATCACCCCCTTCGCACTCCCCCAGGTCTTCCCACCCTCCCCTCCTTGGGACCCCTTGAATTTACATAGGCCTCCGCTACCCGGACATCCTCCTGAACTTCCTCTTTAGTGTAATGCAGTGCACTGTAGTGCTGTTGCTGCAGGGACTGGAGAGCTGCCGGCCAACCAAATTGGCTGGCAGCTCTCTTAGGTGGGACTTCCTCCCGAGTGAGGGGTGGAAGTCCTGCCAGAGACAACTGATGCTCATTCGTGTGTGAAATGGCTGCAGGGCACTCGGAGTTGGCGGGGAAGAGTTCCCTGCCGAGTCTTCGGATGGCGGGAACCAAGAAAAATTCAGGCTGTGCAGTAATGCATTTGGGGAGTGCAAACAAGGAAAGGGAAATGGTAGGATACTGAAAAGAATAGAGGAATAGAGATACCTTGGAGAGCAAGTCCACAGATCGCTCAAGGTAGGAAGACAGGTAGATCAGGTGGTTAAGACGACATGCAGGACATATTCCTTTATAACCCAAGGCATAGAATATAAAAGCTTGCAAATTATGCTAGAACTGGATAAAACAGTTGGACCACAGCTAGAGTACTGCGTATGGCTCTGGTCACCACATCACAGGAAGGATGTGATCACACTATGGAGAAGATTTAGGAGGATGTTGCTGGAATGGAATTTTAATTATGACAACAGATCGGATAGGCTGGAGTTGTTTTCTTTGGAACAGAAGAGGCTGAGGGGAGGCTAAATGGAGGTCTACAAAATTATGAAGGGTATAGATAGAACAGGAAGGACATATTTCCCTTAACAGAGAGGTCAACAACCAAGGAGCATTGATTTAAAGTAATTGGCAGAATGATTACAGGGCAGTTGCGCATTCTTTTCAGCTGGAGGGTGGTCGGGGTCTGGATCTCACTGACTGAAATGATGGTGGAGCCAGAAAGCCTCGTCGAATTTAAAAACAGTTTGGATATGCATTCAAAGTTCCGCAACCCACCAAGAGCAGGAAAATGGGAATAGCATCCCCTGTGGTGTAAATTTTCTATATTTCTACATCTCCTTATTCTGTTCATCATGAAGATTTTTTTTGGAGGGGACATAATTTGTTGTCAAGTGTTAATGCTCGGGCATGTGACATTGGTTAAATATTGAGCCCAGCACTGTATACTCTCAGGCCAGATAGAGCACAGATTAAAATCAAGGTGTACTTTTAATATGAGCTCCTTTCAAGAAGGTACCTCATCTCCAAATTTAGGAAGATATTTTTGCTTACAGGAATGAGTCACTTTCATTTCTCACACCAGCTACCTTTATTTCAAAATGCTAAATTAGTATTGAATACCAATCAGAGTTATGGAATTGATGTTTAACCATGAGGAACTAATTTGACATTACCAAAAATTAATACAGACTAGTTGATCTCTCTTCCTGTAATTGTGTCTCTGCTTATCTTTCACTCTCTAATATATTATAATGGAGATTTTCCCAGCCCTGTGTCTAGACGTACTTAATTGCCCGAATGCAGCAAATATCAGCAAATCAGGTGGGCAAAACTGATGCCCAAGTTTCCTTCCATTAATTGCCTTTCTCTCTCTGTCTTTCTGTTTATCCAGCCTTCTTACTATCTGCCTAGCTCTTCCTTTGACTCTGCATGGCTCTCATGTAATTAAACAATAACTTCCATTTATATAGCACTTTTAACAAGGAAAAGCATCCTGGAACACAATATAAAAAAACTGAAACACAAGCCAATGAAGGAAATATTAGGCATTAGAAAATGCTTGATAAAAGCAGTGGATTTTAAGGAGGGTCTTCAGAAAAAATGAAGTTGAGATTTATAGGGGATTAGGCAGGGAATTCCCAAGGCAGCTGCAAATGTATCCACTAGTGGTGAGGCAAAGGGAGGATGAAGCACAAGAGGCTAGAGTCAGAGGGACAGAGTGCTCAGTGGGGCATGCAGAGATCATTGGAATAGTTGAGTCTGGGTATGACAAAGGCATAGACAAAGGCTTCAGCATCTGATGGGTTGAGTGGCTGAATTTAAATAGATGGAAGTAAGTGGTCTTTGTAAAGGAGATATGGGCCTGGATTTTCATCTCAGGCAAGGAAAATGTGCGTCGGGTACTTTGGTAGCTTCCAAAACCCAAGCACACCTCTGAGCCCTATTCCCACCAAATATTTGCCTCTGAGAGATGTGGGTGGGGAGGGCTTGGATTTTGCAAGCCGCAGTGCAGTGTGGGAGGAGTTAGAAGGCCTGCTTCTGCTCTTGGGGACAGCAACCCAGCTCCCACCATTCTTCTTCACCCCTCACACCCCCAACCAACTCCTGTGCCTCCTTCATGCCCCTTCATGGAGTGCCTGTGCCACTTCTGTGCCCCCCTCCATGCCACTCATACGTCATGTATCCTCCATAGCCACTCATCCAGTATCAACTGTGGGCAGACCTCACATGTCTTTGAAATGGACATTAAAAAATTAACTTCTAACAATTGAATAGAGCTGTCATTCAAGGACACTCCAAACTGAAAAAAAATTTCATTCATAAAAGCCGTTCAAAAAAATTTAAATCCCCTCAAGTGGTCAATCTGTTGTAAAAACAAACATTTATCCATTTAACACATCAAGCACAGAAAATCCTTTTTTCACCACTTAAAACTGTTGATCAAAATGTGAACACAGCCCCCTGATGTGAAATGGGGTTCTGGTACTTTTGAAACTCAGCCAAGCATTTTTAATAGGCTCAGCTGTAATAACAAACCCTGGGAAATCTAAACAGTGGTGTATATTGAAACTTAAAAAAGAAGATTCCGTTATCCTAAGCTGCAGATGTTGTTTCATTTCTTTTTCAAAGCAGATTGCTTGTCAATCAACGGTACTTAGATTTTTTTTTACTTTCAATAACAGGGCACATTTTTTCAAAGTTAAAGATTTAAATCACAGTCCCAAACATGACAGGAGTTTTCCCAGCATATTTTCTACAGTTGTGAATGTAGTATGGCACTTTCCCAATGGGAAGAAAACTCTAATGCATCTCAACACTTAAACGATGCTGATCAATATAATGCTCAACTATCTTTTCAGAACAGTGCTCTCTGATGAGCCACTGCAGTTAAAACATATCTATATTACAACACAAGCCAGAGTATTTTGGATAGCAGGCTACCCTATCCCGTCATTCAAAGAGGCAACATCCCCGAATGGGCGTCATTTGGCTGCAGGCAGGACTTCCGCTCCTCATTTGGGATGAAGTCCCACCTTAGAGAGCTGTCGGCCAATCTGATTGGCCAACAGCTCTCTAGTCCCTGCAGTGACAAGAGCTACAGTGGACAGAAGAGGAACTTCATGAAGATGTTGGAGCCTAAGTCCCAAGGCTGGATGGAAAGGTTAGTTTTTGGGGTCTCAGGGCGGGGAGGGTAGGGAAGGCCTGGGAGGGTGGATAGTGGACTATAGGGATGTCGGGGGAGAGGCCAAGTTGGGGGGTGGTGGGAGGGATGTTCAGCAGCCACCAGACCTTAGCTAAAAAGTCCAAAGTTAAAAAGGGGCTTCTGATGAAGGCGCCACCCCCAACCCCTTCCTGCCCGTGGCCTAAAGCCAATCATTTTCCGGCTTCCCCCACACCTGAGAAATCCTTCTGCCAGCCTGAAAATTGAGGCTGGGTAGGAAACAATAATTGGCCACTTAAGGGCCTGAATTAGGACAAGGGCGGGTGGCTCATCTGAGGCCTTATCTGCTCCAGTGAAAAATTGCTGAGAGATCGAGGCAGGTGGGAACCCTGTGGGAAGTCCATTGATCCTATTTCATGGTCCCCCCCACACCTAAAAGCCTGCTGGCGGGGCAGCATGAAATTCAGGGCACAGTTCTATTGGTAACATTTGAAGTTGTAAAAGCATTTAACACATACCTGTCAGAATGTTCCGACTCCTCAGCTTGCTTCCCCGAGAGATCACAAACTCTCCAACAAGGCACATTTTTTTAGGACTTCCAAAGCTCATACAAGCACACAAAAATAGCGGGGGTGGAGGTGGAAGTTAAAATTTGCTATGGGCCTGGCAATAGCGACCCTGACCTCAGAAGAGGCACATGCGGATTGTGGCCCAAGGCCTTCCCGACTCTTGAAAAAGCCACATGAAAATATGGCAGAATTGGGAAAGGAGAGGAAATCTATTTCTTCAGTGAAAAACTTCAAGATTTCAGCTTTGCCAACCCCATTTCCGCCTCCATTGGGAGGTGGAAACCCGGTCTATGGGGATGGAAGCTCAGCTCATTATCAAACAAAACACTGAGATTGATAATGATGCGCTTCAGCTTCAGACTGTGGCTGGGAGGGGGTAGAGTTGCTGAAAAGGTTTGTGGCAGTAGCTGAAGATAATGGCTGCTGTCTTACTATTGCTTAACTGGAAGAAATGATGGCTCATCCAGGACTGGATGTTGGAAAAACAGCATGACATTTGTCTTGAACTCTTTTTCTGTGCGTCTCTAATTGCTTTTTTTTAATGATCACTGAACATGTTTTATATTTGTTTCTGTTGCTCTCTTTCAGCATGTCTCTTACATTTCTGTCCTTCAATTATTGCCTCAAAAAGATAACAAGTCGCAGTTGAATCATTCAAGTAGCAATACAAAATAGATTTTATGAAAGCATTGCTCACAAAACAAATATGATAGGAACAAAGGAACATGATTAGACCATTCAGACCCTTGAATCTGTTCTGCCATTCAATCAGATCATGGTTGATCCATACATTAACTTCATTTCACCTGCTTTTGATCCATAATGCTTGATACCCTTAACTAACAAAAATCTTTAGATATCAACATTTCAAAAGAGTGACGCTGTAGGTTTTGGGAACAAGTGACTAAGTATCAGCCCTAAAAGATTTTTCAAAGCAAAACAACAGAACTCCTGCGGAATTACTTATTCAAACTTGGAAATAAATTAAATCTGTGAATGGTGTTTCCCTCACCTATTGTAGATAATTTTAAAAATGTAGCATTCACCTACTGTAGTTGTATAAATGCTCTACGCACAAGCATACTGTCGTTGCATAAATAAATGAGGCACTCACACATCGCAATTATGTAAATAAATAAATCTGTACATCTCATCCGCTTTTGTGCACCATATAAGGATGAGAAAGATAAGAGGTGAGCATGCTAAATATATACCTAAGGCCTGCTTTTGGGCTCAGGGGTCTTGATTCACCATTTGACTGAGTCTGTTCCCAATGAGGCAAGCAGCATGTAAAGTTCATGCTGTCTCCTCATTTCCATGATTTCTGTGTGCAGCCCAGTGTGCCACTCGCTGCTGGCTGCAATCACAACAAGGGCCTATCAGCGTGAGGCTTGCATGCGTTGCAGCTAGCCTCCAGCTCTTAAAGTCAGTCTGTCCCTCTTAAAGGAAAGCTGCACTGAATCAAAGCAGGCTGCTGCTGACTGTCACTACTGCAAATGAAGAAAAGTGAAATGGAGTAGCAGGGCAGAGACAGGGCTCCATGGTTCACAGATAGGGCACTTGAGGCTTTATTCATGAACATTCAGAGAAGGGCAGACACACCAGGTTTCCATTTGGGGCCAGGAGGACTCAAGGACTGCCCTCAGAAGGAATTGCGAGCAGGTAACCCAGGAGGTGAACTCCTGGAGTCTGGCTCCGAGGACCTGGCAGTAGTGCCAGAAGCTGCTTAAGGAGCTCACAGAGGGGTCAAAGTCAGTGAATACATCTTCACCTGGCGTCTCCTACCAGCCGCACCATGAACCCTTCATGCTGCTCAATGCACCGCACCTTCACACTAACACATTAACAGTTCCTCCCTAGCAATCAGAACTCATGTCTCACAATCAGGTACTGCACTTCATTCTCACACACGTTCCAATGATGCCAGCCTTATGTCCACTCTCTCTGCCCCAACATACCTCCAGCTATTCACCTCTGGCAGGCATATCTCTGAAACAGTGTCACATAATCACTGGCATTCTGCATTCTCTCTTGCAGTACAAGGTGGCATGAAATACAAGGAGGCATCAGTGAACTGACAGTGGCTAGACTCACTGCCTTCAACTGGAGCTGGAGGGAGGAGATGGTGCTCTGTATCACTGGACTGGCTACCAGGGGGCCAATAGCATTCGGCATTGCTGAGAACATTGAGGGTGATGGTTTGTTTTAGCCTTATGTCCATTCTCAAATTACACCTCACCCTCATTCTGCTATCTGGCATGACGTGCAAGCTGCTGATGGTGTGACCGTGGAGACCTCTTGAGTTACACTCTATTCCCACCCCCCTCATTGCAACCCCCCCTCCCAACTTCTGGGTTTATGCTTTCTGATACCCAAGAACTGCTGCCTGGCCAGCCACAGCAGTCTCAGGAGTAGAAAGAGAGCTGCATCAGATCGCCAAGGAAGAGGCACCATCACCTGATATGACACTGAAAGCCAACTGTGCAGATACTAGCATTGTGCAAATTTTAGATGCCAATATAGAATTGGCATCAGCTTGTGGTGACTCACTGGGCACGAGTGGGTTTCAGCCAGGTTGGGGAAACAGGATTTATTTTAAAAAAGCTCATTGAAGGGTGAGGTTCTCCCAGACTGCTGCTGCCTTCGCCAAGATCGTGCAGCTTGAAGCTAGAGCCCAGAGCTGTTTGAGGGTGTCTGGGGGACAAGGCCATATGTACTCTTCCCCACAAAGTCAGCAACATTCCGCCAGCTAGGCTGACCCCACTGGGGCAGCACTGCATAGGAGCACTAGGAACAGTAAAGACATCCCTAAGACAGTCACCAGGGAATGTACGAGAGTTAATAGTTCATTTCATTGTATAATTGGATGTTGTTGGATAAAGATATTAATGAAAAGGTTCTTGTGGGTGGCTTTTATCGTAGGATGTGGCCAAGAGGATGCAGTGAAGTGTATCTCAAAGAGATGCAATAGTGGGAATGAGTCAGTGACCTCACCAGGGTTGCTAAGGTAAGACTCATAATTCAGATCTTGCATTACTCTTTCCTCAGCTCTGAATCACCTGTAATGCCATTATTCACAAGACTCCTCACCTCACACCATTTCCTTCTGCTACTACTTGCACATTTACATTAATTCCCTCACTTCCCCACACTTCTGCCACTTTTCACACCACATCTGCAGTATTCCATCTCGATACGCACATCTTCATGACATCTTAAAGGCTACCACCAATGTACATTGTTCTTTCTTACAGGACAAGCTGCTGCATAATCCACATTTTCCAGCAAGGGGTCGATGAGGTGCAATTAGGAGAGGGAAGACTGGACAACTATCCCTTCTTAACTCAGGGTTCTGAAGCCAGTTTAATACTCTTAAGTCTCCTTGACTGAGGTCAACTAGTTCACCATAACCTAGGATTAAATCATACACCTTGCTCTCTATACTCACTGGATAACTAAGCCCTTAGAAGGACCAATAAATGAAATTTTAAGCCTGCTCAACTTTTTTGGATCTTTGATGAAAAAAGTTAGAAATAGCTGAAGATAAGAGTAAAAGGACAGATGCCTCACAAATCCAAGTATTCACGGAGAGCAATGGAAGCTTTTGGAAAAATATCTATATACTGAGTGCTAACTTCAAGTCAATCAAATGCATATTCCAAAACTTTATATAATGAAAATAAGACTTTTATCTCACAAGATTGATATTTTATGTATTTAAGGGTGAATCTCAAGGACTTCTCTCACTTCTCTGCCACAGCTTTGGTGGAGGAGCCCGGAAACCCGTTTACACAGTTTATCCAGGGTTGCTGTAGCTATGCAACAGATGAACAGGAATACACCCATGGAAATTCAGGCCTCATTAAGGACTCTAAGGCAGCACCAAGCATAACTGTTTGAATGGGATATGACGCATTGCAACACTACACATGATTGGTTTGATTTGGGCCCTAATGTCTGAATCTTTTCACTCTCACAGGACATGTTAACTTAAAGTCCAAATTAACTGTGTCAGATTTTGTCCAGTATAATGTCCAGGAATTAGCTCTTTCTGATTTAATAATAATGACCCATTTTTTGCAGCCAGCAGCAAAGGAACAATACTCGCCTTGAGTCCACTACGCTGGCAGCTGCCCACAGAGTTTTTATGGACTTTTGGCTTTCTGTCACATAGCATCTGGTTCAGCGAAGTGCCCTCTACAGGGGACCTATGGTAACTGTGAGCAGAGCAAGCAGCCGTGAGGCTGTTCAACAAATCCAGATTGAAGAACCCTTTCTGAGACTGGCAGAGACGAAACCAGATTTAAATTGAGTGCAGGAAATAAAATAAAGGCCTGACAGTTTGTTTGTCAGCAATTATGACTTATCATGTTGCTAACGATTCAGTTCCTCCTGAATGTACCAGCCCTTGCTTTTTCTGCCCTGTTTAATGGATAACTGAGTACTGCAACATCACCTCTTTAAATTGATTTCAATGCCAAGCCTATTGGCATGGTACTGTCATAATGCAGCCTGTGGAGGAGTTGGGTAACTCGGGTCATAACTTCTGTATTTTTGTGTTTAACTGCGCATCTGCATGCTTCAGAATTTCTATCTGATTCATTCCATGCGGTGAGCACTGTTAATCTCACCCATATTTCCAAAACAAAATCCGGGCCAATAATTCGCAGGAAGCTCATGTATCAGGGTTGTCAGAAGGTATAATGTAAAAAATAGAAAATGGGTTGAATTTGTCTACCGTTAGTGGATTAGCAGTAAAGCTGGAATACTGTTTGCTCAAGTAGATCTGCCATTAACTGATGTAGTTTTCTCCCAGGACTCTTATTTGTTATGCTGGGTGGGTTTGGAGTATTAACATTGCTACTGATATGTTTACTGCCGCTGGGGGAGAGTGAAATATAGCTCTGCTGCAGAATTAGAAAGATTGCAAGTTGAAAGACAACATCACTTTCTGAGCAGGAGGAAGAAAATTAGCAATGTCTGAAGCAGCAGCAATAGAATCTTCAGGGGTATCAGCAACAAAAGAGGCTGCCAGATTCTCATCTGGATTTCTTAAGATTTCGCTGGCTGAAGTGAGAGCCAGGAGAAGCAGATTACTGAGTACAGATTTAGGAAGCCCTAAACCAGGTTTGGAAGGAGGCAGCAAAGAGAACCAGTTGTCACCTGCATCATCCCAAACACAGCCACACAATGCCCAAAGAGGTTCAATTACCTCAAGAGTGGGTGAGGGAAGTCAGTACTCTTGCCAATACACATCCTCTCCCACTTAGAGTCCTTACTAACTCTTCACTATTCGTACTCTTTCTCTCACGGCCTGTAAGTGTCAGGAGTCTAAGTACAGCAAGGGCAACCTCTACAGACATTAAAGCTCTTCTTTGTTCAAAATCACTCTGGAAACTCATATTGTCTGCCTTAAGGTGTGTGTGTAGAGGAGTAAATAAATAAATAAATAAAATAACTCCCTTGGAGAAGACAGTTCAGGCTGTTATTGAAATGCCCATTGCTGACTCTTGTGGCCAGGGGCAGGGCTGAAACCATCAAGGTTGACAGTATAGTCATACTAACTCTCCTTCTCACATCCCAATTCCCCCCATCCCACACATAGACAATGTAGAGGAGACCAAACGTAAACTGGGCGACCGCTTTGCAGAACACCAGCGGTCTGTCCGCAAGAATGACCCAAACCTCCCTGTCGCTTGCCATTTTAACACTCCACCCTGCTCTCTAGCCCACATGTCTGTCCTTGGCTTGCTGCATTGTTCCAGTGAAGCCCAACGCAAACTTCATCTTCCGACTAGGCACTTTACAGCCTTCCGGACTGAATATTGAATTCAACAACTTTAGGTCTTGAGCTCCCCCCTCCATCCCCACCCCCTTTCTGTTTCTTCCCCCTTCCTTTTGTTTTTTCCAATAAGTTATATAGATTTTTCTTTTCCCACCTATTTCCATTATTTTTAAATATTTTTAAATCTTTTATGCTCCCCCCACCCCCACTAGAGCTATACCTCGAGTGCCCTATCATTCATTCTTAATTAGCACATTCATTTAGATAATATCACCAACTTTAACACCTATGTGTTCTTTTGTTCTGTTGTCTGTGACATATTTTGCTGATCTGCTTCTATCACTGCTTGTTTGTCCCTACAACCACACCAACCCCCTCCACTTCTCTCCCCCCACCCAAACCCCACCCCCCCACCACACACCTTAAACCAGCTTATATTTCACCCCTTTCTTGGATTCACTCAAGTTCTGTCGAAGGGTCATGAGGACTCGAAACGTCAACTCTTTTCTTCTCCGCCGATGCTGCCAGACCTGCTGAGTTTTTCCAGGTAATTCTGTTTTTATTTTGGATTTCCAGCATCCGCAGTTTTTTTGTTTTTATATTATTATTGCTTTTCATCTATTGTTGGTTGGAAGCAATGTTAACTAGGTCACTGGGGCTGCAAAGAGGGGAACAATTGTGGTAGTAGAAACTTTTAAAATATCCTTGTTGGGCCTGAAGGAGCACAACTGCTTCTTGTGGCCCCACATGGAAAGCTATTTTAATCAGATTAAGCCTTATCTGGTCCCAACTCAATTCCATTCTCAAATGCAAATCAGTGCAAAAAAATTATAAAATAAAAACCCAGAAGGACCACCCAGCACCAACCTAGGCACTGGGCATGAAAAAGGCACATCTGGCTGAGTCAATACTGCAAAGTCCTCCTCACTGACATCTAAGACCTTGTGCCAAAATTAGGAGAGTTGGCCAACAGTTGTCCAAACAACAGTCTGACATAGTCATACTCACAGAATCATATCATTCAGCCAATGACTTAGACTCCTCTATCACCATCTCTGGGTACATTGTATCCTACTTGCAGGATAGAGCCACCAGAGGTGGCAGCATGATGACATATAGTTGGGCGGGAGTGGCCGTGGGAGTCCTCAACATTGATTCCAAAGCCCATGTCGTCTCATGGCATCAGGTCAAACATGGGCAAGGAAACCGCCCGCTGATTATCACCAAATGACGTCCCTCAGCTGATAAATCAATCCACTTCCATGTCCAACATCACTTGGACAAAGCGCTGAGGCTACCTCCACTACCATGCTAAATGGGATAGGTTGAGGAAAGATCTAGAAATTCAAAACTAGACAATCATGAGATGCTGCGGGCCATCAGCAGCAGCAGAAATGTATTTAACCACAATTTGTAACCTGAAGTCCTGGCATATCCCTCATTCTACTATGACCAGCAAACATGGGGGACCAACCTTGGTTCAATGAGGTGTGTAAGAGAGCATGCCAGGAGCAGCACCAGGCATACCTAAAAATAGGGTGCCAACTTGATGAAGCTACAACACAGGTGCTAGCAGAGGAAGAAGATTGCCATGTGCAGAGCTAAGTGATCCCACAACCAACGGGTCAGAGTACAACACTGCAGCCTTGCCACAACTGCTCCTGAACAGTGGTAGACAATGAAATAGCTAATGGGAGGAGGAGGCTACATGAATATTTACATTCTCAATGATGGCACAGCCTAGCCATGCAACAGTGTTTGCAGCCATCTTCAGCCAGAAGTGCCAAGGGGATGATCCATCTGTACCTCCTCCTGAGGTCCCCAGCATCACAAATACAGGACTTCAGTCAAATTGATTCACTCCACGTGATATGAAGGAATAGCCGAGTGCACTGCATGTAGCAAAGGCTATGGGCCCTGATAACATCCTGGCTGAGGATGTTAGTGCTGAGGAGCTGTGTTCCAGAACTAGCCACACTTGGAGCCATGTTGTTCCAGCACAGTTACAAGTGCTACCTACTCAATAAAGAGGAAATTACCCAAGTATGTCATTTCCACAAAAAGCGGGACACATCCCATCTGGCCTACTGTCAATCATCAGCAAAGTGATGGCAGGAGTCACTGACTGTGCTATCAAGGGACTCTTACTCACCAACACCCTGCTGACTGATGCTCAGTTTGGGTTTCATTAGGATCTCTTGGCCTCATTACAGGCTTTGTCAAAATATGGACAGAAGTGCTGAATTCCAGCAGTGAGACCTTTAACATCATGGCAGCATTTGGCCGAGTGTGGCATTGAGGCGCCCTAATAAATTTGAAGTCAATGGGAAAGTCTATTCAGCAGCAAAACCCTTCATTGGCTGAAGTCATACCTAGCACAAAGGTTGTGATTGTTGGAGGCCAATCATCTTAGCCCCAGGACATCACTGTAGGAGTTCCTCAGGGCAGTGCCCTAGTTCCAACCATTCGTGGCTGCTTCACCAATGATCTATACTCCATCACGAGGGCAGAAGTGGGGCTCACTGATGTTCAGACAGCATTCAATTTCATTCGCAACTCCTCAGTTAATGAAGCAGTCAGTATTCACACGCAGCAAGACCTGGACAACACTCAGGCTTAGACTGATAAGTGCCGAGTAACATTTGGATCACACAATAGCCCTCTCCAAAAAAAGAGAATGTAATCACCTCTCCTCGACATTCAATGGCAATACCACTGTTGAATCTCCTACCATCAACATCCTTGAGGTCACCATGGACCAGAAATCTAATGACCTGCCACATAAATACTGTGGTTACAAGAGCAAGTCAGAGGCTGCATATTCTGTGGTGAGTAACTCACCTCTTGACCACCCCTCCCAAAAACCTGTTGATCATCTACAACACACAAGTCAGGAGTGTGTATGGAATATGCTGCATTTGCCTGGATGCGTGCATCTCCAACTATAATCAAGAAGCTTGAAACCATTGAAAGCAGCATTCTCGACTGGCACACCACCTGAAACATTCATTCCCTCCAACACAGGCACACCATGGCTGCAGTGTGTAATATCTACAAAATGCACTATATCAAATCTCCAAGGCTTCTTCAACAGCACCTCCCAAACCTGTGACCTCCAGTGTCTTGAAAGATAAGTACAGTGGGGTGCATGGGAGCACCAGCAAGTTCCCCTCCAAGTAACATAAAGAAATATATTACCATTCTTTCATTGTCGCTGGGCCAGTCCAACAGCACTGTGGAGCTACTTACACCACATGGACTGCAGAAGTTCAAGGAGATGGGTCACCATCTTCTCAAAGGCAATTCGTGATTGGCAACAAATGATGAGCTTGCCAGCAATGCTCATATCCTGTGAATGAATAAAATAATCTCTCTTCATCTGGTGGCAAAGCATCTGAAGCATCCTGCTCAGCCAAGTTGAAATTGCAACCAGATCCTGATGATGTCATTAGAACTGGACATGTATATGTAAAGAAGGACCACACCAGCTTTGAGTGTCCCTGTGCCGATTCAGTATAGAGTGAGTTAAAACCAGTAATGGGTAGACCCCAGAATCTGCAGAGTAGGTATATAACCTGGGCTGGTTTAATTACTTGTACGCTCAGTTTGCAAGGGTTAAAATTTCTTCCAGTATGCATGAGACAAATGTGAATTTCAAAAGTGATAAAGGCGAGAAACTGGGAAGATGGAATAATACAAGAAAAATCAGAGACAACAAGGAATGAATCTTTCCAAGAATTGACAGAAATTTATTTTGAGAAAGACAAATATGAATTTCAAACAGTAAGTGCACATGAAAATGTAAGAAAAGACAGCCTGCTTATTATGAAAAGATTGCAGAAAGAAATAGAAGTTGGTACAAAAGGCAGTTATAAGATTTTCAGGAATCAGCAGAATCTTAAGGTGAAAGTGTGTCTATTATTATTATATTTTTTATGTCTTCAGGAATGAAATTGCACTGTGAAATTATCAATGACTGTAACGGACAAATGATTTTTGAAAGTAAATGTGTATAACTAATGTTTGGAGCACATCTGAAGGTAATTTGAGTTAGTTTAATAGGTTATATTGGAGTGTCAAAATGATCAATTATTCACAGAACTGTGGATGACTTCGAAATTTGTTTTCAAATTAAGCATTTTAAAGGTTCCAAAATCCACAACATAGCTCAATGATTTCCATTCTCACAAGCTAAATGTAATTCTTACTTAGATTCAACTTTAAAATTCTGCAATAAAGTTAAAAAGGCTTTGCAAATTTGTGTTAACTACTTAAAAATGTCAGTAGGACCTCAGGAAATCCTTTGGAAGTGTTAATGTTATTCTAAAGTGGGTCTTTGGTCTTGCCAGCTCCTAAATTTTCTGAGATCAAAATTTGATAATCGTGACACTGAACTTTGGAGGGTAGAGGAGGAATGTATGACCCACTCCCTTCATCAATCATCGAGAGAATAGGTTGGATTAGAACAGTAATGGCCCATAACCTCCAGGCTCAGGGCTGCTGTACTAGGGGGTGTCCTAAAGATGTGCTGGGGGACCACACCTCCTGTCCCCAGAAGTCCCCATGTGAGGATTGCATGTCAATTGCCTGGGAAGTTCAAACCCCCATTGGGCAATTGCCCAACAATGGGAACCATCTGCAAGTAAAGTCTAAATCGCAAACTTTAGATGGTTCCGACTGTCTTACAGTAATAGTTACCCTGAGAAAGTTAGAAAAATTAAAATCATTTCTAACTTCTGGGTAACTATAGTACTGACTCCTCCCCCGATTTCCCCACTGGACTTCTAAACTACCCCCCGACCCCCAACTACCCCCCCCACCGCTCCCGACGTCAACCCCCAAACCACAGACCATACCCCCGACTATCCTACCCACCGATTATATCCACCGCCCCCCCAACCATACCCCTGACTACCCTGCCCACCCCACAGCTACACTTCCCACCACCTGACTACCCCCCACTCCTGACTACCCCCAATGCACTGCCCCACTGACTATACCCCACGATCTAGCCCCCTCCATCTACCTTCCCCACCCCTCCACTAACCACCTCTTAACCACCTGACTGCCCTCACTGACCACCTAATCCCCACTGACTCCACCCCCCCCCCTCAACTTCCACTGACCAGCCAAACCCTCCCCACTGATCACCCGGCTTTCCCCCACACCCCCAATCCCACCTACTTACCTTATACACTTTACCTTCTCCCTGGCTTCTCAAAGTGGCTGGAGCTTTAAAGCTACCTGCTTTACAACACAAGGCCTTGGGAACCTACTGCACTATACTCTTCTCACCCGGCCTGAGTCAGAAGGTGAGAAAGGAGCGGCTTCATTTCCAGGTAGGACTGGAGTGACATACTGACTCTGATTGCCACTTCATGGAAGTTACAGGTTTAGATCTTCAGCTACAGGATCTGTCAGATTTAATGAAAGGTAAACTTGGCTTATTACTCAGTAGATCATGAAATGTAAATTAGGCTAGATTATTTAATTACCAAATCCAGGATTACATCATGGGAAGTCAAAAAAGGGGAAAAATATGCTACAGGAATGTAAAATGCCATTATGTTATGGTAAATTGAGAAGAATTTTCTTTATTCTGGTTGTTCTACAGAGATACTACAAGAAAGCTTGGGATGATTAAAGGCATTGGATTTTAAAGGTATAAATTCCATCTGTTCCAATTTTAGGTTTTGATACTGGATATGTTTCTTGGTTTCACCATCACTGCCATTGCCATATGAGATCTTGTATCCCCAATGAGTTAGTGTGTGGCTTTACTTTAAATATGCAGGTGATTGTAAAGAGACATGGGGTTTTCTGTTTGGCGCCTGTCATTGACTCAAATATAGCACTTGCCTATGTGATTGCCCCATCTTTGGCAAGTGAAGAAGATGCATTTTCACTCTGCAGCAAACCACGAGACAATTTTATTGAGTGTTAAAACAGATCAATAAACAGTAATCAGTACAAACAGAATATTTACAGTAATTACAAATCTTTACGTATCTAAAACAACAGACTTTTCTGTGATTACCCTCAATATAATGACTTCTTACTTCTATGTGTTTGGTCCTATCAGGGCAAGTCTGAACACTGTCCAAATAAAACATTTCTTATGCCATGATGTTGTACTCAGCTTGGGTTACTACCTTGATGGATAACCTTGAAACAACCACCTCAAAGTTGTAACTGCAATTTCGTAATTAGCCTTCAGTTCCCTGTCAACTCAATGTCTGATTAGCTGAACCATACACATCAAGAAGTTTGCAAGTTTCATCCTTGTCTGATCAGCAGAAGCATTATAATTTGCTTCAGCATCTCTAGGTTAGGGAAGGGCAAATTGTTCAGAGATCTCTTTCTTGCTTGCTGTCCATCAGCCCTGGGTTGATGCTAACTGAGCACAGATATGATCAGTGGCCATTTGGATTTAGTGCTTGAGACTGACCTGTCAGACTGGACCTGAGTCCCAGCAAAGAGTCAATATCTTCAGAAAGGAGGGGAGAACATCGGCAAGAAAAACATCTATAGGCATTGAGATCTGTTTGCTAACTTGTGATATATAAATATCTGATCTTTATGCAGTACAAAGGAATTCCTTTATATATGCCCAAACGTGTTGTAACAGCTTCTCTTAACCAAAACCATTGCTTTTGAATAAACCTGTTCATTCATACAACTGTGTAGCTGCCTCTTCGAAAAAGAATAAACTATGTGGGCAGGAAGTGCGCAGCCTATAATAATTAACTGTTCAAAGCTGTTTGTTTTGAAGTAAGTGTGGAATCAGCAAGTAGAAGCTCTGTCTAATGACATGTGCTGCAGAGTAAAGGGATATTTGTTGTACAAGCTCATTGCTATAAATAGTAAATGACAGAATCTACTGTCCCAGTGGTACAAGTTATAAACATGGGAATCACTGCAGCACAGCCCCTGATCATCTCTACATGCTACAATGGACAGTGCTGCGCAAACATAGGATGAGAAATTCTTGGGCAATACGAGTGGCTTTAGAGCTCAAAAATGATGTCCATGGTACACTCACATACACTTTTGGGATGAATTATGAGGATGATGAGTCTTTGGAACTCTCTTCCTCAAAAGGCAGTGGAAGCAGAGTCTTTAAACATTTTTCATGCAAAGCTAGATAGATTCTTGATAAGCAAAGGGATGAAAGATTATCTGGGATAGGTGGGAATGTGGAGTTATGGTGACAATCACATCAACCATGATCTTATTGAATGGCAGAGCAGACTCGAGGGGCCAAGTGGTCTATTCCTGCTCCTAACTCATATGTTCAAATTGCGCTGGATGCCGTAATGGTGGGGGCATTAGTGCGTGTGCGGAGAACGTCTACTGGACATATGCAGAATAAGCAGATTATGATCTCAATCAGAGCTGAACACTGATTTGACAACATCAGTGTTATTTTGAAGCTCAACACTTCCAGGTAACACCCTCTCTTCACCTTGCACAGCTGAATACATGTTCAGCAGCATTAAGGACCCCCACTAGTGCTATTTAAAAAGATTACCAATAGCATACAGGTTATTTGCTGGTTGATTTCTTCGGGCTGTCCCCAAGACTCTACAAGTATTTGGAGCTTTCTGTAGTTGTTTCAAGTTACAAACATTTACAGGGTGTGGCATGAAGATACTGAAGGACTTTTTGCTGACTTCAAGGTTTTTGCACAAACCAGCTGCAACCAGACATGCATGCTATAGTAGGCATTTCCCTTGGAAATCAGCATGACTTGGGGAATGAACAGTGATCACTCAGAGCAGGACAAATTGCTGAAAGAAGGAGGAGGAGTGGGAGAAGGGATCTCAACAAGGGGCCATTTCCATCCAGGAAGTTGAGGGGGAAATTCTCCTACAGCAGGGACAAACAACACGAGATGTTTGCAATTCAGGAAGGGTGTCCTCGCTGAAACCTGCCATTTGTTGCAGTCACAACTATCACCTGAGATCAGGGTAAGGGCCATATCGCTAGTGGTTGTGAAGGTTACCATGGTAGTGAACTTGTACGTGTCTGAATCCTTACAGGCTGGACTTGGATATATTTGCAATATTTTGCAGTTTGTTGTCCGTTTACTGTTGAGATGTCAAGATCTCCTGCATGCTTGCCATCATGAGGGGACAGCCCTTGCCACTACCTGGACAGCAACCAGTTGAGCAACAGGAGCAGAAGGAGGAGGTAGAGGAAGGAAGGAGGCAAACTAGACAGCCAATTTCTGTTCATGCTGCCCATGAAGAACTCTTCTGAGTGCAACACCAGTAAAACTCCAATTCTTCATTCACCAACAGTCCTACACCTTACCTAATCTCTCTAACTGACCATCACAGTATCCAGTTGGCTACAATGTAAAAATAAATGTCACCACAAAATAAATATTTCAAAGCAAATCTTTAATAGAAATTATGCCATATTTCATACAAAAGTTAACTAATCATCCTTGTGAATTCCTTTAATCTCTGTTTTCCAGACAGGCCTCTGCCTGTCTTAGTGCTCATACACAGTGCTACCTCAAGGGTGCAGTATGGCTGGTGGAAGACTGCTAACTTTCAATGGCTGCAGATTGCCATGCAGGACACCCTCGAGCAGCTTTTGCCTCTAGGCAATAAAAAAGGCACTGGTGGAATGGTAGGGATGGGAGGACAATGCTGTTTCCTGAAAGAGGACAGCAGGTTCCTACTGGAGCCGCTGCCACTGCCACTCCCCTGGGCTGCTGTCTCAACAATCCCAGTATCTGTTGGAGGACAGATTGCTGTCTGCAAGCCCCTTTGTGCACTGTAATCCACAGGCATGATGGTAGCAGCCTGAGTTTCTAATGCAGCACCTAGACTTTGGGAATCTGCTATTTGTGTTGCAATGGAAGCTGCAACATGGCCATCAAATGTTGCTTCACAAGTTTGCAAACCAAGTTGGCCACCATTTCCACACTGGAAAGGATGAGCTCCAAGCTATGCCTAAAGCCCGATGTCAAGTCCACACCCCTTGATGTTGACCGTCGTCTTTCTGGCAGGTTCTCCAATGTACCAAGCATTTCACTGTGCATACCCATCGTGCTCTTCTGTAGGCTGCCCCAACTGAAGTGTTCATTTGAATCCTCTGCAGCAGAACTCATGTGTGACCTACCCTGACTGCAGTCCACTTGTGCCTGAAGTCCCAACATGTGCAAATCCTACTTCTAATCTATCTTCTAATTTACATGTAGTATCTGAGCTGGTGGTTGCCAGTGTGAAATGAAGTGACAGTGCTGTGTCTTCAACATCTCTGTCTTCTTGGTGTTCCTCCAGAGTCTGGCCAGATTGCACCTCTTGGATATCTGAAAGGAAAATGATCCAACAGTAAGGTTGTGGTGCAGGGATGTGGTGGGGCTATGTGGCGGGGGAGGGGTGGCATGGGTGGTGGGCGAGGGCGGGGTAAGAGGTGGACATTACATCATCTGCTGCTTGTAAATCAGAAAAATGTGTGGGATGGGGGGGAAGTGGGATGTGAGAAGGAGAGTTAGTATGACTATACTGTCAACTTTGATGGTTTCAGCCCTGCCCCTGGCCACAAGAGTCAGCAATGGGCATTTCAATAACAGCCTGAACTGTCTTCTCCAAGGGAGTTATCACATGTATGCAGGTCTGCCTCCCGCAGCTTCCTGTTGGTGCAGTGGTGGGATATGACATTTGATGATCCAATTACTGACCTTGACCAGTTGTGTCATGCCATTGAAGTTCTTGCAGGACTGTATCCAGGTTCTCAGCATTGTCCTTCACAGCTCTCTGTTTCCACAGCCGTATGGGCACGTGTCTGGAGGGCCTCCCAGCCCTCTGCAGATACAGGACATCACTTGCACCTCCTCCCCAAGACCTCCAGTGCAGCTTTGAAAAATCTTGGTGCCCACTCTCTTCCATGTTGTGCCATTCTTTACTGTTCTCAAGTCCAATTCACTCCCTGCTTGACTGCCAGAACCTGCTCCAGCTACAGTGCACCTCCCCTTTAAGAGGTGCAGGCCACCTTTAACAGGTGACGGAGGTTACAGTTTTGGGTACCCCTTAATGGGTGGGTGGCACAGGCTGCACGCAGCAATTACTTAAATAAATAGGCAGCACAAAGTTTGCATGCTGCCTGCATTGCATCGTTACACCTGTGTCTGTTTTCAGCAGCTATTCAATTTAGCCCCCAGTCTCCTGATAATACCAGAGCATAACATGGAAGTCACTGTGCTGTCAGACAGGAGATCGGTGCTGTGGAACTGCTCAGGCTTTCGTTCAGATAAGTTCTCTACCTAATATTTTCCATAAGTAGCTTGAGCACTAACATGAGAGCATTGGCGAGCATCAGTTGAACCTAAGCTCAGTTGCACATTAATCATTGGATCCATCAATAAAACAGAATACGCAGTATCAGGTATTTATAAATGATCAAATTACAAACAGTCTCTCCTGGAAATGAAATATCGGGTTTTAATTTTAGTATCAGGATCTCTCTTTACACCGTGGTAACTGCCACACAGTGGACTAGCAACAACACCTGCAAACAGCATCAGTGCAAAATCAATAGTAAGAGACATGGTTGCTGCGAATCTCAGGCTACTGGGACATAATAAATGCAGCAGTCACAATTGTTTTATTTAAGAGCTCTGAAAAGTAGGGTCTGGTGAACACATTGTAGGAATTGTAGGAAGTTTATTGGTTACAGAGTAGCTAGATACTAGAAGCAATTTTTAGTGTTAACAACTAACTCACTACAAAAGGTCACCTTTTTTCATGAAGTCATCACTGACTTCTTTCAGCTTATACTCATTGGGCTGGATTTTCCCCTGTTGTAAATGTCAGAGTGTGTCCACCCCTGCTTTGTTGGCTTGCCCTACAGCCGTTTAATGGGTATTGAGCTGATAATTGTCTTGAGGTGACACTTGCGTCCCCATCAGGGGAGGAAGTCCTGCCTCTGAGAGCAGCCAGCCAATCAATTGGCCGGCATGCTCTCTTGTCCCAGCAGTGTCACTGGGAGTGGTGGTCACTGCTGGGACTGCACTCAGTCCCAAGAAAGGTGCTCCTTCTGATGCAGTCGTGACTTTAAGGTAAGCCCGGGGTCTCTCTGGGGCCAGGCTGGCAGGCCCTGGTGAGGGGGCTAGGGCGGACAGGGCAGGGAGAGAGGGGAGACGTGGGGTGAGTAGGAGAACTGGAGTATGGGCACATCCACACCTTTACCAGCCATCAGCTTTCATTTACGTATCACCTTAAACAACCTCAGAACTTCAAAGTGCTTTAATGTGAATGAAGCACTTTAGAACTGTAGTCACCAGTGAAATGTAGGAAATTTGGCAATCACTTCGTGCACAGTAAACTCCTGCAAACAGCAAATGATAATCACAGATAATTTGTTTTTTTTGATGTTGATTGAAGGATAAATAATGGTTAGACGTTGGGTGTGTAAATAGTGATAGATTGGGAAACGTTGATGTACAAACTGACCTGGGTGTCCTTGTACACCAATCATTGAAAGCAAGTATGCAGGTGCAGCAAGCAGCTAAGAAAGCAAATAGTATGTTTGCCTTCATTGCAAAAGGACTTGAGTACTGGAGCAAGGATGACTTACTGCGACTATACAGGGTCTTGGTGAGACCACACCTCGGGTATTGTGTGCAGTTTTGGTCTCCTTGCCTAAGAAAGGATATACTTGCCATAGAGGGAGTGCAGCGAAGGTTCACCAGACTGATCCCTGGGATGGCAGGATTGTCGTATGAGGAGAGATTGGGCAACTAGGCCTGTATTCACTGGAGTTTAGAAGAATGAGAGGAGATCTCATTGAAACATACAAAATTCTGACAGGGCTGGACAGACTGGATGCTGGGATGATATTTCCTCTGGCTGGAGGGTTTAGAACAAGGGGTCACAATCTCAGGATACGGGGTAGGTCATTTAGGACTGAGATAAGGAGAAACCTCTTCATTCAGAGAATGGTGAACCTGTGGAATTCTCTACTACAGAAGGCTGTGCAGGCTAAGTCACTGAATATATTTAAGAAGGAAATAGATACATTTCTAGACTCTAAAGGCATCAAAGGATATGGGGAGAGAGTAGGATATGGCGTTGAGATAGAGGATCAGCCATGATCATATTGAGTGGTGGAGCAGGCTCAAGGGACTGAATTACCTACTCCTGCTTCTATTTTTCTATGTTTCTACTGGGCAACTCCCCTAATGTTCTTTGAAATATTGCCATGAAATCCTTTATGCCCATCTGAGAAGGCAGGTGGGGCCTCAGTTTAATGACTTAACTGAAAGACACCACCTTTGACAGTGCAGCACTCCCCCAGGATTGCATTGGGATGTCAGACTAAATTTTTGTGCTCAAGTCTCTGTGGGACCTGCAAGAGTGCTCTCCATTGAGCCAGAGAGACAGTCTCAATTCCCAATAAGTGACATACTTCATTCATTTTGGCTTGGTTCTAGCTGCTCCCTTAGAAAGGGGCTTTCTGGATCAATTTTCAGTGTTCCCAAGTGTCCCCCTCTGCCCTGAGCCCAGATCTATCAACTAGATGCCTTACTTCCTGACAGTTTGGAACTGGCAGCAACTATAGTGATCCCCAGTGGCATGGGAACCCAAACTAATCCCATGAAAATGAAAGGTCCTACCCCTGACACCACATACACTGGCAGGGTTGATGTTAGAACAAACCAGCAGGCGCAAAGCCGACACAGCAACCAAGGTCATGGCTAGTGGAAATTCAGTTCCTATTGCCGCAAAATAAATAATTTAGGACCAATGGTTCTGTGTTTCCCATTTGTGCTTTTTGTGCTAATTTGGGGTGATCATTGCGTTGTGTTGGGGTCGTCTGCTATATTACATTGTACAGTCCCATTCTATAGTGGTTGAAGATGATCCCACAAAGAGAACCATAGCCCAATGATAGGAATGCATTAGTAGAAATGTATATAATGCAATGGTAAAGATTTAAGAGTAAACTTTGTACCATGAAATTCCTCTCATTTCTTTCTTTCCTCCTCCTTGGCTTAATAGCCTCCAAATTTTTGATAAGCCCCTGTGAGTCTGAGGAAGTGGGAATTCCTAACATATGCCTGTCTACACATCTATTTTTAGTATTAGGCATTGGTCACCCAAGGTGTGCCTTTGAATAGAAATGTATCTCACGGACCAGAAAGTAGCTTTCAGATGCGGTATAAAATTATTTTTTTACTTTTGATAACTTGTTTTGTCATCAATTTGTGGGCAAAGGAGGCTTGTACAGGGCTTTCAGGGTACCAATTTTTGTTAGAAACCTACCTCGGGAGACAATCAGCTTCCCTGTGGGAATCCCTTGTGCTTTGTGCTATTTTGGATGGTGATGAACTAGAAAGAAGGGATGCAAAGCCAGCTGGCCAGGTTATATCACGTATCCATCACAATCCCCCCAACTGCACATATAGACAATGGTGAACCTCCTTGAGGAACAATGTGTGCAGAACTTTTAATTCACTAGGGGGGCTATGACAAAATTGTGCTTTTCATTGCAAATTGAAGTGAAGCCAGATGTCATGGCTGGCACTGAACACTTAGTGGCTAATAAGGTCATTTCAGTCTTGTACTTGTTGCCTTAAGCTCACTCCATGCTGCCATATGTAATGTCAGCAACGTCAATCAGCAGTCCACAGATGTGCTAAGCAGGAAGTTCTGTGCCAGTGTAAGCAACTTGCTTCATCCTTGATTGACAGTGGTGCCCAAGGGGCCTAAGATTTTTCCAAATGGTAGGACTCCCCAGAATCCAGAAAATCAATGAATGAACAGATGTGACCTTATGTGATAATCATGGTGCATCAAGCAAACAAGATGACTATCACTCTATCAATGTATAACTTGTCTGTGATCAACTCCACAGAATCGTGTAGGTCAATCTCCATAAACTTGAAACAGTCTTGATGTGTTTAAGATAGTCCACCATGCCCCAGTTATTTGATCCAGAGAAAAAAAGTGCTGAGATGGCACCTTGATGCCGATTTTATTTTTGCCTTTTTTTTAACACTGGATATATTCATTGGTTCACCAATCATAGAACAAACCTGTAAGTGGACCTTTAGTCTGGTATGAACCAGACTGGGTGTTTATAACTGACTAGTATCTAAGCAAATACATCAAGCCCCAGGGGTTGCATAAAGAACCTTTATCACCGTACTGCAGTTTACAGGAAAATATTACTTGAGCTACATGGGGATAGTTTTTCAACGGGTCACTGTTTGTAACACTGCCATTGCGAATCAGCCACTCATTATAGAAAATGCCCAATTGGGCTTTCAGTTGATTTTATATGTTGACATTTGGAGCTCTCCATCATAAAACATTATTGAAGCAGATACCATAATTGCATTTAAAATGGAATCAGATAGTAGCTAGAAAAAGAGATATATTGAAAGGCACAGAAAGCAAGTGGGGGACTGGGATGGGATTAGATGGCACATGAGGAGAAATATAACAAGTGCAGACTTGATGGACTTAATAGAATATGATACACAGAAATAGGCTATGATCCTAATGCACACTTCCATTCCATTTGTAAAAGCTTAGTCATGGTTGAACTGCTGCATATTTTCAGGTGGAATTTATAATTGATGAGAAATCATTTTTCAACATTTGAGCATTTTTGCCATAAAAATTGCACCTGTCTTGAATAGTATGTCAACAGCTAGGTGACTAAAAATCCAGTCCTCGATTAACATCTTCATCTCTTAGATAAGTATTTAAAATCCACTCATTTGTTATACTACCTCTGAGTTAGTTTATCTGAAATTAATTCCTTCAAATCCCAAGTGCCACTAATCATTTGACAAGTTATATTTCTGTCTCAATAAATCCATTAGTTAGAATGAATAATATCTATGATAACAGCTATAGAAATTAATCACTCTTACAGAACTACATAGGACAAAGCATAGATGAGAGGAACAAATGCCACAGAACAGCAGTGCTTTTAAAGTCTTTGCAGACTATTGAAGAAAGGAGAAAATTAAAATAAATATATTACTTACTCCATTTTAATGGTTGCTTATACAATTAAAAAAATATGATTATTGGGATGTGGGTATCAACTGAAAAAATAGTAATTCTGAAAATAAGATTACTTATTTCCCTCTGCTGCTGCACATTCCTTCCACACATACTTGCAGATCTTTTCTGCATGGTTACATAGAAAATAAAGTTACTCCAGTGAAGAAATCTGTTAAGCAAGAAATACAATCACTGTGGCAGCACTAAGGTCCAAACTTATCGTTCTTCTGGCACATGTGATCGGTGGGCCTTCGGCCGCGATCGGCCCCCAACCGCAATTTCACACTGGCGGGCCAATTAACGGCCAGCCAAAGTAAAACATGTGCTGAAATGCTCAGCACTGCCAGGGTGGGGGCGGGAACAGAGTGGGCATTAACCTAACTGAGGATGCAGGTGGGCACTTCCATTGAGCTCGCTGAAGGCAGACAGCTGCCGCAGGGAGCTGCAGACTTCCACAGAATAAAGGGAATGACAATAATGCTGCAAAATATGTCCATGCAGCACAATCAAGCACCTGAAAGCGTACCTCATAAAAACCAGTCCCCAGATATCTCTTGTTATATTATTCCCCCACTGAGATTTCATCCCATCCTCGTTGAGCAAAAATGTGAATGCCGCCTGGGAGAATGGCCCGTCCGCCAACCTTAAATGTGGACCGGCCACGTAAAATCCCTGTTAATTGCATCGTTAATGGGACTAATTGTCTGACGCTTGCCTGACATCATCTCGTGCTATTTCACCTCCATTCGGGGGTCAGGCGCACGCCCGCCTGCGGGACATAAAATCCTGCTTTAAGTCTTCCAGTGGGAATGACAGGATGTGGAGCCTGTTCGAAGTACTAGAAAAAGGGTTAAACTTCGTACTGGGGTACAAATGAAATTATTCTCCATTCAAATGTCATTTTCATTCCGAGCTGTTTGAACAGTTAAAATCAGAAAATATGCAAAGTCCTTAAGGACAATTTGGGTCCCAACAGACAGTTTAAATGAATATATTTAAATCTGTACTTATTAATAGATTTTGGATGGTAGAACAAAAAGTAATAATTAAAAAGCACAAAAATTGCATAAGTTGAAAAGATGATATTGGTGCATTAAGTACTTTATAGTCTTTAACATTCTACATGCTGTGGACAAGTTTACTTTTGCAGGTCCCTTGAGATCTGGAAACTGCCAACGAGCTTACTTGACATCAAGAAACACTTCCATCTTTGCAGATGATTGTGATATGTGATCCAATCATGTCAATTATTACAACCAAAAGTGTTTGTCTTTCTTTCACAGGATGTGGGTGTTGCTGGCTAGGCCAGCATTTATTGCCCATCGCTAATCACTGTTCACTACCCAGAAATCTATGTTGGGATTCTCTGGAGGTGACACGGGGCCAAAAGTGGGGAGGGAGGTGAATCTGCTTCAGCAAGCAGTCAGACCTGGGATGCATTTTTCAGGCAGTAGCTGCCAGGCCTGTTGTCCAATTAGGTACAGTGGTCTGCTACCAGGAGCTGCCAGCCCAATCAGAGGGCCAGCAACCTCAGCAGAGCCAGCGGGAACACTGACCACTGGCTGTACCTGGACAAAGAGAATGCAGTGACGGATGTGCGCCTTCACAATTAGGTAAGTAGGGTCTGGGGCACAAGGGCCAATCAGGCAGATCCTGGCGAGACAGCGGGGGGTAGGGTGGGGTTGGTGGGAGAGGGAGATTGGTGAGGATAGGTAGCACTGAATCTGCTGGGGGGCTCCTTTGTGGGCTAAAGTGCCCAAGAACGAGCCTCTCTCCACGCCCAATGGGAGGCCACCACTTAGAGGTATCCCACATGGCAGAGGACCCCCCCCCACCCCCCACCAACCACCTCCCACACCCTGGTAAAATGCCAGCAGAGGCAGGAAGTTGTCCTTAATTGGCCATTTAAGTGGCTCAATTGAGTTCTGGGGAGTCAGGCTATGGGTCACCATTCCCACTGCTGGCAAAATGGCATGGCAGCAGGAAAGTGTTGGGTACCCATCTGACCCCTTCCCACACCATTTTTCCAGCCTTCCCACCTCAAAGCCCACACCAAAGGCCCCGTAAAATTCAACCCCAGTGTTTAAAAGCTGTGATCAGCCACTGAGAAGAAAAAAAAACATTGCTTTCATCTACTAATACAAGTAGGTATTTTAAGGTTTAATTAAATAGAAAAAAGGAAATCGTCAGGTAAGTTTGAGAATAGTTGGAATAAATAGATTTGATAGGTAAAGAGTAAATAGAATAGACAGATATGGAAGAAGATACAATACGGGGACAAAGGGATGCCAAAGTTAATAAGGCAGTGTTTACAATTTTACTTTGACAATGTAATAAGTTTGAATTAAGCCACAAGAATGAAGCTTTTTATGACATTTTTGTTTCCTTATTACTATCATCATGATCTGGATCATCCACGGAGCAGCAATCATCACTGGATTGTTGCTCCGCTTGAACTTTTCCGTGCCCTAATATTGCTCCGCATTTCTTGCCAGCATTCTGAGCCTGGTTTCTCCAGAAATGTGGAGTGCATTGTCCATCACAGCGCTGTAGCATCAGGGGAAGACAAGACAAGCTCCCTTTTTATGGCACCAGCTGCTGTATGATAAGTTTAAATGTCCAGTGTGAATGTTAGTGAATGGAGTAATGGGTGAATGAGCAAGTGGATGAATGAGTGAATGGGTAGGGTGGGTAGGTGGGTGAGGTAATTGGGTAAGAGTTAGGGTGGCAGGTGTGTAGGGTGCTGGTGGGTAGAGTGGTTAGTTGCATGAGGCAGGTAAGTGGTGAGTGCGTTGCTGATTCGGGAAGTAGTTGGGTCTGGTCAGGACAGGTAGTCAGGTTGGGGGCTAGTCAGGTCTGGTCAGGGCATTATATTAGTTCCTAATGCACTTAAGAAAAATATGAAAAAGTTTAATTTTGGTTTTATGATTGTAGATGAGAGCTTAGACTTTGAAGGTTGGCTTTGATACAGTTCAAGGCTGAGAACGTCTCTCACAATTATTTTCTTCATTACGGCTGCACTCAAAAGTTTGTCTAAAATTTATTAGGAGCAGTTGGAAAAACATGTCCTTTTCACTTTTATGTTCCAAATACAATTACGTTTATATTCAAGGAACTATTTTTTCTTCATATTATTTAGCATATGAAGTTCTAGTTTTAAAAGAACACACCAGTTAACAGTGGGGTTAAAAGTTTGGAGTAAAGTTGAAATCTCATCAAATGCTTCCCTGAATGATTTCAATCATATATACAACCCCTGTGCAGTATCCATGAGATACTTCCAGGACTACAACTGGACTACACCTATCACCCTGCTAGATTTAACCTAACTTAGTTGCATTGGCAGATGGACCGTGTGGCTAGGGTTTTACTTACAGCAGGTGGGCCGGGCGGGAGCGGGCGCAGAGCTGATTGCTGCCCGTGATCAGCTCCATGCCGCCATTTTACGTGGGTGGGCCAATTAAGAGTGGCTCAGTGTGAATCGCAGCTCCCGAGAGCAGTGGGAAGGGGTGAGTGGCGGCAGGAGGCCAATGACTCCAATGGCGACCCGGCAGCCTGTTCAAAAATGGTGCAGGCAGCCTTCCAAAGGCTGCCACCGATGTTGCACAGGAGGAAGTCAGACAGTGCTCTTGGTGAGCAGGCCAGGCGGGAGGGCAGGTCGGCGGGATGAGGAGGAGGTGCCTGGGAGGAGGTGGCAGAAAGGGTCAGATCCCATGATGTGGTGAGATGCACCTTGGTGCAGTGCCGCAAGCGGTTTAATGACCTCTTGTGATCAGGAAGGGTGAGTGCCTTGTTGACCTGGGTCACTTAGCACAGCAGTTAGGTAGACCCCTCCCGGCCACCCCCCAATCCCCAACTCAGAATTTTGATTTTGCATTCATTCATTCACGGCATGTGGCCTTCACTGATGGGCCAGCATTTATTGCCCATTCCTAGTTGCCCCTGAGAGGGTGGTGCTCAGCTGCTTTCTGTATTCGCTGCAGGTGGTGCAGGTACACCCGTAGTAGTGTTTGGGGGCAAGCTCCAGGATTTTGACCAAGCCACAGTGGTGGAGCGTCAAAACATTTCAAAGTCAGGATGCTGAGTGACTTGGAGGGGAGCTTCCAGGTGGTGGTGTTCCCATCTATCTGCTGCCCTTGTTCTTCTAGGTGGTAGTGCTCGTGGGTTTGGAAGGTCTTAGAGTGTGAGTGGCAAATGTGCTGGAGGCATCATCTGGGCAAGGGGGTCAGCCCTGGCTGCTTGGAGTGAGTGTATGGCGGCTCCAGAGCCACGAATTGGATGAGCCCTGCAATGTTTCACTCAGGTGGGGGTGGCAAGTCTGCAATGGCAATGCAGGTACAGGGTGGACTAATCCATGCTCCTCTCTCCTTTCAGGAGAAGACAAGATATCATGATTGTGCACGGTAATGTCGGGACGCACGCCCATCGCCATCGCGTGTCACTTTATACATTGGCATGTCGGGCCTGCCCCTGCACACTGACAGCAAAATTCTGCCCTGTGGATAGTTGTCATCACCTGGGTTTTCAGTTAAATTTATCATTGTGCAATATATAAAAATAACCACATATGAATGAACTGCAGATTACATTATCGCCACAATTACATTATTATAAAAGTTACTAGGGGCTACTATTGGACTTAAGGGTTTAAATTGTTTTAGCCATGAACCTGTTTTGGACAGTTGTATAGTATGTAGTTGAGATTGTCAATCAGATGTTAGTCAAAATAATGTGAATAAATTTATTCTATTGAACCACATTGCCTTGAGTCTGTTGGTAGGAATGAAGATGGGTCCAAATGTGATTTTTAGTGCTGGTGAAATACACAATTTTTAAACTTAGAAAATATAGCACGACTTCAGTCAATTGGACATATTCAAAATAACTGATTGAATTCATATTTTCGACCTGGCAACTAACAACATTTACTGGCTTGCTAAACCTACAACAAAAAATGCAAACTAACATCATTACCCAATTTAGCTCAAATGTCTAGACTGCCCTTTACTGTATGGCTGTATATTGAAATAATTTACAGTCCAAAAGCAGGCCCACTGCCTTTACAATAATAAATACATTAAAAAATGTATATTTATCATCTTTACTGTAGAAAAATAACCTAAGGAGCAGCACAGAAGTGAAAGAAAAACGAATGCCCAAGGAAAGAAGGGGAAATTAATAGTGGGTGACCAACATTTTGGTCACAGGGATGGGAGAGGGTTTTCACTTTCACCATCTGGATGATAAGCTTATAGAGCATTTTGCTGACCATTGTAAAACCAGTTCAATTTTCTTCCCATTGTTTTCAATGAATGCAAGTTCTATATGTTATGGACAGGGGGGTGGTTAGTTCAAACAGCACTGTTTTCCTCTTACCACCTGTCCATTAACAGAAGGTGTTTTCAATTAGTTTGTTTTGGTGTATTTTTCCCAATCATTCAATTTTGTGTGATCCAATTTTACTAATAATCCACAGCAAATTCGAGTTAGGATTAACTCAGGGGGTTAGTTATTTCACACATTCATAAAATCTGTGAAAGGAGCATCTGCAATGTCCCACTGCACATTCACACAGTAAAGTTGGAGTGGGCTGGCAGAGAAAAGGTTTACAGTACAAGGACCACGGAAAAAACTGAATATTAGGGTTCACTGAATATTGAGATCTCAAGAGTCCCAAAGTCGAAGTCCAATGAGGAATTGTTTCACGTAGGCGTTTCAAGTAAGCCTGGCTGAAGACTGGTGTTGTAATATTCACTTTTCAAGCTGTGTTGACATCACAAGATGAAGTAAGCACACAGAGATTGAATCAGTTCTGTAAGTGATGATATGAAATCTTCTAGCAGAGTCTGGTTAGATGGGCCGGTTATCCTGTCTAGACAAAGCCGACTTCTTTGTGGCTTGCCAGTCAGATGGTAAAACATCAAAGTGGGTGTGCGGCCCAGAAATGTAATATTAAACTGTTCCAAGGGCCAGAGTCTTGGGTCATGTGACCTTCCTCCTCCACAATGACTTCTAAAGGGATGTTTATCCAGCGTCTGGAATTAGCTTTGTTTTCAGAATTTATAATGTCTCAGCCGTTATGGGTTGAAAGGGGTGCCATTTCTGTTAAGGATCTGGTGCTTGGGAAGCCATTGTCTCGCTGACTCTGCTAGCAAGGTTGGCTTATCAAATGCAAATGGCATTCCTGTAGCTCTCTTTGAAATTAGTCTGAACAGTCCCAGGTTGTCTGTTAGTAGCTCCCTCGGCATAATGAGGAGTGACATTCCAGAATGAGAAGAGAATTATTTTGCCAGTTTAAAAATAAAAAATAACAACCAGGGTAAAGTTTTTAAATGTATACAGTGTTGGGTTTCTTTTGCACATTGGAGAAACCCAACATATGCAACTAAGACAAAAACAAAAATAAAAATACCTGGAAAAACTCAGCAGGTCTGACAGCATCTGCGGAGAGGAACACAGTTAACGTTTCGAGTCCATATGACTCTACAACAGAACTAAGGAAAAATAGAAGAGAGGTGAAATATAAGATGGTTTAAGGGGGGTTGAGACAAGTAGAGCTGGATAGAGGGCCAGTGATAGGTGGAAAACAAAAACATAATTACCTGGAAAAACTCAGCAGGTCTGGCAGCATCGGCGGAGAAGAAAAGAGTTGACGTTTCGAATCCTCATAACCCTTCAACAGAACTGATTTTTCTTTACAATGAGAGGGGTGAAATATAAAACAAAAACAGAATCACCTGGAAAAACGAAATATAAGTTGGTTTAAGGTGGGGGGGAGGGTGTGGGGAGAGAAGTGGAGGGGGGGTGTTGTTGTAGGGACAAGCAAGCAGTGATAGGAGCAGTTCATCAAAAGATGTCACAGACAAAGGAACAAAAGAACACAGAGTTGTTGAAGTTGATGATATTATCTAAATGAATGTGCTAATTAAGAATAGATGGTAGGGCACTCAAGGTATAGCTCTAGTGGGGGTGGGAGGGCATAAAAGATTTAAAAATAATGGAAATAGGTGGGAAAAGAAAAATCTATATAAATTATTGGAACAAAAACAAAAGGAAGGGGGAAGAAACAGAAAGAGGGTGGGGATGGAGGAGGGAGCTCAAGACCTAAAGTTGTTGAATTCAATATTCAGTCCGGAAGGCTGTAAAGTGCCTAGTTGGAAGATGAGGTGCTGTTCCTCCAGTTTGCGTTGGGCTTCACTGGAACAATGCAGCAGGCCAAGGACAGACATGTGGGCAAGAGAACAGCGTGGAGTGTTAAAATGGCAAGTGACAGGAGGTTTGGGTCATTCTTGAGGACAGACCGCAGGTGTTCTGCAAAGCGGTCGCCCAGTTTACAATTGGTCTCTCCAATGTAGAGGAGACCGCATTGGGAGCAACGAATACAGTAGACTAAGTTGGGGGAAATGCAAGTGAAATGCTGCTTCACTTGAAAGGAGTGTTTGGGCCCTTGGACGGTGAGGAGAGAGGAAGTGAAGGGACAGGTGTTACGTCTTTTGCGTGGGCATGGGGAGGTGCCATAGGAGGGGGTTGAGGAGTAGGGAGTGATGGAGGAGTGGACCAGGGTGTCCTGGAGGGAACAATCCCTACGGAATGCTGACAAGGGGGGGTGAAGGGATGATGTGTTTGGTGAAGACATCATGCTGGAGTTGGTGGAAATGGCGGAGGATGATCCTTTCAATGCGGAGGCTGGTGGGGTGATAAGTGAGGACAAGGGGGACCCTATCATGTTTCTGGGAGAGAGGAGAAGGCGTGAGGGCGGATGCATGGGAGATGGGCCGGACACGGTTGAGGGCCCTGCCAACGACTGTGGGTGGAAAACCTCGGTTAAGGAAGAAGGAGGAGATGTCAGAGGAACTGTTTTTGAAGGTAGCATCATCGGAACAGATGCGACGGAGGCGAAGGAACTGAGAGAATGGAATGGAGTCTTACAGGAAGTGGGGTGTGAGGAGCTGTAGTCGAGGTAGCTGTGGGAGTCAGAAGGCTTGTAATGGATATTGGTGGACAGTCTATCACCAGAGATTGAGACAGAGAGGTCAAGGAAGGGAAGGGAAGTGTCAGAGATGGACCACATGAAAATGATGGAGGGGTGGAGATTGGAAGCAAAATTAATACATTTTTCCAAGTCCCGACGAGAGCATGAAGCAGCACCGAAGTAATCATCAATGTACCGGAGAAAGAGTTGTGGAAGGGGGCTGGAGTAGGACTGGAACAAGGAATGTTCCACATACCCCATAAAGAGACAGGCATAGCTGGGGCCCATGCAGGTACCCATAGCCACACCTTTTATTTGGAGGAAGTGAGAGGAAATGAAGAAGAAATTGTTCAGTGTGAGAACAAGTTCAGCCAGCCAGAGGAGGGATTGTTCGAGCCTCTGTTCGAGGAAGAAGCTAAGGGCCCTCAGACCATCCTAGTGGGGGATGGAGGTGTAGAGGGATTGGACATCCATGGTGAAGAGGAAGCGGTTGGGGCCAGGGAACTGAAATTGTTGATGTGACGTAAGGTGTCAGAGGAATCACGGATGTAGGTGTGAAGGGACTGGACAAGGGGAGAGAGAAGGGAGTCAAGATAACGAGAAATGAGTTCTGTGGGGCAGGAGCAAGTTGACACGATCGGTCTACCGGGACAGTTCTGTTTGTGGATTTTGGGTAGGAGGTAGAAGCGGGCCATCCGATGTTTGGTGACTATCAGGTTGGAACATGTGGGAGGAAGATCCCCAGAGGAGATGAGGTCAGTGACAGTCCTGGAAACAATGGCTTGATGTTCAGTGGTGGGGTCATGGTCCAGGGAGAGGTAGGAGGAAGTGTCTGCAAGTTGACGCTCAGCCTGCGTGAGGTAGAGTTCAGTGATAGGTGGAGATTGCCAAAAGATGTCATAGACAAAGGACAGAGAGGTGTTGACGGTGGTGATATTAGCTAAGAAATGTGCTAATAGGTGACATTAAGGGTTGAAAGCAGGACGAGCAAAGTACAGATAACCCTAGTGGGGGGGTGGGGTGGGGGAAGGGATTTCGATCCCTTAGCTAATATCACCACCGTCAACACTTCTTTGTCCTTTTGCCTATGTCATCTTTTGGCAATCTCCACCTATCACTGGCCCTCTATCCAGCTCTACCTGTCCCACACCCCCTTAATCCAGCTTATACTTCACCTCTTTTCTATTTTTCCTTAGTTCTGTTGAAGAGTCATACGGACTCGAAACGTTAACTGTGCTCCACTCCGCAGATGCTGTCAGACCTGCTGAGTTTTTCCAGGTATTTTTATTTTTGTTTTTGTTTTGGATTTCCAGCATCCGCAGTTTTTTGCTTTTATTATATGTAACTAAAAATTGTTGTACTGATACAATGAAGTTCAACTGTCACATTCTAAACGTATTATTTAGGATGACTCGCATTCATTCTGAGAATAACAGGGGAGGTAGCCAATTTTATTGATAGGCTTGCGGGACGATCACTATTGGGAAGAAAAGAGCCTTCCTCCTGACCGAGAAGACAGAGGAATAACAAAGGAAGAAATGAAGAGTTTGATATTAAACATGGGGCTATGAAATGAAAGCCTGGCATCAAGGACTGGAAGCTAAACCTTAATCTTTTTGCAGTTAGAAGCAGTATAGAAATAAAAGGAATGCCAAAACCAAATAGGTCAGTCAGCCCATGAAAAGAACAAGCTTTGTGGTTCATTTTTCTTCTCCATACTTTGAGGAGAGAGTGAAATTGAGTGAAAGAAGCAGAATTTGCTTTTACAGTTAATATTTATGTTCATCTGTTGTCTTCAAAGCATCTTAACAATTTGCATCTGACTTTGTCTCAGCAAATGTTTCTCATCTCACCTTCGAAAGGACGATTGTGTGGTCAGTGCTGAAGTAATAGCGTTTGCTGTTCACCTTGTTGACAGCTTACTCAAATTTAACAGGCTTTAGAGTAGAGACATCTCCTGTCATTGAATGTCTGAACCAGCACAGCACCCGCTATCGTGGATCTGTAGCATCTGTGAGCTGGACAAGAAAGAGCGAGGCTCTTCAACCAATCAGAATTAAGAAGCTTCACTGGAGTCCAAACCAGGAAGTATTAAGCAGGAAATATAAATTAGATTTAAATAATGTAAAGAAAGCAAAATAAAGATTGAGAAATATAGCTGGGATGAAGTGAGAGAAATTAAAGAGAAAAACAGGAAAAATAGATGAAAGAAAATTTATTTTTATTTTTTTAAAATCTCAAACATTAACTTTCTTCTAAGGGAATGCGACTCCACACTTGTAAAATTACTTTCTTAGGCCTGAAAGGTTGTTCTGTCGTAATTATCACAACACCCTGTTAAAGCCACACTTATTCCTGAATGTAGCTGTTCTTAGTGCAAAGCCTGTGGGCAATTACTGCAGATTCACGCTGTTGCAGATATTTCAGTGCTGTGTCAATTGGATAGGACAATAACAGTGCAAGCTATGGAGGTGAAGGGTATCTCTGACACCAACTCCTGGACTTCCCCCCTTAACTACAAATCTGCTGTTGCCAGACGTTGCTGTCCGATTTACTCCATAATAATGGCGAGTGCTGATCACCTCACCATTATCATAGCAAAACACATGTCAGTATCCAGTTCATATCACAAGGATATGTTGCACCCTCAGGTTATGCAATAATGTAATTATATATTAGGCAGTACAGGCACAAGACTGAATAGATTTTGCTCAGGCCACTTAAATGACTGACTGTTAGTGCTAGAATGTCTGAGGCAGACCCGAAATTAACGACAGCAGATATGGATGAAGAGTGCCCAGATTACAAACTTTATTGTCCTAAACAATACAGCCATAAAGAGACCATGCAAAACCTGAAACTTAAAAACAGGATACAAAATAAATCTGCCAAGTCCCTGTTTTCCATTCTCTTGATTTTCTTCATGTCTTTCGTACCTTTGGAATTATTATGGAATCTTTTGATTAATTTTGCAAGATTCACTGATATTTTATAATGAAGCACAGCACAATTTGGAGGGTAATCAGTCCTTGAGTAAGCCATGTGACATAACTCGATCCTACGATTGTGGACCTGTCACTGAGTTTTGATTGTGTTAAACTTCTTGGTGAAAACAAAAATTAGAATATCCTCCTGTACATGGAGAATGAAAAATTTCTGCTGCTCAGCATCTGGAGCCTTTCAGCCTAATGAGGATTTGGAGACCTGTAAGCACTGGATAGGAAAATCTTGGTATCCTTTGAATGGGAACAGGAAAATCTAAGTAAAATAAGAATAGTGCAAAGAAGGAAGGAAATATGCAGAACAACATCATAAGCAGGATGATCATTTTCACCGTATAATTGAATAGCAGGAAGCCTGTTTAGATCAACTGATCATGAAATAATTTTTGGGAACAAAATTGCCTCATAGGGTGTTGGAGACAGATTCAAACATGGCTTTCAAAAGGGAACTGGATAAGCACCTGGAGAGAAAAAACTTGCAGGGCTATGGGAAAAGGGCATGAGAACGGGATGAGCTAATTTGCTGATGCAGAGAGTTGGCATAGATTCAAAGGGCCAAATAGCCTTCTTCTGTGTTGTAACCATTCTATGATTTTACAGATTTTATGAACTGGCTTGTATAGCTGTCTGCAGTGCTGGGAATGTGAATTAGTTCATGACAAGTCAGAATGCTGAAAAAAGATTTAATAATGATTCCTAGTTCGTAACAGAAATAGACTGAAATTTTCAGAGGAATTTCACTTAGCCTGTGGGGAATGTGTAGAGGAAAACTATACATCCAAATCAATCTATAAATAAACACAGCAGTTTCAGACTGATTCAAATCGGGTACATTTGTACAGAGACGATGACCTTCAGTAATGCACTGATGATTCTAGGCACTAGGGCCAATGTTTAATGATGAAATTATCATTGATCTGACAAACCGTACACATTTTGCAATCACCTTGCACTGTGCTGACCTCTTTTCATTATATATCCTTGGTAGCTTTGCTAACTGACCCCATTGTTGGTAACAAACAATTTGGCACTGAGTCTATATTCGATTTTGCTGAGTTGATACAGACATATAGTTTTATGTTATCTGTGTATTCCTGGACTAGCATGCTCTTTTAGATTAGATATTCCGTCTTCCACAGAATTGCTAAAGATCCCAAACATCTATTTGTAAAATAGCAAGCTCCTTCCAAAAAAAAACCGTGAACAAATTCAGCTCTATTTTGAAGACTTGTGATCACATGATGGTAGAGATATAAAAAAGTAATATAGTCCATCTTGCTTGCCTATTGCTATTCACATACAGGTTCTGTACCAACTACTTTCACCTTCCTCTGTCTTGGCATCAAGTCTTAATTTCTACGCTACCCCTTAAATCTGGAAACTATTGATTTACTCCTTGAATTCTTATTCTGTCTATGCTCATTGTACTAAATAGTAACTTATTTCATGATTGATTAAGCATCTGATATCAGCTTTTGTTACCGTTCTGCACAAAGAACTTGTCTGTCAAATCCTTTCTTCATATCAACTTGGGACATATTCTCCAGCCTCTTTTTTCCAATAAGAAGCAAATTGGACCATGTTGGCTTTTCTTTATCGTTTGTTTTAAGTGGAATTGTCCCAGGTTTGCTCTAAGTGCGGTCGCAGGCATGAAAAATGTCACTTTACCCGCCGACTGCAATGGTGCGTTTTTGCATCGTATCATCCCCTTCCTGCCTCATAAATAATGCAGTCATGGGAAACACGCCAGATCTCTGGCAGCAGGTCTCTGGTTGGCCTGCCACGCTGTTACCTCGCCGCTTCCTCACGCCGGGCACAAAATTTAAAACGCAACCACATGCACACTTCTCAATGCTTGCAGCCCAGGACTGCTCCGTTGAAGGTACGGCCCCAAAAGCCAGGAAGGTTGCAGCCTCCCGATTCAGTGAGGCACCCCTGTAACACTTTCTGCATGTTGTGGAGGCTCACTTGAAGTCCTTACCCCCACTCTGGCTGCAGGAGGCCCATCAGTCTCACCACTCCAGCTAGGGAGGCGGTGGCAGAGGTGGTCAGTGCCAACGCTGCATGAAAGACCTCAGTGCAGAAAATGGCTGAATGATCTCATCTGTGCCACTAGGGTAAGTCAATCATCTCATCAAACTCAGCTCACGTAGACACAAACCCATCACACATTCACTAGTATCTCACTCACTGCCACTCAAGGGATATTACCACTCACTCTCTCACACACACCCTCACATCTCCATCTGGCCTCATTCCCTCTAGAGGCTGCCTCCTCATCCCATCCATAGCTCCACTCAGCACACATGCATGCCTAACATCCTTCTCATTTGGCCTGGCATGCACCTTGCTCACACTCTCTCCATCTGTCTTATGCAGGACAAGATCGCACATGATCACCAGGAGAGGTCCCAGGCCTGAGGTGGTGTGCCAGGTATCAAAGTCCTCACTCAGTTTGAGAGTTGAGCATTGGAGCCGGCCGGAGAGGACATTGACTGTTCCTGAGGTCGGCGGCAAACACCTATGTGAGGATCCTGCACCAAATGATCCTTCTCTCAATGCTACTATTAGTCTACTGCTGTGTGTTCAATGCAGCTGCCAAGCAATAATAATCTCCACTTTCTCTCCTAGGCACATCTGATACCTAACCACAGGCAACTATGACCCCAACCTCAACGCGGAGAGCGCCTCAGATGAGGACCCTGAGGGCAGCACAATTGAAGACACATCACAGCGCTCACCTGTATTCTCCACCAGGGCAGGGACACAGATCTCAGTGAGACCTAGATGTCGTGCAGCCTCAGGATCACAATCTGTTTCACAGCAGGTGAAGGCAGGGACATCCTTGGTCACCGGCATGCAGAGGAATGCTGGAGGTAAGGAATCTGCTGAGTCTGAGTCAAATGGTGAGCCTCTGGCTTTGGTCCTCAATCAGTTGGTGCAGCTGCAAAGACAATCACAGGACCATTAGGAAGGGACGTCTGGTGCACTCATCAAATTGCAAGGGACGATGGAGGAGCATATCCGCCTTCAGTCCGAGGTGATAGCTCCAGCATGCTGACACATTGAGGTCAAGACTAGCAGGATGGTGGCTGTCATGGAGACCTTGGTCCAGGACATCGGTCCTGCACTGCTGCATGGGCTGAATTCCATCACTGACACCATAGTTGGCCTCCAACAGTGTCAACGTGAGAGGGTGCAGGGCAGCTTGATCTCGTTCCAACTTCCACTTCTCCTCAAGGAGTCAGCCAGGGGCAGCCAGGCACCCATAGGGAGGACCACCAGTAGCACGACACCCTGGGGCCATCGGCCCAGGTGACTCTGGGAATGCCCGGCTGATCCAAATCGCCTCTTCCTGTGGCCCCTACAGTTCCAGCTCAACAGGCCAAAGCAGGTGCAGCTGGCCCACAACAGGATGCCCAAAGCAGGTTAGGGCCTGCAGGTCTCAGCACTCCAGAGGATGCCTGCCAAGGTCATCACAGACAGGGCGTAGCAGTCAGCAGCCTGCCTCCATCTCTGCTGTGGATGTTGGGGGAGTACAAGATGTAGCGGCAGGATTAGGAAGATGAAGAAGAGGTGAGATTAATTAGAGATATCATAGTTAAGGATCCTCTGGCGGGTAGCGATCACAACATGGTAGAATTTCAAAATCAGTTTGAAGGCGAGCAACTCGGGTCTCAAACCAGTGTCCTCAACTTAAATAAGGGCAATTACAGAGATATGAAGAAAGAGTTGTCTAAAGCAGGCTGGGAAAATAGACTAAGGGGATGGCTGAGCAGTGGCAGACATTTAAGCAGATATTTCAGAACACTCAGCAAAAATTTATTCCGGTCAAAAAGAAGGACTCGATGAGAAGGGTGAACCACCCGTGGTTAGCAAAGGTGGTCAAAAAGAGCATCCAATCAAAAACTAAGACATACAAGTCAGTGAAAACTAATGATAGGCCAGAAGATTGGGAATTTTTTAGAAACAAGCAGCAGATGACTAAAAAGTAATAAAGGAGAAAATTGATTAATGAAAGTAAATTGGCAAGAAATATAAAAACAAACAGCAAGAGCTTCTATGGATATATAAAAAGAGAATGCCTTAAGTGAGTGTGGGACCTTTGGAAGATGCGTCTGGAGAATTGATAACGGGGAACAGGGAAATGGCAGATAATTATAAACATCCCAAAGATATCAGAAAAGCAAGGAGCTAACGGGGGGAAAGATCTTGTAACAGTCTCTATCATGAGGGACAAAGTATTTTACAAACTAATGGGACTAAAAGCAGACAAGTCGCCAGGACCTGATGGCCTGAATCCAAGGGTTTTAAAGGAAGTGGCTGCAGAGATAGTGGAGGCATTGGTTAAAATATTCCAGAACTCACTGGATTCAAGGAGGGTACCAATGGATTGGAAAACCACTAATCTGACACCCCTGTTCAAGAAGGGAGGGAGATAAAAAGCAGGAAACTATAGGTCAGTCAGCCTAACTGTTGTTGGGAAAATGGTAGAGTTCATTATTAAGGAAGAAATAGCCGAACATTTAGAAAAGTTTAATGCAATCAAACAGAGTCAGCAGGGTTTTGTGAAAGGGAAATCATGTTTGACAAATTTGCTAGAGCTCTTTGAGGATATAACAAGAAGAGTTGATAAAAGAGACCCGGTAGATGCAGTGCATTTGGATTTCTAGAAGGCATTTAATAAGGTGCCACATAAAAGCTTATTGCACAAGAATGAAGCTCACGGTATTGGGGGTAATGTATTAGTATGGATTGAAGGTTGGTTAACACACAGAAGACAGAGAGTTGGGATTAATGGGTCTTTTTCAGGTTGGAAAGGTGTAACTAATGGAGTGCCACAAGGATCAGTTCTAGGGCCTCAATTATTTACTATCTATATTAATGACTTGGAGGAATGGGCAGAGTGTAATCTGTCCAAATTTGCTGATGATACAAAAATAGGTCGGAGGGCATGTTGTGATAAGGATATAAGGGATCTGCAAAGTAATATAGATAGATTGAGTGAGTGGGCAAAAACTTGGCAGATGGAGTTTAATGTGGGAAAGTGTGAGGTCATGCACTTTGTAGGAAGAATCAAAAGGCAGACTATTATTTAAATGGAGAGAGACTCCAGAAAGTGCAGCACAGAGGGATCTGGGTGTTCTTGTGCATGAAACACAAACTGTTAGCATGCAGGTGCAGCAAGTAATTAAGAAGACAAATGGAATTTTGGCCTGTATTGCTAGGGGGTTGAAGTTTAAAAATAGGGAAGTCTTGTTACAACTGTACAGAGTGTTAGTGAGGCTGCACCTGGAGAAATGTGTACAGTTTTGGTCCCCATATTTAATAAAGGATATACTGGCATTGGAGGCAGTTCAAAAGAGATTCACTAGGCTGATTCCTGGGGTGAAGGGATTGACTTATCAAGAACAGCTAAACAGGTTAGGTATTATTTATTCATTAGAGTTTAGAAGAATGGGGGGGGGGGTGATCTTATTGAAACATACAAGATTCTGAGGGGGCTTAACAAGGTGGGTGTTGAGAAGATGTTTCTACTAGTGGGGGAATCTCGAACTAGGGGACATAGTTAAAGAATAAGGGGACACTCATTTAAAACTGAGATGCAAAGGAATTTCTTCTCTCGGAGGGTAGTTGAATGTCTGGAATTCTCTACCCAAGAGAGTTGTGGAGGCTAGATCACTAAAGTATCTAAAGAGGAGGTAGATAGATTTTTGAAATATCGGGGAGTTGAGGACTATGAGGAGCTGGCATGAAAGAAAAGTTGAGGCCTAAGGCAGATCAGCCATCATCTTATTGAATAGTGGGGCAGGCTTGAGGGACTGAATGGCCTACTCCTGCTCCTATTTCTTATATTCTAATGTTAGATGTACTTGCACAGCCCGGGCATGGGTGTTAAGCATTTGTACTTAATGTTCACTATTGTAAATAAACTCCTAAGAATGTCTCCTTGCTATGATGAGTAGTGTTCGTGTCACTCAGATGTGAAATCTTGGTTCCTGCACAAGATAAAGGCAGGTGTCTCAGCCCAGGGTCTCTTCCCTGTGAAATGAGTAACCTTCAGATCAAAGTGATAGTCCAATTTCACACTCAGTGAACACATTAGTGATGCCTTCACCTCGACGGTGCTTGTTATTGCTGCCAGTATGTTGTGGGCAAGCATTACAGAGTTCGATCATTCTCTCTGTGTGCTCTCAGCACCTTTTGAGGTGGGGCATGGCGCAACCCCCATTTCTTCAACATCTGTGACCAATGACACTGTGTTCCTGAAGGACTCAGGTGCTGAAGGCTGACAAAGGATCAGGTACATTTAAAGTTTCATGGCTGCATCTCTGTGATATGACCGTGATCACAGAGCGCAAGCGAGCTGCCTGCAGCCAGACAGGAGTCAGACATTCAGAGAGGCAATGTGAAGATCGATAGATTGTCCTCACTGCATGTCGGCATCATCCTCCTGGAATCTAGCAACTATTAGGGCCTCTGCTGCATCTCCATGACATGAGCCTGAGCACTGAGGGTAATATGAGCTGCCATCAGCCACACAGGAATCAAACATTCACAGAGGCAAGATGAGGATGTCAGGTCTGTCCTCACTGTATCTCGTCACCATCCTCCACAAATCTTGCAGCTATGAAGGCCTCCAGAATGCGCCTGCCTTGTCTGGACAGCATGATAGCCTCATTGCCGTCATTCCCTTCAATGTCCTCCTCGTCGGAGGAGACATGCAACTCTTTCATCTCCTCCTCAGCCAGGCACTTCCCCCTTGCTGCAGCACCAGATAGTGGGTGCACAGCAAGCGACGATGATGCACAACATCCTCTGGGTACTGTACAGTGCTCCACCGGACCTGTCGAGGCACAGGAACCTCATTTTCAAAATGCTTATTGTTTGCTCCACCAAAGTACGGATCATGGCATAAGCCTCATTAAACTGTGGCTCTGCTGCAGTCTGAGGCCACCGCATGGGCGTCACCAGCCACGGCCTCTGTTGGTAGCCCTTGTCCCTGAGCAGCCAACCCTCCAGCTTCTGTGGATCGTGGGAGATGTCAGGGATCTGAGACCTGCTAAGGATGTAGGAGTTGTGGACACTCCCTGGGAATCGTGTGCAGACGTGTAGGATGCACTTGTGGTGGTTGCACACCAGCTGAACATTCAGCGAGTGGAAGCCCTTGTCATTGACGTAGTTGACTGCTTGTTCTAAGTGCCATGTGACTGCAGTCAATGATACCCTGCACCTGTGGAAAACCAGAGACCTGTGCAAATCCCAGTGCTCTTGCTTCCTGGTTTTCCTGACCCATTTGAAATACACAAAGTTCTGTGCCTTCATGAAGATGGCATCTGTGATACACTTGTGCATGGAGGCTTGCAATATCCTGCACAGGTCACCTGTGAAGCCATGGAAGGAGCCACTGCTGTAAAAATTAAGCGCTATGGTCCCTTTCATTGCCACTGTCAGCGTATGCCCTCTATGTCTCCGTGGTGCCAATTCCTGCAGCAGGTGGCATATGTGACAACCAGTTCCCTAGACATGTACAGTCTTTGGCAACACTGGTTCTCAGTCATCTGCAGGAATGACAAGCGCTGTCTAGATCCCGGGTCTAGTGAAGTGCCTACGAGTGACGGCTCTCTGTGGATTGTTAGCTGCGTGCGCAGCAGGCTCTGCCACCCCTTCATCTTTGCCGAGCCAGGTGCCTCCGCCACACTCTTCTACTTCTCTGCCCTCTGTAAGCCATGAGCCATAACGCTAAATCACCAGGGTCATCTTCCTGATGTTCTCCTCCTGCAGGATCAAAGAGAATGACGTGAGGGTTAAGCATATGTGTCTTAAAAACCTCTCTTGGTTAAGTCTGAAGGTCGCTTCATGCATGCAGGAGAGTTCTGGCCACCACTTGGATGGTCAGTGTGTAGTGTGCTCATTGGCTGTCTGAAACCCCAGCCACCTCTGCCCCACTCCACTTGACTGATTGGCGACAGCTTTGGCCATTGGACTGCATGCTGTGCTCTCAGCCTAAGTGCAGGCATTCTCCCAACCCACATTGCAAGGCTATGCTGTTAGCTTGAACCATGAGGGATACTGGTCCAAACATTAATAAAGACATTGCAAGGGGCTGTGAGCACCTCCACCAGTGACTGCACCATGGCCACCTTTCGCAAAGGGATGCTACAACTTGCCCAGTCGGCCAATTGTTCTGCTGCCCCCTAAAACATACATTAATTTGCAGTCTGTGCTCATGGGATGAAAGGTTCTGGAGCATTTGGTGCCACTTTCATACTTTTGCGTTGCTTGAGCGGGCAGAAAACTTCAGAGACCTTACTCCAAGCATGTCAATGGAGCTGCTGCTGACCGGTCTCAGCTGTGAAAGAATGCTCATTTTTGACAAGCTTTTTCAAGTGTGTGACCACTTCCCTCAGCCCACCCCCCAACATGTGCTTGTGTACTTCCATTGCACCGGCCTCACCCGCACTGGAGCCCTTGCCCTGCCTCTGCACCAAATGTTCGATGCCTCTTCCTTGATGTCCTATGACTGATGTTTGTGAGTGCTGTACAAGGTTGTGTGCACTCACCTTCAAGTTCCCCTCAAAGTTCAGGTTGACAGGTGCACGCTTTTTAAAGGCAGTCATGAAGCACGCCATTCTGTTGTTGCAGCGACGAGGGTAGTAAATTTGACATGGAGGGATGATTCCAGTGAGCAGAGCTTATAATGAAATGCTAAAGGATTGAAATTAGGTTCCCAACATGCGGTAGTGGGAAAGGCGGCCTGCCATTGGCGGGTGGAGCGGACAATCGCAAACTAGTTTCCTGACAGCGTGAAACCGATTTTTGGCCTTCTTGTCATCTTGATGCACACCTTGATGCCTGCTGCCAACAGGACTGAACGATTCCACCCTATGCTCCTCTTTAAAATATTAGGGAACCTTTCCTGTTTTTTCAAATATATGATGAACCTAATTGGACAAAGAAATTCAAGCATCTTTTCACCAGTGCTAATTCCTTGACTTACTCCACTGTTGAGACCACATCTCGAATACTGTGTGCAGTTTTGGTCTCCTTATTTAAGGAAGGATGGAAATGTGTTGGGTGAGGTTCAGAGGAGGTTTACTCGATTGATACATGGAATGGGTGGGTTGTCTTATGAGGAAAGATTGGACAGGCTGGTCTTGTTTCCACTGAAGTTTAGAAGAATGAGGAGTGACTTGATTGAAGTATATCAAATCCTGAATGATCTTGACAAGGTCAATGTGGTGAGTGCAGAACCAGGGGACACTGTTTTAAAATTAGGGGCCGTCCTTTTAGGACAGAGATGAGGAGAATTATTTTCTCTCAGAGGGTTGTGCAACTTTGGAACTCTAACTCAGAAGGCTGTGGAGGTGGGATCATTGATATTTTTAAGGCAGAGGTAGACAGATTTTTGTTAGGCAAGGGAATCAAAGGTTACCAGGGCTAGATGGGAATGTGGAATTTGAAACACAAACAGATCAGCCTCAATGGTGGAGCAGACTCAAGGGGTAGAATAGACGAGTTCTGCTCCTATTTTGTATGTTCATATGTACGTATCCACGTTCACACATACCATTTATCTTAGTCACTGCAGTGATATTTGATTAGTTGGTGCACCATTCTTTTTTCTTGCTACTCTTAATTAGCCCATCTTGCAAATGGCATGCACCCCTCATTAAATAATTACCACAAACAGGTTTTCTACCTTTCCAGCAAGAGGAAAGATACCTCAAAACAGCAATTTCAGGGGCAGCTACAACATGGTCAGAAATAGTTTTGATGATTAGTTCTCTTGTTACTATGTTACAGCATGGAAAACATTTTTGACAGAGATTTTAAAACGTTGCCTGCAGTATTTCAACAGAAAGCATCACAACTGATTGGACAAGTAAGAAAAAAATATACTAACATCCAGTACAAAGGAAGTCCACCCACAAGAAGTGATGTGTTGGAGATGGAAAACATTAAGAATGCATTAAGGCATGCATATGCACATGCTTTAGAAACGATGGAGATCAAATGGAACAGGAAATAAATGAGATGGAAGGAAGAGGAGGGAAATGACATGCAGCTGACAAGGCTGAACTCAGGATGAGTGTGTCAGGGGAATATTCTCAGAGTTCTGTGGAGCCCCCTGAAACAGCTCATTCTGAAAGGATGATCGCATACAACATTTCAGAGAATGTTAAGGCTCGTCAACTACCCTTGGAGGTTGAAAAGGATTGGATGCGGCTCTTTAAAGGGGATGCTTAGACAGGCTCATGAGCATACCACAACTGACAAAGACACTACCTGCTGTGTTTCTTTTAAACAACAAAACTCATGCTTGCACATAACTAGAAAGGCTGTACAGTTCTTTGGGGAGGAGGGGGTACATGAATGATTAACAGTGAGAGCTCAGACTAACTTACATATTGTATCCAGTCTTTATTTAGGCTATTGATTTATTTGCAAGACAATATGTAGGTTAAAGCCTAATAGCCTGTTTCATTTACCGCAGAATTTTTTTACACTGTCACTGAACTCTGCAGGTAGATTTGGTGAATGTACTGTTAAAGCCTATATGACAGCTATTAAAGTTTCATGTCCACAGTCAGCTTTTTGAAAGTCTCGTCCTTAAATCAACATTTGCTGATCAAAAAAATAGTGCAAGTTCTTCCCCAGTGCTGTGTCTACCCAAGCCTGGTTGCTAATGTACCAAACAAGGTTACTCTTTCAGAACTGCTGCTCACTCTGGGATAGGTGTTCACAAATCTCAGTATAATGTAGGTAGTAACTATTGGAAGAAGAGCAGCTCCTGCCTACAGTATACAAGCTAGCACAGGCACAATGTGCTGTATCATTTTAAGAGGCTGCAATAGCTGCCCTAGTCCAAGAAGTGATAGGGACCAGGCCCAATAAATTAGCAGCCCAACTTCAATTAAAAATGGGATCATGGTGGGATGGAGATCGGGCGGGGGTACGAATGGATGATGATTGGATGAGGCAAAAGGCTTAGGAACTGAAGGGTATAATGGATTAAAATTAAAGGCAGAGAGAAGGGAAGGAATGGATGGCAATGAAGAGAGAGGGTGGTGGCAGAGAGAGGGTCTTAGTCAGCAGAGAGTCAGCTGCATAGCCACACTTTCTGCTGCAAGGTTACCTGTAGCTACCAAGCAGTTTAGGTCTGACACATGCAGGGAGAATGTGGGTCTGAAATTCTCTTTGCAGGTATAGGGTAATGCTGACCTGAGGAATAGCATTTGAGGTCTGATACCTCTTGCAGTCTTAACTCTCCTACAGTTGAAAGCAAACTGTGATTAGGTGCTGCCCACTTGCCTATGGCTGTGCCAGCTCCACAAGCATTCAGGCAAAACTGCAAGATCAACTTTGATGAACTGAACACTGTGTCCAGATGGCCGAAAGCTGTCTTCACTGCCTAGTCTTTCTTTCTCAATTCTCAAATAGCCAACATTCCAGGCAAGAACAAAGAGAACACTTGAAAGACACTCTGAAGCTCTCCTTGAAGCACGGCAGCATTGACGTTAATGACTGGGAGGTGTTGCTACCAATTGTTCAAAATGGCAATAAGTTGTCCATTGAGATGTATCACACTTTGAATCACAATGTCTTTATGCTACATGCTGAAGTCCCACAAGCAAACAGGTTAAATCCTATCATATTTTTAGCCACCGTAAACAATGCCTGTATTGATTTCACCATGCCTATTCATCGCTATAAATATATGGATGACATCACCCTCTTAGAGCTTCATAATCAAGGTGACACAAATCACATGCAAGGGGTAATGACTTTGTTGAGTGAATGGGCAACAGCGAATCTCATGAGACTTAAACTCTAAAAGTGCAATGCTATGGAATTGTGTTTCATGTACAACCCTCCTGAACCCCTCTCATCAACTTTATTGCACAACAAGCATGCAGTAAATTATTAGGGCTCTACATTCAAAGTGATCTCAAATGAGAGTACCAAGTACATGAAATGCTTTGGAGACCAAGTGGAAGTCTTTACATGCCATACCTTCTCAAGCATCACAATGTATCTTAAACTGACTAATTCACCAAGTTTGACCAATTTTTAAAATGTAGCACCAGTTTAGAATTACCAAAGAGTATGTGAAAAAGCTTGAAAACATTCAGAAACGAGGCAGAGATTATTTAAGGACAGTCAGCATGGTTTTGTTAAGGGGAGTTCATATTTGACCAATTTAATTGAAGTTTTCCAAGAGGTAACCAGATGTGTAGATGAGGGCAATGCATTTGATGTAATCTACTTGGACTTCAGCAAGGCTTTTGATAAGGTCCCACATGGGAGACTGATAATGAAGGTAAGAGCCCATGGGATCCAAGGTAATTTGGCAAATTGGATCCAGAATTGGCTGAGTGGCAGAAAGCAGAGGGTGATAGTCGAGGGGTGTTTTTGTGACTGGATGCTTGTGTCCAGTGGAGTTCCACAGGGATTGGTATTGGGTCCCTTGCTGTTTGCGGTATATATAAATGATTTAGACATAAATGTAGGAGGGTTGATCAGTAAGTTCGCGGATGACACGAAAATTGGTGGTGTGGCAAATAGTGAGGAGGATAGCCTTAGATTGCATAAGGATATAGGCAGGCTGGTCAGTTGGGCTGATCTGGATAAGTGTGAGGTGATGCACTTGGGCAGGACAAATAAGGTACGGGAATACACGATGAATGATAGGACCCTGGGAAGTACTGGGGATCAGAGGGACTTTGGTGTATGGGTCCACCAGTCCCTTAAGGTAGCGGGACAGGTAGATAAGGTGGCTAAGAAGGCATATGGGATACTTGCCTTTATTAGCCGAGGCATAGAATATAAGAGCAGGGAGGTTATGCTGAAACTGTATAAAACACTGGTTAGCTCACAGATGGAGTATTATGTGCAGTTCTGGAATCTGCATTATAGGAAGGATGTGATTGCACTAGAGAGAGTGCAGAGCAGATGTACCAAGATGTTGCCTGAGCTGCAGAGTTTCAGTTATGTGGATAGATTGGATAGGCTGGGGTTATTTTTCCTGGAGCAGAGGAGATTGAGGGGGGACATGATTGAGGTGTATAAAATTATGAAGGGCATGGATAGGGTAGGTAGGAAGGAACGTTTCCCCTTGGTGGAGGGATCAATAATCAGGAGGCATAGATTTAAGGTAAGGGGCAGAAGGTTGAGAGGGGATGTGAGGAAGAATTTTTTCACCAAGAGGGTGGTGGGAATCTGGAACTCATTGCCTGAAAGAGTGGTAGAGGCAGAAACCGTCATAACATTTAAGAATTATTTGGATGTGCACTTTCGATGACATGGCACACAAGAGTAATGGGCGTAGTACTGGAAAATGGGATTAGAATAGTTAGATTCTTGTTTGACCGGCGCAGACTCAACGGGCCAAAGGGCCTTTTTCTGTGCTGTAGACCTCTATGACTCTAAGACACTGAAACTGATTCTAGGTAACGTGTACTAAAGCTACTCTGAAACAAACAAATGAATATGTGTTCACTTGCTGAAAGGCAGAAAACGCCCTGTCCAGACTTGGCTAGAAAACTCTTGGATCCCATCTCCCATTGCAACTACCTCTTGCCGCAACCACATGAAAGGAAATGAACAATGGAATTAAGGAGAAAAGACACCATTCAGCAAGTAAGATATAGAACAAAGAGACTACGAGGCAGCCCAATGCTCTACTTTATAAAACTCATAAATAGTATGTAAATGGTTGAGAATTTAAGGAACTCAATCTGGCCACATCTGCTTGATGGACTTTAATACAAAATGTAGAGTGCAGTCGACCTTTTTTATTCTGTAAATTTTGGAGGCCTATATTTTGCATCATATTGTAATTATTTGCATACTGAAATGTTCATAATTGTGCAATCCTTTATTATTTTATACTTTATTTTCAATTTAATGATTGTCTATGAGTATGTCATGAATTATGATTACTTGTTTTAGATGAAATAAAAACAGAAAATGCCAGAAAAACTCAGCAGGTCTGACAGCATCTGTGGAGAGAGAAACACAGTTAACGTTTCGAGTCCGTATGACTCTTCTTGAAAGGAGAGTCATACAGGCTCAAAACGTGAACTGTGTTTCTCTCTCCACAGATGCTGTCAGACCTGCTGAGTTTTTCCGGCATTTTCTGTTTTTATTTCAGGTTTCCAACATCCACAGTATTTTGCTTTTATCACTTGTTTTAGATGTTTGTCATCACAATTTGGTACCTGGTGCCATGATGATTTTCAACAAACCAATTACCTGCCTATCTGGTGTTGAGACAGAGTGGCAGCAGAGAAGGAAAGAAAAGGAATCAAATCATGTACTCTCCCTGCGCCCCATCACCCTCCCACCCCTGCACAGCTTGAGCTTGTGCGCTTCCTTCAGTCTGTGCTGCCTTGCCTCCTCCTGGCCTGACCTGCGCTGGAGCCCTTGCCCTGGCACCGCACTGAAAACTAGCCGGAAAAAAACAACTTACCTCCCACAATCACATGAATGCACAGTGCCTCTTCTTTGATGTCCTATGGGCAATGCTCACAAGCACTGCCCAAGATTGTGTGCACTCACCTCCAAGTTCCCCTTGAAGTTCATGTCGCCAGGTCCCAGCGTTTTAAAGGCGGTCGTGAAGCACACTATTCTGAAGTCACACTAATGTGGGTGGTCAATTTGACATCGGGGGAGGATGTTGAAGTATAGGAATTAGGTTCCCGGCGTGCGGCAGCGGGAAACACGGCCCACAATTGACAGGTGGAGCAGACAATTGTAAACTGTTTTCACAACGGCGTGAAACCAATTTTTGGCCTTCTCACCATATTGACACCTCCAGCCCCTCCGCCGCTCGCCATGATGTCCACTGCCAATGGGACCGGACGATTCCACCTGATGATTTTATACTCAGTCCTAAACCACAGTCAAGCGAAATTTTTACAAAGCTAGCCGGACACCTAGTGACATTATAATCTTAAAATACAGCCACATAACTCATGAAAATTGACCATCATGCGCCTCACAGCCTGGCCTCCTTCAAATGGATGAAAGACAGATATTACCTGGAAATTACCAATTATATAAGCTTTCTTAGAAATCCTACTTAGAAATTAACAGTGATACAAGCCATATTTTTGGCATAGAGTCTGAACTTAATTAGAATTTAGATATCACCTCTGTACATAAGAAATACAGCCTCAAGAAACATTATAAATATTGAGAACATAAAACAGATTTTCAATTCACTGAAACCATTCCAGCCTCTCTCTCATGGTAAAGGTATGACTATTAGAGGTCGGTGACAATAATTATCTTCCTAACTGAGGCAACATCATCTCACTAACTGTTGTTTTCACTTGGGGAATCAAGGTAAATTTTACTTTGATAAATTGATGGATATCCTACATAAAATAATTTACTGTAACAATAATTGAAATTAAAAATGAAATTCTCCATTTAGAAGTAAGATTGTGTTTTCTCTGCATTCCTAGGTTTTTTGATGTTGCAATTTTGTTTTATTTTGTTTTGGCCACACTGTGAATTGTACGTTAATAATGAAAGATTATTGACTTTAATCAATATCCCAATAGTTTAGAATTTATAGATTTCACATAGATTTTTGTAACTCTAACTTGTGAACCCGACTGTGCTTTTTTTGGTGAGGGGGGTACACTACTGAGGAATTATTCCCAGATCCAAGTAATATCCAGGGTATTATAATCTGTTTTAAACTTGTTAATAAGGCATTACAGAGGACAGTAATACTCTCAGTGGGCTTCTTTCCTTTGGGGAGAGGTAAATCAGTACTTCAGACCAACTGAGCGTCTTTAAGATCTGTCTTTCTCAACCTAAAGTTGAGAGGAATCATCTAAGAGGTATGCCTGATCTGCGATTCTCCTAAAAAGTGATTATGATTATAATCCACCACACAGCTATATGCATGCAAGCCAACTCTCACAAATTTACGGAAACAGATGTGAATTCTTAGTCAAATTAAGCCTCACCCACAATCTTCTGACAGGGCTCTCAAATCTTGGCATTTTGTTGTTGCTGATGTTTGCTTGGGGAGCTGGGTTGAAACTAATTTTCTGACTATTTGCTACTGATCAATGACTATGTTACAGACAAGCAGCTTTGCAAATTCCCAAAGCTGCAATTAGCTTTTTTTTTGACATTGCGCTCAACTCCAGACTACAAGTTTCCTTTTACTCATCACAACTTGGACAATGCATGGAAATTTGTGTTGAAGTTGCAGTTTTGTAACATTGCCAAGGGACTACTTCCTAAAAAACAACTAGCGTTCTGCCATTGTTAAAGGCAAACCACACACTAATCATATAAATAATTGCAGCATTACAATTATTGATATTTTACTGACTTCATAAATTTTCCTACATCCAACTTTTTGCAGAAAATATGCATAATATGAAAGGACAAATTACATATTCTGGTTACCACTGCCTGGGACTCAAAGCCTGCTGCTGAATACAGCACAAGAATGATTATTAATAATATCCTAGCATTTAGAGCACCTTGTCACATCAAAACATCTGGAACTTTCAGGAAACAATCCTTGGGGTCATCAATAAAATTTTGAACCCTTCACCCTATGCCCTCGTTGGTCCCTATGGTTCTGGTGTTGCCTTGGTACCACATGTCCCTAGTAATGGATCCTTTCCTTTTCCTGTCCAGCATCCAGCAGCAGTGAGGCCTGAGTGCTAGCTTCTTTCTGCAGGTTCACTGGCCTCTGAGAAGAGAACACAGCATTGGATTCCACCCCTTCAGGAACAGCCACGATCATGCCTGATGAATAGGTAGAATTTAAATTTTTTGTAAAGCGTTTTCAGCTGCAGGAATATAGTTGTTGTAAAGAATGCTGAGCTGTTGGAGATTAGATAAACCATTAATGATGCTTACAAACCAATTGTCAATCTGTTGGTTCATATTTGGGAAAAAATAGCAACTCCAGATTTTTAGTGTTTGTCTCTTGATTTATGAGATGGTGGGGTTGGCATATCCGGAAACAGTGATGAGTTGAGGAGGAGGAAGGGGTAAGTGAACAAACACCCTCCCTTTCTGGCTGGGATGTCTGTGATTGACGTACACAACTTTGATGCCAGTAAATGGAACCCCAATTCCCCATTCACCAACAGCCCCACATCCAACCTTCCCTTGGTCATTGAGCATCCCAGTATCTGCTTGACCAAAATTTAAAAATAAAAATGACCACAAAATAAACTTTCCAAATCAAATTTATAATTCAAACCATGGCATACTGCAAAGAAGTGTCAACTAACCATCCTCTTGCCTTCTTTCAATGTTTGTCATCTGTATGCCTTTGCTTCTCCTGGTGCTCCTACACAGTGTGACTTGAGTGGCTGCCGAATGGTTGGTGGAAGGCTGCTAATTTTCAATGGGGAAGGCTGCAGATGGCCTGGCAGGATGATCTCGGGCAGCCTGACACTCGAAGGCCAGGCTTTGGACTCCACCATCTTGGCATGGGCAGCACCATTCTGAGCTGACTGACTGAGAGGCACTGGTGGAGTACCAGTGGCGGAGGAAGGATGAATACTGTCATCCTGAGAGGCAAGCAAGCTCGTGCTTCATGAAGCTGCTGCTGCTCATCTGCTGCAGCACCTCAGCAATCCTAGTAATCGGTTGAAGACAGAGTGCTAGACTGCTTTGCACCTCGCTATCTGCAGCTATGATGACAAACTGAACTTGCATGATTTAAAAAAAAAATTAAGAAATAATTGTAGAGGAAACATTTTATTAACATCTACTAACAGATATATTAAAAGCCTAAAAGTACCACCTCACCTGTCTAAGAACTGTGACCTTCCACTGTAACGCTTATGTTGTGATAGAAACGGAGACATTGGCCAGCAGATGCTGCATCATGAATGGGTCTGCAAATGCGTTGATGGAGTTGGTCACCAAGAAGAAGCTCCATGATTTGTTCAAAGGCCTGTGCCAGGTTTGTTCCTGATTCTTCCATGCTCCTTCGCATTGACTGCATGGTTTCAGGTAGGGCTGTCAATGCACCAAGCAGCCTCATCAACTTTCTTCTGCAAGCCACCCCATTAAAGTCCTCACCTGAGTTCTCACAGCAGAACTTGTGTGCAACCTTGCCCTCTAGCAAGCTGGCATGTCCACTGCCCTAGACCCCTGTTCCGGTTGCAGACCGCTCATGTCTGGAGATACCATGTGCAATTCCTGCCTCTAAGCTATCCTCTCAAGCACCTGCAGTGTCAGTAACAGAGCTGCTGGCTGCCAGTGAATGTAATTAATAGCATTCCTTATTCATCATAATCACCTTTCCCGGAGCTTCATGTTTGAATTCCTCTAATTAGGTTTGCCCTTGACCACAGTACCAAGACAGCTCTTACCAAAGTCACGGATGACATCTTCTGTGGCTGTGATAAAAGTTAACTATCCCTCCTTGTCCTTTTCAACCCATCTGCAGCCTTTGACATATTTGACCACAGCATCCTCCTGCAACACCTCTCCTCCGTCCTCCAGCTGTGTAGGACTTCCCTTGCCTGGTTCCATTCTTACTTATCTAATCAAAGCCAGTGATTCACCTGTAATGGCTTCTCTTCACACTCCAATACTGTTACCTCTGGTGTCCCCCAAGTATCTATCCTTGGACCTTTCTATTTATCATCTACATGCTGCCCCTTGGCAATGTTATATGAAAACACAGCATCAGTTTTCACTTGTTCACTGATGACACCCAGCTCTACCTCACCATGACCTTTCCCAAACCCTCCACTGTCTCTCAATTCTTAGACTATTTATTCAAGATTTAATACTGGATGAATAAAATCTTTCTCCGTTAACTTTTGGAATTTAGCATTCTATAAAAGTCGATGGTGTTTGCTACTGGACAGAGTGGGGAAGAACAAATTGATCCGGCAACAAAGTGCATTTTGAACCGAGTGCTAAGTCGGGAATCTGGTGCAAGTGGGAATTGGGTCCAAAGGGGGAAGGAGGGTCTGCTTATTATTTTTGTTTTGTCTACAGTAGCTGGTGAGTGTTCTTCTTTTATCTTCAATCCAGGCCATCACTTTAGCCAACTGGTTACTAATTTCATAAAGTAATTAAATAAATAATGAAGTTAGATGCACATGGCAGGGCAACAACTATAACATTTGGGAGTTTGTGGAACGTGTTACAGTTCTCCGATAACCACACCTGCGGTAAGTGTCTGCTGCTTGAGCAAATTTGGCTTAGAGTTCCTGAGCTGGAATCCAAGCTACAGACATTGTGGGGCATCAGGAATAAAGAAAGTTACCTGGACACTTTGCCTTGGGAGGTAGCCACACAACTTAGGTTAAGTGTAACATAACAGTTGATCAATGACCAGGGCAGGAGAGTGTGACTACAAGTTAGACAGCTTTGGGGATCCAGCATATAGTGATGGAAGAGCTTCTGCCCTTGACTTTGGATGTGAGGTATTTGCTACCTGTCTGGATGAGAACAAGGACTGCATGGTGAATAAGCAAAGTGACCAATGCAAAATGAAGAATGCAATTCAGATGGGGGGAGAGAAAAGGAATGCTGTAGAAATAGGGGACTGTCACAGGATTAGATTCTGTTCTCTGGAGTCCTCAAGATTGTGTTGCCTGCCTGGTGCCAGGGTTAAGAACATCTCCTCATGGCTGGAGCGGGACCTGAGAGTGGGAGGGGTAGGATCCAGTTGCCTTGGTCTGCTTCAAAACCAATGACATAGGTATTCTGTTGAGAGAGTTTGAGGAGTTAGGGTCCAAATTAAAACGCAGAATTTCAAAGGTAATAATCTCAGGATTGTTACCTGAGCCACGTGTCAAATATAGCAGGGTCAAGTAGGTTACAGAATTAAACACGTGGCTCAAAGGCTGGTGTGGGAAGAAAACGCTTTGATTCATGATGCACTGACACCAGTACTGGGGAAAGAAGGAGCTGTTCCATTGGGATGGGTTCCACTTAAACTGGATTGGATCAGTGTCCTGGGGCATCATATAACTCAGATTGTGGATAAGGCTTTAAACTAAAAGAATAGTGGAGGGGATTCAGTGAAGGGTGATTCAAAATCCTAAAGAGAAAAGTAGGAATGGTGTAGCAATTTGGGTAAAGACAAGTAGAGTGGGACAGCAAGGGACAGAAAGAATGAAGTTCATGCAAATAATAATAAGAAAAAATTAAATTGTCTTAATTCATGAAGCATCCACAATAGGATTGATGAAAATGGTTCCAGGGATGAGGAACTTCAGTTATGCAGATAGATTGGAGAAGTTGGTACTGTTTTTCTGGAGAAGGTTGAGAGGAGATTTGATAGAGGTCAAAATCATGTGAGGTCTGGACAGAGTAGATAGGGAAAAATTGTTTCCCTTGGTGGGAGGGTCAAGGACAAGAGGTCACAGATTTATAGTAATTGGCAAAAGAAGCAATGATGATGTGTAGAAAAACTTCTTTATTCAATGGTAACCATTCTGTTAATCTGTGGTTCTGTGAAATAGTGACACAAATAGAGATAAATGGTTTACACAGGATTACATTGGCGCAGAAACAGGCCACTTGGCCCAACCAGTTCATGCCGATGTTTATGTTCCGCTCAAGCCTTCTCCCATGTTTTCTCATCTAAATCGATCAGCTTAACCGTCTATGCCCTTCTCCCTCATCTGCTCGTCTAGTTTCCCCTTAAAAGCATCTATGGTCTTTGCTTCAACCACTGTGATAGTAAGTTGGTAAAGAAATTCCTTCTGAATTCCTAATGGATTTCTTGATGACTATTTTATATTGATGGCCTCTAGTTATGTTCTTAACCAAAAGAGGAAACATTCTCTCTGTATCCACTCTATCAAAACCTTTCATAATTTTAAATTCTTCTATTAGGTTAAAGCTCAGCCTTCTTTTTTAAATAGAGGAGACTCCTGGCTGTTCAATCTTTTCCTGACATACACATTATTATGACTGGTTCCCAGGCAAGGTGCCCCAATTTTTATGATCCCAGATGAGGTACCACAATTTGTTAAGCTCCCTGGTGAGGAGGAATGAACTAGCTCCACTTCTTTACTCAACCTCCACAGTTGGTCACAACAAGGATAATTTTAAAAGGATCTCTTCCCTCGTGGATACCTTTTCCCAATCCAAATATATTTATGTTTTAAAGGAGCCAGTTTAACCAGGCATTCTTGAGTCAAAGAAAGAGTGAGTTTATTAGTTATTAAACATGAGAAAAAATAATAAAATTGCAACACACAGATTAGAAATGAGAAATTGAGTCCAAAAATAAAAGTTAATAAGATATACCAATCAGTCTTTTGGCTTGTCCGTGAGGAACAGATGGCGAAACGTTGCAGCCATTAAGTCAGGTGATTCCAGTAGAGCTGACTTTGGCAGTTGAACAGTGGATTTGGAGATTCTTGGTTCTGCGGGTTAGCTGAAAGGAGTTGTCCTGTTTCCTTTTCAGCTGTGGTTTTGCTGACTTGTGACTTGCTTTCAGCAATTAGAGCAAGATCTCTTTACCTGAAAGCTAAGGGATGCCCAGTTGGTGTTCTTCAGCTGTGACCTTCACAGCACACACAAACCAGACTAGCACACAGAACTAAGGTTGCAGTTGGCTTTTTTAAACCCCTTTCCATGTATATTCCTGGAAGGGAAAAAACAAACATGTCTTTCACCCAGATCTGTTTTCTCTTCAACTCAGTTCATGTTCACAGTTTGGGATATAACTCAAAAGCAGGTGGTTTTGGCTGAGATGGTAATCATTTTCCAATATCTCCACAACCACAGGAGATTACAGTTTAACATGCATTGTATCCTTTCCTTTGAAGTATCTCTGTCTGAAGTAGGCCATGTCATATCTTTTAGGTGTGACATTCCGTTTTCTCTGAACTAGTTGGTCAAGTAAATCACGTGGAAATTTTGTATGTCCTTTTTTAAAAAAACACATGCCTTACTTAAAAGTTCAGTATGTCCATAAGTAATTCAGGGATAGAATCTGTGACCATGACAATATAGACACATTCCTGGCATCATCTTTGTAAATCTTCTCTCCATCCTTTCTATGATATGGCAAGCAGAACTGCATGCAGTGGTGAGACCAATTGTGGTCTAACCAAAGTTCAAAACAGATTAGGCATAACTTCCTTACTTTTCAATTCTATTTCTCTAGAAATAAAGCCTACTGTTTTGTTTGCTTTTTAAAGCTTTGCTAACCCATAATGCAACGTGTAGAGATTGGTGTATTTGAATTCTGAGATCCCTTTGTTCCTTGATTCAACTGAAACTTGCACCTTCTAGGTAATAAGTGACCTCCCTATTCTTCCCACCAAAATGTAGCCCTCAAATTTATTTATGATGAACTTCATTTGCCAATTTTTTGCCCATTTTGCAAGTTTATTTTAGGGCAGTTCCCAGCACATTGACTATCCTCCCCAACTGCTGTCATCTGTGTATTTAGAAATTGTGTTTAGATCTTGTCACCATTTCAGAGACATGGTTACAAGGTCTGGAATCTTCCGTTCTGGATTCTGAGTTTGGTGGTTGGCATGGAAGTGGAAGTGATTCCCTTTGCCAGGCGGGAATGCTGACTACGCGCAATCTTGTGCTGTTCAGCTCATTACATATGCATCTGCAAGGGGCTTGCCAATTCTCATGGTGTGGACAGGCAGGAAGTCGCCAACCCCACCATTACCTCATGGGGTCAAAGGTCTGGACGCCATACTTAAAGGGCATCCAGAGAGCCTACACTATCCTTTCCACCTTTGCCTTTAACCCACCTTTAAAGTCTTGAGAACTGAATTGATAAAGTTCATCCTGCCTTCTTGATTTTTGGGCTCCTGCCAAATTAAGTTCCGCTGCCCAAACTTTCTGCTGCTGGCAGGACTGGAAGATTCCGCACAAGGTGACCAAGATTGGGAAATAAATATTCCAGATACACAACATTTTGAAAGGCAGTCAGAATGGAAGAAGAGGAGGAGTACCTCTGTTAGTAAAGGATGGTGTAAGGACAGTAGTGAGAAAGGATCTTGGGTTAGAAGATCAGGAAGTAGAATCAGTCTGGGTAGAGATTAGGGCCAGAATTTTTACCTCATCAGGCAGGCATGCGCCTGACCCAAATGAGCGTAAAATGATGCGCGATGATGTCAGGCAAGCGTCCTGACGTTATTGTGCACTTGTGCGATATTTCAGCCAGCTGGCACGCGCAGGCGTCAGCAGCACGCCCTCCGACAATTAACAGGCCTATTGAGGCCATTAAAGTCCCAATTAAATACAATTTTTTGCTGCCCATCCAACCTTACAGTTGATGGGCAGGCAAAAAGGCCAAGCGGCCTTTACACTTTTTTAGGAAACATTGGCCAGGATTTTCCCCTAGGTGATTTGAGGGCTGGGCCTGTTCGCCGAGGGGAAAATGATCCCTGTCCCTTTAAATATTCTGGAAGGCGGGCGGACAGTGAAATCAGCTGTCCACCCGCCGACCTGTCAATGACCAATTAAGGCCATTGACAGGCTAATTAACCTTATTAAACACCCTGCCCGGCCAACCTTAAGGCTGGCAGGCAGGCCAGGAGCCCCAGCGGGCTGCAGATTATTAATGAAACTTGATCCACTGGAGGGGTGAAGTTTCCTGTCCATTTTTCAAAAATTTAATAAATTTTATGTGTTTATTATTAACATGTCCCATCTCGTGTGACATTGTCACGTGAGGGGGACATGTTAATCATTTTAATATTTATCTATTTTTAGAGTTTACTCATCTCTCACAAATCTCCCTGAGACAGAACTTTGTCTCAGGGAGCAGTGAGCTCTTTCATGCGCATGCGCGAAAGAGCGCACTTTGACAGTTGGGGATTCCGTCTCCCCCCCGCACAGAAAGCACATAGCGCTTCCTGTCGGGCAGGCCGCTGGGTGGGCTTTAATTGGCCTGCCCACTCAAAATGGTGGCGGGCCCCGTTTCGGCAGCAGGGTTCGGCTGCCCGCCCACCGCCGAGCCAGTGCGGCCCCCCTGCCAGCCAAGGGCTAAATTCTGCCCCTCATCCATAGGCGGGATGAGGTTTCTAACAGCAATTAAAAATAAAATAAAAATTTTACCATTTCATTAATACCATGTCCCTACTCTTGTGGCAGAGTCACATGCGGGGACATTTTTTTAAACATTTTACAATTCCTTATTTTTTATTTTCAAAACTCCTCATCTCCCTGAGGCAGCTCTGTGCCTCAGGGAGCTTTTCCAGTGCGTGCCCGCGCGCAAGCGTGAACTTGCGCACTCGCCCTCCTCCCTCTCACACAGGCAGCACTGAGCGCTGTAGCGCTCGTTTCATTCTAGGCAGGACTTAATTGGTCCGCCAGCATAAAATTGCAATCGCGGCCCGATCATGGGCAGCACTCAGCTTCCCAATTTTCCCCGCCCAACCCCGTCGAGCCCGCCCGACGAGGGCAAAATTCTGCCCCTAGGAATAACAAAGGTCAGAAAACACCAGTAGGAATAGTTTATAAACTCACTGCCAGCAGTTATACCTTTGGACAGAGCAGTGGGCAAGAAATAACTTAAGCAAGTAACAAAGGCAATGTAATAATTGTGGGGGACTTTAATCTTCATATGGACTGCAGAAATCAAATTGCTGAACATAGTATTGAAGGTGAGTTTGCAGAATGCTTTTGTGACAGTTTCCTGGGATGATACATTCTGGAACCAACTAGGAATAAAGCTATTTTAGTCCTAGTATTTTGCAATGAGGCAGGGTTAATTAGTCACCTCATAGAAAAAGATCCGCTGGGAAAAAGTGAACATAATACAATTGAATTCTTTATTGGGTTTGAAAATGACACACTCCAAGTACCAAACAAGAATCTTAAACTTAAACTTAAAGCCAATTACATAGCTATGAAGGGAGAGCTGGATAAGTTTGTTTGGGTAAATAGACCGTAAGGTATGCCAGTAAATATACAGTAGGAAACATTTAAAGAAACAATTCAAAGTGCTCAACAAAAATTACATTATTTAAAAACCAAAAACTCAGCAAGGAAGATCCATCTGTGGCTTACTAAGGAAGTTAAGACTTGTATTGGATTACATGTTTATAATTTTGCAAATATTAGTAGTTAAGCTGAGGATTGAGAGTATTTTATAAACCAGCGAATACCCAACAAAACATTGATAAAATAGAACACAAGAGTGTAAACTAGCTAGCAATTTAAAAACAGCTTGTAACAGCTTCCACAAGTATATAAAATGAGGAGAGTACCTGAAGTAAGCATTGGTCCCTTAGAGACCGAGACAGGAGAAATTATCATGGAAAATGAGGATATGGCAGAGATTTTGAACAAATATCTTGTGTCTTCACAAAATATTAAAATATTAATAATTACATTACATTTTATTTTATTATTTTACATTAAATTTTACATTAAAAATATAAAAGACATGTTACACATCAGAATTCGAGAGTTAAGAAGGGGTTAATCAGAGAGAAGAACTTAAGGTAACTATTATCAGCAGAGAAAACATATTGGAGCAACTTAAGGGCCTAAAATTTGACAAATCACACGGACCTGATGGCTTATATCCTAGGGCCAGAATTTTCCACACTCCCCGGCAGCAGATTTCCCCAATTGAAATCTCCATTCACATCGACGGGACCGGAAGATCCCGCCTGCTTGAGGGGCCGGAAAATTCAGATCTAGGATTCTAAAAGAGGTAGCAGGAGAGATTGTGGATATGCTGGTTATAATTTTTCAAAATTTTCTAGACTCGAGCACAGTCCCAGCATACTGGAAACTAGCAAATATAACACCATTCAAGAAAAGAGGGAGAGAGAGAGAACACAGGGAACTACAGACCAGTTAGCTTGATGTCACTTGCTGGGTAAATGCTGGAATCTATTATTAAGGAAATCCTAACAATGCACATGGAAAATCACAGTATGATGAGACAAAGTAAACGTGGTTTTATAAAAGGGAAATTTATTTCAGTTTTTTGTGATAACAAGAAATGCAATCTGGACTTAGACCTGATGCAGTCTGGACTTAGACTAAGAATATAAAGAAGAGAGGGAATATTTAGCTTAATAATGGGTGGTATCATCCCAGATTTGCACCAAGCGCAGTAGCGGGTGGGAACAATAACATTTCACCTGCAGCTGCAATGGCAGCTTTTCACACCATATCATCCTAATGTTGCCTCATTAATCATGCATTCCTGGGAAACAAGCCATTTTGCTGACGGATGGACTCTGATTCATCCACGACGCCATCACCTCGCTGCTTCCTCATGCCAGGTGCCATATTTAAAGTGCAGCCATGCGCACACCTCTCAGTGCTTCCAGCCCAGCACTGCTGCACAGAGGACGTGGCCCCGACAGGCAAGAAGACTGCAGTTCCTGATTCAGCGGCAGATCCCTGGGACGCCTTCTAGACACTGTTGGAGCCTGCTGCAATGTCCTCTACACCTGCCCTGGCCGCAGGAGGTCCAGCAATCTCTCCACTCCAGTTTAGGAGGCAGTGGCAGTGCTGTTTAGTGTCAAAACTGCACAGAAGCGGTTGGCCATCCAATCCAGAAAGAGGATAAATGATCTCATCTATGCTGCCAAAGTAAGGCAACCATCTCATCACTCTAAACTCCCACAGTCACAAACCCATCACACATTCACTGGCATCTCACTCGTTGCCAGCTAAAGGGACATCACCACTCTCTCTCTCACACTCACCCCCACATCTCTATCTGACCTCATCTCCTCTGGAGACTGCCTCCTCAGCCCTCACCAGCTTGAGGCCACTTGCACAGATCAAAATGCACCCCCACACACACCCTGGGATACCCTTCTTCTCCAGTACAGCCCTTGGCCTGCAGTATTTTCCCTTGCCTGAGGCCACTTCTCCACTTTCCCCAAGCAAGCCCTAGTCCTACAGCTGTTGAAAAGCCACCCCCACCTTGCGGCTGGTCTGGTAGGTAGAGACCTATGCGTGAGCCCCCCTAAAAGTGATGTGGTGCTGCCTGTGAAGTCTGGTGCTGATGACTGTGAGTGCTGCCCGAAGCAAGGTAGGCAAACAAACCTTGAACTCCCGAGCGAAGTGCAGCCCGCCAGGTGCACATCGCTCACGTACAGTTGTGAAACACAACAGCATGTAATCATGCCAACATGCCCGGATGATCCCAACTGGGGGGATGATTCCGGTGACCTGGCCTCATAATGATATGTAGATGTATTACGATGAAGTTGCGATGTGCATTGGCGGGCAACGCAGCCCGCCATTAAATGGCCGGAGTGGACGATTTTATGGGTGGAACGGATGATTGTAAACTGGTTGCACGACATTGTGAAACCGATCACACCCGCCATGATGCCTGCTGCCAGCTGGCACAGAAATTCCACCCAATCTTTGATAAGTATCTAGGAGTAAACAAGAACATTTACATATGCTTCATATTTGACATTAACAGTTAGATGTGAGATTTATTCAGAGCCTATATTGGGAACAAAAAGCAAGTATCAGGTTGGAAGATGGAGAATCAGATATGTTTCAAGCAAAGAGAGGAATGCCACAAGGTTGTGTACTGTCACCAAATCTAATACAGAGCAAATATACAGGGAGTCAGATATACTTCCAGGGGTACAAATTGGAGGCAACAACATAACAAACTTGTGGTATACTGAGAACACAGTGCTGCTTGCAGAATCAGAAGAGGTCCTCTAAAATATTGTAGACCAAGTAAAATCTAGAAGATTAGAATATGGGCTGAATACAAACACCAAAAAGACAAAAACAATTCTAGTTCAAAGGAATACAGTTAGAAGAAATTACAGCGAAGATTGAAGTGGATGGTGTCACACCGGAACAAGTAGATAAGTTTGTCTACTTAAGGCAAAAGACAACAGAAGATAGCAAATGTGATTCAAAAGCTAGAAGGATAGAAATAGCCAGAAGTAATTTTGTGAAAATGAAGGATGTGGTAAGAACAAGAAAACTCAAGTTTGTAACAAGAAAAAAAATCTCACAAGATGCAACATTCTATCCACTTTACTGTATGCTGCAGAAACTTGGATGATAAGTTAAGATCTGCAGAAGAAAATAGTGGCCTTTGGAATGTGGATGCTAAGATGTATGCTTAAAATTCCATATATAAGACCAATGAAGAGGCGCTTGAAGTTGCAATATCACAAAGAACTCTAAAAAGTGACATCCAGAAAAGAAAAGGTCAGTATTTCTGCCATTTGATCAGAGCTGTAAAGCTACACAGATCTCTTCTAGAGAGTAAAGTGGAGGGCAACAGAAAGAGGGATCGGCCTAGGCGTAGTTCGATGATGGATTTCATAGATCTGTTGCAGGCGAGCTACAGTGGATGTGTAAGGATGGCACAAGACAAATGAGCATGACATACCATGAAAGCAGATCTCCTGGTAGGAGTAGCTACAAGCAGGACAGGACCGGAACTAGTAGGGTAGATAAAGGAGCACCAGTAGATGTAGTACACATGGATTTTCAAAAAGCATTCAATAAGGTGTCACACAAAAAGTTATTACACATGCTAAGGGCTCATAGAGTTGGGGACAATATATTAGTATGGATAGAGAACTGGATAACAGGCATTTTCAAGTTGGCAGGCCATGCCACAGGATCAGTGCTGGTCCCTCAACTATTTACAATCTATATTAATAAGTTAGATGGAGAGGCAAGAGTAATATTGCTATGTTTGCTGATGAAACAAAGCTAAGTGGGCATGCAAGCTGTGATTAGGACACAAAGAGGCTGCAAAGAAATACAGATACATTATGTGAGTGGGCAACAAGGTGCCAGATGGAGCATGATGCGGGGAAGTGTGCAGTTATTCACTTTGGTTGTAAGAATAGAAAATCAGAACATTTTTTAAAAGACGCGAAACTTGCAAGTGCTGAGATTCAGAGGGATTTGGCTGTACTCATACAAGGAATACAGAGATTGGGATTTAGTGCCAGTGACAGGGATCTCCACACCATTTAGTGTGAAGTTTGCTACAGTGTCAAGTGTATGAAGGTGGGGTGAAGTCATGAATGTGAGATATAAGTTGTGATTGATTGCTATTGTTGTTAGATGGGTAATGGGGGTATTGTTCATTGAGCAGTGTGTGAGGCTAATGGTATAGTTGGAAGGATATGGCAATTGAAGATATATTCACTGACCTTGACCTCTTGCTTCAGATCATTGAATGTCTTATGGCACTGCATCCAGGTTCTCAGGGCTAGACCCCTGGCATTGATAGCCACAGGTATTTTATTCCTCTACCCTCACAAAGTTTGTCTGGAGGGTCTCCTGGCCACTGTGAATAGCTGGCCTCTCTCCTACTTCCCACCAGACTCTCGTGCAGTGTCAGAAAATATTGGAGTCCACTCTGCCACATTGTGCCCCTGATGTCAAAATCACTTTTAAAGTGGCTTCCACCATCTGCTCCAAGCAAAATGCACCTCCGCTTTAAGAGATATAGGTTGGCTTTTTGTTGAGCAGGCTTGCTTTAACTTGTGGTAGCATCTCAGAATTTTGCACCACCTGCTCAGGTGTTTAGCCATTCAATAGCATGCTTAGTGCTGGCTGAACGCTACAATAATTTAAATTAGCAGGCAGCCTGACATTTGTGTACTGCCAACATTGGAAGGAATGGGCAAGGGGTTAATCACTCATCATGATCCCTGCGCCTTACTTTCGGGAGTTATTGAATGTGCATGGTACTTAAGATATTTCTGAAGTTGACATGCAGTCTTCTGTTTTTATTTAATACATTATTTTTTCCTCTCTCTGTTTCTTTTATTTATCTCACTTTCCTTTATTCTTTTGCCTTCTCTGTTTATCTTCAGTTCAAATTTTCCATTTTCTTATTCTTTCTGTGTACGTCAGCTTCTGAGCAGAGAATATTGATTGCCTAATGAAAAAAATCCCTGACATTTCAAAAAGAAATACTGCCTGAGCAGCTCTTTTAACATTCCTCTCAACAGTTTTGGTATGTCCCCTCCTGTGAAAGTTGCTACCTTTCTCTTAGCGATAAATGGAACACTGCTGTCAAGTCTTGGACTCAGAATGGATTGTGCCCATCATGTAATATTTCACTACAATCCCTCCATGTTAACTGGGAGCTCAGAGTCACATTTGGAATGCAAGTTTGATGTTGGTTCAGTGAGAATGTGCGAGGGGATGCTGCTCCAAATGATGTGGGGGCTTTTCACAGCAAGTGAACAGATGTGAAAATTTGAGTAGAAGAAATAAGCTTCTGTCGCTGTAATAGGTGCAAGTGAACAGAAAAAGGAGGCAATATTTCTCTCATGTGTGCAATTAACAAGCAGCATGATGGGCCCTCGACTGACTCACTAAAAGAATCTGAATTAAAGGGGAACTTTAATGCAAGCTAAGTACTGGATGATAGTTCTCTATTCTAACAATCTGTTGTTCCAATAGTTCTGTGCAAATGACCCTTTCACTGAACTATGTTTTCAATAGCTGTGATGCATAAGGTAACTGATCCAAAGGGATTTCCTTGTAGTGGCTATATTGTACATCATGCACAAGATTCATCTTCCAAAACTGGGGGATGGACACTGGGGGCTGTGGCTACTCCACCTGAAAACATGGATGCCGTGGTTTGAAAAAACTAGAGACAAAAGTCTGCAGCCCTTCCAACAAATGAAGGCTATGTGACTGAGAGGAATGTGGGCACAGGTCACCGGGAATCTGATGGAATCTCAGAAATGCCTGGTATCTTCTTTCTCCCAGTATGCCTGCAGCTTTTTTGTGGGGCCACAGGGGCAAGTTTCATTTTCTACGGCATGAAATTCTGTTGGGAAGCCGTTCTTCCCAGTGAGATCATGGCTGGTTGACAAACATAGGACCATTCTGGGCATCCGAGACTGGGCTGTGGCCTGGGTCCCCTGAGACCATTTTACAAACTTTTTCAAATCTAGTTAAGGACTGTTAGTTTAGGAGATCTTGTGGTGCACTGGTAGCATCCCTGCCTCTGAGCCAGAAGCCCTAGGTTCAAGTCCCACTCTAGGACTTGATGGCCAAGGAAGAAGTGTTGATAATGCAGCCTACCATGTTGAATATGAACCTATAAATCGTTCCAACACATGCCAATAGCAGGTGATAAGAGCAGGAGAGATTCCTGGTCAGCCAATGTGATAGAAAGAAAATTTGACTTATTACTACTCATAGCTGCAGACCATAACAGTGTACTGCCACAGCATCCCAGACTCCTTAGGGGTCCGGTTGGCTCAGTTGACTGGATGGCTGCTGTGGGTCAGATTGGTACCAGTAGCATGGGTTTTGGACCTGCCTCCTTGCCTGACCCACTGAGCTTACATTTAAAATTCCATTTCTAAACTAAAAAGCTATACCTCTAAAACATATGAACATTAGGCAAACATAGCAATTACTATCATACTTCTAGATATACAAAATATATAAGCTTTAAGAACACAAATTCAAATTGGTGCAATTAGTCTAACTGTAGTTTGTTTATTTGTGTAATTCAGAGAAACAAATAAAACAGTTATGCTGTCTCATGTGTACATGTAAAAATAAGGCCCTCATGAGCACTTTGATTTTCATAGTGTGCCCACTGTTACCTTTCAGTTAATTTTGACCTACTGCTGGGTGCATGAGCTCAACTTATTATTTTTATAAATCATTTTTTTATTTGTCTTGGTACTCATCATTTCAGAGGCTTTTGCACTGCTTTATGTTTGTTTTTATTCATCTACAACCAGCAACCTCTAATTTATGGAGTTTTCATGCTTGATGCTGTGTAAATGGAAAAATAACTGCACCATATGTACAACATGAGGAAGATGCAGTGATATGATCAGTGATACAGTGACAATGTGTCTGTCATCATGTCTATTGCTATTAATTCATTTTCACAATAACTTAAAAATATCAAGGGTGATTTTCCAAAGGGTTTCTCCAATTTGTCCACTATAACTTTGGTGGAAGAGTTGTGAAAGCCTTGTAAAAATGGTTTTAATATAATTTATGTCATTTTCCTGGATTTCCATTGCAATTCTGCAAATTTATGATGGATGTGCTGGCAAAACCTTGTGGAAACTTGCTCCCAACAAATATATTGTCAACTCACTGAAATGACTTGATAAATAAGAATCAAAGAATCAGAGAATGGTTACAGCATAGGAAGAGGCCACTTGGCCCTTTGTGTCCATGCCAGCTCTCTGCAAGAGGAGCTCAGCAAGTTCCTCATAACCCTGCAATATTTTTCACTTCAGATTATTATCCAATTCTTTTTGAAAGCCATGATTGAATCTGCCTTCACTATACAGTCAGGCAATGCATTCTAACCACTTGCTGTGCATAAAGTTTGTTCCTTATGTTGTGTCTGGTTTCTTTGCTATTCACCTTAAATTTGTGTCTTGTTCTTGGCCCTATCTACTCTGTCCAAATTCCTCATGATTTTGAACACCTCTATCAAATCCCTGTTCAAACTTCTTCTCTCTAAGGAGAACAGCCATCAATCCAACTCAAACTCTTTATCCTTTGGAACCATACACATTTTATAACTTCCATAACTTCCTTGCTTTTGTGCCGTATACCTCGATTTATAAAGCCCAGAATCTCGTATGCCATACTAATTAGCATCTCAAATTTACTACATTTTTGAGGAGGTAACAGAAGAGAGTGGACAGTGGCAATGCAATAAATGTAATGTATCTGGATTTTCAAAAGGCCTTTGATAAGGTGCCCCCCATAATAGAGTAATGAATAAGGTCAGAAAATGTAGAGTTACAGGACAAGTGGCAGAATGAATTATTAGCTGGCTTCAAGACAGAAAGCAGATGTTTGGAGCAAAGGGTAGTTATTTAGAATGCCTGACGATGGGATGTTGTGTTCCACAGGATCAGTGTTGGGACTGCTGCTGTTTACAATTTACATTAACAATTTGAACTTTGCAATCAGAAACACAATTTCTAACTTACGGATGACAACAAATTGGGGGGATATAGACAACACTGAGGTGGACGAATTACAAAAGGACATTAATCAATTTGCAAAATGGATAAATAATTGGCAAATTAAGTTCAACACAAATAAATGTGAGGTAGTATATTTTGGTGGGAAGAATAGGAAGATGAATCAGAATAGGGATCTGGGTGTCCTGGTACATGAATCAAAAAAGGCCAGAATTCAAATACAGCAAGTGATTAGGAAGGCAAATGGAATGTTGGAAATTATTGCAAGGGAATGGAATTTAAAAGTAGGGAAGTTTTACTGCAACTGTGGAATGCCTTGGCGAGACCACATCCGGGCTACTGTGTTCAATTTAGGTCTCCTTATTCGAAAAAAAGATGTAATTGCATGAGAAGCAGTTCAAAGAAGGTTCACTCGACTTATTCCTGAGATGAAGGGCTTATCTTATGAAAAAAGGCTGAACAGGTTAGATCTATACCCATGGAGTTTAGAAGAATGAGAGGTGATCTTATTGAAACATATAAGATCCTTATGGGACTTGAAAAGGTAGATACCAGGATGTTTCCACTTGTTGGAGAGAATAGAACTAGGGGACTCAGTATAAGAGTAAGAGATTTCCTTTTTAAGGTGAGGATGAGGAGATTTATTTTTTCTCAAAGTATCATTAGTATTTGGAATTCTCTTCCCCAGAAAGCTGCAGAGGATGAATTAGATTGATTTTTGATAGACAAGGGAGTCAAGGGCTATGGGGGACAGACAGCAAAGTGGAGTTGAGACCACAACCATATCAGCCGTGATCTTACTGAATGCCAAAGCAGGATTGAAGGGCTGACTGGCCTACTTCTGCTCCTAAGGCAGCTCGCCACCACCTTCTCAAGAGCAACTAAGGATGGGCAATAAATACTGGCCCAGCCAGCGAAGGCCACATCCTATGAATAAATTTTTAAAAATAAGTTCTATGTTCCTATGAAGGTCACTTATTGCTTGGAAGGTGGGGTAGAGGAACAAAGGGATCTTGAAATACAAATACACCAATCACTAAAAGTTGTGCCAAGGGTTGGCAAGGCCATAAAAAAAAGCAAACCAAACACTAGCCTTTATTTATAGGGGGACAGAATTGAAGAGTAAGGAGCTTATGTTCACCCTGCATTGAACCTTGGTTCAATGCCATATTATAAAAAAGGACAGAAGCACTGGAGGGGATGCAGAGAGGATTTACAAGGATGATACCAGAAGTGCATGGGTATACATATCAGGAAATGATTCAGGGCTGGGTCTCTTTCCTTCTGAAAAAAGAAGGCTGAGGTGTGACCTAATAGAGGTCTTTAAAATTATGAAAGGCTTTGATAGAGTGGATACAGAGAAAATGTTTCTACTTGTGAGAAGGGCATAACTAGAGACCACCAATATAAGACAGTCACCAAGAAATCCAATAGGGAATTCGGAAGAAACATCTTTACCCAAACAATGGTGAGAATGTGAAACTCACTATCACAAGGAGTGGTTGAAGTGAATAGTATAGATGCATTTATAAGAGGAAGCAAGACAAACATTTGGGGGAGAAGGGAATGGTGGGTTACGATGATAAATTTAGACGAGAAAGTTGGGAGGTGGTTTGAGTGGAGCATAAACACCAGCATGGTCTGGTTGAGCCAAACGGCCTTTTTCTGTGCCATGCATTTTGCTTTCTGCAGATTTTGAAATTGTGCCCTGCACGCTCATGTCTTGGCTGTTAATGAAGATCAAGAAAAGCAGTGTTCCCGTTACTGACCCTGGGGAACACCACTACATACCTTCCCCAGTCCGAAAAATAACCGTTCACCACTACCATCTGTTTCCTGTTACCCAGCGAACTTAGTATTTATGCTGCTACTCCCCTTTTCATTCCATGGGATTTAACTTTGTTGGCAAGCCTGTTATGCGGCGCTTTATGACACACCTTTTTGATTATGTTTTCACAATGAAATAAATCTCTTTCTGCGCTCTTGCAAGTGCATGCACGAAAGAGCGCAGACCCCGACTCTCCCTTCTCCCCCCACCTGCACAGGGATTGCTCAGCGCTTCCAGGTGCGTGTCACGCTGGACGGGCCTTAATTGGCCCTTCAACATAAAATGGCGGTGCACAGCCGACCGCCCGCGCCCGCTCTCGCCCAGCCCGCACGACGGGGAGAAAATTCTCCCCATAAATAAAGGATTCTGCAAAAAAATGCAATCACTGCTACTTTTTACATTTTGGGACTTCATATTATGCTGTCAGTTCACAGCATTTCCCTTCCATATATTTGATTGATTGGAATCAAAGAGAAATTTCATGGTAAAAGTCAGGCAGCATTTAATACAGTCTTAAATAATTTCCATATACAAGAAAGACATAGGCTGGAATTTCCAGTCCCGGTAGGCGGGATGGAAAATTTGGCAAACCAGTTAAACCAGTCCTCAGCGGGACTAGAAAATCCTGGTCATAGGCTAGAATTTTATTGGCATGCCATGGGTCCTGCCGCCAGGATCAAATGCAAATCCCAAGCCCATGTGTGCGAATAGCGGGACTGCCGGGGCAACTTTACTGATGACAGCCAGTTAACAGGCTGCTGCCAGGACTATCAGGACTATTAAGGATAGCAGCCAGCCTTTTTGAGTTCCCAGCCCAATCAGAACTCCCTCGGCAGCCCCACCTCTAACGATGGCCACCATGAAGGCTGCAGGGGAAGGAACAGCTGCCTCCATATTGAGGTGCCTGCAATGCTACATGAAAATTTGTTTTCATGAGCTGAGATTGGGTAAGCAGGCCCCAGCAATCAGAGAGGTCAACACTCCAATGATGGCTTTGGGGCTGCAGGGGCAGCCTTTGCTGCTGGTGGGTTCCTCCATGGGCATGGAGCCTCTGGAAAGGAAGCCCTCCCCCAGGAAGCCACTGTGTGTACTTAACCTCAGTTAACCTCAACAAAGCTGGTGGACCCACCATGCGACGGGGCTGCCGTTCTGAGGCTCGTAAAATGGCTGTCAATAGGCCAGTTCATTCCTTAATTGGTGGCTTGCCTCCAGTTGGCAGGCAACTGAGATGCTGCAGTTTCCGCCTTTGATATTATCCTTGGCGGAGGGAACCTATTGCGATCTCCTGCTGCAACTTTTGCCAAGGTTTTCCACCTCTCCTACCTCCCGGCTCATGGCCAGGAATTCCTGGTGGTCGGGCAAGCTCAGTGGGCGGGCCCGAGGTCGGTCGGGAAGCCGACCGCTGCCCCTGATTGGGCACCGACCTCGATTTCACGCGCTGCAGCGCTCAGTGCTGCTGGGATGGGGGGCAAGCACTGAAGTTCGCATGTGCACCCGAGTGCGCGCAGTAAAAGCAGTAAAATTAAAAATTAAAAACTTAAGCAATGTTAAAAATGTGCCCCCTGTCACATGAGCAGGGACATGTTATGAATGAAAGTTAAACATTTTTATTTTACTTCTCTTGCTGTTGGAAACCTCATTCCACCTGTGGATGAGGTTTCCTAAAAAATCCAAAGGCTGCTCAGCTTTTTCGCCTGCTTGCCAACCGTAAGGTTGGATGGGCAGCAAAAAATTGAACTTAATTATCACTTTAATGGTATTAATAGGCTTATTAATTGTTGGTGGGCACGCTACTGACTCCTGCGCACACCCGACCAAAATGCCGCGCTCGTGTGCGATGACAAATGTAAAAGCAATAGGGCTGTTGTGGTGAGTGATTTTAACTTTCACTATATTGACTGGGAATTACTTAGTGCTAGGGGTTTGGATGGTGCAGAATTTGTAAGGTGCATCCAGGAGGTCTTCCTGAGACAATATGTAGATAGTCCAACTAGGGAAGGGGCAATACTGGACCTGGTATTAGGGAATGAACCTGACCAGGTGGTCGAAGTTTCAGTAGGGGAGCATTTCGGGAAAAGTGACCATAATTCAGTAAATTTCAAGGTACTGGTGGATAAGGATAACAGGAGTCCTCGGGTTAAGGTGCTTAATTGGGGGAAGGCTAATTATAACAATATTAGGCAGGAACTGAGGTATCTATACTGGAGGTGGATGTTTGAGGGCAAATCAACAACTGACATGTGGGGGGCTTTCAAACGTCAGTTGATAAGAATTCAGGACCGGCATGTTCCTGCTAGGATGACGGATAAGCATGGCAAGTTTCAGGAACCTTGGATAACAGAGGATATTGTGAGATTAGTCAAAAAGAAAAGGGAAGCATTCGTAAGGGCTAGAAGGCTGGGAATAGATGAAGCCTGTGGTGAATATAAAGAAAGTAGGTAGAAACTTAAGCAAGGAGTCAGGAGGGCTAAAAGGGGTCATGACAAGTCAATGGCAAACAGGATTAAGGAAAATCCCAAGGCTTTTTATATATATGTAAAAAGCAAGAGGGTAGCCACTCAGGGACAGAGGTGGGAATCTGTGTGTGGAGCCAGAAGAAATGGGAGAGATACTAAATGAGTACTTCTCATCAGTATTCACCAAAGAGGACTTAGCGGTCAATTTGTCTAGGGAAGAGTGTGTAGATAGCCTGGATCATGTTGAGATTAAAAAAGAGGTGTTAGACATCTTGAAGAATATTAAGGTGGATAAGTCCCCTGGGCCAGATGGGATCTACTCCAGAGTACTGAGGGAGGCAAGGGAGGAGATTGCTGGGGCTTTGACAGAAATCTTTGTATCCTCACTGGCTACAGGTGAGGTCCCAGAGGACTGGAGAATGGTCAATGTTGTTCCATTGTTTAAGAAGGGTAGCAGGGATAATCCAGGAAATTACAGGCCGGTGAGCCTTACATCAGTGGTAGGGAAATTATTGGAGAAGATTCTTCGTGACAGGATTTACTACCATTTGGAAGCAAATGGGCGTATTAGTGAGAGGCAGCATGGTTTTTTGAAGGGGAGGTCGTGTTTCAGTAACTTGATTGAGTTTTTCGTGGAAGTGACAAAGATGATCGACGATGGAAGGGCAGTGGATGTTATATACATGGATTTCAGTAAGGCCTTCGACAAGGTCCCTCATGGCAGACTGGTACAGAAGGTAAAGTCGCAAGGGATCAGAGGTGAGCTGGCAAGATGGATACAGAATTGGCTTGGTTATAGAAGACAGAGGGTAGCAGTGGAAGAGTGCTTTTCTGAATGGAGAGCTGTGACTAGTGGTGTTCCGCAGGGATCAGTGCTGGGACCTTTGCTGTTTGTAGTATACGTAAATGATTTGGAGGAAAATGTAACTGGGCTAATTAGTAAGTTTGCAGATGACACTAAGATTGGAGGAATTGCAGACAGTGAAGAGGTTTGTCAAAGGATACAATGGGATATAGATTGGTTGGAGACTTGGGCGGAGAAATGGCAGATGGAGTTTAATCCGGACAAATGCGAGGTAATGCATTTTGGAAGGTCTAATACAGGTAGGAATTATACAGTAAATGGCAGAACCCTTAAGTGCATTGACAGGCAGAGGGATCTGGATGTACAGGTCCACAGGTCACTGAAAGTGGCAACGCACGTGGATAAGGTAGTCAGGAAGGCATATGGCATGCTTGCCTTCATCGGCAGGGGTATTGAGTATAAAAGCTGGGAAGTCATGCTGCAGCTGAATAGAACCTTGGTGAGGCCACACTTGGAATATTGCGTGCAATTCTGGTCGCCACATTACCAGAAGGAAATGGAGGCGTTGGAGAGGGTGCAGAGGAGGTTTACCAGGATGGAGGTTATTAGCTATGAGGAGAGGTTGGAGAAACTTGGATTGTTCTCACTAGAGCGAGTGAGATTGAGGGGCGACTTGATAGAAGTTTACAAAATTATGAGTGGCATGGACAGAGTAGATAGTCAGAAGCTTTTTCCCAGGGTGGAAGAGTCAATTACTAGGGGGCATAGATTTAAGGTGAGAGGAGAAAACTTTAGAGGAGATGAACGGGGCAAGTTTTTTACGCAGAGGGTAGTGAGAGTGTCTGGAATTCGCTGCCAGAGGAGGTGGTGGAAGCAGGTACGATAGTGGTGTTTGAGAGGCAGCTTGACAAATACATGAATTGGATGGGAAGAGAGGGATACGGACTCCGGAAGTGCAAAATGTTTTAGCTTGACAGGCAATATGATCGGCACAGGCTTGGAGGGCCGAAGGGCCTGTTTCTGTGCTGTAATTTTCTTTGCTCTTTGTTCTTTGTCATTTTACATTCATTCAGGTCGGGTGAATGCCCGCTCAATAAGCACAATATTCTACCCATTTCTACGGGGCTGGTAAATTTCAACTCATAATTTCCCTTGAAGCTAGTGATAATAGAAAGTTCAAGTCTGACTATTCCCATCAAACAGAATGTGTATTTGCTGTGACATTACAAAGATGAGTCAGGAAAAAAAGAGGGTTTGGTCTCTGTTGAACTGAGACAACCGATTTTATCCATAATTAGCCATTAGCAAGCTTGTCCTAAATTAAATGTGTAGTGGTTTCATGTGGCTGACATGACAGGAGCCTAGCAACGTTGATGAAATTCTTTCAGGAACAGAGAACAATAGTTAGTTGCTCATGCTGTGTCGAGCTCTGACTGCACCTTGCAACAAACTGAAAGGTACTTGCTGTAGAGCAAAAATGTTGTATCCTTGGAAACATCTCAATAAGATTCAATTAAAATATCAACTGGCAATAGTGCCACTTTAGCCAAAGATGCAGCTATATAACATATGTGTAATACAAGTTACCATTAATTTGTCTAGTTTTGTCAGTGTTGCTTTCCCACCTAACTCTCCCACTCAAACCAAACTTCCCTGTCCTGACTTTCAAATTGATATATTATTTGGCAAGTCTTCAAATGAGCACAGAAAAACAAAGCATAGCCTAAGTTTTTAAATTTGATCTATAATTTTAGCAGATTACAATGATAAAGAATGTATGCAATAATTAGTAACAGATGTATTCTTCCTTTAGTTGGTGCTCAACAGCTCAATAAATATCAAAATGGAGTAGATCCATTTATTTACCCATACAAACTTATACACTGTAAATTACATATTTTATATATACACATATGCCAGAGTATTTTATACAGATCATTATTGACATTTTATGATGGTCCAAATTAATGAACATCAATCGATAAAAAATCAACCGTTTCCTAACAAGTACAACACAAACCCTGAGCAAACACTTGTTTGGGCAAACATGGTTCAAAACTATGAAAAGATTAATTTGTTGCAGTTATTTTATGAAAGGGCCAAAGTGCTGTTGAAGCCGATTGCTGCAGTTTAGATTTGTAACCAACCCAAAGGACGCAGAATTACATGAACATTTGTTTCTGGTCACTGAACCACAGAATTGTTACCGAACAGGAGGAGGCCATACAGCCCTTTGCGTCTGCAGTGGCTCTCTGAAGGTGCAATTCACCTCATGCCATTCCCCGGCCTTCTCTCCACAGCCTTGTACATTCTTCTTTTGCAGATAGAAATCCAGCTCCCTCTTGAATACCTTGATTGAATCTGCCTCCGTCACATTCTCAGGTAGTGAATTCCAGATCCTAACCACTCACTGCGTGGAAAAAATTTTTCTTCCTGTCTCCATTTCTTCTTTTGCCTTAAATCTGTGCCCTCTTGTTCTCGCTCATTCCACCAATGGGAACAGTTTTTCCCTATGTACTCTTTCCAGACCTCTCAAGGTTTTGTTTGTATCCCTCTAAATCCCCTCTCAATATTCTCTTCTCCAAGGGAAACAGTCCCAATCTCTCCAATCTATCTACATAACTGAATTTTGACCCTCATCCCTGGAACCATTTTGGTGAATATTTTCTGCACTCTCTCTAATGCCTTCACATCTTTCCTAAAGTGTGGTGTCCAGAACTGAACACAATACTCCAGTTGGAGCCGAACTAGTGTTCTAGAATAAATGCAGTAATTTTGTTGATCAAGCTGCTGCTTCTGTCTCCATGCCCTTATGGATAAAGCCTGGGATGCTGTATGCTTTATTAACCACTCTCAGCCTGTTTTGTCACCTTCATTGACTTATGTAAAGAGAAAGCAATAATCAGAAATATTTTCTAGAATGTATAAAGATGCAACTACAATCAAATTTGATTGGCCAAGACTTGCAAGTGCCACCTGACCAATCAAAACCGCGCATGGTTTGACCAAACAAATCTCGCAGCTCTTGAAAGGAGGCCTGACATCAGAGGCGAAAACACTCTATAACCAACATAAAGTGCATTTTTTGGAAGCAAGAAGTCAATCAACCTAGTGCTTGCAGGATGCAACCACTGGGAAACAAAGTTGTTACATCTGGCTTGTAATTCATGGTTGAGATTTGTGGGCACCTATTCCAGTAAGAAGAAACACAAAAGGACTGAGAACTGTGCTGCTGTGTTTGTGATAGTTGGGGAGGGGGTGGGGGGACTGCAAAGAATACCATTGAAGGAGGAAGTGGGTGGTATCTTGAAGCAGGTGGACTAGTAACCCAGAAACCGCTCTGAGGACCAGGGTTTGAATCCTGCCATGGCAGATGGTGGTGTTTGAATTCAATAAAAAATCTGGAATTAAAAGTCTAATGATGACCATGAAACCATTGTCAATTGTTGCAAAAACCCATCTGGTTCATTAATGCCCTTTAGGGAAGGAAATCTGCTGTCCTTAGCTAGTCTGGCCTACATGTGACTCCAGATCCACAGCAATGTGGTTGACTTTTAAATGCCCTCTGAAATGGCCTAGCAAACCACTCAGTTATATCAAACCGTTAAAGTCTCAGGAAAGGAATGAAACTGGATGGACCACCCAACATCGACCTAGGCACTGGAAACAACAATGGCAAATTCAGCCCTGTTGACCCTGCAAAGTTCTCCTCTCTAACATCTGGGGGCTAGTGCCAAAATTGGGAGAGCTGTCTCACAGACCGGTCAAGCAACAGCCTGACATAGTCATCCTCACAGAATCATACCTTACAGGTAATGTCCCAAGCACCATCACCACTATCTCTGGGTATGTCCTGTCCCACCGGCAGGACAGACCCAGCAGAGGTGGCACAGTGATATACAGTTGGGTGGGAGTTGTCCTGGGAGTCCTCAGCATCGATTCTAGACCACCTGAAGTCTCATGGCATCAGGTCAAACATGGGCAAGGAAACCTCCTGCTGATTACCATGGACCATCCTCCCTCAGCTGATGAATCAGCGCTCCTCCATGTTGAACATCAGTTGGAGGAAGCACTGAAGGTGGCAAGGGCGCAGAATGTACTCTGGGTGGGGGACTTGAATGTCCATCACCAAGAGTGGCTCGGTAGCACCAGTATTGGCTGAGTTGGCCAAGTCCTAAAGGACATAGCTGCTAGACTGAGTCTGCGGCAGGTGGTGAAGGAACCAACAAGAGGGAAAAACATACTTGACCACATACTTACCAACCTGCCTGCCGCAGATGCATCTGTCCATAACAGTATCAGTAGGAGTGACCACCGCACAGTCATTGTGGAGACGAAGTCCCACCCTCGCATTGAGGATACGCTCCATCGTGTTGTGTGGCACTGCCAGCATGCTAAACGGGGATAGATTTTGAACAGATCTAGCAACTCAAGACTGGGCATCCATGAGGCGCTGTAGGCCATCAGCAGCAGCAGAATTTTACTCAAACACAATCTGTAACTCATGGCCCAGCATATCCCCCCACTCTACCATTACCATCAAGCCAGGGGATCAACCCTGGTTCAATGAAGAGTGCAGGAGGGCAAGCCAGGAGCAGCACCAGCATACCTAGAAATGCAGGGTCAACCTGGTGAAGCTGTAACACAGGGCTACTTGCGTGCCAAACAGCATAAGCAGCAAGTGATAGACAGAGCTAAGCAATCCCATGACCAATGGATCAGATCTAAGCTCTGCAGTCCTGCCACATCCAGTTGTGAATGTTGGTGGACAATTAAACAACTCATTGGAGGAGGAGACTCCATAAATATCCCCATCATTGAGCCCAGCACGTCAGTGCACAAGATAAGGCTGAAGCATTGGAATAATCTTCAGCCAATGGTGTGAAGTGGATGATCAAACTTGGCATCTTCTGGAGGTTCCCAGCATCACAGATGCCAGTCTTCAGCCAATTTGATTCACTCCATATCGGTGTCAAGAAATGGCTTAAGACACTGGACCGTGCAAAGGCTAAGGGGCTTGCCAATATCCTGGCAATAGTACTGAAGACTTGTGCTCCAGAACTTGCCACACCCCTAGCCAAGCTGGTTTCCAGTACAGCTACAACACTGGCATCTAACCAGCTATGTGGAAATTTGCCCAGCTAAGTTCTATACACAAAAAGCAGGACAAATCCAATCTGGCCAATTACCACCTCATCACTCTACTCTCCATCATCAGTAAAGCAATGGAAGGGGTCATCAACAGTGCTACCAAGTGGCACTTGCTTAGCAATAACCTGCTCACTAATACCCAGCCTGGGTTCCGCCAGGGCCACTCAGCTCCTGACCTTATTACTGCCTAGGGTCAAACATGAACAAAAGAGCTGTACTCCCGAGGTGAGGTGAGAGTGACTGCCTTTGACATCAAGGCAGCATTTGACCAAGTGTGGCAATAAGGAGCCGTAGCAAAACTGGAGTCCAGGAATCAGGGGGAAATCTCTCCACCGGTTGGAGTCATACCTAGCACAAAGCAAGATGGTTGTGGTGGTTGGAGGCCAGTCATCTCAGTTCCAGGACATCACTGCAGGAGTTATTCAGGGTAGTGTCCTCGGCCCAACTACTTTCAGCTGCTTCATCAATGACCTTCCTTCCATCATAAGGTCAGAAATGGGGATGTTCGCTGATGATTGCACAATGTTCAGCATCATTCGCGACTCCTCAGATACTGAAGCAGTCCATATCCAAATGCAGCAAGACCTGGCTGATATCCAGGCTTGGGCTGACAAGTGGCAAGTAACATTCATGCCTCACAAGTGCATGGCAATGACCATCTCCAACAATAGAGAATCCAAACATTGCCCTTTGATGTTCAATGGCATTACCATCGCTAAATCCCCTACCCAACATCCTGAGGGTTACCATTGACCAGAAACTGAATGGAACTAACCATATAAATACTGTGGCCACAAGAGCAGGTCAAAGGCTCGGAATCCTACAATGAGTAACTCACCATCTACCTCCCCAAAGCCTGTCCACCAACTACAAGGCCCAAGTCAGGAATGTGATGGAATACTCCCCACTTGCCTGGATGAGTACAGCTCCCACAACACTCAAGAGGCTTGACACTGTCCAGGACAAAGCAACCTGCTTGATCGGCACCACATCCACAAACATTCACTCCTTCCACCACCAATGCACAGTAGCAGCAGTGCGTACCATCTACAAGATGCACTGCAGGAATTCACCAAGGCTTCTTAGATAGTACCTTCAAAACCCACGACCACTTACATTTGGAGGACAAGGCAGCAGATATATGGGAACACCATCGTCTGGAAGTTCCCCTCCAAGTCGCTCACCGTCCTGACTTGGAAATATACCGTCATTCCTTCACTGTCGCTGGGTCAAAATCTTGGACCTCCCTTCACAACAGCATTGTGAGTGTACCTATACAACGTGGGCTGCAGCGGTTCAAGAAGGCAGCTCACCACCACCTTCTCAAGAGCAATTAGGGATGGGCAATAAATGCTGGCCCAGCCAGCGAAGCCCACATCCTGTGCATGAATTTAAAAAAAGGACTTGTATTTGACTAACTAGAACACATATTCCTCAAAGGAAACATTTCAGCACTTTGCACTGAAGTTAAAACAAATGATTTGTACTAGGCCTTACAGTTGGGAGGAAGAGGAACAAAAAATAGACAGAAACAGCAGCTTGATCAACTAACTGACTACATTCAAACTGCAGACTGATCACTTGTAGTGCAATTTTTGATAAGAGAGCTTTCATCCTCAATATTTTTTTTTCATTTGTTCATGGAGTGAGGGCATCACTGGCTAGGGTACATTTATTGCCCATCCCTAATTGCCCTTGAGAACTGAGTGGCTTGCTAGGCCATTTCAGAGGGCATTTAAGAGTGAACTACATTGCTGTGGGTCTGGAGTCACATGTAGGCCAGACTAGGTAAGGACAGCAGATTTCTATCCCTAAAGGTGTTTAGTGTACCAGCTAGATTTTTACAACAACTGTTTAATTGTCATCATTAGACTTTTAATTCCAGGTTTCTTATTGCATTCATATTTCACCAGCTGCCATGGTGGGATTCAAATCTGGGTCCCCAAAGCATTACCCTGGGCCTCTGGATTACTAGTCCAGTGACAATACCACTCCACCACCGCCTCCTCCCGACATCCAATGTCTGAATACCAAAATTTGGACAATAACTTGACTTTAGAAACATTCTAGGATCGTCAATTTTGTAATCCTAGAGTAAAAGAACTAGGCATAGGTTTCCCTTACAAATGAGAAGATTTTAAATTGCATCTTAAGCTGCAGAACATAATTGAAATCATGCACTGTTCACGCACAGCCAAAGGGCAACAGACATAGCATATGAAATAACATCGTATTTGTAGTAGCACATGTTAAAGGAAGGTCAAGCTAACCTGGAAAGAGAGAATGACAAATGCCTTTCAGCTCATATCAACTACCTTGGAAAGATTTTGAATTTTCCTAAATGAGTAATTTATAATTGCTGCAATATGTTTCAAAGTAGAGGACTATATATTTCACTTACACGGTTGTTGAAATAATCACGGTCATGATTCAGGGAACCTTTATGCTGCAGCATATCATTTCTGGAAGAGTGAGCACATTGAACACTGACAGACATCAACTGTCCACATACAGTAGGAAGGTGTAGAATTAGCGTCAGGAGATCATTAACTGATGATTCTCCTTTTCTTATCAGCTTTTTAATAGGACACGTGACTAAGTGTCATACATGGTTATAATGAAATGCAGTTTTAAAAAGACAATCAATATTTCCAAATTTAAAAGAAGTGCTTCTCAAATGATTGAATTTGAACAGCTAGATGGTACAAGTGTAATCATCATGCAGCCCAGAGGCTTTGGGCAGAATTTTCCGGTCGGCGAGTGGGGGCGGGACCCGCTTGCTGACGAGTAAACTGTCAAAGACCTATTAAGGCCATTTAAATAGCAATTAATTCAATTAGCTGAGCAGCCCATCCAACCTTAAGATTGGCGGGCAGGCGAAGAGCCCAGGCCGCCTTCACATTTTTCATGAAACCTCATCCACGGGTGGGATGAGGTTTCATGTAATGTTTTAAAAGTCAATAAAAATTTTAAAAATACTTCTTCCATATGTCCCAACTCAAGTGACAGTGTCACATCAGGGGACACGTTTTAAAGCTTTTATTTCCCTTTATTTGAATTTACACATGTCAAACCGATCTCCCTGAGGCACCTTTGTGCCTCAGGGAGATCTCTGCGCTCTGGGTTCAATTGGGTTCACGCCCGCCCCCCACACAAACCCCCGACAGGGGCAAAATTCAGGCCTTTAAATAATGGCTGGAGTCAAAGTAACATTTTCTTTTGTGCACTTGCACATCTTAGAGAGAGAAATGCAAGAATGTACAGATTTAACTTTAGCACTAACATTTCTCAAACCTGGCTGCTCTAACCAAACTAATTCTTTGCAGTCCATCCTTAGCATTAACAATGTGGAATGGCTTGTCACTGACTCCTCCTCCTTCAGGTAGCATGCCCTAAGAGGGCGTTGGCAATCATGGACTTTGATTGGATTGATCCATGATTACGCTTCACAAAGTTCTGTGGTACAAACCGCTGTTGTGGCTTTCTGATGCCTGCTGCAGTATGGCTAACCAGGAAACTCTCCTGCTCTTGCTGCCTTCCATCAGGCATATTGGAAAGATTTACAGTTTGATAATCAATCCATTTGGCCATGTTATGAAAGTACCTTCCATGGCCATCAAGTCCTGAAGCAAGTCTTGAATCCGGAGCTTCTGGTTCAGAGTTGGGGATGCTACCAATGCGCCACAAGACCTCCCTGTCACTCACTACCAATTAATAAGTGTGCCACTTTCTTCATCACTGACATATGTGTTGGAAAGAAAATTGCCATCCACTGTTTTTTCTAATACTAATTTAATCTTTTGCTTCAATTGTTTACTCTATTTCTTTCTGATCTAGTTGCACATCCTTTTTCAATACAAAGTTATGAGCAATAAGTACTAGTCATGTCAAACCACAACAGCAGCACTGAATAAACAAATAAGATAGCCAAGACAATAAACTCAGTAGATGGTTTCCAAATCGTCGTTTGGCAGTACAGAACTTGAGTATTGCTGAAAAAAGAAACATGTCAAAACTTTTCATCAGGGCACTTCGCAAGAACATCAATTCAAGGGGAAAACAACAATTTATAATGTTATTTGAAAAGAGTGCTGACTGGTTGGCAAGTGGACTCTTATTGGTAGAGACATTGCCATCGAGAATGCACCAGTGATGGTGACTGACAGTTAACTGCCAAGCATTCTTTGAAATTTAAACCAGGAAGCTTGACCCTGATTGGTAAAGGCATTGCCCTGAAGAATGAGACAGCAAATGGCTGTAACTTGTTTTGTTTAGCTGAAACAAGCACAATATGTGTATACGTTCTTCCTGTCTGCAAAGAACAAGGCCCCGTGTATTGATATATGTAGCTTCAAACTGCAGTGAATAGGATCATATAATGTTACACTACAGAAACAAGCCACTCAAACAAGACTGTGCCAGTGTGTTTTTCCCATGTGAACCATCAATTCTAATCCCATTCTCCTGCTTGCTCCCTATACACTGTATCATCCCACTTTTTCCAATCCCTGCTTGCCCATTATACCTTGTATTATCCCAGTTAGTCTCACCCTCCTCTCCCACTCACTCCCCATAACTTCTACTGGATTTGTAGTGCAGGTAGTTGTTTGCAATTGCCATTTTCTGAGCACCTAACAGAAAAATCACAGACACTGTCAAAAAAGTACGTCTGTGGAAGATGTAAAGGTGCATTTTATAAACTCAAATTCCTGGTGTTTAATATCGACTGTTAGTTGAAATTTAGCAAGTTCCGGAAGATGTTCCGTGTGGACAGATAATCCTATGGGTCACGTTGACCTTGATTCATGAATTCTGATACATGTGCACAGAGCACGTATCTCTTCCCCAGGGAGCTTGAATTTGTAAAACCCATTCTCTTGCTTAAGCCCTTTGGTTCTTGTGTCTGGGACTGCAGTTACATTACACAAAGAGAACTGAGAATGAATCTGCAGAATCAAGATACATTGGGCTGGATTTTATAATTTTATGCCCCCCAGCAGATGTGCTTTTGGCTGGAGGGGCAAAATACGAGGGATGGCAAGCCCACCGCCTTCCCGCCCAACCCTACCAAATCCCCACAATATGGTGGGGAGGTGGGCGATGAAATCGGCAGCCCACCCACCACAAAACAAAATAACAGGCAATTGAGCTTGTTACCAAGCTAATCGACCTGTGTTTCATGCTGTCCCTGCCTTGAAACAGTTGGCATGGGCAGACAGAGGGGAGTGGGGAAACTGCTTTTGAAAACAATGTTTGGATAAGCGGCAAGGAAGGTGGAGCACAGCATACGGGGGACACCCTCGAGTATCCTCCCTGCCTGACCTTCAAATCCTAACACCCAACATTCTGGACCCCTCTCTAGGCTGCCTGATCCCTCCCCGTCCTAAATCCCAGGACTTACGTGTCTCCGGGATCCATCAACATTCTTTGTGGGACTGCTTGTATTCCCAGCAATGCTCACGACTCAGCCCTGATGCTGCTGGAACTGCTATGGAGCTGCTGGCCAAGCTGACCTGTTGGCGGATCTTGAGGCAAGTTTTTCTCCCGCTCTCAGCCTGCTGGTAGCAATTTATTGCTGTGGGACAGGCGTTTTTTTTAGGTCCATCGACTGCCGGCTGACTCTTGCGACGGTGGTATGGGTGGGGTGGGGGGGGGATGGGGGTTGCGGGCGGCGTGAAATTCAGCCCATTCTGTCTGAGAATTCAGCACAACTCCTTGTCTAAGCTAAATGAATTGAGAGGGACAGGCATTGCTAAAATAACATCCTTGCACAATGAAAAGTGATGCTGGAATTGGTGGATAGATTCAGAACAATAAACAGAGGAAGTTACTGCGTTATCTGAGTTTATCCAGGAATTTTGTTTGATTATACATAATTTTGCTGCTGCCTTCCTGCCATTGCTGGAATCTATGTTTACAATCACTTTGTGCATGAATTGATAGTGAAGGTAGTGATTCCAGAATATTTTAAATTCTAACAGAACATATTCCAGTGATAAATGTTTGACACCAGTGGATTAATTTTATTTTTATTCTGCAGCCAATTCATTCCATATAAGTAATTCATTGTACTTGAAGCTTTTTCTTGCTTTCTACCCTGCTCATTTCAATTGACAGGCAAAAAGTCTTGAGGTTAGCTAAAAAATGAAGCCTTTAATACTGGATGTTCATCAAAACTACGAAGCCGCAATCTGTATTTCTTTCATTTTATGTTATGTAGACCCTATATTAAATATTTGATGGTTAATTAGTTCTTTCAGCAAATGATTTGCAATATTTACATAGAATTACTTAGAATACACAGTGCAGGCCATTCGATCTAATTTGTCTAGGCTACATTTTATTCTGCACAGGATTCTCCTCCCACCTTACTTCCTCTCTCACCCTATCAACATGTCCTGCTAGTTCTTTCTCCCTATTGTACTTATCAAGTTTCCGTTTAAATGCATTTATGCTAATTGTCTCAACTACTTCTTATGGTAGTAAGCTCCACATTCTCTCTACCCTCTGGGCAGAATATTGCCATCGGCATGTGGGGCAGGCCCGATACACTGATGTGTAAAATGATGTGAGATTACATTCAGCGTGCGTCCCGACGTCATTGCGCATCATTTCAATATTTCATTCAGCGGCCGCAAGCCAGAGGTGGCTGCGCACCCGCCGAACTGTCAATGGCCTATCTGTCACATGTTTAAATAAATTTTTACTTTATTTTTAGAAAAGTTTTATTATCTACTTAATCTCCTTGAGGCAGCTCCGTGTCTCAGAGAGATTGCTGCGTTCTTTTGCGCGTAGGCATGAAAGAGCCTTATTTGGCCCGCCCACGTAAAATGGTGGTGCTTAGCCAATTCCAGGCGGTGATTGGCTCCACGCCTTCCCTCGCCCGCTCCCACCCAGCCCGCCCACCATAGGAAAAATTCTCCCCTCTGAGTAAGCAAGTTTCTCCTGAATGCCTTATTGGGTTTTTTAGTGACTTATACTGTGGCCTCCAGTTTTGAACTCCCTTACAAGTGGAAACATTTTGTCTAAGTCTACCCCATTCATAATTTCAAAGTCCTCTATCAGGTCATTTCTCATTTTACTCTGTTCTAGAGATTTGAATCTGTCTTCATATTTTTCAGCAACATAGCTATATTGTTTTTCATTATGTTGTAGCCATTTTATCCTCCAAAATGAGAATAGCTAGCCATAATCCACCCTACTGTAAAGCAAACATGAAAATAATTGTCTGGAATTGGTATGTAATTCATGAGTCTAGCTCTAAAATGCTCCACTTTTGAGGACATTTAAAATAAAAACATCAAGCAGGTAATGCAGATCCATGTGCATTAAGATTCAAACAAAAAAACTGCGGATGCTGGAAATCCAAAACAAAAACAGAATTACCTGGAAAAACTCAGCAGGTCTGGCAGCATCGGCGGAGAAGAAAAGAGTTGACGTTTCGAGTCCTCATGACCCTTCGACAGAACTTGAGTTCAAGTCCAGGAAAGAGCTGAAATATAAGCTGGTTTAAGGTGTGTGTGTGGGGGGCGGAGAGATAGAGAGACAGAGAGGTGGAGGGGGTTGGTGTGGTTGTAGCGACAAACAAGCAGTGATAGAAGCAGATCATCAAAAGATAACCCACCCAGGACTACAGGTATCTCCGGGACATAAAACGTTTCTCGGACTGCTGTTCCCGTCACATTCTGAAATCCACTCTCAGTGCCATGCGCCGCCATATGAACACACTCGACCTCTCCCTCCAGCAGCACCGCCGTACCCTTTTTCAAAGCTGCGCGTGCCCCCAGTTTCATTTTATCCTTCGGCTCATCCGACGCCTCAACAAGAAACTTTTTCTCTTTCTCTCAAGTGCTAAGGAACGCAAGCTCCAACAACTCATCGACACCAACACCCATCTAGGACCCTCCACCCCTGCCTGTCCCTCCGTCCCCACCCCATCTTCCAATCCCAACCCCAGCCGTGTATTCACTATACCCCCTGACCTTCCCCTCTCCGATGCTGAACGTTCAGTGCTCAGCAAAGGACTTAGTTTCATACCCTTACGCCCTCACCTCAATGAATTTCGGGCTCGGCATGATACTGAACTCTTCTTCCGCCGTCTTCGTCTCCGGGCTCACTTCTTTGGGCAGGAGTCCTCTCCCAGTTCAACGGATCCTTTTACCCATCTTCAATATTCTCCCTCCACCTGGACCCCTCCCTCTGGATTCTTACCTTCTCTCGATCTTTTCATTGAGAACTGTCGGCGCGACATTAGTCGTCTCAATTTCTCTGCTCCTCTCACCCATTCTAACCTGTCTCTCTCTGAACTTACTGCACTCCATTCTCTCAGGTCCAACCCTGACATTGTCATCAAACCCGCTGACAAGGGTGGTGCTGTTGTTGTCTGGCGCACTGACCTCTACCACGCGGAGGCTGAGCGTCAACTCGCAGACACTTCCTCCTACCTCTCCCTGGACCATGACCCCACCACTGAACATCAAGCCATTGTTTCCAGGACTGTCACTGACCTCATCTCCTCTGGGGATCTCCCTCCCACAGCTTCCAACCTGATAGTTGCCCAACCTCGGACGGCCCGCTTCTATCTCCTACCCAAAATCCACAAACAGAACTGCCCCGGTAGACCGATCGTCTCAGCTTGCTCCTGCCCCACAGAACTCATTTCTCGTTATCTTGACTCCCTTCTCTCTCCCCTTGTCCAGTCCCTTCCCACCTACATCCGTGATTCCTCTGACACCTTACGTCACATCAACAATTTCCAGTTCCCTGGCCCCTACCGCTTCCTCTTCACCATGGACGTCCAATCCCTCTACACCTCCATCCCCCACCAGGATGGTCTGAGGGCCCTTAGCTTCTTCCTCGAACAGAGGCCCGAACAATCCCCATCCACCACTACTCTCCTCCGTCTGGCTGAACTTGTTCTCACGCTGAACAATTTCTCCTTCAACTCCTCTCACTTCCTCCAAATAAAAGGTGTGGCTATGGGTACCCGCATGGGCCCCAGCTATGCCTGTCTCTTTATGGGGTATGTGGAACATTCCTTGTTGCAGTCCTACTCCGGCCCCCTTCCACAACTCTTTCTCCGGTACATCGATGATTATTTCGGTGCTGCTTCATGCTCTCGTCAGGACTTGGAAAAATTTATTAATTTTGCTTCCAATCTCCACCCCTCCATCATTTTCACGTGGTCCATCTCTGACACTTCCCTTCCCTTCCTTGACCTCTCTGTCTCAATCTCTGGTGATAGACTGTCCACCAATATCCATTACAAACCCACCGACACCCACAGCTATCTCGACTACAGCTCCTCACACCCCACTTCCTGTAAGGACTCCATCCCATTCTCTCAGTTCCTTCGCCTCCGTCGCATCTGTTCCGATGATGCTACATTCAAAAACAGTTCCTCTGACATGTCCTCCTTCTTCCTTAACCGAGGTTTTCCACCCACGGTCGTTGACAGGGCCCTCAACCGTGTCCGGCCCATCTCCCGCGCATCCGCCCTCACTCCTTCTCCTCCCTCCCAGAAACATGATAGGGTCCCCCTTGTCCTCACTTATCACCCCACCAGCCTCCGCATTCAAAGGATCATCCTCCGCCATTTCCGCCAACTCCAGCATGATGCCACTACCAAACACATCTTCCCTTCACCCCCCTTATCGGCATTCCGTAGGGATCGCTCCCTCCGGGACACCCTGGTCCACTCCTCCACCACCCCCTACTCCTCAACCCCCTCCTATGGCACAACCCCTTGCCCACGCAAAAGATGCAACACCTGCCCCTTCACTTCCTCTCTCCTCACCGTCCAAGGACCCAAACACTCCTTTCAAGTGAAGCAGCATTTCACTTGCATTTCCCCCAACTTAGTCTACTGCATTCGTTGCTCCCAATGTGGTCTCCTCTACATTGGAGAGACCAAACGTAAACTGGGCGACCGCTTTGCAGAACACCTGCGGTCTGTCCGCAAGAATGACCCAAACCTCCCTGTCGCTTGCCATTTTAACACTCCACCCTGCTCTCTTGCCCACATGTCTGTCCTTGGCTTGCTGCATTGTTCCAGTGAAGCCCAACGCAAACTGGAGGAACAACACCTCATCTTCCGACTAGGGACTTTACAGCCTTCCGGACTGAATATTGAATTCAACAACTTTAGGTCGTGAGTCCCCTCCCCCATCCCCACCCCATTTCTGTTACCCCCTTTTTTTTTTTCCCAATAAATTATAAAGATTTTCCTTTTCCCACCTATTTCCATTATATAAAATATATAAAAAAAAACCCACTAGAGCTATACCTTGAGTGCCCTACCATCCATTCTTAATTAGCACATTCGTTTAGATAATATCACCAACTTTAACTTTAACACCTATGTGTTCTATTGTACTATTGTTGTTGACATCTTTTGATGATCTGCTTCTATCACTGCTTGTTTGTCGCTACAACCACACCAACCCCCTCCACCTCTCTGTCTCTCTATCTCTCCGCCCCCCACACACACACCTTAAACCAGCTTATATTTCAGCTCTTTCCTGGACTCGAACTCAAGTTCTGTCGAAGGGTCATGAGGACTCGAAACGTCAACTCTTTTCTTCTCCGCCGATGCTGCCAGACCTGCTGAGTTTTTCCAGGTAATTCTGTTTTTGTTTTGCATTAAGATTCAGGCTGTTGTTGATGTACAAAGCATTTGCCCCAAGGGCACTCAGTTTGTCTTTACTGGTAGCCTCATGTAAAAATGCAGCATCCTCCAGTAATCTCATAATTTGCATTTGCCTTACTGTGATGAAAATAAAACAATGATCAAAATAAAATCTTTAATATCAATCTAACCTTCTAATGCACCATCAAATAATGACACTTTTTTGCCAACCAAGTTTAGTTTTCTAAAATTTCTTTCACGGTTTCCATAAAAATACTGTCTCAAATTATTGAGTTGTTATTTGCTGCTCTAAGTCATTTATCCTCTTGGCTGTCAGTTAAACAGCATTGTTGTTGAAGAGAATGACAAGAAAAGATCACCGCTGAGCATTCACAATTGCTGGGGACTATTAGAAGGGAGAAATGTATTTAAATAATACGCATAGTCATGTGGGGTATCTATCTCTTTTCAAGGTTTTTCATTTACCCGTTGTAATTTCCCAGTTTAGGTGAAAAAAATGCAATCTGTCACTGATCCAGATAAATGTGATTTACATCGTGAATCTACTTGAAATACTCAATTTGGTTATTCAAAGCAGGCTACAAAATATTTGTTGTTTTATATTTGACGGAGCAGCAGCAAATGGTCAGTGATGTTCCAGATTTTTTTCAAAATATTAATTCGTGGGATGTGAGCTTCGCTGGCTGGGCCAGCATTTATTGCCCATCCCTAGTTGCCCTAGAGACGGTGGTGGTGAGCTGCCTTCTTGAGCCGCTGCAGTCCATTTGTTGTAGGTACACCTATAGTGCTGTTAGGAAGGGGGGTCCAGGATTTTGATATATCGACAATGAAGGAATGACGATATATTTCCTTGTCAGGATGGTGAGTGACTTAGAGGGGAACTTCCAGATTGTGGTGTTCCCATATATGCTGCCCTTGTCCTTCTAGATAGTAGTGGCCGTGAGTTTGGAAGGTGCTGTCGAAGGAGCCTTGGTGAATCCCTGCAGTGCATCTTGTACATGGTACACACTGCTGCTACTGTGCGTCAGTGGTGGAGGGTGTGAATGTTTGTGGATGTGGTGCCAATCAAGCGGGCTGCTTTGTCCTGGACAGTGTCAAGCTTCTTGTGTGTTGTGGGAGCTGCACTCATCTAGGCAAGTGGGGAGTACTCTATCACTGTCCTGACTTGTGCCTTGTAGATGGTGGACAGGATTTGGGGAGACAGGAGGTGAGTTATTTATTGCACGATTCCAAACCTATTAACTGCTCTTGTAGCCACAGTTTTTATATGGCTAGTCCAGTTCAGTTTCTGGTCAATGGTAACCCCCCCAGGATGTGATAGCAGGGGATTCAGTGATAGTAATGCCATTAAATATCAAGGGGCGATGATTGGATTCTCTCTTGTTGGAGATAGTAATTGCCTGACAATTCTGTCGTGTGAATGTTACTTGCCACTTGTCAGCCTAAGTCTGGATATTGTTCAAGTCTTGCTGCATTTGGACATAGACTGCTTCAGTATCTGAGAAGTCATGAATAATGCTGAACATCATGCAATCATCAGCAAACATCCCCACTTCTGACCTTATGATGGAAGGAATGACATTGATGAAGCAGCTGAAGATGGTTGGGCCGAGGACACTACCCTGAAGAATTCCTCCTTTGATGTCCTGGAGCTGAGATGACTGACCTCCAACAACCACAGCCATCTTCCTTTGTGCCCTCTTGTTACTCCTATGTCTCAGTTACACACTCCTCTGGTTGCATCTACACTGCCAAAATCAAATGGTAGACACAACACTGCTGCAATTCGAACAGGGAACTGTCAAGGAAGTGCAGGTCAGCCAATCAATCTGGCAGTGTTACAGCCCTATACTTGACCTCTACTGTTAATTTGAATGCAGCTTCCCACTGCAAGACTGGGATTGTTATTTTTACCTTCAAATCTCATCACATACTGCAACTTACTCATTTCCAGGATCTCAAAATTTGGAACTCCGTACCACCCTTCCTAATTTCCTTCCTTTTATGATTATCATGTTATCATATTAACTTTAATATGAGCTAATCAGTCCAGAATAACTGATTTCATTCTGTTTACTGGTTTTGACTTCAATGGGCCCTGATTCTTTCTCCTGGGTCAGAAGTTTTTCCCTGTCAGGGGGGTTATGTGGGGTCAGGCACGAAATCAATCAGCGCCCCCCGATCGGGTCCACACCGCCATTTTACGTGGGCGGGCCAATTAAGGCCCGCCCATCATGATGCACACCCGGAAGCACTAAGCGCTCCCTGTGCTGGCGGGGGGGATTCCCTGAGTGGCTCCCTGCGCTCTTTCGCGCATGCACGATATTTCTTTCTCTGTTAAACTTTTAAATTAAGGTCTTTAAAACTTTTAAAACATGTCCCCTCATGTGACACTATCACATGACCTGGGACATGTCAAACGATAAATGTATAAATTTTTATTCGATTTTAAAACACTTGAAACCTCATCCATGGTAGGATGAGGTTTCATGAAAAATGCGACGGCCGCCTGGGCTCTTCGCCTGCCTGCCAACCTTAAGGTTGGACGGGCAGCTCATTAAATTGAGTTAATTAGGTTTTAAATGGCCTTAATAGGCCTTTGACAGTTTGGCGGGCAAGCAACCGAGTTGGCTGCGCGCCCGCCGAACTGAAAATCTAAATGACATGTGGTGATGTCGGGATGCCCGCCTGACGTCACCGCGCATCATTTTATGCATCGGTGAGCAGGCCCCGCCCCCCCACTTGCCAACAGGAAAATGCTGCCTCCTTTCTCAGAGAAAAAGAAATTAGGGTCAAGGATTTCCTTAGAATGATATCATACTGCTTTATCTATGAATCTTGCACCATTTCTCACCTGTTATAGTTCCCCTCACATAAAGAAATAGTCTCAGTATGTACCCTGAGCTACCTTCTCCCTACAATTGGCACATACCATAGGCCATGTTCCATAGAGATATGAGGCAATAGGGTCTCTTTATCAGCGAAAGGCATCAAAAAGGATGTCCTGACCAAGTTATCATTGATTAGCAGCAATGCTTCAGTGATATGTCTTGTTCCAGTCTCATAAGCTTTGTCACCTAGGTTAGCTCTGAAGCTTTCCTTTCACACAGTCACCAGAACCTGAATACAATTTTAGCCTGAGACTGTGGTGTCATGCTTACCAGGTAAAATCTGTTGGGAGTGCATCGAGGGCCAGAAGAGGCCCATCAAGGTAAGTGGTTTTAATTTTACTTAGCTTTCTTTGTGGGCCAGAAGGAGTAGGAGTGCTTGTTATAAACCTTGTACGAAGTCAATGAGAAAGAAAATCAGGCTGTGTGAAGTAGTGCAATCCACCTCAAGACAACAAAGCTGCTTTGGGTGTTCTGCAGCAGGTGGCCCCTGAAAACCATGTTGTGCAGTTTGAAGCTTTAGTCACGTGGTTGCTTAAGAACAACCTGGATAAACCTGTCAGAAAAAGTCAATGATGCATAATCCACCTATGCACTGAACCTGGAAGCAGGTGAGGACAAATTTGCTGGTATTAAGCTTGCAAAGGTAAGATCTGTTAACACTGTGCTCAAGTTTATGATGTTGCCGTACTATGCAGCTTAACAGCACTTCACCATAAATTTGGTGCAGCATCACAAATCAAGGCAAATGCACAGTACCATGCAAATTCTCATGTACATTCAAAATGCACAGACATACTCACGCTTTAAAGGGACACTTTATTTTGCTGCTAAGGCAAGGCATGTACTCCATGGTATATTATGTATGGCAAACAGCAAAACAGCAGGATGTTGCATGGTCCCAGACTCATTTCAGTTGGCTACTTCACTGGCACTTGGGAAACACACACCTTGTCTCAAATTTCTTATTGCAATGCCTCACCCCCTTTTTGATCTGCTTGTGGTAAAAGGTTGCACGTAGCCAGCAATACAGCTTCTGTACAGGAAGAAGTCAGGCCTGCATGTTGAAGCAATAGGGAGGTGGAAGGAAGAGCAGTCATAGGCTCCCCAAAGTTCATGGCTAATACCTTCTTTTGCTTTTCATTCTTTATCTCCTTAGTCAGTCACTCATTCAATCTCTCATGCAGGCATGTACTGCAGCACTGTAGTGTCTGGCCAAGTAATCTCTTTCTCAAGAGTGCCCTAATGCCATTCTAAAATCTGTTCTGCTGCTCCTACATGATCCCAAATAACAGGAGGCGGAAGCACATAATATGCTACTTTAGCCAAGCATCTCACATCAATCACGTCTACAGTGGTAAGTACCAACTCAGACCCATTCATGATGTGTGAGGCTGGTTTCGACGGGAGCCTCATCCACTGGCAAAATCATAAGGCAGAATTTTCTGTCTGTTGGGTGAGTGGGCCCAACCCAAACTCCGGAGCGGGAAGCCGATCCCTGCCGGTGAAGCGGGCCCCACCGTCATTTTACGTGGGTGGGCCAATTAAGGCCCGCTTAGCGTGACGTCCAGCGGGAAGTGCTATGTGCTTCCTGTGTGGGCAGGGGTGATTCCCCAAATGCGAGAGTGCGCTCTTTCGCGCATGCGCACGAAAAGTGCACATCTCCCTGACACTAAGCGCTACCTCAGGGAGATCGCTGACACTTTTAAAAACATTAAAAATACAAAAACAAAATCCTTAACATGTCCCCCTCACGTGACAATGTCACCCGAGATGGGACATATTCATAAATTACACTAAAACTTTATTAAATTGCTTAAATCCCGACATGAAACCTCATCCGGCCGGTGGATGAGGTTTCATGATTTTTCTATTTGCCACCGGGGCTCCTGGCCTGCCCGCCAACCTTAAGGTTGGATGAGCAGATCCTTTAATTGTTTCAATGATCCTGTCAATGGCCTCAGTTGGCCCTTGACAGGTCGGCCGGTGGACAGCTGATTTGGCTGCGCCCCCACCTTCCTGAAAATTTAAATGGGGCGGGATGACGTTGGGGGTTCTCCCCCGATGTCATTCCGCGTCATTCTACACGTCGGTGAGCAGGCCCCTGCTTGCCGATGGCAAAATTCAGCCCATACAGTTTAATATTGGAACCAGTCAGGCTTTGAATGGCTAAATACCTGGTTTGGCCTGGATTTTGCTGTCAGTGGCAAAGTGATGGTGCTCGCTATTGACTGTAAAGAAAGCTGCCCACAATGATCTTGTCATCTCTGTGGTGTGGATTTCACCTTTAATGACTTTAATTCCATTCTGGCATCAGCTATAGGGAACCTCAGGCATCTAGCGATGTCACCAAGTAGACTAAGCAGCCAAACAAATTCAAGAATTTTCACAGACAGCAAACCAGGAAATAAAGAACACAGGTTATCCTCCACTTTTTAATCATTTTACAGGGAGTGAAATACTGATTGGGACATATAAATGGGATAAAGGTAGAAGCTTAATTATTTAAAAAAAAATAAAATTGATGGTTCTATCATAATGGAGAAATTTTACGTTCCCCAAATATAAAATTATATTTTCAGGGCCAGAGATGTTTTTTTCAGCAGTAATTATGATTTATGTAGTTAAAAACCCAGTTACTCTGCATTCAACAAAGCCTTCATTTTTCAAGGGCTTTTTTTAACAAGACTAATTATATAAAAAGTGAAATCAAATGTGATTTCTAAGATTTCTATCTGCGAGGACTTCAACAGCACAAGATGTGGGAATCACTGACATCAACTTCTTGATTCCACATTTATATTGAGTATGTGTGAACACCAGAAGGTTCTGACAGTTTCATGGTTGCAATGAATGCGAGCATTGTTTTTAATTGCCTACCTGTCCAGTTTTCATTAGGTGGGTAGGATTAAAATCAACATCATACATGTTAGGGATCCATTAGCTATTAATCTGTGAAAGGTCATTTTCAAAATCCAATGTCATTTGATACATTATAGTATCTTTGACAGTTACAATGAATTATAATAATATATGCAAGGAAACTGAGTTAAAAAATAGAAACCACAGTTCAAGTTTAAAAACAAATTATGCTTTCTTATGTATAATGGCAATGGCAGGGCCACATTTATTGCCTATCTCTTGTTGCTAAGAAGGGTGGGTTTCTCCTTGAATGACTGTGATCCTTGTGTTGGTGGTGTTTGCACAATAATCATTAATAGAGAATGATAGGATACTGATTTACTTTTGATGAGAAAATGGCAATATAGGTCAAATTCTGGATGGTGTGACTTGCAGGGGAACTTCGAGGTGATAGTGTTCTGACAATATTGCTTTTATCCTTCTCAGTGGCGGAGGTCATGGGGCTGGGAGGTGCTTTTGTGATAAACTAGGTGAGTTGCTACAGTGCATTCAATATATAGTACATGCTGCATTAGTGTGCCACTGATAGAGGGCAGATACTGGTTCTAACAACAGGGATGCTGGTTAAGAAAACAGCTCCTTCAAGCTTCTTTACTGCTCTGCCATTCAGACAAATGGTGATGTTCCATCACACTCCAAACATAAACTCTGTAGATGGTGTTTAGGCTTTTAGGGGTCATTAGGGGAGTCACTAATTATGAGTACCCAGTTTCGCCCTTGCTCTTCTAGCCAGTACATTAGCTTCCTTTTGATACTGAGTGCATTGAATCAAACTGACACTGGCATCTATGACCTCAGGAGGAGACTGATTACAATTATTCAGTCGACATTTTTGAGGTGGCGATGGACAATTGTGGAATTTTGGTTGATACAACTGATTCTAGGATGACCATGTCAAGCTGTTACTTGACAAGTCTGGGTGATAGCTCTTCCAAATTGGACACCTGTCCCCACATGTTAGTGAGGAGGATCTTGCAGGGTTGATTTGGCCTTGATCAATGCCTGGGCTATTGAAAATGGATCCATCCAATTATTTTCCCTTAATTTTGTACTTTGCAGTAATTGTTAACAACTGCTTGACTTGCCAGGCCACCTTAGAGGGCATCAAGAGCCAACCATGCAATGTGGGACTGAAGTCAAATGCAGGCCAAATCAGAGAGAGTTGCAAGCTCCCTTTGCTGAAGGATATGAATGAACCAGTTGGATTCTGACAAAAAACTAACAACTTTCATGCTAATTTCTCTGGTGCTACTTCACAAATGACCAGATTTATTGAATTCAGTTTCACATTCATGACTGTGTTTGTTAGTTTAGTTCTATGAATACTGCACTAAAATCCCTAATGTTATAATTTTCAGTTGGATATACCTAGATCATCGTGGATTAAGAGGCACCAACAAAGTCAACAGTGTCACATGTATCCAACAGACTTGCAGAGATTCTATGACAACACATCTTAAGCTGAGCATTCAAGTAATTTGGAAAGATCGATATACATAACAGCCAGTTGTCATAGTGCATATGAAATGTAGTCAGCTTTCTTACTGGATTGTTTCTGCATGAAAACCAACCTCCCAGATTCATTCTTTGCTCGTTTCAATGTCCTTGCAGAATGAATAAGCCAACATTAAGCTAAGTACTCACAGTTCTCATAGATGGCCAATGTTCTACTCTCAAAAAGTCAATGGACATATTGAGAAAGCTCCCAATCTTCGGAGAATGCACGTCTTAATCATAAATTGCGCAGTTGGCTATCCTGACCGTTCCCCTGGTGGCTGTCAAGTACCTCTGCACAAATGACAGTAGATGCGGCAGAAATAATGCTGGTCCTGAGAGCTAAGAGAGAACTGGACATGCCGGACTCCAATGCAGAGCCCTCTGGGTCCAGAGAAAATGGTAGTCTTGTGTCAACAGTGAAATCACACACATGTACTCCTATTAGTGAATCAGTGAAGAGTAGGATAGATATTCCATACCACATTAGTACAACAGGCTCAAGGGAAAGCACTCTGTCAAATCACACTGACAATATTCACTCTCATATAGATAAGTGCAAGTTATCATTTATGCAAGAGTATTTATGTTTCAGTATTAGTAGGCAGTGTGACCATAGCAAAAGGGCATGAAAGTGTCAGGCAAGATCATATGGAAAAGGCACAAAGACAGAAATGGAATGATGGGGTTTAAAGGGACAATTTGTCATGCCTACTTGGAAGAAAGATGTGTCATGTATTGTTACATCATCTTCCTTGCTACACAGTGGTTCCACACCTGGTTCTTCTTTGTCCCTTTTAGCCTGTGCTCTGCTGAAGATTATTTTTTGTCTGCAGTGAGACCTATTTGCAGAGTGAAGTTGTACACATGCTGAATACATGTCATTCCTGAGGGGACTGTACTATAGGGTCTCTCCTTATCGGTCCAGATCTCTGAAACACTTCTTCAGAATCCCAATCATAATATGAAGGATCATTCATTTAGCTGCAAATGCCACACTGAACCTACATTGTGTTTCTGTACATGAATGGTACAAAAGTTTCAATGACTGCATCGGGTGCCTTTAGCTTCCAGGCACCCATGCTTCCAATCCTTTGAATCAATGGGTGACACAGAGGATTGCTTTAAAATGAAGACATCATGTAGGCTCCCTGGGTAACACAATTATGTGCTAATGATCATTTACTATGGCATGCTAATTCGGTGAAAGCCCTAGTAGTTCATGAACAACCTCATGTTGTACGCAGGAGTCTGAATGGCAACAAATATGCAGCTATTGACTTCAGCCTCTGCACACTTGAGAAACCTAGCTGATGAATTCTGTCAATGCTATTTGTCCATTGGAAAAGAAATGAAATTGTTGGCCCAGTGAATTGAGGTAACTATTGCCTCCATGATAGATCAGTGTAAAGCAAACATGCTGACAACACATATATCATAGCTCTTGCCTGGAATGATCATGAATCATAAAAAATTAGGCCACGTTGACTTTAGCTACTACCTGCAGTGCCATCCTGATGTTTGAAATGGTCTGCAGGGCTTCATTTATAGATTATAAAGTTATATTTCTGTCACTCTTAGTCTTAGTCAACTGTTGCAGTGCTCCTCAGTTGTACCGAGTGGCTCCAATTGGGCAGTACATCTGATGCAGCAGATTCCAGCAATCAAACCTGACCAAATCAAAGCAAACCAAAGCTGTTGCTTCAATGCTGGTTAAGAATCAGCATTCTCGATGCACTGCACGTCTGAAATGGAAAGATCATAGAATTGTTTGGGTTAAATTTAAAGAACAATTATATTGGCATCAAGGACCTCAACAACATCATTGCAGAGATCTATCACTAAAACACTAACCAGCCACTTCACTATGGGGGCAATTTTTTAGTTCACAATGAAATCATGTAATATATGTGCCCTCCATTCTTATGAAATTTTTCACATGCAACAAACGAATAGAATAATGCCTAAATTAATTTTCAGCCTTGCATCATTTTGAACTCTGCTATTAAATTATAATCTTCGCTCATTTAAATCCATATTTCAAACCAGATCACTTTAAAAATAAATGAATAACACACTGTCTCAGAGACTGAAATGGAATTTTGACATCATCAGTGTAGAATAATAGTATCTTATGATACACAGCATGGGCATAATCAGCAAATTATTTTGCAGTTGTGACACTAAATTACAGAGAAATTAGGATCCCAAGGGAAGACAGTGCAGGCTGGAACGTGCCACTGACCGTGACTCATGGTTCAACCTCGTTTTTAAATAAGTAGTATTTCAGCTGAATTCTCTTTACATGTTGTCATAATTATATATTTCTAATTAGTAAATATAATTTTATAAGGCAACGTGTGTTAACATATTTAGAGCAAAACTTGCACTCCTATCTGATATAGATGCCATTCATTTTGAGGTTTTCAGTGCAGCATGTTTTCACCTGTCACTTTACTAAAATCTATTCATAAATAAAAAATAATTCATCAAACACAGCCACTTTCCTATTCAGGGTTCTTATCCAGGGAGCCTTTCCCCTGGGTTTTCAACTCGGTAGACATGTCTTTTAAAGGTCAATTCTACTTTAGGGTGGTATTTGTATAGGATTTAGTTCTTTGTAATGAAAACCATACTCAAATCACAAAACAAACTTGTCAAAATTCATCACAAATGCCACTCTGTGCTTCTTTGACTTACCCCTCTGGCTGGATGAGAAAAAAAATGATATAGTACAGTTGTAAGGTTTTGAAACGGTAAATTTTACATGTTGTTTTCAGACTCCAACCGCACCCCACCCCCCACCCCCCCCCCCCCCCCACCGCCTTCCCACCACTAGTTTCAAATTGTATTAATTTTTATTAAAAGCAATGTAGTTACAGCAGTTTTGTGAATTCTTCCATGGTTAGAAAAAAAAACCCACAATGAGTTACTGTGACAAGGATGTAATTAGCTTTGTATTTCTCATACAGATTTGCAAATGTATCTGCAACTGAAGGCAGATAACATCTATCCTTTCAGTACATTTTGTTTTGCTGGCAGGATAGTCGCCTTTTCCTGTACAATGTAACAACTATGAGAAACAAATGACTGAGGGAATAAAGAGAGAATTTTATTACATCACCAAGCTTGGCATCCCAACAGCATGTCTGTTGCCTATTTCACAAGCATACATCTGATTTTAACAAGTGCGGAGATATTATTCCAGTGAGCTATTTACTACCAACTCGTAAAATGTGCCAACTGTTACTTGGGATTTTCTTGGATGAAATATACAGCAAACATTATTCTCACAATACCTCACTCCACAGCTGAATATCTCGAAGCTTATTCCTTCTTGGAAGGTGTGGAAATCTACATTGTTATTGAGAGAAGAAGGTGTACAATAAATTCTTGTTTCATCTACTTTGTTGACAGTGGATGCAGCCATATTTGATCACTCATCTGATTGTCAGCAGACTTTATACCCACCGGTCCCATCAGTGCAGGCAATTTCAGCTATGTAATTGTGCATCTGCTGAAATGTTGCAGCTGTTCTGCTGTAACAGGTTAGCACAGTATTATCTATAGTACCTAATATCAAAGTCTTCTCCTTGCTAAAATAAAATACTTCACAGCCAGATAACCTTTATTGTCATTTTATAAATGGTTTCTTACATGTTTCTTAAGAGACTGTCCATTTCAAAACTCATTAGATAGCAAGTAACAGCATTTCCTTATGGATGTGTTTCATTGCAAATTTAATTGATTTTTTTACATAGAAAAATATCATCTGCAGAAATTGCAAGAAGACATTTTGAAATTTAGTGTAGAAACCCCATCAAAATCCTTATAGGGTTAAATTAAATGCAAAACCAACGTTATTAAGTGTATCAGGTGAAGATGCCACTGGTTATATCTGTGTGTTGTAAATCAGTAATAGCTTTCACCAGGCTTCATATCAGAGCTGCTGCAATATTCTGTTGAAGCATAACTTATAGGGCTGAATTTTCCCCCCATCGCAGGGGGTTGTATGGGAGTGGGCGGAAGTGAGCGTGCCGATCGGGTGCGTACCACCATTTTACATGGGTGAGCTAATTAAGGCCCGCCCAGCGTGATGCACACCCGGAAGCGCTGAGCTCTCCCTGTGTGGGCGTGGGGATTCCCGAAAGAGCACAGAAATCTCCCTGAGGCTCAGAGGTGCCTCAGGAAGATTAGCTTAAGTTCTGAAAAATTTAGTAAAGGAAAAAAAAATTGTCACTGGGCTGGGACATGTCCAATAATTTTTTCAAAAAGTTTTATTTAATTAATAAACCCTTCATGAAACCTCATCCCGCCCGTGGATGAGGTTTCATGAAAAAGCGAAGGCCACCTGGGCTCTTCAGCTGCCCACCAACCTTAGGGTTGGACGGGCAACATTCTTAACAACTTCAATTACTTTCTAAATGGCCTTAATAAGCCTTTGACAGTTCAGCAGGTGCACAGCCAACACAGCTGAGCGCCCGCCAAACTGACAATCTAAATGACGCACACTGACGTCAGGACGGCCGCCTGACATCACTGCGCGTCATTTTATGTGTCACTGAGCGGGCCCCACACCCGCTCGCCGACTGAAAAATTCTTCCCATAGAATTTAGAAGAACAAGACAAAGGAAAGGAACTCACATTCTCCCAGATGTGGCATGTGGAATTAAATGTAATTCAAGCCTTATCCCAATTAATAAGGGCTTTGTATTTAATGAGTTTTTTCCTCAACTCAAAAGAACTGAGATTAAAGAGGATGTAGATAATATTAAGCTGTTCATTTATTTTCGATAATTTCAGAAACTATAAGGGATCTGAATGTAAAAACTATCGTTACCTCTTGACATTTTATACCAAGTTTAATTACTAGAAATAAGCTGGGCTTTAGTAATTGTTTAATTTAACCCCATCACTCGCTATACAAAAGGAAGACTGCTGTGCAAACATTGTGGTAACGTTTCTGCAGGGGTTTTCCCAATCTCCAGACATAACTTCAGCATAAGATCGAAGGATTCCTTGACACAACTAGTAAACTGGGCTTTCTCCAGAGTTTCTGCCAATCTTCTGATGACCTGAAGGTGGAAGATCAGGAGAAACTTTGCAGAAATTACAGTGATTTTTAATACCAAATAATGCTATTTCAGTCACAGCAGATGGAATGAATCACTGAAAGGAAAATTGGGTAGAATAGGCAGACAGGCAATTACTCTACTACCACTGGTTTTTGCATCCTTGTTGAATTTTACCCCCCCCTCCCCCACCCCTAATTGGTGAAGTACACTGACAGTGATGCGTTCATGATTAATATCAGCAGACCAGGAGTCTCCAAGCACACTCTCTCAAGGGTCTTTCAACCATCCACCAGATAACTAAGGCACATATTTAAAAGGTGCTTCTAAAGTAGCACATAATAAAATGGAAGCCCATTGGATTAAAAGGTCACTGGCTGTCTGGATCCAAAGTGGTGAAAGGACAGAAAGCTTTAGAGTAATGACGAATGGCTGTTTTGCAGACTGGAGGGAAATGTGCAGCATCACTCCTCCCTGCTTCTCACCACCACTACCATCCTTTGATACTTATTAATAACCTGGACTTGAGTATACGTTGCACAATTTCAAAGTTTCTAGATGACATGAAGAAGTACATTGGTTATTGAAATTGGGAAGCCACAAGGCAGATGAAATTTAATGCATAACAGTGAAAAATGATTTATTTTGGTTGGAAGAATGAGGTTAGACAATATAATTGATTCTATTTCAAGGGGAATGTGGGAACAGTGAGACAAGGAGTGTGCATATACAATTTTTGAAGGTGGCAGGACATATGGTATGTGGCATACTTGGCTTTATAAATAGAGATATAGGGCAGAATTTTCCCATTGTCGTGCCCTGCATGTCCATGAGTAAAATGGCGTGCGGCAACGTCGGGTGAGTGTCCTGATGTCACCACGCACCATTGCAATATTTGGCTGGGCAGGCGAGTGATGATGTCTGACGCGCGCCCACCATTAATTAATTGGCCACTTAAGGTCCTTGACTCACCAATTGATGCCGATTTTTTGGCGCCCATGCAATCTTTGGGTCGGCGCATAGGCGCAACAGATAAGTGGGCAGGACAAACTTGTATTAACCTCATCCACGGGCGGGATAAGAGGGCTCACTGGGGTTGCGAGTGTGCGCAGTCAAGTATTTTTTTAAGTTTTTGAAACTTGCCTGCATGATCTGCAGTACTTCAAAACGCATACCAGCTGCTTTGTCTGGACTCTCAACCTTCAGGTCAGCACTCTGCTGTGAGGAATCTTTTCTGGGCCTGCAAGTTTCAGGAAGCCTTCCCTTAGCCTGGGAATGGGTTCTAGCATGTCCACTGGAGGCAGCTCCCTGAGGAGGAAGGGAGGGCTAGAAAGGGGAGGAGGCCAGGAGTGCACATTCAGTCTCCAGGGAAGCCACCTTTGGGAGGTCAGGTGCAGGACTAAGAGGTGGACCAAGGTGGAAGGGGCCACAGAAGACGCCACTATCCTGCTGCTAGGGTGTACAGGCGGCAAAGCAGCCTCCTCAACATGTCTGAGGTGCAGTGCCGAAGGAGGCTCTGTCTCTCAAGGGAGACAGTCAACTATATCTGTCAGATGTTTGGGCCTGAGATCTCCCCTAACTGTGTGGGTGGACACTTCATGCCAGTAGCTCTGAAGGTCACAGCTGCCCTCAACTTCTATGCCTCTGGCTCCTTCCAGGGCTCGGTGGGTGATCTTTGCGGTATTCCCAATCAGCTGTCCACACTTGTGTCAAGCAGGTTACAGACACTCTGTTCAGGCGTGCATTGACCTTCATCCACTACCGTTGGGACCAGACAAGCCAAAAAGAGCGAGCCAGAGGCTTTGCAACCATTGCTGGCTTTCCCCGCGTCCAGGGTGCAATAGGCTGCACACATCTAGCCATCAAGGTGCCAGCAGGTGAGCTCGCTGCCTTCATCAACAGGAAGGGCTTCCACTCCATGAACATGCAGATGGTGTGTGATCACAGGATGCTAATTTTACAAGTCTGTGCAAGATACCCAGGCAGTTCCCATGACACCTACATCCTCAGACACACCCAGATGCCGGGGCTCTTCAGTGCTCCAGCCCGGCTGGATGAATGGCTGCTGGGTGGCAAGGGCTATCCCCTCAGAAGGTGGCTCATGACGTCTTTTTCCATCCAAGAACAGAAGCTGACCAGCAGTACAATAGGAGCCACACCACCACAGGGGCTGTGGTAGAGAGAACGATCAGTCTTCTCAAGATGCGCTTCCGATGCCTGGACAGTGCAGGGGGTGCACTCCAGTACTCCCCAGATTGTGTGTCACTGATAGTGGTTGCATGCTGCACTCTCCACAACCTTGCGCTGGAAAGGGGGGACGCAATGGACGATGAAGATGTCGACACAGTGTCTGCGGCTATACACGATGAGTCCAGCAGTGAGTCCGAGGATGAGCATGCACAGAGAGATGCTGAGGGGGTAGACGCTGACCCGGGCATACTCCAGGGAGGCAGGGACACCCGGGAGGCTTTAATCCAATGAATCTTCAGCTAGCACACCACAGATGGACCTCCAGGACAAGCCTGGGCTGTAGGCTCCATTACTCGACACCTAAGTGCGAAATCTGCCAGGTTAGCAACAGTAACTAAGGGCCTTGTCAATAAAACTGAATGTCCAACAAAGCACTCATTACATTTTTGGAAACCATCCACATGCAGAAGAAAAGAGGCGCCCTCAGCCATGGTGACATATCTGAATTTAACATGTCAAGCAAACCAACTTATTCCAAAAAAAAAGACAATAGTGTTACAAATCATAAGGAGCTCATCTTGGGCCAACACAAAAGCACCAGTGAAAAACCCGTGGTATGACTAAGGTGCCTTATGTTTTGTTTCCAGGTGCTGCCTCATCGCTTTGAGTGGCATCTGAGACAGCCTGCTGACTCTGCTGTCCTGTTGACCTCAATGCCCTTGGCAGTCGTCCTCTGGCCCGCGGAGCCAGTGCTGGCCCCACCTGGGAGTGAGCTGCCAGTTCCACAGTTGGCATCTCCCCAGTCGTTGCAGCCTCACCGGATGCTACAGTCACTGGGAAAGGGGCAGAGGAGCTGCCGCCCTCATTCAGAGCACCCTGAGAGGTGCCCGTAAAGACGACAGGCAGCTGCTGCGCTGACATGAGGTCCCCTCGGACCTCCCTGCTCACCCTGGTTGGATGGGCACCGAGCTTGGAAAGTTGATGCCCAAACCATCTCCCACACTAGCACTGACCATCTGAGGTCAATGCCGATGTGAGGGCTGGCTGGTCAGAGCTCACCCCCAGGAAGCCCTGATGGGTCTCCTGGAGGAGCCTCTCCACGAGAGTCGCCAGTCTCTCCATGTAAGATGCATGGTGCTCGGACATATGGCTCATTGCTTCGGTGAATGTTCGGGTAGACTCCTTCACCACGGAGACCAAGCCAAGCGGAGCCTCATGTATCTCCCTCAGATGCTCCCGCACACCCGGCCATATTTCCTGCCCCTGCTGCGTCGTGAACAACTCCAGAGGCACATCATCAGCCACCGACTGAGCATGTGCCCGGTCCTCTGCAGACCTCCAACTGCTGGCTCCGTTGTCACTCTCTGTCTCTGCCAGCTCCTCCAGTGACTGTGAAGTGCCCTCACCGTTATGCCCCGGGACACTAGCCGATGTTCGAATTCCCACCGAGGTGCTAGTATCTGTGCTGGTGCCTGCCTCGCAGAAATGGTGTGACGCTGGTGAGACGTCAGGCCCCTCAGGTGTTAGAAGGGACCTCTGCTGCGCCTCCTCCTGGCCCTGCTCCGATGATGCTGAAAGGAAGAGCAAGGGCAGTGGATCAGTTAACATGGAGACAATGTCAACGTGCATCCCTGTCCCCTGGATCATTAGGCGCTCATCCTTCCATAACCAATGGTCAAGCCATGTTGCAAAGTTAAATCAATGAACGTTCTGTACTGCTATTTCTGTTGGGAGAACAATGCTGACCTCACTGTTGGGCATAAATACCTGGCCATAGCACCCCAGCCTCACCAACACCAGTGGACCTGGGCACATGGCGCCTCTCCAGATCCAGAGCCTCCTGCTTGAACTGGCTAAGAATGGCGATCTGCGCCCGGCCACCGCCAGTCCTTGCACACTCTGCTGCGTTGTGAGCATTCTTCTCTTGAAAATGAGAGACGAGCATTGATTAGTGCAAATTGCACATGGACTCGCTTTGCGCACGGCCCATTCCAACCAGAGTGGGACATGTCAGGGCTCCAGTGCCTCCTCACCCCACTGCTGCCAAACATTCACACAAAGATGCTAGGCCTATTACCTACCCCCCCACCACCCCCACCTTGGCCACATGCTGCCTACACCACATTCGGCACCACACAGTATATCCTTCCATAGCAAGGAGGTGCAAGCACATGGATTGCAGAATGCAGCAGATGGTTTCTTGCCACGCCACCTTGAAGCTCCCCTCCCAGCATGTCATCACCCTGACTTGGACATGTCCTGGAGTTCAAGCGACTAAGTGCAGCTCCTCCCGGTTGGCCCAAACCAGTCTGCTGGCCCACCCAAAAAAAGACAAATGCCGTCAATGATTCAATGCAGTCTCTACACTTAGGCTTGGGGACGGGGGCTGGGGGTGGCAGCAGGGGGGTAAGCCGACCTGCTGGGTTAAATGATCAATGCCAACATGGTACTCACCCTGCCAGAGCGCAACAATTCATTGAAGCGCTTGCAACACTGGATCCAGGTGCACCACAACACATTGTGGGAGCTTACCACCTCCGCCACCTCCTCCCAGGCATGTTTCGTCATGTGGGGGGACCTCCTCCTCCCATCCTGGAGAACCAGCATCTCCCGCTATGCTGCCACCTCCCCGAGGAAGGCAGCAAAGGCAGTCATCTGAGAAACGAGGGGCACACTGGGCCCTGCCCTACCCTCCGGTCTGGCCTGTCCTGCTGGCCTACCCTCCGGACTGGCCTGCTCACCAGAAGCCCTCTGGTGAGCCCTTCCACTTGCCATTGTGAGCAGTCTTGCAAAGGCTCCCAGTGCTTCATATAAACAAGCTGCCAGGTCGCTATTGAACACGGCGGACAGTGCACTCCCACCGCCACCTGACCACTCCCGCTATCCTCAGGAGTCATGCATTATGCTGGGTGGGGCCTTAATTGGCCCGCCTGTGTAAAATGGTGGCACGGACCCGATCACAGGCGGTGATCGGGTCTGTACCCATTCCCACTCCACCTCCCCCACCAACCAGAAAATTCAGCCCAAAGAGTATAGAAAAGAAAAGACTGCATTAATATAGCACCATTCATGACCTTAGGGTGTCCCAAAGTGCTTTACCACAAATGATTGGCAGTCCCTGTTGTAATGTAGAAATGTGACAGGCCATTTGTGAACAGCATGCTTCCACAAACAGTAAGACCAAAGTGAACAGAGGCCCAAACAATCCTCATCCACCACTACTCTCCTCTGTCTTGCTGAACTTGTTCTCACACTGAACAATTTCTCCTTCAACTCCTCTCACTTACTCCAAATAAAAGGTGTGGCTATGGGTACCCGCATGGGCCCCAGCTATACCTGTCTCTTTATGGGTATGTGGAACATTCCTTGCTCCAGTCCTGCTCCGGCCCCCTTCCACAACTCTTTCTCCAGTACATCAATGATTACTTCAGGTGCTGCTTCATGCTCTCATGTGGACCTGGAAAAATTTACTAATTTTGCTTCCAATTTCCACCTCTCCATCATTTTCACATGGTCCATCTCTGACACTTCCCTTCCCTTCCTTGACCTCTCTGTCTCAATTTCCGGTAATAGACTGTCCACCAATATCCATTACAAACCTACCGACTCCCACAGCTACCTCGACTTACAGCTCCTCACACCCCGCTTCCTGTAAGGACTCCATCCCATTCTCTCAGTTCCTTCGCCTCCGTCGCATCTGTTCTGATGATGCCACTTTCAAAAACAGTTCCTCTGACATGTCTTCCTTCTTCCTTAACCGAGGTTTTCCACCCACGGTGGTTGACAGGGCCCTAAACCATGTCCGGCCCATCTCCTGTGCATCCGCCCTCACACCTTCCTCTCCCTCCCAGAAACATGATAGGGTCCCCCTTGTCCTCACTTATTCCCACCAGCCTCCGCATTCAAAGGATCATCCTCCGCCATTTCCGCCAACTCCAGCATGATGCCACCACCAAACACATCTTCCCTTCACCCCCCCAGTGGCATTCCACAGGGATCGTTCCCTCCAGGACACGCTGGTCCACTCCTCCATCACCCCCTACACCTCAACCCCCTCCCACGGCACCTTCCCATGCAACCGCAGAAGGTGTAACACCTGCCCCTTTACTTCCCCTCTCCTCACCGTCCAAGGACCCAAACACTCCTTTCAAGCGAAGCAGCATTTCACTTGCACTTCCCTCAATTGAGTCTACCGCATTCATTGCTCCCAATGCGGTTTCCTCTACATTGGAGAGACCAAACGCAGACTGGGTGACCGCTTTGCAGAACACCTTCGGTCTGTCCGCAAGCATTACCCAGACCTCCCTGTCGCTTGCCATTTCAACACTCTACCCTGTTCTCATGCCCACATGTCCGTCCTTGGCCTGCTGCATTGTTCCAGTGAAGCTCAACGCAAACTGGAGGAACAGCATCTCATCTTCCGACTAGGCACTTTACAGCCTTCCGGACTGAATATTGTGTTCAACAGTTTTAGATCATGAACTCTCTCCTCCATCCCCACCCCCTTCCCAATCCCCCTCTTTTTTTCCCAATAATTTATATGATTTTTCTTTTCCCACCTATTTCCATTATTTTTAAATGTATTTCCATCCATTGTTTTATCTCTACCTTTTAGCCCTTTTCGATTCCTTCACCCCACCCCCACTAGGGCTATCTGTACCTTGCTTGTCCTGCTTTCTACCCTTAATTAGCACATTCCTTAGCTAATATCACCACCTTCAACACCTCTTTGTCCTTTTGTCTGTGACATCTTTTGATTATCTCCACCTATCACTGGCCCTTTATCCAGCTCTACTTGACCCACCCCCCTTAAACCAGCTTATATTTCACCTCTCTTCTATTTTTACTTAGTTCTGTTGAAGGGTTATTTGGACTCGAAACGTGTGCTCCTCTCCGCAGATGCTGCCAGTCCTGCTGAGTTTTTCCAGGTATTTTTGTTTTTGTTTTGAACAGATAATCTGTTTTTTTAATGAGGGTTTTTGATTGAGGGTTAAATAGTTTCTAAGGCACTGGGGAAAGTTCCCCGTTCTTCTTCAACATAGTGCAACGTGATCTTTTATGTTCACCTGGCAGAGCAGGCGCAGCCTCAGTTTAAAAGTTTATCCAAGAGATGGCATCTCCAATAATGTAGCAGTCACTTCAAAGCAAGGAAGTTATGCTAAACTTTTATGGAACGTTGTTTAGGCATCATTGTAGATATTTCTGCGCACCACAATTTAGAGGAAATTTCAAGGCCTTAGAGATGGTGCAGAGGAGATTTACTGGAAAGCTCCCAGAGATGAAAGACTCCAAATCACATGGAGAGACTAGAGAAAATGGAGTTGTTCTCCATAGAGCAGAGAAGGATAAGGAGAGGTTTGATAAAAATGTTCAAAATCATGAATGATTTTGATAAATTAAATAAAAGAAAATCTGTTTCCAGTGGCGAAGTTTTGTATCCAGAGGATAAAGCTTTAAAGTTTTTAGTTAAAAAAACAGAGGCAATATGAGATAAAAAACAGTAATTTCTTGTGATCTGGAATAAACAGTCTGAAAGGCTGATGGAAAGAAATCCAGTGATAAATTTCAAAAGGGAATTGGATAAATACATGAAGGGGAAAATTTGCAGGGCTTTGGGGAAAGAGCAGGGGAGTAAGGTTAATTGGATAACTCTTTCAAGGATTGACAGCCTCCTGTCCTACATCATTCTATGCCTCTACTTCATGACAATCGAGTATACATCCAAATTCATTAATTAACCATGGACAAGACTGATGCACCACTATAAATTACATATGCTTCACTGGAATACACTACAAAAATGGTTAGTTGATGTTGCAGAGTCATAGAGGTCTACAGCACAGAAAAAGGCCCTTTAGCCCATCAAGTCTGTGTCGTTAAACAAGTACCTGACTATTCTGATCCCATTTTCCAGCACTAGGCCCATAGCCTTGTATGCCATGGCACCACAAGTGCACATCCAAATACTTCTTAAATGTTGTGAAGGTTTCTCCTCCACCACCCCTTCAGGCAGTGAGCTCCAGATTCCCACCACCCTCTGGGTGAAAAAATTCTTCCTCACATCTCCTCACCTTAAATCTATGCCCCCTGGTTATTGATCCCTCCACCAAGGGGAAAAGTTCCTTCCTGTCTACCCTATCTATGCCCTTCATAGTTTTATACACCTCAATCATGTCCCCCTCAATCTCCTCTGCTCCAGGGAAAATAACCCCAGTCTATCCAATCTCTCCTCATAACTAAAACTCTCCAGCCCAGGCAACATCCTGGTAAATCTCCTCTGCACTATCTCTGGAGCAATCACATCCTTTATGTAATGCGGATTCCAGAACTGCATGCAATACTCTAGCTGTGGCCTAACCGACATTTTATACAGTTTCGGCATAACCTCCCTGCTCTTATATTCTATGCCTTGGCTAATAAAGGCAAGTATCCCATATGCCTTCTTAGCCACCTTATCTACCTGTCCCGCTACTTTAAGGTCCCTCTGATCCTCAGTACTTCCCAGAGTCCTACCATTCATCATGTATTCCCGTGTCTTGCTTGTCCTGCCCAGGTGCATCACCTCACTCTTATCAGGATTAAATTCCATTTGCCTCTGATCAGCTCATCTGACCAGCCCATCTATATCCTCCTGTAATCTAAGGCTATTCTCCTCACTAATTACCACCCCACCAATTTTCGTGTCATCCGCAAACTTACTGATCAACCCTCCTACATTCAAGTCTAAATCGTTTATATATACCACAAACAGCAAGGAACCCAGCACCGATCCCTGTCGAACCCCACCGGACAAAGGCATCCAGTCACAAAAATACCCCTTGATCATCATCCTCTGCTTCCAGCCACTCAGCCAATTCTGGATCCAATTTGCTAAATTGCCTTGGACCCCATGGGCTCTTACCTTCTTTATCAGTCTTCCATGAGGGACCTTATCAAAAGGCTTGCAGAAGTCCAAGTAGACTATGTCAAATGCATATGTCGATTAACCCTTTCAAAAATGATTTGGATAGGCATTGATTTGCTAATGAGGTTCAAAGTTGGAAGAATAAGTGTAGACTGAGATGAACTCATACTTTTTGGTGTCTAATGGTTCAGGTGTTCTGCACAGTGACATGCCTAGGGGAGGTGAGAAGAATTGTTTGTTGAGACCAGCTGGCTAGGCACAAAATAGATTTGAGAATTTTGGAGTTTTTGCTCAATTCCCTTTGGATGTCAAGAATTTTCATGAGAGCTTTCCTTCTAGGGATTAAACAGACAGGGGAGTCTGTGGTATGGTGCATGTCTGCAACAAGGTTCATTGGCCATAATACTTTTCTCATTTCATACTTCCTTATGTTATTATCACCCACCCTTCTAGACTACTGTGGATTTAATTAATCCTGTACCAGGAATTTGTATACTAAGAATTATTCATCAGATGGAAGTTTTCTTTGCTGAATGCACCACCTCTAACCTGGTTCCAGAATGAAAGTTATTCCAGGCATATGTCTGCTTCATGATGGGTCCAGTCAGAGTGCAGAATCCACCCAAAATTGTACAGATACAGATGACAGCAGTGGATGTCGGAACTGCCCTGACCTGTAATTATTACTGTAAATACAATATAAATATTTCTTGTGGATTGTGCATTTAAAGGAACACTGTCACCATAAAAATGGTTTTGAAAGAAATGAAAAGGGTTTTCTACGCATGTCCAATATTTCATTTCCTGTTATGACTTCAATTATGCTCTTCATTACATTTTACAGGAGCTCTAATAATTTTGGAAACCTGCGGATATTTGGTAACAGGATTTTTTGAAAGTCTGGAGATTTGATTACAGAATAGTTTGAGTTGTTCTAATATATTTTTCATTTTTCTTGCATTCTTCCTCTTAGTTTTTGTGGCATTTCTTAAGGTTGGCCTTGCTTTGTTGTTACTAAACAGTAGATTTTGCATGTCTCAATTGTCTGTCTGTTATTGTAATGATGTGACTCATATTCCTCCTAATCTTTTCTTTCCCCAAAAAGCAACATTTGATTATTGCTAAGTCTGCATAGTCTTTTGGAGGTTCTGATACTATTCTGAGGCTACATTTTTTTCTTCCATGAGATGTGGGCATCATTGTCATGGCCCAGCATATGTTGCTCATCCCTAATTGTCTTGAGCTGAGTGGCATACTTGGCCAATTCAGAGGGCAGTGAAGAGTCAACCACATTGCAGGTGCCTGGAGTCACATGTAGGCCAGACCAGGTAAAGTTGGCAGATTTTCTTCCCTTAAGGTAGTTAGTGAATCAGATGCGTTTTTACAACAACTGAAGATGGTTATCATGCTGAGACTAGCTTTATATGCTAGATTTGTTAATTGAATTTAAATTCCACCAACTGCCATGGCAGGATTTAAACCCATGCCCCCGGAGCATTAGCCTGGGCCTCTGCATTACTAATTCAGTGACATTACCACTACTCCACCGTCCCAGGAATGGAGAACTTCAGCTATGTGGATAGATTGGAGAAACTGGGGTTGTCCTCCTTAAAGAGAAGATTAAGAAGAGATTTGATAGTGGTTTTCAAAATCAGAAGTGGCCTGGACAGAGTAAATATGGAGAAACTGACCTCTCTGGACACTTAATTAAGGTAATAGTCTGGTGACACTACCATTAGCTACTGTCTCCACCTAATTGCTATCTTTGCTAAGCTTTGCTTAGTTCTATGTGACAACACAGGAATTCTTCAAGATATTTGTGAACTGTTGTGGTCTATAAATGGAAGAATTATTCCCTGTCGGGATTGATGGCTGGCAGTGTTGAAGGAGGTGGTAACTAGGCAATGGCAGTTTCTATGAAATTGGACTTGTGAGTGTTGTTCACCATGAACAAATTGGACTTATGCAGTGACTGCTCTTACTTGAGAATGTACATTGTGGTAATTGGTGTGAAACAGTGAGTGTTGTTGTGGGCCTAGGATATCGCTGATGTCTACAGTAATTAGCTGCTTCTTAATGAGTATTGACTGGCGCTGAGAATGTAGTCTCAATAGACTACTGATATCATATAGAAAAATCCAGGGAATATGACTGTTATCTCAATATATCAGCATTGAAAAAAAATAACAAAATAATGATTATTAGATAAGGGAAAGCAATTGCATCAAACCCAAAATGAGTTGTCAAGCTCTACGATATTTGGTTAGAAAGAAAATTACTTTATATCCAGAAATAATGCATTTTTATTTCTGTTGATGTTTCTCTCTGTGTCTATATATTGACAGAAATACTGTACCACACATCAAGTAAATCTGAACACTTCATGTTAATTTTCACTTGGTGCATTATTTTCTAGTGAAATAGCTCTTCCTGTCATGTGACCAAGGTATCATTGATGATCATTTTACATTGTCCACTAATTGTATTCAACATGCAAAAGGTGAAACCATTACTCAAAAACAAATTTATTTCACCAAGATTTAAAATGGCTGTCAAACATAACAATGAAGCTTTTATTCTGTGATAATCAGTATTTTAATAAAATATTTATTATTTTACTAATTTAAATTACTTCCAAATATACATGTTTTCCATGCAAGGTCCTAAATCTCTCCTATCCAAACCCAGTACCTTATAAATGAGGCAATGTGGAAAAGCTGAAGTAGTGCATGTCCAGCCCTTCCTGCCTAACCCCATTTCACGTATGGTTCAGAGCTCAAGATGAGTGAGATAGGGCTCACTACAATGTTGGGCAATTAAAGTATTAGGACTAAGTAGTTCAGACACTGCTCTTGTAATTTATATAGTCTTATTAAAAGAAAATGACAGGCACTCAGTGTATGGAATTGTAGGCTTGAAATATGAAACAATTTTATTTCTGCTGACGGTTTGATGGATGGCTCTTTTAATGCATTCAGCTCAAAGTGAGAATGCTGTAATTAGCTAAAGAATCCCTTAATCAAGCTCAATTAATGATTCCTATTTTTAATTTTAAAATGAAGTAACCCAGTTTGCAATTCAATGACTTCAGTCCATAAAATTATTCCATTTTAAAACACAAATAAGATGTTTTGAGGCACAGCAGGAACCAATGAACTCATCATTTAAGATGGAAATAGTACCAACCATAGGAACACAAATTCACTTTAGTGTTGTCTCATTTACAGGGTCACATAGGAACAGATAGAGAAAGCCAGAGGGAGAAAAATACCACATTATTCAAACTAGAGATTTTGGAAGGATTGAATCATATTGGAATACTCTTGAAAAAGGATGCAGTGCCAAGCAACAATGAGAAATCTATTAATAGTTCCTCTGCTGTTTCCAGGTCTAAACAGGTTGACAGATGGGTGAATTCCTCTTGTGTTTTTTTCTTCTGTTGAGGTAATACATGTTTTTACGCTTTTGCAATTGCTGTTTACAGTTAAGTCTGCCTAATGTTATATTTTTCTGGAACTTCTCTTATAATCACTTGCAAACACTTTTTTTTCTTCAAACCTGAACAATGAGCAATCAACTTCTTCAATTTTTGCCAGATTAACCAAAGTTTTCAGTCAAACAAGACACCAGGTTAGCATTGCATACTTCATGTCCCTAAGACACAAAATAGATCATAAACTGTTAAATCAAACCTTACCTTTCTGCTCATTTAAAAAGTGGACCTTCTGAATCAAAAGATAGCTGCTACAGGCCACATGATTCACAAGTTGGCTACAGTTTCTGAAAATTTCAACAGCAGTTACAGGACAAAAATTCAACCCTTATCCTTGTGGAATCTCACACCTCTCATTGCGTGGACACATTACTATCAACGAAACCAGGGACCAGCAGATGATCCATCCTGCTCCTGTAACAAAGGGGAAGCCATCAAAACTCATTATACCTGCAGAGTCATTAAAAGCCACCATTTATCTCCTGAGGTAAACAATGGATTTTGACATAGAAACTGCTTGTTAGCCTGCAACTGACTAATTAATGTGCAACATCACATGACCTAAGCTTCTGGCCTTTGGAAAGTTTTAATATTACATTTCCAGATTTGCAACCCAGTCTGCTGTTTAAATTCTAGCCTGCAAACATCAAAGCAGGACTTCAGGCTGACCAACAGCCTGCATAAAGTCTAAGCCTCCTTGGAGCCTATTTCTCTGGAAGATTCCTGCCATCACCTGCTAAACAGACCAAGTCTCTGTATATTAACCTCATCTCGCTATGTCCCCATCAACTTTAAAGGAATTCTGCAAAAATCCCGCTTCAGCTAGCTGAACCCACCTGAACTCTAGCTCCTCCTTGAAGAAACCCTCACTGAACTGCAATCATGTGAACTGATATCCATATCTGTGGTGCTTTTGTTTTTAAGTCATTCATGGTTGTAAAAGCTCCTCTTTCTTATCTTATTGTGTGTTTCGTGTGTGTATGAAGTTGCGACCATTCCCCAGGTTTGAATGGGTGAATAAACTACTTCTGATTTAATACTAAACCCTAAAGAGAGTTTGCTGTGAGTTACTTTAAAAATTGACCTCATAAACAGAGGGTTTGAGGAAACACACCACAACCTATTACAAAAATTAAAACAACTCTGCCTACGGACAGATGGCAAGGAAAATAAAGGAGTTCAGTTTTGCCTCTTTCGCCCATCCATAACATATATAATAGTATCATGGAGCATCTTGAGACAGACTGTTGGAGTCAGAGGATAGAAAAGGCTCCGTCATCTTCAAACTTATCCTTATTCTTACAAATTGCAGTATTTAGCTCTGGTTTGGTTCAGCACAAAAGTATGATGGAGATTTGGATAATTAGGCAATATTCAATGCTAGTGTCAGGGGTCTTGTCTGCAGGCTGGAAAGCCAGTGAGAGACCCGCAACACCTCTTGTCAGGAAGGCCTGCCACATTAATTGCCAATCTGGCACTTAGCTGGGCAGCGGTGAGCCTTCCCCTGGATCAAGGACCCCAGGCGCGGAAGTCCCGTCCGTTGACAGCTGCTGGCCAATTAGAGGCTGATAGCCATGGCTGCTGCTGGTAATACACTTAGCTGAAATCCAGGATCACCAGGGGACCAAGGTGAGTAAGTGATAGAGGGAGGGGGAAATAGCAGGGTGGGGGTTGGGGATCACTTGGTCTGATCCCTTGATCAGGCACCAAGTGCGTGACAACAAGGTGCCACCAGAAACCTACAAACAACCCTGACAAGGGTTTGATGGGCCACCTTCTTAAAATGTTGCAGTTCATATATCAAGGTTACACCCAAAGTTTTGTAGGAGGGAGTTTTGGATTCTGACCCAGCAATGACAAAGCAATGGCAATATATTTCCAAGTCAGGATGGGACTTGTTGGGAAGTTTGCAGATGGTGGTGTTCCCATTCACCTGCTGCTCTTGTCTTTCTAGATGGCAGAGGTTGTGGGTTTGGGAGGCGTTGTGAAAGAAGCCTTGGCGAGTTGCTGCAGTTGAACCTGTAAAAAGTATCCATGTTGTGCCAGTGGAGCTTAGTCCTTCATGTACATTTCTCAATAATAACAAAACAGATAGCACAGATTAAAAATTGGTATTTTAGTTGGTTGCCAAGACATTAAAAATTGCTTCTCAAAGGCCATCAACTTCTGCTTGGCTTGACAAATGTTAATCATTTCTCTTTGGAAAGCAGTATAAAATATTGGTGATGGGATTTAGAAATGCTAGTTTGGAGCTGTTTAGGAGATAGTGCATGAACTATTCCATTTCCAAATAACGGATTAAGATGAGCTCAGAAGATATACATTGTCAAGATACAATGCTATCAACTTTTTCAGTCCTATGAAAAAGATACAATCCAGCTAGCTGGGACAAAGGCTGACAGATAGAACTGCTTCAGTTTAAATCAATCTGCATCACAGGAGACAGTAAAGATGCAGTCAACAAGTACTTCATGTTTATTGTTTTATCATTGTTAATAAAGTACCAGATATATAGACTGAAAGCAATATCTAACTGAGAACCACAAGAGAGCCTGTGGTTGATGTTGCAATTCAATAGCACAGCGTCAAGCAGAAATTCACTGTCAAATATGATGTTACAGGCACTCAGTGGGACTTTGGTAAGCTCCAGCACCATTGCTTTTTTTTGGCTCAACTTTTAATCAATTTTTTTGCAAGATGATGATTTGGCTACCTGCATATAAAATAGACACAAGCATATCTTATTAATTATACACATCAATACTAGTAGAAAATAGCACATTACAATTTATAATGAATATTCCCAGTGCTTTGTATTTGTCAATGTAGTAGAGTGTCATGTTTTTCCATTAGTGACCCACTGCCAGTGTAAATTGGAAAATGGACTTGTACTGTGCTCAACTTACCAATAATGTTCCCAGGGGCAAAGACTCCGTGCCAGGAGTGTAAAGACGTTACATTACTCCATTTTGTAATCATTGGCTTTCAGTAAGGAATAAGGGGTGCGAATTTCTGTGGTTAGTTAATATTACACTTTCCTGTTCACTGTCACTTCTATCCTCCCCTATAAAGTTGCGATGAAGTACAAGACCCTAATTAGTGCCATTAAAATAAGTTTATCTGAAGGAACTAGGTTTAGTTAACCATTTTTCTGTGCTTGCAATCAAAATCACACAATGATCTATTTTATATTATGACGGCATTGTCTTTTTCATTAAGAATATCAACAGAATGAAAGGCTCATTAAGTCACAGTACTTGAGAATTTCAATGAAAGCAATATCTCTTTAAACCCAAGGATAGCAGGATCTAGACATGGTTTACAGAACAGGCACTGACTGTGCTGCTAATCATGCATGAAATACAATGCTGCACATAGTCCTAAAATTTCATATTTCCAGCACTGTTACACTTTACTATATGTTTATATAAACCAATTTAATCAAGTAAATATTTTTGCTGTGCACTCAGCATATCATCTGTTGCTTTGCAAGCCTGCTGGCTTTTTAAATAACTTGCACATTGCTTAACCAGGTAGCAGTTCTCATCCTCAAGCCACATGTCCAGTTTGGCATCGACAGTAATCAGTTAACACTGGGTAGAGATAAAAATATAAAACTAGATAGATGGGCAAATGGAGAGAATATAAGAGAAACAAAGTGAAAGAAAGCCAAAGAGAATAAAGACTTGCATTTATATAGTGCCCTTCCCAACCACCAACATCTCAAAACACTTTACAATCAATGAAGTAGTTTTGAAGTTTTTGGAGTACTGTTGTAATGTAGGAAATGGAGCAGCCAATTTGTGCATAGCAAGCTCCCACAAACAGCAACGTGATAATGAACAGATAATCTCTTTTTGTTTTTGTTGATTGAAGGAGAAATATTGGCCAGGACACCGGGATATTTTCCCTGGTCTTTGAAATAGCAACACAAAATCTTTTATGTCCACCTGAGGAGGCAAACAGGGCCTCAGTTTAATGCCTTATCTGAAAGATGGCTCCTCCAACAGTGCAGTTCAGGGCAGGAAACTTCCGAGTTGTGGAGTAAAAGCAAAATACTGCAGGTACTGGAAATTTGAAATAAAAACAGAAAATGCTGGAAAAACTCAGCAGGTCTGACAACATCTGTGGAGAGAGAAACAGTTAATGTTTCGAGTCCGTATGACTCTTCTGCAGACATTGTCATCGGAACGGTACACCACTTCCACTTTCTCACTTTTTGCTGTTTCTCACAAGATTAAAAGTAAAATTCAAAGTGCCAGTGCTGTGCATGCAAAACACCTTTGTGGAAGCTTTTCATTGGTGAAACCTGCCATCAGCTGGCAACACTGCATCTATCAGGAGCCTATTAAAGTCAAACAGGGAGGCTTTGCATCATGACCACAACTTTCCCGCCCAACTACATTGCTATTAACATGAGACATATTGAGAGCACAAAAGTGGCATAGGTGTTTTTCAAATTTAAATATCACTTGTAAATTTTCCCATTACATTAGGTGCAACATCGATATTTGTTGGGGCTAGCTTAGTCAAAGAGCTAAATGTATTGGCATAACTCATGGTTGGAATGCATTGATGGTTACAGTGGAGTTAGGGATATTTCCTTTATTGTGGAAGAAACAATGGGCGGTAGTGGGTTTTCACGCCGCATCATCCCATTTCCACCTCATTAATTCTGCAGCCACAGGAAACATGTCATCTCACCATTACCTTGCTGCTTCCATGCCCAGCCCTGGGCTGCATGCATAATTCTCAATGTCTGCAGCCCAGGACTGCTCCGATGAAGACATTGCTCCAAAAGTCAAGAAGAGTGCAGCCTCCTGATTCAGTGACGCATCCCTGGGACGCCTTCTGGATGCTGTGAATGCCTGTCGCAATGTCCTCTACCCCCACTCTGGCCGCAGGAGGCCCATAGGTCTCGCCACGCCGGCTTGGGAGGTGGTGGCAGAGGTGGTCAGTGCCAACACTGCAAACGAGGTCGGCCATCCAGTGCAGTAAACAGATGAATGATTTCATCCATGCCGCCAGGGTAAGACAACCATCTTATCACTCTAAACTCTCACTCTCACAAGGCCATCACACATTCACTGGCACCTCATTCACTGCCAGCTCAAGAGACATCATCACTCACTCTCACACACACACCCTCACATCTCCATCTGGCCTCAACTTTTCTGGAACTGCCTCTTCAGCCCTCATCATTTTAAGGCAGCTTGCACAGATCAGCTTGTGTCCCCACAGACACCCTGGGATACCCCCTTCCCCAGTACAGACTTGGCCTGTAGCCATTGAAAAACCACCCCTGCCTTACAGCTGATCTGGTAGGTAGACCGCTGCCCATGAGCCCCCTTAAAAGTGATGTGGTGCTGCCTGCAAAGCCTGGCACTGATGACCACAAGTGCTACCTCAGCAAGATAGGCAAACAAACCTCGAAGTCCTGAGCGAAGTGCAGCTTGCCAGGCGCACGTCACTTATGTACAGTTGTAAAACATAGGTGCCCGGATGAACCAGCATGGGGGGATCATTCCAGTCAGCAAGGATTATAATGAGATGCTAAAGCATTGAAATTTAATTTTCAACGTGCAGAGGCGGGAAACGCAGCCTGCCATTGACAGGTGGAGCGGATGATCGCAAACTGGTTTCACCAAGGTGAGAAACCGATTCTTGGCCTTCTCACCATATTGATCCCCCCAGCCCTGCCCACCATGACGTCCAACACCAACGGGGCTGGAAAATTCCAGCCAATTTTGTGTTTTTGCATTCATTCTTTATTGAATGTTCAGCTTAGTGTGCAGGTTGTACTTGTCACATTGTGGGACAAGGCTGAACTTGCAGGCTCGGCTGGCCCTCCCTGCTATGCATTGTAAAGGACAATGTCCACGATCATCCTCAGTGCGTTAGTTGAAATGTTGTAGGTGAACTCAAAGCCCTGCAAGGACTGCCAGCCAACACCCTGAGATAGATACACATTTGGACAGTACTGATAATGCCCTCTGGACCCTTCATTTTCTTACCTTGATTGACTGTCCGCACCACCTCTCACCACCCCCTCCCATACCCAGGGTGGCAGGTCCTTTCCATTTCACTTTTCCTTGCCCCGACCCTACTCTCTGTCCTCCTCTGCATCCCTCTTCTACTCCTCAATGCCCCTGAACCCATTCCACAACCTCCCTCACCAGACTGACCCTTACCAGTCACGTGCCTCTGTGCAAGTGTCCATTCTCCTGCTCCCCAGCCTTGTGTGGTAGAGTTAAACAAGGAAACTGCTGACCTCACACACAACTGAACAAAGCTGACAGGTGCACACCACCTCCAAACAATCATGATTCTCAAACGGCACTGAATCTATCTCGAAGGTAGGACATAATTAAAGAATGTTTTACCTTAATGAGTATTCAAGGCATACAAATGTATTACAAGTGGGCTGGTGTGAGGCCTAGCAGACTGCACCTCAGCCCATCTTTGGGAAATCAAAATTTCCCATCCTGCCTAATTAAGTCAAACCACATTTGCTGCTCTTTTGGGTTCCATAAAATCCCCCCATATGTGTCCTGTTGAGAGACTGAACAAAGAAAGTTCAAGTGGATGCTGTAATCCTGCAGTTTAATTTCAAGGCTAGTGGTCCTCAGACTGAATTTTGGAAGAGCGTATTGTGACCCCTCTGAGTGACCCTGATAATCTTAAAACCAACTAATGCCAAATTAAGAGTTTGCACTTTCAGTCTATGCCCATCATAAATTGGACTGAACCATTCATAAAGCAAATTCCTGTTGGGTTATCCTAGTTCAACAAATGTTCATATTGAAAAAATAAGATGTCCTTGCATCTCAAGTTCACTGTAATACAAAACACAAAATAGTCGCCGCACCACATTAAAATGAGCTTCAGAAATACAGGGCCAATCACATGAGGGCCTACACTCACGATGCAATCTTTTGTTGAGCATACAAGGAACATCAAACTGAACAAAAGTTGTAAATTACATTTTACTTTATACATTAATTTGTTTTCCTTTATTATTCCTGCTTGCATGTAAATCATATCAATCACCATGAAAAGGATCACACACTTTGGAGGTTCCCAATGAGCTACCTGGTTTAGATGAAAAAAGAGGAATTCAGGGAGAGCCAACAAATCAAGTGAAACAACACTTAAAATACTTTGTAATACCAATTATGAGAACATAAGAAATAGGAAGAGTCAGCCCCTCGAGCCTGGTCTGCCATTCAATGAGATCATGGTTGATCTGATTGTGGCCTCAACTCCACTTTCCTGCTGGCCGTTGATTCCCTTGCACATCAAAAACTCTGCCTAACTCAGCCTTGTCTACATTCAATGATGCAGTGTCACTACCCTGGGACCCACGTTTATGAACACACATCAAAAGAAACTGGACATGTCTTTGCTGCCTTCACTTCATAAGACAGGCTGTTATGTAACAAAACCAATTCCAGATATTGCATGAGGTACGCCAGAGCTCTTATGCCACTTCAGCAGTTTGCAGTACACACAGGTACCATTTGAATGACACACATAACGTTTGCAGTGGGCAACAGCTTCACTTCTTCCCTTGTGGAAAGGGGGTATCTGCTGAACAGGACTTAGACATTACAACAGCTGGAAAGATGTTGTAGGTGGCATCCATACCATTATTTAGGCAGTTTTTATCAATCCTCTGGCTGGGCGGGTAGCAAGGGTTTGCACTGAATTAATGTTCAGTTGGTATCAGAAATATCATTACTGTGCCAACGGTCACTATCCAGAAGCAGACATGATGCCGGGAGCAGGAACGGAGATGGGTGGGTGTGGAATTTTGTGTCACTGGCCTTCGTGCCAGTTCCCTGGCTCAATCCAGCCCCCTGGCCATTTACCTCGAGATGAGATGGGGTCGGGGAGGGGGTGCGGCAGGGCTGCTCTCCTGCAAATGGCAGGTAGCCAACTGAACTGCTTAAGGGCTATTAAGTAAAGCCTGTCACAGGAGGCAGACAGGTATTTCCAGGCTGGGGGGCAGTACAACTGTCTGTGGGTGGCCTCCTGGCAGTAGACCACAGGTGCCAGTGCTCCAGGGCAGCATCAAGGCCCTCCCTGCCTCCCTGGGTTCAGTAGCAGCACTGTGGAGGGTTTCCCCTAACCTTCTCTTCCCACCCAGCCCAGCCCGACACAACGATGGCCCAGCTGCTGAGGGCTTTTTATATTTTAAATTCGAAGAAGTTGCAGAGCAGGCCTTTCTTAATTATCCTGAATGATATCCTACTGCTGCTCAAGCTGGAGGGACTTCCTATCCACCATCCAGCTTTGAGAGCTCACCCACTGCCTTTAATTGGAGAGCGAGTTCCGTTCTGGAAGGAGAGAATAAACAGTGGGGGAATGGCTTTTCGGAGACCTCCCTCACTCATAATCGCTGAGTCAATTAGAAAGCCGGCAAAAACAATGCTTCAGGCTGGACCCCTGAGAGTCTGTTTGCTGTACTTCCTCCAATTCCACCAAAAAGAAGGAGCACAGTTAACTTAGGCTCCACGCTGATACATGCAAATTTCTTCCTCACTGGTAGCCAAGGAAATGGGACCTGTGCAACGCTGTTGACATGGTCAGTGATCACTGTCCTAGCAGCTTGTGCTTGAACTTAAAGTGGGAGTGTAGCATCATCATTCCCTCGTATAGCTCCCTGCACCAGGATCCTCAACAACAGTTGGGCAATTTCTCATATGTCTCTGTTGTGCTATTGTGAACACATGGTCCACTTTTCAGCTGATACATCTTCCCCTTTTACAGTGAGTTGCTGTGCTTTAAGGACTACTGGGTCACATGATTTTATGTTCCCTGATGCTGCAGGCCAAACCTTTTAGATGTGGTTTTCATGTGCTACTAACCTATTAAATTCCCGTAAAGGATTTTTGTCTCAAAACTTGGCGTGGTTCATATTTTGAGTTGTGGCACCAGGGACCAGCTCAACCCCAATTTTTTTGGCAGACTCACAGCACCAAGCTTATGCTCAAGGACCATGATATTAAGAGACAGACTGAAAAGTATTTATGTTTTAAAAAATCCAGGGCAGAATTTTCCCTTCCGGGACTAAGCCCGTGGCGGGGGCAGCGATGAGGAATATTTCTCATCGCGGAGGCCGCAGGGAATTCACACGACCCCGGCCTCATTAATTGTACAGTCGGGGGTTTCCTGACACTTTTTGTGGAGGGGTGGGCTGGATGGTGCCTCCTCACCAGCATATCCAGGTGCCATATTTAAAAGGTGTCCAGACAGCAACTTACCCACCACGCAGATTGAGGAGATGGCCAGAAGAGGACAGGGGCCTCCGGCCCCCAAGTTCAGCGACACCTCCCTGGGTGTCCTCCTCGACCAAGTGGAGGCCATGAGGGAAGTTATCTTTCTAGCAGATGGGAGGAGGAGGAGGTCGAGCAGGAACATGAACTCTGCATGGGAGTAAGTCTCCAGGGCAGTCAGTGCCCAGCTCCAGTCTTACAAATATGTGTGGCACGTGACTGATGCACTCCAGCAGAACACTGCCATGCAGTGCAGGAAGCAGAGATGAATGACCGAATCCATGCCGCCAGGATAAGTGAGCCCTCACGTGCTCACACTCACCTCAATGAATGGTACAGGGGACATGGGCCTCAGTGGCACCGTGATAAGGTCATGCTTCATAGCCCCAATACAGTTCACCAACTCTGCAGGTGGAGAGGCCACTGTGGGTCCCTCAACCATCCACACACAGAGTTCACATGCTGTCTGGGGGGCCGGGGGGGTGGGGTGTGTGTGTGTGTGTGTGTGTGTATGAGGGGGAGAAAGGGGCTCAGGCTTTGAGGACACCAGCAAGTGCTGCAAATGACATGCCAGTCTGAGTCTTATCCTTGTTTGTGCATGGCCCAGAAACCTCCTGGACAACCAACAACACATCAATCACGTGCCACACAATACAGTGGGTTATTTGTAGACTGGAAGAATGAGAAAGATACATGAAACCCAACTGCTCTCAATCCCATCTTCTCTCTTTGTGCAGGAAAAGTTAAGTCATAATCGTGCAGAGAGGGAAAAGATGGGAGGGGGTTGGCCACAATTTGTAGAGCTGACTAAATTTGAGGAGCAGACAGCCCAGCTGGGAAGAATAGATCCAGACAGATACATTGGAGATGGAGGGATTGGCTCGTGGTCTCCATCCAGTAAGGATCCATGCTTGTCATAGAAACCTCAGGGTCAAGGGTGCCTCCATGTTGGAGGCAGCTCATGCAGTCACTCGCTCTCTCCTCTCTCACTTACAGGTGCCACCAGGAAGAGGGCAAAATCTGAAACTGAGGAAGCCCTGTGCAGCATGAACACAAGCCCAAAGAGGACCAAGGATACTACAGAGGGGAAAAGTGCACCTGTAGAGGCATCGCAGCAGACACCTGCACCCTCCATCAGCTCAGAGACACACACCTCAGTGGGTATTGTTCTAGTTTAGGAAGGGTCTCACATTCTGGTGATCACTGGAAGGACATGTGTCCATTGCAGGAGGAGGCAGGGACAGCCAAGCTCATTGGCACTTGGAGAAGTGCTGGGGAAGAGGCATCTCCGAGGTTCGCTCCTAATGACGGACTTCTAGAATTGACCTTCCAAAAGATGCTAGAGGGGCAGCAAGAGATGGGGGGAAATCAGGCCCTCAACAGGGTGGCACGCAAGATGGAAGAGCCTGTCAAAAACAAAAACAGAATTACCTGGAAAAACTCAGCAGGTCTGGCAGCATCGGCGGAGAAGAAAAGAGTTGACGTTTCGAGTCCTCATGACCCTTCGACAGAACTTGAGTTCGAGTCCAGGATAGAGCTGAAATATAAGCTGGTTTAAGGTGTGTGTGTGGGGGGCGGAGAGATAGAGAGACAGAGAGGTGGAGGGGGTTGGTGTGGTTGTAGGGACAAACAAGCAGTGATAGAAGCAGATCATCAAAAGATGTCAACGACAATAGTACAATAGAACACATAGGTGTTAAAGTTAAAGTTGGTGATATTATCTAAACGAATGTGCTAATTAAGAATGGATGGTAGGGCACTCAAGGTATAGCTCTAGTGGGGTTTTTTATATATAATGGAAATAGGTGGGAAAAGGAAAATCTTTATAATTTATTGGAAAAAAAAGGGAAGGGGGAAACAGAAAGGGGGTGGGGATGGGGGAGGGAGCTCACGACCTAAAGTTGTTGAATTCAATATTCAGTCCGGAAGGCTGTAAAGTCCCTAGTCGGAAGATGAGGTGTTGTTCCTCCAGTTTGCGTTGGGCTTCACTGGAACAATGCAGCAAGCCAAGGACAGACATGTGGGCAAGAGAGCAGGGTGGAGTGTTCAAATGGCAAGCGACAGGGAGGTTTGGGTCATTCTTGCGGACAGACCGCAGGTGTTCTGCAAAGCGGTCGCCCAGTTTACGTTTGGTCTCTCCAATGTAGAGGAGACCACATTGGGAGCAACGAATGCAGTAGACTAAGTTGGGGGAAATGCAAGTGAAATGCTGCTTCACTTGAAAGGAGTGTTTGGGTCCTTGGACGGTGAGGAGAGAGGAAGTGAAGGGGCAGGTGTTGCATCTTTTGCGTGGGCATGGGGTTGTGCCATAGGAGGGGGTTGAGGAGTAGGGGGTGATGGAGGAGTGGACCAGGGTGTCCCGGAGGGAGCGATCCCTACGGAATGCCGATAAGGGGGGTGAAGGGAAGATGTGTTTGGTAGTGGCATCATGCTGGAGTTGGCGGAAATGGCGGAGGATGATCCTTTGAATGCGGAGGCTGGTGGGGTGATAAGTGAGGACAAGGGGGACCCTATCATGTTTCTGGGAGGGAGGAGAAGGAGTGAGGGCGGATGCGCGGGAGATGGGCCGGACACGGTTGAGGGCCCTGTCAACGACCGTGGGTGGAAAACCTCGGTTAAGGAAGAAGGAGGACATGTCAGAGGAACTGTTTTTGAATGTAGCATCATCGGAACAGATGCGACGGAGGCGAAGGAACTGAGAGAATGGGATGGAGTCCTTACAGGAAGTGGGGTGTGAGGAGCTGTAGTCAAGATAGCTGTGGGAGTCGGTGGGTTTGTAATGGATATTGGTGGACAGTCTATCACCAGAGATTGAGACAGAGAGGTCAAGGAAGGGAAGGGAAGTGTCAGAGATGGACCACGTGAAAATGATGGAGGGGTGGAGATGGGAAGCAAAATTAATAAATTTTTCCAAGTCCTGACGAGAGCATGAAGCGGCACCGAAATAATCATCGATGTACCGGAGAAAGAGTTGTGGAAGGGGGCCGGAGTAGGACTGCAACAAGGAATGTTCCACATACCCCATAAAGAGACAGGCATAGCTGGGGCCCATGCGGGTACCCATAGCCACACCTTTTATTTGGAGGAAGTGAGAGGAGTTGAAGGAGAAATTGTTCAGCGTGAGAACAAGTTCAGCCAGACGGAGGAGAGTAGTGGTGGATGGGGATTGTTCGGGCCTCTGTTCGAGGAAGAAGCTAAGGGCCCTCAGACCATCCTGGTGGGGGATGGAGGTGTAGAGGGATTGGACGTCCATGGTGAAGAGGAAGCGGTAGGGGCCAGGGAACTGGAAATTGTTGATGTGACGTAAGGTGTCAGAGGAATCACGGTTGTAGGTGGGAAGGGACTGGACAAGGGGAGAGAGAAGGGAGTCAAGATAACGAGAAATGAGTTCTGTGGGGCAGGAGCAAGCTGAGACGATCGGTCTACCGGAGCAGTTCTGTTTGTGGATTTTGGGTAGGAGATAGAAGCGGGCCGTCCGAGGTTGGGCGACTATCAGGTTGGAAGCTGTGGGAGGGAGATCCCCAGAGGAGATGAGGTCAGTGACAGTCCTGGAAACAGTGGCTTGATGTTCAGTGGTGGGGTCATGGTCCAGGGAGAGGTAGGAGGAAGTGTCTGCGAGTTGACGCTCAGCCTCCGCGAGGTAGAGGTCAGTGCGCCAGACAACAACAGCACCACCCTTGTCAGCGGGTTTGATGACAATGTCAGGGTTGGACCTGAGAGAATGGAGTGCAGTAAGTTCAGAGAGAGACAGGTTAGAATGGGTGAGAGGAGCAGAGAAATTGAGACGACTAATGTCGCGCCGACAGTTCTCAATGAAAAGATCAAGAGAAGGTACGAATCCAGAGGAAGGGGTCCAGGTAGAGGGAGAATATTGGAGATGGGTAAAAGGATCCGTTGAACTGGGAGAGGACTCCTGCCCAAAGAAGTGAGCCCGGAGATGAAGACGGCGGAAGAAGAGTTCAGTATCATGCCGAGCCCGAAATTCATTGAGGTGAGGGCGTAAGGGTATGAAAATAAGTCCTTTGCTGAGCACTGAACGTTCAGCATCGGAGAGGGGAAGGTCAGGGGGTATAGTGAATACACGGCTGGGGTTGGGACTGGAAGAAAGGGTGGGGACGGAGGGACAGGCAGGGGTGGAGGGTCCTAGATGGGTGTTGGTGTTGATGAGTTGTTGGAGCTTGCGTTCCTTAGCACTTGAGAGAAAGAGAAAAAGTTTCTTGTTGAGGCGTCGGATGAGCCGAAGGATAAAATGAAACTGGGGGCACGCGCAGCTTTGAAAAAGGGTACGGCGGTGCTGCTGGAGGGAGAGGTCGAGTGTGTTCATATGGCGGCGCATGGCACTGAGAGTGGATTTCAGAATGTGACGGGAACAGCAGTCCGAGAAACGTTTTATGTCCCGGAGATACCTGTAATCCTGGGTGGGTTCGAAATATGAGGGGTGGAATTTCAGTTGAAATCCACGTGGGGTAAGTCGGAGACGGAGACAGTCACTGAGAAAGGAGATATGGCTGTGAAAGCGGGTTTTAGTAAACACCTTGTCAAACACTAGGAGAGAAATGGAAAGCAATGAAGGTGAACAAAGCAACAGAGAGATCCGGAAATCTTGTCGCAGAGAGGAACAGAACTTCTTCAAGGAGGTAGGCATTTCTTGAAGAGCAGTGGCAGTCAATTAAACACAGAGATAAAAACAAAAAAACTGCGGATGCTGGAAATCCAAAACAAAAACAGAATTACCTGGAAACTCAGCATTCACTATACCCCCTGACCTTCCCCTCTCCGATGCTGAACGTTCAGTGCTCAGCAAAGGACTTAGTTTCATACCCTTACGCCCTCACCTCAATGAATTTCGGGCTCGGCATGATACTGAACTCTTCTTCCGCCGTCTTCGTCTCCAGGCTCACTTCTTTGGGCAGGAGTCCTCTCCCAGTTCAACGGATCCTTTTACCCATGTCCAATATTCTCCCTCTACCTGGACCCCTCCCTCTGGATTCTTACCTTCTCTTGATCTTTTCATTGAGAACTGTCGGCGCGACATTAGTCGTCTCAATTTCTCTGCTCCTCTCACCCATTCTAACCTGTCTCTCTCTGAACTTACTGCACTCCATTCTCTCAGGTCCAACCCTGACATTGTCATCAAACCCGCTGACAAGGATGGTGCTGTTGTTGTCTGGCGCACTGACCTCTACCTCGCGGAGGCTGAGCGTCAACTCGCAGACACTTCCTCCTACCTCTCCCTGGACCATGACCCCACCACTGAACATCAAGCCACTGTTTCCAGGACTGTCACTGACCTCATCTCCTCTGGGGATCTCCCTCCCACAGCTTCCAACCTGATAGTCTCCCAACCTCGGACGGCCCGCTTCTATCTCCTACCCAAAATCCACAAACAGAACTGCCCCGGTAGACCGATCGTCTCAGCTTGCTCCTGCCCCACAGAACTCATTTCTCGTTATCTTGACTCCCTTCTCTCTCCCCTTGTCCAGTCCCTTCCCACCTACATCCGTGATTCCTCTGACACCTTACGTCACATCAACAATTTCCTGTTCCCTGGCCCCTACCGCTTCCTCTTCACCATGGACGTCCAATCCCTCTACACCTCCATCCCCCACCAGGATGGTCTGAGGGCCCTTAGCTTCTTCCTCGAACAGAGGCCCGAACAATCCCCATCCGCCACTACTCTCCTCCGTCTGGCTGAACTTGTTCTCACGCTGAACAATTTCTCCTTCAACTCCTCTCACTTCCTCCAAATAAAAGGTGTGGCTATGGGTACCCGCATGGGCCCCAGCTATGCCTGTCTCTTTATGGGGTATGTGGAACATTCCTTGTTGCAGTCCTACTCCGGCCCCCTTCCACAACTCTTTCTCCGGTACATCGATGATTATTTCGGTGCCGCTTCATGCTCTCGTCAGGACTTGGAAAAATTTATTAATTTTGCTTCCAATCTCCACCCCTCCATCATTTTCACGTGGTCCATCTCTGACACTTCCCTTCCAATCCTTGACCTCTCTGTCTCAATCTCTGGTGATAGACTGTCCACCAATATCCATTACAAACCCACCAACTCCCACAGCTATCTTGACTACAGCTCCTCACACCCCACTTCCTGTAAGGACTCCATCCCATTCCCTCAGTTCCTTCGCCTCCGTCGCATCTGTTCCGATGATGCTACATTCAAAAACAGTTCCTCTGACATGTCCTCCTTCTTCCTTAACCGAGGTTTTCTACCCACGGTCGTTGACAGGGCCCTCAACCGTGTCCGGCCCATCTCCCGCGCATCCGCCCTCACTCCTTCTCCTCCCTCCCAGAAACATGATAGGGTCCCCCTTGTCCTCACTTATCACCCCACCAGCCTCCGCATTCAAAGGATCATCCTCCGCCATTTCCGCCAACTCCAGCATGATGCCACTACCAAACACATCTTCCCTTCACCCCCCTTATCGGCATTCCGTAGGGATCGCTCCCTCCGGGACACCCTGGTCCACTCCTCCATCACCCCCTACTCCTCAACCCCCTCCTATGGCACAACCCCATGCCCACGCAAAAGATGCAACACCTGCCCCTTCACTTCCTCTCTCCTCACCGTCCAAGGACCCAAACACTCCTTTCAAGTGAAGCAGCATTTCACTTGCATTTCTCCCAACTTAGTCTACTGCATTCGTTGCTCCCAATGTGGTCTCCTCTACATTGGAGAGACCAAACGTAAACTGGGCGACCGCTTTGCAGAACACCTGCGGTCTGTCCGCAAGAATGACCCAAACCTCCCTGTCGCTTGCCATTTGAACACTCCACCCTGCTCTCTTGCCCACATGTCTGTCCTTGGCTTGCTGCATTGTTCCAGTGAAGCCCAACGCAAACTGGAGGAACAACACCTCATCTTCCGACTAGGGACTTTGCAGCCTTCCGGACTGAATATTGAATTCAACAACTTTAGGTCATGAGCTCCCTCCCCCATCCCCACCCCCTTTCTGTTTCCCCCTTCCCTTTTTTTTCCAATAAATTATAAAGATTTTCCTTTTCCCACCTATTTCCATTATATAAAAAAAAAACCCCACTAGAGCTATACCTTGAGTGCCCTACCATCCATTCTTAATTAGCACATTCGTTTAGATAACATCACCAACTTTAACTTTAACACCTATGTGTTCTATTGTACTATTGTCGTTGACATCTTTTGATGATCTGCTTCTATCACTGCTTGTTTGTCCCTACAACCACACCAACCCCCTCCACCTCTCTGTCTCTCTATCTCTCCGCCCCCCACACACACACCTTAAACCAGCTTATATTTCAGCTCTATCCTGGACTCGAACTCAAGTTCTGTCGAAGGGTCATGAGGACTCGAAACGTCAACTCTTTTCTTCTCCGACGATGCTGCCAGACCTGCTGAGTTTTTCCAGGTAATTCTGTTTTTGTTTTGGATTTCCAGCATCCGCAGTTTTTTTGTTTTTATATATGGAAGAGCCTGTCATCCTACTGGCTGATGAAGTGGTGCCGAATCTGTGCACACATGGAGGTTTCCGTAGGGAGGGTGGCCAACTCCATGGACAGCATGGTCTAGCAGATTCAGCCAGAGATGCGCGCAGGCCTGCACACCATCGCTGTATCCATGGGTGAGCTTCTGCAGTGACTACACAAGAGGGGGACGGCGCACACTGACCTCCCTCCAGGTGCCCCTTCCCCTTAAGGAGTCAGAGAGGGCCCCTTGGGCACCCAAAGGAAGGAGGAGCAGCAGTCGGACACCCCTGGGACCTCCTCTCAGGATTCTCTGACAGTGTCTGGCCCTTCGGAATCCCCTTTGCTTGTGACGCTTTCAGCCTCACCCTCTGTAACCATAGAGGAAACAGCCGCTCCAGAGTAGGACAGCCAAAGTAAGCTGGGGCGCTCCAGGCCTCAGGTTTCCAGAGGACATCCACTAAGATCATCCAAAGCAACAAGGCTAGTGGGTCAACAAGCTACCTCCACCTCTGCTGTGAATATTGGGGGAGCAGTTAGAAGAAGTGTGAGGGAAAGTAAAGTTAAGAAGTTCTGAAATCACAAGTGGTCACACAAAACCCCCACCTCAGCTCACAACCCAGCAGGGCCCTCCCCACCCTCCCGCTCCGAACCAGCTCAGCCATTCGACCCCCACTGATTCCCGCTCTTCCCAATACCACCCCCAACCTCCTTCAAGGCCTGCACACCTGCTCCACCTCTTCATTCCTCTCCTCCCCGTCTTCCCCCCACCCCAAGCACAGGCCCTTGCCACCCAACAGTATCTCCTGCAGCCTTCCACCTGCAGCTTGATGATTCGAACTCTTGAAAAAGTTGCTGGTTGAACACCCAAACCCTCAAAGAAGTTGCTGCGCTGAGAACAACGACCCCCTGGATGCTGCTGTGCAGAGAAGATCCACATGCTTGATGCTCCACCCACCAGTGCTGCACGTGGTATTCCAGGGTCTGATTGAAGGAGGCCTTCACCTTCTCATCTCTGTGGCCTGCCCCAGGTCTGAAGGTAACTGACGACTTTTACATGCCATATAGTTCTAGACACGTCCTGGACCGACATGATTTGCCCATGGCATCACAGACGACCAGTCGGGCCTTCAACTGCAGGATGGAAATCAGTTTCAGGTCAGCCTCTGGGGGAATCACGACCCATCGTGGTTGCCGGGAGCCGAAGATCCCATCCCTATTTTACGCCAGCAGGAAGCCAATTTTTTAGCTCCCGCCGCATTGTCTCTGTCACCGCACTCCCGTCAACCTGCCTGCTATTAAACCCACCGCAGGGGGGATGGGAAAACTCCATCCCCAGTCTTACAATATGTAGTGCAAACAATAAAATAAGACTATTCTAATTAATTAGTTTTAACACATCAATGCTGTAATTAAAATCGAGCTTCATGTTTTATAGATGCTGCCAGTAATCACGCAGATCCAGGTTTAACAGGAGAGGAATGAAGCTTTTGTGTTGACTTCTTGACAGATTCTTGAGCCACTGTTACAGCAGCTATTTGTATTAAGGTGCACTCAGTCTCTCTTGTAAGATCTATGATTTTTTTCCCAAAAGCAATATGCCATTTTGCTTTGTGGATTTTGTACTGCTGCTAATTCTAACTGCAGATATTGAGGGGTCTGTTTCAAAACAAGTAAGTATTTGTTCATGGATTCATGTATATTCTTTATTGCGTTTCATAATTTAACATATTTTTAAAACATTACACTGAACATGTAAATTACACATTTGTTTAAAGGCATGTGCAAACTGGCGTGGAGACAAATAGATTAGGAACAGCCACTCCTGACTGAGTGGGGTGTAGGATGCTGGCCCCAGGGCCAGAATTTTTCACTCATCGGGTGGGCCTGCACCCCTCCCAAACAAGTGTAAAATGATGTGTGATGACATCGGGCAAGCGTCCCGACGCTTTTGGGCACTTGCACAATATTTCGGTCAGCGGGCACGCGGGGGAGTCGACAGTGCACCTGCCAACAATTAAAAAGCCTATTAAGACAATTAAAGTAATAATTAAGTTCAATTTTTTGTTGCCCTGCCTCCCGGGCAGGCAAAAAGGCCAAGTGGCCTTTGGATTCTTTAGGAAACCTCATCCACAGGCGGGATGAGGTTTAAAAATTAAATAAAAATATTTAAATTTCATTCATAACATGTCCCTGCTCACATGACAGAGTCACATGAGGGGGCATGTTTTTTTAACATTTTAAAATTTTTTATTTTTAATTTTTTAAATCTTCATCTCCCTGAGGCAGCTCTGTGCCTCGGGGAGCTTTTCCTGTGGGCACCTGCGTACATGAGTAAAGTTCCCCACTCACCCTCCTTCCACCCCCAAACTGAGCGCTGCAGCGCACATTTCATGCTGGGCGGGCCTTAATTGGCTCGCCAGCGTGAAATCGCAGTCCCAGCCCGATCGTGGGCAGCAATCAGCTTCTTGACTGCTCCCGCTCGCCCCCGCTGAGCCCACCCAACAAGGGCAAAATCCTGGCCCAGATGTGGAAGAGGAAGAAACAGGTTGAATAGAGCTGCGTCTGAGCCAGGCTGGGACCAAGATCCTAGCCGGAAGGAAAGCAGAGCTATAAATAAGACTTGAAACTAATAACATGGTGGAGAGTTAACTGCTACACATTACAGAAATCTAACAATAAAAACATCAGGAAGTCAAAAACAAGAAAATTAGTAATGGGGGACTGTTGGTAAGTAAAGAGCTAAAGAGATAAGAGGAGTAGTCAGATATTAAAGGGGAGCAACACAAAAGGGAAATACAAAGTAATTAGGAGAAAAATTTATAAAAAGAATATCAGGAAGGCAAAGAGAAACTAAGAAATGAGATGTTCAAGGAACATAAAAAGAAACCTTAAAGTGCCATATAGACTCATAAATTACAAAAGAAAAGTTAAAGTAGGGCTACAAGCTCCAAAGTATAAACAAGGCAAACTCACAAGGTCAGAGAAATGGCAGAAGTGTTGAAGAACTACTTCACCTCAGTTTTTATTGAAGAGTTTAACAAAATAGGCACTTCGTTTGAGGAAGGTTAAACAGAATGTTAATACAGTTGGGATGGAAAGGGAAACTAGCCTAAAAGAAAATAAGACTCCAGGTCTGGATGGTATTCTATATATACGTATAAAAAAATAAAAAAATTAAAAAAGCTTTTGTAGAAGAGGAAACAATACACTCGACTGGCAGACAGCTAATGTTGTTCCTATGCACAAAAGGGAGGTAGGACAAAACCTGAGAACAGTAAATCAGTCAACTTAACATCAGTCATCAGAAAGCTACTGATATCTAGATTTAAAGAGCACCTTGAGACAGAAAATGTAATAAAAAATAGTCAGTATGAATTCCAAAAGACTAAGTGATGCCTTGCTAATCTGGTAGAATTCTTTGATGTGGTGGCAGAAAGAGTGATGCATAGCAGATGTCATATACTCAAAATGCTTTTGATAAGGTGTCACACTGTAGGCTCATGATGAAGGTTAAAGCATGTGGTGTCAGGGAACAAATGTGGATAACAAATTGGCTAAAAAAAAAGTAGAAAACAGAGAGTAGAGTCAAAGGGTGTTTACTTGAGACAGGAAGTAGGTAGAAAGGAATGTTCCACAAGGATCAGTGGCTGGAACCACTGTTATTAATAATTTACAATGATTTGGATTAAGAACAAATAACTCAATATCAAAATTTGGAGATGATACCAATGGGCAGTATAACTAACAATGAGGAACAATGCAACATAACCCAGCAGATATTAGAAAAATTGCAAACTGCAGTTAAGTGGCAAAATGAATCTTAACATAGATAAGGGTTGAGGTTATGTACATTGGTAGAAAAACCAGAAATGTCATCCGACACCTTTGGAAATAAGAAACTGAATGGGTTGAAGGGCAAAGGATTTAAGGATGCATGTAAAGAAATCATTGAAAGCAGCTTTATTAGTCAGCAAAGTAATTAAAAGTGTTAACAAAGCACTGGGATTTATTTCTCGAGGTAAGGAAATCAGAAGTAGTGAAGTTGTGTTGAACTTCTATATGACCCTGGTCAGACCACACTTAGGGCTGGATTTTACAGGGCACCGGGGTGCTGGCCCCTGGGAGAAAAAGGCTGCCTCTGCTCGGGTGGCTTGCCCAGCAAGCATTTAACACTCAGAGGGACAGGAGGTCCTACCTCTGAGAGCTGTGAGCTAATCAAATAGCCAGCAGCTGTCCTGCAGCTGCACTAGCCCCAGCAAAGGGGTATTGGGAAAGGGGTGAAGGGGACTGATGGTAGACAGACTAGCGCGGGGGCGGGGGGAGGTTGAGGCGGGGGGGGTGGTGATGTGGGGAAAAGCTGTGGGGGCATTCCAAAGGGCTGAAGGTGCTCATTTCCCCACCATTGCTGTTTCAAGTTTCAGGACAGTAGTGCTTCTCAATAAGAGGTCTTTACTGAACTGCTTTAAGATATCTGCTTCCAGAGAGACTGCTTCATCGAAGAGATCACCTGACTATCGAAAATCATATGTAACATGTAAACTGATCGCATTTCAAAATCAAAACATTCCTCTTTTCATAACGAACAAAAGATACAAACAACCCCCTTACTTAGCGCAGAGATGACACATTTGCATGCACCATCATGTGTGATTGTGAGTTATCCAAGCTACCCATTAAACACCTGTTGTTCTCATGCATGAACTATTTGTTCTACCAGTCAGTCACTGCTGGTTGATGAATTCCGGATCATGTCGGTAGCTCCTCATGTTTTTTTCATGGCTACATATTGATTCTTTATGGAATCTTTTAGGGTCGCTACTTTTGTGTATGCCTTTTCTGCCTGCCATTTTGCCTGGCTGTAGATCTAGTTGAGGTCTTGCAACTCCCGCTTTGTTTTGCCAACTGTGGAATTGACGATCATTATTTCCTCCTGGTGCCTATGTGTCATCTCTGAAATTTGTTTCTTCAGATCTCTCACAGCTTGGTCCACTGAAGACTTCAATTTAGTGTGTGTGTTCGAAGGTGTATACTCAGCTCGAATGTTGCACTTCAAATCTTCCAGTTCAGCTTTGATGTGAACATTTTCCTGTAGATCTGCTTCATTTACATTCAGCTTGTGCATTTCATTGCACTGAAGTAGTTGGGCCATCTTGTGGTTTATGTGAATATTGTCTCCCCCTCTCTGGGGAATTCTGTCTCGCTTACTCTGGGATGTTTTGCTGTCCTTTCTCTGTTGGCACATCCAGGGTTACCAGCCCAAGCTTTAGACTTGCTTCAGTTGATAAAAGTGGCCAATGTGCCCCATTTGTGATCTGGAACTCTAGATCTTCCTTCTTCCCATTGCATTGGGTTCTCAGACTAATTTGTCCTCTCGGTATGAGTATCATGCCATCATATAGCCTCAATCTCACTTCTGAGGGCTTCATTTTCAGATTACCATGTTGTGCCACTTTGGACAGGTCTGTGAAGGTCATTATTTTGCATGACGCATCAGTGTCTATTTGACATTTCTAGTTCACTTGATACTCCCTCTGCAGTCATTGTAACAGTCACAAACTATTCTTCACCTATGGATTTGACAGAAGCCACCTGTTGGAAGGTGTATTGTTCTTCATCAGACTCTTCTGTTGATTCCTCTCCAGTGGCCATCTGATTAGGCTTGTTTTGTTTTTTCCTGCCAAACACTTGTGTCCAAAATGATTCTGCTTCTAACAGTTAAAACATTGCCTTCCCCATGCTGGGCAATCCTTCTTTTCCTTTGTATAATGTCTTCTGCAGTTTTTGCATCTTCTTCTTTGTATGTGATTGCTCTGCTCTTTTGGCCAGGACTGTCTCTCAGCATAATGTAGCTTCTGGTCTGCTCTGCTATGTATATGCTCTAGCTGACATTTCCCAACTTCCACATTTCGACACACCTCTATTGCTTTCTTGAAGATCAGTTTCTCATCTTTCAGTAGACTTACTCTGACCGAGGGAATCTCTCATGCCTAAAACTAATCTATCTTTAATCAGATCATCTTTAAGCTGTCCGAATTCACATGATTCTGCAACCTGTGTTACTGCCATCACACTGTTCAATGGTCTCATTTTCACCCAGAGCTCTAGTGTTGAAGACATAGCATTCTTATGCAACATTCACTTGGGCTTCAAAGCGTTCATTCAAGGTTTTCAAAATCTTTGCCGTCTTTTTTATTTTTGTCAGTTAGAGTTAGGGTGGTATACAATTTGTAACAGCCCCTCCTCAGCTGTGTTAGGAGTGCAGGCTCATCGATTAGGAGGCTTGTTAATTAAGTCTGTTGTAATCTTGTAGTTTTGCCATTGTAAGTGGAAAAACTGCCAATTTTTCCATGTATCTCCTTTCATTTTTACCAGAGAAGGGAATAGAAACTTTACTGCAGCCATGTTGATCACTCAGTATTTCACTTGCAGCCTTCAGTTTGTTTGCTTTTCCTTAACTCTTTTTCTTTTCTTTTCCTTGTCCTTTTCAGCAGCTCTGTGCTTCTTCAGGGGGTAAAATGGACCGGTGTGCCACACAACCACCCCCTGGTAAAATTGCAACATGGGGCAGGAGCAGGTGGGTAAACAGCGAGCACAACACCCATGAGATTTTACTGCACACCTCCCCCCGCAGCCCAGTGCCTGCAAATGTGCTACCGGGGATATAAAATTCAACCCTTAAAGTACTGTGTACAATTCTGGTCTTTAGACTATGAAAAGGAACATTGAAGCACTGGGAAAAGTGCAAAAAAAAAAACATTTACAGGGATGATACCAGAACTGAGAGATTACAGGTACCAGGAAAGATTGAACAGGTTGGGGTTTTCTTTAGAAAAGAGAAGGCTCAGATTTCACTTGATAGAGGTCTTTAAAGTTATCAATGGGTTGGCAGGATATATGTATAAAGAATGTGTATAGTTCTAGAATAATCCAAAACTAGTGGCCAGAAGTACAAGGGCCCAAAATCCAAACACACTTCGCAGTGAATAACACCAAACTATGATTTTGTGGTCAGTTTTCCATTTACCTCAAAGGAAGCTGCCCACAACCATTCAGTGGTCTCTGTGATGTGGATTTTCCCTTTTGCAATGTTACTTTGAATCTGGTGCCAAGTTGAGGTACTTTCCAGGCATCCAGCAACAGTGATGTCATCAAGCAGGGCTAGCAGCCAATTACATTGAAGCATTCTCACAGACAATAACCAGGAAATAAAATGCAGCATAAAATGCACTGATTATGCTGCATTTTAAATCTTAGAGAGACCAAAATAAATGACTGGGTTCTATACATGGGCTTAAGGTAGTAGCTGAAACATCCTAAGCAAACTTTAAAAAAATATGGAATTTATTATTATAATGGAGAAATTTGACATTGCACAGATATAAAATATGTTTTTCAGGGCCAGAGAGGTTTTCAGCAGTAATCATGAACTTAGTACACCATTTTAAACACAGTTACACCGCATCCAACAATGGTTTTTACAGCCAGGCAAATAGTCTAACACCTCTGAAAGCCATATTTGAATCTGCCTCTCCCACTCTTTCAGTCACTCAGTGCATTCCAGATTATAACCACTCGCTGTGTGAAAAAGATTTTTCCCCCACATTGCCATTCATCTTATTCCTCTGGCATTTGATCTTTCCGTCGTTTTGATGGGAGTTTTTTTCCCCTCTAATTTTGGTCCTGCTGCCACCATTATTTTTAGGTATAAATGAAGTGGCAACAAAATGGACACTGGGGCCAAGATTTCTACTGAATGACAACTAAAATGCTTAGTTATCAGCAATCCACTTTTGGAATGGACATTTGAAATCTTAAGCCCTGGTTGTGCTGTTTAAATGACAGGTAAATAGTCAGTTGTATTTGGAGCTGGATGAGATCAGCCCTAAACTTGCACTTCTTGTAAATATCTAGTTCCTAATTCATATGTTTTAGAAATAACTTCTAGTTTTAGGAATTAAAGAGTTAACTGTAGAAAATGGGGGTGTCTGGTTGAGAAACTGGTAAAAGCAACCCTGAAGTTAATGCACTTCAAACAAGCTTGTTACTTAAAAGTTTGGGGCCATATCGACTTAAGAGGTTAATGGCTAAAAATTTGTGATTGTAAAATGGCAGGTTGGCTTACTTAGCTAAAGAACTGGAGACATGATGTTTGCAGTTATTCCAGTAAAGGATAAGTTATTCACATTGTTTCCCAGAATTAAGGAAAGCATTGGAATTAAAAGGTAATTAATTTGCATTTTTACCTGGGGACAGGACAGGATGGATGGAGCTTAGTGAGATTCTCCGCTTTGAGTTATCTCTGTGAATTCAGCCAGGGCATAGCCAGCAGGCAAGGCTGGCTGATGTTCAGGAAAGCAGCTAAGAGACTGCACCAGCTTTGGCTCATATAGCTTATAGCTCCTTGGAGATAAAACCGGGCATACACCTGAAGTAGAGTAAATGTTACGTCCATGATGCAACCTGCAATTGGCAGCTGGAATTCATCTTAAGTCAAAGTTGTAAAGGGGAAAAATGACTGGAAGATTTGTTTAACTGGAAACTAAAAGAAAGAAATCTACGGTAATCCTTTTAATAAAAGGCAGTTAATCTTGTTGCAGTTGGAGCTCTAGAAGTAATCAGTTTGGTTGCAGTTTGAAACCATAGCAGTGGGCTATTGGAAACCAAGGGTGTTTTCAGATGTTTTAAGCTACTGCATAGGAGTTGCGGAGAGGCCCGTGCTTAAGCTGTGAAATCCAGATTCTTGAGTGTAGTAAAGAAAAGAGGTGGAGGGTTGATTAGCCAAAAGCTAACGGAAGGACCCCCATGAAATCTTGTACCTAGGAGCTGGAACATTAAAATCAGAATAAATTCAAGAAGCGGTGATATACCTTTTGAAACAAAAACAAAAAGTGCTGGAAAAATTCAGCAGGCCTGACAGCATCTGTAGAGAGAAAGGTAGAGTTAATGTTTCGAGTCCATATGACTCTTCTTCAGAACATGCAGACCTGAAACGTTAACTCTGTCTTTCTCTCCACAGGTGCTGTCAGACCTGCTGAGTTTTTCCACACTTTTTGTTTTTGTTTCAGATTTCCAGCATCCGCAGTATTTTGCCTTAGTGCTATACCTTTTGAGTTGGTTCCAGGAAAAGTGAATGAGCCTTAAAGGTTTCACAAGATAAGGGAACTATTGGCTGGTTGGGGGGTTGGTGTGGAAATAAGAAGTAAAGCTGAGTTTATGCCATAAATCTTTATTGGTGCTTGCTTTGTTTCATTTCTTTTTGTATACAATAAAATTTGTCTTTGCTTACAATGTGAAATCTTGCGGTGTAGCTCTATCAGTTAATTACTGGGTGTTCGGGTTTCTTGTTTAAATGCTAATGGTTCCTAACAGGATTGTCACACGCTTTAAATGTTTTTTTCGGACATGTATGATGTTTTCTAATCCCTAGATGAATAGTGCAAAGAGGGTCTGAAACACACAGCATGTATGTAGCTCTGGACATACAGTCCTTCTTAATCGAACAGTTGTAAACTCAAATTATAGCCTTCAATTATCATTCAGGCTTCCTTTCATTACTTGGGACATTTGATGAAACTACTGCTCGAGGTGATTGTCAAACTAAAGTGAGCAGCCAAGATACTAGAGTTGATAACTTCATACTTCTGTAGAGAGATTTTGAGCTATTCAGATTATTTCACATTAAGAAGTAGTTTTTCGATTTGAAAACTTTAAATAACTCTCCTCAGACACTTAATATCATGACCTGTTTAAATTGGAGATATTTTTTTTCTTTTTGGTACAGTACTGACAGAAATTTTAAAAATCTATCCAAGTGCCTAGAGCATAGAAAGATTCTGTCTCCTCCATGTAAATTAAACTTAACATTTTCTACAACATCTTCTTACAGTAACATTGCCTTGCAGGATCTGCTTTTCTCAGCTTCAAAGCATCAGAACCACATTACATATCTTTCTGGCATAGGGTTATGAAGGGGACATGGTTCAATCTGACATAATGTGAGCAAGTTGTAAGCAAACAATTGCTGTGTGCAGCCTTCTGCTGCTCTCATGTCCACACAAGCAGTTTGCTCCCAGACCTGTGAGAGGGAAATGGAAGCCCATGCTGTGATCCCACCCACATGCTCAAGCCAAGATGAATAGCAGCCCCGCCTGAAAAAGAAACAAACCAACAACAAAGGAATGCGTGAGCCACTAAGGATTAAAGTGGTCCCTGAATTCATTGCTTTTTGGGCTCTTCTGAAAATGGGAGACCTGGAAAAGCTAATGTCAAATTCAAAGACGGACAGTTGGCATCAATGCATAGATGAAATAATTGGGATTCAGTTTTGATAGAATTATAAATCAAAGAACAAATAGAATGAGGAAAGGTAATTTAAGCCGTTCAGTATGTTCTTTCCAATTGGCTATATACAACATGCACCATTATGGACTCTTCCTAATTTGCTTAATCTCTGGAGGGAGATGACTGAACATGTAAAATAGCCAGAAAGAGAAATTTCCCAACCTCCTAAAGGTAGCCAAGCAAATGTTCCAACATTTCAATGTAACAAACTTCCTCTAGATTATTGACTGGATTTTATTTGGATTTTGCAGCTCATGTTTGAGTGATTTTTTTTTTAAATGATGTGTCAATGTGACTCTAGCAACAATTGGAAGAAAATAATCAGAGAAGAACAGTTGACAAATTTGCATTGACTCGATTGACTGGTAATAAACTGAAAGGTTGGTTGTGAAAGGCGATGTTTTTTAACCATGAACTGTGAATTACTAAGTACAATCACGGAGGCTCCTGAATGGTAATATAATGAGTAAGTGACAACCTATACTATAGAATTACAAAATAAATTAATGCTAATGCGTGCCCTGTTTAGCTGATCAGCGCAAGACCAAAATGATTAACTGCTTCACTGGATACAGCCCATGCCAATGCAAGCTATTTAGCTCAAAACAGTAATTAATGTTCACGTGCACTATGCAACAAACAGATTTTTTTTTAAAATAAAGCTTTAAATTCCGGGTTCAAGGAGATAAAGTGATTAATGAAATTAAATTTATTTAAGTACATGAAGCTACCTTGTTTTTTTTAAATTATTGGATTGTAGCCCAACAATGCTCAAGTTACTGATATGACTGCAATTCTATATGGGAGCAATATTGCAGTAATCAATACATTGCTCAAGAAATTTATGAACATGATTCTTTGTACTTCTTTTCCTCCATGCTATCTTCAGTTTGATTATTTTATGCAACTTTTTAAAAATTTCCACATAATTTTTTAGATATCACTAAACTTTGTATTTTCCTGGGAATAATAGGATATCAAAATAACAGACATAATAATGACAGTTGGAATACGCAGAATAGTGTCCTAAGTCCAATCATCTTCAGCTGCTTCATCGATTACTTTTCTTCCATCATAAGGTCAGAAGTGGAGGTGCTCGCTGATGATTACACCATGTTCAGTAACATTTGTGACTCCTCAGTTACCGAAGCAGTCCTTCTCCATATGTAGCAAGGCCTGGACAACATTTGGGATTGCGGTGATAAGCTGCAAGTAACATTCGCCCACACAAGTGCCATCTCCAATAAAAGAGAATCAATTTCCTCTTGATATTCAATGGCATTACCATCAATGAATCCCTCACGATCAATGTCCTGGGGGTTACCATTGACCAGCCATATAAATACTGTGGCTTTTTTTGAATTCATTGGATGTGGGCATCGCTGACTAGGCCAGCATTTATTGCCCATCCGCAATTGCCCTTGTTCAGAGGGCATTTAAGAGTCAACCACATTGCTGTGGGTCTGGAGTCACATGTAGGCCAGATCAGGTAAGGACAGCGGATTTCCTTCCTTTAAAGGACATTAGTGAACCAGATGGGTTTTTACAATAATTTCATGGTCATCATTAGACTTTTAATTCTAGATTTTTATTGGATTCAGATTTCACCATCTGCCATGGCGGGATTCAAACCCAGTTCCCCAGAGCATTATCCTGGGTCTCTGAATTACTTGTCCAGTGACAATACCATTACACCATCGCCTTCCCTACAGGAGCAGGTCAGAGGCTATAATTCGTGCAATGAGTAACCCACCTCCTGTCTCCCCAAAGCCTTTCCACCATCTCCAAGACACAAGTCAGGGGTGTTATGAAACACTCCCCATTTGCCTGGAGGAGTGCAGCTCACACAACACTCAAGAAGCTTGGCACCATTCAGGACAAACCAGCCCCCTTGATTGGCACCCATCCACAAACATTCACTTGCTCTACCACTAACACACAGTGGCAGCAGTGTGTACCATCTACAAGACCAGCTATATAAATACCATGGCTACAAGAGCTGGCCAGAGGCTGGGACTTCTGCAGTGAGTATCTCACCTCCTGACACCCCAAAGCCTGTCCACCATCTACAAGGCACAAGTCAGGACTATGGTGGAATATCCTCCACTTGCATGGTCAGTGCAGGTCCAACAACATAAATTGTATATCAATTTTGTTTCTTTATATGCAAGCAGACCACATTATCTAGGCTTTTACTTGATCCCAAATAAAGAGGCAATTACAGATATGATGGTGAGATTGACTTAGGAGGTATATGCTTGCAATGTTAAATATAAGACTCAGTAAAGGCTGGCTCCAGCATCATCCTTCAATAACTGGCTTTCTGGATTATAGCAACACTCAAGAAGCTCAGCATTCAAGACAAAGCCTGCTTGACTGACACCTCATCCACCACTTAAACATTGACTCTCTCTACCACCAGTGCACAGTGGCAGCAATGCGTACCATATACAAAATGCTTTCCATCAACTCACCTAGGCTCCTTTGACAGCCAAACCCGTGACCTCTACCACTAAGAAGAATAAGAGCATGAGACATATGAGAATACCGCCACCTGCAAGTTCCCCTCTGAGTCACACACTATCCTGACTTGGAAATATATTGCCGTTTCTTCACTGTCACTGGGTCAAAATCCTGGAACCCCTTTGCTAACAGCACTCTGGGTATACCTATGCCACATGGTCTGCAGCAGTTCAAGAAGGTGGCTCACCACTCAAGGCCAATTAGGGACGGGCAATAAATGCTAGCCTTCCCAGCAACACTCGCATCCCAAGAATGAAGAAAGAGGTGGCCTTGTGTGGATGCAGTTGAGCCCTGTCCATTATCTTCGAGAAAGGCTGAAGCCAGGGACGTCTGCTGTTGGATCGGTGATGAGGTGTTGTTTCTTTCTGTTGCTGGCATTCCCCCGATTCCATCTATCAGGATAGCGAGCTGATACCAGCTACATGAATATCAGCTACGGTTTTCCAGAATGGCTGATGTGGTTTTAGCTGCTTGTTTGGTGGATTTTTAGGTCTTTGCAAATCGGAAGATTGGCGTTGATCATGACTATTTCCATTCCATGGAGTACAATGGTGTTGCAGCAGAGAGGGAAATGTGGGACACTACTGGGATGCGCTCAGTTGGAGTGGACTTAAGCAGCATAGACCAGGACCACTGCTGTGGAGCGAAGTGTTCTGGTTGTGCTCCCCCATGATGTGCCAGCGAGTTTCTGGACTAAGCTCACCCTGGTTTTTACATTTTGGCCAGGTTGTTGAGAATAAGGCCAATCGGTGAGAGTCCAGTCCAGGGATATACACAGTTATTTAGGGTGGGTTTGTCTTCTAGGAAATACCAAGACTTTTCAGCAGAATTATTGTTCACATGAAATGTTGAAATCTGGAATAGGGTGGAGGAGTGAGGCCCAGAAGCAGCATTCCAGTAGGTTCAGGTCTATGGCAAGTGTCCTATTTGCATCCAATAGCCTTAATGCCTGCGTTAGCAGTGCTATGTCATCAGCATAGATCACCTTTCAGCATTATATGCTATAGGGAGTTGATTTCAATGTACATGACTCCCCAAAGCCTGTCCACCATCTACCAGGCAGAAGTCAGGAGTGTGATAGAATACTCTCCACTTGTCTGGATGAGTGTAACTCCAACAAAACTCAAGAAACTTGACACCGTCCAGGGCAAAGCAGCCCACTTGATTGGCACCCCATCCACTGCATTCAACATTCACTTCCTCCACCACTGATGCACAGTGGCAGCAGTGTGTACCACCTACAAGATGCACTGCAGCAACTCACCAAGGCTCCTTCGACAGAACTTTCCAAACCCGTGACCTCTACAACCTAGAAGGACAAGAGCAGCAGATACAATGGGAGCACCATCATCTGCAGGATCCCCTCCAAATCACACACCATCCTGACTTGGAAATATATTGCCGTTCCTTCACTGTTGCTGGGTCAAAGTCCTGGAGTTCCCTCTCTAACAGCATTATGGGTGTACCTCCAATATATGGACTGCAACTGTTCCAGAAGGCAACTTAACACCGCCTTCTCAAGGGCAATTAGAGATGAGTAATAAATCCTGGTCTAGCCAGTGACACCCAAATCTCATGAACACATCAAAAAAAAATTGGTCTCCTTATGTGTGTTAGTTCATCAAGAATTTTCCAGTTAATAACATCAAGACGACAACCAAACAACCCAAAATTGGCCTGCTTGTCTGGAAACATAGGAACAAACAGCAGGAGTAGGCCATTCAGCCCCTTGAGCCTGCTCCACCACTTAATAAGACTGTGGTTGATCTGACGGTAACCTTAAATCTGCATCCACCTACCGCCGATAACCTAACACCTCCTTGCTTAACACCTCCTTGCTTACCAGAAATCTATCTAGCTCTACCTTAAAAATATTCAAAGACTCTGCTTCTGCCACCTTTTCAGGAAGAGAGTTCCAAAGACTCACAACCCTCTGAATGAAAAAAACTCACCTCATCTCTGTTTTAAATGGGTGACCCCTTATTTTTAAATAGTGACCCCTAGTTCTAGATTCTTCCATAAGAGGAAGCATCCTCTCCACATCCACCTGTCAAGACCCCTCAGGATCTAATAGGTTTCAATCAAGTCACCTCTTACTCTTCTAAACTCCAGTGGATACAAGCCTAGCCTGTCCAACCTTCCATCATAAGGCAATCCACCCATTCCAGGTATTAGTCTGGTAAACCTGCCCTGATCTGCTTCTAATGCATATACATCTTTCCTTAAATAAGGAGACCAGCACTGTACACAATACTCCAAATGTGGTCTCACTAGTGCCCTGTACAACTGGAGCATAACCTCCCTACTTTTGTATTCAAAGCCCCTCGAAATTAATGATAACATTCTATTAGCTTTCCTAATTACTTGCTGTACTTGCATACCAGCCTTTTGTGATTCATGCACGAGGATAGATCGAAAGCCTCAAAAATCTCAACTAAGGATCACGAACTGAGATTTTTGATCGATAAATATTAAGTTTATAAACATATGACAGAAAGACTTGTGTTTATATGGTGCTGTTCCTATCATTGGATGTCTCAAAGTGCTTTACATCCAATGAGGTACTATTTGAAGTGTAGTCACTGTTATAATGTAGGAAGTGCAGCAGCCAATTTGCACTCGTCAGACTTCTACAAACAGCAAAGAGATAATGGCCAGATAATCTATTTCTTGTGATGTTGATTGCGAGATAAATATTGGCAAGACACCAATGTCAACTCCAATGCTGTTCTTCAAATAGTGTCATGGGATCTTTTACATCCAGCCAAGCAGGAATATGGGCCTCGTTTTAACACCTCATCCAAAGCACTGATAGTGTGCTGCTCCCTCTATAGTTGAGTATCAGCCTTGATTTTTGTGTTGAAACTATGGAGTTGGATTTGATCGCAGAACCTTGTGATTTAGAGGTTGAGTGTTTTATCAACTGAGCCACAGTTGACAATTGTGAAGTACGTGTTCCTGTACTGTGTGGTGCATGTGACTAAAATAGTGTTGCCATAACTGCATTTGTGGGTAGTCAGCAATTTCTATTGAGCGACACAGTTATTAAAAACCTGGAGTGTTTCTCTTAACGTACTTCTCTACCTCATCCCAAGACTTCTACTGTAGGAAAGACAAACATAGGGCTGGATTTTCAGCTCCCTCCATGGTCAGGATCGGTGGTGGTGCTAAAAATAGCCCCTCTGGTTGGCGTGCCAGTTCCCCGGCCCCTGGGCACTTTTGTGGAGAGAGGATGTTGGGGGTTGGGACGCAATGATGGGGCTGGTGCAGAAGGGCTACCCATCCACTTGCGGCAGGTAGCTGACATGGCTCATTAAGAACCAATTAAGGCCAATTGGAGGAGGCTGACAGATTTTCCAATCAGCATCCAGGTTCCTACAGGCAGCGGGGACCAGTTTAAAAGCCTGGAACTGGCCTCCTAGAGGCAGAACAGGGAGCCAGTGCTCCAGGTCGGCTACTAGACCCTCTTCCTGTCTACCTCAGTGCAGGTCTCCCTGTAAAGGATATCAGCCCCCATTCCTTTCCCATCCACAGTGTTGACCTGGCTGCAAGATCCAAGTTTTAGTTTAAATTTAAACAGGTTGGAGCAGAAGTGCACTCTCTCTTGCTTGCCCTCTGCTGCAGTCTGCTGTGCCTTTCAAGCTGGGAGGCCTCTGATTCACCCTCCAGTTGAGTACTTGCCTGCCATCCTTAACTGGATGGTGAGCCTGCCTCTAAGCCAATTAAGGGGGCACCTCATGAAATTTGCGGCCACTGACTGATACCTCCCTGTGGGCGGGTTCATGACCCGGAAAAATTTCTGACCTCTGATTTCCCACCAGCGGAGGGAAAATCCAGTCCACAGATTTTGTAATGGGAAAAATGCAGAAATTCAATTCTTCATACCGGAAACTGATTTTCTTGTGTTATTACTATTGCTTCTTTGCACAATCAATATTCACATTATTTAAAATTATTTTTGTGAAAAGTAGCATTTAAAATTGGACCGCCAAATGATTCTAATCATTTTAACAGCTGTAGGATTGAAATAAATATTGGCTATAAGAAATCAAAATGTATTTATTTTCTCATATCTTCTATCATTAAAATGCAATTTCATATTTTAAACATTGTGCTTATTTTATATACCACAATAATAATGTCAAAAATCAAAAGTTAGATCACACCACATCTTATCTCTCCAGTACATATGAAAGAAGCAGATTGCTGCTTTATATACAGAATTTTGAACCCTTGTTCAACAATCAATGAAACTAAATTTTCCAATGAGATTTAAGTTATTTTCCTTACACTGCAGATAACAGGCTAATTTCATAAATACAAACTAAAAATATTGGGGTAAGAAACTGCATAAAATCCAAAAGAAATTCATACACTGATAACCACAGAGCCCAATTTCAAGACCCAAGAGAAATGAAAAATATATAGGGAGAAGCCACAATGACAAATAACTCCATTTGTTTTGTTTATGAGAGATCACTGCTTTTAAACAAAAAACTTGAGCCAGGATTTCCCGGTCAGCGAGAGGGGGGCAGGGCCTGCTCACTGACGCATAAAATTATGTGGGATGACGTCAGGCGGAACTCCTGACGTCCATTTAAATTTTCGCGCCCCATTTAAATTTTCAAGTTGGTTAAATTTTCAACTCAGCCAAATCAGCTGTATGCCCGCTAACCTGTCGGGGGTGCCGATCGGAGGCGCACCTCCATGCGCCCACTCTTGAACTTCTCCCCTGACGGGGAGAAAATTCTACTCTTGGAAAGGATATTTGGCCTTTCCCTATTTCTCATGTCCATTCTTCCCTTTGCTGATCATCATCTACCTTTGGCTGCCATGCCTTCAGTTGCCTCTGCCCCAACCTCTGGAATTTCCTCCCCAAACCTCTCTAACTCTCTCTCTCCTCTCTTAGGACCCTCCCAAGCTTATCTCTAATCAAGCTTTTAGTCACTTGTCTCAACATCTCCTTCTTTATCTTGATTTCAATATTGGTTTGATAGCGCTTCTGTGATGTGCTTTGGGATATTTTTCTATATTCTAGGTGCTATATAAGTGCAAGTTATTGTATAGCAGTTATAAAATACATTGGGGAGATGAGCTAGAGTGAATAGACAAATTTGTTTGGAAAATCAATATCTGTAACAACCACAAGAACTGTATGGAAGCAATATCATAAAACATCATTTTCAAAATAAATCACATTTCTGTTTGCTTATTTAAATTTGGAGACACTTTAATTTTTCCCATTATTTAACCACAACACTCAGCCACTCTGCAGAATAAAACTGTCATGCGCTTCTTGGAAGGTTAATTCTATGCTACTTGCATATCAGTACTCATTTAAAACATTTTCAGAATGTTGTAGGATTTGAAGTACCCTTTAAATCAATGCCAAGAATTCAATAAATATGTTTTTTGTGTTAACGTTTATGTGCTACCACAGCAATTTTCCATTTGCTTTGCTGAAAATAGTAATCTTCATTCATTTTGTAATGCCAGGGTGTCAGAAAAATTCCAAGCCTTTGAACCGAGTCCATGTGTCAAACCTCTTTCATTTTCAGTTTAATAACAAACACGCTTTCATTATTGTATCCTTTTCTTTGTTTAGTGGGAAACAATTGCCTTCTACTAACTTTACGCTTCCAATACTGACAAGAATCGGCACAACCATAACAAGACTTTCATCTCAAGATATCAGTAATGTCATTGAGGTGGGAATAACCTCCTTAGCTATCACTGCAATATGATTAAAGCTACAAAAAGGGTGATATTTAAAATAATTGAGGTATAATTATATTTGACACAGTATAATTACATTAGTTCAAATAAAATACAGTACAACATTGTTCAGCAAATGCTATTGCATGGAAAATGTAGTCAGCCTCTAGTTAAAGAATGCCAAGCCAGCATATGTAGTATGTTGGTCAGCCCCTTCATCCACCTTTCAGTCTAGCCTTCACTCAATTGCTTTTTGGTATTTTAAGCTGCTTCACTTTATCACCTTCTTTGGTCTTGCCATGGATGACATGCTCCGAGACCTGTCCACCAATGGCCACTTTGAGGGGAATTTTAACCCCACCAAAAATGACTGACTGTAGGCTGGGTGGGCAGTGAATGTTTTAAAATTCTCAAAGCCAAACCCAATCCACCTTGAACCCACCAATCCCAGTTTTAACAGAGGTGGAAGGGGGATGCAGTTGACAGACAACTGGACCAGTGCCAGTAGACCCCAGTCAGAATTGGCCTTTTAATCCATGAGTCATACTGTCACAAAAGCAAGTTCAACATTAATTTTCCATCTTTTGTTCCAGGGAACGACCTGCTTGATTTAATTACTTTCCTTTTGTGGCATTGCTGAGGATTGAGGTAGCCTGGTCACTGTGGGGTCAGAGTCTATCATTCTATTGTATTGAGTTTTTAAGCAATTCTTTTCACCTAACAATTTGAAGATCAAATTTTTTAAAATCCCATTGTGTATTACTGATTTTTAATTCTAATTTTTTCATAACACTGTCAGCTAATTTATTCCGAAAATCTAGAAGATGCATCTCAATTCTCTACATATGCTCTGAATTTTGATGGTGGGGGGCAGGGGTGTGTTGCAAATTTTGAGGTGCAGGAGATCTAAGAAATTATGATGGTCATTTAATTTCTAAATCCACTATTACATTGTTTTCCTATGTCTTAATCGTTTGAGTCCCCAAATGTCAGTAAAATTATGTTTTTTAGGTGAAAAATATTAGTGCCGGTAGGCATTTTATTTTGAACCATGTGGCATTTTGAATCATTAGGTTTAGCATAGCTAGAATTTCATTATGCAATAGCTTGATTATTTAATTCAATTCTATTAAAAACATGAATTACAGAAAACTTTACTTACTTTTGACCGGGGGATGGTATGTAGAGAGGAAACTGCTTTTCTTGATTTATGTTAATAACCTAGACCTGGGTGTACAGGGCACAAGTTCAAAATTTAAAGATGTTGCAAGACTTGGAAGTATTGTGAACTGTGAGGAGGATAGTGATAGACATCAAGAGGATATAGACTGGCTGGTGGAATGGGCAGACATGTGGCAGATGAATTTTAATGTAGGGAAGTGTGAGGTGATACATTTTGATCAGAAGTATGAGGAAAGGTGACATAAAATAAAGGGTACAATTCTAAAGGAAATGAAGGAACAGAGAGTCCTGAGTGTATATGTGCAAATATCACTGAAGGTGAAAGGGAAGGATGTGAAGGTTTTAGAAAGGATGCAGGAAAGATTTACGAGAATGGTTCTGAAGACTAGAGACTTCAGTTATATGGATAGATTGGTGAAGCTGGGGCTGTTCTCCTTGGAGAAGAGAAGGTTGAGGGGAGATTTATTGGACGTGATCAAAATCTTGAGGGGTCTGGATAGCGTAAATGGGGAGAAATTGTTCCCATTAGTAAAAGGTCACAACCCTAAAGTGACTAACAAGAAAACTAGAGGAAAATCTTCTTTATGCAACAAATGGCTTGGATCTGGAATACACTGCCTGAGCATGTGGTGAAGACAGATTCAATTGCGGTTTTCAAAAGAGAGCTGGATAATTATCTGAAGAGAAAATATTTTATAGGGCTACATGGAAAAGCTTAAGGAATGGAGCTAGCTGAGTTACTATTGCAGAGAACTGAGACAGAGACAATGCTGAATGGCCTCCTTCTGTGCTGTAACCATTCTATAGTTCTAGTATGGATACATACAAAGAACTTGCTAAACACATGGGGCAGGACTTTGCTGTTGGTGAGTGGGGGCGGGTCCTGCTTGCCGACGCGTAAAATGACGCGGGATGACATCGGGCGGAACCCCCGACGTCATCCCGCCCCATTTAAATTTTCAGCAAGGCGGGGGTGCAGCAAAATCAGCTGCGGGACCGCCAACCTGTCAGTGGCCAATTGAGGCCATTGACAGGATCAATTAAGCAATTAAAGGACCTGCCCGTCCAACCTTAAGGCTGGCGGGCAGGCCAGGAGTCCCGGTGGGAACCAGAAAAAACATGAAACCACATCCAGTGGAGGGGATGAGGTTTCATGTAGGGTTTTAAAAATTGCAATAAAGTTGTTATGGAAATTATGAACATATCCCAACTCATGTGACATCGTCACAAGAGGGGACAGGTAAGGGAATTCCTTTTTCTTCAATTTTTAATATTTTTAAAAGTCGAGGCAATCTCCCTGAGGCTGCACTTAGCGTCAGAGCTTTGAGTGTGCTCTTTTGCACGCATGCACAAAAGATCGCACTCTCAATTTTAGGAATTCCCAACCCCCCCCCACCCGCACAGGCAGCACATAGCACTTCTGTGCGGACCTCACGCTGGGCGGGCCTTAATTGGCCCGCCCATGTAAAATGGTGGTGCGGCCCCGACTGATGGCGGTGATCGGCTCCATGCCTACCCGATTGAGTCAGCCCCGCCTGACGAACGGAAAATTCAGCCCATGAGGAAGAAAGAAGCTGAAGGTTACCCTGATAGTGTGACCAAGAAGGGTGGAAAGAGGATTGTGTGGAACATAAACACCAGCATAGATGAGGTGAGGCAAATGGCCTGTTTCTGTGATGCTGCCATGTAAAGCTACCAGGAGGGAATACAAACACTGTACTGGGTTTCACATCCTCAAGCCATCACAACCAGGAATTAATGTTCAGATGGCAAATGCAGCAGGAAGTTTGGGGATATTGATGCTGCTTTAGATCCCAGGAACATTGAGCTTCAAAGACCATGAAAGGCCTGTTTATGAGAAAGCTGCGAACAGGGAGTTGTAAGGTCTGTAATTTTTTTACAGTCAGGGATCTGTACAAGAGGGTTATTGCTGTTGCTGCTCCTGCACAGTGACTCAGAAATATTCAGCCGCAGCTGTGTGAGACCCTGCATCCTGGGCGTGACCTTCACTCTGCCACCTCTTAACCTCTCCAGGCTCCAGATTCACAGCCTTACCACGAGTTCCAGACACCTATCATCCGGCCTGAACTCACACCCATGTGCCCACATAATAATGCAGGTAGGAATCACTCCACCTTCTCCATGCACTGGCCACCTCTGCATCACAAGTCACAAAGTCACATTTGGTTGCAAGAGGGTTTTCCTCCAGTTCTGATTGTTGGCATCAATGAACCAAATCCCCTGCATGTGTTACTCCTGGAAACAAATAGCTTCAATATTGGAGGCAGTGTGGATTAAAATCAACACCAACCTTAAAGATTGAAAAATCAGACAATTATTGGAGTGGAAAGAAATAAATCAGTGGAAAGAAAAATGAAGTGGGCATATAAGATCATATGAAATAGGAGCAAGAGTAGGCCATGTGGCACATGGAGCCTGCTTTGCCATTCAATAAGATCATGCCTGATCTGGTTGTGACCTCAACTCCATTTCTTGCCTGCCACTACCCCACCACCCCACCCCGCATGACCCTAGGCTCCTTTGCCGTTTAAAAATCTGTCTAACTCAGCCTTGAATATACTCAATGACCCAGACTCCACTACTCTCTGTGAAAGAGAACTACAAACTCTAATGACCCTCAGACATGAAATTCCTCCTCATCTCCGTCTTAAATGGGAAACCCCTATATTTAAACTGTGCCCCCTAGTTCTACATTGCCCTACAAAAGGAAACATCCTCCCACCATCCAGCCTGGGAAATAGGCAAAAGAGGCATACGCCCTAACCCTAACACTCAGTCAACCCTAACTGCCAAGTGGGGGGCTTGTGGTGCCAAGTGCCACCACCTTCTCAAGGGCAATTAGGGCAATAAATTCTGGAATAAAAATAGAAAGTGCTGGAAAAGCTCAGCAGTTCTGGCAGCATCTATGGAGACAGAAACAGAGTTAACGTTTCAAGTCCACTAAGGCTCTTCTTTGGAATAAATGCTGGCCTTGCCACCGACGCCCACATCCCATGAAAGAATAAATAACTCTAAGGCCACATTGAGAGGACTGGGTTTTAGTCGCCACATTATAGAAATGTTGTTAAATATTATATATGATTATATATATAAAACTATATATAGATTATTAAAGTTAATAAATGCTAAGAAAGCACTGTGGGGCCGCAGTGAGTGCATCAGGCAGCTTTGGCTGCCACATCATTGGAACGTTATTAACTATTATATATGACTATATATCATAATTATATATATGTATATAACAATATAAATGTTATTAAAGTTATTAAACTCTAAGAAAACACTGTGAGAACGCATTGAGAGGATTGGTCACAGTTTTGGCTGCCATATGATACAAAGGTTATTAAATTTTTAAAAATTCATTTTAAGGGATGTGGGCATCGCTGGCTAGGCCAATGTTTATTGCCCATCCCTAATTGCCCCTGAGAAGATGGTGGTGAGCTGCCTTTTTGAATTGCTGCAGTCCAGGTGCTGTAGGTATATCCACAGTGCTGTTAGGGAGGCAGTTCCAGGATTTTGATCTAGTGACAGTAAAGGAACAGCAATATATTTCCAAATCAGGATAGTGAGTGGCTTGGAAGGGGGCTCACTGCCTGACACTCATGTGGTGCAAATGTTACTTGCCACTTGTCAGCCCAAACCTGGATATTGTCCAGGTCTTTTGCATTTGGACAGAGACTGTTTCAGTATCTAAAGAGTGGTGAATGGGCTGAACATTGTGTAATCATCAGCAAACATCCCCACTTCTGACCTTATGATAGGAGGAAGGTCATCGATGAAGCAGCTGAAGATGGTTAGGCTGAGGACACTGCCCTGAGGGTGTCCTGGAGCTGAGATGATTGACCTCCAACAACCAGAACTATCTTCTTTAGTGCTAGGAATGACTCCAACCAGTGGAGAGTTTCCCCCTGGTTCTCATTGACTTCAGTTTTGCTAGGGCTCCTTGATGCCACACTCGGTCAAATGCTGCCTTGATGTCAAGGCAGTCACTCTCACCTCAACTCTGGAGTTCAGCTCTTTTGTCCAATTTTGAACCAAGGCTGTAATTAGGTCAGGAGCTGAGTGTCCCTGGCGGAACCCAAACTGAACACCAATGAGCAGGTTATTGCGAAGCAAATGCCGCTTGATAGCACTGTCCATTACTTTCCTGATGATCGAGAAATATTATATATAATGATATAAGGATCATGTCAATCACTATTGAAAGGTGATTAAAGGTTGTGTATATTGAGCTGACACCCATCCTCAGGGTTGTCAGGTGACTGACTCCAGGTGGTAGCTCCTTGATCAGGTTATTGGGAGCGGTGATGGAGTTTAGGAGGGAAAGGCCAGGCTAGAAGATGTCCTCGGGCAGGACCTGCAGATGGTTCCTGGACACATTGAGGCAGAGGCAGCGGCTAAGGCTGGGAGTGGGGTAACTGGCTCAGGTGGTTAGCATTCATGCCCAGGCTGTTGAGTGATTCCAGAAGGCCTAGGCTGTCGGGTAGGGAGTGGAGCTCATTCCCAGACATATCGAGGATCTGCAGGGCCTGCAAGTGGCCAGCTTGGCGGGGAGGCCGACCAGCTGGTTTGACCTGAGCTCCAGGCTCCAGAGCCGACTCAGGCTGCACAGCTCAGGCAGCAGCTGCTGCCAGCCAACCCCCAGCTCCAGGTGATTGAGTGGTGGCTGCTGGTACAGCCTGAGATCCAGGCTGCTCTATGGACCTACACCTCTGCCTCCAGACCACGCAGCACCAGCTCCCATCGCTGCTCGGACAGGGCCAGCCAGACCTCCAGCCAGATCACCCCGGCAACCACCACCATCATAACCAAATATGGAGCAGCAGAACGATGGCCATTGAGCAAAGGGCAGTTCACCACAAAGCAGTGAATATTAAAGCCTTTAAATATAAGGTGCCAGAGCAACCTGGTGAATTCTGGTGCATTCCGGCAGCACTGCTCCCCTCATGGGGGATGGGGATTTTAACCTTGCCTGTCTGGTGCAACTTATAAATGGCCCTTAACCAAACCAATCCAGCTAACTTCTCGCAAATAATTTGGTCTTCAGAACAGGGGAGAAAAATACTTGCCAAAAGTCTGAGGGCTCCTTCTTTAAACATGCAGCGTTTTCGTGACATAACTGGATTCCAACTACAATACTAATTATAGACTTTCAGGACAGTGCAGCAGGAAGAGGAGCTAGTGCCAGAAGTGAGCCAAAAATGTAATTGGATTTTTGAAAAAAAACTTCTCTTGTGGGGTCAGGAGAAACAGGAATGCTCTGCTGGGTTCAGGTCTCCCCCATCCCAGGGTACCGTTCTCCCACCCAGAAACTCCCTTCCTACCTATTACCCGAATATTGGGGACCACTCCTTTGGGTGCCCAATGACATCTACTGCCAGATCCAGGTGGAAGACTGACATTGCTGAGATCTTAACAGGTTATCATCTGCCTCAGACCACAGCTGTACAACTCCAGCCCCGAGTTAAAAATGGGAGCTCTCATGCTTTGGTTGTGTTACAGTTTCATTAAAGAAGGAAAAAAGGGGGAATTGCATTGATAGAATTCCTGTCACAACCTGAAAGCACTTTACAGCCAATAAAACTACTATGAAATATGGGCACTACTGTAATTTAGGAAATATATTCGTCGTGTGTGCTTCAAGTTTAAAGTAAATTAAATATCTTTCATGTGTAAACCAGAGACTGCATGACTAGAAAGTCAACTGATTTAATGCAAAAAACATGAGCTATTCCACGTTTAAATTTATTTTAAAAAACACTCTTTTCAAGGACTATTTGGTACAATGTTGATGTTGTTTTGAACTCACATCATTTCAATTCTATTCAACGTCACATTAAAATGCAAACATTACAGCATTCAGTGATTTATATCTTCCTAAAGATGCTCATTTGGACTCTCTGGAACTCTCGCTCACACCTGTCTGCTTCTCTACTTCTCTCTCTGCTTTTTAAAAGTCTTCTTAAGGCCCAGTTTTACTGTCAGGGCTTCAGTCACCTCTTCAAATTTACTGTTCGGAGTCTGATCCTTTAAAAAAAATCCTTTGCGAAATGCTTTGAGACATTTTCCTGTTATACATGCACTATATAATTTCAAGCTTTGATACTACTGTCACTGCAGTTTCACAGGCAGATCATTAATAGGGCACATCATAACAAAGTTTAGGAAGCATTATTTTCATTTCTAACACATGGTAGAATGATCTGAACTGCATCACCATGACAATTCCTTTGATTGATTTTCTTGCACCTCAAGCACAACTTTAAAAAGGTGTCAAAGATATTTTTGTGGGTGAACTGCCTTTTAAAAATATAAACATTTTGCTAATTTCCTCTCAGAATAGAAAACTATGTGCTTTTCTGGTATTAAATTCTGCTAACATGTCTGGGCACAGAGCTCAGGTAATTCGGTTAAAACTCCTGACAGCAACATTGCTATGGCCCATTGCACTTCCATGTAAACTCATTAAATGTATAGGTGACATCAAATAAACAGATGTTTAAGTGACAGAATTTTTTACAACATATTTATTTGGGAATGACTTGGTAAAACAATTAACATGGGTAATTGCCCAAGAAAATTACTTAATTTGCATTAAAGTAAACGAGTCACTGATATTCACTAGCTCTTGCTTGAATTTTTTTTAGCAAAATGATCACAAGTCAAGATGAATTTGAAAACATGACTCAGTGTCCAGGAGGTAGATTTTAATTATCGGGCGGCTGGATTGGGTTACTGGTCTGCCAATAATACTGACTACAGGGCTAGACCCAATCAGAATTTAGCCAGCACATTGCTGATGGAAAGCAAATGACCCCAGAGATGCCCAGCTGGTTCCTCCTAGTCCACAATATTAAAGACTATCAGTTCCTCTAGAACTGGATTGCCAGCCAATACCAGTGGAGCCTATAGAGAGAACATTCCAGCCATCAGTGTCCGAAAATGGCAAATAGGGCTCTACATACAGCATAGGATGTTAACTTACATTTCAACTAGGCCTGCAGTTTAACTCAGAAGGGACTCCAGCCATTCAGTGATAGGCCCGAGAGAAGATTGTGGTGGCTACGATGAAGGCAGGAAGAGGGCAGTAAGTCTTTCCTCACCGTTTTCAGACTACTATGGCTTTTCCACTGTGCAGAAAGCCTCAAAATCTACCCCCAAGTGTCAACTCACAAGTTTTTAACGAAGCCAATGATAACTCTGACTGCAGTTAAGTCTTGTACCTTTCATCAATCACTTTATTCCTCAACCTGAGTGGAATTTTCTGCAGATGATCTTTTCTGGAGACTCATTCATCTTCACCACATCAAAACACAATAACTGCCATGAAGAAATATTTCAGACTTTTTATTCATGTAAGAAACTTGAGTGAAGGCTCAATACTGGAAATGCAGTGCACGAGAATGAAAAACAGAGGTTAAGCAATGCAAACATGAGCTTTAAAGCCAGTAGGCTGCATGAAGCCAGGAAATCTATAGGAGAGTAAAGAGCTTCACAGGACTGAAAACAAATCAATTACAGCACGAGATTCATGATTTCATTACAAGTGAAGATGCAGTGAGGAGGAAGAGCGTGTAAGATAACATCTGGGTACAATATTGTGACATAATTTTCTGTAAAGGTATACACAAAATCAAATGTATGCTGAGTCTACAGTTTCTTGCCTTTCTTCATACTAGCATTTTGAATGTCTCTGAGCCTGGCTGGAATCCCATAAAAATGATACCCAGAACAAAATTGGTAAATTAAAATGTTTTATAAGAACAGTGAAAAACTAGATCAAATTAATTTAAAACTACTGATCAAAAATAAAAGCTGATGTAGAACTCTGAAACAACTGCCTGAAAGACCCATTGCATTCCACTTTATGCAGAGACCTGGAGGTTAAGAAGTTCAACCCTCTGACACTTTAACACTTTCATTTCAGCAAGCAGCTCCATTTTGAATATCTCTTATATTTTTGCCTTTTCTACCCCACTCATCATTATTCACAACATTTGACGAGGGAGTTCTTTTGGCTTATATCCTTTTTTCCTACTTTGGAAGTGCGCTTAATTTACATTATCCATAATATTTAATATTAATATACGTTGGTAGCTTCATTGGTGCCTGCTAACTCAAATTAGAAGGTTGTGGGTTCAAATGCCATTTCAAGACTTGAACACAGTGGGCAGAATTGTCCCAGATTTGCACTAAGTGCAGTAATGGGCAGGTAAAACAACATTTTACCTGCCGGCTGTGATGACGGGTTTTCATGCCGTATTGTCCCAAGCTCACCATGTTACTTATACGTTGCCGGCAAACCTGCCGTTTCAATAGCGGGTGGGGTCCGATTCGGCTGCAATGCTGTCGTCACGCCAGGCACCACATTTAAAGTACAGCCACATTCAGTGCTTCCAGCCCAGGACTGCAGCAAAGAAGACATGGCCCCAAAAGGCAAGAAGCCTCACGCGCCTTTTGGATGCCATGGAGGCCCGCTGTGATGTCCTCTACCCCTGCTCTGGCTGCAGGAGGGGCAGCTACATTACCACTCCGGCTTGGTGGGCAATGGCAGCGGTGATCAGTGCCAATGCTGCACAGAAGAGGTTGGCTATCCGATGTAGATAGAGGATGAATGATCTCATCCGTGCAGCCAGGGTATGGTGACCATCTCATCACTCTAAACTCACAGACTCAAGCTCATCACACATTCACTGGCATCTCACTCACTGTCAGCACAAGGGACATCACCCATTCTTGTTCACATACCCTCACATGTCCATCTGGCCTCATCTCCTCTGGAGACTGCCTCCTCAGCCCTCACTATCTTGAGGCCACTTGCACAGATCAACATGTGCCCCCACACACAGCCTGGGTTACTCTCCTTCCCCAGTACAGCCCTCACCCTGCAGCCTCTTCCCTTGCCTGAGGTCACTTCTCCTCCTTCCCCAATCAAGACCTTGCCCTGCAGCCACTGAAAAGCCACCCACATGTGGCTGATCTGATAGGTAGAGACCCACCTGTGAGCCCCCCTAAAAGTGATGTGGTGTTGCCTGTGAAGCCTGGCACTGATGACTGCGAGTGCGGATCAAAGCAAGGTAGGAAAACAAACCTTGAAGTCCCAAGCGAAGTGCAGCCCATCAGCTGCACACTGTTGTGAAACACGTTGGCAAGTTTTCCCGACGATGTGGGTGGATGATCCATTGTGGGGGGATGATTTCAGTGGGCAGGCTTTATAATGATATGCTGATGTATTACAATGAGGTTCCCGATGTCTGATGGCCAGGAATGTGACCCGCCATCGGTGGGCGGAGTGGATGATCGCAAACTAGTTTCATGACATCGTGAAACCGATTTTTGGCTTTCTCGCAATATTGTCCGCTCATGCCACTGAACATGCCCAATGCTGACAGGCATGGAAAATCCCGGCCAATGTTTTTTCTGCTGGGACTACTGACCGCAGCATGCAAATACTGTGTGGGGATGGGGTGCTCAGGTTCTTGGCCCACTTCCCTGTCTGTCCCTGTTCCTGCAACTTCCTCGGCCCCCTGGGGCTCTGGGGAGGCCCCAGAGTCCCCTGATGGATGGTCTTGGAGTGGCCTCCTCTCCATCCAATTAAGTCCTTGGGCTTGGTTGAAGCCTTCAGTGGGAGATTAATGGCGCCTTTGGGGCCTTCCACTTTTTGATGTGGCTTCCTTCATGTCAGGTCTTGCTGCAGCACTGCCCAGATTTTGCTCAGACGAAAGACTTGCTACTAGGAATTACATCATGAGTACAACATGACCCTGACCAGGGATTAGGGCATTGAGTGGGAAGTGGGAATTCCAGTCCATTAACTAGATTGACACTTCAGTGCAGAATTGGGACAGCAGGATATTTGTCAAAAGTGCCATCGTTTGGATCAGATGTTAAGCCTTGGCCTCATTGCTCAGATGGTTGTAAAAGATCCTATGGCACAAGTTAAAGAAGAGTGGGGAGTTGTCTTGGCTCTCGTTCCTGATCAAAAAATAATCAACTAGTCATAAATGCCATTGCTGTTTCTGGAATCTTCCTTTGCGCAAATTGGCTGCTGCATTTGTCTATAATACAGCTAAAAAATAATCCTTTAGATATAAAGTGCTTTGGGAACGTCCTGAAGAGAGGTGCTATGTGCATCCAAAACCAAAAGAAATAGTATGTAAATATTTATAGACTATTATCACACATTGTTAATTTTAATATTCTCCCCCGTTCATTAATATACACATAATAAAACAGGATTTAAATTTAAAAAAAAATGTTGTCTGTTTCCTGATCTGCACCTGGAGCACAAATACTTTAATAGTAATAGATAATTACCTAAAGCAATTTAAAGTACCATATGCAAAGCTTGGTATTAGAATGGGAAATACTATACACTTCCCACTGTGTTACTGTATTTACGGTAGCTCAAGTAATCCCGACTTTGATTGGTGAGGAAGGTATTCTGTCTGTTGATGATTTTTCTTTGTCAGGGTTGGATTGATCAAACTTCAAGGTTTTCTTGAAAGCTTTGCTCTGAATTCCTTTCTGAATAACCTTGCCTTTTGTTATATACTTTTTTTTCAGTTCTCTATATTCTGGTAATATCTGTCTTTGTAATCTTATTGGTGCTTTTTGTCTACAATGTATTTTCTTAAGTGTAAAAATTGTTTTGTGTTTACAGGGATCATTTGTATTATTGAATACAATCTAATATTTGTTGAACAGCATGAACTGATGAATATTTTATCATGTAAGATGAGGGATGAGTCCCTTTATTTGTATTTAATGCTTTCTTTATATTTGGTATGAAAGTTATACAATCTCAGATCTCTCCTTATGTCCAGGTTCCTTTGTGTTTTGAGCAGAGAGCTTGCTTGCTGAGTTTTAAATGTTATAAATACATAGAGCAACATTTTCCCCTGTTGGGGGGGGGGTAGTGTGGGAGCGGGCGAGTTCCCGATCAGGTCCCCCAGTTGGGGTGCGCCGCCATTTTACATGGGCGCGCCAATTAAGGCCCGTCCAGCGTGACATCCGCCCAGAAGCGCTGTGCGCTCACTGTGCAGGTGGGGGGAGTGGTATCCCTGAACCGGGAACAAAGTGCCACCTCAGAGAGATCGCTGGAAGTTTTAAAAATTTGTGGAAGTGTGGGAAAAAAAATTCCTGACATGTCCCCTCATGTGCCACTGTCACATGAACTGGGACATGTCAACAACTTTTATTTCAACATAAACATTTTAAAACCCTCATGAAACCTCACCCACCCGTGGATGAGGTTTCATGTTTTTTCTGAAGGCCGCCTGGCCTCCTCGCCTGCCTGCCAACCTTAAAGTTGGACGGGTAGGCCCTTTAATTAGCTTAATTACTTTTTTAAAGGCCTTAAGTGGCCGTTGACAGTTTGGCGAGTCAGCTGCGCGCCCGCCGAAGTGAAAATCTAAAGGACGCAGGGTGATTCGGACACACGCCCACTGCCACCCTGCATCATTTTACGTGTCGGCAAGCGGGGTGGGGGGGGTGGAGGGGGCCCAAAGAAGCAGCCCATGGGTTTGATGAGTTAATCTTGCTTAATCTTAATGTTTTTTTTTACAGCATATTGTCAGACAGCTGCTGATGAATTTATGAGTAGCTTATTTTTCTTTCTGCTGAGCACATATTGTAATTCTTTTTATGAAATATTTCAAGGTTACATTCTTCCACATAATTCCTCAATTCCGTAGCAGTAGTAGTCTGCTGTTGCTATGGCTTTCTTTCCCTAGTGCTCTATTTTTTTATTCATTCATGGGATGTGGTCTTCGCTGGCTGGGCCAGCATTTTTGCCCATCCCTAATTGTCCTTGAGAAGTTGGTAGTAGTGAGTTGCCTTCTTGAACCACTGCAGCCCATGTGGTGCAGGTACACCCACAATGCTGTGAGGAAGAGAGTTCCTGTATTTTGATCCAGCGACAGTGAAGGAACTATGATATATTTCATAGTCAGGATGGTGAGTGACTTGGAGGGGAATTTCCGAATGATGGTGTTCCCATGTATCTGCTGCCCTTGTCCTTCAAGATGGTTGCGGTCGTGGGTTTGGCTGGTGCTGTCAAAGGAGCCTTGGTGAGTTCCTGCAGTGCATCTTGTAGATGGTACACATTGCTGCCACTGCTGCCCTCAGTGGTGGAGGAAGTGAATGTTTGTGGATGTGGTTCCAATCAAGCGGGCTGCTTTTACCTGGGTGGTGTCAAACCTCTCGAGTGTTGTTGGAACTGCACTCCTCCAGGCAAGTGGGGAGTATTCCATCACACTCCTGACTTGTGCCTTGTAGATGATGGAGAGGCTTTGGGGAGTCAGTCGGTGACTTACTGACCACAGGATTCCTAGCCTCTGATCTGCTCTTGTAGCCACAGTATTTATATGGCATGTCCAGTTAAGTTTCTGGCTAATGATAACCCCCAGGATGTTGATATTGGGGGATTGAGCAATGGTAATGCCATTAACATTAAGGGGTGATGGTTAGGTTCTCTCTTGTTGGAAATGGTCATTGCCTGGCACTCCTGCTTTTTTTTTTCTTCATTCATGGGCTACGAGCTTTGCTGGCTAGGCCAGCATTTATTGTCCATCCCTAGCTGAAGGGACAGTGATATATTTCCAACTCAGGATGGCTAGTGACTTGGAGGGGAACTTCCAGGTGGTGGTGTTCCCATCTATCTGCTACCCTTGTCTTTCTAGGTGGTAGTGGCTGTGGGTTTGAAGGTACTGTCAAAAAAGTCTTGATGAATTCCTGCGGTGCATTGTGTGGTGCGAATGTTACTTGCCGCTTGTCAGCCTGGATATTGTCCAGGTCTTGCTGCATTTGGATGTGGACTGCTTCAGCATCTGAGGAGTCATGAATGGTGAACATTGATGATTGCACATTGAACATCCCCACTTCTGATCTCATAATGGAAGGAAGGTCATTGAAGCAGCTGAAGATGGTTGGGCCTAGGACACTACCCTGAGGAACTCCTGCACTGATGCCTTGGAACTGAGATGATTGACCTCCAACAACTACAACCATCTTCTTTTGTGCTAGGTATGACCTCAGCCAGCAGAGAGCTTTCCCCCTGATTCCCATTGACTCTAGTTTTGCTAGGGCTCCTTGATGCCACATTCCGTTAAATGCTGCCTTGATGTCAAGGACAGTCACTCTCACCTTGCCTCTGGAGTTCAGCTCTTTTGTCCATGTTTGAACCGAAGATGTAATGAGGTCAGGAACTAAATGGCCCTTGTGGAACCCAAACTGAACTTCAGTGAACAGGTTACTGCTAAGCAAGTGCCACTTGATAGCACTGTTGATGACCCCTTCCATCACTTTACTGATGATGGAGAGTAGCTTGATGGGACAGTAATTGGCTGGGTTGGATTTGTTCTGCATTTTGTGTACATGACATACCTGGGCAATTTTCCACATTGCCGGGTAGACGCAAATGTTGTAGCTGCACTGGAATAGCTTGGCTAGGGGCGCAGCAAGTTCTGGAGCACAAGTTTTCAGTACTATTGCCAGAATATTGCCAGGGCCCATGGCCTTTGCAGTATCCAGTGCCTTCAGCCATTTCTTGATATCATGTGGAGTGAATCAAATTGGCTGAAAACTGGCATCTGTGATGCTGAGGACCTCCGGCGGAGGCCGAGATGGATCATCCACTTGGCACTTCTGGGTGAATCTTGTTGCAAATGTTTCAGCCTTATCATTTGCACTGATGTGCTGAGCTCCCTATTATTGAGGATGGGGATATTTGTGGAGCCTTCCCCTCCAGCAAGTTGTTTAATTGTCCACCCCCATTCATGACTGGTTGTGGCAGGACTGCCGAACTTAGATCTGATCCATTGGTTGTGGAACCACTTAGTTCTGTCTATCACTTGTTGCTTATGTTGATTTGGCACGCAAGTAGTCCTGTGCTGTAGTTTCACCAGGTTGACACCTCATTTTTAGATTCTGCTCCTGCACTCTGCATTGAACCAGGGTTGATCCCTGGTTTAGTGGTAATGGTAAAGTAGGGGATATGCTGGGCCATGAGGTTACAGGTTGTGGTTGAGTACAATTCTGCTGCTCCTCATGGCCCACAGTGCCTCATGGTTGTCCAGCCTTGAGTTCCTAAATCTGTTTGAAATCTATCCCATGTAGCATGGTGGCAGTGCCACACAACACAAAGGATGGTATCCTCAATGTGAAGACAGGTCTTTGTCTCCACAAGGACTGTGCAGTGGTCACTCCTATCGATATTGTCATGGACAGATGCATCTGCGGCAGGCAGGTTGGTGAGGATGAGGTCAAGTATATTTTCCCTCTAGTTGGTTCTCTCACCACCTGCCACAAATCCAGCACATTCTGTGCCCTTGCCACTCCAGTGCTTCTTCCAAGTGGTGTTCAAAATGGAGGAGTACTGATTCATCAGCTGAGAGGGCAGGGGTATGGTATGTAGTAATCAGCAGGAGGTTTCTTTGCCTACGTTTGACCTGATGCCATGAAACTACATGAGGACCGGAGTTGATGCTGAGGACTTCCAGTACAACTCCCTCCCAACTGTATACCACTGTGCTGCCACCTCTGCTGGGTCTTTTTTTTATTCATTCACGGAATGTGGGCTTAGCTGGCTGGGCCAGCCTTTATTGCCCATCCCTAGTTGCCCTTGAGAAGGTGGTGGTGAGCTGCCTTCTTGAACCGTTGCTGTCCATGTGGTGTACAAACATCCACAGTGTTGTTAGGAAGGGAATTCCAGGATTTTGACCCAGTGACAGTGAAGGAATGGTGATATTTTTCCAAGTCAGGATGGTTAGTGACTGCTACCTTTGTTCTTCTAAATGGTAGTGGTCATGGGTTTGGAAGGTGAATTCCTGCAGTGCATTTTTTGATGGTTGTTAGGAAATAGAGATAGCTTAAGTAAGTTATGCTTGTACTTGTGGGCATTAGGAATGAGTTTTAGCTTTAAAGATTAAGCTTGATTTGTATTTCTGTATCTGTGTATTAAGAAAGGTCAAATGGAGTTTTAGTTTCCCTCTCAAAGGCCGTTTGTATTTCTAGTGAGACGTTCACAACCCCTATAAAGTGAAAGTAAGCACACAAAAGTAGGAAGAACAGTGCTGTTGCCTAGCAACAGGGGCCAGATAGGCAGATTCCTTCCATAGACAAACACACAGAAGAAGAAAAGACATTAGTTTGTTTTGGAAACTGTTTGAGTTCAGTTAGTTTGAAGCCAGCTCTGAAGCAGAAGCAGCCTAAAAGGGCACAGATAGCAAGTCCCAAGCTAAGAAAAACTCCAAAGGCAGGGGAGTGGAAGAAGAGAAAGTCCAAAGAAGACCTTCTAGTTAAAGGAAGGTCAGGAACCTGGGAAAGATACTGTTAAATGAAGTTAAGAGTGAGGGGCAGGGATAAAGGCTCCAAGCTTCAGATTTAAAGTGAGAACAGCTTGCAAGAAGCAAGAAGTTTCAAAGAGACAACTGAAGGTCTGTGGTCCTTTGCTATGGGCATGTGAAGCAGTGGTGTATTGTTAAGGCTGAGTTGGTGAGACAGAGAGTGCATGGAAGACAGCTCGAGTGCATGTGGTGACTCAGGGAAGAGGAACATCAGAAGGGGAGTTCGAAACCCTGGAGGTGAACCCTTGTGGAAGGCATCAAGGCGAAAATGTCAGTTTGGGAGAAGGTTCCAAAGCGAGGTCATGGAGAGTGGAGATTGGAATCCCTCATGTGAAAGGTGGAATTCAGTGAGGCTGATTGGCTCACTGTGTAACAAGTGTCTGGGGGGAATTGACGAGAGATCCATAGCATCTGGTTGAGGTGCCGTTTGTCACTTGGTTTCAGAGTGTGGTGTGTCCGACCACAGATCGCCATAGATTTTCATGGGCTGTGTACTTACTGTGAACATTAGAGTATAAGATAGCTTTTGTACCTAGTGTTATCCTTACAGATCTGTATATATCTGTAAAGGTATAGTTGTGTGTGAAGGAGCATTGTAATATAGTTCATCATTTTTTGTTGAATAAATATTTTGTTCTTTTGTTAAAAATTCATCAGCTGACTCCTATACCTCTGTTCTGTAGCTACTCTCCACATATCTAAACAAACAAAAATAAAAGTTGGAATCTATCAAGCTGGGTTCCACTCTGGGATCAGGCTTGTGTAGGGGTAACCTCAGCAGCAATCATAACAATGGTACACACTGCTACTATTGTGCATCAGCTATAGAGGGAGTGAGTGTTTGTGGATGTGGTGCCAATCAAGTGGGCTGCTTTGTCTTGGATGGTGTCAAGCTTCTTGAGTGTTGTAGGAGCTGCACTCATCCAGGCAAGTGTGGAGTGTTCCACCACACTCCTGACTTGTGCCTTGTAGATGTTGGACAGGTTTTGGGGTGTCAGGAGATGAGTTATTTGTTGCAGGATTTCTAACCTCTGACCTGCTCTTGTAGACAAAGTATTTATATGGCTCATCCAGTTCTGTTTCTGGTCAATGGTAACCCCCAACATGTTGATCATGGGGGATTTGGTGATGGTAATGCCACTGAACATTAAGGGGCAATGACTTAATTCTCTCTTGTTGGAGATGGTCATTGCCTGACACTTGTGTGGCATGAATGTTACTTGCCACTTGTCAGCTTAAGCATGGATATTGTCCAGGTCTTGCTGTATTTGAAGATGGACTGCTTCATTATCTGAGGAGTCGTGAATGGTGCTGAACACTGTACAATCATCAGCGAACATCCCCACTTCTAATCTTATGATGGAAGGAAGGTCATTGATGAAGCAGCTGAAGATGGTTGGGCTGAGGACACTACCCTGAGGAACTCCTGCAGTGAGGTCCTGGATCTGAGATGACTGACCTCCAACAGCCACAAACATCTTCCTTTGTGCTAGGTATAACTTCAACCAGCAGAGTTTTCAACCTGATTCCCACTGACTCCAGTTTTGCTGGGGTTCCTTGATGCCACAGTCGGTCAAATGCAGCCTTGATGTCAAGGGCAGTCACTTTCACCTCACCACGGGAGTTCAGCTCTTTTGTCCATGTATGAACTAAGGCTGTATTTAGGTCAGGAGCTGAATGTCCCTGGCAGAACCCAAATGGGGCATCAGTGAGTAGGTTATTGCTAAGCAAGTGCCACTTGATAGCCACTGTCATGCCAATGGGACAAGACATACCTAGGAATTGTAATAGCGGTGTCTGGGACATTATCTGTAATGTATGTTTCCGTGAGAATGGCTATGTCAGACTGTCGCTTGACTAGTTTATGAGATAGCTCTCCCAATTTTGGCACTAGACCCCATAAGTTAGTAAGGAGGACTTAGCAACGTCGACAGGGCTGAATTTGCCATTGTCATTTCCGGGTGGTCCTTCCAGTCCTATTCGTTCAGACGTTTTAGCAGATTGATACATCTGAGTGGCTTGCTAGGCCATTTCAGAGGGCATTTAAGAATCAACCACATTGCTGTGGGTCTGGAGTCACATGTAGGCCAGACCAGATAAGGACAGCAGATTTCCTTCCCTAAAAGGACATTAGTGAAGCAGGTGGGTTTTTACGACAATGGCTCATGGTCATCATTAGGCTTTTAATTCCAGATTTTTATTGAATTCAAATTTCACCATCTGCTGTGTTGGATTCGAACCTAAGTCCCCAGAGCATTATCCTGGGTCTCTGAATTGCTAGTCAGCGACAATACCACTACCCACCACCACCCTCACCCATCCACCCCCAGCACCCCTCCGTCTTCAGTCTTCACTTTGTGGGATATGGCATTTATCAATATTTCCAGCACAATTCAAACTCCCCATGAAGCATTAGCACCTCAGTTGTAGGACACTGGCAGTTAAAAAGGGATTAAAAATTCATGCCAATGAACTGATGGAGCAAAATATGAGCAGGTGAAATTTTGGAAGATCACAGCACCAAGACACATGATCAGAAAGATGTAAACTGACATTTAAGTGTTTTATAATTTATACTTTTGGCAATTTTTTGTTTATCAAGGTGAAGGATATCAGCGCTGTAGACTGGATTATTTTATCCTCACAAGCACCAGAGTCAGTATTAAGTAAAATTGAGCTGAGCACAGCCTGCTTAGATTCTCAGTAAAGCTTCTTGTGCATGTTCCAACAATGTTCTTTAACTTCAAACATGGAAGAATGTCTACTAAATTTTGACAAGGAATATGAATGGGGTTGGTTGGGTGGGGGCCTGTTCAGTTGAGTACCAAACGCTCCCCCAATGATCTGTTTGCTACCGGTCCACAGAATTCCATGTAGCAGGACAAGTTGTAGAGGGGGTGGGGGGGTTTCAGGAGGGTCTTGCGGCAGGGAAGGGGAGATGCCAAGCATTCCTGCTTCTCCTGGTCCTGCAAAGAACATATAAGAAACATACTTGTTTGGTCTTTTACTCACTGTCCATACCTCCCAGAAAATTCACAACAACTTCTTCACAGTTAAAGTTGAGCATTTTTGGGAGGGGTGTGGGGGGGAGGTGTGTGTTGGAATGGGGTAAGCATTGTCTGTGTTGAGGTGGGGATGAGCAATGTCATGGGTGCAGGAAGGCCATGAGCATTTTCAGGAAGGGGGTGAAGGGTGTCAGTATTGTGGAGGCTGTGGGGTGGTGGGGGGGAGGTGAACATTATCAGGGGCATAGGTGTTGAGCAGTTTCAGGATGGAGTGAGCAGTCAGAGGGCTGGTGAGCTGTGTCTGGGTAAGTATAGTATCAAGCCCAAGCCTTCAACAGTAAGGTGAGCGTGGAAAACATTTTTGGAGGCCTGGGCAGTGTAATCAGAGGTTTAAAATTCCTGGGAAATACTGCACAAGTCCATGGGTCAGGACTTCCTCAGGGTCCCAACACACAGCACCAGCGAAGGTCTCAACATTTGCTGCTGTTGCCATCAGTAGATGCAGGTCATTAGAACACTGCAGCAGGCAAAGAACAGAGAAGTCAGAGTGGGTGAAAGGTGGAAAATTGATTCATCATCATGGAGAAATTTAACAACATTATGTACTCAGTCACACTGCAAAAAATGCTAATCACTTTTCATAGTTATTATTTTGCACAACTGGTTAAAGTAAAACAAAAACAATTGACCAAAATTAACATGTAAACATTCATAAAATTTTTGTAGAGTAAAGGGTTAATGGTTATGTTAACTAGACAGTGATGTTAATGATGATGTAAGCATGAGACCAGGATCAAATGGCCAAGGGACTCCAAGGGAGCAAGATACAGAAAGTCTGTGTCCAAAGAACAATGTACTTATCACGTGGCCTTGGATGTAAATAGTTGTAAAAAGTAGTGTTAAGAGAAACTTAATTCTGACTATCGCCATATCACTCAGAGTAAGAGAGCCTTCATCCAGCCAGAAGACAACACAAGTAAAGGGCAATAGGCCAAACCAATTTGGATTTCTTCCTTTGGAGAAACATGTTTCCACCAAAATCACAGAACAAAGCTGAAATGGCTAGGCTTAAAATTAAACAGAATAATGGACAATGGTTCTGCTCCCCTGATGCTTAACCAGGCAGTGTCATGGCAAACTGTTGGGAGAGTACAGAATTAAAAACTGGATCAGAAAGCTTATTGCTTATTACTACATTAAAAACAGTAGTTGGATTTACATTGTTACTTTTCCTGTACTATTACGGAGTACCACTAATTTTCAGCAAAAGGAAACTGGAAGGTAATATTAAGATTAAGGGATATTAACCCTGAACAGATTGAATGGACACTGAAGGAACTGCTGTTGTTGCTCAGTGCTGCAATATTCTTACATGAAGGACATTTTCATGCCAAAAAAAAAATCAATATACCACTCCAAACACTCATGAAACTCTGATATGTAACTCAGTATCCTTCATAAGTTTTCAAAATTTCCCTCCTACAATTGAGGAAATACACAGGACCACAGAGTATTTTGACAATAAATGAAAAATGGTGCTACAAATTTTCTCTATCTCTCAGTTTCTGCATGTTCGTCCATCTGCTGGTGCCTTTCTGTCCCCAGTGATGAAAATAATTTCATAGAGAAAATTTCTTCATACTTTGTAGTATGATTGTGAAGGTCAAGAAATATCTGTGGAGTAAACGATTGTATGAAACAGGAATGTTACAAGTGCAGAAATGTATTGCTTTCTAAGTAGAAAGTAGGTATCATAAGAAAGACAATAAAAAAGGTTTGAAAGGCAGAGGGACACTGCACAGTACCTAAGGGTGTGATAAAGCTGCTGTGGGATGTAATATTCTGCATTCATCAATTGAATCATCTTTCAAAGATTAATCTTGCAATATTGTTACCATGTCTCTATATACAGATCCTTCATCAGTACCTGCATTGAGATTATGCAAAATAATTGCCAGTATAGTTGTTTATTATCGCTACAAGTGATGGCAAAACACAGAGGTCTCAAAATTCGATCAACAGGCACATGGATTGATACTTGACCATCCCGTGCCTAGTAATTTTAATGCAGGCCACATGCAAATTTGGTGCTGCCTGCTCATTTATATGATTGTAGCACTAAGCTACTGAATTGCTACAAGCTTGAGACAGGGGGGCTGCAAGATCTTGAGAGGCCACCAGGAGTGCAGCTACCTTATACTACTTAAAGCAGGATTGTCCAACCCGCAGCTCAAGGGCTACATACGGCCCCCGAGGCCCCGCCACGTGGTTCCCTGGAGCCAGTTTTCTAAATGCTGCTCAAACAGGTAAGTTGGAGTGGAAGATTCTTCTAGGAGCCTCTCCTCCAATTACAGGCCACTCCAATGATTGTTTGGAGTGGCCTGTGATTGGAGGAGCAGGGAACACCGACGGCCATGAGTTTGCTGCGGACACAAGGTTTTCTTTCAGGGAGGGAGGGGAGAGGAGAAAGAGTGCTATGGGCCCCAGGAAAGAAAGGCTGTCTGCGGTGGGCCCCAGGAAACACAGAATGTCTGCTAGGCCCAGGAATGAGATGCTATGGAACCCAGGGTCAGTGGGGTAAGGGGGTGGGGTGCATTTGGTGGGGAAGAGGTTGTCTGGTGTGTGAGAGTTTGAGCTTGTGTGTGTGAGACAGAGTGCGTGTGTGGTTGGGGGGGATGATTAGTGTGTGTGGGAGGGGCAAGTGAGAGTGTGTGTGACAGTGGGAGTGTGTGAGAGTGAGAGCGCGGGAGAGAGTGTGGGAGTGTGAGAGAGAGAGTGTAATGTGACAGGATTAAGTGATGACCTCAGTGGGAAGGCACACCTAGGTAACAGTGACCAAAGTACGATTGAATTTTACATCCAGTTTGAAATGGAAAAGAGTGGGTCTAAGACTAGTATTTTAAACTTAAATAAGGGTAACTATGTGGGCATGAAAGCTGAGCTAGCTGAAGTGAACTGGGATACTAGGCTAGGGAGTAGATCAATATAGAAGTAGTGGCAGACATTTAAGGGGATATTTCAGAACACTCAGAATAAGTATATTCCCACTATAAAGAAAAATTCTAAAGAGAGGACCCGTCATCCGTGGTTAACTAAAGAAGTTAGGGAAAGCATCAAACTTTAAAGGAGTAACATCTGCAGTGGATAAAGGGGAGCCTGTAGACATGCCGTACCTGGATTTTCAGAAGACATTTGATAAGGTGCCACATCAAAAGTTATTGTGGAAAATAAGAGTTCATGGTGTAGGGGGTAACATATTAGCATTGTTAGAAGATTGACTGGCTGGCACAGAACAGACAGAATGCATAAATAGGTCTTTTTCTGATTGGCAGGATATGACAAGTGAAGTTTTGCGGGGGTCTGTGCTGGGGCATCAACTTTTTACAATTTATATCAATGATTTAGATGAGGGGAGTGAAGGCATGACAGCTAAATTTGCAGATGACACAAAGATAGGTAGGAAAGTATGTTGTGAAGAGGACATAAGAAGGTACAAGGATATAGATAGGTTGAGTGAGTAGGCAAAGATCTGGCATATGGAATATAATGTAGGAAAATGTGAAGTTGTTCACTTTGGCAGGGAGAATAAAAAAAGCAGAGTATTACTTAAATGGAGAACGGCTGCAGAATTCTGGGGTGCAGAGGGATCTAGGTGTTCTAGTGCATGAGTCACTAAAAGTTAGCATGCAGTTACAGCAAGTAATTAAGAAGGCTAATGGAATGCTCTCCTTTATTAGGAGAGGAATTGAACATAAAAATAAGGATGTTAAGCTTCAGTTAAACTGGGCATTGGTGAGACCACATCTCGAATATTATGCGCAGTTTTGATCTCCTTATTTAAGGAAGGATGTAAATGAGTTGAAGGCAGTTCAGAGGAGGTTTACTAAATTGAATGAGTGGGTTGTCTTATGAGGAAAGGTTGACTGGGCTTGCTTCCACTGGAGTTAAGAAGAGTGAGGGGTGAAGTATATAAGATCCTGAATGGAATTGACAAGGTGGATGTGGAAAGAGTGTTTCCTCTTATGGGTGAGTCCAGAACTAGAGGGCACTGTTTCAAAATTAGGAGGTTTCCCTTAGAGGACAAAGTTGAGGAGGAATTTTTTCTCTCAATGATTATACAACTTTAGAATTCTCTGTCTCTGAAGGCGATGGAGACGACATCATTAAATATTTTTAAGGCAGAGGTAGATAGATTCTTGTTAGGCAAGAGGATTGAAGGTTATCAGAGGTAGATGAGAATGTGGAATTCAAAGCACAAACAGATCAGCCATGATCTTATTGAATAGCGAAGCAGGCTCAAGGGGCTAAATGGCCTATTCTGCTATTTCGCATGTTCATATGTTTGTATGTTTGAGTGTGGGAGTGTGAGAGAGAGTGTGTGGGAGCATGAGAGATTGTGCGGGTGGGACCAAGAGAGTGTGGGGGGGAAGTGAGGGAGGGTGTGTCTGCCTTACTCCCAGTCTCAGGTTTCTCACTCACTCTCACCACCACACATCAACACATACACACACCCACTCACACAGTGGGTGAGGGTGTGTGAGTGAGCACCCAGAGACTGGGAGTGAGCCTGGCACACATACTCTGAGCCTCTGGTCATTTATGTTAATTATTCTTTTTTTAAACTTAACAACTTATTGCTTTGACATGGATTTATTTTTGTTCAGCAAGTTGTTTCTTTTCTTAATATCACAACTCATTTTTGAAATTCAGTTTAATATTGTACCAAACCTTATCTTTCCAAAATCTGCTTATTGGCTCCTTGACTCAGAAGAAATGGAAATTGGCCCCCCCAAGCGAAAAGGTTGGACAAGACTGACTTAAAGCTAACATGCCCTGCCTAAAGGGGAGGTGCATTTTGATTGTAACATGCGCTGGAAGTTATTCTAGTGGTGGGTTTTCCCTGAAAAAAAGGACAAGAATGGTACAGTATGACAGGCAGCAGGTGCCAAACTGCTCTGACACAGCAATGGAAGCTTTAGTGCAGCAGTCAGACAGGAAGAGAGAGATTCTCTACCCACAGAGAACCAGACTCTACCCTCCAGAGAATGGAGCAGATAGCCATTGCGATCAATGACAGCAGTCTAGCTCTGTGGACCTGGATACAGTGCTGCAAGAAGTTCAATGATCTCACACAAGTGGTCAAGGTGAGCACATGCATGTTTGCCATATCCTTACAACTGCACCACCAACCTCAGCCACTGCTCATTGCACCACCCCACACCAATTACCAGATTATCAATGAAATGTCCCATTTGTCCATTGCCTCCCCCCACCGCTCGATCTTTGCACACTGGCTCCCCATCTGCAAATGCATCGGTTTAAAACCTTGATCCTCATTTGAAGATCCTTCCATGACCTCGGTTCACTCTTGTCTCTGAAACCTCCTCCAATCCTACATCATCCCTCACACACTTTGCTTTTCTCCCTGACATTTTGTGCAATGCCCTTCCCCTTCATCTCTCCATTAGCAGGACAGCCTTCTGCCATTTGGGATCTACTTCTGGAAGTGGCTCTCTAAATTTTCCACTTTCCTTTCCACCTTTAATAGCTTTCTAAAAATCAATTCCTTTCACCAAGTTTCCTATCATCCTTCATTATTTCTATCTTTGTTGGCACCCATTCCTCATATGCCTAACAGTAACATGTTCTTTATCTTCAGGCATTAAACAAATACACATCAAAGCTTCATCAGTGTGCCCTGGCCATCATTGAACCCTAAATAAATATTAGAGTGAAATTAACTGGTCATTCATCTTATCTGCCATTTGCAGGATCTTGCTGTACACAAACTGTCCATCTTTTTTGTCTACTATTTGAAATTTCCTTAGTGCATGTGAAGTTCTCTGGGAGATCCACAGGACAAATTCAGGCACTATATAATTGTGTGTCTTTTTCTTCTGATCATTGTTGCTAACTTGTGCTGTACTATGTGCTATTAAAAGCATAACACATAACTGTAGATAATTGTATGGAAATGTAAGTCTGGAAGGTATACTTTTTGGCTCCAATCATTTTAAAAGAGAGAGCAACATTGAGCCCCAGGAAAATAGGCTGCCAGCAAAGTAGCATATTTCTTGATTAAGAGAAACATAAGAAACAGCTTCATCTGTTGTAAACCCCAACATATTTCTGCTGTTTTGATTAAAAATCTATGCATTGTGAAGTAAACAAATGCTTAAAGTGAATCCTTTCTAATGTAAAAAAAAATAATTAACCTGGATTTTGCTGTCAGCAGTAAAGTGATAATGGTTGCTGGTGACATTGAAGAAAATTGTCCATAAAGATCCAGTGATCTCATCAAGAAAGGGGAAATATGAACATAGAGCAGGGGTAGGCAACTCAGCCCCTTGAGCCCACTCCGCCATGCAATGGCTGATCTGACTGTAACCTCAACTCCACATTCCCACCTACCCCGATAACCTTCCACCCGCCTTGCTTATCAAGAATTTACCCAGCTCTGCCTTAAAAATATTCAGAAACTCTGCTTCCACCACCTTTTGAGGAAGGGAGTTCCAAAGACTCTATCCTCAGAGAAAAAAACTTCTCATCTCTTTCCTAAATGGGTGACCCCTACTATTAGAGTCTCCCACAAGAAGAAACATCTTCTCAATATCCACCCTGTCCAGACCCTTCAGGATTTCATATGTTTCAATCAAGTCGCCTCTTACTCTTCAAAACTCCAGCTGACACAAGCCGAGCCTATCTAACCTTTCCTCATAAGACAACCCACTCAATCCTGGTATTAGTTTAGTAAACCTTCTCTGAATTTCTTCCAACATATTTATACCCTTCCTTAAATAAAGAGACCAATACTGTACACAGTATTCCAGATGTGGTCTTACCAATGCCCTGTACAACTGAAGCATAACCCCCCACTTTTGTAATCAATTCCCTTGCAATAAATGATAACATTCTATTAGCTTTCCTAACTACTTGCTGTACCTGCATACTAGCCTTTTGGGATTCATGCACTAGGGCACCTAGATCCCTCTGCAGCTCATAGCTCTTTAATCTCTCGCCATTTAGATAATATGCTTTTTTAAATTTGCCCTGCCAAAATGGACAATTTCATACTTTCCCACATTATACCCCATTTGCCAGGTCTTTGTCCACTCATGTACCCATCTATATATCCTTTTGTAGCCTCCTTGCGTCCTCTTCATATCTTACTATCCCATCTATCTTTGAGCCATCAGCAAATTTAGCAACAACACCTTTAGTCCCTCCATCCAAGTCATTTATATAAATTGTAAAAAGTTGGGGCCCGAGCAATGATCCCTGTGGCACACCATTTGTTACATTTGCCAACCAGAAAAAGATTCATTTCTGCCTACCCTCTATTTCCTGTTAGCTAGCCAATCTTCTATCCATGCCAATATCTAACTCACTACACCATGAGCACACAGATCTCCTTGAGGCAAACTGCTGCCTCAGGAAGATTAGCTCATGTTTCAAAAATTGAATAAAGATGAGAAAAAAATTTACTGACATGCCCCCTCATGTGACACTGTTACATGAGTTGGGACATATCAATTTCTTTTATTTAGACATTTCATACAAATTTTAATACTGTCATGAAACCTCCCATGGGTGAGGTTTCATGTTTTTTCTGAAGGCCACCTGGGCTTTTCGCCTGCCACCAACCTTAAGGTTGGGTGGGCAATTCCATTGATCAGTTTAATTACTTTTTTAATGGCCTTAATAGGCCTTTGACAGTTTGGCGGGCGCGCAGCATCATTTTACGCATTGGCGAGCAGGCCCTGCCCCCCCACTCACCGATCGGAAGATGCAGCCCTTTGATTTGCGTTCTTAGTTCATCTGTTTTGTTCCAAATGCTACACACATTCAGATACAGAGCCCTTAGTTTTGTTCTTTTATTATTTTTGTAACCTATGGCCTTATCTGCTGATTTACTCTTGGGTTTGTACTCCCCATACCTTCCTGTCACAGTCTGTTTATTATTTCTCACATTAATACCTTTCTCTCCTGTCTTTTCTCTGCTCTATCGCACCTTCCTGAATTTGATCCCTTGCCTCCACTATTTAATTTAAAACCTCCTCTACTGCCTTAGAACATTGGTCCCTGCACAGCTTCTGTATTGACTGTACTGTTCCCCAGTACTGGTGCCAGTGCCCTATAAAACAGAACCCACAACTCCCACACCAGTCTTTGAGCCATATATTCATCTCTCTAATTTTATATACCCTATGCTAATTTTCATGTGGCTCAGGTAACAATCCAGAGATTATCACTTTTGAGGTTCTGTTTTTTTTAATTTAGTGCCTAGCTCCTCAAACTCGCTTATGCAGACCCTCTTTCCTAGTTCCTACATGGACCACGACAACTGGATCCTCCCCCTCCAAATTCCTCTCCAGCCCAGACCCTGGCACTGGGTAGACAAAACCACTGTCTGGACTCTTGCTCTATGCTGCAGAGAAGAATGTCAATCCCCCTCACTATATTGTTTCCCAATATCATTACATTCCTTTTTGTTCCCCCCACTTGAATGGCTTCTTGTATCACAGTGCCATGGTTGGTTTTCTAATCCACCCTGCAGGCCCCACTCTCATCCAAACAAACTGAGAGGACCTTAAATCTAACAGACAATTGCAAAGGCTGAAGCTCCTGCACACCTACCCTCTGCATCCCCTTACCTGTCTTACTCGCAGTCATACCTTCCTATCCCCAAACACTGACCAAATCAGAAGACCCTATCCTAAGTGTTGTGACTGCCTCCTGGTACAAAACAAGCAGGTAACTGTCCCCCTCCCTGATGTGTTGCAGTGTCTGCAGCTCAACCTCCAACTCAATGACTCTGAGCCGAAACTCCTCGAGCCACAAACACTTACTGTAGATGTGTTTGCCCTGGATCACTCTGGCATCCAGGAGCTCCCACATGCTGTGGCTTTAATACATCACCTGTCCTTGCATCCTTAAGGTATTTTAATTAATTACTTAATTATATTATTCACTAATTTCTTTTCCTTTTTTGTACATTTTATTAATTTTACAAGCAGTTCAGATACTATTTTAAACATTAGGACTGGAACAGACCTTAACCACTTAGCAGATACTCACCAAACAGCTACCTCCTTTTCCTGTAATAGAGTAAGAACCAATTCCTACAGGTGAAAAACATAGAAAAAGCAAAAGGAAAGGAACACCCCCTTCCCCTCTTCCCCACTCACCAAACTCTCAGGTATGCACTCAGTTCCAAAGCTGCACATATTTGATTTAGCTGCACTAAAGAACCCTGAATTTATAGTAAACTGAACTGGAGCTAGAGAAACCAGATTCAGCCAGTTATTCAACTAGCTATTCAGCTCTCTCAAAAGGGTGTGCTTACCCTGCTTAAGGCTGGAAGAAAGAAAGAAACATAGTCTATTTACACAACACTTTCCAGTTACTGTTAATTACGGATTAGACTAGATTTTTCAAAAATAAGATAAACACTTTAAACTCCCCCATTTACCAAACTCCCAGGTATACACTCAGTTCCAAAGCTGCACTAAAGAACACTGAAGTGTTAGTAAATACACACCAATATCAGTTTGAAGTACATACCAATGTCAGTTTGAATCTGGTGCCAGTCAAGCTGATCTCCAGACACCCAGAAACAGTGAAGTCATCAAGCAGGGCAAATGGCCAATTATATTGAAGTAATCTCACACACAGTAAACCAGGAAGTAAAATGAGTTAATTTTTTCACTTTTAATTAAAATTTACAGAGAGCAAAATAATTGATTGGGAGATACCTATTGGATTAATATAGTCATTGAAATATCATGAACACACTTAAAAAATGCTATTATAAAATTTGATAATCCACAAATATAAAATTAATTTTTCAGGAACAATGTGAGGCTGCCCAGTAATAATACTGAACTTAGTACTTCATTAAAAACTCAATTACACTTTACTCAACAATGTATAACTTTTTAAAGGGTTTTTACAGACAGATTAATAGCATAAGAGGATAGGTTCTCATCAGTTCAGTGATTTCTAACTGATCGCAGTCTGCAGGGACTTCAACAGCACACTCAAAGAAACTGTACAGCCACTGACAGCAACTTCTGGACTTATACATTCAACTGGGCATGTGTTGACTCCTGAAATTGTTGTCAGTTTCAGTGAAATAATGATGGTGAAGGCTGACAGTTTCACTGTCGTTACTACTGCAAAATCTGGGCCAGTGTTTTTCAGGTGAAACCTCCTTGGAAGTGCAGCACTGTTCTTGTGGCTTCAATGTTTGGATTTACCTTCAGGCATTTTTATACCAGCCCTCCCCAAGCAAATTCAAGTTTAATGGATGTTGTGAATATCTACCGCTTAAATCATTAAATCTCATGGCCACATGGCTTTCACCAGACCCTTGCCATTTCTCTGGTGGGAGTTCTTGAAACCTATAGAAAATGGCAAGTACATGCGTCTAAGTGTCTTCTGATTTAATGCTTCAAATTTCTCCATAACACATCTTTAGTGACCACTACAGGTGGCATAGATTCCCAAGACAAACTTACTGGATTGTGAATAGTGAAAATAAATGCGAAGAATTAATTCATTAAATTCTGATTTCTGATATTCACACACAATTTATTTGGTCTTTAAAACACAGTTCTCCATTTAACATAGCTAATACATTGCTTTAATTCCATTTGCTATAATCCACCTTTCTACTGTCTATCACCTCAAATACTCATTTCAGTTATCCCTAAGTGATTTTGGTATGACTCCGAGTGATAAGCACTTCCTATTTCTTTGTGCATATCACAATTTCTGCACTGAAATGCAAATGAATGTTGCTTTTCTCAAACAATTAGCCATTTGATCACACACCCCTCTTTTGTAAAATCCCAGGTGACAGGTTGGCATGTTATCTATGTGAGGGGAAATCTAGATTATTAATATAAATTAAAATGAGTTGTATATGCAGTGATGGCATATGTGGACAGATTAAAATGGGACCTGGGTCTAGACAACATGATGGAAGCGTAGGGAGAAACATGCAAGAAGTTTTAGTTATTTTGAAGAAATGCCATAAAATTACAGGGAGTGTATAAGTTTTGATCTCTAGCCTTTACTTAATAAACATTAATACATATCTTAATCGCACTTCTAAAACGCAAGTTTCCACATTTCTATTTGTTTAATTTCCATGTTGTTTTGTTCTAGAAATTAAGCAACATGTTGTGGTATTTAATGATTTGCAATTGCTGTGTTCAATAAAATGAATTAAAATTAAAAGTAGAGCTGGTACATATAATTATTTACAATTATAAATGAGAATGATAGTTCAAATGAAACAGTTTAGCTCACTGTGAACAGACCACACTGTACATAGCATTTTATTCTAGTTTTAAGACACAAATTGGTTTACATTCCCGGATGGTTCTGAGATAATTATGCAACATATTTTTCAATGCACAGGCAGGAATACCAATAAAAGCGAGTGGACCCATTTAATTGGTCTTGTCTGCTCACTTTGATCTAATTTACAATTTCTCTTTGGCAGTGAACCAATGGGGACATAACTTTCTATTAGAATTTTAATTTTAATTGGCATATTTAAAACAATGTGAGATTTTATTTTTGAACTGTGTGTTGATTTTGACTTTTACTCATTGCTCATACTATTTAATGCACAAAACTGACCAAAATTGCCCATGTCTCATAAATTCTGGTATTGTGTTAAAGCTTTCACCTTCTACATTAATTAAAGTCAGATTTCAAATCTTATTCAGCAGTCAATTCAATCATCTAACATAGACACCTAAATTACTATTTCAGTTCCCATTTGGTGGAGCTTCAATGCAATACTGTTGCCTGAATTTAATAGTGACCTTATGGACTATACAGCATGAGCTGACCCCATGATGTTGATAATAATTTTCAGCAAATTTTACATTGTCATTTGAGTGTATTAAATCCATGATTTACCATCTCTTTTACACAGTTTAGCAATATCGTAAAACATTGGTCATGTTCAGAAATATATCAGGCTGAATGTTCCAGAACAAAGATAAAGGCAGGATGACCTGTTTTTTGCCATGGTAAACAGAGACAGGCAAAGTTAATAGGTGGAATTTTCCATTTTGGAGATTTAAGTGTTGTGGCAGGTTTCGTGGTGCGTTTCCCACTGAGTGGCGTGCTGGGGACTCACACCCGATTTGAAAGCAGATTAATTATGCAGCAGCAAGTAGCTATCCAAATCATATGGTGGGGGGGGAACTGAATCGTCCATCCCGCTGTTACCTAATGGGGTTGAAGTTCCAGGCGCCATATTTAAACAGCACCCATACACGCCCATTCACTCTTTCCAGCTAGCTGTGTGGAGGAAACGTTTTGAGATGGCTGTACCCAAGAAAAAAAACTGCACCAAGGTTCAGTAATGATTCCCTTGATGCCCTCATCTATATCATCAACCAGAACCAGGATGCCCTCTACCAAGGGATGGCTCCAGGGTGCCCACCAGCCTCACCTCGCCAGCCTGGAAGACAGTTGCAAGGGAGGTCAGCTCGTCAGACACCTACCTGAGAAACACCATCCGGTGTAGGAAGAGGATGAATGATCTCATCCGCTCTGCCAGGGTAAGTCAACCCAGTTCACTCCAATCTCACATTCTAATGGCATCTTGCGCTCAAAGAGTTATGCTGTTCAGGGATCTCACACAGTATTAGCGAGGGACACATCAGCACTGATTGTCTCACAGACACTTTAAAATCACCAGCATCTCATCTATCATTCTGTACAAACTCCATCCTCAGCCCTTACTGGGGAGGGCTCAGCACACACAACAGGCATGGATGCTTCCCAACCCCTGCTCTACTTCTTCCCATCACATTCCATCCATTTGTCTTCATGCAGGCCAAGCTCACCCACAACAAGAGGGAGAGATCCCAGCCTAGAGAAGGGAAGGCCGACATACAGGTGCTCTCCAAATTTGAGGAGGATGCCGTCAAGTTGGCAGGGAAAGACAGAGATCACTTCTCTGGGGTAGGGCAGATCAACTTCTCCCAGCAAGCCAGCACAGATGAACCCTCCAGGAGTTGATCACATCCTGACATTCTCTGTGAGTGACATGCAATGTTGTATTCAACCTGTTCATGAACTAAATCTATCTTCTCTCTCTTACAGGTAACAGCAGATCCAGACAGACCAGCATTGCCAAAGTAAACCCCAACCCCCATCAGAGGAGGATGCTGAGAAACCACCTGAAGCACACTCGTCACTGCGCTCATCTGCACCCTCCATCAGTGCAGAGGCATCATATTTCTAGATCAGGCTTGGGGTCACTTTCTGGAGAACACTTCACTGGCACTTGGAGGATTGCTGGAGATCAGGCACCCCCTGTGTCTGAGTCAGATGGTGAGTCTCTGGAAACTGCCCTGTGAAGCATGTTGGAGGTACAATGGCAGGTGGCAGAAAATCATGTAGAGTTGCAAGAAGCATTCAACAGACTAGAGTGAAGGATGGAGGAGTCTGTCCGTGTTCTGTCTGATGTCATAGCTCTGACATGCGAGCTCCATGTGAAAGATGGTGACTACCTTGTAGACCTTGGTCCAGCAAATTCTGCCAGATTTGCGCTCGGACAGCATTCCATGGCAAAGGCATTGGTGGGATCCATGAGTAGCTAGGCGAGGGAGGGGTGCTGGGCACCTTGACATCCCTCCAGGAGTCCTTTCTTAGGGAGTCAGGCAGGGGCCCCCGGGCACCCACAGGAGGACCAGCAGCGGGACACCCCACAGCCATCCACTCAGTTGACTCCACAAGTGTACAGCCAATCCCAGTCTCCTCTGCCTGTGAACCCATCACCTCCAGCTGCACAGGCCAAGGAGAGTGCACCTGCCCCACAACAGGAGACCCAAAGCAGGTCAGGGCCCTCCAAGTTTTGGCCTTCTAGGGGATGCCTGCTAAATTCATCAAAGATGACAGGACAGAGCAGTCAGCAATCTGCCTCCATCTCTGCTGCAGATGTTGGAAATGCACCAAGATGTAGTGATAGGGTTTGAAAAATTGAGAAACTCTGACACACCTCTGGGTATTCATTGTATATGTCATGCACCTTTGTAAATACATTTGCTGTTCATGAGAATGGTCTTGTCTTTTGAAAGCGTTGTGCATGTGCACTACATGCCCTTTTATTTTGAGAGTGAGCCAGTGTTTGTCTCCCTTTGTGAGCCTCAAATTCATGTGAGGTGCAGCTGAGTAATGACAGTCATTCAACCCTTGTGTTATGTCAGGGAGATGTGTCAAACTCTTTGGAAGTGTTTGCAAAATGCATTAGTAACCTCTTCTTCTTACAGGACAACATGGAGTTAGGCATGCTCAATAGCCTTGGAGGATTAGCTGTAATTGTTTCTCAAAGTGAGAAAGCTGTCTTCACTAGTAATGTTAAAGCACAAGACCTGCAGCTATGATGGTCTCTCTAACCATGTGCGCATCTCTGTGTTTGCTAGAAGTTTCTCATTAAGGTGATAATGACTGCATCAAGTCCTTTGACGCAACACTTGTGCTGTTGTGCCTACTTTCACTTCCCAGAGTGCACGAATACAAGGTTCACCGCTGACCTTTCCAAAGATTAGGGCCTGGTGAATCACGAGGGTTGAAGAAGTAAGTCCAAATGCTGAACTTGCTCTCCATATTACTGGTTGTAAAGGTCTTTCAGTGCACTGGCATGGCACAAAGGGACAGAAAGAATATGGCTGTGTTTTGTTGCTGGCACCTTACTCCTCCTGGAATCAGTGTGTCATGTGCATGTCTTCCACATCATGCTTCTTCGACATGTGGGAGCTGGCCCCCATCTCTCCCTTTAGGTTCCTGGCCCTCCTGCTCTTCATTGTCTGAGGAGCTCTCTGTCTCCTCTATATCTCCCTCTGGCAAGGGATTCCTCCTTTGAAGTGCCAGATTGTGAAGGACTCACCAGACCACAATTATACGGGACACCCTCTGTTAAGAGTACTGCAGAGCCCCACCTGAGCGGCCCAAAAATTGGAAGCGCAGCTTCAGGATGCCAATGGTCTGTTCAATGATGGATTGGGTTGACCTATGCGCTGTGTTATATCTCTCCTCCAGGACACTCTGAGGATGATGCACGGGTGTCATGAACCGTTGTTTGAGCGGGTACCCTTTATCCCCAAGAAGCCAGTCCTGTAATCGCTGATGCCCTTCGAACATGTGAGGCACCTGGGAGTGACTCAGGATGTATGAATCATGGGAACTCCCAGGGTACACAAATGTGCATGATGTGCTTCTGATGATCGCACACGAGTTGAATGTTCTGGGTGTGGAACTCATTCCTGTTAATGAACTTCAGGGGCTGCTGCCATGGAGCCCTCAAAGCCACATGTGTGCAATCAATTGTACCCTGTACATTAGGGAAGCCTGAGATAGCTGCAAAACCCAGAAATCTAGCAGCCTGGCTAGCTTCATCGAGTGTGAACTTCACAAAATGATGAGCCTTACTGTTGAGGGCATCTGTCACCTCGTTGATATATTTATGTGTGAAGGACTGTGAGATGCTGCTAGGTTCCCTGTGGATTCCTGGAATGATCCACCTGCAAAATAATTGAGCACGGCAATGATCTTCAGGGGCACTGGCAGGGGATGTCCTCCCACTGCATGGGCGTTAGATCTACCTGCAGAATGTGGCCAATATAATCTACAACATCTTTTGACAAGTGCAGACGTTCATGGCATTGTCTTTCCCTCAACTCCAGGTAGGAGAGTCTTGTCCAATAGATTCTTGGTTATGAAAGTGGCTTCCATGGGAGGGGTCTGATTTCCTTATCCTCTGCATCTTGCTGGGGCTCCCCTGGATCATGGTCCCTCAGGCCAGGCCTCTACTCGAAGCTGTGCTAGGTGGTGCTGGACCCTCCTTCTCCTCCTCAATCAGATCACTGCCTTCAAGAAGGCAGCATTGAGCACAGGCTCCATTATTCAATCCTCTTTCTCCCCATGGGCTGACAAATGCAATGGATTAATGAATACTGGACAAATATAGTAGACCTCTCACTCGCAAACAGAAAGCCACTGTCATGCCCTAGAGCTGTTCCTGTGCTACTCGCTTTTCGCTGATAAAGCCTTGCAGCTGAGGTGCAAACTCACAGGTCTAGGTGACCAAGATGCCAACCCTGATACTTGACACAGAAGTTGGAAGAGGTTTGGATGCATTCATGAAATGTACCACCTTACCATAGGCACTCCTGCAATCTCTGATCTGGTATATTGATTAAGCTCAAATTCCCCTTCAGCAATGACTGGATGCCCTTTGGCCCATTATCCATGTCAATTGGAGGAAGTCCACAAGAGGCTTTCATTGATGATCTGCAAATATGCAGCAGCCATGCTTCCTTAGTAGTTGCCTGCATTTTCCATTCTCCCATACCTCTCTGTTAAAGCTCAAATGGAGCGACTGTATTGCAAAGCCAATGACTCCTTCAGTCTCTCATTAAAGCACCAAAAGGCATTGGATCCAGTTGCACCTTCTCAAGGAAGTCTTTCTCTTATCTCTCAGCTCTGACTCTATTTCAATGTTGTAACTAATCAGTTTGATGGTGCCCCTGAAAGGGCCCCTTAGTGCAGCCGTGGGCTCCTCCCATTTTGTCCCAGACTCCCCCCCTGGAGATTCGTTGCCAGTTTTGATTTTAAACTGTGCAATAACTTCAGGGTTTCAAGATGGTGGTGCTACATTTTTATTTCGAGACCAACTTCGACCCTCCCCCTTTCAGTGTTTGGGTCCCTCCAATTTTCTTGGAACCTCACAATGTGCAGGTAGACCTCCTTCTGGTTAGTATCAAGCATCCCCGAGTAACCATGGAGCCCATTGTCATTGTGGTGAACATTCCTGTCCCCACCCCCCCACCCATGAACCCATCACTGTTGGTGTTCCCATGGCCCATGTGGACCTCATCCCTCCCCATCTTGAGGCTGTGTGCATGGTCATATATAGAGGAGAGGTCCTGCAAGGGAGCTTCGAGTACCCCCTCCATAATTATGTTTTCCACATTTACAGGCTGCAGATGCCTCTCCTGACCATGACCATCCCACCTGCAGCCCAATACTGAGCCAGACAAACCCATCGCCACAGACTATAAGACGATGAACACAATGGCCTGCACACCAAGCTGTGCCTTATCCCAGTTGAGCACACAAGCTTGGCCTCCCCCTGGAGCAGGAATACAATGTGCATGCCATGCATAGCCCTGTAGCATGACTTGCAAAGCCCTAGGGCTGACTTCACTCTCTCACCCTCACTGTGAGGTCCACAGAGCCCCAGGACTGCCTTTAATCTCTCACCCTGACTATAAGGTCCACGAAGCCCCAAGACTGCCTTTAATCTCTCACTCCGACCTCTTGGCCCTCGAACAGGGATCATGACTGTCTTTCACTGAGCTCTTATGTTCCCTCATGATTGATCACAAGTCTCCCTTCGCCAACCACCATGAGTTTCTGTGCAATTCAGCCCTCTTGTGCTAGATTAACACAACACCCCCGTACACCCCACCACCTCCTATTCAAGTAATTAGGAAAGCTAATTCATTTATTGCAAGGGGAATTGAAAACAAAAGTAGGGAGGTTATGCTTTAGTTGCACAAGGCACCGGTGAGACCACACTTGGAGTACTCTGTGCTTGCAATATTGGTCTCCTTATTTAACAAAGAATGTAAATGCATTAAAAGCAGCTCAGAGAAGGTTTACTAGATGAATACAAGGAATGAGCAGGTTGTATTATGAGGAAAGGTTGGACAGGCTAGGCTTGTATCTGCTGGAGTTTAGAAGAGTAAGAGCTAGCTAACTTGTTTGAAACATATAAGATTCTGAGGAGTCTTGACAGGATGAATTTGGAGAGGATGTTTCCTCTTGTGGAAGAATCTGAAAATAGGGGTCACTGTTTAAAAATAAAGGGTTGCCCATTTGAGACAGCGATGAGGAGAAATCTTTTCTCTCAGAGGGTCATGAGTCTTTGGAACTCTCTTCCTCAAAAGGCAGTGAAAGCAGAGTCTTTGAATATTCTTAAGGCAGGGCTAGATAGATCCTTGATAAGCAAATTGGTGAAAGGGCATTGGGGGTAGGTGGGAATGTGGAATGGAGGTTGCATTCAGATCATCCATGATTTTATTGAATGGTGGAATAAGCTCAAGGGGCTGAGTGGCCTACTCCTGCTCCTAATTTGTACGCTTGTAATCCGGTGTATGTGTGCATCCCCTCCCATTCATACAGTTCAATTCCCATCCACCCACCGCCGCCAACCCCCCATGCCCGCCCAACACCCCCCAACCCCCCCCAACCCCCCACCCCCCACCACACCCACCCCACCTGCCCCTCCTGCATTCTAGTTTTTCATGACGGGCTCCAGCTTCCCCACCCCGGATTGCCCCTCTGTCTGACAAATCTGTGCCCCCACCCCTCCCACAACCGACCTCACAATATCCCATTGACCCCCATGTCTCCGTCATCCTTCCCGTCCCCTTCCAACCCCACCATACCCCATTTGACTCCCATGTCTCTGTCATCTTTCCCCCATCCCATCCTGCCTGGTCGCAATGCAGGTCTCTGTTTCAGTGTGCAGCCCCACCTGAAAGCTGCTGCGCACACTGTCCTGCCAGGGTACAGAGGCGCCCACCGTAAGCAGACCAACCCTACACCAACACCAGTGTAGTGTTACACTGCCATTACTGAGAAACCGGAGCAGCACTATTGCAGGTAGGCTTTGAATGTAGCACTCACCTCACAGTCACGAGTGAAGCGAGGGCAGACAGCGCGCATCACTCATTTCCAAATGCAAATCAGACCAGTCTAACTTCCTGCTGGCATGGCACAAGATTAGGAAGGGAATGAGATTCCAGCAAGTCGTGTTTTTAATGAGCATTCATGACATGGTAATGCATGCAAATGATTTTACCAACGTGGATCAGCAGCAAACCCGACCTGCCATTGGCCTAACATGGAAGGGTTGAGGGGAAAGTTCCAAACTGATTTCCCGCCAGCAGGAATCCGAATTTTGGCCTCTCTCTGAATATTCTGCTCCCTCCCACCATGAAACCTGCTGATAGCAGGTCTGGAAAATTCCGCCCAGTGACGTTGTTGAAAGAGAGAGCAAGGGTATTTTATATTTACATATTCATGTATTTATTACTAATATTGTACAGTAACTTCAAGCCAATGGTGTCCAGTTCACATGTTAGAAAGTTTATCTGATTCAAAACGAGACTGTTGGCAGCTACATGGCCTATATAAATTACATTCACATATTTCTGAATTTTATATTCCTGAAAAGAATATACATTCACGCATGCACACATCTTGCATTTATGAGCTATAATTATTTTGCTTCGATATTTACCAGGAAGATAGAACAGGCAGGCATGACATTGAATGATGAAATAAGCACATTTAATATAAAAAAGGGGATGTATTGAATAAATTAATCAACTCAAAGAGGATGAAGTGCCTGGTCCGACCGGATTAAAAAACTCCAGGGATGAGATAACGGAGGCATTACCATACATATTTATTACTTTGTTGGAAAAAAGTTGATTGCCAGCAGACCAGTGGATAGCTAATGCATTTTCTATATTTAATAAGGGGGATGGAACATACCCATGGGGTAGGATTTTTCCTATGGCAGGCGGGCTGGGCGCAAGCGGATGTTGGGGGTTGGCGGGGAGGGGGTGTGCGGAGCCGTTCGCCACCCACAATCGGCTCTGCGCTGCTATTTTACATGGGGGGGGCCAATTAAGGCCCACCCAGCGTAACACATGACCAGTCAGCGCTACCCATGTGGGCAGTGGGGAGGAGGAGGGAGAGTTGGGGCCTGTGCTCTTTCGCTCATGCACACAAAAAAGCGCAGAAATCTCCCTGAGGCACGGAGCTGCCTCAGGGAGATTGAATGGTTATTAAAACACTTAAATAAATGATTTAGAAATTTATTTAAACATGTCCCCTCATGTGACTGTGTCACATGAGCTGGGATATGTTCTTAAATTTATGAAAATTTATTTATTTATTTGATAAAAGCTTCAGGAAACCTCATCTCGCCCGTGGATGAGGTTTCCTGAAAAACATGAAGGCTGCTTGGGCTTTTCGCCTGCTCGCCAACCTTAAGGTTGGACGGGCAGCGTTCACAAGTACCTCAATTAATTTCTTACTGGTCTTAATAGGCCGTTTACATTTCGACAGGCATGCAGCCAACTCCGGCGCGTGCCCACTGAATGAAATATCGCGATGGCACACGACGACGTCTGACATCATTGCGTGACATTTTATGCATCAGCATGTCGGGCCTGCCCCCGCATGCCGACAGAAAAATCCTGCCCATTACAGACCAGTCAGCTTAACAGCAGTGGCGGGAAAAACAATGGGATCCCTACTAAAAAAGAGAATAGAAGAAAATATAGAAATAAAAAATATAATAATGAATAGTCAGCATGGGTTTCAAAGGGGAAAATATTGCTTAACCAACCTTACTGAATTTGTGAGGAAGTAACAGAGAGAAGATAATGATCATACAGTAATATTATTTATCTGGATTTTCACAAGGCCTTTGATAGGGTTACCCCATAATAGACTAATGAATAAGGTCAAAAAATACAGAGTCAGGGGATAAGTGGTAGAATGGATTGCTAGGAGGCTTTAAGACAGAAAGCAGAAAGTGAGAGCTAAGTGTTATTATTCAGTGTGGCAGGAGGGGGCTTGACTGGAGGCCATCACTATAAGATAGTCACCAGGAAAGTCAATAGGAAGTTCAGAAGGAACTTCTTTATCCAAATTTGGAATGTGGAGCTCGCTACCATAGGGAGAGAAGATAGGAGGAGGTTCAAGTGGAGCATAAATGCAGGCCTATTTCTGTGCTGTATATCCTGTGTAATCCTATTCTATGTAAATTTCAGTATGCAAGTTTGTATAGGATATCATTAAAAGCACTAAGGTTGAGAACGCTACTGATGTTACTGTACAAATTAGTCTGTTTTTCTCAGTCATAACATTTTTCATTCTGCTATATTATTGGTAAATAAAAATCATCCAAAATGAAGAAATATTGGCAGACGCAGACTTACATGTACACATTAGAGGCAGAAGTGCCTTACTATGCTCTTGGCTATATTGCAGTTGTAGTTTTTATTTGGATTAATACCAGTTTGTTTAAGTGCTGGCTCTGCAGTTGGAAGTTATTTGGAAATGCATGAAACATTTTCTTCTCTACAACTAGGGATCTAGTGTTCAACCTATTTAATATATGATATGCTCGCACTAGTATCACAGCTCAGATGTCATATTTCAGTTTTAGAATTCAGAAGAAAATTCCTGCCCTAAATTACTCATTGCAGACTTATTTTGATTATTATACACATCAAATGAGATAAATAAATAATGTTTTTTTTTTCATTTTCACTCAGTTATTTGACTTTGTTGAAATTTGCACCATTTTTGGTGTTTACCTACGGAAATGTTGTCCTGTATGGATCCCTTCCGAATTGCCAACAGACTACTTTTCTAGGGATTAGCCAAACTGCCAATACATGGAGCAGTAGTGGGTTATCTACTGGATGTGTTAAAATTGCGTCAGTGTTTGGTTGTATCTATTGATGCAACTAGGTCAGTCTTCATATTTCAAGCCCTTAATTGATTAAAAAACCAGCCTTTGATGCCAAATTTTGGATTTACCTTTCATCTCTAAAATAAATGGCGAGAACGAAAGAGATTACATTTTTATTTTTATTTCATTTTTTAAACCATTTTAGGTGCTTATAGAGTTAAATGATAGTGGCATTCAGCTTATTACTGTAATTTAGTGTCCATTTTCAATGTCATGGCATATAAAAACTGACTAATCCAATGTGATTGGAATTTAGGAGTCTAAGGCTTGGCTATCTTACTAATATGATTAAACATGTCTTCAATTTGTGCATGCCTTTTTTTAAAATGACAGCAGTGCAACACTCTTTAAAGGTGCATCATTTTGTTGCCCATCTATAACATATTAAAATCTAATCTCTGCACAAACAGCCTGTCAACTTTCTCATTCAGAATGTCTTTACTTAAATGATTCTTTTTAACCACTAATTGACAAATTCAAATCAAATGATTTATAAGAGTAAAATTCAATTTTTTTCTTTCAAAGATATAGGTCAGAGTGGCATCTTTCTAATCTTTGGAGCTGCCTTTGCTGTTTTCCACTATTCAACTTCATCATTCCCATACTCAGCTTTACAGCAAATCCTCTTCAATCAGCTTTATCCTTCTTCTTCCAAAATAACACTAACCAAAGTCACAAACAAAATTCTCAAGCCGTGAGGCATTGGCTTGCCATCTTGGATGCCTTGGATACTGTAGACCACACCATCCTCCTCTAACACTGCTTCTCTGTTGTTTAGTACAATGGGACGGCCTAATTTTGTTTCACTCTTACCTACCCGATCATAAACAGGGATCATCTACCAATGGCTTTTCTTTCCATCCCTGCACCATCAGCTTGGGGATCCACAACTCATTGGCCCTTTCCTCTTCCTCATTTAAAAGCAACCCTTGGCAACATCCTCCAAAGGCATGGGGTCAGCTTCCAGAGGTGTACTGAGAATACTTAGGCTCTAGCTCTCCACCACCTCTCATAATCTCTTGGCTCTATGCTGTCAGACTGCATATCTGACCACTAGACTTGGATGTACTGCAATTTCTTCCAACTAAATATTAGGATGATCAAAACCATTATCTTTAATCTCTCCCACAAACTACAGAACCTTGCTACCAATTCAATTTTCTTCCTTGGTTCAAGCTGAACCAGACTGTTAGCAACTTTGGCATCTGAACTGACTCCAAGCTGCACAGCCAGATTGTTCACATCCTCTATGTCCTATTCCATCAGAAACTGTGCTTCTGTCCCATATATTGTCCATCACACAAAACTGCCTACTTCCCCCTTTGTAGCATTACCTATTTTGCCCCAGACCTAACCTACTAAAATTCTCACCTATGTCTTTTCCATCTCCAGAGACAATGATTCCTTCTGACTGGACTCCTGTCCTTAAGATCATCTAAAACTCCTGTACCCATATTCTATTTCACATCAAGCTCTGATCAACAGTTAGTCTGTCTTGTTGGCCCACACTGGCACATGGTATCCCAGCACCCTAAATTTATGTTTGTATAATTTTGCTTAAATCTCTCCATGGTCTTGTCTCTACCTACCTCTGTGACCTTCTCTAGCCCTGAAAGCCTGTGTCTGAATTCGTTATTCATCTGACTTCAGCCTCTTGTGTGTTGCATTTCACTTCACCAAACCATTGGTCATTGTTCTTTCAGATGCCTATGTGCTGCAGTGTAGAATCTATCCCTGGCGCCTATGCATATCCATCTCTGTCTTCCCCTTAAAACTCCTCGTATGCCAAACATTTGATCGCTTCTTTTGCTCTGTATCTTTTTTCTTCCTTACAGCCCTGTGTGGAATCCTCTGTAAATGTAAGATGTCATGTCGTATTAGTCACCAAAGTACTTGTAGTAATAGTAATAAGTAACGGTAGCACACTGATACCAATGTGTATGTGTCTACAATGATCTGACATTAGATGGAGAATGTAGCCCAGACAGGGACAAGCATTATAATCGTACATACTGAGCACTGTGATAACTACAAGTTTTAATTTTATTTTCACTTTGAAAATCTGATATTAATAACATTCTGGGGTCTTGAAAATTTAAACCATTAAACCATTATAGTCTCACCCACTAGGGGTGAGCAATAAATGTGACCTTGCCAAGATCACATATCAGTAAAGAGCAAACTTTTAAAATCCTGGCTTTAAACTGCATATAATTAAATACCACTTATCATTTACATGAAACAACAGGAAAGGACTGCAACAATCAAATTATTTCATAAATTTAATTCTCATTGGTTGCTGATAGCACTTCAAAAATTTTTTGTTGAAAAAGACAGATTTTAACAGCATAATCCATGCTCCAACCAATGGTTCAGTAAGTGACAAATGGCTGTGTGATGGTTATCTCACTCGATGTCCACCTGTTTATTTGGAATATGACTGAAAATTTAGTTGTAAGCCAAAAGGAAAAACTGCAGAAACCTGAAAGCTGAAACCAAAGCCGAGCCAGTTGGTTAACTTATCGGGCAAAGCCTTCATTAAAACAGACCAGGAAGATTCAGGAAGATTCTATACCTGAAACATTGGGTGGAATTTTCCCATTCAGTCCGTGATGGGTTTGTGATGAGTTGGGTCAGAAAATTTGGAGTAAGACCAAAAATCCGAAGCCCGCTGACAGGAAAGCAGTTTGTAATTTTGCGCTCAGCACTTCCATGGTGTGTGGATGATGGGTCGGGTTTCCCACTGATTCATGGCGGGTACTCTATTTACATGCATTACCATCTCATGAATGCTCATGCATGTCTCCCATTATTCTCCAGCCTCCCCCAATAACCCTGTATCCAATTGACATTGTTGTGGATATTACAACCCTCCCACCTGAACCCATAACTGCCGATGTCCCAATGCCCAATGTGAACCTCACCCTTCCCCATCTTGAGGTGTGTGCATGGTCACGTACAGAGGCAATAGCCCCACCCAGGAAAGTTTCACATACCCCCCTCTGTATTACATTTTCCCCCTTTACAGGCTGCAGATGCCTCCTGTCATTCTGACTATCCATCTGCACCTCAGTACCAGTGAACACCTTGCACACCATGGGGTTCCAGGAAGATTGGAGGGACAGTAACAGTCACAGAAGGAGGGTTAAAGCTGGTCTCAAAGCAAAATCTGAGCACTGCTATCTTGTAAAGTCGATTTAATGATGCACATTAGTCAAGAGGAATCTTTAAAAAAACTGGAAAAGTATCTGGGTGGGAGGAGTCAGAGTCAGTGTGGGAGGAGCCCAGGGCTGCCAAACGGGCCCCATTTCATGGGGCAACCTCAACCTGCTTGCATTCAAAACATTGAAATGTAGGCAGAGATGAGAGAAAAGTGGAAGATCACTTTGAGAAGGTAACATTGGAGCCATTGCCATTTCTAGCGCTATAACAGGAGACTTTAGGAGTCATGGGCTTCACAATACAGCTGCTCCATTTCAGCATTAACACACAGGAATATGAAAAATGGGAACGCAGCCAACTGTTAAGGAGACACAAGTGCTGCGTATACAGCAGATCATCAATGAAATCCTCTATTGTCCTTTCTCCAGTTGGCATGGATAAGGGCCCAAAGGGCATCCAGATATAACTCATGTGCAAGTTAAGTGTAATCAATATGTCAGATCTGAGATTAGAGGAGTGAATTTGATAATGTGGCACATGTCAGTAATGGTTCCAAACCTTTTCCAACCTCGGTGGAATTGAGATGTTATGTGTGAGGGTTGGCATCTGATTCACCTTGCTCTGTGAGTTTGTGCCTCAGCTACAAGGCTGTATCAGTGACAAGACTAGTAGTGCAGATGCAGCTCGATGCCATGACAGTGGCTTGCTATTTAGAGTGGGAGCTTTACCATCTTTCTACATGATTCATTAGTCCATGCTGTCTTATTGAATGTGCTCATGGAATGGAGGAGGAGGAGGAGAAGGAGGGTCAGGTGCCACCGAGTGCAACTTTGGGAAGAGACCCCACCTGAGGTCCAGGATCTAGGGGAACCCCAGTAAGAACCAGAGGATGAGTAGGTTAGACCCATACCACGGAGGCGACTCGCTTGACCAAGGGTCTACCAAAATACACACGCCTATCTGCAGATGAGCGAGTGACAATGCCACACTCATCTGTACTTGTCCAGATATATGGTTGATTACATCTGCCACATTCTGCAGGAGGATCCAACGTCCTGTGCACTGGGAGGACATCTCCTCCCTGAAGCCCTGAAGGTTACTGCTGCACTCAATTTCTTTGCCTGCAACTCATTCCAGGGATCCACAGTGGACCTTAGAAAAGTTATTGCGCAGAAAGAGACCATTTAGCCCATTGTATCTACACCAGCTAAAAAAGAGCAAAGAAAAGAAACTAGCCACTCATTTTAATCCCACTTTCCAGCACTTGGTTCATAGCCTTGCAGGTTACAGCACTTCAGGTGCAGATCCACGAATTTCACCAATTCAGGCTTTGAGTTCCAGACACCCACCACCCTCTGGATGAAAAGGATTTTCCTCATGTCCCCTTTAATTCTTCTACCAATTACCTTAAATCCATGCCCCCTAATAATTGACCCCTCAGCTGGGAGAAACAGGCATTTTGCAGGCCGCCACACATAAATGCGTCAAGGAGGTGACAGATGCCCTCTACAGTAAGGCTGATCATTATGTGAGGTTCACACTCGATGAAGCTAGCCAAGCTGCTAGATTTCTGGTGTTTACAGCTACCTCAGGCTTCCCTAGAGTACAGGGTGCAATCGATTGCACACATGTGGCTTTGAGAGCTCCATGGCAGTTCATTAATAGGAAGGGGTTCCACTCCATCAATGTTCAACTAGTGTGTGATCATCAGAAGCACATCATGCACTTTTGTGCCAGGTACCCTGGGAGTTGCCATGACTCATATATCCTGAATCACTCTCAGGTGTGGCACATATTCAAAGGGCCTCAGCAAGGTACATGGCTGGCTGCTTGGGGAAAAGGGGTACCCGCTCAAACAATGGCTCATGACACCATGCATCATCTTCAGAGTGCCCCGGAGGAGAAGTACAATGAAGTGCATAGCTGCACAAGGTCCACAATTGAGCAGACTACTGGCATCCTGAAGATGCACTTCCAATGTTTCGACCGCTCAGGTGAAGCTCTGCAGTTCTCTCCACAGAGAGTTTCCTGCATAGTCATTCTCTTTTACGCCCTTCACAATCTGGCGCTTCTAATGGGGGATCCTTGGATGATGAGATCATTAGGATCATCCTTGGATGATGTAGAGCAGGAGGGCCAGGAACCTGAAGAGAGAGATGGGGGCCAGCTTCCACGGGATGGTGATGTTGAAGAAGCATGACATGGAAGATGATCATATGACATATTGATAGCCACAAGATTCCAGGAGGAGTAAGTTGCAGGCAACAGGAGACGGCCACATTCCTCCTGTCCCCTAGTGCCATGCCATTGCTCTGAAAGGAAGTTACAATGAGTCACATTGACCACAAGTTCCACATTTGCACTTGTACCTTCAACCCTCATGATTCACCAGGCCGTAATCTCTGGAAAGATCAGCGGTTACCCCTAAATCTGTGCAGTTTGGGAAGCAAAAGTTGATACAACAGCACTAAGGCTGCATTACAGAACCTGACGCAGTCATGGCCAACTTACTGAGAAACTACAGTGGACAGTGAAATGAGCACATGCTTGGAAATATCATCATCTTGTCAGGTCTTCTGCTTTGACACTACCACTTAGAGACACATCTGCACCCTTTGCTCCAGTCTGCTGTGTGATTCTCGCCTCTCTGCCTGATGTTCCACCTGTCTTTGTACCTCCAGGATTGTCTCAGTCTGCTGAGCAACCATCACACAATGTTGTCTCCCAAGCAATAAGTTACAAATTTATCTAGCTCACACTTCCAATGAAGATTTTGACAAATCTCCCTGACATCACACAAGGGTCTGGTAACTACCTTGAGTGAGGTTTACGTCACATGAATGTGAGGCTCAGAAAGGGAGGCGATGACTGAATGGGAGGATGGCTCACCCTCGCAATAAGAGGGCACATAAATTAATATGCATGATGCCTTCAAATGACCAAACCATCTCACTGACACCAAATGTATTTACAAAAGCACACGATTTGTACGGTGATCATCTCCCACGTCTTACCCGTGACCCAGAAGTGAGTTTAATATTTTTAATTTTCCTAACCCTAACGCAGCCCCGATATCCGCCGTAGAGTTGGAGGCAGCTTGCTGATTGCTAGGCCTTGCTGTCTGTGATGAACTTGGTAGGTGTCCTTTGGTGGCCAGAGGCCTGGAGGACCCCGGCCTGCTAAGGGTCTCCTGCTCAGGGGCAAATGCACCCTCCTCAGCCTGACCAGCTGGAGTTGATGGGTTCACAGGCAGGGGAGATTCTGAGTGGCTAGATACCCTTGGAGTATCCTGTGTGGCAGCCCCCAGTGTGTCCGGCTGCCACTCATCGAACCTATGAGTGCTTGAGTGCCCCTCCCTGACTCCTTTAGGAGAAGATGCACCTGGAGGGAGGTAAAGGTGTCCCACCCCTCTCTCGCCTCGCCACTGATGGACCCCACCAATCCATAAAGCCATGGACTGCAGGTTCGAGCACAAATCTGGAGAAACCTGCTGGACCAAGGCAGTCACCAACCTTCCCATGGTGACCTCAAGGCACTGGCATGTCAGACCCACGATATCAGATGGAACATGGATGGACTCCTCCATCCTTTGCTTCCGTCTGCTGAGTGATTCTCGCCTCTCTGCCTGATGTTCCGCCTGCCTTTGCACCTCCAAGATTGTCTCTCGCAGAAGCTCATCATCTGACTCAGACTCAGTGGGTGTCTGATCGCCGCAGTCCTCCGATTTCCAGGGACTTGGACGGTCACTGCTTCTGACTGCTGTGGAGACGCATCAGTGAGGAGTTCTCCAGAAAGTGACCCTGAACCTGATCTAGAAGTATGACCCATTGAGGTGTGTGTCTCTGCACTAGTGGAAGCTGCAGATGAACGCAGTGACAGCTGTTCATTGGATGGCTCCTCAGCATCCTCGTCTGAGGTGGGTTGTGGCTGGGGCTCTCCTCTGCGCGTAGTATTTGGAACAAGATAAATGAATTAACAGCACAAATAGAGGCTAATGGGTATGATCTTATAGCCATTATGGAGACATGGTTAAAAGATCAAAGCTGGGAACTAAATATTTAGGAGTATGTGACTTTTTGAAAGAACAGGCAAGGAGGAAAGGGTAGTGGAGTAGCTTTGTTACTGTGAGATGGAATGAGTATGACAACAAGAAATGAACTTGGATCGGAAGATGTAGAATCCATTATGGTGAAGGTAAGAAATACCAAGGGGAAGAAGACACTGGTAGGAGTAGTTTATAGGTCCCCTAACAGTAGCTATACTGTGGGACAGAGAATAAATCAGGAGATAATGAGCCCCTGTAAAAAAGGCAGTACATTAATCATGGGTGACTTTAATCTTCATGTAGGTTGGGAAAATCAAATTGGCAGAGGTAGCCACAAGCAAGAATTCATAGGGTGTATTCAGGACAGTTTATTAGGACAGTATGTTGTGGATCCAACCAAGGATCAGGCTATTTTGAATCTGGTAATCTGTAATGAGGCAGATTTAATAAATGATCTCAGAGTAAAAGCTCCCTGAGGAAACAGTGGCCATAATATGGTAGAACTTAGCATTCAATCTGAGAGTGAGAAACGTGGATCAGAAACAACTGTGCTAAATTTAAATAAGGGTAATTATAAAGGAATGAGAGCAGAATTGGCTGGAGTGGATTGGGAAAAGAGTTTAGCAGAAAAGATGATTGATGAACAATGGCAGATGTTTAAGAAAATATTTCATGACTCACAACAAAGATATATCCCAGTGAGGAAGAAGGATTGTAGGAAGGGGGTAAACCAACCATTATTAACCAAGGAAGTTAAGGATAGTATCAAATTGAAATAAATAAAATATACAATGTGACAAAGATTAGTGGTAAACCAGAGGATTGAGAGAGTCTTAAAAACCAACAAAAGATGACCAAAAAATAATAAAGAGGGAGAAAATAAACTTTGAGGGTAAACTAACAAGTAATACAAAAATGAACAGTAAGAGCTTCTTTGAATATGTAAAAAGGAAGAGAGAGGCCAAAGTGAACATAGGCCCCTTAGAGAATGAGGCTGGGAAACAATAATGGGGAACCAGGGAATGGCAAAGTAGTTGAATATATACTTTGCTTCATTCTTTAGAGTAGAAGACACTAACAACATTCCAAATATATTAAATAATCAAGGGGCAAAAGGTAGGAAGGAAATAAATACAATAACTTATCACTAGAGGAAAAGTACTATGGGAACTAATGGGGCTAAAGGCCAATAGGTCCCCTGGACCTGATCGGTTGCATCCTATGATATTAAAGGAAGTAGCTCCCGAGATAGTGGATGCACTGGTAGTAATCTTCCAAGAATCCTTAGATCCTGGCAAAGTACCAGAAGATTGGAAAACCGCCAATGTAACATCCTTATTCAAAAAGGGAGGGAGACAAAACACAGGTAACTAGAGGCCAGTTAGCTTGACATCTGTCACTGGGAAAATGTTGGAGCCTATTATAAAGGATGTAATAGCAGAGCATTTAGAAATGCATAACCTAATCAAGCAGAATCAGCATGGCTTCATGAAGGGGAAATCATGCCTGACAAATTAATTAGAATTCTTTGAAGAGGTAACAAGCAGGATAAATAAAGGGGGACCAGTAGAAGTAATATATTTGGATTTCCAAAAGGCATTTCTTAAGGTACTGCACATTAGGCTACTTAATAAGATGAGAACCCATGGTGTTGGGGGTAGTATATTAGAATGGACAGAGGATTGGCTAACTAATAGAAGACAGAGAGTTGAAATAAGTGGGCATTTTCAGGATGGCAACCTGTAACTACTCGAGTGCCACATGGATCAGTACTGGGGCCACAATTATTTACAATATATATTAATGACTTGGAAAAGGGAAGTGAATCTCCTATTGCCAAGTTTGCGGATGACACAAAAATAGGTGGGAAGGCAAGTGGTGAGGACGACACAAAGATTCTACAGAGGGATATAGGCGGCTTAAGTGAATGGGCAAAAACTTGGCAGATGGAATATAATGTGGGAAAATTTGAAGTTTTGCACTTTGGCAGGAAGAATAGAGGAGCTGAACATTATTTAAATGGAAAAAGACTGCAGAAAGCTGCAGCCCAAAGGGATTTGGTGGGGGGGGGGGGTCCTCATACATGAATCACAAAATGCTAGCATACAAGTTCAGCAGGTAATAGGGAAGGCAAATGGAATCTTGGCCTTTATTTCAAAGGGAATGGGGTATAAAAATAGGGAAGTCTTGCTAAAACTATAAAAAGTACTAATTAGACCACACCTAGAATATTGTGAACAGTTTTGGTCACCTTATCTAAGGAAAGATATACTGACATTGGAAGCAGTCCAGAGAAGGTTCACTAGGTTGATCCCAGGTATGGAGGGATTTTCTTATGAGGAGAGGTTGAGTAGGTTGGGCCTGCTCATTGGAGCTGAGAAGAATGAGAGGTGACATTATTGAAATATGTAAGATTCTTAGAGGGTTTGACAGGGTAGATGCTGAGCGGTTGTTTCCCCTTGTGGAAGAGTCTAGGACCAGAGGGCATAATCTCAGAGTGAGGGGTCACCCAGTTAAGAGAGCGATGAGGAGGAATTTCTTCTCTCAGAGGATAGACAATCTATGGAATTCTTTACCACAGAGGCTTGGTCGTTTGGTATATTCAAGGCTGAGATAGGCAGATTTCTAATCAGTAACGGAATCAAGGGTTATGGGGAAAAGGCAGGAAAGTGGAGTTGGGGATTATCAGATCAGCCATGATCTCATTGAATGGCAAAGCAAACTCAATGGGCTGAATGGCCTACTTCTGCTCCTACGTCTTATGGTTTTAACACCATTCTTGGCTTGTGTTTGGAAACCTTGCCACGATCCTAGCCTAACAGGTGAAACAACTGCACTGGCCACTAAGCATAATAACATCTTCAGCACATTCTTTATGAATGTTGTATGTGGCCTTAAAAGCAATCACAGGAACTGGCCCACTAAAAAATTTTGTAAGAGAAACATGCAGGCCTGTGCAGAAACAGAAGATTCCAGGCCAAGTTAATATTATCCATCACTAATACTAAATGGAACAGAGTAAAACCGTGTTCAATTGACAGGAATTTTGCTCTTAGGTCTGAAAGAAAGGTTTGTAAGCACTTATTCCTTTTTAAAATAATATCAATAGAAATTATTGAAAAAGAGGCTTGAGGAAGAATGCTCCTAGTATAGAGCTACTATGATTTTGTGTGTCAGTGTTGTCCCATTTTACATGAGCAAACATATATTAAATCAAACTAATTGAGAGAAATTGCTCATTTGGTGCTTTTCAAATTAACATATTGCTTAAAATGACCTTTTCGCAGGCACTTCCAAGTTAAAGGATGTAATCAAAGTAAATGTTACTGAATTTTAAAAGTTACAGACTTTCCTTGTTATTGTGCGTTCTGGGCTGGAAAGAGAACAGAAAAAAATCTATATATCTCCTAAAATTCAAAAACTTTCAAAAATGGGAACTTGGGTCCATTTACAAAATTTTTGGATTGACATTAATCTAAAACAGAGAATGCTGGTTCAAATAGCTTTCAGTTGATTATATCATCCTACAGTGATCTTATCAGATAGATGCAAACGGTTTTAATATTACCCTTCCAGCAGAAAGCTGCTTAATATAAACTATTTGTTTGAATCAAATTGACATATTTAATGACACTATGAATAAAAAACTGTCCAATGGTTTTTAATTTAAGCGATAGAGTTTCATTTGTTTTATTATGTGCTGAAGTCAATATAAAAGGCAGAAAATATGGAAGCAATTTAATACACTCGACAATGAATAAATAAAACGATAAGGTCATCTTAATAAGACATGTCTGTAAAGATGAAATCAAGACCAATGCAAAATAACAATGACTTGCTTTAATATAGAATCTTTAGCACAGTAAAATATCCCAAGATGCTTCACAGGAGCATTGTCAAATAAAACTGAAAACTGAGCAATAACAAGTAAACGGCAGACACAGAGGCCCAAGTCAAATGTTTGGCTCTGTGATGAATCCCAAAGAACTCACCTTAAATAGAAGTCATAGATCTGGAGTTTGGATGCTAGGAACTACAGTTCCCAGTAAGACTTAAGTCTACTGCATATGCACCAGCCTGGAAATGGCCGCACATGCGCAGTTGACGTCTTTCACAAAATCAGGCCAGGAAATGGCCCTGAGCACATGCGCTGAAAGAAAATAATTTAAAAAAGTGAAGTGGCACGAAACTACAGGTCAAGTGACCTGAACAGGAGTGCTATTAGAGAGAAAATGTCCCACAGAGCCTGACACAGACAGGGGGGACAGGCAGAGGTTCCACAAGAAGGTCCTAGGCAGGGACAAAGACATGGATCAGAAACAGATCCAAGAAGCTGTTCATTGGATGGCTCCTCAGCATCCTCGTCTGAGGTGGGTTGTGGCTGGGGCTTATGTTATGTCTCCTCTGCGCATAGTATTCGGAACAAGATAAATGAATTAACAGCACAAATAGAGGCTAATGGGTATGATCTTATAGCCATTACGGAGACATGGTTAAAAGATCAAAGTTGGGAACTAAATATTTAGGAGTATGTGACTTTTTGAAAGGACAGGCAGGAAGGAAAGGGTAGTGGAGTAGCTTTGTTAGTGTGAGAAATAGATCCTTTTAAATGAAGTTGAGAGAAAGGAACAGAGCAATTGGCTCCAAGTTAAAGAGAAAGCTGTAAGGAGCAGACTTGAAGCAAAGCGGGCCTGAGAGAAGCCAGAAGATCCAAGGAGGTAGCCAAAAGTGGGTGACTCCTTACAACAGGCCTTTGGAGCAGTTGTGTTCTGATTGGTACAGCTGAAGATCTAAGATTGTGCTTGGAAGGTAAAGCTTGAGTGTACTCAGAGATCCAGAGGAAAGGAATCTCAGAAGGTGAGATTGAAACCCTGGAGGTGAATCCTTGTTGAAGCTGTCTGAGTGGGTACAACATTTGGAGAGAATTCCAAGGTGAGTTCTTCAAATGTGGAGATTGGAAACCCTTCTGAGAAAGACAGAGTTTCAGTGAGACTGGTTGGCTCACAATGTGACGAATGTCTGGGTGGGCTGTTGAGAAATCCATAGAACCTGCTTTGGTTGAATCCATCATTTACTTTGGAGTGTGGTGTATCTGACCACAGTTCACCATTTGGTTCACATGTACTGCATGCTTACCCTGAATATTAGAGTATAAGATGGATATGGTAAATTTTATCTTTCTGAATTTGTATGTCTATAAAGAGATAGCTGGGGTGAAGGAATCGTGAATGTTTGAATCATTTTCTTGTGTTTGTATTGAGATCTTTCCAATCTTTTTATCTAGTGTAATATAGTTATTTTGTCCTGTTTATTAAATGTTTTATTCTTTGTGTTAAAAGTTCATCAGCAGAATCTTGTGAATTTGTTCAGTGACATACCTTAGGATCTATCAAGCTAGGTTTCACTCTGGGATCTGACTTGTCCAGTAGTACCATTAGCTGGGATCAAAACAGCTTGATTTGTAAGGTGGAATTCAATTAATAAACACAGTTTTATTGAGATATTTCGGCCTTGATTGAGTTAGCTGCAACTATTAACAAAATAGTTGACAAGGTTGAGTTTGCATTCAAATACAACTACAGAGAAACCTTCATTTATAAGGGGCATAGGTCTGAAAGGATGAGTTAATGAGGTTGATATCACTGGGATAGTTATCTGTTCCACATAATTATTAAGATGCAGGGAAATCAAATATTTTTGGAAGAGTTCAACTGAAATAAGAGACTGATAAGTCAGCATGAACAGGCATATCAAAATAAATGTTTTGGTGTTGGTTATTCTATCTGGAGTGTTTGAACATAGCTGACTAAGAATTTTAAGTTTAAAACTGGAAAAAATTATCTCAGATAAAGTTAATAGAACTGCGAACTACTATCATATCAAGTCTAATTTGAATGAATGTGGAATTTAGTGAGTAGAAAGATATTGATTAGAGAATCAGAAATTAGAGAAGTGATTTAGCTGGTCTTCCCTCTGTATAATTTGAAAAAGGCTTTATCAGATAAAGTAAAGGTTGAGGCTAATTAAATTATCAGTAATGTTTTAAGTGTATACAATAACATAGCTGGAATATTGGAACTATAATGCAGCACATTGATCTTTATTAACAACATAATGGTGTCATAATAAATAATAAACAAATATGAAATAATTAGTACAATGCCTGCAATAAATACAAAATTATTACTAGTTTATAATTATCAGATAAATTGTGGACCATGCATTACTAATTTGCAATAAATGCTGACTATAAAACATTAATAGAGCATTCATGCTACAAGCTTAGCATTGGTCTGAAGCAACTTCATCTTCTCACAGCCACTTAAGTTATGCAGTGCAAATTGGGGCAGAATATGTGTAAGAAAAGACTCCAGGGAGATGTGCTTCACTTAGCTCCAATGTTAGGTTGTGCCGAGTCTCAGGGTTCAGAATGCATTACAATTGTAGTGATAGTGTGGAGCAAAGCTGCTTTGTACTGATGTTAGATTAGTAATGTGAATCTAGCCTCAGAGCAGTCCATCTTGGTGAAGAGTTTTGCACAAGATACTGGTTTAGAAATTTGATTATGCCAGTTTTCAGGTGGCAAATGAAGACAGTAGCCTGAGGATCATGAGAAATTGGTCCTTGAACATCATCTACAAAAAAGCGGTGAACTGCTGACTCCTTTCAATTCTCCACAGGCTGCTTGCCCATTTGAAGGAGAGCAATTCAAGCTGCCTCCTTCAGCTTAACATATGCAGATTGGGCACGGGCCATCTCACTGCTTAACTAATATCTTTGCTCCCAATGTATGCTCAAAAAGCAGGTGTGACGCACATCAACTTCAATCTGATGCCAAATGTTGGGATGCAAAACTAACGGTGTAACTTATATATCTAAGGTGATGATATTGAGAACTTGGTGAGGCCACACTTGGAGTAATATGTTGGTATCCATTACAGAAAATATGTATTACAGATGGGTAGTGAGTGGCAAAATCAGGTCTGTTTAAATTAAATCCCTTCCTGTCCGTAACATATGAATCGGACCAGTGCTACTCATATTGTGGCCATGAGGCTTTTTGGAATCCATATCTCATCCTCAGCCCAGGAGTGGACAAACAGTTTCCTGTCTCATAGACTGGGTCCAAACCTACCAGTTCTGCAATGTTGTTAGGGGTGGGGTTGTTGATGAGAGAATGTTTGCAAAGTAAAATAGTGAGGAAAAAAAGCCTAAGTACACAGGTCTATTAAGGAAATATTGGAGGGAATCCAGAGGAGGGTTTCAAGGTGATTCTTGAACTTGGATTATTGATTAGTGAAGATTACATAGCTTTGGACATTACTCCAGAGATGAGAAGGATGAAAGTGGACTTGACAGAGGATTTTAAGATTTTCAAGGATGTTGTTAAGTATTGAATTTGAGACTATGCGGGCACAATTCAAAGCTAAGGAAGAGAAAAGGAAATGGGAAATTTGGATCCTATTTTAGTGATGAGTGTGGAATAGAAAACCATGCATACTTTTTAAAAATGCATGAATTCAAACTAGGAAAGAAGATATAAGGCTCTCAGTTTTGGAATCATGGTAAAGAAGGTTAGGAGGCTTGGCGGGTTGAAGAATCATGTCCCAAGCATTACTATGCTATTGTTCTGCTATAATAGGAATATAGGAGCAGGAGCAGGAGTAGGCCATTTGGCCCCTTGAGCTTGCTCTGTTATTCAATTAGATCACGGCTGATCTTCTACTTCACTGCCATTTTCCTGCACTATCCCCATAAGCCTTGGTATCTTTAAAATCCAGAAATCTATCAATCTCTGTCTTGAATATACCCAATGACTGAGCCTCCACAGGCCACTGAGAATTCCAAAGATTCACCACCCTCTAACTAAAGAAATTCCTCCCCACCTCAGTCCCAAAAGGACCACCTCTTATTCTGAGACTGTGCCCCCTGGTTCTAGACCCCTTCAGCCAGGGGAAACATAGCTGAGGGGAGGATAGACGGGATGATAACTGTAAATGAAATAAAAGGGCTGGTTTTCAATTAATGAACTTTGAATCTCTGCAGTCATTCATACTATGTTTGCTGTGAATCTAAAGCCAATACAGTCAACTTGGGAGGTCGGGGAGCTACAAACGTGATACAAACGTGCTCCAATTTGGGTTTGAGCTGCACAGGTTTTTGTTCCCTCGGCCTTTATGCACACTCCTTCTCAGGCCTTTGTTGTTTCTGCGATTGTTAGAATCTTCTAAAGGGAGTTTGATAATTTGACTGTTATCAAAGAGGAGAGCAATGGCTTTGTAGCAGGGAGCAGCAAGATAATTTCTTCAGCTGTTGAAGGGTTGGAGGCTCAAAGCTGGTGCCTGGTCTCCATGGGAAATGAGAGGAAAGAAGGAAAATGCACGTACACACAAAACATGTGAAAGGCATGCAGAGTAGGGTATATACAAAAAGACAGATGTAAAGAGGAAAAAGGTCAGAAAGTGTGTGAGAGGCATACAGAGAGGCTGACAGGCACAGAGGAAAGAAAGGAGATGGAAGAAGCAAGCTAAGGAAAGAACAAGATAGAAAAATGAGAAAATATTTTAGAAACTATGACAAAAATATATGGAAGTCAAAGAGAGAAATGTAGAACATGTAGAAGACTAACAGAAAGACTACACAAGGAAGACAATTACTGAAACAGAACCATTAAAAAAAAACCTAAGTAATTCCATGAAAGATTAACTTGTACTTGTACATGTTTTAAAATCCACGAGTTATGGGTTGTTAACTTGGTTCAGATATGGATTATTCCCGTTCTAACTCTGAACCAAGAATATTTTCTCTTAAGGCCACAATCCCGTCCCATGACTTGTTCAAGGGCTGCTCTTACAGAACTGGTACAAACCTGACCTGTGTACTTAGGTTTTTCTCCTCAGTGTTTTCCTTTTCAAACATTCTCTCATCAAGACCCCCCACCCCCTAACAGCACCACAGAACTGGTAGGTTTGGACTCAGTCTATGAGACAGGAAACTGTTTGTCCACTCCTGGGCTGCAGGTGAGGATGAGATATGGATTCCCAAAAGCCTCATGGCCACAATATGAGTAGCACTAGTCCGATTCATGCATATGTTATGGACAGGAGGGGGATTAATTTAAACATCTCAGATTTCTCCACTCACTACCCATCTGTAAACCGAAAGGTGTATTTTTGATTTTCCCCTTTATAAGTGGTGGTGTGTTTTTCCCAGCCCTTGAATTTTGAAGTGATTCAATCCTCTATTAATAGCCCTACAGCAAACTCGAGATAAGGTAAAATAAGAGGGTTAGTTTATTTTACACACACACAATGTGGGAGGGGATTTGCAACATCCTCCTTTTTTTGCATTCATACAGTAAAAGAGAGATAAGAGAAAGAACAGACCAAAAGTAAGAATTATGGTTTCACGTGAGTCCAGAGTCCAGAATCAAAAAGTCCAATGGTGCATTCCTTCAGGGGTTAGTAGGCTGAACCTGTTGCAGGGTGATCCACTTTTCCAGAAGCGATGAATTCCATGATGGAAGAAAGCATGTGGAGATAAATTAGTCTTGTAGGCACAGATACAAAAGTTCAAATGTTCTAGCAGAAAACAGTGTAGATGAGGCCCAACCAATTTAAACCTGGGTAGAGCGCTATTTCTTTGCTTTTGAAGGAAGAAGACAGACAGAGGCAGGCTGCTAGCCTGGAGTCCTGGTTGTCTTCTGAGGTTAAAGAGTGACTGAAGGTAGAACCCAAAAGCTGTATAATTAAAGCAATTCAAACAGCTCAAATCTCGGTCATGTGACAGGGTGGTTTTGGGTCGAGCTATTCAACTAATGAAGCTCCTTGCTAAATCCCATCGTGCAGAATTTTGCCCTCGTCAGGCGGGCTTAGTGGGGGTGAGTGGGAGTGGTTGGGAAGCTGACTGCCGCCCACGATCGGGGCCTGACCGTGATTTCACACTGGTGGGCTAATTAAGGTCCACCCAGTGTGAAACATGCATTGCAGTGCTTAGCGCTGCCTGTGTGGGCGAGGTGGTGGGGGTGGGGGGAGGGGGGGAGGGCGGGCGTGTAAGTTCACCCATGGGCACAGAAAAGCACCCTGAGACACAGAACTGCCTCAAGGAGATGAAGATTTTGAATGATGTAAATAAAGAATTTAAGAATCTTATAACATTTCCCCTCATGACTCTGTCACATGAGTAGGGATGTTAGAAATTAGTTTGAAACATTTATTTTTTAAATCTCTGAATGAAACCTTATCTTGCCTGTGGACAAGGTTTTGCAAAAAAATCCAAAGGCTGCTTGTCCTTTCTGCCTGCCCGTTAACAATAAGGTTGGATGGGCAGCGAAATATTTAATTCAATTGTTACTTTAATGGCCTTAATAGACCTGTTAATTGTTGGTGGGTACGCTGCCAACTCTCGCGTATGCCTGCTGACCGAAATATCGCGCGAGTGCACAATGACATCAGGACACTGGCTCATTTGGGTCGGGCGTGCACCTGCCCAATGACCGAAAAATTCTGGCCATTGTGTTTTGAGCAGGTAACTGAAGAACCATTAGCACAACACTGAAGATGAGGAGTCACAAGTAGTTCTGCTTTTGTCCAGCACTGGCTGGTGCAGACGCCTTGTCTATTAGCCCTTTGTGCTGGCTTGGCTGGAATGTTTATACAATGCAAGGAGTGTTACATTTCAGGAGTTTGGTGGGTTAGCTTTGTTCATTTTTAAACTGTTCAGAAATGTCCAGAACTACCATCATGTGGTCTGCCGCAGCCATTTTATCAGTCTAACCATTTGATCATTATAAAAAAAGTAATGGGCAGAATTTTGTCCTCGTCAGGTGGGCTCGGCAGGGGCGGTCGGGAATCCGACTGCCGGCCACGATTGGGGCCCGACCGGATTTCATGCTGGTGGACTAATTAAGGCCCATCCAGCGTGAAACAAGACTCGTCACTGGCTGGGAAGGGCCTAGCAGTGGTGGGGGCCTGCCAGCAGCCTGTTTAAAAACAGCCCAGGCAGCTACAGAAAGGATGTTTGTCTGCCGTTGCAAGAATGGACTCAAGTGCAGCAGCAAATGCCAGGTGGTAGGGCAGGTCAGGTGGGCACTCGGCCCCCTGTTTTTCCAACAAGTGCCTCGTTGCCTTCTAGGGGTGGTGGCTGCCAGAAGGGACACCCTTGTCCCCAGAGATGGGAGAAGGAAGCCACCGCACTTCACAAAGGCAGCACAGGAGGGGATGGCAGCCTGGGTGAGTAGCCACAACATGGTGTAGCGCACATGGGTGCAGTGCCAGAAATAAGTTTATAAAGTAGCCAGAATGATTTATATATATATATATAGAGATAATATATATAGATAATATATATATTATATATAATATATTTTTATATTCCTTCCTGTCTTCTGTTCATGACACATATATAATTGCTGCTTAAGCATGGTGACTTTGCATTGCCAGAGATTGTGGAACAGCACATCAGCATGAGAAGAGTAAGGTGAGAAAATTCAAGAGAGCAATATCTTTCTGCTTCGCTGTCATTGATTGTACTATTTGAGCCCAGCAAGTAGGTTATAACCTCATAGTCACTTCCTTCACAGGTTTTATCCAGTGATGTGGTTGGCTTAGAAAGTAATGTCACTTTATTTTGATCTCCATGAGCGTCTGATTTATTTTCAAAATTACTTAATATTTTTATCTACATGACTTATAATGGGATGTCTGGATCAAAACAAGGGTACACATCCGAAATAGCTCTGGATTTTTCAATCAACCATGAATGAATTCTTCCTGCTATTCATTACATTTATGTTTGTCTACTAAATTTTTATAGGCTTTTGCACAGGAATATGATGTGATTAGAAAGTCATTTAGTCTTAGTGCCCAGAGGATCTCAGGCCTCTGTAAACAGGATAAGCAACTATACAGCTCTATAATCACACTGAAGAACTGTTACTGAGCAGTGCAGAGTTTGAACCAGGGCATGTCAGGTAGACTATAATGATTGATGTCAAATCGGGAGCATACAACAAAAGAAAGGGAGGGAAAGAAAGATGGCGTTAAGAGAAGAAGATAAAAGAGACTGAAAGAAAAAGCTTAAAAATATATTTAATTTTCAAAATCTCCAACAATAATTTGAAGGAATGAAAGTGCACACTTGTAAAAATAAATTGTCAGTGCCAGAGAGCTTGTTTGTCAGCAATTAAGACTTAATACAGTGTTAAAAAACTACTTACACTGAAAGGGATAAGCCTTAATTTATTTGTGAGTTTAGTGGGTATCTAATGTATTATGTAAGTACAACAGCTTCACACTGCTCCATTTTTTTCAATGCTAGTATCTGAACAAGATACCATTATAGCAAAATTTCTGGAAGCACGGGGTAACTTAGAAAACACCTTGCTAATTTTAGTGTTTAAATGTGCATGTGCAGTAACTGAAGGTTACACTTCAATAACTCTGAGCACTGATAGCCTCACTGTTATTTTTAATCACAAAACTTAAGACATTATTGTTACTTAACAAAACATTATTTCCCTGTTGGTTCACAAGCAAAACTAGCAGTACAACATGTATAGGGTGGCACTGCTTACTGAATCAGTTTACCTGAAGAGAAAAAAACGTTTTTAGGGTAAAAGAGACCCCTCGGTCCTAATAAATAAACAATTGGCTTTAAAATTTGTGTTATTCTCTACAGAAATGTTGAACTTGGTTTTGAAATTTGATAGGTATCTTCAATTTATACTTTTATATGTCTCATCCAAGCCATTTTGTTTCTTTGTCTAAAATGTTGACATTTGACTGGAAATCAACATAACTTCGATCACCTCAATCTACATTTAGTATGGATTGATGTACATGTGTTGATGTTTATAACACATGCTCCAAACAGCTGCATAATCAGCTTCAGTGCTGCTTCAGGACATCTAGTCAGACGACCTTCAGCTTTGATTTTTGCAAGATGTTTTAATCGTCTAATAGCAACTGCTTAGAATTTTGATTATATACCATCTGTGTTTGGAGAAATGATTCGAATAAATTGAGCTTTTTAAAAAAGGAGTGTAATACTGACCAGAAAAAATCAATTCAGAAATACATCAACATAATTAGAATTAACTTACCCTATACTGATACTTGGTTGAGATTCACAATGTTAACCCATGTTTCTTCACATGACAAAGATATTTGCTTGAGGTCTCCCCTTATTGTTGTACAATGTAAGTACTGGTACATTGTTTATATGCTTAATTGATAATTGAGCCTGTTATCATGCTGATATGGATGGAGTCAAATTACTGAAAAATATTAACTTGACTTTGAATTTTAAATCAAAATCCCCAAAGTATAGAATTGTAGCATGCTAACTACTGTTATATGCTACTTGTTGGCATGAATACTGTATCCATGGACAATACAGATGACATCTACATATTCAGTTGTCATACAGATGTCACCAATCTGGAGCTTGTCCAAAAAGTCATGTTTTATTTATTGATGTTATGTGAAAGATACAGCAGTTTGAAGAACAAGGCTGCGAGGACCAATTGCAGTCTGTGTAATGCCTATGCTGTGACATAGTACAGCTTCCAGGTCAGCCATCATCATAACTGCTTTGCTCTGAAGGTTACAGAGTTTCATTATTTGTACATCACTGACAGTATTTAGGGATTACCTTGTCCAATACTCCTGACAGGTTTGAAGGAAACTTTCATCTGGGAACATCCACATGCAATATGTGCACAATCAGTGCATACACTGCAGGATAAACAGGCTGCCTCAGTGCTCATATTCTGAGTGTTTGCCTAGATTGTTACAATGATTATTGTTAACTCCATGTCGGTACAGTGCACCGGTGGCTCAAATGCAGAGTCAACACAGGAAAAAAATGATCTGAATTCATAATTTCATGGTTTAAATTGTTTAAATGCACATTTGAAATATTTGGCTTATGATAGGGCATCAAATTATGTGGTCATCATACTGGAGAACATCAGTACCAAAGATATCAAAACATTTTTTTCACTTCTTAGCTCAGTGTTGCCATCAAGATGGTCTACAGCAGGCATTAAATGGGCAAAGTGCAGAGTAAAACTTCCCTCGCAATACAATGTGTCTTATCCCAAACCTCATGTAACACTGCTATTTCCTACATCAGTTATATCAGCCATTTGGTCTTTGAGTATTTTGAGACTCTGCTTTAAATTAAAAGCAGTTTTGTGCTGTGATTCACACCCCAGCAGGAGTTTGGGTTGAAACTGCTCAAACTCATTCAAAGGCTTTTTAATTGACTTGGGAGTCAAGGGTTAAGGGGGTGGTGGGGGGTGTGGGGCAGGCAGGAAAGTGGAGTTGAGGCCACAATCAGATCAGCCATGAACTTATTGAATGACGGAGCAAACTCGAGGGTCTGAATGTGGCCTACTCCTGCTCCTGGCTCTTGTGCTCAGTCAACAAAAATTGGCTAAGGGAAGAGGCTCTTCAGCCCATCAGGATTATTCCTTTCAGCAGACGATGCACAAGATGCTTCATCGTGCATATAATTTACTCCCAATAATTCACAATCTTTTGTGCAAAAAATCCAAAATATTGACTAATTTGATTAAAGAAATTTAAGTACTTCTCAAAATGGATTCAATTAATGGATAATTTATAGAATCATAGAATGGTTACAAAACAGAAGGGGACCATTTGGCTCACTTTGTGGACGCTGGCTCTCTGGAAGAGCAATTCGCTCAAGTCCCACTCCCCTGCCTTTTCCTCCAAATCCTGCAAAATTTTCACTTCAGATAATTATACACTCTTCACTAAGAAGAGTAACATGTGGCTAGGCTCACAAAGCCTCCAGAAGCATTCATAAGATCTACATCACACAACTAAGCCTGAGAGGAGATTTAACAGAGAAAATTTGAAAAAATATTCCTGGTGATTTGATAACATGACATGATGATGAGACCATCTCTATAACTGCACTATTTACAATATATACGCTAAAAAATTCTTCACATGTGTGCATGCGACCTACCACAAATCTTCCTTCCTGTTGTCCCAAATTTTGTGTCATGATTTCTAATGCTAATACTTTAGATTGGGTCACTTTGTTGCTCTCTCAATGTTCTGGCAATTTTGCCAGAAATCATTGAGCAAATTTTCATAAACCATTTTAAGATTTTGCTGCATGTATATGAATTAAGAAAAAAGGAACTTCTCTTTCTTCTCCTAATGGCTGTAACTTGGTGTTACTGCAAAGTGCTGTCCCACAATGCCAGCTGCCTACATCTACTGCATGGACATTATTTGCTTTTTTTTATTCATTCACAGGTTGAGGGCTTTGCTGGCTAGGTTAGCATTTATTGTCCATTCCTAATTTCCCTTGAGAAGGTGGTGGTGAGCCACTTTCTTGAACCACTGCAATCCATGTGGCGTAGGTACACCCACATTGCCGTTAGGAAGGGAGTTCCAGGATTTTGACCCAGCCACAATGAAGGAACGACGATATCATTCCAAGTCAGAATGATGAGTGGCTTGGAGTGGAACTTGCAGGTGGTGGTGTTACCATGCATCTGCTGCCCTTGTCCTTCGAGGTGGCAGGGTCAGTGGGTTTGGAAGCTGTTTTCAAAGGAGCCTTGGTGAGTTGCTGAAGTGCATTTTGTAGATGGTGCACATTGCTGCTACTTTGCATCAGTGGTGGAGGAGTGAATGTTTAAGGTAGTGCATGAGGTGCCAATCAAGCAGGCTGCTTTGTCCTGGATGATGTAAAGCTTCTTAACTGTTGGAGCTGCACTCATCCAGGCAAGTGGAGAGTATGCTACACTGCTGACTTATGTCTTATAGATGGTGGATTGGCTTTGGGGAGTCAGGATGTGAGTTACTCTCCACAGAATTCCCAGCCTCTGACCTGCTCTTGTAGCCACAGTATTTAGACTGTAGAGCTGCACAGGGGGCAACTGTCAATAGAAAGCACTTTTCTTCCAGGCTGTGAGCAGCAGTGCCTGAGAGATTGATCCTCCTGTCCAGAAGAGTCTGGGGAGAGCTGGCAAACCCAGAATAGGAGGAAGTCTGTCTGTCCATCTACTGTGTTCTGCCCGGCGGCAGATCTTAGTTCAATGCTCATGTGAGACTCCTGAGCAACAGTATTGGCAAGCACTTGTTAAGAGTTGCCCAGTCCTGATGTTTGAATATCAGGTCATGGATTTCTGCTCATCACTAGTCATGGGCTGCATTCAGCTAATCATTTTCATTCCCTGAAATGAAATTTCAGCAGAGGGATAATTTATATTCTATTTACAAAGTTAGATGAAGGACTGATGGTCACAACCAGCTAGTCCCCTGGAAACTATCTTTACTTTCTCAGAAATACAGAACAAGTGCTTTCTAAAATCAATGCAATGTGTATAATATGAATGGCTTTAAAAAGACCTTAGGAGCTAGGGAATATAATTGTGCCTTAAATTTGAATTACGACCAGTGAAAAGCAACTTTTATGTTGCAAATCTTGCACTCTGAATCTGCAAGCTGTATCACAACTAAAAAGATTTTTCAGCCCTTATTAATCTGGAATATACAAAGGTAATGTTTTAACTCAAATTTTAAAGATTAAATTATAGCGGACAAGACGAGGCTGAGTTGATTTTTTTTACTATTGCAGGACTAGAATAATCTATTTTATAACCACATTCTATATGAATTCAGAATATTTAAAAGAAACTAGGCTCTCATGCACATTTAAGTAAAATCCTAGTTGGCCGTAAATTATGATTTATAGAGGTCTTTATAAATTATGCATATATTAAACCAGTTATATCACCATAAAGCAGTGGAAAACATCAGGATTTTGTGATATGTAACAGCAGGCTGATGACTAAAAAAGAGTAGATCAATCTAAAAGCAAGAAAGCAAACTTGGAGCGTCACCTCTTTGTTCACACGAAAGCAGGCAGATTTAAATATCCTGCAATGCAGAAACAAGAACTAAGTTAACTAAGTAGCAATGTCTACAAGTTTCTTGATACGACACTAAGCTGATGATAAAATCATGGTTAAAGTACTTATTCCGAAGGTAACACAGTTGCATTGGAACAGAGGCTCATTTCCATTAAAATGTAGATAATAAATTTTAAGTCATGCATTTTCTTTTAGCTGTATGGTGGAATCCTGCAGCATTTTGATCTCCAATTCAGTGACCAACAAAATGGTCTCCACATCAGAAGCTTAGGATCTAACTGTACAATTATGGGGAGGCACTGAAAGGAAGTCCGACTACAAGGATATGAAAACTGGATAGCTGACCACCACAACTCATACTTGCACACCTTTAGCCAAATAGCAGCACTGGTGAAATCCTGAGAGCAGGTAGGATTCATTGCTCAGGGAGACCAAGAGAGGGGTAAATAGGCATGTAAAAAAATACAGGAACATGGTGATGTACAGCAGCAGAGAAGATTACTGCAGTCCATCTGGCAAGTGCCACATTTGAGGAATATCATATCCCTGGGATCCTCCCATCCTTCCATCACATCTTTCCTCAGCGACTCACTCTAGAAATAACTTACAAAGCTAGCCCACAGCCTCCTTTGGAAGTTCATTCTATAAAATCCATCAGTCTTTTCCAATCTTGGCATTTCTCCACATTGACTGAAACCTGCCCCATTCATCAACACAGCTTTCGAACCTACCCTGGTCTTTCCTGTTTAATCAGCCTGTTCCCCACTTTTTTGCATCTCTCTCTGTTTGGTATCATGTGCAAACTTGGAGAGTTCTGTTCCAGTCCCCACTTCCAAGTTATTTATGCACATTGTAAGTAGCAAAGCTTTCAGTTCTGAACCTTGAGACACTTCATTCTCCTTCCATAATGGTCCAACTCCACAAGCAACCATCCTTTTCCTCTCTTGCTTCAAGCAATTTTCGACCCATCTCAGAGGCATTCCATCCATTCCCTACCTTCCAAACTGGTGGATTAATCTACAATGTGGCACTGTGCCAGATGTTACGACCCACCCCCAGGTGAGGCTCCCCAAAGTTGTTGATCCAGGCGAGACCCCTCAATTTGTCGCTGTCTGGCTGGAATACCCCCAAATTGTTATGCCCCAGGTAAGGAGGGATGAACTGGCTCCATGTCTTTATTCAGTCTCCCACCACTCTGTTGGTCGCACCAAGATTTAATCTAAAAAGGATCCCTTTCACGGATACCCTTTTCCCAGAGCCAATTTGATCAGACTTTCTTGTGTTAAAGGTAAGAGTAGGTTTATTAACTACTAAAGGCAAGAAAGGATAAAACACATGCAAATACGGTCATAGAGGTTAAAGTAATAATTTAGCTTTAAGTAAGTGAATGTATATATATATATACATATATCTAAAAAAAAGGTATACAGAACAGTCCTTGACTTGTGGGTAGTAGGTGACTGAAAGTTGTGGCCGTTGCGATTCGAGGTTCTTGTAGTATTCGGTAGACGAATAGTCAGTTTCGAGGTTCCAGTAGAGTTGACAGAGATTGGGATACTTGCAAAAATGGCGATTTGCTGGGGCACTGTGCGTGGCTGTTACTTTTGAGTCAATCTTTCAGCACTTGCTCTCGGTGTTTTTTCCTTCATTATCAGGACATATCCGCTCCTCCCCAGTATGAAATGAGGTTCATTCTCATTTCACTACAAAAAAGGGAAAGCTTATAAACAGCAAAACACTCTGATACACACCTTCATTCTTTTAGCAATGGTCAATTTATCTTTCTGGTTCTGACTGGGCTCCTTCAAATTCTGGACAGGGTGTCCGCAATCACATTTGATTTCCCAGAAATGTGGGTGATTTCTAAGTGGCATGGCTGGTGGAACAAACTCCAGCGGAACAACCTGGCATTCTGGGTCTTTAACATTCCCACAAAAGTTAACAGATTGTAGTCGGTATAGACTGTGGCCTCTCTGTACCTATTTTGGACATACAAAATCTCTGAGGGCCAGTAATGAACCAAAGGTCTCTTCTCAACTGATTTTGATGCTTGTTGATCTTTTTAGGGAAGTATCCAATTGGTGTCTTGATTCCAGATTCGTCCTCCTGGAGGAGAGATAGACCGCTTCAGTATCTGAGGAGTCGCGAATGGTGCTGAACATTGTGCAATCATCAGCAAACATCCCCACTTCTGACCTCATAATGGAAGGAAGGTCATTGATGAAGCAGTTGAAGATGGTTGGGCCGAGGACACTACTCAGAGGAACTCCTGCAGTGATATCCTGAGATGACTGACTTCCAACAACCACAACAACCTTCCTTTGTGCTAGATATGATTCTAACCAGTGGGGAGTTTTCCCCTTGATTCCCATTGACTCCAGTTTTGCTAGGGTTCCTTAATGCCACAGTCTGTCAAATGCTGCCTTGATGTCAAGGGCAGTCACTCTCACCTCACCTCAGGAGTTCAGCTCTTTTGTCCATGTTTGAACCAAGGCTTTAATGAGGTCAGGAGCTGAGTGGCCCTGGCGGAACACAAACTGGGCGTCAGTGAGCAAGTTATTTTTAAGCAAGTGCTGCTTTATAGCACTGTTGATGACTCCTTCCATTACTTTACTGATGATGGAGAGTAGACTGATGGGGCGGTAATTGGCATGGTTGGATTTGTCCTGCTTTTTGTGCAGGACATATCTGGGTAATTTGCCACAAAGCTGCGTAGATGCCAGTGTTGTAGTAACCCACCTCCTGACTCTGCAAAGCCTGTCCACCATCTACAAGGCACAAGTCAGGAGTGTGATTGAATACTCCCCACTTGGCTGGATGAGTGCAGCTCCCACAAGAAGCTTGACACCACCAGGACAAAGCAGCCCGCTTGATTGGCACGACAGCCACAAACGCTCACTCCCTCCACCACTGATGCACAGTAGCAGCAGTGTGTACCATCTACAAGATGCACTGCAGGAAATCACCAAGGCTCCTTCGACAGCACCTTCCAAACCCATGACTACTACTGTCTAGAAGGAACGGGGCAGCAGATACATGGGAACACCACCTCCTGGAAGTTCCCGTCCAAGATTCTCACCATCCTGACTTGGAAATATATGGCCGTTCCTTCATTGTTGCTGGGTCAGAATCCTGGAACTCCCTTCCGAACAGCACTGTGGGTATGCCAACATCATATGGACTGCAGCAGTTCAAGAAGGGAGCTCACCACCACCTTCTCAAGGGCAATTAGGGTTGGGCAATAAATGCTGGCCCAGCCAGTGAAGCCCATATCCCATGAATGAATAATAATTTTAAAAAGCCCCTACCCCGAAGTCACTCACATCAATGGCTACTTTAAATGCCTTATTAAGTCTGGGCTGCAAGCATGGGTTCACCTATTAAAATGGCCTTCAGCTTTTCAAAAGCTGCCCTGCATTTCTCGGTCCACACTACCTTTGCTTTTTTCTGTAGTAGGTCTGTCAGCAGGGAAGCTCCTGTGCTAAAGTTTGGGATGAACTTGCGGTTCCTAAAAAACCTCATGATTTCCCATTTTGTGATGGGAATGGGAAACTAGGATACGGCTCGTACCTTGGCAGCCCCGGGCAGTACCTGTGTCCTTGACCTACTACATGTTCTACATAGGTCACTTTAGCCTTAGCGAACTTGCTCTTTGTGAAACAAAAACAAAAATACCTGGAAAAACTCAGCAGGTCTGGCAGCATCTGCGGAGAGGAGCACAGTTAACGTTTCGAGTCCGAATGACCCTTCAACAGAACTAAGCAAAAATAGAAGAAAGGTGAAATATAAACTGGTTTAAGGGGTGGGGGTGGGTGTTGGTGGGACAAGTAGAGCTGGATAGAGGGCCAGTGATAGGTGGAGATAACCAAAAGATGTCACAAACAAAAGGACAAGGAGGTATTGAAGGTGGTGATATTATCTAAGGAATGTGCTAATTAATGGTAGAAAGCAGGACAAGAAAGGTACAGGTGGGGGGAAGGAATCAAAAAAGGCTAAAAGGTAGAGATAAAACAATGGATGGAAATACATTTAAAAATAGTGGGAAAAGAAAAATCTATATAAATTATTGGGAAAAAAAGGGGGGGGGGGGTGGAATCAGAAAGGGGGTGGGGATGGAGGAGAGAGTTCATGATCTAAAATTGTTGAGCTCAATAGTCAGTCCGGAAGGCTGTAAAGTGCCTAGTTGGAAGATGAGGTGCTGTTCCTCCAGTTTGCGTTGAGCTTCACTGGAACAATGCAGCAAGCCAAGGACAAACATGTGGGCATGAGAGCAGGGTGGAATGTTGAAATGGCAAGCGACAGGGAGGTCTGGGTAATGCTTGCAAACAGACCGAAGGTATTCTGCAAAGCAGTCACCCAGTCTGCGTTTGGTCTCTTCAATGTAGAGGAAACTGCATTGGGAGCAACGAATGCAGTAGCGTAAATTGGGGGAAGTGCAAGTGAAATGCTGCTTCACTTGAAAGGAGTGTTTGGGCCCTTGGACGGTGAGGAGAGGGGAAGTAAAGGGGCAGGTGTTGCACCTTCTGCGGTTGCATGGGAAGGTGCCGTGGGAGGGGGTTGAGGTGTAGGGGATAATGGAGGAGTGGACCAGGGTGTCCCGGAGGGAACGATCCCTGCAGAATGCCGCCAAAGGGGGGGGGCGAAGGGATGATGTGTTTTTTCCCCCAATAATTTATATAGATTTTTCTTTTCCCACTATTTTAAAATGTATTTCCATCCATTGTTTTATCTCTACCTTTTAGCCTTTGTTGATTCCTTCCCCCCACCTCACCCCCACTAGGGCTATCTGTACCTTGCTTGTCCTGCTTTCTACCATTAATTAGCACATTCCTTAGATAATATCACCACCTTCAACACCTTTTTCCTTTTGTCTGTGACATCTTTTGATTATCTCCACCTAACACTGGCCCTCTATCCAACTCTACTTGTCCCACCACCCCCCCTCCCCCCCTTAAACCAGTTTATATTTCACCTCTCTTCTATTTTTACTTACTTCGGTTGAAGGGTCATTTGGACTCGAAACGTTAACTGTGTTCCTCTCCACAGATGCTGCCAGACCTGCTGAGTTTTTCCAGGTATTTTTGTTTTTGTTTTGGATTTGCAGCATCCGCAGTTTTTTGCTCTTATCTTTTTGCTCTTTGCGAGATTGACCACTAGGTCAGCTGACTGTACTCTCTGGAAGAGGGCACCCAGTCGCTTTTAGTGGTTTTCCCAGGTGTCGCTGTGCACTAGGAGGTTGTCCAGATACACGATGCAATTGGACAAGCCCACCACTACCTGGTTCATCAACCTTTGGAAGGTGACGTTTCGGAGTCTGAAGGGCATAACCCGACACTGTATAACCTGTCTGGAGTTGCAAAGGTGGAGGTTTCCTTCGTGCGGACCGTCAAGGGGACCTGCCAGTATTCCTTGAGTAAATCTATTCTTTGTGATATAGGCTGCTTTACCTATCCTATCTACGCAGCCTTCCAGCCGGGGTATCGGGTAGAAAGGAGTCAGCTCGGGTCACTGCATTAACTTTTTGGTAGTTAATGGAGAACATTGTGGAGCCGCCCGGCTTGGTCACAAGCACAACTGGGGAGCTCCAGTTACTGTTGCTAGGCTCTATAAGTTGGTGCCCCAGCATGTAATTAATCTCCTCCCGAACCTGAACCAGCTTTTCTGGGCCTAGACGTCAAGGGTGTTCCTTTACGGGAGGGGCCTCTCCCAAATCCACATCATGTAGGGTTAGTGTGGTGCAGCCTGGCTTGTCTCTGCACAAGCCTTTAAGTGCAGTCATGTCAGGTCTGCTCGGTGATCTGCACCTAGTTGGGGGAAAAATGAGTCTAAGTTGGTTAGTATTTCTGTATTCGTTAGCCGGGTAGTAGGGGGTTCAATGTGGGCCTCACCCATGTCTCCCTCCAATTCATCTTCACTGCTACCCTCCTCCTCCAGGTCAGTGGCAATGGGACAGACCATTACCTGTTTGTCCCTTTCTCAGCTGTGATATCACTTTATCATGTTGACATGACACAGCCTTTGCTTTTTCCCCTGATCTAGGTTCTCAATTGGATAAAAACAAAAAAACTGCGGATGCTGGAAATCCAAAACAAAAACAGAATTACCTGGAAAAACTCAGCAGGTCTAGCAGCATCGGTGGAGAAGAAAAGAGTTGACATTTCGAGTCCTCATGACCCTTCGACAGAACTAGTTCTGTCGAAGGGTCACGAGGACTCGAAACATCAACTCTTTTCTTCTCCACCGATGCTGCTAGACCTGCTGAGTTTTTCCAGGTAATTCTGTTTTTGTTCTCAATTAGATAGTTTACTTTCCCGAGTTGCTTTGCTACTCCATGCGGGACACTGAACTTGGCCTGTAAGGGTTCATCTGGTTTTGTTTGCAGCACTAACACGCAGTCTCCAGGCTGAAAGGTTTGGGTCTTGGTATGTCTGTCTGCCTGTTTGTTCACGAGCCGCTCCCAGAACACAAGTACGTAATCCAACATGAAGAGCTCATCCTTCTGCTCTAAAAACATCCTCATTAGGCTCTCTTACTTGGTGCCTGTAAACTAAGTTGAACAGAGTAAACCCGGTGGACTCATTGGGTGAGTCCCTAGTAGCGAACAGAAGGAAACCTAGTCCTTTATCCCAGTCATGGGTGTACTTGTGGCAGTATGCCCTGATCATTGTTTTTAGGGTTTGGTGGTATCATTTTAGCGTCCCCTGCGATTGTGGGTGATAGGCTGAAGACTTCAGCTGGGTCATGCCCAGGTTACCCATGACTTCCTCGAATATTTTGGACATGAAATTTGAGCCTTGATCCAACTGGATCTCGGTGGGTAGGCCATACCTGGTAAAGAATTGGGTCAATTCCCTCACCACTGTTTTGGCAGATATGGTTTTCGGGGGAACCGCCTCTGGGAAACAGGTAGTCACGTCCATGATGGTAAGGATATACCTGTGGCCCCCTTTTTCTTTTGGGTAGGGGCCCCACACAGTCCACGAGCAGCTTGCTGAACGGTTCCCCAAAGGCGGGCACGGGAATCATAGGTGGAGGTCTTATTGCAGGTTGGGGTTTTCCCCCAACCTGGCATGTGTGGCATCCCCCTGTGGAGATGCGGCCAGTCGAAATATTGGCTGATGCAGCTCGGGTTTTGCACATACCAGCATGCCCAGCCATCGAAATTTCGCGAGCTAGCCGCAATATTTCCCCAGGGTATCTCAGCGGCACAACTACTTGGTGGATCACTGTTCACTCATCATTTGCAGGTCTGTGAGGGGGTCTCCATTTCCTCATCAGCATGTCATTTTTAATGTAGTAGCATTCAGGGACTGCTTCTGCCTCAGCCTCATTGTGAGCAGTCTGAGCTAATGTTTTTACCTATGGGTCAGCTTGCTGGGCCGCTCCCAAGGAAGGTCTATTTATCACCTCCTCAGGGTCTTCTAGACTCCTGAAAAAGTTTCAGATAACCAGACCAGAGGGTCTTCTTTCCTTTGTTGGAGCTTGTTGGGTCTTACTGTCAGGAGAAATGGCAGGCACTTTCTCCTGCAGTGCTCAGTTTCCCTGACCTCAATGGGCTTTTCTGAGACCACTGGAGACACTATTACCTTTGATCCTACCAGATCGTTGCCGAGGAGTAGGCTGACCCTGTTTGCAGGCAAACTGGGGATGACTCCCACGGTTACTGACCCTCACAGAAGGTTGCACTCAGATGTACCCAAGAAAGGGGAATGGGCATGTACCCTCCTTCAACCCCTTTACCAGCACGTTGGCACTAATACAGTCTCTGATGGGAAGGTCATGCCTTTTCCCAGCAGTAGAATCTGGCTGGCCCCCGTATCCTTCAGTTTTACCATAGGCTTACTCGCCTCACCCTGGGGAAACATGGCCACCCTTTCTTCGGATACAAAATCCCGGTAACCTGCAGGTTACCCCTACAGGGATTCGCAGCCACAGTCAGAGCCATAGCCTGGTCTACCATGCTCTCTGACTGACTCCCATTCTCTGCACAGGGAATATATGCCCCAATAAATCCCACAGGTTTTTCCCGCAGCCTCCAGCAGTTGCCCTGGACCTGCCCTACCTTCTGGCAGTTAAAACACACAGGCTTCTTGGCTTCACTTTTCATTTCAGCACCAACCCTATCTGTCCTGAGGAGGGGCCCCAGCATTCAGCATCTCCTTCTCTCCCATAGGTGCTCAGTTTCCTATCTCTCTCTCCACCTCCATCATTCACAGTTGGTTGAGGGTAACCAGGGGAGGGTCTCTTCTGGAACAAGGGTTTGTGGATCAACTCATAATCGTCGACCAGCATGGTTGCCTGCCTGGTCCCTGTGACCCCCTGCTCCTCTAGGTATGTTCTTATTGGAAAGGGTATGGAGCTTTTAAACTCCTCAAGGAGAATAATTTCACGGAGGTTGTCGTAAGTGGCTTTTGTTTTAAGTGCCCGCACCCGCTGGTCAAAAGCAAGTTGCCTAAGCCTTTCAAATTCCAGGTACGTCTGATCAGGCCCTTTCCTGAGGGGACGGAATTTCTGACGGTACATTTCGGCACTAACTGGTACGCACTTAAAATAGCCCCTTTTTACTACCTCATAGCCAGTGACACTTTCCTCAGGCAGGTGGGAGTAAATCTCGTGAGCCTTCCCTGAAAGCTTACTCTGCAGTAACGGGGACCACTGGTGGACTGGCCGCTGTAACTGCTGTGCTAACTGCTCAAAAGATATAAAGAAGGCTTCAACCTCTGCTTGATCAAACTTAGGGATTAGATGATCAAACCAGGTTGCCTCAATCCTTAAGTCCGAGCTCGTGGTGTCTTCAAGGGATCCAATGGGATGCCTGCTCCTCAGTTCAAGCTGCTTTAGTTGAAACTCCTTTTCCTTTTCTCTCCCCTGAAATTCTAATTTCCACTTCTTCAATTTTAATCTCTCCACTGCTATGCTATCCGTTTCATCGTCCTCAATTTCCATCTGTAGACCATTGGCCATGCCTTTTAAAATTTCAGGTTTTCTGGCTTTTGGCCGAAATTTTAATCCTAAATGCCTCGCTAACTCTTAACTGTTCGAGGACTTTTAGATCCTCAAAAGTAACTGCTTCTGGTTCTGCTGGAGAGGTACCAGCATCAAAAGTGGACATTTTAACACTTCAGTAGTGTAGACTCAAGAAAGTCATTCTGCAGTTTCTAAAAAATTGATTTCAAAAGATCAATTTACTTTCCCCAATATAATTCGTTCGTTTCATCTGTGGAAAAACAAATATTCCAGACTCCGAGCCCCCAATTTATTCAAATCCCAGACAAGCACTCCAATTTGGTACGGCCCACCCGCAGGTTAAGTTCCCCAAAGTTGTTGATCCAGATGAGACCCCTCAATTTGTCATCGTCTGGCTGGGACACCCCCAAATTGTTATGCCCCAAATGAGGAGGGATGAACTGGCAGCCTGTCTTTATTCAGTCCCCCCCATCGCAACAAGATTTAATCTAAAAAGGATCCCTTTCACGAATGCCCTTTTCCTAGAGCCAATTTGATCAGACTTTCTTGAGTTAAAGGTAAGAGTATGATCATTAACTACTAAAGGCAAGAAAGGATAAAAGACATGGATATACGGTCATACAGGGGTTAAAAGCAAGAATTTAGCTTGAAGTAAGTGAATATATATATATAAATCTAAAAAAAGGTATGCGCAACAATCCTTGAATCATGGGGAGCAGGTGATTAGGTGTTGTGGCTGTTGCGATTCGAGATTCCAGTTGTGTTGACTTCGATAGATGAATACTCAGTTTCGAGGTTCCAGTAGAGTTGACTCCGGTAGACGAATAGTCGATTGAGGTTCCATGCTGTTGACTTCGGTAGAGAGAGACAGAGATTGGGATACCTGAAAAATGGTGATTTGCATGGGAACTGTTCATGGCTGTTACTTCTGAGTCAAACTTCCAGCACTTGCTCTCTCTCTCAGAACCCACCAACAGACAGACACTGGGACAGCTTTTCAGCTCACTTTTAACCCCTCCTTTGTAAATTCTAAATGGGAAGCAAATTCACAAATCTGTCTGGGCATTGCTCACAGGATTTTTTAATGAAATGATATTCATCTCCCATTATGTCTCATTGTATCTACTGAGGGGGGGCAATCAGTTTCTGGATGTCTTTAGAAGTACCTATGTCTGTCAACAGGGTCGGGTTCCTTTATCTCTTAGGGAGTCACCCTGCAGCATTCTAGCCAGTGGCTTGTGTGCATTTTTTAAAAAACTCGGGTGTTATTTTTAAAGTCCAATGTTTTAGGATGGTGTTTTTTACTTCATTATCACGGCACAGAAGTTAGGCTGAAATCTATGTAAATAACATTCACTTATTTCATCCCTCCACAAGGTTTGTTACCTCTTTAAAAACTCCCAAACTATAATAAGATAAAGTCAAAATGGTTCTTTTGAGGAGTAGGTACTGAAATGGGTATCTTTAAGGAATACTTCGCGGAACCACAGAATTTTAGCAACACAGAAGGAGGCCATCGTGTCTGCACCAGCTCTCCAAATGAGCATTATGACCTAGTGCCATTGCCCTGCCTTTTCCCTGTACCCCTGCATATTGTTTCTGTTCAAATAATCATCTAATGCCCTCTTGAATGCCTCAATTGAACCTGTCCCACCACACTTCCAGGCTGTGCATTACAGACCCGAACCATTTGTTGTGTGAAAAAGTTTTTTTCTCACATCACATTTGTTTCTTTAGCAAATCACTTTAAATCTGTGCCCTCTCATTCTTGTTCCTTCTACAAGCAGGAACAACTTCTCCCTATCTACTCTGTCCAGCCCCCTCATGATCTTGAACATCTCTAACAAATCTTCTCTTAGCCTCCTTCTCTGCAAGGAGAACAGTCCCAAACTCTCCAATCTATTCTCATAGCTGAAGTTTCTCATCTCTGGAAACATTCTTGGAAACCTCTTCCTTGGAAATGCAGATTATGTCTGAGGGCTGGAGAAAAGGGACCATAGACATAGGGCTGAATTTTCGTCCGTGGATGAGGTTTCGTGCTTTTTCTAGTTCATGCTGGGGCTCCTTAAGGTTGGACGGGCAAGTCCACTAATTACTTTAATTGCTCTGTCAATGGCCTCAATTGGCCACTGACAGGTCGGCGGGCATGCAGCTGATTTTTCTGCACCCCTGCCTTCCTGAAAATGTAAATGGGGCGCTGTGACATTGGGAGTTCCGCGCATCATTTTATTTATCGGTGAGCAGGCCCTGCCCCCACTCGCCGACGGTAAAATCCAGCCTGTAGAATTTCCCCAGAGATTGCCAAATTTCCTGCCAAAACTTCAACAGAGAATTGATAGAAGAATGGGGGGATTGTGTTAACAAGTTATATTCTACTGAAGTTACGGTAGGAGTGCCCTGTAAAAGTTATTCACGGTGAAGGCAATCTATAAATGGGGACAAAATGATCTTTCCAGTACTTTGCCTAAAGCAGATGTCAGCCTGTCTGGCCTATAGCTCCACAGGTTTCTCTTGTCTTCTTTTTACAAGTTGGCATCATGCCCCTTTTCCTCTCATGTTCAGACACAGCCCCCTTTATCAAGAATTCCCTAAAGAAAGAAACTGGAACATGGTTAATATGATTAGTAACTTCTCTAGATTGCAATCCATCTGGAACTAATGCCTTAGCTTCTTCAATACCTTCAGCCTGTCCATCACTGCTTTCTCAGTTCCCACTCCTTTTTACAGAAATTCAACAGTTTGCCTTGGACATTCTACGCCAAAATAAAAAGATTGTCTGAAATTTCTGATGTGAACAAACACAGTGGAGGTAATCATAATCTACTTCGCCAGGCAGGAAATCCACAAGATCGAGTGCAATGCTGATTTAATACCTCACACCTAATTTCACTCTCCTTGGAAGCCAATGCAGAGTAAAATCATGCAGGGTATAAAACCAACATTGCACCCGATCACATCAGTTTCCCAATGAGCAAGTTCGTTTAAAATTTTCCCACTAATGAATTTGTTTGAAGTACTTGGCGTTCATTGACCGCTTGATACAATGTTCTCCCCTCGGAGTACAGAATGTATGCCTGCTGTAAATATATTTATAAAAACCTATTTACAAAATATATTATTTTATTTTCTGCCCATTGGATGTTATTTTCACTCTGTCCTTCAATCAGGAGGATGCAACAATCTAGGCAGCTAGCAGCATAGCTTCATGGACAAAGGATAAAAGCACAAATCAATGGTTAACCAAGGTGAAAGAAATTAACAGCAGCTGGCATGCTCAAGTGACAGGCCTGCGGCTCTGGAATCCCGGCTCCGCTACTCGGGAGCCAAATGCTCAATCGCTTAAACCATTTTGTGAACCCTTTAAAATGAAGAGAGTTCCCTAAGTATCCAAGTCAAGCCATTTGCCACGCTGATAATTATTTTTCAGGTTAAAACCACACAACAACCAATAATGAAAATGAACACCCTGTTCAATTTTGAGAGGCCTGGTAACCTTGGCTCGAGAAATCCTAAGGCAAGTGGAAAATATTTTGCCTGTCATGTGTAACCTGATGATCGATTACAAGAACCACAGTGATTTTTTGATTTTTTTTTATTTCTTTTGATACACAATTCAATTTAAAAAAAATGTTACCAGTATACCCTGCAGGGCAAGTGATATTTGAGAAATGTTGTATGTACTGAACAAGGCTGAAACATGCCTTGAATGCTAATTCGAACCAACATATGCAGATCACCAAGACATTTTTATAGCATTAAAACATTTTTATTCATTTTAAATTCTTTCTTGTGGCCTTTTTGATTTCTTTATTCCTGTCATTAAATAGTGCAGTATATAAAGCAACCAGCATAGGTGTAAAGAGCAGAAAACTCCTTGAAATGGTTTCTGTTCCTTAAGATGTAGGGTAGAATTTTCTGCCTGCTGGGTGGGCGGGTCCGGGTGGGCGTGGGCGGGCCCGGTGGGGTGGGTGTGGGCGGGCCCGGTGGGGTGGGCGGTGTGGGCGCGGTGGGGTGGGCGTGGGCAGGCCCGGTGGGGTGGGCTTGGGCGGGCCCGGTGGGCGGGCCCAGTGGGGTGGGCAGGCCCGGTGGGCGGGCCCGACCCAATCTCTGGCGGGTGGGGAGCCGATCCCCGCCGGAGAAGTGGACCCCGCCGCCATTTTAAGTGAGGGAACCACTATGCGCTTCCTGTGCGGGCGGGGGGATTCCCCAAATGCGAAAGCGCATGCGCATGAAAGAGCGCACATTTCCCTGAGGCTAATTGCTGCCTCAAGGAGATCACTGACAGTTGTATAAACTTTAAAAATAGAAAAATAATAAAATCCTTAACATGTCCCCCTCATGTGACATGTTAATAAATTTCACTGAAACTTTAATAAACTTTTTTAAACCCTACATGAAACCTCATCCCACTGGTGAATGAGGGTTCATATTTTTCAGAAGCCCGCCAAGGCTCCTGGCCTGCCCACCAACCTTAAGGTTGGTTGGGCAGGGCCTTTAATTGTTTTAATTATCATGTCAATGGTCTCAATTGGCCATTGACAGGTCGGCGGGCGGACAGCTGATCTCGCTGTGCCCCCACATTACTGAAAATATAAATGGGGTGGGATGACACCAGGGGCTCCCCCTGACATCATCCCGCGTCATTTTCGCGTCAGCGAGTGGGACCTGCCCCTGCTCGCCAATGGTAAAATTCTGCCCATAGTATGTGTTTCCCTCGATGGTCAGTTAGCAATGCTCATCTGTATTTATCTTGTGATTGGGTGTTGAATCAGTGTTAAATTTCTTTGTTCAGATAGAAGGCCATCAACCTGAAAAGTTAATTCTGTTTCTCCCTCCACAGGTGCTGCCTGACCTGTTGAGTATTCCTCGCATTTTTTTTATTTTTGTCCCTTCTTAATGCATTCTCAGCAACATACAAATGTATTCAATCTACACTAGAGATTGGGTGTGCTGGTGCTAATATAAAATGAAGTAGCCAATCATAATGCTTCTGCAAAAATGATGCTGAATCAAAGCCCACATCATGAGTCAAATAAAGACTAGTAATAATGTCCCGAGACCTCCACTATCTGTGATTGCAACAGACTTACACAGGCCAACAGATCTTCAAATCCGCAGAAGCCATTTTGTTGTGCAAATGTGATAGATCTCCAATGCCACTTAACTTTCAACATTGCCCTCTTCGGGCCACCATATGCAGCAACCCTCTTTCTTTTGCACAAGTGAGGTACGTAATGAAATGTTTTCCACTTGCATGGATGGGTGCAGCCACAACAACACTCAAGAAGCTCATCATACATCATTCAGATCAACACAGTGCAGTTCATTGGCATCCCATTCATTACTTTAAGGGTCCAATCCCTCCATACCAACGGCATTGCAGTTCATCAGCAAGGCATCTTCGGCAGAACCTTTCAAATCCATAACCTTGACCACCTTGAAGAACAAAGATAGCAGAGACCACCATCACCTCAAAGTTTCCCTCCTAGTCACTATTCATGCCAACTTGGGCATAAGCCACAGTTTCTTCATCATCACTACGTAGCTAGAACTCCCCAATATTAAACTATGTGTGTACCTACTCCAGATGGATTACACCTGTTCAAGAAGGCAGATCACCACAATATTCTCAAGGAAAATTAGCGATGAGCAATAGCCAATGACACCCACATCATGTGAATTAGTCAATAAAAATAAATCATAATGAAAGATGATGATGTGTGGTTTTGATGGAAAGTTGCACAAAATTACAGAGTACAATCAGGAAAACACTAGCAAACATTCAAGAAGATTCCTTAATGCCATTTAAAAAAGGATTTTGGCATAGCCAATCACCATAAATCAATGAAAAAAATATAAACAGAAAACAATGGCCCTGATGATCATATCCCTTCTCTTAGATTTTTCATTCTCTGTTACCTCAGTCATTAGAGAACATATGGATGAATTATTCAGCTGGTTACTGTAGTATAGTTTCTGGCTTATATACGCCATTGTAGAATTAATCTAAGAATATTACATAAGTAAAGGTAAAATTCTAAGCAGTTCTGGCTGCACTACAATCTTGAAGACTAAAGGTACTATTTCTTCAATCCTGCCTTTGCTGTTAATGATCAGAGTTGATTAGTTAATCTCATTGCTTTTGTTCATTTTGCTCCAAAACTGGCAGCGTTTGTTTATCTCACCGCAATCATCTCTTTCCCCTTTTACCTAATTGATAAAATCTAAGGCAACTCTGACTAAAATACCATTTCCTTTGTACCTCATTAAACCCTGAAGCACCTGTTAGTACAAGGATAGAGTTTCCACTTTGGCCACAATCAGTGATCCAAGCACAAATTGTGCTCAAAATTGCACTCATTTTCAGAAGTGCTTTCTTTTCCACAAGTTTCCTCTCAAACTTATTTGCATATTGCCGAATGTAAAATCTGCCATGCACCAGCAAAATTGGGCAATGTTTAGGAATACGTTTTTTATTTTTTTAAAAAGTTGCTTGAAAAAATATTCCTTGATGCATTTAAGAGCAGTAACTTGATTGATAGTACAGCTGCAAATGGGTTTATCACAAAAAATAAGCATTTTTAATTGGAATATCTAGTCCGCCACTTGTAAGTAACCCAATTTTAAATGACTGATAGTGAGATATAGCAACACTGCAGTAAATACAAATAGAGAGGGATTATTTGAGGATTCCGTCAACTGAAGGGTAACGGTTCAATGATTTGTGCATTAAGAATAAAATCATCATGACCGTAATAGCCAACCACTGAGCTGTAAAAATTAAACTATAGAACCACAACTTTAATTATTAAGGAGGATGGTATTTCTGACCTATCTAACTCCTTGAGCTTGGAGGTGGGAAGGCCATTTACTTAGGCAGGGTTGTGGCATACCTGAACACCACCATCTTTCCACCTCATCAGAATTAAGTTCTGGGTGGGATGGCCCAATTAATGACCATTTAAGGGCCTCATCCTGCCAGTGCTGGGATTAACCCAGCTACAAGCGGACCTGTTGCCATGCAGCATGCATGACCGGTGAACCTGTGCAGGCTGCTTGTTAACCCGGAGGGTAAGGGGTGGTGGGATGTCACCCGATCAAAGGCAATCATTGATATAAAAACAAAAATAGCTTGAAAAGCTCAGCAGGTTTAACAGCATCTTTGGAGAGGAAGAGAGTTAACGTTTCGAGTCCATATGACTCTTCATCAGAACAATCATTGCCTGATTTAGGGACTGGGCATCGGAAAGTGGGGGGTGCCACTGAGTACCACCCCCTGCCCTTGCTTCCAACACCCCCTGCCCCTTCTCCCCACAACCCCAACATTACTTGTCTTTGGCCTGGGTCCTCCATAACCCTGGGACTCCGGTACCTGTCCTTCCAGGAGAAGCTGCAACCTCCTCAGTGGTGCTGCTGGGTGCAAGGGCTGCCAGCCTCTGATTGGCAATCAGCTCTTACGAGGTGGGACCTATGCCCCCGGGATCTTAATTCTAGGGGAAGGCCCATCAGTGGCTTTGCCACTGCCTGATTGGTGTGTGGTTCAGTGGGCCTTCGGAAAAAGAGACACCAAGGGCCTCTCGCTGGCTGTCCAGCCGGCTGGAATTTTACACCTCCCACCCCTCCGGGAGCAGTGACATAAAATCAGGTGAGATGGTTGGGGGGGAGGGGAGAGGACGGTGACATGCCAGTTGCCTACCCACTCCCGCTAGTATTTTATCAGTGGCAGGATAGGTGTCAGGCAGCCTGCTTTCCTTGAGCCAGTTGAGATACTTAGGAGCAGCTGCTCCTGATAAAATACCAGTGGCCAGGGGGTGGGGGAGGTGCCCATATCACATGGCGAGGCTGCTAGTAGACCATAGCAGCATGGCTGTGGACTAATGGGGGGGAGGGGGGGGTGGAATGGTGGTTTTGTTTGAGGACCCTGTGCCAAATGAAAAAGGCTCACCCAGTAGCGAGGGCCACCTTCACTTGAACCCTCCAGCTGGCCTCCTGTTCACCACCAGTCCCCACCCCCAGTGACAGGCCCCAGCGAGGCTGCCCAGCATCCTCCGTGGCTGGCCATCAGGGACTGACTGTAGTGCTTGAAGTGGCCACTGCTCCCAGTGGTGCTGCTGGGACCAGAATGTTACCGGCCCTTTGATTGACTGGCAGCCCTTGGAGGCAGGACATTTTTCCTCATGGGGGCAGAAGCCAGGACCTCTGGCAATTAACTGTTTGATAACTGTCAAATTCCCAGGCCTGCGGAGGCGGACTTACCCCCAAGATGTCTGCTGGTGGGCGGGGCCATCACCTCCATGTAGAATCCAGCCTATCAACTAATTCACACTGGGGGAAGAAGTCGGGGTTGTGTTTGTTATTCATGGAAACAAATGGGAGAAGTTTCACACTTAACAAAATTAAAATATGTTTCTTCAGTAATAAAAATAAGAAATTCAATTCATTCCATTGAATGAAATACCAATTAATTAACCAATACTCAAAACAGTACCAGCAGCATCTGGCTGGGCACTCCATCTGCTAATAGTAATTCAAGTCTTTCTGTTATGAATTTGGTGGCTATCATATTTCTGGAGTTTAATTTTATCAAATACTTCAGCTAGTTAATACCCATGCAAAGATAAACATCTTGGAATTTAGATACCCTCAATATACATTATTCCACTTAGCAGTTTGTCAAATGATGTTAAGTTGGTAAGCCATGTCTCCTCAAACATGCATTGCAAACACATTGAGTTTCCTTAGTGGTTCCAGGCAGATTATATTGTTTATCCAAGCAAACCAGACCTTGGCCTGAATTTTCACTCCCTTGGGACATTTCACAGCTCTACAAAGACGACCTGTAGAAAGTGCTCCAGAAGTTGGGATTCCTGTTCCAGGGTGGCGGGTTCTCTGGAAGTCGGGCTGGTCAACCCTGGAATGAGCTTGGAGGCAGGCTGTGTGGAAGGCCTGCCGCAGTGCTCTGGCACTTTGACAAAGAGTTTTAAAAGAGCATTAAAATAAAAAGTCATTTGGCCCTCACCTATCACACCCCCTCAAATTCCCTATGCATGCTACATTTACCCACTCGTTCATGTACCCTCATGTGCTCCATGCCATTCTATGGACCTCCACCCAACTCCATTATGCGTCATACCCTCCATGCCAAACCCCGCCCCTTCATCCACCACCTTTTGTCCTTACACCTATCACACCAACTCACCCAGTATCTACCATGGGAAGACCTCAGAAGACAAGTGGAGATTAAATAAAATAATGTTTTGAGATCTACTGCAGATGTTTTTCTTTTAAAATCTCTCATTCATAAAAGCTAATTCACTCTTCAACTACACAATCCATTATAAGAACAAGCATTTCATTGAAGTGCTTAATCCCTTATAAAAACAACCATTGGAATTCATTGTCCCACTTCAAAGAGTCTCTAACCATTTGGAGCTGTCAGTCAAACTGTGCGATGGAAGGCACCCAACTCTGATAATGGAAGATTGTGAAATCAGTCATGCAGCACAAAATCAGTAATGATCACTCTCAGGCTTATGTCAACAGATGGAGTGAAATAGCAAGCAATGACTTTGAAAAAACAGTGTGGAATGTTTAAAAAAAGATGTAAGGGTAGGCGTTTTAAATGCCTTGACAGCTTCACAGTTGCTTTTGACACTTTTGACAGTTCCTCTGAACAGCTCTCTTGACAGTTCCAATGAGTATATACATTTTTTAAGCACACTTATGTCCACTTTTAACAATCCCAAAGGGCACCAGACCTCCCCCAAAGGTGTCCAGGGACCATACCCAAAGGGGTACCCCACCTCTCCAAAGGACTCCACAAAGTTTAGACCTGTTCCTGCCAGGTCTAACCTTTGCACATCATGCCTCGCACACCTAAGTCACCAAAATCAGGCATGAGTGCAGGCAACTGCTGATTTATATGGACAGCTGCCTTTGCAAAATGCATGTGCATGAAATGTGAACACCCCCCATTCCTGGCCCCGCCAACATTGTGGGTGTCATGTTCAGGGGTTGGACTTCCTGATTTCGGACTCTTCTGCCCTTTTTGCAATGGTGGAGAGGCTCTTGTGTGTGATTGGTGTATTGTTTTAATATTCTGCTTCTTCAGGCTTGTCATTGTTAAATCTTTTACACATATATAGAAAGGAAGAGATTAGTGAAAGTAAACATGGATCCCTTGGAGGCTGAGACAGGAGAAGGAAATGACAGGCAACGTAAACAATTTTTTTCTGTCTTCACAGTGGAGGGGGCAAAGAACACATCAGAAATTGTGGGGTTGAATGAGAGTGAGGAATCTAAAGGAACTCATATTTGTAAGGTTAATAGTACTGGAAACATTACTGGGACTAAAAGCTTGGATCTGATAGCTTATAACATAGAGGTTTAAAAGGCTGTAGACATTGTGAGTGCATTAGTTTTCATCTTCCAGTGTTTTATAGATTCTAGAACATCCTCATGAATTAGGAGGTAGCAAAGCAGTGAACCTGCTTTTCAAGGAAAAGGGTTGAGAGAAAGCACAGAACTACAAGCCAGGTAACCTGACATCAATAATAGGGAAATGCTAGGATCTATTCTTAACGATTTGGCCATTGGGAACATGGAAAATTGCAATATGATTAGTCATAGTCAACAGAGTTTAAGAAAGGGAAGTTGTGTTTGACAAATCTATTGGCGTTTTTAAGGATGTAACCAACAGGGTAGATAAAGGTGAAAATGCTGGATGCAGTATATTAGGATTTTCAGAAGTTGTTCAATAAGATGCTACACGAAGGCGTGCGAGAGCGGGCCCGATATGCTAGCACGTAAAATGACAGGCGATGACATCGGGCGTGCGTCCGAATGTCATCGCGCAGTCTCACGATGTTTCATTCGGCGGGCATACGCCGCAGTTGGCTGCGGGCCCACCAATAACTGATAGGCCTATTAAGGCCATTAATGCATTAATTAGTGTCATGGTTTACGTTGCCCGTCCAATCTTAAAGTTTGCCGGCAGGCGAAAAGGCCAAGTGGCCTTTACATTTTTTAGGAAACCTCATCCACGAGTGGGATGAGATTTCCTAAAGCTTTAATTAATTAAATTTTAAAAAATTCTGAAATATAAAAAATTGTCCCATCTTATGTGACACAGTCATATGAAGGGACATGTTTCTTTAAATTTTCATTGATTTTATTAATGTTTTTAACAATCGCTTCAATCTCCCTGAGGAGCTCCATGCACGAAAGAGCACTGGCCCCGACTCTCCCTTCTCCCCCCGCCCACACAGGTAGCGCTCAACGCTATGGCTCGCGTAGTGCACTGGGTGGGCCTTAATTGGTCCACCCACGTAAAATGGCGGCACAGAGCTGATCGTGGGCGGTGGTCAGCTCCGCAACTACACCCATCCACTCCTGCTGAGCCCGCCCGCTGACTGAAAAATTCAGGCCAAAAGGTTGCACAAGATAAGAGCTCACAGGAACATGTGAACATGGATTAAAGATTGGTTTACTTTCAGAAAACAAAGAAAGAATGGGTCCTTTTTTTGGTGGTAGGGTATAACTTGTGATGTGCTGCAAGGAACCAATGCATGGGCCTTAGCTATTTATAATCTTTATTAATGACTTACATGTAGGAACCAAGTGTAATAAGTCAAAGTTTGCTGACAATATAAAGCTAGATGAGGAAGTCAACTGTGGAGGGGACACAAAGAGGCTGTAAAGGGACATAGACTGGTGGAGTGATTGGGCAAGAAGGTAGCTGATGGAATATAATATGGGGAAGTGTGAAATTATCCACTTTGGTCAGAAGAATGGAAAAGCAGAACATTTTTTAAAAGGTGAGAGACTAGCAAATTATTTTATTCAGGGATCTGGGTGTCCTTGGACATGAATCACAGAAAGTTAACATGCAGGTCGAGCAAGCAATTAGGAAGACAAATGGTATGTTAATGTTTATTGGAAGGGTGTTGCTGTTCAAGACCAAGGAAGTCTTGCTGCAATTATATAGGGCTTTGGTGTGACCACACCTGGAGTACTACGTACAGTTTTGGTCTCCTTATCAAAGGATGTATTTAACTTTGAGGGGTTGCAATGAAGGTTCACTAGACTGACTTCTGGGATGAGAGGGCTGCCCAGTGAGGAAAATGAGTAGAATGGGCATACATTCTCTAAAGTTTAGAGGAATATAAATGATCTTATAAAACAGTATTAAGTTCTCAGAAAGCGTGACAGGGTGGATGATGAGGAGCTGTAGCCTTGGCTTGGGAGTCCAGAACCAGGGGCCATCATTTGAGGATAAGGGGTTGGCCATTTAGGACTAAGATGATGAAAAATTTCTTTGCTCAGACGTTTGTGAATCTTTGGAATTCTCTACATCAGTCAGTTGTGGCTGATCAGCCAATGAATATATCCAAGATTTTTAAGATTGGGAATTTTGGGCACTAAGGGAATAAAGGGATATGGAGATAGGGCAGGAAAGTGGAGTTGATATAGATGCTCAGCCATATCCTTATAGAATGACAGAGCAGGTTTGATGGGCTGTATGGCCTACTCCTGTTCCTATTTCTATCTTCTTATGTTCTCCCCTGTCCTCCCCAGTCATATGACCTCTAACCATTCCTGACTCCAAGCTATATTGCGAAGGAGTGCAACAGGGCACTTGGAAAATCACAATATGATGGTGATTTCATGTTATATTGATATCAAATATCAGCTTTATGCATGGCTGGCTACATTTGCGTGGTTACAACAGATATCCAAGATACTTAACAAGCCAAGTCTGCCAGGATCAGTAGCTTAAATTACACTGTGATCACAACTTTCATTTATATCTTTACTAATAAAATTTCTTTTAGTTAAATTTAATTATTTTCTGCTGGACACCAATACCCTAATTTCACATGTGAAGTGAAAGCAATTCAGATTCCTCCTCAGCAGCAGCTGGTACTAGGTTATAATTTTAATTACTTTTTCCCCATTTGGTCATGTTCACCAATAGACTTCTCCTTGAGGAATCTTCTAAATATAATTCCACTTTCCCATCCTTCATTAACTGAAGTGGATTACAGGTACTACAGTACTACGATAATTTTTCCTTCCGTTATCTGCTTTGCTACTATTTTCTAAGGTCCTTGAGGGAATTGTGTGCAGCTTCACTTATTTTCCAGCTGGACGTCTGCAGGTTTTGTTTTTCTGGTTAATGAATTTGCTAAAAAAGAAACTGTTGTGCGAAATTATAACTGGTTTAGAGTAGCCCACAAAGGGGACTGACATCAACAAATTAACCAATGCAGGACAAGAGAAAATGGAACTCTTTGATTATTAGAAAAAGGATAGTCTTTCTGTGATTCCCTGAATTAATCTGACTGGTTTTTCTAATATTCTGTCTTGTTATCCTAAAGATAATCTTTTTTCCAGTCTGATTGGCTGTTACTTGCATTACAAATCACAACTCAAAAACATAATTCTGAACTATAAAAATAAAAAAACTGTGGCTGAAGGCTATTGATGACTATTTATTATTAGGACTCATAGAAACATAGAAATATGAAACAAAAAAAAAGATTAATCCAATTTACCTTATACTAGATTGCTAGTCACACAATACAATAGTAGTGAAGTAATTGACTAATCATAGTAAAGAATCTCTGATAGTCTACAACCCCCCAGACATGACACAAGGAAAACCAAAACTTTGCAAGCTATTGGCTTCCCAATCATGCTACCACATCATGTCTCAAATTACTCATAGACTGTATCTCAAAATGTTATTTTCTGAAAAGATATCAACAGAATTTGCAGTTGAATGAATCAGTACCAATAGGTTCTTCTATTTCCTGACGAAGCCTGTTCCACAGATTGGCCACTCACTCACTCAAATACTTTTCCTGCAGATTAGTTTTGAATTTACCACCTTCAAGACCAGACCATGACCTTTGGTTCTGTTCTTCTGGACAAGGTGAAATAGCTTGTCCTGGTCTACATTATACAGGCCCTTTAGAATCCTAAAGGCAGCGATCTCTCAACCTTCTCTTTTTCAGTGGGAACATATCCAATTTACATAATGCTCCTCACAATCCAATCCTTCTACCCTCTCATTCTCATTGGTTGCTCTCTTCTGTATCTGTTCACTAACTGCAACATCCATTTTGTACTATTAGGACCAGCACTGTTCACAGTATCCCAAGTGTTTATTCATGTACTTTAATTATAATTTACAATCTATAAAGTCATCAGTTTCCTGATGTTAACGCTTTTGAAACTGAACCTGTTGTGGTCGTTATTATTCAGGTAATCCCCAATTAGCTTTTTACATATGAATATGCAAAGTAGGAGCAGGAATAGGCCACTTGGCCCCTCGGGCCTGCTCTGCCATTCAATGAGATCGTGGCTGATCTAATTTTAATCTCAACTCCACTTTCCTGTCTACCCCCGATAATCTTTCACTCCCTTACTTATCAAGAATCTTTCTCCCCCTGACTTAAAGACATTCAAATACTCTGTCTCAACCATCTTTGAGTAAGAGAATTCCAAAGATTTATGATCCTCTGAGAGAAAAAATGTTTCCTCATCTCTGTCTTAAATAGGTGAGCCCATATATTTAAACATTGATCCCTAGTTCTAGATTCTCCCACAAAAGGAAACATCCTCTCCACATCAGCCCCATCAAGTCCTCTCAGGATCTTATATGTTTCAATATGGGATACTGTGAACAGTGCTGGTCCTAATAGTACAAAACGGATGTTGCAGTTAGTGAAAAGACACAGAAGAGAGCAACCAATGCGAATGAGAGAGTAGAAGGATTGGATTGTGAGGATCATTATGTTTCAATAATTTAGTAAACCTTCTCTGAACTGCTTCAAACGCATTTCCATCTTTCCTTAAAAGGAGACCAATACTTTACACAGTACTCCAGCTGTGGCCTCACCAATGCCCTGTATAACTGAAGCATAACCTCCCTACATGTCAGTGCAAAAGACTCTTTCCACAGGTTGGACTATGTTTCCAATGAAGCGAACTGTTAGATAATTTTGAGATGCCTATAGGAGGAAAACAGTAAGGCCCTATTATTGCTAATAGGTTAACTGAATCTGTAATTTTGCCTAACATGCTCCAATTATCTTCAGCAGACCAAGGATGTAAAACTCTGATAAACTGTCCATCTCCTTTCAGCAATGTTTTGGCATTAGCTTGGGAGTCAATGTATCAGCATCCATCCCTGCAGATAGTCATTTCAGTCATTTGCTGCACAAAGCCAATAACTTTATAATGTAGTTTAATGGACAATTCAGAAGCTATAATCAAAATCTGTTCCTTCTAGTTATCAGTGGAAGACCCTGGTTCATCTTCACTATTCAGTTTGGGTGACATCTTGTTGGTGAGGGGGAAAGATGAAGGACTCCAAATAAGCAAGTTCAAGTTTTCCTCGCAAACTGTTCCAAGTTGAGGAATTACTACAGCGTTGATACATTTTGTTATTTTATTGTTAGTTTTTCCACCTTTACAAGAATTTGTTTGCGGAACTTTCTGAAATAACAATGGCAAAGACTAGCTCTGTATCCTGCAACCAGATAAAAATTATTTTGTCCCCTATGTGGAGTTGGCAATTAGCAGTCAATAAGTTATCTACCTAGACAGGAGTGGTCCATTTACTTTAAATGCACACCCCTCCCTCCCCCACCCCCATCAACGATCCTTCATCACTGACCCAGATCTCTCCCAGAACCTTTATTTTACTTCCTGGTTTGCCGTCTGTGAGAATACATCAACGTGATTGGCCATTTACCCTGCTTAATAACATCACCCTGGACTTGGCGTTAGATTTAAACTGACATCTGGAAAGCAGAAATACATGCCGCACAAATTGTTAGATCTTTGTGGGCAGCTTTCTTACAAGTCAGACATTTTGCAGTCCAGCCACCAAACTCTATTCCACCCAACACAGGGAAATCAAATCAGGAGAGCGGTGAGCAATTGTGCTCCATCAGGCAGTAATCAAAGTGACCACAATACTGGTCCAGCTCTGAACTCACAAGAAGAAACACTGAAGTATCTTAGTAAACCTAGCAAGTAGGAGACAGTGATAAAGGTTGGATCCATTAGGTAAATTTCTTTACACCACTTCTTGCAGGTCAGAGCAGAAGCATTTCTTCCAGGTCCAACAAGATAACCTGCAAACACCCACCTACCACAATCTCTACCCGACATTCCCCCTGCAGCACACCCCCTCCCCCCCACCGCCCCCATCAACGACCCTTCATCACTGACCCAGATCTCTTCCAGAACCTTCATTTTACTTCCTGGTTTGTCATCTGTGAAAATACATCAGCATGATTGGCTGTTTACCCTGCTTAATGACATCACTCTGGACTTGGCGTTAGATTTAAACTGACATCAGGAAAGCAGAAATACATGCCGCACAGATTGTTAGATCTTTGTGGGCAGCTCTCTTACAAGTCAGCGATGAAAGCCATCACTTTGTTGCTGACCACAACATCCGGGCTATTATTTTAAACTTAAACTTTGATTTCTACAGTAACTGAGACAATTAAAATGGCAATAAACAGAATGGGTTTTGTTTTACAGGTTATATCTCTTCTCAGCCAATCACTGAAGAAGGATTGATTTTGGTTATGGAGTGATTCATAGCCCACTCTGATATGCCTTCTGAGTTGGACAAGGAAGCAATATGGATAGCAATAACTCATTCCAGAAGGCAAGCCTTGGAGTCTGTTTTAATCTGTTCAATTTTAATCTTCTACAGACTTCTTTACAGCAAGAAAAAAAGAGAAGACAAATGTCTTTGCAATTGAAAGCAATGGGCTTTTTGCCTAAATTAGGATTTGCATTCTAGGCACAGCTAAAGAGGAAGGTCTTGGCAAGAAAGTTACTTGAAAGATATTAAAAGCTAAGTCATCATGAACAGTAATAGGACAGTAGCGGCAATAGATCCACTGTCAAAAGTTTACACTCCTTAGTTTGTAAGGTAAAGTGATATTGTGGTGCTAAATATAGGCTGCACATGATACAATTTATCGGCCTGTCTTTCAATATTCCTTTGCTAGCTAATTTTCTCCACTGAAAGAACTGACAACTTGTTGGAATGCTGTTCCTTGGACACTCCAGTATCTTTTTCACGTACCCATTAGTCATGTAGGACTTAAAGCAGGAGTAGGCTATTCAGCCCTTCGAGCCTGCTCCACCATTCAATAAGATCATGGCTGATCTGATTGTGGTCTCAACTCTACTTCTGTCTGCCCCCCATAACCCTTGACTCCCTTGTATAAACCTAGACATTTTCCATTGGAAGGCTATTAAACTACAGTGATCATTTGTGCAAAGATCATGTCCTTACTCAACATCCATCTACTAGGTAGCAATCAAAAACAGATTCCCAGTGAATTCCTCATTCTTAAACACGGACCAGAAATTTCCCTACATTGTGGCGGGCAGTGGGGGGTTGGGGTGGGGGTTGTGTAGCAGCGGGCATGAATCCAATCAGCGCCCCCATTTGGGGCTGCACCATTTTATATGGGTGGGCCAATTAAGGCCTGCCCAGCATGACGCGTGCCTGGAAGCGCTGAGCGCTCCCTGTGCAGGCAGGTGGGGAGGGCGGGGGGGATTTCCTGAGCCATTCCCTGTGCTCTTTCGCACACGTGTGCGAAAGAGCTCAGAGATCCCCCTGAGGCACGGAGGCGCCTCAGGGAGATTTGTTTCAGTCTTAAACCTTTAAATAAAGGATTTTTAAACTTTTAAAACATGTCCCCTCATGTGACACTATCACATGAGCTGGGACATGTCAAAGGATAAATGTTTAAACTTTTATTACATTTCAAAACAATTCATGAAACCTCATCCCGCCCATGGATGGGGTTCCATGAAAAATGCAAAGGCCGCCTGGGCTCTTCGCCTGCTGCCAACCTTAAGGTTGGACGGGCAGCTCATTAAATTGAGTTAATTTGTTTTTAACAGGCCCTAATAGGCCTTTGACAGTTCGGCTGCACACCCGCTGAACTGACAATCTAAATGACACACAATGACATCGGGACACCCCCACGAATCACTACGAGTCATTTTACGTGTTGGCGAGCGGGCCCCGCCCCCTGCTCGCCGATGGGAAAATGCTGCCCTAGGTGTATTGAGGGAAAATGTGGCAATAACATGGAAAATTCCTGGGCCGGGATTTTCTACACCCACTTGGAGTGGGTATCACGATGGTGGGAGTGGAAAATATTGTGAGAAGAAAATATTGCGTTTTATGTCGGTGGGAAAACAGGCTCCTATCATACGCTCCTGACTTCAATGATGGAGTGCTCGTCCTGAGAGCAATGGCGGGAAGGTCATTTGAATATATTTAAATGTTATGAATGCTTATTATAAAGGCTGCTTGCTGGTATCAACCCCCCCATGCTGGATCAAGAGTTATCGTTGGTGTCTAATTAGGCCGATGTGTTTCATAACGGTATATGAGTGACGTGCACCTGGCGACCAGCATTTCACTCGTGACTTCGAGTTTTGTTCGTCTACCTTTCATTGCGCAGCGCTCGTGGCACCTTGACTCAGTACCAGGCTTCGCAGGCAACACCACATCACTCTCAGGGAGGTATCACAAGCAAGGCTCTACCTACCAGACCAGCGGTAAGGTTCCGCAGGGCAAGGCCTCCACTGGGGGAGGGATGAAAGTGGACAGAGGTTGGGGAAGGGGCTCAGGGCGAGGCCTCCAGCAGGGAGGGGGTAATAGTGGTCAGAGATCCGACTCAGAAAAATGACATGGGGATGTTCGGTGGAGATGGAGAAAATTCTGCTTCAGAGGGACATAAGTGAGTGGCCAGAATGGGAGGATCGCGGTGTGAAAAAGCCTTTCAGTTTACCTGGCTGACCTCGCAAAGACTGTCTCTGTCCCTGTCCCAGTCCAGGGAGGGTAAGGCATGTCGGTCCAGGGTCAGTGGTGCCCAGAATGTCGTGCATAGGGAGTGGTCGTAACACCACATGTCTCGGTCCATGGCAGGGGTGGGGTTTCTGGCATTACACTGGCTCACAGATGGCACACTCACTATCAGGGAAGTCATCTGCAACCTATAGATGGGGAGAAAGGTAGTGTAGGGGCATTGGAGGGTTCCTGGGAAGGGTGTGCTATACGTCTCACTGATCAGGAGGCCTCAAGATGAGTAACGTACACACGGGGCAAAGGCACATCCACCTCCAAAGATTCAGGGAGCAACACAAGGATTTCCACCACAAGCACAAAGGGGTCAAGGATTGGTGGAGGAGCACTGAGAGTTGTTGGATATGGGATAATGTGGAAATTGAGCTCCTCCAGGCCGATGGGAGGGATTTGCCTAGTCACACAGGGAGGGTTCAAGCTGGTCAGGGAGTGAGACCTCAGCACCTCCATCTTCCAACCTGAAGCAATGATGCGGCACAAAATTAAAACAAGGAGAGACTCTAATGTGAGGGCTCTGAGGGCCGATTGGAGGACTGGTGCTCTGCAATGCGAGGCTGATTGAAGGGGCACCCAACTGGACTGTGTTTCACGAAATGAACGAGATGCACACCTGAGAAATGTTAGGGGCCTTTCAGCGACAGTGCAGAGAATCAGGAGAGTTAAGCACTGAGGCACATTCAGGCGAGACGAATCCCCATTCCTGGCACTAATCGATCTCCTTGTTCCAAGTGCTGAAATTCCCCAGAGCCATAAAAAAGTGTGGGGCTGTTGGACAACTGGACAAGCTGGAGCTGTGTCTGAACGCAGGAGCTCAGATTACAGTCACAGGCAGCTGACCAGATGAGAAGCCTCAGTCCCCCATCAAACTTTACTAAAAAATTTCCCTTATGTCTTTTTCAAAGAATCTAGCTAATGAATCCAGTGAATGAGGATCCCAGTGACAGTCATAAAGCTGCACATCCAAATGCCTGGCCAAAGTGATGTCACAGCAGTGGCTGATGCAGAGCGTGGGGGGTGGCAACCACCTTGAAAAGCACCATGTGCTGGCCAGGATTTCAGTGGCAACAAGACCTTAAAGCCACAATCACTCACTCATCATTGTTGCTCTTAACTTCTACGTGATCAGCACTTTCCAGGGCTCCACTGGGGACCTCTGTGGGATCTCTTAAGCTTCCACACACAAGTGCTTACAGGAGGGAACAGACTTCCTTTTTGCCAAGGCCCACAGTTACACTAACTTTGATAGAGATCAAGCCAGTCAGGATGCCAGAGCACTGGGCCTTGCTGCGATTTCCAGTTTCCCACAAGTGCAGGGTGCCATCAACTGTACTCATGTGGCTATAAAAGCTCCCTGGCAACAGGCGCTCTGATACACAAACCGGAAATGCTTCCACTTGATCAATGTCCAGCTGGTCTGCAACCACAAGAAACAAGCATGTTTGAGCCAAGTATCCAGGAAGCTGCCACAACTCCTACACAGATCCCAGAGAAATTCAAGGGGCCACACAGGATCCAGGGTGGGCTCCTCAGTGACAACGGGAACCTGCATAGGATGTGGCTGATGACACCCATGCGGCGGCCACAAAATCCAGCTGAAAGAAGGTGCAACGAAGATCATACCGCTACCAGAACATTGGTGGAGCAAACCATTGGCATGTTAAGGATGCGATTCTGGTGCCTCAACAGATCTGGCGGAGCACTCCAGTATGCTCCCCAGAGAGTCTCAGTGGCTTGGTGCGCACTGCACAGCCTGGCAATACAAAGCAGGGAGGACTTGCCAGATACTCACATGGAGGAGCTACACATCTCCTCTGATGTGAAGGACATCAAAAGGGATTAGGGTGATGAGGTCAAGACTGCAGGGGAAGGCACATTGCATAAACAGGATGAGGCAGGCATGTATGTAAGGCCCTCATAGCCATCAGATTTCACAAGGAGGATGACAAGAAGGAGTCTCCTCTTGGTTAAGTACCCTATGTCATGGGCCCAAATGAAGATTAGCGTGGCTCTCCCTCTCATTTCAACCACCCACTTCAATCGGAGAGTGAGCACATGAACATCAGACTCACATTGTCCTGATCCTTTGAAGAATGGTGAGGCCACGGGAGTATGTGTCATTGCTGAGATAGGGTCCTAACTGGAGGAAGGTGTCTCAGCATCGGACCCCAGAAGGTGCTGCCTCTTCAAGCATCTCTCCAGCATCCCATTCACTATGGCAACCCTAGTTGAGGCAGGAGCTGCTTTACATCCCTCAGTGTGCCCATAGCTGTGTGCCCTCAGTCAGACAAAGCTCCTCAAGGGGACCCATCTCCAGCAATGGTGCAACGCTTTATGACTCACCCTGATGTTGACACTAAGAGGTGATACTTGGGCAATAGCAGTTGAGGGCGTTACACTGATCCTTATGGATTTTGAGATGACGCAATGCTGTGTGTTTCCCTCATCTCAATAATGTTGACATCTGGCACTCCGCAGGCCAACATTTAGCCTGACCTTTCCACATAGATTGACGACCTGAGGGTAACTATGTTCACACACTTGTTTGCCATACATTAAAATACCTCCCCTTGAACACAAACAGTCTCCCCTAATGGCCAGCCCTGAACCTTGTGACCTCAATACAGCAACAACACTATGGAAACCTCAAGGTGAGGCTTTGTTCACATTAAGGAGCACATTTCAGCTTCATTACATCCTGGCTCCTAGGCCACTGCTGCCCTCAACATTGTCTTCCTATCAAGATCACACATGAGCATTGACAGCATGCTCAAAGCCTCCATCATCAACACATCATCACTTAGTTATCATCAATGATCTTGGTGACCGTTTAGGTGAGGAGGCTATGCACAACATCTTGCACAGCGCTGCTTCCCTACATTGTGACAAGAGCCTTGTGGAGCTATGCAGACAACTACAAGGTGGGGAAAGCTCAAGGTTGTAGTGTTGAGCACTGGGACAATAATGTGGCTGCGAGGGGCAGAGCTCCAGCACATTGAACTGGGAAGGTGATCACACTTATGGGTGAGCTTATCAGGTGTACACCCGGAGAGTGGGCAACGCTCAAGGCAGACAGGAGTGCACACGGGCTGGGATTTTTGGCTCATTAGTTGAAAACCCTGCCAGATGACAGTGAGGACATAAAGTTACAGTATATATGAACCTTCTCAATGCGTTTCAACATCTTTTCTTGCACACCAAACCTTCAACTTTCAATAATGTTGAGGAGATGGCCAAATACCTCAGCTTCAATTTTACACAGCCGAGATCTAACATTACATGACCCAGCTAAGCAAGAGAACAATTTTCACAAGCAGACTTTACTTTAAGGATGAGGCATAACTGATGCCAGAAACGTCCTGAGAAGAGGCACACAGTGTGCTCAGTTGGAAGCATTCAACATTGACCAATGGCAGATGAAAGTGACGTCTGCAATTAGAGGGGGGAGTGACCATGGTGTCACACATGATTGACAGTAACACAGCTGATGATAAAGAGGAGGCATACATAGGAGGATATCTGAAATGGGCGCAATTTGTGAACACTATGTACATGTGTTTAACACCCGTGCCACCAATGTGATCCCAATATTCTTTTGTCTTCCTAACCCTACTGCTATGTCTTGGTGCTTCCCCAACATTCACAGTGAGGTTGGAGGCAGCCTGCTGACTGCTATTCCCTGTTGTCTGTGATGACTTTGGCAGGCGTCCTCTTGAGGGCCAGGAGTGGAGGGCACCGGCCTGCTTTGAGACTCCTGCTGTGGGTCAGGTGCGCCCTCCTTGGCCTGTGGAGCTGAATCAGATGGGGTCACAGGAAGAGGAGATTAGGATTGGCTGGACATTGCCGGAGTCACCTGGCTGGTTGGCTCCAGAGTGTCCAGCTGCTGGTATTCATCCCTGTGTGTGCCCGTGTGCCCCTGGCTGACTCCCTGGGGAGAAGGGGAAGCTGGAGTGAGATCGAGCTGCCCCGCCCCACTCTCTTGTAGCCACTTATGTATACCACCAATGCCTACACCAATGAAGTGGAGCTCCTGTCGCAGTGCAGGACCTATGTCCTGGACTAAGGTCTCCATGGTGGCCACCATCCTACTAACATTGACCTAAGTGCATTGGAATGCCGGCACTATTAACTCAGACTGAACGTGGATGGATTCCTCCATCGTGCATTGATACCTGAGGAATGCAGCTGACATCCCTTCCTGATACTCCCGTGATTGTCGCTGCAGCTCCACCAACTGAGATAGGACTGAGTCCAGAGGGTCATCATCTGACTCTGACTCAGCAGAATCCTGGCCTCCAGCAGTCCGCTGAGTGCCGGTGCGCTCGGATGTCCCTGCCTCTGCCTGCTGTGGACCACATTTGAACCAGCCTTGGTTCAAACATGGACAAAAGAGCTGAACTCCCAAGGCAAAGTGAGAGTGCCTGCACTTGAGATCAAGGCCGCACTTGAACAAGTCTGGTTTCAAGGAGCCCTAGCAAAACTGAAGTCAGTGGAAATCAGGGGGAAAACTCTCCACTGGTTGGAATCATACCTAGCACAAAGGAAGATGGTTGTGGTTGTTGGAGGTCAGTCACCTCAGCTCCAGGACATCACTGCAGGAGTTCCTCGGGATAGTGTCCTTGGCTCAACCATCTTCAGCTGCTTCATCAATGACTTTCCTTCCATGATAAGGTCAGGAGTGGGGATGTTCGCTGATGATTGCACAATGTTCAGCACCATTCACGACTACTCAGATACTGAAGCAGTCCATGTCCAAATGCAGCAAGACTTGGGCAATATCCAGGCTTGGGCTGACAAGTGGCAAGTAACATTCACATCACACAAGTGTCAGGCAATGACCAATGAACAAGAGAGAATTCAATCATCACCCCTTGATGTTCAATGGTATTACCGTCACTGAATCCCCCATGATCAACATGCTGGGGGCTACCATTGACCAGAAACTGAACTGGACTAGCCATATAAATACTGTGGCTATAACAACAGGTCAGAGGCTAGGAATCATGTGACTAGTAAATCACCTCATGACTCACCAAAGCCTGCCCACCATCTACAAGGCACACATCAGGAATGTGATGGAGTACTCCCCACTTGCCTAGATGAGTGCAGCTCCCACAATACCAAAGAAACTTGACACTGTCCAGGACAAAGCAGTCTGCTTGATTGGCACCACATCAACAAACATTCTCTCCCTCCACCACTGATGCACAATAGCAGCAGCACCTATAAGTTGCACTGCAGGAATTCACCAAGGCTCCTTCGACAGCACCTTACAAACCTAAGACCATTGGCATCCAGAGGGACAAGGGCAGCAGACAGATGGGAACACCACCACCTGGAAATTCCTGACTTGGAAATATATTGCCATTCCTTCGCTGGGTCAAAATCCTGGAACACCTTTTCAAACAGCACTGTGGGTGTATCTACACCACATGGACTGCAGCGGTTCAAGAAGGCAGCTCCCTATCACCTTCTCAAGGGCAACTAGGGATGAGCAATAAATGCTGGCCCAGCCAGCGAAACCCACAAATGAAAAAAAAAAGATTGTGTGCTGTGCTCACCAGATTGTGGCCCAGAGGCTGCCTGAGAACGAGATCCCACCGAGGTGTGTCTCTCTGTGCTGGTAGAGGGTGTGGATGAGTGCTGTGTCAGGTCTTCAATGGTGCTGTCCTCTGATTCCTCGTCTGAGGTATTACCAGGGTTTGAGCTAAGGGCCTGGCTGGTTGAAGCCTCGGTCACTTCACAGAGATGCCTATGGAAGAAAATGGAGATGATTAGTGCATGGCAGGTGACTCGCAAAATGGCCAATACACTCACAGTATGGTTATCTGAAGGATGAGCTGTTGCAGGATCCTCCCATGGGTGACTGTCGCCAAACTCACTGATGCTGCAGGAATGGTCCATGCCCCCTCCAGCCAGCATGATGGTTCAGTTCTTGTAGAGGGTGAGGACCTTTATTTTGGTCACTCCACTCCTGGTCTGTACCTCTCCCTCTGATTGTGTGTGAACTTGACCTGCATAAAGACAGATGGAGAGAGTGTGAACAGGATGCATGCCAGGGCAGATGATAAGGATGCCTGCCACCTCTGGGTGCTGAGTGGAGCCATGGACGGGCTGAGGACGTGAGCTCCAGAGGATCTGAGGCCAGATGGAGATATAAGGTGAGAGTTTGAGTGCTGAGGTCCCTGGAGCTGGCAATGTGTGAGATACCCGTGAATGTCTGATGGGCTGGTGAATGCATGAATGCAGAGTGATGAAGTGATTGACTTACTCTGATCATTTATCCCCTTTCTGCACTGGATCGCTGACCACCTCTGTGCAGCATTGGCACTGACCATCTCTGCCACGGCCTTCCAAGTTGGAATGGTGATGTTGGTGGACCTTCTCTGGCCAGAGTGGGTGAAGAGGACATCATGACGGGCCTCTATGGCATCCAAAAGGTGGCTCACGGAGGGGTCACTGAACTTGGAGCCATGTGTTCAGTGGAGCAGTCCTGCACTGTATGCAGTGAGTCAGCTGTACGCAGCTGCCCTTTAAATATGCCACCCAGAGTGAGGTACCAGTGAGCTCATGGCAGGGCAGGCAAATCAGAGGCTGCCTGCTCGCGATCTGGCATTTCTCCTGTGTGCGCATAATTAATAAGCGGGTAGCAGATGATACAGCATAAAACCCGCCATTACAGTCAGCGAGAAAAACACTGATTTTCACGCCCACCACCGCACTTAAAGCGCAGATGGAAAAATCTCATCCCTGGTCTTTTGGTTCAGTTACTTAGAATTGTTAAACCATTGAGGTAGCCACATGGATCTGACTATGGAGGAGTTTAGCAGTGCAATAGAGAGGCAGTTCTTCATTCTCGCTTAAGCATTGTGTCTGCATTCCACTGATATAAACCTTTCCAAGGAAAGCAATCTATTCAGGAGCAGACATTACTGCACTGATTCAAACAATTTATGGCTATATTGTGTATCCTAGTGTCTCATAAACAATTTCTTGTGCTAACAAAGGTTAGTAACTACAAATAATGTCACATTTTGCTGTAACAGCATTGTTGTCAAAGGAATAAAAAATCATTTTTACCACAGAGAATAACCCTATACTACCTCTGTCATTAGCTCCATGTAAGCTAACAATCAATGTTTTTTTGCTACAAATATTTGTAGTCGAGGTATAGAGTCTAAATAAGGTTAGCATAGTTCATAATCAGGCAGTGATTAGCCTACTGAAATGGATCAAGCTGTGGGTATTTATTCTGGCTTTTGGATATCCCATGTCGTAAAATTCTGGCCACCCCACCTTTCATCGCCATGCCTTCAGCTGCCAATGTCCGCATTCCCTCCCTAAACCTTCCTAACTCTTTCTCCTCCTTTAAGACAGTCCTTAAAATCTACCTCTTTGACCAAGCTTTTGGTCACCCAACCTAATATTTCCTTATGTGGTTTGGTGTTAAATTTTGATTGATAACATTTCTGTGAAACGCCTTAGACGATCTATAATTTTAAATGTGTTATACAAATGCAAGTTATTATTGTTGTTTGCTGCTGAGGAATAATTATGGAATGTCTGCAAATAAATTAAGATATGATTTACTGTTCTGGTCAGTGATTTAAGTTTTCTTTCAGGGTACTAGTTTGCAGAAATAAAATATACCTTATATTAGTGTCTTTGTCATACTTTAAATTAAGTTGCAATTTTACTCCCTCATATTTTTCAACTTTTTTACTTACTGTTTGTCTTTCCGGGGTTCTGATGTCCTAGTTCAGCATATGATAGTGACTGTGTAGTGAGATGGAACTGATGTAAGAATATGTAATGCTGGGGAGGGGCGATGATGGTTAGACAATGGTGCAGTCTTACCAATTATTAGCTGGAGGAAGCTGTGGCAAATCCATGTCTGCATGCCAGACAAGCAGACTTACAACACAAAGGTAGAATGAGGTGGTGGAGAGGTAGAGCTGAATGTCATCAACACACATGAAGTAAAGAACCTATTTTTAATTTTTCTTGGACTGTGGCTTTAAACCTACCATGGCTGCAGTTGAAAGACATGTTCACTGGAACAGGATGAAAACTATCTACAATGTTTCTATCCTGGAACATTGGATGCCATATGAGAACAGGATGGTGCCGGAAAGGAGTTCTGAACTAGGGGAACTAACTGAAGACAGCATTTTAATTGAATCATGACCAGGTGACCAGGGTTTTGTGTGGTAACAGTGCAGCCAGAACAGCTCCTAGCCTGCAAAGAGGGAAGACCTATACAAACCCCTGTTTGTAAAATTCCATCAATTCTACCATAGTAGCTGGCTGACTATCCCTCACATCTCTGTAGCCTGCTTTATCTGAAAACCCCTGTCCAGAGGAAAAGGAGAAAAATCATCAATAGAGACATTGCAAAGCAAATTTTTCAACCAGTGAGCCACAGGCTGAAAGTGCTGGGAGACCACCTTGTGTCATCAACAACAAACTGCAAGGAATTTGGAAGACATCAATCAAAATTAACCCATCCAATCTTGTACTCCAGATTGGTGCTATTGAAATATTTTATCTCACCCTTAAAATCCATGTTTTGTGTGTTTTATGTATGTGTGTGTGTGTGTGTGTGTGTATATATGTGTATAGGGATTTAAGATGGGGTAGAGTTTAAGTTACTGAGGTAGAAGTTAGCAGTTCATATTTCTTTCTTTTGCCACTAGTTAAAGGCAATCTGTTCAATAAACAGTTATTTACTTATTAAGTTTACAAACCTGGTGCTCGCATTCTGTTACCCTAAATTAAACAGTGAGACAGAATTGGAGCAATCTGGAGGTTTGGTCAAACTTTCTGCATTTGTTGCAGCTCGGGGGACAGTGGAGCTTGATATTACAGTGCACTATCCCCAGCTGTTATGACAAGGGGGATATTGTTAAAGATTTATTCACGGGATGTGGGCTTTGCTGGCTGGGCCAGCATTTATTGCCCATCCCTCGTTGCCCTTGAGAAGGTGGTGGTGAGCTGCCTTCTTCTGCAGACTATATGACGTAGTTACACCCACAGTGCTGTTAGGAAGGGAGTTCCAGGATTTTGACCCAGCAACAGTGAAGGAACGGCGATATATTTCCAAGTCAGGATGGTGAATGACTTGGAGAGGAACTTCTAGGTGGTGGTGTTCCCATCTATTGAGTCCATGAGGAAGAGAATGGGGCCAAAGACAGATCTGGAGGCAAAAGCTACTGAGGTGGGAAATAGACATCAACGCAGTAGATGCTCCAGCTAGGATTGGATAGGCAAGAGTTGAACTACATACTTGCAACCCTGCCAAGCTAAATAAGAGAGGAAAGGCACTGGAAGAGGATGATATGCTCAACCATGACAAAGGCAGCAGAGAGATTTAGAAGAATAATGCACCACAGTCACAGATAATGGCATTTATGACTTCAGTTAGGGTTGTTTTAGTGCAGGTATGGTGGAAAATTGATTCACAAGATTTACATATGGAGTTATGGGAAAGGCAGGCATGGATTTGGCAGGAAACATTATATTTAAAAACTTGGAGATGAAAAGATAGTTGGAGATCAGCAGTAGTTTGCAAGGACAATGGGTTTAAAGATGGCTATTTTGACAAGGTGACAACAAAGGATTTGAAAGAGAAAGGCATGTTGCCTGAAGAGGGATAATTATTTATATTGTTAGGTAGCATGGAGATCAAGAAGGGCAGCTGAGCTGAGTAGTCAGCATTTTAGTAGGAATGGTGTCAAGGGGGAAGGAGATGAATCGCGCATCACGAACTCAGAGACTGTATGAAAGGAACTGGGAGAGGAACTATAGAGAGAAAGAAAGATGGAAGTTTGGGGCGAGGACAGCAGGAATCTGGGGAGATGTTTAGCTTCAGTAAAGGGTACGGGGGGCGGAGAAACAGAGGTAGCTGAACAGTTACTCTCAATCTTTGTAATAAAAAAAGGCAATGAGTTGTTTGGAATTGTTGTTAGTGGTGAGGGATGTTAGTGCGGAGAGGCTTAATGAGATGGTTAATGGAGAAAAGAAACCAGGGCTTATGTTTTCCTAAAGGTGATGATGTAGTGAGTAGTTTTTGGAAATGGGAATGAGATCTTATATTGCATTTGATATAGTCCAGCTAGACCTATTGATAGAAAACTGTAATGGTCAGTGATTTGGAGTGTGTCAGATTGCTCAAGTTTGCGCTCCTTGGGTTTCAAGGAGCAAAGCTGGGGGCCACACTGGTGGTATGATCCAGATATGACAGAGAAATGGTGTCAAGGTTCTCCAAGTTGGAGATCAGGGAGTGGCTGAGCAAGCTGAAGGCCACAGTAGTAGTGTGGTGAATGAAAAGCCAAAAAGGTCACTTGTCGCGGTTGGAGACCCTGAGAGTAGAGCAAGAGGAGATGGAAAAGCCAAAAGGGTGGCTATTAATATGGGTAGGAGAGTATATGAAGGGAGTGTTTATGTGACCTGTCCAATGCCTGAATAAGTTTATTCAGTGAATTGCTGAGCAACAAATATCAGGGAGGTCTCTGGTTCAATACCTGCTCCAAGTTGAATTAGCTCATCTCAGCTGAGGTAGCAATATTTGGGTGTTACAATTGGTCTCAGTGTCTGTGGTTTAAGAGGCAAGGAATGGTCAAGTTTCCTGCCTCTGACCATTATTCAGTTGTTGGGTATGGACATCAGCTGAGAAAGGAATCAGTTGCAGGAGGAATCAACAGGGTAGGATAGGAGCAGCATATCGAAGGGAGATGTGCCCATCATCAAAGAAGGTCCCATGAGTTTCTAGCCCTCAGACCATTTGCATGGTCACTGACACCACTGGCAAGGGTCTGATCCATGGCTAACCTCACACCCATGATTCTGGGGAATCTCAAAACTTTTAGATGGGTTAGTGTGTGCCCAGGATCCAGACCACTATGGACTGGCATCAGCTTTCTTTGGTTATTATATGCTCGGGCAATGACAGCAAAATGAGACAGGAGTCTAGCAAAGGTAATGCTGGATCTGCAGCTGCACCAGGCACAGACCAAGTAATGTGTTGTTGGGATGCCCAAGAACTCCATGAACAATGCAATGGGGCTGGAGACTTGGTAATGGGTCTTTGCCAAGCTTCAGGAATGCTACTTTATTGGTGCCACAATTACGAGGTTTATAAGATTATGATGTTAAATTTAGGTTAAAATGAAGGAGGTCATGTGACTATTCCAAATCCTGCCTGACAACAAGCTTGGCTAAGTCTAGGGACCTGCTGAGTAAGGTGCGAAGTTCTCATATCTGGGAGCAAAAGGCAAGGGCATCTTGCTAACAGTAAATAGACTTGCCGTCTCCAAGCTTTTCACTGAATCACAGAATCACACTGCAGAAGAGGCCCTTTGGTCCATCGAGTCTGCACCGACACGTGAGAAACACCTGACCTACCTACCTAATCCCATTTACCAGCACTTGGCCTATAGCCTTGAATGTTATGATGTGCCAAGTGCTCATCCAGGTACTTTTTAAGGGATGTGAGGCAACCTGCCTCCATCACCCTCCCAGGCAGTGCATTCCAGACTGTCACCGCCCTCTGGGTAAAAAAGTTTTCCCTCACATCCCACCTAAACCTCCTGCCCCTCACCTTGAACTTATGTCCCCTTGTGACTGACCCTTCAACTAAGGGGAACAGCTGCTCCCTATCCACCCTGCCCATGCCCTCATAATCCTGTACACCTTGATAATGTCACCCCTCAGTCTTCTCTGCTCCAACGAAAACAACCCAAATCTATACAACCTCTCTTCATAACTTAAATGTTTCATCCCAGGCAACATCCTGGTGAATCTCCTCTGCACCCCCTCCAGGGCAATCACATCCTTCCTATAATGTGGCGACCAGAACTGCACACAGTACTCCAGCTGTGGCCTCACCAAGATTCTATACAACCTCCCTACTTTGATAAAGGCAAGTGTCCCATATGCCTTTATCACCACCCCACTAAGGTGCTCCTCTGCCTTCAGAGATATATGGACACACACGCCAAGGTCCCTTTGTTCCTCAGAGCTTCCTAGTGCCATGCCGTTCATTGAATACTTCCTTGTCAAATTACTCCTTCCAAAGTCTATCACCTCACACTTTTCAGGGTTAAATTCCATCTGCCACTTATCTGCCCATTTGACCATTCCGTCTATATCTTCCTGTAGCCCAAGACACTCAACCTCACTGTTAACCACCCGGCCATTCTTTGTGTCATCCGCAAATTTACTAATCCTACCCCCCACATAGTCATCTATGTCGTTCATATAAATGACACATAATAGGGGACCCACTGCAGATCCTGTATATGCCACTGGACACAGACTTCCAGTCACTAAAGCATCCTTCTGTCATCACCCTATGTCTCCTACAAGTAAGCCAATTTTGAATCCACCTTATCAAATTACCCTGTGTCCCATGTGCCTTTGCTTTCTTTATAAGTCTCCCATGTGGGACCTTGTCAAAGCCTTTGCTGAAATCCATATAAGCTACATCAACTGCACTACCCTCATCTACACACCTGGTCACCTCCTCAAAAAATTCAATCAAATTTGTTAGGCATGACCTCCCTCTGACAAAGCCATGCTGACTATCCCTGATCAAACCTTGCCTCTCCAAGTGGAGATAGATACTCTCCTTCATAAATTTCTCCAATAGTTTCCCTACCACTGACGTGAGACTCACTGGCTTGTAGTTCCCTGGCTTAACTTTACAACCCTTCTTAAATAGCGGAACCACATTAGCTGTTCTCCAGTCCTCTGGCACCTACCCCGTGGCCAGAGAGGAATTAAAAGTTTGGGTCAGAGCCCCTGTGATCTCCTCTCTTGCCTCCCTCAGCAGTCTGGGACACAAATCATCCGGACCTCGAGATTGTCCACTTTTAAGCCTGCCAACACCTCCAATACCTTGTCACTCCCTATATCAATTTGCTTAAGAACCTCGCAGTCTCTCTCCCAGAGCTCGATACCTTCATCCTCATTCTCTTGGGTGAAGACAGACGTGAAGTATTCATTCAACACTCTAGCGATGCCCTCTGGCTCCACCCATCGATTGCCCCCTTTTGGGCAGAAGGAAAAGAGATAGGGGAAGAAAACAGCAGTCAGTGTGGCCAGCAGAGGGAAAAGGCTGCAGGTTCTTTGGGAGTTACCAAAGCCAGATGCAAGAAGGAGACAGTTGCTAGCCGAAACAATGCATTGCACATCCAGCTAAGGAATCTGGGAGATTCATCCTGGAGTAGGCAGGGATGAAGAAGAATCAACGAGCAGACTTTACTGCTGGTAGTGGATTGGGAAACTCTTCAAAAACTGAGGGAAGTGCCTGGACACGGTCACTTGAAGTTACTACTCAAGGAAATGGGAAAATGTGAACCCACTGGAAGCAACTGTGGACTGTCTGCTCCAGGTACTGTAATTCTGTGGAGAGTGTAATGTGTGTTAAATATGAAAGAGGAATGTTACTTTCTGTAGTTTAAAGTATAAGTTGCCTACAAAAATAGTGTTTAGTTAATGGTGTTTAGTAAATACTGTTTTTGGTCATTTGGTACAGTAAAAATCTTAAAACCTGACATCTTGTTGTGTCATGCTTTTTAGCTATTAACTTGAAGTTCAAATTTCTTTTTAAGTGCTATCAATCTCTACAGGTATTGCAACACTGGCTACAACGAAGAGTGAATTCACTCTTAAATGTCAGATCCTTAATGAGGAAATTAGGGGGTCCAGATTTTCCACTGAGGTTTGGCTAGTTTCTGGCATAATCTAGTGGGTAGAGATGGAAGATTGGGAAAGGCATCATTTGCCCTGCTCCAAGGCCATTTTTTTTCTCTGCTGGAATTAACAGCAGATGTTGAAGCTGTCTGCTCCGATATTCAGGAACTCATGAGCCTGTATAAGCATCTGAAACAAAAATAAGGCTTTATTTTATTTTTAAATCAGATATTTGACTCTTCTTCCTTTTCTTGCAAAATTCAGTGAACTGTAATCTCAATGCTTCCCATTGTCTTTCCTCCATTTAGTGTCACTCAAAGTATAAATGATCTGCTATGTTCTTCTCTGTGCTTACCGAGCATCTGCATTGATGATACTGAAATCCCATATAACATATGCTTCCTTTAGCTCACTTTCTGGTACAAGAATTTCTAACATATTGCTCTTCCTTCTATCCCCTCCAAAATGTTTATGGGCTGAATATTACAGGCCATTTGCAAGCAGGAAAACAGGATGGATCCGTAATTAAGGGCATTGTACCATCGACAGTGTGCACATCACCAGCCCGGCCTCCCACCAAGATTTCACAGGCGGCTGGGAGGCAGTGGGCGCACCATCTGCCCGTGGCCCAATTGAAGCTCCTAAGTGTGGGGCCCAATTAAGGATCTCATCCACCACTGCTGCAATTTAGCATACAGCCCAACATGTAGCCAGGCACATTTAACCCTGTGGGCTGCTGGTCAAGGGGACTGCCAATTGGAGCCCCTCCTGCCACCTCTCCGCATTCATCCCCCTACGCCCATCCTGTCTCAGGATTAACGGGGTTCAGGGGCATCTCTGTTTCCTCTTCTTCCCAGGCCTCCTGCAATACCGGCAGTGGCCACCAATCCTATTGTGATGCAGAGCTGCTGGTCTCCAATTGATCTCTCTACTAAAGGAAATGGTTCCTCCTATCCACTCTATATAGGCACCACATAATTTTATACACGTCAATTTAAAAAAATTAAAAAACCCAGTCTACACAATCTTTCCACAAAGATATAATTCTCCATTCTTATAAGTCTATTCCTGTCTGGTGTGATCACATCCTTCCTGTAATGGAGTGACCAGAACTGTAAGTAGTACTCTAGCTTGGCCTAATTGGTGTTCAGACAGTTCTAGCATAACCTCTAGTGCTTGTAAAGCATTTTAAGGTCATAAAAGTTATTGTATCAGTACAAGTTTTTCTCTATTATTAGCTTATTCAAAACATGCAAATAACCTAAGCAGAGGTGAAAGTTATTTAAAATAATATGGTAAGATCTACAGAATAGTTTATCATTTACTTCTGCAACATTTCCCCTCTATGAAATTCCACAATAAATTGCCAATTCTGGTGAAATCCTTACACTGCTTTTTGAAGGCACAGGATGTTAACAAATTCCAATTTTTTCCTAGCCGCATCTCATTAAAATATTCTTCAGTTGCTGTGTAAGAAGCAAATGGAAATGTGAACACATTGACTGAAATGATTTACAGGTGAGTTGGTTTTGAAGCACTCTAAGTAATGAATCTAACAGAAAGTGGTGTTGCAACATACGCTGCATTGTTCAGGTGAATTATTTTTATGGAACTAAATCCTTCCTTATACTGGCATCCTAGCAGGTATTGAAGTTTTAATCTGAAAGCAATCACTTTCATTTTTCCATGTCAATCAAGAATCATACAAAACAACATCCTCTTAAGAACTGCACAACCAATTCACGTATTAAAGACAGGAAGCTTAAATCAACCAGTTAACAAAGGCTCTTTCAATCTTTGCCATAACTGCAATTGTGCTTCTGAATGTTATTTCTGATGTCATTAAGCATGGCATCACTGTTACCTGAAAAGGAAGAATGTGCAGGGGAGAATTTGGGGGACGGGCACGAGGTGAATTGTACCTGCAGAGGACCAGCACATACACAAGAGGCTGAATTGCTTCCTTCTGTGCTGTGACCATTCTATGATACATCACATCCAATAAATCCCTATTTACACAACATGTTCTGAATGTGCTAAATCTATATGAAAGCTGCACTGAGAAGCATAGTCATATTAGGAGGGCACGAGAAAAGTTGCACCAACGTGAGATTCCTACAGGGTCACATCCGTGACAGCATCCAAATATTCTCCCCACTTCCAAAAATATTAGCATATCTCATTAAACAAACAAAATAATGAAACCTGAGGCTTTCATACACAATCAAGGCAGATTTGACAGAGTGTCGCATCAAGGAGCCCTAGCAAAACTGATGTCAATCGGAATCAGGGGGAAAACTCTCCACTGGTTGGAATAACATGTAGCACAAAGGAAGATGGTTGTGGTTGTTAGAGGTCAGTCATCTCAGTTCCAGGATATCACTGAGGGAGTTCCTCAGGGTAGAGTCCTCAGCCCAACCACCTCCAGCTGCTTCATCAATGACCTTCCTTCCAACATAAGGCCAGAAGTTGGGATGTTCGGTGATGGTTTCACAAGGTTCAGCACTATTCTTGACTCCTCAGATACTGAGGTATTCTTTGTCCAAATGCAGCAAGACCTGGACAATATCCAGGCTTGGGCTGACAAGTGGCAAGTAACATTCATGCCACACAAGTGTTAGGCAATGACCATCTCCAACAAGAGAGAATCCAACCATTGCCCCTTGATGTTCAATGGCATTACCACCACTGTATCCCCCACTATCAATATCCTGGGGATTACCATTGACCAGAAACTGAACTGGACCATCAATATAAATACTGTGGCTACAAGAGCAACACAGAGGCTAGGAATAGTGCAACAAGTAACCCACCTCCTGGCTCTCAAAAGCCTGTCCACATTCTACAAGGCACAAGTCAGGAATTTGAGGGAATACTCCCCACTTGCCTGGTTAAGTACGGCTCCCACAATACTCAAGAAGCTTGACATCATCAAGCAGCCCGCTTGATTGGCACCACATCCACAAACATTCACTCCCTCCACCACCGAAGCACAATAGCAGCAGTGTGTACCATGTACAAGATGCACTGCAGGAATTCAGCAAGCCTCCTTCGACAGCACCTTCCAAACCCACGACCACTACCAACTAGAAGGACAAGGGCAGCAGATAGATGGGAACACCACCACCTAGAAGTTACCCTCCAAGTCACTTACCATCCTGACTTGGAAATATATCGCCATTCCTTCACTGTCACCAGGTCAAAATCCTGGAACTCCCTTCCTGACAGCACTGTGGATGTATCCACATCACATGGACTGTAGCGGTTCAAGAAGGCAGCTCACCACCGCCTTCTCAAGGGCAATTAGGGATGGGCAATAAATGCTGGCCCAGCCAGTGAAGCCCACATCCCATGAATGAAATAAAAAAAATCTGAACATTGCCAGAACAACCATCACTCACTATACTAATCACTTTTGTGTTAGCCTTAAGCGGAAGCACTCAGAACAGAGGATCATGGGATCAAGACCAATTTCAGAGACTTGAGCACATAATCCAGGCTGACACTTCAGTGCAGTGCTGAAGAGTCCTGCACTGCCAGCTGATTTGGATGTTGTGCTAAACTGAAGCTCCATCTGTCTTCTCAGATATAACATAAAAGGTATTCAGGTGTAAGTTCTTTCCTGTGAAGTGGCTGGGATGTCCCAAGGCCACAAAATTGATACACAAATGTATGTTGTTTAACTGATACATCCAATTTCTGGGCAAAATAATGTTTTTTAAAAATTTGTTAAATACCAAATATATGACAAAAACAGTTTAAGGAGCATCATACTTGGCAATAACTGGTCCAACACTTTGCTTATAAGGGAGACTGCATGATTTATCAACAAGATAAAGCTTTATGACAAGCTTCAAAGAACCAGGGGGCATGGAAAATCACAATACAATGTTCATGATAGCTTAGTGACTTCAAATGGCATTACAGTTCATACAACCTGAAGGTAAACATTATCAAATGATACAAACTTACAAAGCATAGTTACAACCATTAATATGACAATAAACATTCTCTGTGGTAGCACCAGGGCAAATAACCAGGATTGCCAAAGGAAATAAGCCCAATTTTATATTAAAAAAAATCACATTTTTCAATCAACTCACAAGTTGCTTTATGAACACAATTAGGTTCAATTTTATGATTTGAAAGACCGCATTAGAACTGTGATTGATGCAATAACATTATAATTGAAGCCTCATTGCATGGATCTTCAAACAACACACTCAATGCTTCGCTGCAGACGGCTGTCTGCAGCACATACAGAAGCATATGAATCTCCTGTAACACCATATTGCTGAGGACTGCAGTTTAAATTGAAACGTGGGCTATTACCTTCAGCAAGGAGCTGAGACGATTCCACATTTGATAAGTCATGCAGAATCATCTTCGAGTTTTGGCAGTTTTTACAGGGCTGCTGCAACTCTGGGATTGCTACCTGGATGACCCAACCACAGCAAAACAATCTATATTTAGCAGCAAACGCACTAAAGAAACACACAGATCTTAAATACTTTGTACAGTGATCACTTTTCAAGAACATAACTGAATACAACAGACATTAATTTACTGAACCTCAACAGAAATTTGTACAAAATTACTGACATGTGATAGGAACAAAGCAAAAAGCAGCTTTGAATACTCAAAGGAATTTTTTCAGTCAAAGGAAGTCAAAGTACACTTAACATGACTGAACACCTTACTGACACAATTATGAACCTGTTCTCTGAATAACCATAGGTTTCAGGCGAGAAACTCCATCTGAGCCTAGTACACTAAAATAATTTCATCAGCTACCAGCCCAGGATCTGATTTTCTCCAGTTGACTGAAGTTCTGAGGAAGTTCCTAACAGACAGTGTTAATTATTTTGGCTGATAATCTAACTCAGCCAGACCTATATTAAACTGTCGCTGCTGGAATTAAACAAAACAGATAACGTGATTAGAGAAAGTGAGAGTGGGAGTCAAGAAGACACAAAGTGATAACCATCATAGGCTTGCATTGAGTAAACAACAAAGCTGACAAAAGCTGCATATAATGGGATATACGAATAGCCAGAAAATGCTGGAAATCCACTGTAGTCAGTCAGTATTGAAAAGAACAAAGGACAAGAGTTAGTATAGGAAGTCATAGACTCAGCATTTTCACGTGAAGAGTAAAGGGGGAGGGGGGTGAATAGAAGAATTGTTTTTGTACAGAAAGTTATTAGAGCATGGAATATTTTGCTACATGTGGCTTTTCAGGCATTCTCAATCAAAGCCAACAGAATGGTTCAAGCAGAAAATTAAAAAATGCCACAATGGTGCAACCAGGGAGGCTGATAGTGTTGGGGCTGAAGCTCATTATTGGGTATTTGTTGGTGATATTGGATGCCAAAAATGGAACCTGCTCCATTCCCCAACACAAACATTGTTTTATGCGGGTAAAATTAATACAAAAAAACAACTAATGTCAAAAAGAAACTGTCTGATAAAACAAAGAATTGGCTTTTCTGGGCCTTGCAAATTTTTTTTCATGTTAATCGTGAGAGAGACTGTTGAGTTAAGAGTTGTCACGACTCACTGGGGATAGTGCGCTGTAATATCAAGCCCCACTGTTTCCCGAGCCGCGACAAATGTGAAAAGTTTGACCAAACCACCAGATTGCCCCAATTCTACCCTACTGTTTAATTTAGGGTAACAGAATACGAACACCAGGTTTTAAACTTAATAAGTAAATAACTGTTTATTGAACAAATTTTGACTTTAACCAGTGGCAAAAGAAAGAAATATGAATGGCTAACTTCTAACACTATAACTTAAACTCCACACGCACATACGTGCACATACGCACACACACACATGCAGCTTTTGAGGGTGGGATAAAACAGTTTCATAGCACTAATCCAGAGTATGGATTCAATGGTTTGATTTTGATCGATGTCTTCCAAATTCCTTTCAGTTCTTTGTTGATGACACAAGGTGATCTTCCAGCACTTCCAGTCTTTTGTTCACTAGTTGGGAATTTGTTTTTCAATGGCCTGAATTTTTCCCACGTCAGGTGGGGGCAGTCGCGGAGCTGACTGCTGCCTGCGATCGGCTCCACACTGCCATTTTGCATGGGCGGGCCAATTAAGGCCCGCTAGCTTAATATGCGAGTGGTAGTGTTGAGCGCTACCTATGCGAGTGGGGGGAGGATGGAGAATCGGGGCCAGCGTTCTTTTGCACATGCGCAGCGTTAACTTGACATTAATTAATTCGTTAATGGCCTTAACGTGCCTCAGTAACGAAACATCACGAGACAGCACGACGACGTCGGGATGCACACCCAATGTCAGCGCATGTCATTTTACGCGCCGGCATGTCGGGCCCACCCCTCACACTGACTGAAAAATCCTGGTCAATGTCTCTAACAGTGGTTTTCCCCCTTTCCTTTTTTACAGTTTCCTCAGAGCGAGAGAGAGCTGATTATAGAGATATGAGGAAAAAAGATCTTTAGGTGTTTTTTCTTTGCAGGCTAGGAGCTATTCTGTTGCACAGCTCTCATACAAACCCTCATCACCTGGTCAGGAGCCAATTACATTGTTGTTGTCAGGCAGCTCCCTTGGTCCAGGACTTCTTTCCAGCACCTTTCAAGGCACACTCTTTTCTAGGATTACAACATTGTATATATTGCTAATTCTTTTCCAGTAGACATGTTTTTCCATCTGCAGCCATTGTAGTTTTAAATCCACAGTCCAACAGAAATAGAGAAAAACAAAGAGGATATTATCTTTACAGAATAAAAAGCATTTTATTGGCATCTTATTGATTAAAGAAATCTAAATTGCTTCTGACCACATACAAATAACAGTTGAAAGAGTAATAAATGAATGTTTGTGAGAGAAACACAGGGAGAACATCAAAAGAGATTGTAGAAAATATGCTCATAATTCTCAGCTGGAATTCTGGCCAACTAATCTGTTCCCAGGTGGCTTTCATAGGCATTCTTGACACAATTGCCAAAAAACTCTTTTTATTCTACAGACCATAAAATCCTACCTTACATTGAATGTTATCCAAATTGTTAATCATTTAAGGAAAGGTTCTGTAAAGCTTTTCCACATTTCCTAAAATAAATTTCAGGCCATACACTAATCTTAAACAAAGCCAGCCTCAAAATTTTCAGGGGCCTTACTCAGCTGGTCCTTTTTCATTTTGCCACAAGGTTTTTAACCACATTCAACAGGCACTGAAATGTAATCCTCTTGGTCTGGCTCAGGTCAGTATTTCTATTAAAGACCATCACTCTGGCCGAAATTTTCCAGCCCCTCACGCCGGCAGGATCTTCCAGTTTGGCTGATGTGTATGGAGACTTCATTCGAAACCATTGTGGGGGTGCTGGAAAATTCTGGCCTTTTTTCCAATTGAATGAAATTTGCATAATTTCAATTTTTCATTTGTTCCTTTACCCACTGATTCTGTTGATTTCTCTTCCTCCAGTCTTCTCAATCTAACTACAGCAGTGTTGGTAAATTAATGGTCTTTAAGAGAATTTACTGGCAAAATAGGAGAACAAAGTTTAGAGCAAACAAGTAAACTGAATGCTGAAAGGTAACAATGTAGAGCAATTTTCTCTTTCATTACTTGTAGATGTTATTGACGCAAGGGGAAAAAAAATAAAGACATTTATTCTCACAATATAAAAAATCCAAGATACTTCTGAAACAAATTGTTACTCTTACCTTCTTTGTGGTAGAGGTCAGAGGGGACAGAGGTGTCGTTGAACTAACGCATAATACACGTTCTGCATATGAGAGTCATAGTGCATCAGTGGCAGTGACACCAAGTTGTGGATCATGGTAATTTTCAATTTTACATAGCCCAATTGAATTATACTCCATTGACGTTCATGGAAATGAAAATGGTGTTTTCTATAAAGAGCAGCCAATCCACTCTACCAGCTTACCACCCAAATGCTGAAAGTAAAAATTCCTACCGATCACCATTCACTAAGAAACCAAAAGACAGTCTTGTACTGTGTCCACAATGCCCAGCTACTTTCTTTCAATGTTTTTAATTGGCTGGAAAGTGCTTTCCATGTCCTGAGGTCATGGACAGCACTAAAAAATGTAAATTATTGTCTTTCTTTCATTTATCCTTAGTTCTCTTCATTCTAAAAAGCAGCAACTTTCAACTTAAATATCAGGGAAAGATCATCTTGAACACAAGAAGGTCCAGCCATTTCAACATGATCCTCAATGATGCCGTCATCCATGAGGCTTCTCTCATTGACATCCTGGGAATTATCATTGACCAGAAGTTTAACTAGGCCAATGATAACTATAAATTGGCTAAAACAGCAGGGTAGAGGCTGTTTTTTTAATTTATTCATGGGATGTGGACGTCACTGACTAGGCCAGCACTTATTGCCCATCCCTGATTTCCCTTGAGAAGGCGATGCTGCGCTGCCTTCTTGAACTATATGTTAAGGAGCGAGTTCCAGGATTTTGACTCAGCGACAGTGAAGGAATGACATTATATTTCCAAGTCAGGATGATGAGTTGCTTGGAGGGAACTTCCAGGTGGTGGTGTTCCCATGTGTCTGCTGCCCTCGTCCTTCTAGATGGTAGCGGTCGTGGGTTTGGAAGGTGCTGTCTAAGTACTCTGTGATCAATGCTATTGACTTCTTATGACATATCCACCATCTACAAGGTTCAAGTCAGTATGTGATGGGATACTCACCACATACGTGGATGGGTGCAGCTTTAACATTTAGAAGCTTGACACTATCCAGGGATGAGCAACTTTCCTTACTGGTGTCACTGCCACTGTTGCGCTATGACTCTCATATGCAAAGTGTGCATTGCACATTAGTCCAACAGCATCTCCCTCCCCTTTGACCTGTACCTTAAAGAAAGGTAAACATAGCAATGTTTCAGAAATATCTTGAATTTCTTATATAATACCATAGTGTGAATACAATAATCACCTGCAGCAGTTCAAAAAGACCCACTACCACCTTCTCAGTGCACGTAATAAATGTGACCTTACCAGCATCACCCACATTCCATGAACAAATAAAAAGAATAACCTTGTGATTTATGCTGCAGTCTCACTTCATTTGAAATTCTTGTCTTCTTTCTTCATACATCATCAGGGAAAATAACCAGCATGCACAATTCTACCGACAGGATAGGGTTCTCCACAGCAATGGGTTTCACAAGGGCCTGATGCTGACTCCCAGCTTATGCGACTTTATACATTACATATCAGCAGCATTTTCCTTTGCAATAATTCTATTGGTCTTGAGAAGCATCATACTCTGAAATAACAATCGATTATCTCTCTCTGCCTATCAAGACACTCATCTTGTTTCCTCCCACCTGAGTGGAGGATGCCTGGTTGAGAATTGATCCGCTTCTTTTACAAAGATGTGCTATGGCATTAGCTGTTTAATGTGGGAATCTGTTCCACATATTCACAATTTTCCACACCATTGTGGTATGGGAAAGGTCTTCTAATCTCAGGTTTCCCTTGCGATGTTTTAATTTTGTTCTAATTTCATTCACTTCTGCACTCACCATCCAAGTGAAATAACTTGCTTGCATCTCCGTTATCCATCCCTGTAAAGATAATTAAAACCTGGATTGTGCCTTCTCTCACTGTTCTTTTCTCTAGTGAAAACATGTGAGGCAGCAGCCTGGGATAAGTTTCCCTCCATATTTCCTTCCCTGTGGGGAAGCATCTGTCGTCCATTCTATATTCCCCCAAAGCACCAGCCTGATTGAAAACTCAGTGTTTGCAGAATTACAATCACAAACTACATCACACTAAAGCATATTGTAGAAATGCAGATACCAATCACTGAGACCATAAAACTCAGTCATTTTACAAAAACTGGTTCAAAACATAATTAGACCAGTCAAGTTCTCACATGGTATTCACAATCTTAGTACCATCAGTGCAAAGCTGTATGCAAAGCAGTGACACTATCCCAGAAGAAATGACTAATATAGAACAGCAAGTCAACTAAGGCTGCAAAATCCAGTTTATGCAGTTCTATTATAGAGTCCGTACAATAATATTTAAGTCAGATGCAGGATTCCTAGTGTATAAAAGAAACAGCTGTTTCAACTCAGATGGTATGATATTCCTATTCACACAGACATGACTGAAGAGCACTGCAGGCTCACAACTGATAAAGATACATATCCTCACCAGTGAATTCCATAGATCCTGATCAGTGGAAAAAAGAACTATTTATTGAGTACATGTTCAAGCCTAGCAGAGCTAGGATTGCCCTGTCAAATTAGGCAGCCTCTCCACTGTTCTTCACACAGTAATCATTATGCTATCGCAAAGACTTTAGAAATATTTGCATCACATATGGTATATACATGTTGAGATGGATGGCAGAAGGACTAAATTAACATATAAAATGCATTAAATAGAAAAGCTACTTCAGAGGAAAATAGTGTTGTGCTAATCCATTAGACTAGCACTGAACGTAAGTGTAACTCTCATCGTGTTAAAGCACTGAATCAAATTGAAAATGTGTGGGATTGCTTGCAACATTATTTTAGCTGTCAGTAAAATTACTGCTTCTGTTGTTCCCAATGTGCCCACAGAGAATGTTTCTCAAAGCACTTGACCTTACTTAATAAGATGCTATCCCTGCTCCCATTTCTTGCATTTCATATCTATTTATGAAAGTAATTTTTCACAATCAAAAATGTTTTTGGCAGACACTGCATTGTTTAAGACAGTTTTGCTTTCTGTCGAATTTGAAAGGGCAAGAGGAGGTGGATCTGTTGCAAAATATTGTGGAATGAATACTGAAGTTAGATCCTTAGGTATAAATCTGTTTTATTGCTGCAATTAAAAAATACACAGACTGAAAATTTTAATCAACTTTGTTGATAATATGAAGAATATGAAATTAGTCTGAAACTAAAATGTGAATGTTAAATTTTATTCATTTATTGGCAAATTGGAAAAAGGAGTAAATGTGATGTGAGGATATTCTTTTTCGCGCAGATGGTGGTTGGAGTCTGGAACAAACTTCCTTTAAAGGGTGGTGGAGGCAGGTTCGATCGAGGTATTCAAAATGGAATTGGATTGAGAGAGAATGTGCAAGGTTGTGGGGATTAGGTAGGGGTGTGGGACTAGGTAGAATACACTTTCAGTGAGCCAGTGCAGACTTGATGGGCCAAATGGCCTCCTTCTGCACTGTAAAGATACGCTGATACTGTGGTTTAAGACATGTCGGAATTTAGAACTTGAGAGTGAAACTAGCCTTTCAATGAAAATGGGAGAATGTTTTTATCACTGTGATTAAGGACCCCTAATGAAATCATATTCTCAAAAAATACTAGTTTCAAAGTCAAGTGATGCTGCAATTTATTTTTAAGGAGATAATTTTTTTTCTCCAAACTTTAGTTAAAAGAGAAATTTTGAGGCCTGATCATTTATTGTTTAAAAGCTGGAGTTGTCACTGAAACCAAGTCTGTCACACTCTTTCCTTTCCATTTGTACATCCTAACTAAGCAGAACATTAACAATTTGGGTTGAGGTACTCAAGTTATCAATCGTTGATGTGGACAAGACATTCAGCAGACAATCAGATTATGCCATCTGTGATACCCGGGCACTAAATCCTTTATAGTTAAATCAAAGACTGGCAGTAGGATCATGGCCTTGTCTTGGTTGTCAGTAGTTGAATAACAATAATAAGCTTATGAAAATCTCTGAACTTTAGGCTAATTTACTTATTGGTAATTCAATCATTTTAACAATCCACTCTTTCCTCAGCTGAAAACAATGATTTCCTGTTGTGGTACAATTGCATCAGTGCCAGCAGCGCTTAAGCTTTGACTAAATGATCATTCTTCTCATGTAAACAGTCAGTCAGTGTTAATAGCCGATTTGAGCATGGGGATATCACTGCAAGCCAAATTCTGTCAACTACATTTACAATTTCCAGCAGAAGCCATGTGGTGAAGTTCAAAAGTAGAAACATGGGAAGATTTAACTCTTTCCTAACCAGCCTGGAGCTATCAGGTCATTTGTAGTACCTGGCTACAATCTTCCAACTCAACAGTGAGTAGGAATTGAACCTGGAAACTTGAAATCTATTTGGCTTGTTGCTTTAATGAATCCATTAATTTTGGTGTAATTTTTGCACTCTTGTTAAACACACTGGAATATTTGTATTCCATATTTTAATGGGCTAAAACTATATAGGAGCTGTCACTATTTTTGTATGTTGTATGTCTGTTCAGTAGGTTTCACAAAGAGGATCTGAGTCTTGCACGGTTGAACATTAAATGTTTACTAATAACATATAACTATGTACATATATACGGGTAGAGCCCAAGCTATGAGCTGACTCCATGCTTGCTTCTACACAGGTCTATGTCTAGTTCACATACCCTCTAGTCTCAGGTCATGTGTCTCTTTACATTACACTATGGGTGGTACCATTTCCCAATCGCACATTAAACCTCACTATGCAAGATACTCTTATATTACACCTCCCCATAAGTCTTTATCCAGCGTATTTACCGTGTAATCGTGCTATCCCTTCTTTCCCCTCAAGTCTCTCACCTTATAAATTCAGAGTCCAGGGGTTTGGCAATTCTTCCAGATCTCATTCTGGTCACATTTGAAGGAGTGGTAGGGTCTGTTGATTTGGGCAATCTTTCTTGATTCAGAGTTTGTGTTGTAGTCTGTGTTTCTGGCACTTGGTTGTCTCCTTCTTATATACTTTTTCTGCTCCTTGGAGTTGAACGTCTCTTTGACAACTCCTTGTCTACTCTGCTCAGGAAGCACCAGCTTATCCTGTTCTTTCTGGAGAGAGTGGTAACTCCGATCATTCATGATCTTTGTGGGAGTTGAAGGTGTTTCTCCCTGTCATTTGGATGTTCCTCATCAGTGGGTTCACCAATTTGGCTTTTATTGTGAAACTGTGTTCTTCTTTGTGTCTTTGTACCTCACTGAGGTGTGCTCTTGCGAGTTGGTGGTCATTAGTTCCTTGCTCCAGCATTGTCTTGCAGCTTTGCACGTTGGCTGGAGGTTTCAGTGTCTGCACCGTGGTATTTACAGGTAGTGTGACAGCAACCATTGGAGCCTGGGGTTGGAGTTCATTCTTCTGTTGCTGGGCTTTTTCCTGTGTGTCTTCCACTTGAGGTACAATGGTGGTTATCTAAAGGTTTGGCTGGTCTGATCAAAGGGAAGCATCTGCCACCTGGAAAGAAGTTGGACAAACCGGCTCTGTGAAGTGTGAAGACAATTCAGAGTTGAAGTCCCAGTCAAGAATCTCTTTACTAGTGGGACTCTCAAGAACTTGCAGTTCTGTGTAGTTGATGGCAGAGGTCGGCATGACATCTTCCATCAATTTAAGAAGGTTAAGGGCAACATAGCTCAAGAGAGAAAAATGTTGGTTTCAGGTGATGTACATGATTTTGAATATCTGGTTCACGCTATACCTTAATGGTTCTAGGATCATGCCTATAGCCAGAAGCTGAATTCCTCCAGGTCTGTAGAGTGATGTGTCCGTCATTTGTAGCCAGAGGCCTCTCAGCTATAGCTCCTTGTCCGAGAAGACCGTAACATTGACTCCTGGGCCCAATGTGAAGTTGGTGAAGTGACAATTTAGTGAGATTCCCCATTCAAAAAGAGAATCCAAGATCCTTGACCTCACACAAGAAGCATGGTTGGGTCTCTTCCTGTGTGGTACCTCAACCTCTTGGGATCCTTAGCTTTGCATAGCTTTCCAAAGTGTCCCAGGTGGTTGCAGCTGAAACACTGCATTGAGATTGCTGAACATTGCTCTCGCCTGTGGGGTCATTTGGCTTCACAGCACCGACATGGTCGCTCACATTCTTGTGATTGGCTTGGGTATTGCCTTCCTTGGCCTGAAGTCTCTCTGACCCTTTGTTGCTACACAAGCTGGACAGTTGGGGTTGGCCTGTACCATGGCTTGCTTTTGCCATGTAAAATGGATCGCTACTGTTGGTGGATTTCAGACTGTCTGGCTGTTTGGATGGCCTTTTCTAGAATCCAATCTTCCTTGGCCTGTAGTAGTCTGAAAGGGCATCGTCAGCCAATCTGACAACAATTCTGTCCCTTATGAGTACTGACTTAAGGTCACAGCCTTCAGCAAATCTGCATAATTTGTTTATGAAAAGAGTCAGCCAGCTCTCCAGGATGTTGGACATGTTTGTTGAATTTCACACTCTCTAAAATTTTGTTTTTTCATAGATTAAAATATGTATCAAATGATTTTAGAACTTCATCATATTTATCCGAGGATTTGTTTATCCCTTGCCTCACAATAACATCATCGGCTATCAGGCCTATGGAATAAGGTGGTGTATTCATTTGTTCAGCTTCTGTATTTTTATTTAAACCTGAAACTATCATGTATCTTAAGAACCTTTTCTGTCCAAATCCCCAATTTGTCTGGCCCTTGGATCAGTCTAAATTGGTCTGCTAATGTTCATTTGTTGTCCATGATTGTTTTAGAGTTCAGGTGAGTAAATGCTATGTAGATTTTAAAGATGGCGCCGCAGTAACAGTTTTTTCAGAGTCTTCCCACACTTGTTGAGTTTTGGTGGGATGTCACGACGATGGTGGTCCCAACCTCTTTGGGGTTTAGTTTTTTGCAGTAATTTGTTAATCAACGATTTGGGCCCTTCCCTGCGATATCAGGGGAGTTTTGGGCATTTTACAATTATTTCCCAGCTTTGGCTGAAGTTTTTAAATCTTCTGATTCATTTTTTTTCTTACAACAAGCCTGGAAACCGTGTGGTATGGAGCCAATTCTGAACACGGCTGGTCACGGTGATTTCAGAAAAGGGCTGCTCTGACATTTTTTTTTTACACAGCCGAAGCTTTTTAAGCCAGTCCTGGCTTTGAACTGAATTTTTTTTTTGCTCATCCTTGCTAGGTATTTTGACTCTGCACTCTGTGGGCATTCACAATGGATCTCCATGAGATGTTGTGGAGTCTTCAGCCTCACGGAGATTTTTCATTTGCCATTCTGCTTCCAATTCTGCAATGGAGCTTCTTTCATGTGATCGCGCTCTGTCTTCACTTCAGATGTTTTCAGTCAGGCCAGAATGCTGCTCCTTTAGTTTTCCAGCTTTTGAATTTCTGCACCAGCTGCTCTGAGGTTCTGTTTTTCCATTAGCTGCCAACATGTTGTATGTTGCCTGTTCAGTAGATCTCACGAAGAGGTTCTGAGTCTTGTACGGTTGAACATTAGGTGTTTATTGATAACACATAACAATGTACGTTTATACAGGCTATAGCCCAAGTTATGAGCTAACTCCATGCTTGCTTCTACACAAGTCCTCTAGTCTCAGCTCTTTGCATCACACTGTCGGTGGTGTTTCCCGGTCCCACATTAACCACTGCTATGCCAGGTACCCTTTTACTACAACTATGATGCACAATTTGACAATGTTTCAATTTACTCTAACAATGACAGCAAATGCCATTAAATATTAGCATTAGCAGAGAAATAATTTTAGCATACATTCTTGTTCAAATTGTTAGCTTATTGTGCTTCAATCAGGAAATCTGAGTCTTAAAAGGGCATGCACATGAACAAAATAGGTAGTCAATGGAAACAAATTTGGGAAAGATGTAAAGTCATTTGCCAACTTGCTATCATCCATCTGACACAACTGCATTTCAAGATCACCCGCAGAAACAAAAACACTTCACATTTTCTTAACAGGAAATCTAAGCACATCACAGCAGCTCTGCTGACTGACAAAGTCATTTTCATGGGGTAAAAAAGGTAATTCGTTTTGACGTGACATAAAACAAATAAAAAGGAATTGCCATAGAAACACAGCAGTGGGTTTCTTTCTTCAAATGGGGTGCTTGCTTTAAACTTGACTGACTTCTGTTGCTCCCATTACAAACCAAAAGAATATATACACCAAACATTCAGATAAGTAAACTGACAAAATCTTAAATATTTGTTCTTCACAAGTGTTAAAATTTGCCTTTAGGGTATATTCATTTCTATCTTACAAATACGCTTGCAGTTAAGATTGATAAATTTAGCTGAATTACACAAGGTATGTAGCTTTAGAGAGAAAACAAATGCTGACTGAATATAGCACAGAAGTTGCAACATCAAAAATACAATTGATGCATACGTTATGCCTTCGGCTACATTTTATAGTTATTTAACAATGGTGAGTAACTTAGGCACAGATACAGTTTACCATCTAAAATGTGAATTCACTGGCATACTTGTTGCTCAATATGAGAACAATCCTTTTAGATTTTTGGCCATTATTTAAATGATTGCCCATTCAGCCCCTGAATCAGTACTGCTGAATCATGAGTTACCAATTCAATATTGGGCCAGAATTTGCTATCAAAATAATGGTGAGGCTATTAGTGTTTGCTGTTATTTATCTCGAATTGCTACAGTAATTGCAGGCAAGCAACAGACGCATAGTCAAAAGTGGGTACTGAAAAGCTGCCACCCAAGAGGTGCACCTCTCTGCTCTGAGCTTTGTGAAAATGAATATTGCTGTCTGTCTCACCATTGTAACGTATTGAATGCCATGAAGCTGCTTTGATACAAACTTAACTCCCCACAGAAAATTAAGTCGTTTCCATTTCAATCTAAGTAACCTTTCAACAACGTGCTGTTAGTTACTGCCAACCAATTTCTTCAGGTTTTAATTGTAATTGGAGATTTTATTTTTTTAAATGTTTTTCCTTTGTCTTTATTTTTTCTCTTTCTTCAGACAACCTTTTACCCCTCTCTTTAGTTCTCTTTCTGTATCTGATTTGACATTGAATTCACCAACTCTAATTTACACTTTCTTCTCAATCTTTGCATTGTTTATTTACCAATCCTTTAAAATGATTTTTTTTGGAGATACACTGTTGCTTGCCCCGTTCACTCAGGTGCTCTGTTTCCTTCGCTGCACAGTTATCAGCTCACATTTTTGGCAAGCAAAAGAAAATAGAAACCTAAAATCCTAAAAGTGCAAGGATAAGTCTAACTAGTGGGAAATGCTGTTCAATGCCCTGCCAATCAAATTACGGCCTATTGTCTATACTCGGACTTTATTAAGTGCGGAAGGAAATGGGTCCACAAATATTCCATATGCCAGTGATACGGATGATAATATGGTACCAATCTATTTTAACTAACATTTGAATCCAAAAATTGATTTAACATTTTTATTTAAATGTATAAATACATCTCATTCTTTAAAATTTCTAGAAGAAATTATAAATGTTACTCAAGGTAAGATCCTTAAACAATATAAACTCTTGGCAAAATAATGTGGCGGCTATGGCTTGACTTTCCTTTGAGTCAGACAGCCATGGGTTCAATCCCAATCAATATATATCAGACTTGAGCACAGAAATCTGGGGTGACATCCCATTGCATTACTGTGGGAATGCTGCACTATTGGAGGTGCCATCTTTCTGATAAGATGTCAAACCAAGGCCTTGTCTGTCCATTCAGGTGGATGTAAAAGATCCCTTGATATAACTTCAAAGATGAGCAGAGTTGCCTCTGTTGTTGTGGCCAATATTTTTCCATAACCAACATCAATAAAATAAGTTATCTGGTCATTATCACACTGTTGTTTGTGGGAGTATGTTGTGTGATAATTGGCTGCCATGTATCCTACATTATAATAATGACTACACTTGAAAAGTACTTCATTCGTTGTAATGTACTTTGGAACATTTGAGGTTGAGAAAGATACTTTATAATTGCAAGCCTTTCTTTTTGGCTGCCAGAGCAAAATTGGATTTTCTGTTAAAAATAAATGCTTACCCTACAATGGAGCAGGTTCTGGCATGCAACATAAATCCACAGGAACAAAATTAAAGTGAAACCCTTCAGTTGTAAATAAAGGGTTAATTAATCTCTCCTCTTACTATGATGATCTTTGTAATCAGCTCAGTGAGGAACTGCTGTGCTAACTGAAACACTGACATTCAAATGAAACTTTTATCTTCAATATATTATCAGAAGGTCAAAGAAAGAAAACTCATTCATAGATCATTGAGCTTTGTGGGAGGAAATGTGTTGATTTAATTTTATTATGTTAATTTGAAATGGAGTAGAAAACTCAATTTTGTTAATGATAAAAGATTGATATAATTGACCACACTTTTTTTGACTGTCCTATCTAATCAGTTTAAGCTATCATAATTAACTGGATGTCCTTGGCTGATCTTCACTGAGGCTTGTCACATTCTGAATAACCTGCACATAAAAACTTATCTTATTGCATTGTTGTGAAATGATTGTTATTTCCCTGACAAGTAAAATGAATGAAAACTTACAACATATACTGATTGGGACAATAGTTATCAGAACAGTTAGCTGTGGTGCAATGTAAATTGTCCAATTTGCACTGGGCGCTCAAAAAAAATCTTCATTTTGTCACAATGGACTTGCAAATATACATTTCCAATAAAGGGTTTTTGTAAATCAACACAAACAAAATGGTGAATGTTTATTCCAGCTGAAAATAAAATAGATTTAACCTGCTTTAAAGTGGAATAACCTCATGTTAACTATTGGAGTGGTTGCAGATTGAGCAAAATTTGAGCTAATCTGAACTCAGTTGGCTTGATGACACAGATTCAAAATTCTGCCAGAGTTAAGTTGAAACTGGCTTTTCAAAAATCTTTGAATGGTGCCAAAATCAACAGGCAAGGCTTTGATAGTAACTTTATTTGTTCAACTAAGTTCGATGTATTGAATTCTATATGGTTTGGTACTGAATATCCAAACTGATTCACTTTGGATTGTCCTGGGTTGAAATATCTTTCAAAATATAACCAAAGAGAAGGTTCCCCAACATTTGGCAACAATAGGTCAAACATTACGTTATAGCTCTGGGTATTGTTCAGATTCCTAGGGTAATGGGAGAGAAAATACTTACAATTTCATTAAAGCGATTAGAGATTGCTCCTTGACACAGCTGGTGAAGTCATATACTGGAGAAGAAGCTAGAATAGATTCAGCAATCAATCAAAGTTGGTTAGTGATCTGGATTTTGTGTGCATTTGTAATCCAGTGATTATTGTATAGTTAGGTTAAAAAAATCTTAAAAGCTAAGATTGGATACATTGGTACAATAGTTGATGCAAAGCTAAGGTTGTATATTGTGGAGGCGATGCCATAGTGGTATTGTGACTGGACTAGTAATCCAGAGACATGGGTTTGAATCCCACCATGGCAGATGGTGGAATTTGAATTCAATAAAAATCTGGAATTAAAAGTCTAATGATGACCATGAAACCATTGTCGATTATTGTAAAAACCCAACAGGTTCACTAATGTCATTTAGGGAAGGAAACTGTCATCCTTACCTGATCTGGCCTACATGTGGCTACAGAACAAAAACAATGTGGTTGACCTTTAAATGGCCTAGCAAGCCACTCAGTTGTATCAAATCGCTACAAAGCCTCAAAAAAAGAATGAAACCGGACGGGCCACCCGGCATTGACCTAGGCACTGGAAACGACAATGGCAAACTCAGCCCTGTCAACCCTGCAAAGTCTTCCTTACTAACATCTGGGGGCTAGTGCCAAAATTGGGAGAGCTGTCTCACAGACTAGTCAAGCAGCAGCCTGACATAGTCATCCACACGGAATCATACCTTACAGATAATGTCTCAGACTCCACCAAACCCATCCTTGGGTATGTCCTGTCCCACTGGCAGGATAGACCCAGCAGAGGTCATAGCATGGCGGGTATACAGTCAGGATGGTGAGTTTCCCTGGGAGTCCTCAACATCCGCTCTGGATCCCACGAAGTCTCAGGTCAAACATGGACATGGAAACCTCCTGCTTAATACCACAAACTGCCCTCCCTCAGCTGATAAATCAGTGCTCCTCCATGTTGAACACTGTTTGAAGGAAGCACTGGAGTGGCAAGGGCACAGAATGCACTCCGGCTTGGGGACTTCAATGTCCATCACCAACAGTGGCTCAGTAGCACCACTGCTGGCCGAGTCCTAAAGGACTGGGTCTGCGGCAGGTGGTGAGGGACCAAGGGGGAAAAACATAATTGACCTCATCCTCACCAACCTGCCTGCCGCAGATGCATCTGTCCATCACAGTATTGGTAGGAGTGAACACTGCACAGTCGTTTTGGAGACGAACTCCCACTTTCACTTTGAGGATACCCTCCATTGTGTTGTGTGGCACTACCAGCACACTAAATGGGATAGATTTCGAACAGATCTAGCAACTCAAGACTGGGCATCCATGAGGCACGGTGGGCCATCATCAGCAGCAGAATTGTACTCAAACACAATCTGCAGCCTCATGGCCCAGCATATCCCCCACTCTACCATTACCATCAAGCCAGGGGATCAACTGTGGTTCAATGAAGAGTGCAAGAGGGCATGCCAGGAGCAGCACCAGGCATACCTAGAAATGAGGTGTCAACCTGGTGAAGCTATAACACAGGACTACGTGCATTCCGAACAGCATAAGCAGCAAGTGATAGACAGAGCTAAGCGATTCCACAACCAATGGATTGGATCTAAGCTCTGCAGTCCTGTCACAGCCAGTTGTGAATGATGGTGGACAATTAAACAACTCACTGGAGAAGGCTCCAAAAATATCCCCATCCTCAATGATGGAGGAGCCCAGCACATCAATGCAAAAGATAAGGCTGAAGCATTTGCTACAATCTTCAGACAGAAGTACCAACTGGATGATCCATCTCAGCCTTCTCTGGAGGTCCCTAGCATCACAGATGTCAGTCTCCAGCCAATTCGATTCACTTCATGTGAGATCAAGAAATAGCTGAAGGCACTGGATACTGCAAAGGCTATGGGGCCTGACAATATTCCAGGAATAGTACTGAAGACTTGTGCTCCAGAACTTCCTGCGCCCCAAGCCAAGCTGTTCCAGTACAACAACACTGGCATCTACCAGGCTATGTGGAAAATTGCCCAGGTATGTCCTGTACACAAAAAGCAGGACAGATCCAACCCGGCCAATTACCACCCCATCAGTCCACTCTCGATCATCAGTAAAGTAATGGAAGGGGTCATCAAGCGGCACTTGCTTAGCAATAACCTGCTCACTGATGCCAAGTTTGGATTCTGCCAGGGCCACTCAGCTCCTGACCTCATTACAGTCTTGGTTCAGACATGGACAAAAGAGCTGAACTCCCGAGATGAGGTGAGAGTGAGTGCGTTGGACATCAATGTTGCAATTGACCGAGTGTGGCATCAAGGAGCCCAAACAAAACTGAAGTCAATGGGAAGCAGGAGGGAAACTCTCCACTTATTGGAGTCATACCCAACACAAAGGAAGATGTCATCTCAGTCATCTCAGCTCCAGGACATCACCGCAGGAGTTCCTCAGGGTAGTGTCCCAGGCCAAACCATCTTCAGCTGCTTCATCAATGACCTTCCTTCCGTAAGGTCAGAAGTGAAGGGGTTCACTGATGATTGCACAATGTTCAGCACCATTCACAACTCCTCAGATACTAAAGCAGTCTGTGTACAAATGCAGAAAAACCTGGACGATATCCAGGCTTGGGCTGACAAGTGCCAAGTAACATTTGCACCAGAAGTGCCAGGTAATGACCACCACCAACAAGAGAGAATCTAACCATCGCCCCTTGATGTTCAATGGTATTACCATCACTGAATCCTCCATGATCAATATGCTGGGAGTTATCATTGACTAGAAACTGAACTGGCCTGGCCATATAAATACAGGCCAGAGGCTAGGAATCATGCGACAAGTAACTCAATTCCTAACTCCCCAAAGCCTGTCCACAAGGCGCAAGTTGGGAGTGTGATGGAATACTCCCCACTTGCCTGGATGAGTGCAGTTCCCACAACACTCAAGAAGTTTGACACCGCCCAGGACAAAGCAATCTGCTTGATTGGCACCACATCCACAAACATTCACTCCCTCCTTCAGCAACACACAGTAGCAGCAGTGTGTACCATCTACAAGATACATTGCAGGAATTCAGCAAGGCTCCTTAGACAGCATCTTCCAAACCCACAACCACTACCATTTAGAAGGACAAGGGCAGCAGACAGATGGGAACACTATCATCTGGAAGTTCCTATTGAAGTCACTCACCATCCTGACTTGGAAATATATCGCCCTTCCTTCATTATTGCTGGGTCAAAATCCTGGAACTCCCTTCCTAACATCACTGTGGGTGTACCCACACCACAGGAACTGCAGCGGTTCAAGAAAGCAGCTCACCACCACCTTCTCAAGGGCTGCTAGGGATGGGCAATAAATCCTAGTCCAACCAGTGAAGGCCATATCACGTGAGTGTTTTAAAAAAAATTCAGAACAGGAAGTTTTAAAGTTTTGCAAAAAGTATTAGGAAAAATTAATTGGAAAGCCATACTTAAAAATAGATTATATTTAAGACTATTTTGGGAGATGAAAAAAGGAAATATTTTGAATTGGGAAAAGGATTGATGTACCAAGACCTAAACCATGGCAATGGCCCTCTGTTATATTCTACTCTTCTTGTTCTAAATGTTACATGAGCCTTTTGAATTAATTTTTGTACATCTATATTTTTGTGATTTGTGTACGAGTGCACGCTAAATCTCTTCGGACTTCTGCTGTTCTGAACTTTTCACCATTTTAAAAAGTACTCACTTATTGTTTATGGTCCAAAATGGATGATAAAATGGACTTGGATTGAAATCCATACTTTAGAAGAAGAGTGGTGTAGAAGAGTAAAAGAAATAGTGTTTGTACAAAAAGCAGCTGACAATAGCCAAGGAAAGTATTAGAAAAGAGGGCAATAAGGAAACAAATCACAGATGACAATTAGAGGAATATTAATAGCTTGTAAAGCAGAGGGCCAACAAAAATTTCTTTTTGTCCTCTGTTTCCTTTGGCAATGACTAATGTCATGCACACAACTAATACCTCACCATGTAGTCTTTCTTTATGGATGAGCCTAGAGATGAAATATTAGCAGGAAATTCAAGTGTGGGGAAGCATCATAACTGAACCTAATGTCCTAATTTGATGGCCACACATGTACTTACCTCGGCAATCGCTGGAAAAAGAGGAGGTGCTTTGTCTGATTATTTGCCTTCCTACTTGGACTTGGTGAACTGAGGTGAATTGCAATGCCTCAAGTAATATTTCAGTTTATGTTGGTTATCTTATTACAGGCATTCTTAGTCCAATGGCTCATTTCTACAATGAGCAGGTGATTTAACAATTGAGGGAGCCTGAATTTTATTCAAGTAGCAGATTAATTTGCAGTCCAAACAATATAGTTGAAAAAGAAGCAGAGGTTTAAATAGGACTCTGCAGAATTCCACTAATAAATTGAGGAGCTTTGCTCAGGGTCCAGAACTCCTCAATTGCACAATTCCAGCACTTATTGTTACTGACTCTGTTTCTGGCTATAAAATGCCAGGATGTGAAGAAGCCTAAAAGTCACATTTATATGCTTTCAAAGAGGGTAAATAGTTATTTTGCTAAAAAATGATTTGTCTATCACAAATATTTTTCTATGTACAAGTGAAGTATTGAAACTAAATGAATGTCACATGATAATTATGAATAACTGTGCAGGACAAAGCACCGCTTACAGGAGTAATCTGATGCACAATACCACTGGAACCTCTCTGATCATTTCAATATTGAAGGAATCTTCAATATTAATCAGTTACAGGTAACAGTAGTGAAGTCTTGGCTGGAGTTTTACATCTCAAGGGCATGCGCTCACAAACCTGAACAGATGTGAAATAGCGCAGGATGATGTCAGGCGAGCGTCCCAACATCATCCTGCATGGGCGCAATCTTCAGGTTGGTGGACATGCGTGGGTGTCGGAGCAGCACCACCATACAATTAAAGTAGCATCCATATGGATGAGGCCAGCCAGGCTGAGTGAGTCACAAGTGGAGCTCAGTGAAGAGCACGGTGAGGACATGGAGGCAGACTGCTAAATCCTTCAGCAGGGCAGGGACACCTTGATCCAATGCTCCTTCAGCTAGGCTGCCAAAGATCTTCCACCTCATGCCAGAGCTGCCGCCTCAATTCCAGATGTCTGAAATGACCCTCTCCTTTGAACCCAAAGTCCACTCAGTGCCTGTGCAATGATGTTTAGAGTCATTCACATCCAGCATGAGATACTGGGGTGCCCTGCACCTACAAAACATGTGAAGCATACTCAGGCCATTAAGGCAAAAGCAAAATTTATATCATGTTGACACATCAAATGAAAAGGGCTACATATGGGCAGAATTTTACACTGATCCAGTGGGCATGTGATCCGGCATGAAGTCACGTGAGATGACGTCAGGCAAGCACCCCGACGTCATCTTGTGCTCCCGCAATATTTCAATCGGCGGACGTGTGCAAAAGTCAGAAGCATGCCCGCCGACAATTAAGAAGGCAATTAAGCCCATTAATGGTGCAATTGTCTGGTCTGCAATTTTTCATAGCCAGTCAACCTTACATTTGGCGGATGGGCGAATCGACCAGGTGGCCTTTACATATTTCATCAAATCCCATCTACGGGCGGGATGAGGTTTCCGTGATGAAATAAAATATAAGTAAATTTCTGTGGACAGCATTTTCAGTAGCTAAATTTTCAGGTGATTTACTATGATTCAGGGACACTTTTTTTCAGCTTCTGAAATCTTTATGTTTGATTTTTCAGGTCTTCAGACCCCTGAGGCAGCTCTCTGCCTTCAGGGAGCACTCTCTCAGTGCTGGCCCACGCTTACATCAGCACCCACCTACCTCCCACCCCCGCCCCGGCAGCGCTGAGCATCTCAGCATATGCTTCACACTGGCTGGTTGTTCATTGGTCAGCCAGCATGAAAATACGGTAGGGGGCCGATTGCGGTTGGTGCTCCATTCCTCAGCCGATCCCGGGCCCACTGATCACGCCTGCCCGCCAACCTAAAGATTCAGGCCATGATGTTAATGGTCACACCAGTAAACATACTAACAAAGAAAAGCAGAACAGGAGATCACCCGTGAACAGTTCCTCTTGTGCTCACGTTGCATTAAACTTACGTTTGCCACGGTCATTGGCAGAGGGGCAGAGGAGCTGCTGCCATCACCCTGAGAGGAACCTGCAGAGACAACAAGCAGCTCGTGTGCCAATGTGAGGTCGCTGTGGACCTCCCTGCTCACCACTGATGGACAGGCACCTAGCTGGGATACTGGGTGCCTTGTCTATCTCCCACACTAGCACTGACCACCTGAGGTTATTGCCTGTTTGAGGGCTTGCAGGTCCAAGCACAACCCCAGGAACCCCTCATTCTGTCCCTAGAGCTGCCTCTCCATGAGAGTCACCACTCTCTCAATAAGGGAGCCAGTGCGCTTGGCGATGAGGGTCAATGCAGTGTTCATGCTCCACATGGACCCCTCCATCATGGAAACCATAGCATGCACACCCTCATGGATCTGCGTCAGGGCCTCCTGCACATCCCACTGGACATCCAACATCTACCACCTAATGGGCAACTTCAGGGGCTCATCACCTGCCTTCAGTTCAGCATCATCCTAGTCTCCCTCAGTCCTCCGACTGCTGGTACCCTGGGCACTCACTGCCTCCAACTGCTCCTCAAGTGAGTGTGAAGTGCCCTCACCGCTATGCACTGACATTCTAGCCAACAATATAATGCCCACCGAGATGCTGGTATCTGCACTAGCACCTGGTGCAGAGAGGAGATGTGATGCAGATGCATCTAAAGCCCAGTGGTCCTCTGGTGCCAAGGGTGGTTCTTCAGGGTCCTGCATTTGCAGGTGAGCTGGTGATTCTAGGGGAGAACAATGACATGTCATTAGTTTAAATCATCACACTGTCACTATGCAGGCCAGGCACCCTGGTGAGACAATGGAGATCAGCATCATGGTGCCACCATCTTTCAATGATCTATGGGGACTCCAGGTTTGAGGCTCCCATTAATGATGAGACTGCATGAGAATGTTTGCACCATCCAAAACTCTCACCTCTGTGCACTGCACTCTTACCTCTGTCAGAGACCTCACCTCTTCACGACCAGCTGACCAAGGTTGGTGGCAGCACTCCAGCTCCAAGGCGTCCATCTCATACCTCATCAGAATTGCCTGTCTTAGTTCTTTCATTGGTGTTATGGCTTCACTTCTCCTGAAATGACACAGGAGCATTGATTTGTCCACTCTGTACATGCAGCATCATTGCAGCCTGGCAAACCCCCTCCTCTGGAACAACTTGCAGGGCACATCCGAGTCATGGCCATCGATCCACAAGTCACTCAAGCCAAGCAGCCAGGGCTCACCCCCTTGGCCAGAACCGGTGTCAGTGACAGTTGGCACTCAGAATCTAACACCCCTGAGCTCCACAGTGGTGGTGGTGGTGGTGGTGGGGGGGGGGCGGGGGGAGAGAGACGGCCAGCCCTTAACACTTCTCTACACTGATCCATGCCAACTTAGTACTCACCCTTGCTGAGTGCAGCAAATTGTTGAACTTTTTGTGGTACGGCACCCGTGTGCGCTGCACAGCGTACTGGCTGTTGACCTTGGCTGCCATCTCTTCCCAGGCATTTTTGGTCAGGTGCAGTGGCCTCCTCCTGCCAATCCTGGGTGCTAGAGTGTTCCACCTGACACAGACCTCCTTCACAAGGACCTCGAGGAATTGTCCGAGAAACGGGGGCCAAGTGCCCACCCGACTTGCCCACCAACCTGATGTCTCCAGACACTGGTGAGACCATTGTTTGAATGAAATAGTTTCCTGGACAGACTCCAAAGATGCTCCCCTGGCAGCCTACAGGGAGCTGCCTCTGCCGGTTTTAAAGCGCCTGCCAGGTCACCATTGGACCCAGCACCTAAGGGGCCCACCCCTTCCCGACCATTGTGAAGATGCGTTTCACGTTAGGCGAACCTTAATTGGCCATCTAGTGTGAAATCGTGTTTGCACATCCACTTCCTCTCCCACCAACTTGACGCGCACACCAAGCATGAAATTCAGACCCTTGTTTCATTGATGTTACTGGAGCAGTCATAGAGACTGAAAGAGAAGATGGATCAGCAAAACTTGACAGCTCTTTGTGGGTGCTACAGTTCTATGAAGGAACAGTAGAAAAATTCAAATTAACATAGTATTGTTGAGGGGAACTGATTTTTTTAAAGCCCTAGAATTTCAAAGAAACATACTTGGGACTACAATCAGAATTGCAGAATATAGCATAATGACTTAAACAAAGTAGGGTTTAATGGATTGCATTCTTCTCTAGTGAATGGAAGTTAAATTCTGTTTTAAGACTACAAAGGTTTGAAAAGAAATTCCTATGCTTACTTTGAAATATTGTCCTTTTGAGAAGCGGAGCTTAAAAAAACAATTAAACGAGCAGACACTGACAACACCAGATTGTTCTTTTTTTACTTAACCTTACTTTGTCAACCTTATTTGGTCTTAAGAGCTTTAATTTCAATAATTTCCAGTTCACTTCAGGTCTGGCCTTTTTTCAGGCTTACACAGACTGCATTCTTAATAACAAACATTAGTCTTGTCAGATACTGATTTGTGTGCACTTTGAGAATCACATACTAAAAGATGGAATTTTTCTGCAGAATTTGGAATGTACAAAGAAAGCAAAACCTTATTGTTCAAAAAATTATTGGGTTTTAAACGTACACAACCTCTAAAGGCATATTTGTTAAGCTGAATTTTAACCAATACACTGTGCTTTTCAACATCTTGAGGTATTTATCTATTTTACAAAGCAGCAGAAGTGCTGTTACATGGCAAATAAATATTAATGAGCCATTTAAATCTCTTTTTAATTCTGGATTGGGAAATGGGGAAATAAATTGTCTCACAAAACAGGAATATTGTTACTGAAGAGAAACTGAAGAGAATCAATGCTACTTTCTGATCAGGTATAAGTTAGGTTGGGTTCAAAAGAACAAAACTAATTTATTTCAAATTTCGCAACAATTACTTCATTCCTCCAGAGCCCTAGAGGTGCACTGATTATTATTTATGAAGTATGATTTATCAAACTGGTGTCACATTAATACAGACATCATCTCTTCTATGTGATGGGACATGAAAAAAGATGCATCGCATAAAATGTAAGCCTTTCTTTCTTTCTAATGCTGCAGTCAGCTAACTCAAAACAAACAGAGAACTGAACCTGGAACCATCCTGGTTTTCAAACATATAATTCATGAAGTTGTATGGTCAGAAATACAATCTAACACGATGAGAATCTTAAAACCCGATCCATCAGAAAACTGTCCCATTAGTCAACTGAATCTAAAGTTGCTAAAAGGGTTTGAAAGACCCTTAACTTGAATGAGTTATGAAAATATCAAAGTGAAGAGCTGTAGGGTTGAGTCAGTCCCTAATCTTGCCTCATTGCAAAATGTAAACCCCATTTTGCCACATTGCAAGTTAATAGCATTCAGATTTCAGGTCCTGCCCCATGAACAACAATGGGATTGAAGTAAATATATTAATTCTCATCTCATTTATTGAAATCCTGTCCAATCTTCTGAGCTGGTTTTCCCTCTATTTCTTAAATGCTGATCAAAACCTTATTATTTCAGTGCTGACTTTTAGATAATGTATGAACATTAATTTGTCATTTCAAGGGATTAACATTTTTTAATCCCCAGTATAAAATCACAGGCTGGAATCTTGTAACATCTAGTGTCTTGACGGTGGGACTGGAAGTGCGCTGGACCTCCACTCATAGGCGGCCAGCCAATTAGATATTCCTGGTGAGGTGGCATGTCAATCATGCAGTGGGGGTGAGCAGGAAGTGGATAACCCATCATTACCTCATGGAGTCAAAGGACTGGGCGCCATAGTTAAAGGGCACCCAGAGAGGCATATATTCCCTGCCAACCAGCAGCATCAGTATGCCTATATGGGTGGATGCCTTGAGACTACAACTGCTGTTAGAGCCTTCTGATCTTGCCCCCCCACCCCAGATAACCTCAATCTACTCATCTTTCCTCCCCTGGATAACTACAACTGCTGATACTACATGCTATTCTGGAGTGATGTCTCAGAGCAGACAAGTGGCTCCACAGTTTAGCAATGCCTCCCTGCAGATTCTCCTCTAGGCCATTCAGGAATGGCAGGATAACCTGTTTCCCAATGATGGCAGCGGGAGGTGGTGGGCTTGGACAAAGGTCGCAGCGGAGGTTCACATCCGTGGTGTACACAAGCTAGACTAGGTCCAGTGCAGAAACAGGGTCAACTTCCTTCTGCGCTCTACATGGTTAAGTGACATGGTATAGTCACTACAAAGTGGCACTCATAAGTGCATCAAGCAATGTAAATGTGCAAGTGGAGAGAAATGCCAGGCAGGAGATTGGGTTCGAGGCCTTAGTTCCAGATGGAACATGTGGATCAATGTGTGGGAACCAGTTCATACTGTGAAAGTTGTGCCTGTTGCAGGAGGGGGTGTGGAACACTTACTAGGGAGGTGACAGTAGCTGTCAAGGGCCTGCATGTTCACGAAAGGTTTAGGAACCCACTGAAATGACATTTGATCCTTCTTTCTGCTTGCAGGATAAAAGAGTGCATGACGCCAGGGAGCACGGAAAGACAAGGGAACACATCCCAGAAATCAGGCTCCTGATCTCCACAGGAGAGAAGGCTGCACAACTGGCAGGGAAGGACGATGACCAGTCCTGTGTTGATAGAGAAGCTGGATTTCAGGACATCAGAATGAGGATGGTCTAGATTTTTGACAAATCAGTGTGCTCTGGGAGCCCTTTAAAACTGGCAGGTTGTCCCAAATCCTGGATTCTCAACCCCATTCCTGGGTTTTCCAATTTTGAGGAGTGCCTTTTAAGGGTGCGGGATGGTTTGGGTTGCAAGCTCACACCCTGCACTCCTGGCCTGGCCAGCTCTATTGTGGGAATAATCCTCCACAATTTTCATGGAGTCAGGCCAGCTTTGCAAAGAGTTGTGGTTCACGGCACCTCAGAAGTGTTATGAACCATAGTCCGCATGAGGGAACCATGGAGAGGTCCTCATGACCCCCATGCCAACATATGTCTCCCCCAAACAACCCTTATGGCCCCTCATACCCAGCATGTTAAGGTACTCCATCCCACTGACCCCTATGGCCCTTCATGCCTTCCATACCAAGCTATGGCACTTCCATGCCCATTCACCCACTATATATTGTATAGAAGCAATGAACCCTATGGTGACAAGAGGATGTACATTATGTATTCTTGGCTGAGAGTACAAGCATTCATTAGGCTTTGAAACAGTTGAACCCAGGGAAAACATTGCTTGATTGAGGCCTCTGGCTCTCTGATCTACGCTGTCAATTTCACAATGTTTATTTACACAAGATAATGATATTTCAAGTGCTTGCAGTTTCAGCCAATGATACTTTAAAGGGTCTGGATGATTGACACCTATATTGGGCTGTAGTAAAAACAAGTTTTTTTTTAATGAAAGTGCAAAATTATTAATGAATGACTGTTTTTGCTTTTTAAAAAATCCTGCAATCACTATAGCATCTCTCCATCTGGCAATTCCTCACTCCTTCACTTCAGGGGGTGCCGTAGGCCACAATGATCCTGGGGATTTTCTGTGGCATTAACTGCAGTGCCCCACCTGAATGTTTCAGAGAGTGCAATCTCATCTTCAGCAGCCCAATAGTCTATTCTATTGTTGCCTTTGTTGATATATGGGGGACATTATACTTCTCCTCTGCTGGGTTTTGTGTGTTCTGCACAAGTGTCATGAGCAGGTCTGCAAAGGATATCCTCTGTCACCCAGGAGCCATCCCTGTAATTACTGAGGGGAAGCAAACAGTTGTGGCACCTGGGAGTGAGTGAGGATATAAGAGTCACGAGAGCTTCCTGGGAAGCGAGCACACACCTACAGAATTAGTTTGGACTGCACATTGAGAGAGTTGAAAGCCCTTTTGGTTTATGAAGGTCACTGGCTGCTCCCAGGGAGCACTCCGCACCACAGATGTGCAATCTTTTACCCCTTGTACCTGTGGAAATCCAGTGATGGCAGTAAATCCAACAGATCTGGCTGCCTGCCTGCCAGGGTAAATATCACAAATTCATCATTGAATAAGGCTTTGGTAGCCTCCCTGATGCATTTGAGAGTATCTGACTGTGAGATGCCACACATGTGCCCACAGGAGTCCTGGAATTATCTGGTGGAATAGAAATTTGTTGCCCCCACAGTCTATGAGAACTTAAGTCATCCTGAAGCAGCTGACATGGGTGAGGAACAGAATACCTCGACATCCCCAGCTGTCTCCGACATCGCCTCTCTGACATTTGCAGCTAGTTACACTGCCTGCGGTATATTTGATTCTCTGCCAATGGCCAACAGCGCACTGGCCTCTGGTTGCCAGCATCCTGAGCAGCCTGGCCCTCTGCTGGTGCTCCTTGTTGGTGTTCTGGTCATTGCTGTGCCTGGCCCTGGGCTACCCTTTGTCACTTCCTCTGCAGATGTGCTAGTCTTAGCGGAAGCACTTGATGCACCTTGTCCGCCTGCGGTAAACTGTGGACACAAGTCAGGCAAAGATTTGTTCAGCACAGTCTTTATGGCCCTCCCTCCTGACCTGAGAACCTTTGACCAAGGGAAGCCCTATTCTCTGCTTTGGCCATTCCCTGGTTTCCACCCACCACACAGTGGATATCTCTATCCCTGACCTGTACTCGAGACCTCTTTTTGTTGTAACAGCCATGTCTCTGGACACTCACAGGTTGAGTCAGGAGCTGGAAGCCATCGCCCTGTGCCCTTCCTCAATCACCTTTGACGTTCCCTTCATCAGCCTTAACCCCCATTCCATTAATCTTGCCCTGCCCTTTATTGATCCTTGAGCTATCCACCATCACCCTTGCTTAAATTTCGTTCATCTTAGAGCTGCCCCCATCACCATCAATTTTCCACAACCATGCCCCCCCCCCTCCACCTCGCACCCCCCCCCCCCCAATTCCCCCACCCCCCACCATGCCTCTGCCCCTGGCACCTTGGACCTGTACCCCCAACTCCCCATTACATCAGTCAGCCATGTCCTGATCCCCAATGCACAACCAGCACCCTACCTCGGTCAGCCATACCCTGATACCTTTACACCGCTGCCACCCAATCTCAAAAAGCATCAATGCCTACTTACCCATCATCCAAAGCTTCCCACAAGGAAATGCAGCTCCCATTACGTCCAAATCCACCAGGAAGACTGCTGCACACCACGTCTAGTGAGTAGTGAGTCTAAAGGCATTTGTTTCTCGTTTGCTGCAGAATTGATTGAAAAGGTACCACTGACCTGATAGAAGTGTTTTAATGAGTTTGCATGTCAAGCCATTTCAATTTAAAATAAGCTCCCACCGCTTGCTGTCAAGAAGCTTGATCAGCCTTAAATCCACTGCAACCTGAATTCCCAACTTTCATCCCGTGCTCAGGAAGCTGGCATTCCTCCTCCCACACAATTAGTGCACTTGCCTGCCTTAATTCCTGCTGCTGGCAGCAGTACAAGATTCCAGCCACAGACTCTTACAACATAGGAGGCAAACATTTGGCCATAATATTTGTGCCAGCTCTTTGAAAGAGTTGTCCAGTTTAATCCCATATCCACGTTCTTTCCCCATAACTTGCAAATTAGTCACCTTCAAGTACACATCCAATTTTGAAATTTTGTATTTTGAAAATTCTTATTGAATCTGATTCCACCATCCTTTCTGGTTGTGGGTTCAAGATTTTAATAATCTGCTGTGGGAAAACATTCTCATTTCCTCTCTCATTCTTTGGCCAATTATTTTAAATCTATGACCTCTGGTTACCGATCAATTTGCCAGAGGGAACATTTACTCCTGACTTGCTCAATCAAAACCTCCCTGCAATTCTGAACACCTTCATTAAGTCTCACGTTAACTTCCTCTGCTCTAAGAAGAACAATCCCAACTTCTCCAATTTCTCCACATAACTGAAGACCCTCAGACCTTGAATCATCCAGGTAAATTCCCTCTGCAACTTTTCAAAACCTTCTATCCCTCGTAAAGTGTGGTGTCCAGAATTGTACACAATACTCGAGCTGAGGCAGAATCAGTTACTTGTAAAGGTTTCACATAACTTCTTTGTTTTTGCATTCATTGCCTTTATTTACAAAGAAAACTATCTGGATGCTTACATAACCGTTGTATCAATTTTCCATGCCACCTTCAAAGATTTAAATATATGTCTCTTTGCTATTGCATCCTGTTCCAAATTGTACCATTCAGATTATACTGCTTCTCCATGCCATGTCTCGAAAAGCACATCTCTTCACTTTATCCACATTAAATTGCCTTGTGGTTGTCCGTTTTACCACTTTGTGCCCACACCCATGTAGCCTGTTACTATCCCGCACACTATTTAACGAAGTTACCAAGTTTTGTGTCATCTGCAAACTTGGAATTTGTACTTCCTGTAGCCATATCCAGGTCATTTACTGTAAATCACAGTGTAAAAGTCCACCCAGCATGTAAAAATCACCAACAATCATATTTTTGTTTATACTCGGTGTATAAGTTGACCATCTTCTTCTGCTAAAAACACTTGCTCAGTTTGCCTGGATTATACCATTTATCAAAAGCATCATTTCCCAGTTCCAATCCAATTGAGGCACATCAACAAAACGTAGGTGAAAACAACAGAAACGAAGCTGATTTTCCTGAACCTCAAAATAATAATAATTGAAGAAATAAAAATGAACTCATCTACCTTCAGTTACCGGTAGTTGTTTTCAGACCGGAGCTCCTCTATTTCTTTTAAGAATTCCCCCTAGCTGAAATCAGAAAAGGCCAGTGAGTTGCTGACATGAATCTGGCTCTCCAGCGAGGGTGACTTGGCCCCCAAGGCTTTATCCGAAGTCAAGGAGTCCATCCTCCCCAGGCCGGGTCCACTCGTCCAGGGTGTCAGGGGTAATGGGGCAGCCTCCTCTCCCATCCCAGGACTCCAACGCAGTCTCCAAAATGACGTGTTGTAACCTGCGGTAGTTTTCTCTCTTCTTTTTCTCGTTGTGGTTGGATGGCAGAAAGTGATTTATTTTATTTTAGCACAAATGTCTATTGCCAGGCACCAGAATGAATTGGATTTATCAAATAAAATGTTGAAAATATTCTGCAACCCCAAAAACAGCACAGTTTGGGTTTGCCATCTTCCCATGTAATGATAAGTAGTGTACAGTTTATCAGTGCCTCTCAATGGGGATGAGTCCGAGTATTTACATTTCTTGTTGCTGTTTGACTTGCCACATTTTATACTCAGTAAATACGTTGACCCCTATTTTTGGGAGGATTATTCTAAGTTTCAAAGGTCGAGTTATATGTCGACATCTACAGTAATTTAAATAAGAACAGCAATGATCCTAATACTGATCCCAGAAGGCACCACTGCATACTTTTCTGCAGACAGAAAAGTGTCCAGTGGCTCTGCCTCTCATTGCGTAGGTAATTCCATATCCTGGTTACTACCACCCGTTTATCTCATGTGCTTCAATTTTCTGAATATGTCTTTTATATTGCACTTGAAGAAATGCCTTTTGCAAGAAGTCCATGGGTGGAATTTTATGGCCCTGTCATGGAGGAGTGGGGCCTTAAAATACAGCAAACTATTCAGAAGCCCATTGACTTCAGCAGGACTGGAGAATCCTGCCAGCTGGAGGAGCCATAAATTTCTGCCCTATATATACTGGCTACAAAATTCGGGTCTGTAGGGTCTGTTGTCTTAGCCGTAGATTGTGCCTGCAGTCAGCATGTAACACTGATTTGACTCCAGCGGTACCATTTTCAACCTCAACAGTCTAACTGATGCCCCTTTCTAATCTTTAAAGAGATCAGAAATCTCTGTCAGGTTAGTTTCTGATTGATTTCTGCTGGATCCTGCTGAGTTTATAAAAGTGTTTGGTGGTTTGCACTGTTAATTGAAGTTGGTGAAGTCGATGTGAAATGGTGTGACAAGAAGCCTTCATTGCATACTTGCTGTCAGTTATGGGTGCATTAGTTTCAATCCCCCTTGGCCTGTAGCATGTTGGGGGAATGAGCAGAGGTTACATCAAAAAGGGCAAGCTGTTTGAAGAGGGAGCAGGAGGGGGAGATGGGCTCTCAGCAAAGGTCATATCCACCCAAGAGTTTCAGGGAGCATTTCTCTTACATCAGCCTTGCTGAGGAAGAGCGTGTGAAGTCTCTATTTTACAAATAAGGTACTCACTGAAATCTGACACCTGTTGCAGGTAGAGATGTAGGGCAAGGATGGCACTGCCAGTGTTTATAAAGATGATGATGACCATGAACTTCATTGCATCGGAATCCTTCCTTGCTGGAGCAACTGACACCTCTAACATCTTCCTGTTGGTCATCTACTGCAATATAGGAGGGGTGACTGACGTACTGTACACCAGGAAAAAAGCATTCTGCCTTTCCAGACAGAAGTAGGCAGAGCATGCTTCGCCAGGATAGTGGGCTTCCCCATGTTGCAGGGTGCCAGCGACAGCAAAGGATTCCATTTCCTGAACATGCAGCTGGTGTGTGACCATGTACAGGTGAATGCCCTATACCCTGGCGGCAGTCATGATGCCCTTATTATGCACCAGTCTGCTGTACCAATAGCATTTGAACCACATGAGAAACCAAAAGGTGGCTACTGGGTGCCACGGCATCTCTGCTGATCACCGGACTCATGACTACCATGCACACCCCATGCACACATGGGCAGTTTGCATATAAAGAAATCCATGCTTCCACATGAAATGTCATTGAGCAGACCAATAGGATGCTCAACCAATGCTTCTGCTGCCTGGATTGCTCTGGAGGAGCTCTGCAGTATTCACTAGAATGTGTATTATAGTCCTTTGTGGTCTGTTGCACCCTGCACAGCCTGTCACCATGAGGGCACAGGCAGCTGATGAGGAGGAGGACGACAAAGAAGAGGAGGATAGAGGAGGAGGTGGAGGGAATGACAAAAAACAGATCTTCCCAGCTGGGCTGCCTGTGATTGGCTCATCTGACTGCAGTACCAGCGAACACAACTCCAATGCCTATTCCACAATAGTTCTACACTATGCCTTCCCCTCTGTCATTGACTATCACAGCACCCTCTTGGCCACAATGCTGAAATAAAAATCACCATGAAATAAATATTCCAAAGCAACTTTAGCAAACCATCCAATATTTCATACAAAAGTCAAATAATCACCCATGTGCCTTTCCCTTAGTGTCAGTCTTCATATACCTTTTACTGTCCTAGTGCTCCCATGCAGTGTTACCCCAGCTTGGCTTGCAGAAGGTAATTGACTTTCAATGGGGGGACTACAGATGGCCTTGCAGGATAACCACAAGCAGCTCTAGCCCTAGAAGACCAGGCTTTGGACTGCAATAGCTCAGCAAAGGTGGCAGCAGTCTAGGTTGACTGGCTGATGGGCAACATCAAGGGAACTTGCAGAATGGACAGTGGTGGGAGGATGAATGTTGAGAGAAGACAGAAAGTTCAGGCTCCACGGAGCCACTGCCCCTCCCACTGGTTGATGCCTCAGCAATCCAAGCAACATGTTGGAAGACAGATTGCTGGACTGCTGTGAGATCTTGCAAACTCCTTTGCACAGTGATATCTATAGACATAAAGACAGCAGTCAGGGCCTTTGTGGCAGGAAGCTCCTCTTGATTGACTTCAGTCACAGCTTCCACTGCAACGCTCAGATAGTGTTTGTGCTGCAATGGAAGCTGAGATATCAGTCCTGAACCACTGCATGGACAGGTGGCAGCAGTTCTTGGGTATCCAAATGGAGAAAGGCACAAGGTAGGGTTGTGGTGGGAGTGGGTAAGTAAGAGGTCGATAGTTACATCATCTGCAGCTTGTAAATCAGAAGAGATTGTGGATGAGGGTGGAGTGGGATATGAGGAGAAGGATTAGGTATGAGAATCTCATCATCTTCAATCTTTTCAGCCCCATTACTGGCTATGGCCTCGGTTATGGCCACATCAATGTTGATTGAGCACCATCTCACAGCTGTCTGTCCCTCCCCAGTTAGCTCCTACTACTTCTGGCTGTGGTGCAATCTGTTTGAGTGATATGGCTGCCATGCTTGAATACCTGGCAGCATGTACAAGCTTCGAGATGGGGTGTGAGGCTTGCAGCAGTGATAAACGTATGAGGGCGAGGTGAAGCTATGAATGTGAGGTATGAGTCTTAATTGATTAAAATTGCCAGTAGGTGAGAGATGGTGATGTGATGTATTGAACTGTTTGTTAGGCTAATGATGTAGTTGGTAGAATATGATGCTGAAGATACATTTGTTAATATTGACCAGTGAACCTTTTGTAGCACTGCATCCAGGTCCTCAGGGCTGTACTGCTGGCATTGACCTGAACAGCTATTTGGACACATTGCCTTCTCAGAGTTTATCTGGAGGGACTTCTGGTCCACTTTGGATAGAGGACATCTCTCCTCCTATCAATTTCATGTACCAAGGCCTCTGGAATTATGCCACAAAATTTCACGTTTTAAACAGAAACTTTTACAAAAAATTAAACAAAGCAAGTACTATTAATTTAACATTATTTATTTGTAAATGCTTATATTTTAGAACTGAAAATCTCAACAGTACACTCCTTGTTATACTTTTATTTCCACCCAAGAGTTCCCCTATGCATTACAGAATATAGAAGTTCCCTTCAATATTCCTGGGGCCAAACCAAGCTGTGCAACAGCTCTCAGGAATTCAGCTTATTTCTCCTCAGTGCTGCTGCTATACTACCAGGTGACTAGCATTCAGCCAAGTGACCCTATGGCTTTCTTTAAGCACCTCACAAAAATGAACACCCCAGCTCAAGCATGGGATTCACTGCTTTCTTGCTGAGTGACTCCAAAATCAGAAAACAGGCTTATTTCTGCCATACCTTTGCTACTGGTCTCAGTTGCTTCCAAATACCCACAGCTAGCAGCTTTCTCACTCTGCATGTATCTGTGAGAAAAGACACAGATAAACCTAATTCAAAACAGTGCTCCCCTGCAACCTATCTTCATGGCAACGTGGCACCCCTGAGATATCCCAGATAGAGATTCAAACCAATCATCCACAATTTTCAAACCGGTCCTTTGCTCTGAAAAGTACATGGATACTTTAAGAACTTCCTTTGTTCATCAATTACTTTTCAACCTTTCTTTAGCCTGAGGAATTACATGAATAATTCACATTTCAAATGAAGAGAGGGCAATTCTCCCCAGACTTACTTTTTTCAGTCCCCAACTAAATGGGCCCACCTGCAATCTTATAGCTCTTACTTTTCTAACTCTGATATTTTTACACATGGAAGGACCTTTATTGTGTAAATACCTTGGTGATCTGGCAACTTGTGAATTCCAAATTTTCAATTACTTTACATTTACAAATTTAATTTCCCCAATACTAAAAGTTACATTCCTACAGCATATGAATATTGAAATTAGACATTTTCATAACAAAAGAATTCAATCAGGTTAGTCAGACATGTTTGGCCATTAACAAATCCATGCTGAGCAGCATTGTATACCAGCCAAAGCTGCAAACATCATTTCATGATTGATAGTTGAAATATTTTCACATAATTCAAGAAATAATCATAGAATATATTTAAAAATATTGTATTTAATATCTCTGTGGATGAGCTATTAGCACAATAAATATACAATCATACCATGGATCACAGCTTATAATATGGACCCATTTTTTAAGCACCAAGAATTATGTTTAGGTTTATACGTGGCATATAAGTCAACCCCCACTTTTCTGCTAAAGAATGCTATACTTGTATGAGGAGTTGGCCTCAATTTTTCATCTGAGAGCTGCAGGCTTTGCTCATTTTATAAGTCTGGCATGGGATTAAGCAGGCAATATAGGTTGTGTTGCCAAGAAGATATATGGAAATTTAAGACATGGGCACATACAGGACACCGAGCATAACGAAGGATGAACAGAAATGGGTCCTCCAGCAAAAAGAATTGGTTTCAAGCTAAAGATCATAACATGTGCTACCTCGTCAAATAACTGCTGCAGCAAGGGATTTCAGTGTTAATGAAAAACTGGTATGAGAATGGAAGGTGGAGGAGTCCGCCCTGACAAAGATGCCCAAGGCCAAATGCGCCTTGAGAACAGAGACCAGCCACCAGTCTGATCTTGAGAAGCACGTATCAGCATGGATCCTCGAAAACTGTCAGAACGGTTACATCATCACCAGAAATATAATGCGTATGCACTCAATTAATTGGGCTGATTCAAACCCGGAGTCCAGCAAAGGTTTCAGAGCTACAGCTGATTGGTGCAGCCACTTTATGGGCAGAGTATTACCGCTGGCGTGTGGGGGTGGGCCCGACACACCGACGCGAAAAATGGCGCAAGATGATGTCAGGCGTGCGATCCAACGTCATTGTGCGTCATTTCGATATTTCGTTTGGCGGGTGCGAGCTGGAGGCGGCTGCACATCCGCCAAACTGTCAGCAACCTATTAAGGCCATTAAAAAAGTAATTTAACTTATTAAGGTAATTAACTTACCTTAAGGTTGTCGGGAAGGTGAAGAGCCCAAGTGGCCTTTGCATTTTTGAGGAAACCTCATCCACGGGTGGGATGAGGCTTCCTTAAGGGTTTATAAAATAATTAAATAAAGTTTGCAAACTTCACAAATATGTCCCAGCTCATGTGACAGTGTCACATGAGGGGACATGTTTAAATAATTTTTTACTTTACTTAAAGGAGTTTTATTACCTACTTAATCTCCCTGATGCAGCTCCATGCCTCAGGGAGATTGCTGCGTTATTTCATGCACATACCTTAATTGGCCCACCCATGTAAAATGGCGGTGTGCAGCCGATCGGGGGTGGTGATTGGCAATCGGCTCCGCACCCGCTCCCGCCCAGCCTGCCCGCCATAGGAAAAATTCTTCCCTATGAAACAAATTTTGTGGCAGAAAACCAAGATTGCTCAGAGACTGCCAAAAGATTTCGATGCCAAAATTACCAGTTTCCAGCGATGCATACTGAATAGTAACAAAAACATGAGTGCCCATTATGTCACATCAGCAACTTGGTGAAATGCCCATGAATTTCGATATGCTCAACAGCCGAACTATGGAGTGGAAAGGTTTGAAAACAGTTCTAGTGAAAACCACAGGACATGAGAAGACAAGATTCACAGTGGTACTAGCCTCAACAGTTGACAGAATGAAATTAAAGCCTGTGGTAATTTTCACACCTAAAGCCAAGCTGAAAATCAAGTTCCCTGCAGGAGTTTTTGTGCATGTCCATGACAACGGTTTGATGGATGAGGATGGACTGAAGCCGTGGACCAATAAAGGTGTCCTGGTGGTCTACGTAAAAAAATGCAGCTTATTAGTTTGGGACACATTCAGATTCCATACGACCAATGAGATTAAGAGACATCTGCAAAAAAAAAAAATAACATCCCTGTATTGCAGTTACACTAGGGGGTGTAACGTCCCTAGTTCCACGTTTGGAAGTGTGTGTCAACAAACCATTAAAGGATCATGTTCTCACCGAATGGAATAGGTGGATGGTTGATGGAGAGAAAACATTCACAAAGGTTACTTGCTGCTCTGCTTGATGTGTTGTGTGGTTTTGTCATCAAATAGCGGGATGCTTTATTAATGCACAAACTGTCATCAAATCGTTCAAAAAATGTGGAATATCCACTTCAATGTTTGGACAGGAAAGTGATTTGTTACAGAAGGATAATTCTGAAACCAAAAACAGCAGATCTAATCCACAGTAAAATCCTTAGGATGACGCCATAGCCAAAGTGACTCAATGAATTTGATGAAGATTTTTGCATCAGATGACATAAAGTTGGCGGTTTTTAAAACATTTTGATTGTGGCTAAAGATATTCTTGTAGAATTAATTCATTCAATAAAATATGTCACACTGAATTAATTTTAATTACTGGTGTTATTTTTTTTGCACGTTTCAAAATGGTGACCAGCTACACCAGCAGTATACATTCTATACTCAGCATAGAGGTAGACCCTTTTTTGGAAGGATTTTTCAAGGATGCAATCTACGTTAACTAAATTGTCTTTAACAGTATTCCTGCATGGAAAAATATATTACTAAAGCTAACACGCAAACTTGGTTCCAAGAAATATTTCACTCCTGACAGTTACAGACACTGCAATTTTGTTTTATATTATAATCTAAATTTTAGACAATAAATTATAGTATATGGAAACGTATTTAGAATATGCATTTTCATACTTAAAATATATGAATTGTTGTTATGAGAATGAATGAAAACTTGTATTTCAATGTATTTTGAGGAAATGGCCACAATCTTCCAACAAATAATTTCAAATACCCGACTATTATTCAGATTGTTATATAAACTGTTGCAATAAAATTCATAACCTTTGTATCTAAATTCGTGAAGGCAGCTATCACAGTAACCTAGTTTCAGCAAATATGAAGGTAAGCATTCCCAAGGTCATGTATGACCATTTATCATGTTACAGATTTGTGACATGTGTCAAGTAGATAGTTTGGTCTTTTGTGTTTTTTTTACTGATACCAACCCAAAAAATTAGACTTCAAAGATGGACATGTCTGTCATGATCTATAAATGACATGACACTTGTACCAATACTATCCAGCACCTTATTACATCAACTGATTGCTGTTCTCAATGACTTATGAAGGAAGACAAAATATCATCAGATCAGGGATCATTTATCACAGTCTGCTAAACTACAGATTTTTATTCACTCTCATATTCTATAAATCTGAAGCCATCTTATCTTCCTGAGAATGTTCTGTGACATTAATTCTTTCAAAACCACAGTAGCAGTTTTGCACAAAACTTAAATTTTAAGAGATTGCACTTACTAGTTTGCTGCTCCTCCCTCCGAAAGCTGGCGAATCACACTGTAATGTGGTTTTACAGATATTGAAAGCCCTACGGGCTCTTTGGTCATTTGTATGAGTCTATACAGTGAGTATGACAGATAATTTGATGCTGGAGACAACACAGCTGAGCACAATTTTATCCTCCCCTGTGCAGCACACTTTCCAGTCAGTCACTAGATGATAATCCATAATGAAATCATTAGTTAATTTTACCCCTATTGATAACTCAAAAACACTGAGGCCAAAATTCACTGTCACCAGCGTTGCCTGGGTGAAATCTTCCAACTCAGCACCAAAGAAAAATCAACCTATGCCTTGTACATAGCCCATTATCACACTGAGCGATGTGTATTACTGTTCAGGGAAGCAAAACTTCATTTTAAAAGAAAAGTTAACTCCAATGCTATGAATAAATAGACTGACTCTGATTCTGAGCAATTTTCTTATTTATCATCACATCTTTAGAAAATTAGTTTTGCACATGCCACACAGAAGACAATGGGGGCATTAAAAAAGTTGTGTTTGTATTCTTTATTGATAACTCGGGAGTGCAGCTTGACTTATCTTCCCCTGCTGAGCAACTGATTTTTTTGAATTTTCAAGATAGTTGTGTAACGACTTTTGTTTACTGTACTGCATGGTGTTTATTGATGTAAAACATCTGCTGGTGTGATTACCCTTCAAAGGTAAATGAAATAAGCTTTACTTCTAAAACCAGTTTCTTTCAGTTTAAACCATTGTGTATTTCATTAGAGCTCCACACCATATGTACGCCCAGTCTCAGTGAATGATTCAGGCTAGAGATTGGTTATATCTGTTTGTTCTTCTGTTGAATATTCGTTAGGCCAAGAATTTACTCCTCCACTTCGTGACAGCCATGTGGTATGCACTTTCCAATTTCTAGAGTCACTCAGTAGAATCTAAAGTAATTTCTGCAGTAAAGGACATTGAAGGATGAGGATCAAGAGTTTTGCAGGAAACTATTTTAAGCACAAGGAAGGCAAGACTTGTGTATAACAAGGAAATTGTGATAATTTAGAAATTAAAATAGTATAGTAGTTAAACCAGCTCCATGTGTTAATCCACTATGAGGTCATTGGGTGAGAAGTTAGTTGAGGCCCTTATTGAGTCCAAAGCAGGTGATGCACTGAGGGTACAGCTATAAATTGGCCCAAGGCTCATTCAATATTGGGCCTTGGGATTGATCAGCAAACTTCCAAAGAGTAGAGAACAACAACAGGAGACCCAGAGGTAGTTCAGTAGTTTACCAATTTGGACTGGTTGCCATACAGCTTCAGCCCTTTGCTGGGTTCACACGGGAGAGGTTGGGATGAGGGTAGGTAGGTGAACGTGAGGGTGGAGAGCATGAGCAGTCAGCAGCCGTCAGTAGAGTTGGGAGGTGCATCCTTGCTTTTACAACTCCACAGGGAGTTAAACTAGAAAGTTAAAACTTACCCATTCTTTGGCAGCCTCCTATGGACAGTTGATTAAGCTGCTGGGGAAGCTAAAGGCCGAAGTGAAGCACTCCCTTTGTATGCTTTGCCCAGTGCAGTAAAATTTCAGGCAGGGGTCTTAATCAGTCATCAGGTTAACTGATAGTACATGCAAGGAGCCGAGCACCTTTTTACCAGGGATGCCTGAATATCACCCAAGCCAAAATGGCATTAGACATATCTTATGTGTCCTCAGGGGCAAGAAAGAATCCAGTGAAATTGGAATTTTTGTGTTTGTTTTGGGTCTCAAAATGGGCACTATTAGATCCAATTTAACCCCTATCATCCCCTGCAATATTCATCTTCATTTGCTTTATGTATTGGCAGTTCTATTACCTATATTATATGGGAAGATGCAAAATGAGGTTGAATTTGCTTTCTAAATACCAAAGATGGTTCAGAACTAATGGAAATTAATACTTGTACATATAACTTGCTGGAAGTGCTTTCGGTTCATCAGGTTTATATAAAATAATGAAATACTTAGAGGCTACTGAGATATCAGCCACTGTAATGAGGTTTAAAGCCAGCTCTTCAACTCAGAAATTGCCAGGGAACACATTCAGTAATCCCATTTCATTCATCATTGTAGCTACAATAGTTACAAAAAGAAGATACTTGTAAAGCAGTCTAATTTTCTGCATGTCATTTTAAGATCCCAAGGATTTAGAGTTCAGTATTATTTATAAGCTACTAAACTAGCATCTGGCTACCAAGACACAAACATACATTAAATAATCCCAAGGCAATATTACAGAGTGTTCACGGGTTCAACTTTTAATTTAAACCTGGAAACTAATGAAAAGAGATAAAGAGACAAATTATTGTTAGTACATGTAGGTATTCCTATTCTGCATTATGAATCATCAATATGTTCATCAGGCTTTAGTCTAAAATATACTATGAATAGACTACATTACCTATTAGAAATTCAACAGGATGCAAATAGAGTATTAAAAACAAATGTCTCACAAAGTTCATTCTGGCGGTTGATGCCAACACTAAGTTGACAACTGAGAAATCTCTAGTCTTCCAACTACCTAACTACTTACTTCAGTCGCCCAAAAAACCGGTGATAGTTAACTCTGTATTTGAATTTTGATATACAAATGAGGCAATAGCAAGCAATAAAACTGAAGGTGAACTCCATAGGCATTTTAAAAATGGTATGTGAAGTTTTGGTGAACAAATAGGGCTTTGTAGGACACAGCGGTTGTTGTCTATGACAAGTTTATAAACCTAAAGGAGAATTTGTAATTTTCTACCAGCTAAGTCAGCCATTTTCAGTGTTGCTAGCATTAGCCATTCTGTTATGAATTTACTGATTTTGCAACCCAATTTCAATACAGTACATGCAAATTAAAAAGAACAGAAAAAAAATCCTCTGTTCCTCCCATTATGCATCACAAAAATAATAATGGAAAATTAATAAATCGTTAATAAACCGAATCTTCACCAATCATTTGCCCACAGTTGCTCTGTCTTTGATTATCACACTAAGGAGCTAAATATTTGTTCAAGAGAAATCAGGACAGATGTCTGGGCAATGTTGCAATTTGCTATCTTGATCAGGTCAATAAGCTGTTCTGTTCAGTGTTAAAGATAACATGCAACCTACCAACCTACTGTCCAGTTTTCTCTGTATCTGCCTTTTAGTGATCTGACTTGGTTGATTCCAGATTGATTAACTTTCTGTCAAAAGTGCTTCATTTAGCAAAATGATTACCTCATTTTTTAGGCTATCCACACCAGGCCACTGAAGATGAAAAACAAAATGTAGAATTACATTTTCATCTCCATTATGTTGTGCACTGTAAAAGTGTGTGTTCGTCTTTTCAAGATGCCAGATCTAAACAGACAGTTTGTCATTTTTTTAAGACTGAAATACTCCAGCAGGAAAAACACTTTCAGATAGGATGGGGTTAAAAACTAAATTGGCAAAGAGAAAGAAAAGGAGCCACAGACACTTAGGCCCTACGGCAAGTTTGTTAGGGGGACATTTATTCAAATGGAAGGGTGGGAACCCCACCTCTACACCAAATAAGTCCATGGTGGAAAGGCCTGTGGATGGCCTTCCCCCCGCTGCCAATTTAGACCCTTAAGTTTGCAATTAATGCCAAATTAAGGGCCTCATTTCGCTGATGCTGCCATTAACCTGGCAGTGAGTGGGGGGGACTCATCATGCAGGGAACACGACAACCAAACCTGTGCTGAGTTTCTTACTGGCTCCTCTGGGGGCTGGGGGGTGGTGCAGGGGTTCCTCGCTCAAAGGCACTTAATGCCTGATCAATCAACTCAGCAATGGAAAGGTGGAGGGAGGGGTTAGTTGGCGGAGCCTGCTATGTGCCACCCATCTGCCCTTGCTGCCTCCCCCTGGACCCCTACCTTATGACACCACTCCCACCCTCACTCACCTAAGGCCTGGGTCTAGTAATGAACCTAGGCCCAAGGCTGGTGTTGTACTGGCAACAATTATCGCCTCTCCAGTGATACTGCCATTCAATAGAGCTGCCAGCCTCTGAAAAGAGGTGACATAAGGCTCTCGCTCTCTCTCCAGTCAGAGAGCTGTTAGTGTGCTTTAGGGCGTACCATCTTTGGTTTGAGGGTTTGGGCTTTGAATGTTTCCAGGTTACTGAACTTAGGAGCACATCACAATTAATTTCAGTCCTGCTCTCAAACAAATTGAAACACAAAGCATTCTCATTATAACTCAGTGCGGGGTAATCAGGAGCAGCAATATTGGCTGATTTTCTACCTAACCCCTGCCAGGGTATCAGCTGTGTTGGGTGGGGTGAAGTGCGATACAAACGGTAGCACACAATTGTGTGGGATAGGCTGGATGGACCGAGGGTCTTTTCCTATCTGTCAAATGGGGAAAAAAGGTATTGATTTTAGGACCTCTATCCAAATCAGCCAAGACCAACTATCCCAGTAAAGACCAGAAATAAAACTTGGAACATTCTGATCTGCATTGCCAGATTCCACAGGACTTATTTACTTATAACTTAAAATATCATTGGATTTTTCATGCTATGATACTTTTTCCATTGCTGTCTTAGCTGCTCTAATACTCATTTCGATTATTCTTGCCCACAACCCTCACAAGGATTAATATTTTATAAAGCGGTTTACAAGGAGGAGCACAGCATCAAACAAGGAATATGGGGATAACAAAAAGAGGAAAAAGCAGAGTTTGAAACATAGTTTTTTAGAAGGTTTTTGAAAACAAGTGCTGATGAGCACCAGAAAATGGTTTCAGAAGAGATTTCCAGAGGAATAATATATAATAGTCAGAAGAATGTCTATGCTGGTGAGAGTGAAAAAAAGTGGTTTCAGTTTTGGTGATATTGAGCATTTCAGCTCACCCAAGGTTTGATGTTGTACAGTTAATTGGATAGCACAACAAACCCCCTTTACTTCCGCCCTCCTCACTGTCCAAAGGCCCAAACACTCCTTTCAAGTGAAGCAGTGCTTCACTTGCATGTCCCTCAATTTAGTCTACTGCATTTGCTGCTCCCAATGCAGTTTCCTCTACACTGCAGAGACCAAACGCAGACTGGGTGACCGCTTTGCGGAACACCTTCGGTCTGTGTGCAAGCATGACCCAGACCTCCCTGTCACTTGCCATTTCAACACACCACCCTGCTCTCATGCCCACATGTCCGTCCTTAGCCTGCTGCAATGTTCCAATGAAGCTCAACGCAAACTGGAGGAACAGCACCTCATCTTCTGACTAGGCACTTTACAGCCTTCCGGACTGAATATTGAGTTCAACAATTTCAGATCATGAACTCTCTCCTTCATCCCCACCCCCTTTCAGATCCCCCTTTTTCCAATAATTTATAATTTTTTACAAATATATTTTTCTTTTCCCACCTATTTTTAAATTTATTTCGATTTATTGTTTTATCTCCACCTTTTAGCCCATTTCGATCCCTTCCCCCCACCCCACCCCCACTAGGACAATCTGCCACTAGCTTGTCCAGCTTGCTACCCTTAATGTCCCCATTAGCACATTACTTAGATAATATCACCACCATCAACATCCCTTTGTCCTTTTGTCGATGACATATTTAGCAATCTCTTCTTGGCCTCTACCTATCACTGGCCCCCTATCGAGCTCTACCTGTCCCACCCCCACCTCTACCAGCTTATATTTCACCTCATTTCTCTATATCCTTAATTCTGATGAAGGATCATACGGATTGAAAACGTCAACTGAATTCCTCTCTGCAGACGTTGTCAGACCTGCTGAGTTTTTCCAGGTATTTTTGTTTTTGTTCTAGATTTCCAGCATCCGCAGTATTTTGCTTTTAACAACAAAGCTAGAGTCAATTATTTATTGCTTATCAGGATTTTACAATAGTGAGAACAGAGCTATGAAATAAGCATCATCACTACCTGTGTGAGAAAGTAGCACACAGCCTTTGTGTACAGTGAATAAACAACATACTGTGTGCTTAAGGGATCACTAAAGCCAAATGTCCTAATGCTATCCATAATAGAGAGGACACACAAGATGCATATCCAGTGACTATTTAATCAGTGCCTTAAATCAGCAATGGGAATATGCCAGCTCATCGGTTGAGTTCACTTACTGCACAGCAGCATTACTATATTAAATGTCATAAACCAAAACAAATTTGGATTTATTAAAATCATTATCTCAGGGAAAACTAGTAAGAAATTGAATTTTGTTTTTATACCTCTCCTTAGTGCCATCAGAAGCTTTTTAGACTAGTTATTGTCTTTCAATTAGCAAGATATTGTTCACCATCTTCACCATCTGGCTATCAGAAGTTTAGCAGATATCACATGGGTGATACTTCTCTTTAGTCCTGAAGAAGAGTCATACAGACTTGAAACATTAACTCTGTTTTTCTCTCCACAGATGCTGTTAGACCTGATGAGTTTTTCCAGCATTTTCCGTTTTTATTTCTGATTTCCAGCATCCGCAGTATTTTGCTTTTATTACATGGGTGGTACTTGGTGTCCAAAAAAAAATCTGAAAAACGCCACTGTCTGCAGGAAAATTGGACATTAATCCTTCTCTCCATTCACACCTGATTAGCACTGCAGCAGAATTTCCAGTGTGAGGGGGTGAACCTAATGACAGGATCCAGGAACATACATGACATACAAGTGAATGCCAGAGACATATGAACTCAGATTCCCTTCTCTAGCATCAGCAGCAGTTCAGAGACAAACAGTTCTCAGAAGTATCACTGCTACAGTTTCCAGAGCTTCTGTTTCTGTGTTAATCTGTCTGAAGGAACAGGTTGAAATTGTTAAGAGAGGCAATTATATTTGGGTTTTTTTGAATAATAAAGCTGCTTTCTCTGCATCTGTACTTATTAAAGAATGCCATTAAACTTTTACACTTAATCTTGGAGGTTACATTCAGAATTTTGCCATGCACCATTTCTGTGACATAGATCACTGATATCTTTGAGGGAAAATAACAACACACTACCCGGGGCAGCTGCTAAAGTCATTTCACATGAGACTTGCTAAAGCTATAACTGCTCCCATATCATTGGGTAAAATATTCCCCTTCCTCTCAATATAAAATGAGAAGCCTCACAATGAAACACCAACGCACTGTTCTTATTTTCCCAACATCATTCTTCATACCTGTAATCATTTACCCTGTTCCTCCACCTACTGTTTGGCTTTGTACTGGTTCTCTGCAAGGCAGGAGTTGGCTGGACTGCCTTTGGGATGCTTCTAGTTTCCCAGCACAGCAATGCATTCACACGGAATGGAACATGTAAAATAACATGAACTTGACTTACATGCAACTTTAGTTTCTGGCAGGCATAAATTTAATTGAGAACTTCCAAGTCATCAGAAGACGGTACCATAAAAATGCCACACCAAGACTTTTTTAAGAATCAAGTGTCTACCAGCTACTTTTAAGTCCAAATAGCTCCTTCTTTTCCTGTTCTCGCTGGCCCTGTGTCCAACAGAGTGCCTCTAGGAGTATCTCACGTTCACCCTCTTGTTATAATGACAACCAGCAGGAAATCTCAATATTATGTTATTTTCCTGAGCACTGTGCTCAGTTGCAGTGTACCCATTAGCTACAAACAATGCCCTACCCAGGAAAATCAGGCCTGTTCAACAGAACTTCGTTGACATATCTGTTGCAAATCAACAAAATTGAGACAGAATCAAAGATTCATTCCACTAGCCAAACAGCGTTGCTATGGGAACCACCCCAGGAGAAAATCAATCAGTTTTTATCATTCCTATTTGGTCAGTTGATTCCTCATGCTTCAAAGATTGATGTACTGACCTCAATATGCCCACCTCCAATGAAAAAAGCTACAATTCCCAGGAGCTACAATGTAGCAAGACCTCCAGCTCATGCACAGAAGAAAACCTTTTTCCACATCATGATCTAAGCCAGGTACACTTCTCTCTATTCTCTGTGCTTCCCAGTTACAATTGATGCCTTCTTGTTTCTCATACTCCAGTCACTCTTTTTGCTGTCATCAGTAATCCACGTTCACTCCCTCCTTCACCATTCAACCGTTTAAGCCCTTTAGTCTTGCTAAGCTTGAAAGCAGTTTAAAAAAAAGTTAAGGAAACATAAAGGAGGTATAGAAAAAAAGAACCGTATGAAAAGGAGAGAGAGAAAAAAAGATAATTGAAAAGAAGCAGGAGAAGGCCAAAAACAAGTGGAGGAGGAACGTGGAAAAAAGGAAAAGGGGCAAATGAGAGGAAGAGAAACAAAAGCTGAGTAGGCAGTGAGAGGCACTACCCCCCAGAGATGAAGGTTGAGGTTTAACAATCATAACGCTTAGAGCAACTCATGAATATAAGTGGGTTAGCAGTGGTGCTAAAATTGGAAACTGGGTTTTACTGTCACTTTCAGAAGTTTGGGGCAGAATTTTGCCCTTGGCTTGTGGGATCGACGAGGGCAGGCAGGGGCGGCTGGTAAGCTGATCGCTGCCCGTGATCCACGGTGCACCACGATTTCACACTGGCAGGCCAATTAAGGCCAGCCCAGTGTGATACACGAGCAGCATCTCTGAGCACTGCCAGTGTGGGCGGGGGGAGGAGTGTGAGCAGGCCTAGCACGCACTTTGCGCATGCGCACGAAAGAGCGCTGAATAATCTCACTGAGGCACGGCGCTGTCTCAGGGAGATGAAGGAAACATTGGAAATGTTATTAAACATCAGAAAAATTTAATAAAACATGTGCCCTCATGTCAACCATTAGGTTGAACAGGCAGTGAAAAATTCAGAACAATTGATAACTTAATGGCCTTGGTGAACTATCATGAACTACGTGTTGGCACTGACATGCTTGGCCGACATCAACACGCATCATTTCACAGTTGGTCGGGTCACATGTGCGCCCACCCGCCAAGCTAAAACCTCTGGTCTTGGAGGGCCCAGTATGTTTCCAAATCACAATGTCAAGTAAAACAAAAAGGAAAGATTTTGAGACATAGAGACAAGGGACAAGACAGAGGGTGGAATCGTCCCATATTTGCACTAAGTGCATTAGTGAGTGGGTAAAATGACATTTTACCCGCTGGCTGCAAGGGTAGGTTTTCACACCATATCATCCCAAACCCGCCATATTAGTTATGCATTTCTGGGAAACATGCCATTTCGATGGTGGGCAGGCTCTCATTTGCCTGCCACGCCATCACCTCACTCTTCATCATGCCAGATGCCATATTTAAAGTCTAGATGCGTGCACAAATCTCAGTGCTTCCCAGGACTACTGCAGGAAAGATGTCCACAGGTTTAGTGATGTGTCACCAAAGCGCCTTTTGGACCTCTAATTCCGCTCTGGCCACAGGATGGGCAGCAGCATGACCAACCAGGCTTGGGAGGCAGTTGCAGTGGTGATCAGTGCCAATGATGCACAGAAGAGGCTAGCCATCCTATGCAGATAGTGAATGAATGATCTCATCTGTTGAGCCGGGTTTTGGAAACCTCACATCACTCTAAACTCACACTCAAACCCATCACACATTCGCTGGTATCTCACTCACTAACAGCTCAAGGGGCATGACCACCCATTCTCACACACACACCTTCACATGCCCATCTGGTCTCATCTCCTCTGGAAGCTGCCTCCTCAGCCCTCACCATCTTGAGGCCACTTGCACAGATCAACATGTGCCCCCACACATACCCTGGGTTACCCTCATTCCCCAGTACAGTCCTCGCCCTGCAGCCTCTTCCCTTGCCTGAAGCCACTTCTCCCCCTTCCCCAAGCAAGCCCTAGCACTGCAGCCAATGAAAAGCCACCCACATATGGCTGCTCTGGTAGGTAGAGACCTACCCGTGAGCCCCCCTAAAAGTGATGTGGTGCTATCTGTGAAGCCTGGCGCTGATGGACAATGAGTGCTGCCTGAAGCAAGGTAGGCAAACAAACCTTGAAGTCCTGAGTGAAATGTAGCCACTAAGTGTACATTGCTTATGTGCTGTTGTGAAACACGTCGGTGTGTTTTCCCGCCAACATGGGCGGACGATCCAGCTGGGTTGGGGAGATGATTTTGGTGGGCTGGCCTAATAATGATATGCTGATGCATTACAATGAGGCTCCCAACGTCAAACGGCAGGAAACACGGCCCGCCATAGGTGCACTGAGCGGATGATTGTAAAATGGTTTCACGCCATTGTGAAACCAATGGCACCATATTGTCTGCTCAAACCACTGAACTCACCCAACACTAGCGGGCATGGAAAATCCTGGCCAGAGATAAAAGAGAAAGAGTAAGGAAGGCTATCATAATGTTTTTTTTTTAATTAGGGATCTCTAAGGTTCAGCATCATCAGTCAACACCAGTAAGGGGACCTTACAACCTTTATGACCCACAATGTAGCTTTTACTGCCAATATCGAGCATCATACAAGGATTGTAACAGACAACCTTTATTGCCTTGTGCAGATACTGGAATCGATCGCATTTTGTTTCTCTTTATTACCAACAGATTCATCTGAAACCAAGACAAGGATTTGAGCCAACAAGTTATTTATAGAGTATAGATAAGCCAAGGGTACAGAATTTCACATTTGAGATATGTTTTTCAATATTCTGCTTGACATAGTAAAAAATAAATATGCCCATGTTTGACCAGATGCTATGAGATTTCATGGGGTCCAAATTCAATGTTGGGGACTCCCAGGGCAGCTCCATTCCTAAGGGGAGGCGATGGCGTAGCGGTATTGTCGCTGAACTAGTAATTCAGAGACCCAGGGTAATGGTCTGGGAACTTGAGGTATAATAAACCACTACAAAGACTCAAAAAATGGATAAAACCAGGTGGACCACCTGGCATCGACCTAGGCATCGGAACAGCAATCTCAGCCCTGCTGACCCTGCAAACTCCTCCTTACTAACTTCTGGGGGCTAGTGCCAAAATTGGGAGAGCTGTCTCACAGACTAGTTAAGCAACAGCCTAACTAGACATCCTCATGGAAGCAAACCTTACAGATAATGTCCCAGACATCACCATCACCATCAGCATCCCTGGGTATGTCCTGTCCCACTGGCCGGACAGGCCCAGCAGAGGTAGCACTATATCTCAAACGTGTGTGGCACTACCACCATGCTAAATGGGATAGATTTCGAACAGATGTAGCAAATCAAGACTGGGCATCCATGAGGCACTGTGGGCCATCAGCAGCAGCAGAATTGTACTCAAACACAATCTGTAACCTCATGGCCCAGCATATCCCCCAAACTACCATTACCATCAAGCCAGGGATCAGCCCTGGTTCAATGAAGCGTGCAGGAGGGCATGCCAGGAGCAGCACCAGGCATACCTAAAAATGAGATGTCAACTCGGTAAAGCTATAACACAGCTAAACAACATAAGCAGCAAGTGATAGACAGAGCTAAGCGATCCCACAATCAATGCATCAGATCTAAGCTCTGCAGTCCTCTCACATCCAGTCGTGAATGATGGTGGACAATTAAGCAACTCACTGGAGGAGAAGGCTCCACAAATATCCCCATTATCAATGGTGTAGGAGCCCAAAACATCAGTGCAAACGATAAGGCTAAAGCATTTGCTACTATCTTCAGTCAAAAGTGCCGAGTGGATGATCCATCTCAGCCTCCTCCAAAAGTCCCCAGTAACTCAGGTGCCAGTCTCCAGCCAATTTGAATTCACTCCATGTGATATCAAGAAACTGTTGAATGCACTGAATACTGCAAAGGCTATGGGCCCTGACAATATTCCAGCAATGGTGCTGAAGACTTGTACTCCAGAACTTGCCATGCGCCCTAACCAAGCTGTTCTAGTACAGCTACAACACTTGCATCTACCTGGCTATGAGGAAAATTGCCCAGGTATGTCCTTTACACAAAAAGCAGGACAGATCCAACACAGGCAATTACCGCCCTCTCAGTCTAATCTTCATCATCAGCAAAGGAACGGAAGGCATCATCGACAGTGCTGTCAAGCAGCACTTGATTAGCAATAACCTGCTCACTGACGCCCCATTTGGTTTCTGACGGGGCCACTCAGCTCCTGGCTTTATTACAGCCTTGGTTCAAACATGGACAAAAGAGCTGAGCTCCCGAGTTAAGAGTGACTGCCCTTGACATCAAGCTAGCATTTGACCGAGTGTGGCATTAAGGAGCCCTAGCAAAACTGGAATCAATGGGAATCAGGGGGAAAACTCTCTGCTGGTTGGAGTCATACCTAGCACAAAGGAAGATGGCTGTGGTTGTTGGAGGTCAGTCATCTCAGCTCCAGGACATCACTGCAGGAGTTCCTCAGGGTAATATCCTAGGTCTAACCATCTTCAGCTGCTTCATCAATGACCTTCCTTCCATCATAAGATCAGAATTGGGGATGTTTGCTGATGATTGCATGATGTTCAACACCATTTGCAAGGTACTGAAGCAGTCCATGTCCAAATGCAGCAAGACCTAGACAATATCCAGGCTTGGGCTAACAAGTGGCAAGTGACATTTGTGCCACAGAAGTGTCTGGCAATGATCATCTCCAACAAGAAGGAATCCAACCATCGCTCCTTGATGTTCAATGGCTTTATCATCACTGAATCCCCCACTATCAACATCCTGGCGAGTAACCATTGACCAGAAACTGAACTGGACTAGCCATATAAATACTGTGGCTACAAGGGCAGGTCAGAGGCTAGGAATCATGCAACGAGTAATTCACCTCCTGACTCCCCAAAGCCTGTCCACCATATACAAGGCACAAGTCAGGAGTGTGATGGAATACTCCCCACTTGCCTGGGTGAGCGCAGCTCATACAACACTCAAGAGGCTTGACACCATCCAGGACAAAGCAGCCCACTTGATTGGCACCAGATCTACAAACATTCACTCCCTCCACCACCGACACATAATAGCAGCAGTGTGTACCATCTACAAGAAGCACAGCAGGAACCCACCAAGGCTCCTTCGACAGCACCTTCCAAGCCCATGACCACTGCCATCTAAAAGTACAGGAAACTAGATAGATGGGAACACCACCATCTGGAAGCTCCCCTACAAGTCATTCACCATCCTAACTTGGAAATATCTCACCATTCCTTCACTGTCGCTGGGTCAAAATCCTGGAACTCCCTCCCTAACAGCACTATGGGTGTACCTACACCATACGGACTGCAGCGGTTCAAGAAGGCAGCTCACCACCACCTTCTCAAGGACAATTAGGGATGGACAATGAATGCTGGTCCATCCAGCAAAGCCCACACCCCATGAATGAGTGAAAAAAACCTTACTTTTTCACAAAGAATTTGGGTAATTTTCTTCTCTTAACTACCCAGGCAGTGAACTGGTAATAGTCATATGTCTATTTCCTCCAACTTCAAACAGGACATAAATAATTCATTTCATTGGCACAGAACTTTAAAACCAAGAGGCTTTGCAGTTCCTGGGTATGAGCTGCCAACTCACTATAACTGCTTCTCCTTTATCCCTGACTTAGAATTGACACTATAATGCCCACACATTTGTTCCCTGATCAGGCTTGCTGAGTCAGGAGATTTCCCGGCTTGGCAAACATGACCTTTAAAAATGGCCACCCACAGGTGGGATTTTTGGTCAGGGGAGCAGGTTGAAACAGGAGTTGGGGCAGGTAACCCCAGGACTAATGAGCAGATTGCCGGGAGTGGAGGTAGGCTGGACATAAGGCCTGCCTCTTGTCCCAGCACTGTGTCTAAATAAATAAAAAATAATAATAAAACAAAAAAGTTTCTCCAACACTCACCCTGCACACATTCCCTATGCCTCATCCATGCCAATTTGTGCCCCCACCGATCCTCATGGCCCCCACACACCTATGCCACATTAGCTAACCTCTACCCCCCCCATAGCCCTCACATGCCTATTCCAACCTAATGCCCTCTACCCACCCCGTTGACCTCATACCCCCATGCCAACCAAGTGTCAATTCATGCCAACCCATGTCCTCCCACCACCGTTGCCCTTACTCCTTCCATGCCAGCCCACCTAGCATTCTTGGACAATACCTTGACAGCTTTGACACTTCCTGGGCAACTTTCATTGGTTTGACACTTCATGGATAGCTTTGACAGATTTGACATCTGGACAGCTCCTTAACATTTCCTTGACAGCTGGATATATTGTGGACAGCTGGATAGTTTCTGTGCAGCTGGACACCTCTTCTACAGTTTGACAGTTCCAATAAGTTTGTGCTTAAAAAGTACATAATCATGCTTACTTTTAAATGTCCCAAAGAGTCCATTAACTCTCCCAAAGAGTTACTTACCCCTCCTGAAGGGTGCCCTACACCTTTCCTAAAGGCTGCCTTACCTCTCCCAGAGGTGCCCCAGAACTTTAGCCAAAGGATTAACCTACTTCTCCAAAGGGGTACCCTGGCTATACATAAGGAGCAATGAAGTTCAGACCTCGTCTTCCCTGTTCTAATCTGTGTACTCCGGATTCCACACCCCTGTTCTTCCAAAGTCCCACTTCGGTGGAGGTAGCTGGTGATTTAAATGGCCAGCTGCCCCCGTGAATCCTACATTTGCCCAACTGCAGTCCTGCCCATGTGAAGATGGGAACTGTCGGGTTTGGGGGGCGCGACTTAGGATTTCCAGCCATCTCTGGGATTTTCACAATGACAAGAAGCTCTCCATAGTGGCGAAAATCCGTGGCTAAGACTCTGTCAGATGAACTGTTTGCTTACACAGCTATCAATCACACAGAGACTCTCCAAGTCAAGATCATGAGACAGAGTCACAGGCTGGGAGGCAAACAGATAGTTAAATGAAAAGAGACAATTTTTAAAATAGCCCATTGGTAACACCATGGGAGATGAAGCAGCTAATATAATATAACTTAACCGTTCTTATTCAATAAAAGGTCCAGGAGCAACATCTTTGCCAAAGGGTCAAAGTTTCAGTGTGTGCACATGCAGAACTAGTAATAATTTAGGGAATCCCATCCTCTTACGTTATAGTCAGCATACTATTAATGCATTGCCTCTACTCAGACAGGGCTTGCTATGCTGTTTCAGTTATATGCTTGTACAGAAGGACAGTAAATGAACCATGCAGTTGTCAGCAGAAATCAGATTTGTGTAATGAATGTTAACAGGATCAGGGCATGCTGGGTTTGAGAATATAAATCATTGGTCTTGTAAGCTATACAAATATTTTTAAACTGAATGAGCTGTTTTCTCTTACTACTATACTCAAATAAGGAGGGTGATTTCCCTAAATCAGTCAACAGTTGATGTAGAACAGTTAAGCAAGGCAGTGCTAATGGGCTGCCCATGCTATAATAAAACAAACTCAACAGTGTATAGCAAAGGACATAGGATGCTAATCTGTCACTAATGCTGTTATTAGATTTAATCTGTTTAGCATGTTGGAGGTATAATAAATAATGTCAGCCTAGTTATATGCACCACATATACCAATTTTCTTCACAACCTTGTGTACTATCATGCTAAAGTAAGAAAAATCCCACTCAGAGTGAATGACAAATGTGTCCTTTTCTTTCTAGTTAAAAGGTTTGAAGTAATGTGTGAGAACTCAATTGTTGAGATGTGTTCAAGTAGTTGAACTGGCATTTAAGAGCAGGAAGGAAGCCAAGCCCAACATGCGTCAGCAGTAGCTGGCCGAGATCGAGTCTGTTAGCATCTCAATATGATACACTTTCATGAGGCAACTCCTGGATGAAACTAAAGAGCTCATTTACATAAAAGAAATCTCAAAAGCCATCTTCTTTTCATGTTGGGGAGAAAGAAGCAATTTTCCTCTGATCACTGCTTGAATAAAAGTTGGGTGGAATGCCCCTGAACTGCGAGCCACGTGAAAGAGCTTGAACCCACCTGCATTTGTGAATTGAAGTCATTACCATGGCCCCATAGTTTTCCCAGTGTAGGACCACCCCCTTGGTACCAGAATGGAAAAACAGTAAAAACTGGGAAATAAGAATACTGGCCTGAACTGTTTTTTCCTGCTGGTTAGGGTCTTAAACCCAAAGCGAGGGGAAGCTGCAATGATCACCAGCTTCAGGCTTTCTGGTTGTTATCCATAGACAGCAGCTGGAAGGCCTCCAACCCTGCTGATCCTGTTGTTGGGCCTGAAAGGATATTCTGATGAAAGCTGATTTACCTGAAATGTTAACCGTTTTCACTCCACAATGCTGCCAGACCTGCTGAGTATTTCCAGCATTTTGGTTTTTATTTCAGATTTCCAGTATCCATGGTATTTTGCCTTTGTGTTGCTGAAAGGATACTAAACTGTTGGAGATGCAAGGAGGTAGGTGACTGTACTCTCTGAGATCCTCCAAAATGAGTGAGTTCAGTGCAATCTCCAAGGCCCACTTTTAGTCAGTCGTCTATCATTTAACCTCCATCAAGAAAACCTGCTGTTTCCTTCCTCCCTTGTGTGAATATCCAGCGGTTCCCTGAAGCGCATCTATGTTTTTAGTCTCAACTACACCTTATGGTATCAAGTTCCATGCTCTTGCCATACTTTGGGTAAATAAGTTTCTCCTGAATTCCCAAATTCTCAATTGGATTTATTTGTGACTACCTTATCCTTGTGACCTCTAGTTTTGGTTTCCCCTACAAGTAGAAATACCTTCTCTATAACTATCCTTTCAAACCCCTTCATGATCTTAAAGATTTGTATTAAATAATCCCTCAGTCTTCTCATTTAGCAAAAATAAAGTCCCAGCTTATTTCATTCCTTCCTGCATGTAGGCTTACAAATCCACTGGCTCAAGTTGCCTTCATTTTCACCCCAACTATTCAGTCAGCTGTAATGTTCCACTGTTGGTGGCAAAGGGATTTCAAATGATTAGCCGGGCAGGAATCTGCATTTGATCAGGAGAGTAAGGGAGGCAGCAACATGATGGCAGGGTTGGGTGGGAGACAGGTGCTGGTGAAATTATGTAAGTCGATGGCCTGGATAATCAAATAAGGCCTGTTGGCAAACAGGTTATTTGCACATTGGCTTCCCTGCAACTTGTTTTACAGGGAGTATTTTAAAAGATTTCTCTCTAATTTTTTCAGCAGAGTTTGATACACAAGAAAGTATCTCCCGAGGAGTGACTTTCCACCTGAAATTAATTGTATTACATTTTCTATATAAATATGTACACGTACAAGTGCTCAATATCACGTAATACTCACGTTCTGTTGATCAATTACATTTTATCTTTTGTAGTAAAAGCTATTTCATCAATACACATAGAACGCATATTTAATTCTTCACCATTAATCTCTGATGATTATGGAAGCATTTCAAGTAAATTAGGGAAAGCGAAGGCAAAGTTTTTAAAAACGTTATCACGGCTCAGATAACTTCACAAATGTGGCCATTCCTCACAATATTGGTCCACTGGTGCAAAGAACTAATGTGCCAAGTGATGCGATTAAGTCTTATCCCTGCTATACTCTGCATGGAAAATTACAGATTACAGCTAAGGCAAAAGACAGGGAGAAAAAAATCGGTCACAGCTGGCTGTTCCCTGCATCTCCTAGCAACTGGCTACAGAATGACAATGGCAAAAATGGTCTGCTCAATTTCTCGGATAGGCAACAGCAGCCTAGAAACTAAAATTGTTGCTTTCGGCGGGCTAACAATATATTCAAATCACCTTCCCCATCCTCTATTTTAATGGGGCACTAATCCATTTAAAATTATTGGGTGAAACTGGATAGAACAATGTCATAGGAACTTGTTGGGCGGAATTTTACGCTAACAGGATTATATGGTCCCGTCGACATCAAAGAAAAGGAGTTTTGAACAGCTCACTGTAATTTATGGCCCCGCCCTCTCCGTGACAGGGCCATAAAATTCTGCTTGTTATGTCTCTGCTTATAACACCAATACTAATTACTAGGCTCATGTGATGGGCAGGGAACAATTTAAGTAAGACAATCAATGATTGAAAATTTTCACCAGTTTTTCTTGACTGTAGCTGTTACAAATGCAAGGTTTTATAAGATAGTTATGCTTTGGGACTGTGTATTAATTTAGTGTCAAATGGAGGAATGAAGGGGACCATGTGACCTGTTCTGAATTTTGCTGAGAGCAAACCTGGCTGGTTTGATTGTTAAAGATTAAAGGAGGCCCAGGTTATTTTGCTGGAAAAAAGGTGTAAGGCATTCACACTTAAAGACAGTTGCAGCAGCATCTATGCTGACAGTGGATAGGTTGTCAGTCTCCAAATTCCCAGGAAGCTGGTGAGAAGGTCAGCCTGTACATGGTGGGCTCTAAACTGTTCATTTACTTCCAAGATAGGATAAAAGTTGTGGTCTAAAGAATAGATAAGCAGCATTTCAACCTGGATAAAAGGCCCATGTGATTCACATTGCCATGGAGCTGGACTTTGAGAGGTGGAGAGTTCTTAAGAAACCAGGTTGCAGGATTTCCTCAAATATCACTGAATCTTACATACAAGTCATCTGCCAAGATCTGGGAGAGACAGAGCAGCTAAAGGCTGAAAGTCTGTATGGTTCACAACGGAGGCATGTGGGTGGGAGCTTGCATTTGGATTGAAAAGACCAAATGCATGAGGATTTAAAACAAGGCTGGAATATTCTCCTAGTTTGCGCTAGAGGAAGAATCTCCAGGAAAAAGCCCTCGCCATGAAAGACAGTTCTAGAGTTAAAAGTTAACAGGGTGAGAAAGGAAAAGTACAGAAGTAAACCCTTGGGAGTAAGAATCACTTTGAACAGGTTCTGGGAGAACTTTTGCCCTTGAGAAGATCGATTAGGGATGGGCAATAAATGCTGGCCTAGCTAGCGAAACCCACATCCCTTGAATGAATAAAAAAAATTCTCCCAGAACCAGTCCAAAGTGATTCTTTGAAGTCTACCTAAGGGATAGTGTAAAGCATAATTATAAAGTGGGATCTTTGATAATGTTAAGTATAAATGGGGAAAGTTTTGTTCAGCAGTTTAAAATATAAGTTGCCTACACAAGTAGAGTGTAGCCAATGTTGCTCCTATTTTGCTTGTTACAGTAAAAGTCTTAAAACGTGAAATCTTGTGTCATTCCTTCAGCTATTAACTGGAAATTCAAATTTCTTTTTCAAAGTTATTGGTCTCTAAAGTGATTGTAACAAGTTTACAATATTTAATAGTTATAAACCATCAGAACTGGTAATAATATATGGATTAAACAGCATTTATCCTTGCAATTTTATTACAGAAATCATTGCTCAAATTCAGTATTATGACACAGCCAATGGTAAAAGCTGAGTTGTTCAAATCCCATGGGGAAACAACTGTCATTACCAATTTTTGCAATTTGTATGTTTTGAGATGCAGGCTTTGAATTCAGTTATAATAAGACCACCGAGTCTCAAGAGGTTTTTTACAAAACTAAATTAAACATTTATTAATTAAAAGATTATAAGGACATAATATGTCTACAAATTAGTATGATAATAACTTCTAAAAATCACCGAATTAATCTGGCTCTCAGTTACACCTCCATTAAGGCAACAGTAAAACACATGGATTTAAACAGACCCCTGGCAAAACATACTTTGGACAATTGAATTCAAAATTAGTTTGTTTCAGCTCTGGGTCCTTGCAGACAATGGCTTGAGGCTTACAGGCTGGGGGTTTTAGATCTTAGTATCCCTCTCCTTTTACCAACAGCTTTCTTTTCCCTTATAGATATATTCCTCTTTGAATGCAAATTCTCATTGTATTAACAGGTTTTTTGAACTTTATCTCTTCTAACAATAAAACTCTTAATAACACCAATTTTATTAGCAAGCTTTGGAAAAAGTAGGCTTCTTCTGGCTAGGTGTAATATTTCACCCATTCTTTTGAATGCCTTTTTAAAAATGCAAATTGTCCCTTTACAGTTCACCTTGTAAGTTCCCTTTGTTTACCTAATTAATATTTCAAACCTCCTTCTCTTCTATAGACCAAAGCCTCAAAGCCAGCTGGCTTTAATCCAATTAAGACACAAATACACACACATAGACACAGACACCACTAGAAGTCTATTTTAAAATAATTTCCAATAACATTATAGATGTTATTATATCTTCTTGACAAGGGTGATAGTTTTAAGAAGCCATTAATGTCAATTCATTGACTTTTGCACCATCTCAAACATAAAAAATGAAATAGTAATTACCAATGTTAATCAATTGCAATAAACGCAATCATATAGCAAAGACTAATAATTACCCTGATTCGCTTTCATATATAAAATGCTGTCAAACTCCAATCAATTCAACAGAATGTTGACTTAAATTAACCAGAAAAGAAAATTAATGGTGATTTTATCTGGGATCATTCCACACCAATGGAACGTGAAAGGAAGTAATACAATATAATGCAATGTAATGGTGAACAGTGGAAATGCACCAGACACTGCCCAAACAGCACTCTAATTTCAGCTTTAGTTATCCACTGCTGTTTTGATCACAGTTCTTTGTCTGATTGTTATCATCAGATAGCATAGACAATTATGAGCTTTATGTGGAGAATAACAGGGATAAAAATGATATCACACCATTTCAATAAAATAAAGATCAGAATGCCGCTCATTTACATGTTAAAGACCCAATTATGGGCAGGATATGTGGGCAAATGAAACTTTCCAATGGGTTAACATCTCTGCTAAAATAGTAGACAGAGTATTGTAATACAGAAGCAAAATACTGTGGAGCTGGAAATCTGAAATAATGCTGGTTCGAATGAAAGGCCATTGACCTGAAACTGGGCAGAATTTTGCCCTTGATGGGCAGACAGGCCACCGCCGAAATGGGCCCCACCGCCATTTTAAATGGGTGGGCCAATTATGGCCCACTCAGCAGGCCGCCAGAAGGGAAGCGCTATGTGCTTCCTGCGCTGGGGATGGGGGGATTCCCCAACTGTCAGAGTGCACTCTTTCACACATGCGCATGAAAGAGCACATATCTCCCTGGTCAAAGTGCTGCCTCAGGGAGATCATTGAAATGCTGGCAAATATAAAAAGTAGAACAATAAAAAAATCATTAACATGTTCCCCTCATCTGAAAATGTCACACAAGATGGGACGTGTTAATGAAATAAACAAAAACTTTATTAAACTTTGTTAAAACCGCTATCAAACCTCATTCCACCACCGGATGAGGTTTGTAAAAAAAAATCACCTGCCCGCCTGCCCAATGGGCCTGTCGCAGAGCCGAAGTTTTCACGGGCCCCTCAAAATCGTCAACGATTGGCAAGTTAAGAGCCTTAGCGAGGCCTTTAATTAATGGCGGGCGCGTGTCCTGCTGCATAGCGCCAGCTGACATGTTAAGCGCTGGCGTGCGGGCTCCACCACCCACACGTCAACCAGAAGGTTCTGCCCATTAACTCTATTCCTTCCTCCACAGATGTGGCCTTACTTGCCGAGTATTTATTTATTCTTTCATGCAATTTGAGCATCGCTGGCAGGGCCAGCATTTGTTGCCCATCCCTAATTGTCCAAGAAGGTGGTGGGGAGCCATCTTCTTGAGCTGTTGCAGTTCATCTGGTGTGGGTATATCCACAGTGCTGTTAGGATGGGAGTGCCAGGTTTTTGACCCTGCAGTAATGAAGGAATGATGATATAGCTCCATCAGGATAACATGTTGTTTGGAGGGTACTTGCAGTTAGTGGTGTTCCCATACATCTGCTGCCCTTGTCCTTATAGACGTAGAGGTCGCTGGTTTGGAGCCTTAGTAAGTTGCTGCCATGTATCATGTCAATGGTACACACTGCTGCCAAGGTGCATTGGTGATGGAGGGAGTAAATATTTAAGTTGGTGGATGGGGCGCCAATCAAGAAAGCTGCTTTGTCTTGTCCATGAGTGTTGTTGGAGCAGCTCTCATCCAGGCAAGTGGAGAGTATTCCATCACAGTCCTGACTTGTGCCTTGTAGATGGTGGACAGGGCAATCAGGAGCACCACTGACTTGCTTTTGTAGCACAGCATTTATATGACTGGTCCAGTTAACCCCCCAAGATGTTGATAGTGGGGGATTCAGTGATGGTAATGCCATTGAACATCAAGGGGCGATGGTTAAGTTCTTGCTTGTTGGAGATGGTCATTGCCTGGCACTTGTGTGGCACAAATGTAACTTGCCATTTACCAGCCTAAACCTGAACATTGTCCAGATCTTGCTGCATGTGGGCATGGATTGCTTCAGTAAGGGAGGAGTTGCAACTGGTACTGAACACTATGCAATCATCAGCAAACATCCCCACTTCTGAATTTTGATGGAGGGAAGGTCATTAATGAAGTAGCTGAAGGTGACTGGGCTTAGGACACTACCCTGAGAAGCTCCTGCAATGATGATTGGGCTGAGATGATTGACCTCTGGTAACTACAACCATCACCCTTTGTGCTAGGTGTGAATCCAGCCAGTGGAGAGCTTTCCACCCCGATTCTCATTAACTTCAATTTTACCAAGGTTCCTTGATGCTCTAGTAAATAATGTCAAGAACGGTCACTCTCACCTCAACTCTGGATTTCAGCTCTATTGTCCATGTTTGGACCAAGGCTGTAATGAGGTCTGGAGCCAAGTGTCTCTGGCTGATCCCAAACTGAGCACTGGTGGGCAGGTTATTGCCGTGTGCGTGCTGCTTTATAGCATTGTCAATGACATCTTCAATCACTTGGTAACTGAGAGTAGACTGATCTCATTGAAACCTATTCTGAAGGGGCTTGATAGGGTAGATGTTGAGAGATTCTTCACTCAAGGGGTTGTAAATCTTTGGAATTCTCTACCCCAGAGAGCTGTGGATGCTCCATCATTGAACACAGTTAATGCTGGGATAGAAATGTTTTTGTTCTCTCAGGGAGTGGGCAGAAAAATGGAGTTGAAGCCCAAGATCAGGCATGGTTGTATTGAATGGCAGAGCAGACTCGATGGGCCATATGGTCTACTCCTGCTCCTATTACTTGTGTTCTTGTATAATTGGCCAGACTGGATTGGTCCTGTTTTTTTAGGACAGAGCATACCTGGGTAATGTTCCACATTGTTGGGTAGATGCCAGGTTTGTAGTTATACTGGAACAACTTACCCAAGGGTGCAGATAGCTCTGGAGCACAAGTCTTCAGTACTAGTGCTGGGATGTTAACAGGGCCTATAGCCTTTGCTGTTTCCAGGATTTCTGTTTCTATTCATTCAGTACTTTCTTAAAAAAGTTCATTCATGGCTAGGCCAGCATTTTTTGCCCATCCCTAATTGCCCATGAGAAGGTGGTGGTGAGCCGCTGCAGTCTATGTGTTGTAAGTACATCCACAATGCTGTTAGGGAAGGAATTCCAGGGTTTTGATCCAGCGACAGAGAAGGAATGGTGATAAGTTCCAAGTCAGGATGGCGAGTGGCTTGGAGTGGAACTTTCAGATGGTGGTGTTCCCATGTGTCTGCTGCCCTTGTCCTTCTAGATGGTAGTGGTCGTGGGTTTGGAAGGTACTGTCTCAGGAAACTTGGTGAGTTCCTGCAGTGCATCTGATAGATGGTACACACTGCTGCCACTGTGTGTCAGTGGTAGAGGAAGTGAATGTTTGTGGATGGGGTGCCAATCAAGTGGACTGCTTTGTTCTGGACTGTGTCAAGCTTCTTGAGTGTTGTTGGAGCTGCACTCATCCAGGCAAGTGGAGAGTATTCCATCACACTCTTGACTTGTGCCTTGTAGATGGTGGACAGGCTTTGGGGAATCAGATGCGTTACTGCCGCAAGATCCCTAGTTTTTGACCTGCTCTTGTAGCCACAGTATTTATAAGGCTAGTTCAGTTCAGTTTCTGGTCAACGGTAACTCCCAGGATATTGATAGTGATAGCTTGTTCAACAATATTACTGACAATTGCTCCTTGATTATATTGCCAAAAAAATACAAAGGAAGGTATTACTGAAAAAAGAGGCTTATCAGAGCTTTTCATCTTGCACTCATCAGAACATTTGCAACAATACTGATATAAGGGGAAAACAAGAATTTATATTGTATTTATATTGGTTGTCAAGTGGCGCTGCCATGGAGAATGCACAACTGTTGGTGACTGTGTCACAATTCCGGCTGAGGTTACCCCTGGACAAGCTTAATCCCAGAGCGGGACCCAGCTTGATAGATCCTAACTTTTATTCATTTGTTTAGATAAATGGACAGCAGCTACAGAACAGAGTCATAGGAGTCTGCTGATGAACTTTTAACAAAAAAATAAAACATTTATTCAGCAAGAAAAAATGAACTATATTACAATATTCCTTCATCCACAATTATACCTTTACAGATATATACAGATTTGTAAGGATAACATAAGTTACTCAAGCTATCTTATACTCTAATGTTCACAGTAAGTGCACAGTCTATGTAAACCTATGGCGACCTGTGGTCAGACACACCACACTCTGAAACCAAGTGACAGATGCCACCTCAACCAGATGCGATGGATCTCTCCTCAACTTCCCTCAGACGCTTGTCATGCTGCGAGTCAACCGGTCTCACTGAATTCTATCTTTCACAAGAGGGTTTCCAAACTCCACTTTCCAAAACCTCGCCTTGGAATCTTCTCCCAAACCTTCACTCTCTCTGAGACAACTTCCACAAGGGTTCACCTCCAGGGTTTCGAACTCCCCTTCTTATGTTCTTCTTCCCTGGGTCACCATATGCATTCAAGCTGTCTTCCATGAACTCTCACTCACTGACTCAGCCTTCAACAGTCTACCACTGCCTCTCATGCCCATAGCAAAGAGTTACAGGCCTTCAGCCATCTCTTTGGGCCTTTTTGCCTCTTGCAAGTTGTTCTTGTTTTAAATCTGCTTTCTGCAACTTTTCTCTCTTTAAATCTGAAGCTTGGAATCCCTCTGGCCCTCACACTTAACTTTACATAACAGGATCTTTTCCAGGTTCCTGTCCTTCCTTTGACTAGAAGGTCTGCTTGAGATTTTCCCATGTTTCTGTCTCACTCCTTTGGCCTTGAGGCCTTTTGGTTCTTTTGGGATATCTGCAATACCCTCTCCCAGTACCTAGTCTCTCTGGAGTCAAATAGAACTTAAAACTGCTGCTTCTTTAGTTTTTCTGTGTGAGTCTGTGGGAGGGAACTGCCTCTCTGGCCCCCACTGTTGTTAGGCAACAGCCCAATTCTTCTACTCTTGTTTGCTTAATCTTAGCTTACAGTCATAAAACTCTCATTAGAAATACAAGCACCTTTTAAAAGTGAAATTGAAACTCAATTTGACCTTTCTTAACATACAAATACAGAAATACAAATCAAACTTAAACTTTAAAGCTAAAACCCATTCACAACACCTACAAAAACTAATATAATTTACTTAAACTGTCTCTATTTCCTAACAACTGACAGTTAACTGCCAAGCATTGTTTGAAATTTAAACCTGGCAGCTTGACCCTGATTGGTCAAGGCACTGCCCTGAGGAATAAGTCAGTGAATGGCCAACACTTATTTTGTTTAGTTGAAACAGGTGCAATGTATGTACATGTTCTTTCTGTCTCCAAAGAACAGGGCCTAGTGTATTAACATATGTAGCTTCCAGCACATGCAAACGCTGCACGCTGCAAGCCCAACTGACAAGCTTAAATTGGTTGTCAGCGTAATTTTTAACATATTCCACAATTGGGCAACAATTACTAAATAATCTTCAGTGTGCTAAGAATTATGCTAACAACGGTTTTTTTCAAACAATGCTTGGCAATTAACCATTAGTCACCATCAGTAGTGCATTCTCCATGGTATCATCACTTGCCAACCAATCAGCATTCTCTTCACATACAGTATAAATTGTTGTTTTCCGCTTATATTGGTATTCTTGCGAGTATCCTGATGAGTGCAAGTCGAAAAGCTTAGACATGTCTCTTTTTTCAGCAATACCCTAGTTCTGTACAAAAAGAAGTGTTAAAAAAGTTTAATTATTACACAAAATACTCTGATGAACTATTAGACTGGTAATTTTTCATTAATTGTTACAGTAAGACATCTTAAAAAGTAAGCTGTTAATGATCATCTTGGAAATGTGCAATGTAACTCCACAATGTCACCATGTTTGTTAATCCGGGTGATTAGTCTGCCATTTTGAAGTATACGCAAAACATTCTGCACAGTGTGTTAATCTTGACATAATTTCCTGAACATAATAGCAATAATATGGGACAGAATTTTGCCCTCAACAGGCGGGCTCGGTGGAGGTGGATGGGAAGCCGCCAGCTGCCAGTGATCGGGGCAGGGCCGTGATTTCATGCTGGTGGGCCGAGCTAATTAAGGCCCACCCAGCGTGAATCACGTGCTTCAGTGCTGGGGAGGGGGGAGAGAGGGTGAGTGAACTGTGTACATGTGCGTGGGTGCACGCTGGAAAAGCTCCCTGAGGCACAGAGCTGCCTCAGGGAGATGAGCAGTTTTCCAAATTAAAAATCAAGAATTTTAAGGTGTAAAAAAAATGTCTCCTCAAGTGACTCTGTCACAAGAGCAGGGACATGTTAGAAATTAGGATGTAATACTTCTTCAATGATGGATCGAAACCTCATCCCACCCGTGGATCAGGTTTCACAAAAAATGCATAGGCCGCCTGGCCTTTTCGCCTGCCCACCAACCGTAAGGTTGGACAGGCAGCGAAGAATTTAAAACAATTGGATTGTTAATGGCCTAATTAGGCCTTTTAATTGTCGGCAGGCACGCTGCCAATTCCCGCATGTGCCCATCCATCGAAATGTCGCGTGAGTGTACGATGACATTGGGACGCTCGCTTGTAATCATTGCGCGTCATTTTCCGCGTGAGCAGATCAGACTTGTGCCCGCCCACTCAGCAAAAATAAAACTGAACCAAAAAATGATAAACCCACATAACTTATCTGAAAGCCCAAAGAAATACCCCATGGCTTTTAATGGAATTTTCCATTTTCAGGGTTTTTTTATGCCTGGTCATTGTGCTTGTTGCAGGTAACTGTTCACATATTTCCAATTTTATGAGCAAGATCATTGATAATTTGTATTAGTGTCTTCATCAATAAGACAGAAACTCACAAATGCATTTCATTGGCACTGTTGCATAACAAGAATCATTTCAAAAATGCCATGAAAATATTACTGATTCACTAAACTGCTTTTAACCAGAACTAACAGATGTACGGAAAATTACTCTGCATACAAATTGAGTTCTTTGTGCTCGCTTTTCATTATTAATTGAAAATATGACTTTATGATAACGATCATGCCAGATTTGCTGAGCAATTATTTACGAAACTGAGAAATTGTTGCACAGCTGTCCTCAACACGCTCAGTTTCTTTATATGACAAAGGTTTCTTCCCCCCTCACCTCCTGATTCTTTAATGTCTGTCATTGTCTGTTGCTACCATATCAGGGATGAATACAGGACTAACAGGTGACCCTCTCTTGCCTATAAGCCATCAATTTTGCAACTTCCCTTGCAACTATTTTATTTGCATCAAAAGAACAAGACTCACATTTATACAGCATCTTTCACAACCTCAGGATATCCCAAAGGGCTTTATAGCTAGCAAAGTGCCATTAGAATGTAAAAAAGGTAGTAGCCAATTTGTGCAAGAGCCGACAAACAACAATGCAATCATGGCCAGATAATCATTGTCCAAGAAGCCACGGAGAACTCACCTGCTCATCTTTGAAATAGTGCCATGGGATCTCTTACATCCACCTGATAGAGCAGACAGGGCTTCAACTGAACATCTCACCCAAAGATGGCACTGAAGTGTCAGCCTGGCATGGGACTTGAACCCAGAGCTGATAATGCTACCACTGAGCCATGACTAACACCTAGCATGGTCAAATGTTCCTTGAAACATTCCTCTCTTGATCAGTTTTAACTAGAAACACCATCTTTCACACTCATCCACCCTATATCATCACTGTCATCAAAATCGAAACATCACAGAATCCCTCTTCTCATTACACAGTTCACATTTTTCTTTATGTTCTGGGGTTCCCTAGGTAATTGTTTCTGAATTTTGGAAAATTAGTTAAAAATCCACAAGAAAAATGTAAAAGATGAAGAAAGATTGCTAAAAATTTGAGATACCAAAGACAGACCTCAGAATAGAAAAAATGTCAAATAAATGACTTGTCCTTCTGCTTCACTAATTTTTGGAATTTGAACAGTGTCAAAATCCTCTTATTTCTCATGCACATCATGGACTTCCCTCTTCAGATTTTTACCCAAGGTTTACCATGAGTAAGCCAAAGCAATTATTTCTTTAGCTGAAAGAGAAAGTGTGGTGTTCTGCTGGAACCAGGAAACACTGTTTTCAACCCATGGCAGGGAATAACAGTTTTGGTAAACAAAAAGCAATCAGATAAAATGCCATGCAAAAGTAGTAAACATTTGAGAAAAATGAGCAAAAATCAAAAACAAAGCTCTAAGCCTTATTTCCTACAACTCCTGCAGTCTTATCTTCCTTCTATAATAGTTAGCCTTTCAAAACTCAAACTTAGCATCATGTAATCACTATTTCCTAACTTACTGCATCATTTCCTTTTAACCTTTATGTGAACTATTTCCATGGATGGACCAAGAAATAAACAGATGACTTAAGGATGTGGAAACGAGTATGCACGGATCTGCCTCAGATTACTTGACATCACCAATAATGATGGATGCTAAAGGTTCACAATCCGGACTGTCTTGAATATCCTCTTCTTTGTCAAAGCTTAAAGTCGCAACACAGGGTTTTTATGCAAAGGAAAAGAAGCATAAATAAATAAAAATTACATGGGAGTAAAATGTAAATATCTATCTTGACATTGAAAAGGGGGTCCTTGCAATCTAGGCTTGTAAGCAAAATAACAGAATCAAGAAAATGAAGAATAATAGGGGCTAACAGACAGCAAAATACGGTGGATTATTTTATCCAATTCTAAAAAATTAAGAACTCTTCAATGCAAATGCCAGGTTACAAATAACATAAGGGAAAAGGCAGCCTCAGGGAATACAGAGCTGCAGTCAAAACGAATACCATCTTCCAAGTCAAAGAAATTAAGCACATTGCCACAACTATATGCCCATGATATCAAAAACAAGCTTCTTTCTGTTGAAAAGATTTGTGAAATGGCTAAATGAAGAAATTTACCCAAGTATATACGATCATACGAATTAGAAGCAGGAGTAGGCTACTCAGCACCACGAGCCTGCTCTGCTATTCATTAAGATCATGGCTGATCTGATTATAACCTCAACTCCACATTCCTGCCTACCTTGTTAACCTTTCACCTCCTTGCTTATCAAGAGTCTATCTACCTACACTTCAATAATATTCAAAGACTCTGCTTCCACCGCCTTTTAAGGAAGAGAGTGAGACCGGTTGGCTCACGGTGTGACAAGTGTCTGGGGGGAGTTGAGGAGAGATCCATAGCATCTGGTTCAGGTGACATCTGTCACTTGGTTTCAGACAGTAGTGTGTCTGACCACAGGGTGTCTATTGGTTTACATGGACTGTGTACTTACTGTGAACATTAAAGCATAAGATAGCTTTTGTAGCTAGTGTCATCCTTACAAATCTGTGTATATCAGTAAAGGTTTAGCTGTGGATGAAGGAGTATTGTAATAAAGTTCATCTTTTCTTGTTGAATAAGGGTTTTATTGTTTTGTTAAAAGTTCATCAGCTAATCCTGTGACTCCATTCAGTAGCTACTCTCTACGTATCTTAACAAACAAATAAAAGTTAGGATCTATCAAGCTGGGTTCCACTCTGGGATCAGGCTTGTCCAGGGATAACCTCAGCTGGGGATCACAGCAGTCAATAATCACAAGATAGTCCTGCTGAATCACGCTGAGAGTATAATGTTGGCATAACTTCCAGCTTTGCATCCATGTTGTCGTGTGACAGATCATCTCGTCCTAATGTCTGACGGCATCTTGGGGCTCAGTATCAAGATGTGGCCTCTGCATTAGTCATGCATGAGAGCTGGAGTTTGGATAGATAGTGCTGTCTGGATGTGGCTCCGTCTTCAAACGGTCAAGCTATAACCACTGACAAAGGTTTTTTATCTTGCTAAGCTGCTGTCACACTGGCATGAGCGCATCTATCTTTGCAGTAACATTTCTGCCTCTTGATGGATCACACGGCCACTAACATTCTTGGTCCCATGGTTGAATGGACTGCACTATAGTGGAGTGCTTATCCCATTTCACAGTGGCCAGATGCTCCTTAGGCTACTGCACCTTCCAAGGATGCTCCCATCGTTAGGTTTGAAGGTGACTAATGCTTCCTCTGTCATCATTTTCAGATTGATGAGTTTTCATGAGATGTTAAAGATGGCAATGAAGTCTTATTGTCTCCCCTGCATCAAAGCGTGAAGAGAACTGCAACTCGTCTTCATTTCATTCCTGGAATCGTGTAGCTATGAGGTTGTCGCCGGCACGTCTTCCACAACATGCCTGCGCAATGGCATCTGCATGTGGCTTCTCCGAATCCTTGTCCTGTTGAAATTCATTCCTCTCAATGTCCTCCTCATCCAAGGAGATGTGTCACTTCTCCATGTCTCCCTGCGGCAAGACACCCTCCCTTTGCAGTGCTAGGTTGTGCAGGGCACAGCAAGCAACGATTATCTGGGACACTCTCCTGTGGTGAATATTGGAGGGCCCCACCTGATCAATCCAAACATATGAAATGCATGTTTAAGAGGCCAATAGTTTGCTCTGCCAAGGAACATGCTGCTTTGTATCTCTCTTCAGATGCACTCCATGGACGATGCACGGGCGTCATTACCCATGACTTTAGGGGGAGCTAACCATGGTCCCTCAAAGATCTGTGACACACATGTGCCATGAAGAGCTCTCTAGTAGGCCCCACAGCCCCAGTACAGTCTATTCAATAAGCACCTGACAGCATGGCCTCAGCCCCAGGACAGTTTCTGACTCCTTCTTGGACAATGTTGTAACTCCTGCCCTAGGACAGTCTTTCACTACAGTTTGTTCCTTAACACTCCCCCCCCAATCCCCCTGTCTTCCCTCTTCCCTCCCGTGTTCCATCACCCCTCCCAGTCCTGCCTCCATCTTCCCCCTCCCCACTGGTATTACCTCCCGTGCCCAGCCTTGACACAGCATCTGATAAAAGCACCCCAAATCATGCAGCAATGTTCTTAAAGGTAGGTGAAAGCAATGTCTTCATACCTCAAAGTCACTGATGAGGAAATGAAGCTCACCAGGTGCACACCACTTGTGTCCACATTGAGGAAACAAACCATTTTAATTATCCGCTGGCAGCAACTTAATTTGGAAGGGTAACGTAATTCCATTGAGTTGACCTTTTAATGAGCATTCATGAGATGTAAACGAATGCAAATGCGAGCCCCAACAAAGATCAGCAGGAAACGTGACTTACCTTTCATCCACCAAAGTCGGGGGAACAAAATTCAAAACTAATTTCCTGCCGGTGGGAAACTACCTTTTTCCATCATGCCAAAATTAGTGACCCCACCTGCCATGACTGCATCTGCCAATTATTGTGCAGCGTGTTGTGTTCAACCATGGTTTGCCTGTTAATTCACATTTACCTCATGTTAATTCAGAATGTTAGAGTATAAGATAGATATTGTAAGTTGTTTTGCTTTTCTGCCTTTGTATAATAAAGTTTAGCTCTTTTGTTCAAAACCTGTGGAATCTTGCGTCTTTGTTCTCATAGTAAGTACCCTGAATCTCAAACTTGCGTTATCTGAAACAAAACATCACTGGTCCAAAAGTGGATGGTACCAAAAATGTTGGGGTCCGGTCCAGGATCATAACAGCACCTAAATAATGAGCATTCAATTAAAGTTCTGTAAAATATAAAATTCATCCACTGAGTAGTTCCTTAAGTTTTTGAAACAGCTTCATGGCTGTGCCAAGACTAAATATGTTGTCGTTATTGGGGTCAGTGTTCTGAGAAACTCCCGAACTGCTACTGGGGGAGAATTTTCTCCCCATCGGGGGTGGTTGGGTGGGAGCGGGTGTGAGCGGGTGCGCAGCCAATCACCGCCCACTGATTGCCGCCCACCAATTGGCTGCGTACCGCCATTTTACATGGGTGGGCCAATTAAGGCCCGGCCAGCGTGGAGTGCTCCCTGTGCAGGTGGAGCTAATAGGCTGAGCTGAGGCCTGCACACTTTCGTGCATGCGTGCGAAAGAGCGCAGAGATCTCCCTGAGGCACAGAGCTGCTTCAGGGAGATTAGTTTGATTTTAAAAATTGAAATAAAGGAAAAAAAAATTAAGACATGTCCCCTCATGTGACAGTGTCACATGAGCTGGGACATGTCTATGAATTTTATTAAAAATTTTTGTTAATGTTTAAAAACCTTCATGAAACCTCATCCCGCCCATGGATTAGGTTTCATGATAAATGTGAAGGCGGCCTGGGCTCTTCGCCTGCCCGCCAATCTTAAGGTTGGACGGGCAGCTCAGTTCATTATTTTAATTGGAATTTAAATGGCCTTAATCACCTTTTGACAGTTTGGTGGTCGCACAGCCGACTCCGGTGTGCACTCGCCGAACTGAAGATCTGAAATGACGTGCGGTGACATCGGGATCCATGCCTGACGTCACCGCGCGTCATTTTACGCATCTGCGAGTGGGGCCCGCCCCCGCTCGCCAACCCAAAGATTCTGGCCCTGGTGTCTCTTGCATGCGATTCCTCCATATCTGCACTTGCAGCATATTGCACTGAAGATGAAATTATGCCAGTGGCAATCTGTCATCCTGCTCTGACATTTGACATTTCTGTAGATTTATTGGCATCCTCAGGTCCTTTCTCAGTTGTTATTGTTGGCTCCAGAGTGGTTTATTGTCTTCAGCATGCTGGCGCCTTCATGGTGAAAATTCTTCTTGACTGTAAGTGATTGGTTCAGTGAGGAGCATGCAACCTGCTCCTTTTATTAATGGATGAAACCAGTATCCTATTTTTATATTCTGGCCTATAACAGCAATGCTACAGAAAAAAAAAATTCTGATGACATTACCAGCTGCTACAGTACACCAGTGATGAGGTGCATCTACCTTGGGGACAGGAGCAGGTTTTCTAAAACATACACCAACTCTTCACTTCAATATAAAACAAATTTCTCCCAAACAAGTTTTTTCCCCTAAATTAACTGCTCTGATTAGAATACTTACTTTATTCAGTTGAGTGTAGAAGAAAAGCTGCCATTTTTGTGATGATTGATATATGAACATATGGAATAGAAGCAGAAGTATGCCATTCGGCCCCTCGAGCCTGCTCTGCCATCCAATAAGATCATGGCTGATCTGTTTGTGCTTCGCATTCCACATTCCCATATGTTGTGTGGGCTTCGAAAGAGAGAAGTAGATATAGGGTAAAGTTTGCCCAAATTTTTGCTTCCATTTGCATCAGGGAACTGTACACAACAAATTATATTATTTGAAAGGGAGTTTGTGAAAGTGTACTGGCAGTTGATTAGGTCATTGTCCGAGCCAGTTGTGACTGCCATTGAAAGAAAAGCAAAGGGAGATGAAAAAGAATTAGCAAGGAAGGGAATGAGAAAGCAAATAAATAGAGATTGAGCAAAATAAAATGAAGATCCAAAACAGAAATGGAGCAGCAAGAAAAGAAGCAAATACATCAAAAAATGCCGGGGAAATGTAGCTGATGCACTTGAAAAATGCTCATGGTCCTGCTGACCAATGTAGAGAATATCTTATAGACACTTCAGCAGACAATGTGCAAGAGTGCGAAATCATAACAGAAAATGCTAGGAATACTAAGCAGGTCAGGCAGCATCTATGGAGAGAAACAGAGTTAACATTTCACGTCGATGACCCACTGATGAAGGATAATTGGCCTGAAACATTAACTCTGTTTTTCTTTCTCCACAGATGCTGCCTGACCTGCTGTGTATTTCCGACATTTTCTGTTTTTAATTTCAAATTTCCAGCATCTGCAGCATTTTGCTTTTGTGCAATGCAATATAATGCTTCCTGCGGTTTTAAGAGATGGAATAAGTGAAGCTGCTGGACTTAATAGATGTTTTGAAGGAGACCCAACAGGCAAAAATGTAGTTGTTTTCTGATTAATAAGTGCCAGTCATGAATGCTTGAGGAAATGTCAATGGGAAACAGTAAGCAGTTTTTTAAAAATTACCATTAAAAGATTCCATAAAGAAAGATGTTAGTATTTTAGATAATAGACAAACAAGGTACTGTTTAATGTTAGTCATTTGATGGTACTGTACAGAACTTGAGTATTGTCGAGAAAAGGGACATTCTGTCAAAGATTTTCATCTTGCACTCATCAGGATAAATGCAAGAATGCCAGATTTCAACGGGAACAACAATTTATACTGCATGAGAAAAAGGGGTGCTGATTGGTTGGCAAGTCGGCTCTGATTGGTTAAAGTTGCCATGGCGAATGCACCAGGGAGCTATTGCCCACCATGCTTTTTTTAATTTAAAAAATGCGCAATGTCTAGACATATTCCTTTTGTCTGCAGAGGACAAGTCCCTGCATATGAATGTGCATAGCTTCTAGCAGGTATAAGTGAGCTACACTGCGAGCCCAACTTAAATTGGTTGTTAGTATAATTCTTAGCACACTCAGGATTGTTCAGCAAACGCTGAAACACATCTAATGTAAGACATGAGTTTTGCAAGCACAGGTTAGTGAAGTACGGTCAGTACTCTGCCTACTGCAAACAGCAGAAGGAACGTGGTGTTTGATGCAATCTGCCAGTCATTGGGACATGTGGCCTATGTACCTGATATCGCATTGGCACTTAAATTCATATACCACTGTACTCATTTGTGTGATAGGCATAACGTGCCCAGTCTACCTCAATTATCCTGAAAGGGTAAAGTATCTCAAAAATTTGAACAACAGGTGAAGCTAGCCTTTTCACGCTGCTACTATACAGTGGTGAAATAAGTTGTGTTTTCCACTAACAGGATGCTCCTGTCAAGCCCAAAAGAAGTTTGGCATGTCTATTTTTTCAGCAATACTCAAATGTTTACTTTACAGAAAATGTAGGGGCCTTTAAAAAAATAAGACAACTAATTTATCTGGCTTGATTGAAAAACCTTTTACTGAAAGCATTTACTTTTATATACAAGTGTGCCTGCCTTTTTAATTATTTAAACTGTAACAATAAAGCTCCATTTTCTTTCTTCTATTTTCTGTACATATGCTTCAGTAAGCCACTTCAACTACATCCCTTTTAACTTTGTTATATTTCTGTATACTTTCTGCTCCATGATGTCATATATCATTGCTATGGAAGTCTTCAGCCCAGCATGTCAGATCACATCAGCAAAACCATATACCATTAAAAGTCCTTACTGAGCCTTCAGAAAAAATGTGGTCAAATTCCCCTCTATTTCTCTGCCTCATTCCCAAATAAAACTGAATTATTACCTAATATATATTTATTTTAGACCATTAAATTGTAGAAAACAATTAATTAAACTTCCTCATTTTTTAAATAACTGGATTTTTAGTAACTGAAGAAAAAATTGCCTTTTTTTTAAATGTGAATTGTGTGGTGCAATGTTAGTGAGCAATGTATAACATTGTCCACTACTGTAACAAAGGTGCTTATCTGTTTACTTTAAAGCTATTAGTTGCTAAAATTGCACAGAAAAGCACTTTAAACCAATCTATAAATGCTTTCAATGCAAACATTTCAGAGTGACTTCAATCTCCTTGACATTTGATCTTTTAAAACTTTTAATGGTTCTATTTTTCTGTCCAGAAACGTTTTTCCCTTTTTGCAGTTCTATCTTCCATCTATCTTGGTTTTCCTTCTTTTCTGTGAGATAATCCAATCCCTCAATATTTTTCTCTCCCATTCCTACAATTTGCTTCCAGCGCCAGCAGATCTGCAACAGTGGTCTAAAGAACTTTCCCCAGCTCCTCTCAGGAATGCCTTGGTCTCCACTTACTGGGCCTGATTTTCACTGTAAGTGAAAGTTGTCCCGAGGCTATACCCCTTTACTTTTTGAAAATATGATTTTTCAACTTTCAACTGACTGGAAATTTTGCAGTCTGTTTAAACTGCTTAAAAATGTAAGGCCACATCCCAAGGTGAAGGTGAAAAAGAAACAGATCACCCTCAAGGGAGTATAAAGCGAGAGACAGTTCCTATAATCCAGGCCCCATTGAAACTAAAGAAGAGACATTAAAATTGAAAAGTACTGAATATTGAAACAATGTTGCCACAGTCAGACACACCCAAAACCTATTGGAAATACACATTGGATGAAGTATTTCAAAGCAAGGCTGCCCAGCCACTTGAGAGAGATTGCAAGTGGCACAGATGATGTCAAGAAATTCTTCAGCAGAGGAAACAAGTTGACACTGCTCTCTCTTCCTCTCTCTTTTAAATAAGTGTGTTGCCTGGTTCAAGAAGCCAACTCTACCAGAAACCTACCAATGAAACGAGATCTCGTAATAATTGCAATGCCTTCTACATCTGACCGCAACCAAGAAACCAGCTAACCTAAATCAATCTCAGCATTTAAAATCTACGCTTCAAGGACAATCAAAGGACACTTAACCATAAATTATTTTACCTTTTTGTATTGGACTCTAACTTCTCTTATTTCTGATACCTGTGTGCATGGGCCTGAATGACTGCATGAGGACCAAATGCTTGATGCCGCACTTTTATTATTTTTCTCGTGTTTTTCCCTAACTGCAAATTTTGACATCATTTGCGTCCAACAGCATTCATTTGCACTCATTTGCCATCAAAAGCACTCAAAAGCAATCATTCAGCTACCATTTAACATTGCAAGTACTGTACCCGACATCAATGTCATCAATTTCCCCAAACTGTAGCACTCAAACATTTGTGATTAGCAACATCACTTAAGCATTCAGACACCATAATCAATCAGTTTATTTTCCATATTTCTGAATTTCTGTAGCTTCAAACATCCTAAAGCTAAGCAAACTTTAGAAAAAGCACATTTTAACATAAGTTTCAATGAGCTAGTTTTGTGTTTTTCTTTGTAACTTATGGAGCAAGCCAACCCTGCCAGCGCCACCTCCCCCCAACCACAAAGACTGCAACAGATTTCTTCCCCACTACCATGACCCTGTGAGAAATTTTCTCCCACTCTCCTTCTCCCCCTCTTTCCCCCTCCCTGTCTCTACCCCCTCTCGCTCTCTCCTCCCCCTCTCTCTTGCCCCTCTCTCTCCCCACTATCCCCTCTCTTTTCCAACTCCCTCTTCCCTCAGTTTGCAGGGCTGGCCAGAACTGGAAATGATGGTGAAGCCAGCTCTGACACAGTTTTGAGCTGGCATGGGAGGCAGTGATGGCACCAGAAATGAGGTAAGCATTTCGGAGGAGCAGGTTATTTGATGGAGAGAGTTGGGGGTGGCCTGGGTCTGCGGCGGGGGTTGGGAGGAAGTTTGGGGCTGTGGGGGGTGGCATGGATCAGCGAGGTGGGGGAGCGGGGACCTGGATTTCTGGGGGACAGCGAAGTCGAGGCCTGGATTTAGGAGGGGCCTGGAGTTCAGCGGTGACAGCAGAGCCCAAGGCCTGGAGACCGGGGGGGAGAAAGGGGTTAGGGGGTTGGAGGGAGGGGGAGGGTGTGGGGTGAGAGTTTGGAGGGAGCAAGGCAAGTGTTTGGAGGGAGGGGGTAAGAGTTCGGAGACTGGAGGGAGAGGGGTTGGAAGAGTTTGGGGAAAGGAGGAGGGGGCGGTCGAAGTATTTGGAGACTGGGAGGGGATGAGGGGGTGGGCAGAGGGTTTGGAGACTGGAGGGAGAGGTGGGAGGATGAGCTTAGACCCTGGAACTCATAGGAGGGGTGCTGGGTGCGGCAGGGGGGTGTTAAGCCACAGAGGTTTGGGAGAATAGGTGGAAGGTATAGACTCTGATACTATAATGAATTAAGAACTGATGTGGATCTGGTGGATGCTCTCAAGCATGTATTGTATAGTGGAAAGAATTTTTGGTCGAAATGAGAAAACTGAATAAATTCAGATATCATTTAAGTAATTAATTTTCTTCTATTTTTCAATGCAGGTTGCTGAGCGATTTGGATAGCTTTGAGTGCACTCAATGCCTTCAAGCATCTTTTGCCATTTCATGTCAAAGATGACAAAACGCTGATAATCTGCAGTCAAAACTCATTCCAAATTAGAACATTTGATGTCAAATGATCACTGATAGTTTTTGAGTGCACTGAATGTAAAAATGTCAAAATTTTCAGGCAGGGATATAGTGGTCAACTTTGACTCAAGAAAATCTTGTTTGATTAGTTTCTTATTGCTCACAGCTTAAATAGTTAAATACAGTCCAATTTGGAAAAGGCATATCCCTAAGAAAACGAAACTTAAACCTTTGTTATGACTAACCGAGGAGGTTGAGTAGATGGGATCCAGTTTAATCCTTCTCACCTGCTCGTAACAGTGTTTTGAGCGAGTTAAAATTGGTCCCTAGTGTTCTCTCACAACAGCACAGCTGAGACTAACATTGACAACATTGTAACAGGCTGCTGTAGGAATAACAATTTGAACTTGTTCACCTCCCCCCAACCCCGATCCCCACTGTCATCCCCCCCCCCAGCTCTGCCAGCAATGCCTGGATGCTCTGGTGTGCTGCAGCTCCATGCTGTCCCTCTTTATATTTCCTGATTTCCTCATTGGAATGAATCTGGTTTACATAAGTGCCCATAGAATTTATTAAACGTTGTGCACTTCTCTCTTGATCTTTATTCCAGTTTCTAACACTTCTTGCATCTTATTTGTTCATAAGTTTTCAAACCAATCATCAGCCTCACCTAGTCTCACTGATCGAAATACCTGGGTGTCACATGGAACTCAGCATAATCTGCCTCATCTGAATTTGCATTTTTAAAAATTTATTCTTTCACAGGATGTGGGCATTGCTGGCTAGGCCAGCATTTATTGCCCATCACTAAATGCCGTTGAGAAAGTGGAGGTGAGCTACCTTCATGAATTGCTGCAGTCCACGTGGTGTAGGTACACCCAGAGTGCTATTAGGAAAAGAGTTCCAGGATTTTGATCCAGCAACAGTGAAAGAATAGTGAAATATTTCCAGGGAAACATGTAGGTGGTGGTGTTCCCATGCATCTGCTGCCCTTGTCCTTCGAGGTGGTAGAGGTCACAGGTTTGGAAGGTGCTGTCGAAGGAGCCTTGGTGAGTTGCTACAGTGCATCTTGTTGATGGTGCACACCGATGACACTGTGTGTTGGTGGTGGGAGGGGGCTGAATTTTTAAGGTGATGGATGGGGTGCCAATCAAGCGGGCTGCTTTTTCCTGGATTATGTCGAGCTTCTTGAGTGTTGTTAAAGTTGCACTCATCCAGGCAAGCGTAGAGTGTTTTGTCACACTCCTGACTTGTGCCCTGTAGATGGTGGCTAGGCTTTGGAAACTCTCCACAGAATTCCTGGCCTATGATCTGCTTTTGTAGCCACAGTATTTATATGGCTGGTCCAGTTCAGCTTCTGGTCAATGATAAGCCCCATGATGTTGATAGTGGGGGATTCAGTGATGGTAATGCCTTTGAATGTCAAGGGGACATGGTTGGATTTTCTCTTGCTGGAGATGGTCATTGCCTTACACTTGTGTAGCGCGAATGTTATTTGCCACTTATCAACCCAAGCCGAATATTGCCTAGGTCCTGCTGCATATGGATATGGACTGCTTCAGAATCTGAGGGGTCATGAATGATGCTGAACATTGTGCAATCACCAATGAACATCCCCACTTCTGACCTTATAATGGAGGGAATGTCATTGATAAAGCATCTGAAGATGGTTGGGCCTAGGACACCATCCTGAGGAATTCCTGCAGCAATGTCCTGCAACTGAGGTGATTGACCGCCAACAACCACATCCATCTTCCATTGTGCTAGGTATGACTCCAACCAGTGGAGAGTTTTCCCCCAGTTCCCATTGACTTCAGTTTTGCTAGGGCTCCTTGACGCCACACTTGATCAAATGCAGCCTTGATTTCAATGGCAGTCACTCTCACTTCACTTCTTGAGTTCAGCTCTTATGTCCATATTTGGACCAAGGCTGCAATGAGGTCAGTTGCTGAGTGGGCCTGGAAGAACCCAGACTGACACTGTCAACGACACCTTCAATCACTTTGGTGATGATCGAAAGTAGGCTGATGGGGCTGGAGAAAGAACACAAGGCTTGAGATTATATGGCGCTTTCCAATTGTCCTTTCACAGGGACAACAAAGAAAATTATATTCTCCAAAATAATTCCAGGTTTGTTTCATTTGTGCCTCTTTTCTCATTTATTTTCCCTGTTCCTTTAGAAATTAACTAACATTATTGCTTACCCTAATTCAAAAATGAAGAAGTGAAAACTACAGATGAGGATTATTTTTTGTATTGTGTGCAAGGAAAGGTGAAAATAAACCTTGAACCAAAAAAAAAATTGGTAGCACATTAGTTAAGGAAAAAATCCATTTTTTAAAATGTGTTTCAATGTTTCAACAGCAAGTAGTTGCTTCCTCCTCTCGTTCTAGATGTAGGGTTCAATTTTTGGGATTCCCAGAGTCAGGAATGGAGGTGGCATGTAAGTTATAGGATGCTTGTTGGCGAAGTTCACCAAGGCGGAGGGAGGGGGGAGGAGAATGGGAACCAGTTTACCTCCTATTGAGGCTATTTAAAACTGATTAAAAATGTCATGAAAGTATAATAATTTTTACAATGTTTTTCTGGTTTATTGTAAAGTAGGTTTATGAGGGGTAAATAGTTAGGTCTGTCTGTGTGTGATTTACTTATATTAGGAGTCAAATAGACTGCAGGCTTTGACTCATCAAAAGAAGCTAAAGTAATGGGTAAACATGGATGCTGGCTTAGCATGTAAGGTGTGAAGGGAATTTACATTTTTAGATAGATGAAGGTGGATTTGGATTTCAAAGGGATCTCAGACTGTTTACAAATTGCCAGTCAAGCAATACTAAGGAATGTGTTTATTTTTCCCAAGGACTACTGACAATATATAGAGATACAGTTTCAATAGAATTTACATATTAACGAAGAGAAAGATGTTTATAGAGGAGAATGAGGCTGTGTCAGGAGAAGGCATTGTGAGATCTAACAGATGTGTGTGAAGTAGCCTCAGAAACTGATGCCGGAGAAAGCCATTTTGAATTCCACTGTCCAGGATAGTGTGTTAATTTTCTGGATCCGTTTAAAATCTAAAGATCTTATTTTGGACTATTGCCTTAAAGGGGGTGTAATTGGGAGTCAGGTTAATTAGGTATTTTAGGTTATTATAGTAGTAATTTGTAGTTCTACGTATGTGCTTGAAATCTTTTCTTTTGTTAACTAATATTTAATTTAGGTTTTTTTTAAAATCTCCAACTCTTAGTGGACTTATTACTTCTGAATTCAGTGCATGCCATCTCGAAATAAATGTAAATTGCAAAACCATTGTGATAGCGCGATCAAGTTTCCCTCATGCGTTTGATCTGCCTGGCACTCATCATCTGCTGCATCATAACAAAAGCTCATTAAGAGCTTGTCAAGCCTGGAACTTCGAATTTTTAAAAGGACACATGGGTTACCTGTGCTTTTGGAAACAGGTCTGCTGAAAGGACACGGATACAAGTAGGGACTCAGTAAAGGCTGCCCCAGAGCATCACACCAATTTCATAAGAGGGTCAGGTGGCAAAGGTGCCAAACACAATTGGGTGGCCACCTGCCCAGAAGGAATGCTCCAGCTTGCAAAGCAGGCATCATGGCCAGTTTTTGAGCCCAGTGGTAACAAGGGGAAATGCCCTCTGCAGGAAGGATAGAGCCCCAAGCAGCAGGAGAGCATGGGAGAGCAAAGAACTGCAGAAGACAATGGAGGCCATACCCTCAAGGCAGGATCTACTGCCAACGATGAGGCTAGATTGCAGCCTTCCAGGCAGATGGTCGCAATCATCTGTGACCTTGTCACATGCCTACAAAGTCACCATTAACTTGAAATTCTTCACTTCTGACTCCTTCCAAGGATCAGCTGCAGAATTTGGTGGCTTCTTGCAAGTGGCTACATACCACTGCACATTGCTGGTCACTTGATGCCCTCTTTGCCAGGTGTTATGGCACAGTAAATGGTAAATGCTGAGCTGCTCAAATCCCAGAGGGAAACTTGAAACAGCTGCCACAACTGTTTTGCAATTTGTATTTTATTTCGAGATGCATGCCTAGAATTCAGTAGTAATAAGTCCACCGTGATTAAAGGATTTTTACAAAGCTAAACTGAACATTTATTAAAAGAAGAAAAGCACATACATAGGTCTACAAATTACTACTATAATAACGCCTAACTCACCTAAGTAATCTGGCTCCCAGCTATACCTCCATTAAGACAACAGTAAAGCAAAATAGATTTCAACAGACCCAGGAATAGCAAACAATACCCTGGAAAGTGATGTTCAAAGTGAACTTTCTTAGCTTGAGTTCCTGTAGACAGCAACTTGATGCAGAGATGCTGGAGGCTTTTCACACTAGTGTTAGATCTTACAAGGCCTTCCCCCTTACACATAACCTCATCTCCTTTACATATGTTGCTCCCTTTTAATGCAAATTCCATTATTCCAATATGTCTTTGCAACTTTACTTTTCTCATGACATAAATCTTTCATGGTACTCATATTATCAGTAAACTTTAGGAAAAATAAACACACTGTTTGACTTAGCTTCTTTTAACTTGGTGTAATATGCTACCATCTCTTTGAAATTCAAACAACTCTAATTTATCTAAAAATGCAAATTTTCCTCACATCTCACATTCTAAAACTTCAGCCATGTTTACATATTTAGCAATTCAAACCTAGCTTCCTTTCTGATAGCTCAAAAGCTCCAGACCACCTGCCTCCAATTCAACTAAATCCACAGACACACACACACATGTCCACACAGAGAAACTAATCCAAATCCCACTATTAACCAACCTTTAAAATAAATCATGAAAACTATTATATTTTCATGACAATAAAGCTGGAAAGTGCATTCATTTTGTAACAGACTCGGCGTAGCAGTGTCAGAGGGTAGTGGGTTTCATCTCCATCCCTGGATTTCCCCCAAGTGCAAGGCATCATCAATTGCACCTATGTGCAATCATGACACCTTGGCCAGAATCTTCGGCTCGGCGACCGGGGGCAGGGTCTGCTTGCCGACACGTAAAATGATGTGTGGTGACGTCAGGCGTTTGTCCCGACGTCACCGCATGTCAATCCGATTTTCAGTTCGGCTGGCGCGCACCCGGAGTCGGCTGCGCACCCACCAAACTGTCAAAGGCTTATTAAGGCCATTTGAAAACTAATTAAACCACTTAACATAGCTGCCCATCCAACCTTAAGGTTGGCGGGCAGGCGAACAGCCCAGGCAACCTTCGCATTTTTCATCCACAGGTGGGGTGAAGTTTCATGAATGACTTATAAGTGAAATAACGATTTTCATTAAAATTCATAGACATGTCCCAGCTCATATGACACTGTCACATGAGGGGGCATGTCCTAAATTTGTTTTTTCTTCATTTAAAATTTTTGAAATTCAAACTGATCTCACTGAGGCATCTCTGTGTCTCAGGGAGATTTCTGCACTCTTTCGCATGCATGCATGCAAAAGAGCACAAGCCCCGATTCAGCCTACTCTCCCCACCCGCACAGGGAGCACTCAGCGCTTCCGGGAGTGCATCACGCTGGGCAGGCCTTAGTTGGCCTTCCCACGCAAAATGGTGGCGCGCAGCCAATCGCAGGCAGTGATGGTCTGCAAGCCTGCCCACACCTGCTCCCGCCCAATCCTCCTAACAGGGAGAAAATTCTTCCCCTTGTGACTGCTCAATCAGAGTCAGTAAAAGGAGGGAACTCTTAAATGGTCTGCAACCACACCAAGAGCATCCTCCATTCGTGCGTTCATTCTCGTGGCAGCTGCCATGACTCCTTCATCCTCTGGCAGTTCATGTTGCCTCAAATATTCTTATCAACCCTCTAAGTGTGTGGATAGATCCTAGGTGATAAGGGATAATCCTTAAAGGCACAATTAAATACTCTATACAGGAGCTCAGGTAGAGGCACAGAGACGATATAACCTGTGCCACCTGCTCAGTTGGAAAACTACTGGGCAGACCATCGGGCATCTGAGGACACAGTTCTGTTGCTGAAACGGGCAGGTGGAGTCCTCCAATGTCCTCCTGCAAGAGTCTCACTCATTGTGGTGGTTTACTGTGCTCTGGATAACGTGGCTCTCCACAGAGGTGTGAACCTTGGGGATTGAAAGTCCGCGGGAGACAGTTCATACAGGGAAGAACAGGGACAAGGGGAGGAATTGAAGGTGGGGGGAGGTGATGCCCCTGCTGCATGACAACGTGGCCTCCTCCTGTCACCCTCTGGCAAGGTGACCTCCCTCCTCTTCCGCGCAGCATGAAGCATTAGATCCAGGTCAGCATCGATGAAGTGAGGGGCAGATATGCTCTGGGTGTGAGGCCTCCAGCTCTCCAGTGACATCCCACTTCCCTCTAGCGTTGTGGAAGACTTTGGAACAATCAGCAGATTTCTCCCTTAGGACAAGCAGCAACCTTAGTGATTGCTGCCAAGGGATGTCTTAATGAATTCCACATTTCATCTGATCCATCTCCATCCCCTCCCCTACTGCCTCCAAGTGGACAGAAAACCTATCTCCATACCAATTAAGGGCTTACCAAGCAAAAACTGTGACTTTAATCAGTTTCTCTCTGGATAACAATTCTGGCTCCTGTTTCCTGGCTCTGTGGCAAGCATTCCACCCATAAAGCTTATGGTGGGACATGGGGCAACATCCATCGCGTCAGAAAATAGTAATATGCTCCTTCGGGGTCAGAGTGCTTGGAAAAATTTATTAATTTTGCTTCCAATCTCCACCCCTCCATCATTTTCATGTGGTCCATCTCTGACACTTCCCTTCCCTTCCTTGACCTCTCTATCTCAATCTCTGGTGATAGACTGTCCACCAATATCCATTACAAACTCACCGACTCCCACAGCTACCTCAACTACAGCTCCTCACACCCCGCTTCCTGTAAGGACTCCATCCCATTCTCTCAGTTCCTTCGCCTCCGTCGCATCTGTTCCGATGATGCTACCTTCAAAAACAGTTCCTCTGACATGTCCTCCTTCTTCCTTAACCGAGGTTTTCCACCCACGGTTGTTGACAGGGCCCTCAACCGTGTCCAGCCCATCTCCCGCGCATCCGCCCTCACGCCTTCTCCTCCCTCCCAGAAACATGATAGGGTCCCCCTTGTCCTCACTTATCACCCCACCAGCCTCCGCATTCAAAGGATCATCCTCCACCATTTCCGCCAACTCCAGCATGATGCCACCACCAAACACATCTTCCCTTCACCCCCGTTATCGGCATTCCGTAGGGATCGCTCCCTCCGGGACACCCTGGTCCACTCCTCCATCACCCCCTACTCCTCAACCCCCTCCTATGGCACCACCCCATGCCCATGCAAAAGATGTAACACCTGCCCCTTCACTTCCTCTCTCCTCACCGTCCAAGGGCCCAAACACTCCTTTCCAGTGAAGCAGCATTTCACTTGCATTTCCCCCAACTTAGTCTACTGCATTCGTTGCTCCCAATGTGGTCTCCTCTACATTGGAGAGACCAAACATAAACTGGGCGACCGCTTTGCAGAACACCTGTGGTCTGTCCGCAAGAATGAGCCAAACCTCCCTGTCGCTTGCCATTTTAACACTCCACCCTGCTCTCTTGCCCACATGTCTGTCCTTGGCTTGCTGCATTGTTCCAGTGAAGCCCAAAGCAAACTGGAGGAACAACACCTCATCTTCCGACTAGGCGCTTTACAGCCTTCTGGACTGAATATTGAATTCAACAACTTTAGGTCTTGAGCTCCCTCCTCCATCCCCACCCCCTTTCTGTTTCCCCCTTCCTTTTGTTTTTTCTTCCAATAAATTATATAGATTTTTCTTTTCCCACCTATTTCCATTATTTTTAAATATTTTTAAATCTTTTATGCTCTCCCCACCCCCACTAGAGCTATACCTTGAGTGCCCTACCATCCAATCTTAATTAGCACATTCGTTTAGATAATATCACCAACTTTAACACCTATGTGTTCTTTTGTTCTGTTACTTGTGACATCTTTTGATGATCTGCTTCTATCACTGCTTGTTTGTCCCTACAACCACACCAACCCCCTCCACTTCTCTCTCTCTCTCTCTATCTCTCTCCCCCTCACACACCTTAAACCAGCTTATATTTCAACTCTTTCTTGGACTCAAATTCAAGTTCTGTCGAAGGGTCATGAGGACTCGAAACGTCAACTCTTTTCTTCTCCGCCGATGCTGCCAGACCTGCTGAGTTTTTCCAGGTAATTCTGTTTTTGCTCTAGCTAAAGTTGTGTGGAGTGGCTTGAAGACTGTAAACTGAAAAGGGGAAGGGCGCTAAAATAACAGGAGCACAAGGCAAGTATTTACTGGTATGGTCTCACAGGTTAAAAATCTTAATGATTGTCTTATTATAATTGCATCATACATGTGATTGAAAATGGCCCATATATAAACGGCAAATATATATCCAAATGTTTATAGCCAGATTATATTTTGTGAATATCCTCTTTTATACTACATCAAAGGATTTTTATTTTTCCTTTATTTACAATATCATATTTTACTTTGTTTATCTTTGCATTACTTTATTTGATTTTTCTTTCATTCACTCTCCTGTTGATATTGGCTTTAGCTTTCAATTGATTTATCTTTCAAACATCTATCATTTTCTCTTATCTTATTACTGCAGTGCCTACTGGAACTTTTCTTAATTCTTCATTTATTTAAAGAGCTTATACCCTGCTTATTGGATTAGCTATTCAACTGTCAGTCAATTATAATGTTGTTATTGTTCAGCTTCACTTTCACTTCTTCATTATTTTCAGATATAGCTTGTTTTTTAAACCAGTTTTGTTTCCATACCTTGACTGACAGTGTTCCTTTTCACAATTTGAAAAAAGAAATCTAACTGTTCAGGAAAGTGTTGTGCTTTTCAAGCAGCCGTACACTTTTTGTGGAAGGAACGATAATTGCAATGAAGAATTGGCAACTTAATACAGGAAGTCAGCATGGCAAAGAAATCAATGTTCTTGCAATTTTACAGTCTGTGTATGATGTATGAAGCATTTTATTCATCATCCTTAACAGCATCAGAGTTCCTGGTGGACCAGCAGGTCTGATTTATAAAGAAGGCTTTGAGGATTGTAAGACTTCATCATTGTGAGTGAATGCACATTCCTCTTGTCTATGGATACAACCAACTCACTAAACCCAATAATGATTTGTTCCTGCTGTTTTTTTTTTGATGCTGGATGTAGTGGACAAATCTCTTTATTCATGTAACAAATAAATGGTGGGAATATACTTCCTCAGAAATTGCTGGATGTTGATGAACCAAATAAGGGTTAACACAGTGGCAAATGTATTAAATGTTTTAAATTAATCTTTAAAGTTCTAGAGACCTGGATATACCTAGCATCTACCCACCCTGATCATTCTTCTATGTTCACAGATCCAGTGAGACATCACACACATAATACTCTATCGACACATATAACAACACTAATGATTCTGTTCTGACTTGATTTCACATTTTAATGGTTCCTGGAAGCAGGAATGCATCAGTGACCTGTCCTGAGGCAGCAACCTGTTATTCTCCTGGGCTCTGTCTCCAAAGGGTCAGGAAGACTCAGCCCATATTAGAACAAAGAACCAAAAGCTTGGTCAAAGAGATAGATTTAAAGGAGCATTTTAGAAGGATGAGGTAGAGATAGAGAGACAGAGCCATTGAGGGAGGGATTTACAGAACTGAGGACTGTTGACTTTCAACGTATAGGACTGAAGGTGATCAGAGAGATGGGAGGGGGCAAGGCCATGGAGGGATTTGAAAGCAAGAAGAATGATCAAATTGAGTCATTTTCAGATCCAGGGCAAAAATAGGTCAGGGTGCAAAGGGGCAAAAGGCAAAAAAGAGACTGGTGCAAGATAGGATTCGGGCAGCAGAGTTTTGGAAGATCCTAACTTTATGGAAGGTGGAAGTTGGAAGGCTTACAGGAGTGCATTAAGATAGTTAAGTCTCAAGGCATGGATGAGGTTTTCAGCAGGTGAGTCAAGGCAGTTGGGCAATAGAAGTGAAAGTACACAGTCTTGGTGACAGAAGGGATATGTGGTGAAAAGCTAATTCAAGGTCAAATGTAGCGTCAAGATTACAAACAGCCTGTTTCAGCCTCAGACAATTGCCAAGGAGAATGGTTAAGGAATGGAGTTTGCGAAGGATAAGAAAGACAATGGCCTTGACCTTCTCAATATTTAGTTGGAAGCAATTTCTGCTCATTCAATCGTGGATGTCAGACAAGCAGAGTGACAAATCAGAGACAGTTGTTGGGGGGGGCGGGGTTAGTGGTAAAGAAAGAGGTCAAGGGGCAGAATGTAGATCAGAAATTGGAGGGGGTCAAGGATAGATCCTTCACGGACTCCAAGGGTAATGGTGCAGGAGTGGGAAGAGGGAACCTAACCTGGGAATGGGACAGTTGCAGATTGGACACCAATTTATATCCTATCTGAATTTACGTTCCATTGGGCGGGTTTGATTAAAATCAGATCTGTTATCCAGATAGCTACCCTAGGTCAATACATTTTGCAGTCTTGTTTGTGCCACGAGCCATCTATTATGAACAAAATGTATTTAATTTCAAACACAAGCTTTTTAAGCTATTTACTTCTCAACTTTTGCACAACAAATCAGGTACATTTTTCAGCTGATCATAATGCAGCTTTAACCTATTTTTGTATAGTAATAAGTGATTAATTTAAGTCTCTGAGGTACAGGTTAATATCTGTGCATATTACTTAAATGTATTAGAGTAATTAATTTGTGTAGCTGTAATGAATCACATATTGATGCATCATTGACCTATATAATTATTTCTAGTGTTACAGCCCCAAAAACCTAATCCATTATGCTCATTATTGAATATAATATAGTTGAAATACAAACAAATGTAATTAGACCATAAGACCATAAGACCATAAGACATAGGAACAGAAATTAGGCCATTCGGCCCATCGAGTCTGCTCCGCCATTCAATCATGGCTGATAAGTTTCTCAACCCCATTCTCCAGCCTTCTCCCCATAACCTTTGATCCCCTTACCAATCAAGAACCTATCTATCTTGGTCTTAAATACACTCAATGACCTGGCCTCCACAGCCTTCTGTGGCAATGAATTCCATAGATTCACCACTCTCTGGCTAAAGAAGTTTCTCCTCATCTCTGTTCTAAAAGGTCTTCCTTTACTCTGAGGCTGTGCCCTCGGGTCCTAGTCTCTCCTACTAATGGAAACATTTCCCCACGTCCACTCTATCCAGGCTTTTCAGTATTCTGTAAGTTTCAATCAGATCCCCCCCTCATCCTTCTAAACTCCATTGACCCAGAGTCCTCAAACGTTCCTCATATAATAAGCCTTTCATTCCTGGGATCATTCTCGTGAACCTCCTCTGGACCCTCTCCAGGGCCAGCACATCCTTCCTGAGATACGGGGCCCAAAATTGCTCACAATATTCCAAATGTGGTCTGACCAGAGCCTTATAAAGCCTCAGCAGCACATCCCTGCTTTTATATTCTAGTCCTCTCGAAATAAATGCCAACATTTCATTTGCCTTCCTAACTACCGACTCAACCTGCAAGTTAATTACTGCATATGAAACTATTTTTACATAGTCAGGATATTGGTGCCCCTCCAGTTTAGATGCAACCCGTCCTTCTTATACAGGAACCCACCTGCCCCGGAAGAGATCCCACTGATCCAGATATCAGAAACCCTCCCTCCTACACCATCTGTTCAGCCATGTGTTCAGCTGCACTATCTTCCTATTTTAGTAAGACTAATGCGGAACAAGACAAATCGTCAGCAACTTATGGCTCAATTCTTTGAGTATCGTTTCCTTGCCCTAAGTTGCTGGATAATTTACACATTAATAACAGCAACATCAGTAAACTTGCCGGTAGTGCACAAAAATATAATCCTGTCACTTGTATTCAGATTTGCCCAGCATGATCATTAAAGGATAGTTACTAAAAGTCACTTAGTGCGTGGACTAGTTTCTGCGATAAAAGAAACTGATGTTACTGTAACAGTGACTATACTTCGAAAGTACTTCATTGGCTGAAAAGCACTTTGGGACACCTGAAGTCATTGAAAGATGCTGAATAAATCCAAAGGAAGAATTCTACCCCCCATGGTTGAGGGGGAGCACAGGAGTGGGTATGTGCAAGCGCGCCTCCGATCGGGGGCGGGCTGCCATTTTACGCAGGCTGGCCAATTAAGGCCCACCCAGCGTGATGTCCACCAGGAAGCGCTATGCACTCCCTGTGCGGTCGGGGGGGATTCCTTAAGTCAGGACTGCACTTTTTCACGTATGCGCACAAAAGAGCGTACTCATCTCCCTGAGGCTAAGTGCTGCCTCAGAAAGATCAACACCAAATTCAAAAATAGTCAATGCACAAAGATAAAATTTCCCTGACACTTTCACATAAGTTGGGACCTGTCCATCGCTTTTATTCAAACTTTTATTAAATTTTTAAAAACCTATGTGAAACATCATCCCGTCCATGGATGAGGTTTCATGCTTTTTCTGAAGCCTTAAGGTTGGATGGACAGGTCCATTAACTAGCTGAATTAGTTTTTAAATGGCCTCAATTGACTGTCGACAGGTTGGCGGGCGCAGAGCTGATTCGGTTGCATCCCCACCAACGTGAAAATTGAAATGACGCGTGGTGACGTCAGGAGTTCCGCCCAACGTCATCTCGCGTCGGCAAGCGGGACCTGACCCCAGTTCACTAACCTTAATATCCTGGCCCAAGTCTTTCTTTTTACTGGAGTTTGACTTCCTTTTGAGTAATAGTTAAACAAAAATGTTAGGTGCCAAAACTTAAGCTTCCAAGACTTGTGCTGTCACTTTGTTTGACAGTTGTGTATATAACCAGGATGCAATGTTCCATGATGGCAGTGAAAATGATAGGTCAGCGGGGGGAACAAAATACTTATGTTCTATTGAATGTTTTGAGTTAAATTTATGTGAAAATAGAGAGGTGTACAATTATCAGATATGGTCAGAGCTGAATTTAACAATAAGTGATAATTGGTGGATTATGAATATAAATGAAGCAGTGAAGATTTTATCAGGTCAAATGATTGTTTGATGGTAAATCAGATTAGAAATTATCATTGTTTTCAGAGGGAAGAAATTGCAATATAATGTTTATACAACATTGTTCATCTGCTGCTGAAACCCTCATTGATGCCTTTGTTCACTTTAACCTTGACTATTCCAACACACTCCTGGGTGTTCTCCCATATTATATGCTTCGTAAACTTGAGGTCATCTAAAACTCTGCTGCCCTTGTTGTAACATGCACCAAGTCCTGTTTACCTACCACCCCTGTGCTCACTGACCTACATTGGCTACTGGTCAATGTCTTGACTTTAAGATTCTTATTCTTATTTTCAAGTCCATCATGGCCTCTTCCCTTCTTATCTTCATAATCTACTCCAGCCCCGCAATCCTCCTAGATATCTGCGCTCCTTTAATATTGGCCTCTTGAGCATCCTCAATTTTAATCGCTTCCCCATTGATGGCCATGTCATCAGTGGCCTTGGTCTTAGCTCATGAATACCCTTTAACACCCCTCCGCCCAGGGAAATTGTAACCAAAGATTGGCAGGCAAAACCGTAACTGAACAACGGGCTGCCTTCAAAGAGGAGAGAGTTCAGATACAGTCAAGGTACATTCCCACAAGGGGTGCACAGATGCCCGAACAGGAGGGATTCCCCCCACCACCCAACTCCAACCTCATGACCCACTGCTCCTGGACAGTGTAAAATTCCAGCCAATGCTCTAGCTGAGGCCTAACAAGAGATATATAAAGGTTTACCATCACTTCCCCTTTTTTGCACTTTTTGCCTCCATTTATAAGTCTAAGCATCCGATATGCTTTTTTTTGCGGCTTTATCAACTTATTTTGCCTCACAAAGATTTGGGTGAGTAAACCCACAGGTTTCCATGTTCCTGCAGGTCCCTTAAAATTGTAGTATTTAGTTTATACTGACTCTCCTCATTAGCCCTTCCAAAATGCATTGCTTCACACTTCTCTTTATTAAATTTCACCTGCCATGTGTCTGCCCATTTGACCAATTTGTCTACATATTCCTGGTGTCTGCTACAACCTTCCTCACTGTTTAATGCTTACATTTTCAAGTTCTGGGTAAATCGCAAACCTTTACCTTTGTCCTCTATACTCAATTCCATATCATTATTACATATATCTAAAAGAACATTGGCCCCAGTATGGCCTCCTAGGCAATTCTACTGTATAGTTCTCTCTAGTATGTGAAGCAACCATTCATTACTATTCGCTGCTTTCTATCTCAGTCAACTGTGTATCCATGTTGCCAGTGCCACTTTAATCCCATGAGCTTCAACTTTTCTAACAAGCTTATTATCTGCCACGTTTTAGATTACAAAACACCCCATACATCTTAAGGATGTGGCAATTCATTGTACTTATTTATTACATCAGCAATGTTCTCATTTTTCTAAGTGCAGTGAACACACGTGTTTTTATTACACAGTATAATTAATTACTTATTTAGGTTCAATTATATTTACTTGTGATTTTGTAAAGGGTGTCCAAGTGAAATGAAGCCCTCTAATTTAATTTTCTTCTCCAATTGGATACAACTGGATCTACTGGTTCAGTCATCAGACTGGTTCAGGTATCATCAGTATGGCTTGCCCCACCAGCACCAAAACGTGGACTACAGCCACACTGTTACTACCTGACCCTGTTGGTTAATGAATCATTTCATATTTTGCAATATTCGATTGCAATTTCTTGCCCAAGAACCTCAGGGCAATAAGTATGCATAGCTGTCCAGGTGGCAAATTGTAATGCAGAGCATCCACACCGATTTCCAGCCAGATGCAGTCTTATCTTTGGCAGAAGTGGAAATCCAGTGGAGGCAAAACAGTCTTTTCTCTGGGGTTTCTGCCAATCTTCTACCAAAGTTATAGTAGGAGATCAGGAAAATGCTCAAGGAAATTCCAGACGTAAACATTTTGAGAGCAGAGGCAGGAATATCTGCTTCTCCTAACAGGATTTCATACCATTTCACCCAAAACAGACCTGAGGCCAGAGTTATATTACCATTTATTTGTCACTGTGTAGCAAATGTACAAAGATTGTAATGATGAGCATCAGTGGCGTCTCACCATTCATCCCATATGTTTATTGGATCTGAGCAGCGTGACAGTGCAGCTGCAGCACAGGAGAGTCAGCACCAAGAGCTGAACTATATAAATTTCAGTAGACTAAGTGAACAATGTCGGAATCAGGAAATGTGCCAGCACTGAATGTCTGACAAGTACAATGTTTCCTCAGAGACAACAAAAGCTGTCATACCTTCAGAAATATCTATCAGCACACCTTATTTTGTTATTGCCTGTTCTCTACATGACCCCTTCAAATTGCTCATTTAAACCTAATCCTATTAAGTGCTAAATATGATATGTTCAATGTGACAAAAACAAAAAATGCTGGAAAAACTCAGCAGGTCTGACAGCATCTGTGGAGAGAAAGACAGAGTTAATGTTTTGAGTCCGTATGACTCTTCCCCAGATTTAAAGAGAAGCAAAAATATGGTGAAAGATATACTGTTTAAGGGGGAGTGGGACAGGTGAAGATGGGTGGAAGGCCAGTGATAGGTGGAGGCAGAGGAGAAATTGCAAAAAATGTCATAAACAAAAGGTTAAAGGGGTGTTAATGGTGGTGGCGCTGGCTAAAGGAGGTGTTAATGGTGACATTAGGTGTAGAAAGCAGAATGAGCAAGTGACAGATGGCCCTAGAAGGGTAGGGTGGGGGGAGCGGACTGTAGGAAAAAAGATTGAAAATAGGCTAAAAGGTGGGGATAAAAAATGAATGAAAATGGAAATAAATTTTTTAAAAATAATGAAAAGGGCCCAGCTTCAGAGTAAAGGGAAGACCTTTTAGAACAGAGATGAGGAGAAACTTCTTTAGCCAGAGAGTGGTGAATCTATGGAATTCATTGCCACAGAAGGCTGTGGAGGTCAGTTCACTGAGTATATTTAAGACCGAGATAGATAGGTTCTTGATTGGTAAGGGGATCAAAGGTTACGGGGAGAAGGCAGGAGAATGGGGTTGAGAAACTTATCAGCCATGATTGAATGACGGAGCAGACTCGATGGGCCGAATGGCCTAATTTCTGCTCCTATGTCTTATAGTCTAAAAATAAATGAATAAATAAATAAAATTTGAGAAATAAAAATGAATATTGAAAAAAGGGGATCAAAAAGGGGTGAGGATGGAGGAGACAGTTCATGGTCTGAGGTTGTTGAACTCAATGTTAATTCCGGAAGACTGCAAAGTGCCTAATTGGAAGATGAGGTGCTGTTCCTCCAGTTTGTGTTGAGCTTCACTGGAACAATGCAGCAGGCCAAGGACGGACATGTAGGCATGAGAGCAGGGTGGAGTGTTGAAATGGCAAGTGACAGGAAGATCTTGGTCATGCTTGTGGACAGACCGAAGGTGTTCCCCAAAGCGGTCACCCAGTCTGCGTTTGGTCTCTCCAATATAGAGGAGACCACATTGTGAGCAGCAAATACAGTAGACTAAATTGAGGGAAGTGCAAGTGAAGCACTGTTTGGGCCCTTGGACAGTGAGGAGAGAGGAAGTAAAGGAGCAGATGTCGCACCTTCTGCGATTGCATGGGAAGGTGCCGTGGGAAGGGGTTGAGCTGTTGGGGGTGATGGAGGAGTGGACCAGGGTACCCCAGAGGGAATGGTCCCTACAGAATGCCAATAGTGGGCATGAAGGGAAGATACGTTTGGTGGTGGCATCATGATGGAGTTGGCGGAAATGGCGGAGGATGATCCTTTGAATGCGGAGGCTGGTAGGGTGAAAAGTGAGGACAAGAGGGACCCTATCATGGTTCTGGGAGGGAGAGGAAGGTGTGAGGGCAGAGGTGCAGGAGATGGGTCACACACAGTTGAGGGCCCTGTCAGCCACCATGGGTGGAAAACCTCAGTTAAGGAAGAAGGAAGACATGTCAGAAGCACTATTCTGGAAAGTGGCATCATTGGAACAGATGCGATGGAGGCAAAGGAACTGAGAGAATGGGATAGAGTCCTTACAGGAAGCAGGGTGTGAGGAGCTGTAGTTGAGGTAGCTGTGGGAGTCGGTGGGCTTGTAGTTAGGGTAGTCTTAAGCAGTGTCAAATTTTTGTCAAATAGTCAACCAATGAACAATTACAAGGAATCTGGATATGGATCACTTTATTACTTGCCATTACCGCCTCAAGGCTTTTCATTAAGAAGCAGCATGCATTTGACCTGCAACCTTTCCCCCATCTATTTTTGTTATGTTTTATGAGAATACCACCTGTAAAATTACTTTTTTTTGTCCCCCTTTGTCTTTCTAAACTTTTCCTTCCAGTTTGCATTAGCTTTGTGAAAGAGGCTTGGCCCAGACTCAGTGTAGCCACAGAAATCTCCTCCCTAGTGCACACAGGATACCGTATAATTACCTCAGCTGCGATTGCATATCTTAATTTAGGGGCTTTCTGAATCCAGTATGTACAGCAGATTGTTAACCTCAATTGCTGCAGTCAGGAAGGTTTAATGTATTGCGACACTGAAATGCCATTTTTGGATAAGACATGAAACTTAGGCTCTGGCTTCCTGCACATGCAGGTGTAAAGGATCTAGGGCATCATCAAAGAAGAGCATGAAGTTCTACTAGAATCCCAGTATAAAGAAAGAGTTATTCAGGCAAGCAGCTAGATCCTGTAAGCTGATTGAAGTGAATTGATAATACAATAATATTAATTATTAATTTTTGTTTCTTAATTAGGATCCTTAAGTTGTAATGTTGTCAGGGAGGTGGTGGTATAGTGGTATTGTCACTGGGCTAGTATTCCAGAAATCCAGGGTAGTGCTCTGGGGACCCGGGTTTGAATTCCACCATAGCAGATGGTGAAATCTGAATTCAGTAAAAATCTTGAATTAAAAGTCTCTTGATGACCACAAAATCATTGTCATAAAAATCCATCTGGTTCACTAATGTCCTGTAGGAAAGGAGATCTACTGCCCTTACCTGGTCTGGCCTACATGTGATGCCAGGCACACAACAATGTGATTGACTCTTAAATGCCCTCTGAATAAGAGCAATTAGGGATGGGCAATAAATGTTGGCCTAACCAGTGATACCCATACCCCATGAATGAATAAAAAGAACAACTGCAATTGTACAACTACACAGCAATTCTAATATGTGACCATTGCACTTTTGAATTGGAAATGACCTTTACAGCATCAGGAGTTCAAAGACATTTTTGTGAATTAATCACCTGAGATGTCTAAGCAGGATAAGCTGCTTATTTTAATTCATTCACTGGATCTGAGTGCTGGTGGCGAAGTCACTATTTATTGCCCATCCCTAATTTCCACTGAAAAGATGATCATGCACAGCCTTGTCGAACTGCTGCAGACAATGTTGTGTAGGGGGCAGTTCCAAGATCTTGACCCAGCAATGTGGAAAGACGATATATTTCCAAGTCAGGATGCTGTGCGACTTGGAGAGGATCTTGCTGGTGGTTGTGTTCCCAAGCATCTGCTGCACTTGTCCTTCTAGCTGCTAGCAGTCACAAGTTTGGAAGGTTGTGAGATGCTGCGATGCATTTTGTAGATGCTACATGCCACAGTCACAGTCACAGTGCACTGGTGGTGGCAAGTAGTGAATATTTAAGGTGGTGCATTGAAGACATGCCAGTGTGTATTATTCATAGGTTTGAGGGAACTGTAATTACTGATGTGTTTTGTAAGTTGGCCAGAAAACATCTGTGAAAACAATGGCCCAGAACCTCCGATCTCTGGATAAGCGCACCCTGGAGGTTACCCCCCACCGAGACACGCTGGGAGACCCCTCGGAAGACCCAATGCACGGGCTACGTGGGAATTACCTGGGAAGTTTGGAAATCCAATGGGCAATTCGCATGGACTGGATTTTACGGCCTCTCCCACCCGGCAGGATATTATGGCTCTACTAAACTGAATGGAGATTTAAATGACTCGCCACATCCGCCTGGGTGGGGGGGGGGATTGCTGCAACCCCTGGGGAGGGGTGGGGGGCGGGCCTGTGCTTACTGCATCCAACTGAGTTGGGGGGGGGGGTGCTGCATCTGCCCAGGTGGGGTGGGGAGGGGAGGGTTGCCGCCTCTGCCGCTGTAGGGGGTCGGGGGGGCTCGCTGCGGCAGGGCTGTAAAACCCTGTCCCATGTATCGGGAACCCTCTGAAAGGAGACTTCAGATGGTTCCAACTCACTTACCAGAATAGTTGCCCAGGAAATGTTAGAAAAGGTTAAAACCCTACCCCCTACCCACCCACCTGCCATCCTATCCCCTTATCCACTTACTGACAACCTGCCCCTCACCCACCCACCTGCTGCCCGACCTCCTCACCCAATCTGCCACCCTACCCCCTCACTCATTTATGTGCCATCCATCCTCTCACCCACCTACCTGCCACCCTACCCACTTACCTTCTCTCTTTAGCTTCTTAGTATGGCTTTGGGGCCTTTAAATTTACTGGAATACGGCAGCTAGTCCCTTAAGAAAGGTGTAGCTTGACTTCCCTGGATGATCCTGCACTATGAAGGAGGACTCTGAGAGTTTCTGAAGAGGCCCAGTTCATGAGAAATGCAGAGCTCTGATGTCAGGTAAGAAATTAGGAGTGGAGTGGCAATCCGACAGTGATTGCCATGCCTCCGAAGGTTTGGTCCAATATCTTTTTGATTAAAGTTTATGTCAGATGTGAATATCAAATAATGCAGTCAGTGCTGAAGCATACAGAATCAAAGACAGGCTTGCACATAATTAAGTGAGCAACTATTAATTGTAAAGGGAAAGAAAAATGTCATAAGATAACAAAAATAAAGAGATATACTGATCTTGTTAGCGCTTGTAAAAGGAGCTTGTTAGTGAAGGATCCAGTTGTTGACTGAGCCATTGATAAGGTTTCTTTTATTTTCCCCTTAGACGATATTGCAGGAGAATACCAAAAGTTAAGAACAATGTAGGAACATGCTAATTGTCACGATGAAGGAACAAAAGAAACACAGTAAAAAGTAGCAAATAGTAATGTGAATATAGATTTGAAAGTTCAATCAACTTGAATACTGAGCTTCGAAATGCAGTGGAGTTCTCAATCATCATTGCTGGTATGGTTCTAAGTGCATGTACTTAATAAATTTGTGAACAATGTTTCAAGATCCTTCCTGATTATGAAGGACAGATGGAACATCTCATTATAAACAGATGCATTCTTCAATGCTAGCCAACATTATTTCCTCAACCAACTGCTCAAAAACACATTATTTGTCATTTATTCATTCACTACAATCCTGCGTGCAAATTAGTCACCATATTTCCCTACATAAAAGCGTTACTTTATTGATAAATAATGGGATTACTGTTAAAGGGTTTTTCGATATCCTGAGAATGGGGAAGTTGTCACATAAATGCTTATTCTTCCCTTCAGGAAAAGTTTCACCACTCCTCACTCCGTTAACAGCAGATCTTATTTAGATCTCCTAATATTTGTTTTCACATTAAATGCCTAATTGCGTTTCATGTTTCATTTCATCGAGGGCTTTACTAAAATCCATCTGCTCCTTTGATTTCTTACATACTCTGCCTGTGACCTTCTGAGATGCAGGCATCTAGCTGGTTTTCATTTTAAACTCGGAGTTATTAAGAAACAGGGCTGTCTGTTTCTAGAAAGGCCAGGTTTGGGGCTTCCACAGGTCCATATCCTAAAGGTTAAAGAAGTGATCTTTTGTGCCCTTTTTGGATAAGGTTCAGTTTAGCTGAGAGTTTCAGAGCCAGTGTTTTTTGTTGTTTTCTGTCAAGATTGTCACAATGGAGCCAAACCCTAGGCATTCTATGTTATCAAGGATGTGCATTAGAGAATCAATTTTCCCTAGTCTGAAATGCAGGTCCTAAATAAAAATATTAAATGGGTTTCCACATTAATTGTAGCAATAAACAATGACTTCAACATTTTGGATATCAAGGAACCCTCTTTGGGCTCTGTGTTTGGGCATTCCTCCACTTTAGAGACCCATTGCTAGATTTGCTTAAATTGGCCAGTCACAAGAGGCAGTGATAAATGTGGGCAATAGAACCAGAACAATTTCCTGATGCAAGATCGAGGGAACAATTATAAATTCCTTGCTTGGCCACAGGTGTTCATTTGCAGCAGTGTCTGTTGGACAAAGAACAGAAGGAGGATACCTGGCCTCTCTATCCAAATGTCGCACTCCTGTTAAAATCAACAATCTCAGCGCAGACTGCCAACAGAACTTGGGGACATGCCTCGTAGACAGAGCTCAGCTTCTCACTGCATCAACCAGCTCAGCTTTCAGTGGAGCCAACATCTTGTGATTCATATTTTATCACAATTATCCTGGACCACCATGAAATACATTTAATTTAAATGGTTTTCTGGTGCTGCTATTTCTTCTAAAATAATAATTAATAGGAAACATAAAACAGATGCATGCTATAAATTTGATTATTTGGTGAATAAATACTTCCTCAGTTAATGGGACATACCTTACAATCTGTCAACGTGCAGGCGAGCTGGATATTTTTAATTATAATATTCAGAAATTCTGCAAGATAAAAATAATTACTAGTTTTATTTCCTTCTCAAGTTGCTTGGATTGAAAAAACAGGAATGTGTATATTGTCATCATATTTAGACAGGTCTGATTCTGTTCAGCTTTGTATATGCCAAAGTAATTTATATAAAATAGTATGATGCCTGTCAGTGCTGGGACAACATCTTGATAAGATCATACTTTGCTGCTGTTCTTTGTAGCCAGGGGCATCGTTTTTGAAAACCACAGCTGCCAGTCAGTATCCTGACTCACTACTGGAGGGATCATTGGCTACGCTCATTGAATAACATGGAAATGGTCATCTCGGCTCTAAATCATCTGCTGCAATAAACCACCAGGAAGAAATTCAAGAATGAAATTGTGCAAAATAAGAGTGCACTCTTATTAAACGAGCTGCTGAATAATTTTTGGAAGCAAGCCAGAAAATATTTTTTGTACGAATGACCCATAGCTCAAACGTCAGAAGCACATGCAAATTATGGGGCTCTTTTCCCTCACGTGTGAAGGAAAATGTGGAGCTCACCACAGATTCACTGAGGACGTTCTCTTGGTCAGATGCAATGGATCACCTGGGCCAGAGTAAATATAGGGTGGTTTACAGCACACAACTATAAAGTAGCCCACCTGATCGCCCTCATTTAATTTAAATAGAAGAAAATTAGTCAGGTTATTTTAAAGACTTGTGCTCTGACCTGCCCAATTTTCCTGTATTTTGTTGCCAAGATGACCCAGTGTACCCAAGGAAACAGGATAGTGTTGATTTTTTTTGTAATGTGTACCCATTGATACCTCCCTAATATTTCCCCCAAATATTGCTCATTGCTCACCAGTCATCCTTTAGCTAGAAAGTTACTCACCTCTGGGCCACTCAACATTAGCTAATAAGAAACATCCTTGCAATACAGTGAGGTGGCTATGTGAGCTTTTACTCTATCCAAATAAAATGTATGACCATAGAATGAAGTTCTCTCCGAATGACGACTGAAAAATTATGAAATTAACTTTTGACAATGACAAGGTGAGCTCTGCTGATTTGATCCCAAGATAACTAATCATTTGGCTGACAGACAGGCATTCTATTTCTACATGGAATCATAGAATGATACAGCACAGAAGGAGGCCAAACGGCCCATCATGTCTGTGCTGATTGCTTGAAAGAACTCTCCAACAATGACAAGTTGCACTTATATAGTGTCTTCAACATAATAAAACATCCCAAGGCATTTTAAAAGCATTGCCAAATGAAATTTGACATCATGCCAATTTATTCAGATTTATATTTCTATTTAAATTTAATTACGTAGATTTAGTCCCACTCCACTGCCCATAGTCATGAAGATGTTTTCCTCTTCAAGTATTTATTCAATTCACTTTTGAAATTATTTAATCTGCTTCCTCTTCTCTTTCAGGCAGTGCATTCCAACCGATAGAATCACAGACTGTTTCAGCCCCAAAAACATCCATTAACCACCATACTCTGTTTCCTGTCAGTCAGGCAGTTTCGCATCCACTGCCTCTTTATTCCACGAGCCATAAATTTGCTCACAAGTCTGTTGTGTGGTACTGTATCAAATGTCTTTTGGAAGTCCATGTACACCACGTCAGTTGATTTGCTCTCATCAACCCTCTTTCTTACCTCATCAAAAAACACCCGCAAGTTAGTTAAACATGGGGCAGGATTTCCCTTCCCCCCGCATCGGGGGCGAAGTTGAAGGGCGGGCACGCACAGGCGCGTTTCCGATCGGCATCCCCAATCGTGGGCACAGCGCCATTTTACATGGGCGGGCCAATTAAGGCCCACCCAGCACGATGTCCGCATGGAAGCACTGTGCGCTCCCTATGCGGGCGGTGGGGGGGAATCCCAAAATCAAGATTGCGCTGTTTCACACACACGCACAAAGGAGCGCACTCATCTCCCTGAGGCTAAGTGCAGCTTCAGGGAGATCAGCTGTAAATGTCATAAAGCTAAAAATAGAAAAATAAAAATTCCATAACACGTCCCCTCATGTGACACTGTTGGGACATGTCCATAATTTTTACAAAATCCTTATTAAATTTTTAAAAAAACTACATGAAACCTCATCCCGCCCGTGGATGAGGTTTCATGCTTTTTCTAATTCGCGCCAGGACTCCTGGCTTGCCCACCAACCTTAAGGTTGGACGGGCAGGTCCTTCAATTACTTAATTGACACTGTCAATGGCCTCAATTGGCCATTGACAGGTCGGCGGGTGCGCAGCTGATTTTGCTGTGCTCCCACCTTCCTGTAAATTTAAGTGGGGCGCGGTGACGTCAGGAGTACCACCCGATGTCACCACATGTTATTTTACGCGTCGACGAGCAGGCCCTGCCCCCGCTCACCGACGCATAAAATCCTGCCCATGGTTTTCCCTTAAGAAATCCATGCTGGCTTTCCTTAATTAACCATTAATTGTTCATGTGACAATTAATTTTGTCCTGAATTATTGTTTCTAGAAGTTTCCCGACCACTGAAGTTCAACTGACTGGTCTGTAATTGCTGGGCTTTTTGAACAAAGGTGCAACATTTACAATTCTCCAGTCCTCTGGTACCACCCTCAAGTTTAAGGAAGACTGAAAAATTAAGGCAGGTGCCCCTGCAATTTCCACTCTCAAATCCCTCAGTATCCTTGGATACATCTCAATTGGTCCTGTTGCCTTATCCACTATTACAGACAACCTATCCAATATCTTCTCCTTATCAATTTTAAATTTGTCTAGTGTCTGAATTATCTCCTCTTGCACCATGACCTGAGTAGCATCTTCTTCCTTGGTAATGGCAGATGCAAAATATTCATTTAATACCTCAGCTATGCCCTCTGCCTCCATGCGTAAATCCTGTTTTTGGTCCCTAATAGGCCCTCGTTTTGCTACCCTTTTACTATTTATATGCAAGTAGAAGACTTTGTGGTTCCCTTTTAAGTAGGCTGCCAGTTTCTTTTCATACTTTCTCTTTGCTTCTCTTGATTGCTTTTTCACCTCCTCCTGAACCTTCTATGTTCAGCCTGGTTCTCAGCTGTATTTTCTACCTGAAATCTGTCATAGGCACACTTTTTCTTCTTTATCTTAATTTCTATCTCTTTTGTCATCCAGGGAACTCTGGGTTTGTTTGCCTTACCTTTCCCTTCGAGGAAATGTACCTTCATTGTGCCTGCACTCTCTATTCTTTGAAGGTAGCCCATTGTTCAGCTACCATGCTTCCTGCCAAACCTTGACTCCAATTTATTCAGTCCAGATCTCTTCTTACCCCACTGAAGTTGGCTTTCCCCCAATTAATTAATCTTACTCTGCATTATTCTTTGTACTTTTCCATAGTCAGTTTAAACCTTATGATCACAATGATCATAATGAGGGGACATAGGGGTAGCTGGAGGCATACCTTGACATGGGGGCATGAGAATGACCTTTTGAACTCATCTTTTAAAAGGTTCCCTCATGCAGGCTATTGTTCGTTATTCCATTAAAATTGTGAAGGACTAGGATATCCCTATTCTTGCAATAGACCCCAGGATGAGGGCTTGCGACTTGAACCAGCTAACACCCTTAAAAGACAGTCCTGAAAATCAGAAACCCTGGAATGCGGTCAGGAATCCTAGAATTTTTAAAGGGCTCCTGAGTCATCCCGACACAGTGAAAATCCAGGCCGATATGTGAGTTTCTGCAGAAGCAGCCAAATTAGGGTTTCATGATCTAATCTAAATGTGGATAAAAATAGGTTGTGAAGAAAACCAGATTGTCATCATGATTATACTTTTCTGTCTTTAACCCTCTCTATTGCCGGTTTCACAGGGTTTTTGAAAGCTTCTTTCTCACGTGGGTGAGAGGGCATAAGATTGTGAAGGTCGACCACCTACCACCCGATCTCTCTCTGGTATTGCTATCTTTAAAAAAGAATGGGGAATGATGTCTGATTGCCAAGAAATGCAGTTCAAACCAAATGTCAGCAAGGAGATCATAATGAATGAGTGATGACAAATGTATGAACCAAACAATTAAAAATTATGTGAGGCTGTGATGATATGTGTGTGTATAAATAAGTACAAAGGAAATCTGGGGCTGTAATGGGCTCCATGCTTTCCCCTTGGCATTAACACCCTTTCTAACATTTCAGGATAGAGAGTAAACAACAAACATGCTTAATATTATGCACTTACGGAGTGGCTCAGCTGACTGTTCTGATCCTGCCTGCATGGCAAGTTTTCTAATCTTTTGCGGCTCGTGAGTTGCTGTATCAGAGGTCATGGAGTTGCCATTCATGTTGGACTCTTTTCCATGGGCCCAACAAGACATTGTGGGGGCCTTACCCAAAGATATTCTTCCTCCTTGTCCACACTTAACCCAGCAGCATTTTCACTATTGATCTGGAGAAATTGGGGCCCTGTGGCTTCTTGCAGAATTAACAGACATGATTTTATTAACAAATTTTCAACCTCTACCCCAAGCTGGTACTCAATACATCTGGGGCTGAATTTTCCTCCCCCGTCAGTGGGGAGGGGAGTTGTACAGGGGAGGGCGGGAGCGAGCGTGAACCTGATCGGCGCCCCCAATTGGTTGTGCACTGCCATTTTACGTGGGCGGGCTAATTAAGGCTCGCCCAGCATGACGCTTGCCCGGAAGGGCTGACCACTTCCTGTGCGGGCAGGGGGTGGGGACGGATTCTCTGAGTCCGGGTCTGCGCCCTTTCAAGGTATGCATACGAAAGAGTGCAGGAATCAGATCAGTTTGATGATTGAAAATTTAAATAAAGGATGAAAGAAACCTTTAAAACATTTCACCTCCTGTGATAGTGTCACATGAGCTGGGACATGTCGATGAACTTTTAAAATAACTTTTATTGAATTTTAAAACAATTCATGAAACCTCATCCCGCCCATGGATGAGGTTTCATGAAAAATGCGAAGGCCGCCTGGGCTCTTCACCTGCCGCCAACCTTACAGTTGGACGGGCAGCTCATTTAACAGTTTTAATTAGTTTTTAACAGGCCTTAATAGGTCTTTGACAGTTTGGCGGGCGCACAGCCGACTCGGCTGCACATCCACTGAACTGAAAATCTAAATGATGTGCGGTGACGTCGGGACACCCGCCCAACATCACCGCGCATCATTTAACACGTCAGCAAGTGGGCCCCGCCCCCGCTCGCCTCCCGGAAAGTTCTTCCCCTGGTCTTTTAAACTGAAGGGACTTAAATCTTGCAGGGGCATGCTTTTTCTCATCCCCAACAAGCAAGCTCCCAGTAAGGGATGTTTCTAACACCTAGACCTCATTCTCAGTATAATAGTTATGCTGACTTCAGAAGCGGTCAACGTTCATGTGGCTGGAAAACTCACACCACCAAACCACATTACCTGGGGGGGAGGGGGGATGGTTTCATCCCCTAGAAAATTTGACTTTATATCCTTATACTTTGCCTGTCATGCAATGAAACTTCCATCTGCACAGAGAACTTACCTCAAGCTAAAATATGCATTCAGTCTTCCTCTTTCATTTCCAAAGCATTTCTATCTGAAGATCTCCAGGTATTGAGCAGCTGCCCTCAGCACCACAACCAAATTAAGCCACCACAACATATATGGTTTTCCATAACTGAAACTCTGACACTTTATTGCAGAACATCACGCTAGTCATATGAATCAGCACCCTTAACATTCCCAACTATTTTTTCTAATTGTAATTCACCTTTTCTTCCCTGATCTGAACTCTTGAAAGAGCAACCACAATAAATTGACTGGTCATAAGGCCCTTTGCATCACCCAAGTTAACGGTGCTGCAAATTAACCTGTCAGACTAGACATATTAATGGTCCCGAGATCTGCTTCACTTCATGCTGCATTTCCAGACCATTTTGAAAATCTAATGATACACTATAAAACAGTAACAAGGTCAGTTCCTCCACCAGAGTTATCACAGGGCACCCAAAGTCCTGCACAAGAGACACACTGAAAAAATCGCTGTGCACGGTGTTAGAGGAAATGTAGAAGTCGAATGAAGAATGTAGAAAGTTGGTAAATAATCAAAATGTGCAGCTAACAGAAAGCTAGGGCCCCTGGTTAACTGTGTAAAAGATTTGACAGGAGAACACAGATAGGCTGGACAATATATGTCAAATGGAATTTCTGAGAGATAACAGTAAAGTGATATATTTTGGGAGAAAGAATAAGGAGGGAAAAATATGTGTTAATTGGTAAACTCTAAACAAGGCAGAAAAGTAAACAAATTCAGAGGTCAGATAAATATATTCTTGAAAGTGGAAGGGCAAGCTTTTAGTGGGATTGCAGGGTTAGTAGCTAAGAGTACAGAGTATTGAAATGTTATGTCTGGACAAATCAGTTAAAATAGTAATAAGAAAAGTACCCTGTCACTGCTAGTCTAGTAGAAACCTGTTTTCTGCCACAGTGATGGGGTGAATACAGTTCTGAGGATTTTATCAGTCTATGTTACAATCCCTCTGCAACCCCGCTAAGGCATTAGCCCCTGAGTTTACTGTCACTGGTCCACGTCATTATTTGGTTTACAATACCTCTGAAACAGGGCATCATGCTTTGTTTTCATGGAGACAATGGACAGAATTTTCTCCCTGTCAGGGGGGCTGAGCAGGAGCAGGCAATGGCTGACGCGCAGCCTATCGCCGCCATTTTACGTGAGCGGGCCAATTAAGGCCCACCCAGCGTGACACACACTCGGAAGTGCTGAGCGCTCCCTGTGCAGGCAGGGGGAGGAGGCTGAGTCGGGGCCTGCATGCATGTGAAAGAGTGCAGAAATCTCCCTGAGGTATGGAGCTGCCTCAGGGAGTTTAATTTCATTATCAAAAAGTCAATAAAAGACTTTTAAAAATTATTCGGACATGTCCTCTCATGTGACAATGTCACATGAGCTGCGATATGCCTATGGATTTGATTAAGAATTTTCATTAAAGCTTAAGAAACTTCATGAAACCTCATCCCGCCCGTGGATGAAGTGTCATGATAAATGCAAAGGCCGCCTGGGCTCTTCCCCTGCCCGCCAACCTTAAGGTTGGACGAGCAGCTCTGTTAATTCTTTTAATTGATATTTAAATGGCTTTAATAGGCCTTTGACAGTTCGGTGGGCGCGCAGCCGACTCCAGTGCGCGCCTGCTGAATTGAAGATCTGAATGATGCGCGGTAACATCAGGATGCACGCCTGACGTCCTCCCGCATCATTTTACATGTCACTGAGCAGGGTCTGGCCCTGCATGCCGACCAGAAGATTCAGGCCAATGTTACCTCTATTAACAGTTCCAGGTATTAAACCTGGGTACAAAAACGAATGCCTTGGGTGCTGTAAATTCTAGCTATCTCAATTTATGTTACAAATCTATTAGAACTCATTTACAATGTATTGATCAGTGAGCTTCCTTTTATTTCTATTATAAGCTCCTGTGCTGCAAGTCTACTCCCAACCATTAAATTCGCTGACTGAAGTCATTCACTTTCCAATTCTTCATTTTGGTTGAGCAGTGACACATCCTTGGTGATGTGTCAGACACCTAGCTCCAATTAATGTAATTAACACTTTCATTTTGTTATCAAATGTATCAGATTCTGACTGGGCAGCTTTGAGACTTAAAGCTATTTCCAGCAGGTCTGATTTTTTCCCCCCAAGTGAAAACTTTGACACCCATCTAGTTAAACATTTTTCCCTGCTCCAAATTCTTCTTTGAAGCTGTATTGTCCCACTTCACTCTCTCAGGGCCTTTCTCACTGCTTTGCTGCCCACTCCAAGAACTCTAATGCTCTTCTCTTGATGCTCTTGTTGCTACTTTACCTTTATTACTCAAGAAATCTCAGCTCCAGTCTTAGGTTACTTCCTGTCATCATGCCTGTGACCGATGGCACTTGCAACTGTGTAATTATTGCAGCCCAACCCAATGACACCAATACTTGCCACTGTGCTCATACAAAAATGTAATCTGATATCAAGTTCATCAACAACTGCTGTGGATGTGATGATGAGTTTCAAAATATCTGTAGTCCCACCAGCAATGATACATGATTTTCCTAGCTCCTTATCTAAACATTTTTAAACTGAAGATTTGTCAGGAAGACTTACTCCCCTGTCTAAACTCTAATCTTCCTCATTGTGCAAACACCAGATGGCACTGCACTGTGTGTCAGACAATAATAAAACAGATTGACCCTATTTCCCCCCCCCACTAAAATATTCCAGTATAACATGTATGCTATTGTTGTATCTGTTACGTATTCTCATTTGTAGCCTGCTCATTAGAAATACTTATGTTCCTTCATGTTGCTGCTTTCTCATCCAATTTTTTTTCCATTTTGAGTGGCTAATGCAAGTGCTTTTAGTTTGGTATCCTTTATCTTCTCCTGTCTCTTACATTACAATAATTAATAACAAGATAAACAGGACCACTTCACTTATTCCTCATATGAAGTAGCTCATGTTTGTTTAGGGATAAGGGCTTTCATTATTCCAGTAACAACACAGCTTGTTTCCAGAATGCCTTATGGGCGGACATCAGAAGCAATTTTGTTTTTAAACAGGCCTGACACAGATCATCTGTAGTGGAGTTGTTATAAAATAGCTGTATAAATACATAATTGTCAAATCAAGCATGAAAATTGAAAAAGAATAGTGTACCATTGCAACTGCAGCACAACTTGATTTATAAATCTCTGATGATAAGAGACTCTCTGTGAACAGGAAATAAACTTCAATTGTGAAGTCCATTTTCATTATCTTAGTCATGGAGGGCAGCCTATCATGATATCAGTATCTAGAAATATTCATTGCAAGAAGCAAGGTCATAACAAGATTCAAAGCTAAATCAACAGACGTAGAATATTCTGAGCAAGACAAGAGAGACTACAGGGAACATTTTTATTATAAAAGGGGGAAAGATTTAGTGGAGATCAACAGCAACAATCAATGGCTAAATTAAATCAACAGATCGTGTTATTAAGGGATGTTGATCCCCAAATCTCAAAACACATTTAAAAAAAATTTTGAAACTCACTACACCACCAAGACCTCAAAATGTGCACAGCTGTAGAGAAATAAAGAGTAAGAATTCACATCATGCTTCACCTCCAAGTCTTCAGTTAGGTTTCTCCACAGACAAACAGACAACTGCGAGCAGAATGTTTGTGCATGAAAGCTGCACAAATGGACTAAGCAAATAACATTGGTTGCTCATGGCCAGCGATGAAATTTTATGCTGGAGACAGGGCCCAAAGCCATCTTCTTTGCAGAGGAATTAGAAACATATGCAGTGGATTCGTTATCAGAAGACATTGCATCAAATTTCCAGAGGGATTCCACATTCTCCCACCATATAAGTAGTTGATTGATTGAAACCCCATAGAAACTGGCCTATATTTCAGGATAGTGCATGCAATTAACTATTTCACTGCTGGCTTACTTAATGAATGACTATTTTGTATTCTACGCATTGAAAATAGCTCCATGATCTCAATAATAGCACGCCTCCCACAACTAGATTCTTCATAATACAGTGCAGTAAATCGCTTGGAAGTACAGAGAAGGGAGACATGTGGCCAAAGCTTTTTGTCTTGCACTCATCAGGACAAACGCAAAAATGTCAAATTTCAGTATTTATACTACAGGAGAAAAGGGGTGTCAATTGGTTAGCAAGTCAACACTGATTCAAGCATAGGAACATAGGAGAAGTAGGCTATTCGACCCATCAAGCCTGTTCCGCCATTCAATTAGATCATGGCTGATCATTTAACTCAATGCCATTTTCCTGTGCTATCTTCATATTCTTTGATGTCATTGTGATGAACAATGTATAATTTTTAAGTTGAATTTTTATATATATTTGTGTTAAGGAAAATAGAATGGTTCCATTTTCACTTAGGCTTTTAATGAGCCTTGGTGCCTAGAAGTCTGGATGAAACATCAGTCTTTTGGGTTTGTTTCTATAGTGATTTTGGGGGAAAGAAAACACAAAGTAGAAAAAACTGAGCTGTAGTCAAGTGACACAGAGACACGGGAAACGACAAGGAAGAGTTTAGTATGTGTCAGAGAGTGAGGACAGAGTATTTTCAGCTCCCTGAGAAGAGAAAATTACAAGGTTAGTGGGACAATTGTTAACTGAATAGTCAGTTATAGGACTCAGGAATGTGATCAGTTTAGCAATATTGTTACTGAAACAGTGAGTTTAAAGTGTGGTTATTTTTGGATGCCTCAGGGAGAGATTGAGTTGGGTGAGAAGCATCAAGTGAATGCTCAAGATTTTATGTGTACCAGTCCCAATGCAAGGAGCCTTTGTTTCAAGCCAGTGGCAACTCTTCACTGGTTTGTGCAACTATAAAGAAATTGATGGGTAAAAGAACATTGGGAAATTGGATCATCGCCTTGTGTTTGTATTGAGATCTTTCCAACCTTTTTGTCTGGTGTAATATAGTTCATTTTTCTTGTTTTAATAAATATCTTATTCTTTGTGTTAAAGGTTCATCAGCAGACTCCTATGAATTTGTTCAGTAACTTTCCTCCACAGTTTCTTTAAAAAAGTTAGGATCCATCATGCCAGGTTTCACTCTGGGATCTGGCTTGTCCAATGTTATCAGCTGGGAATATAACATCATTAGTATCCAGAAATCTATCGACTTCTGTCTTGAACATACTCAATGATTGAGCTTCTGCAGCCCTCTGGGGTAGAGAATTCCAAAGATTCACCACCCTCTCAATGAAGAAACTCCTCCTCCTCCTCAGTCTTAAATGGCCTGCCATTATTCTGAAACTGTGCCCTTTGGACCTAGGCTCACCAGCCAGGGTAAACACCTTATCTATCTCGACTCTGTCACACCCTGTAAGAATTTTGTGAGTTTCAATGAAATCACCGCCCATTCTTCAAAACTCTAGAGAATACAGGCACAGTTTCCTCAATCTCTCCTCATAAGACAGCCTCACCATTCCACCAGGGATTAGTCTGGTGAATTTACATTGCACTCCCTCTATGACAATATATCCATCCTTAATAAGAATAACAGCTGAGGCATGCCATGGAGAAATAAATAGGGAACTATAGAATACCCATGTTTCTGGTTAATTCAAAAAAAAGCACAAGGCTTGAACATATTATAGCGTATCTTCTCTTTTCAGCAATGTTCAAGTGTAGTAAGTGTACAATAAACCACACCGCCACGATTTCTGCATTGCATCAACACACACTTTATAGAACCATTTGGGTAAGATGTAAGCAAGAGATCTGAGGGTGCCTGGAGGAGGTGTCAGAAAATCTTAAGAGTTTTCAGTCCTTCAGACAATCATTACTGTTCTTTTACTTTTAATGTATCTAATAGCCAGGATCCTATTGGTTCTCTTCCAACATTAAACCAGCAATCTGAATCCAGCAGGCATAGCTATACATGCATGCACAGAGCATCACTGTCCCCAAACAGACAGCAGTATGGGAACTGGTAGCAGAACTCACCTTCTGTTAGCTTAGCATTGCCTACAGGGCTGCATCAGACCACTAATTTTCTGCCCAAAGGAACACAAACCTGTCAACTATCAACTGCTAAGGAGCTGCTTTCTGATGAAGAGCAGTGAGTTTATGTTCTGGAAAACAGTTCTCCCTCAAAGAGTTGCATGATTGCCAGCAGAACGCCAATTGCTGCATTCAAAAGCAGCTTTTTTTTTCCATGGAATAAGCAGCAAGTATCTGTTTATTCATTAGACATTTCAAAAGAACTAGCTAAAGTTTAGAGGGCAGATTTTTAAGCTACCACATTGATTTTGATGAAAATGAGAGTTGTGTGGTTTCTATAACAGGCAGCTCAATCCAGAACGCCAGTTTAACACCCTGATGGCAAGCTGAAAATCTATCCCACCTCTCAACACAGAAAGGTCTATAGTGGAGAAGTACTCACTCTCATATTTCAAATACAAGTCAGCCAATTTTTTCCTCCCACTTCAACATTCAAAGATGCTCTACTGTTTTGAGAAAATGTTTTCCTGGAAGCCAAATGGAACTACGATTCATTTTACAAAGCAGCTAATACCAGTTAAGCTATAAACACAGGAAATTTCATCTGACACTGCTCTCAACAGTTGTCGTGGCACCCATTCAGCCTCTAGCAATGAAACTGTATTCAGCTCAGTGAATACATTCATTAAGATATCCACAGCTGAAGTCAGTCAGTGTATCCATTCAAAGCAGCAAAACAGACTTTTTCTTATTCAGTCTCAGGATGTGGCAATTCCCTCAAGGCCATCATTTATTGTCCATCCTTATGTGTCCTTGTCCTTGAAGTTAGGCACCTTCTTGAGTCACTGCAGTTTGAGTGGTGAAGGTACAACCACAATGGAGTTCCAGGGTTTTGATCCTGCAGCAATGAAGGAAGGACAATATATTTTCAAGTCAGGATGGTGTGGGACTTGCAGGTAGCAGTTTTCCCATGTGTCTACAATCCTTTTCCCTCTTGGTGGCAGAGATCGCGGATGTGGGAGGTGTGGTTGAAGAATCCATGGACAGTTACTGCAGTGCATCTTGTAGTTGGTACACACTACAGCAACTGTTGAGGTTGTACTACTCTGTGCTCCAAGCCTTATTATCTTATGCATCTGGGGGATGTGCTTTGATACATTGTGATAAATTGTGCTTTTGATGCAACATCATTGTGCCAGTGAAAGTTGGAGTAGAAGTAATTCTTGCCATTCTTCTCTTAAAGAAGTACAGCCATGCCTTTTGATGAAAGTTCCCAGTGATCACCTTTTCTCTGGTTTAGCATTGCTTCTTTTTTTTGCTTTATTCTTATTGAGTCTTGTTTTGGAGTGGAGGTCAATTTTATTCCTCAACTGCTTCCCCAATCTGGTGATTCAAGCCTTTGTCTGATATAAGCATCTTCACCCTGAGCGTTTGCGGAAGTATTTCTCTTGTTTTTAGGAAGATGGAAGGTGAGGAGCAATATTTTCAAACAGGAGGAAAGATAGGTACACTTGCATTACTGGAAGGTGCAGTAGACACAGCAATATCTCAAAAGCAGTATGTGTAGACCAAGGCAGCTTCTTGGACATATCAGGTTGCTGTTTCTTAGGCTGTTACACTTTAGATCCTGCAAACTGAGTTCTGCTCTCCTTTGCATTGAATGTGTATCTCACTCCTTACAGAGTGACATCAGTAAGCTTTTGAAATGCTTTTGCATCCACCAAGTAAATTATGTATTATTTGTCAGGACCAATGACTATGCAGTATTACACGTGTAAAGGATAAGCAATAACAACCAAGCAAGCGGCAGGATTCTTGAAAATTCAAGGCCACGATGATATCTAGGTGGGTATATAGGCTCCACCAGGGATGTCACTACCTTCATGAACTAGTCCCAGTTGTCTGCAGTCATCATCTTCCTTCAGTCAAGTAGTTGTCAGGTACCCTGATAACAGTCATGAGTCTTTTATCCCCTATCTGTCAATGTTCATCCTTATTTTAAGATTGAACAGTCCTAGGTGGATGATTTTCAGGAGGGCAAGGCTAATGATACCAGTATAAATCCCTGGAACATCAGCACAAAATATAATGAAGCCCATTATTCCAGCAGGAGCCTGCCAGGGGATTTGGGGGGAGTGGGGGAAGGGATGGCAGTGTTGGTGGGGGTGGTGAGGGATTGCTGCTTCACAGTCCGAAAAAAAATCCAGACTTATAACAGTCTGCTCCATTCTTCATCATTTTGTGGGAGAACGTATCTGCCCTCATAACTGGACGTAAAGGATTCCATGCCACTTTTCAAAAAAGAGCAGAGGATTTGTTCTGGTATCTTGGCCAACTTTTACTCCTCAACCTCAATAGATTATTTCTTCATTATCTCACTGTTGTGTGTGGAACCTTGCTGTGCTCAAATTAGTTGCTGTGCTTTCCTGTAGTACAACAACAACTGCATTTCAGAGCACTTCTTTGGCTTTGAAGCACTTTGGAACATCCTAAGTGTTTGAAAGGTGCTATATAAATGCAAATATTTTCTTTTTGTCTTTACAGAGGGGCATCAACAGCGGGGCAGTAGAAGGATCAGAGACTATAAGGCAGAATCAACAGATTTTGTTAGCTCCACTTGCCTATGAAATCCACCAAAGGATAATTTTGAGCAACTTCACCTTTAAGATCTTATCTTCCCAGTACATTCATTCCAAGGTCAGGTTCCCCAGAATGGCACACCAGCCTCATGTGTCAGGGCCCTATGCTATGCCCCACCCACCACGAATACACATCCAGGCATATGCTCAAGATCTCTAATGAAGCACCAAATTCAAGAGAAATGGTCTTTGTCATAAATTCCATCAGTATAATTTCTAAGCATCTCTCCGAGAAAGGGAGCAGTTAAGACAGCTCCCTAAGAATTGACAGAATCCTGTCTCACCTCATGGCTATGCAGAAGCAGCTTTTCTACCTCTGCAGCAACTAGGAAGTGCTGATGCTGCTTTAAGAAGTTGCACCTGAACATTCATGCTGGGAACCAGGAAATCATACCTCTAAAAAGCTTCAGCATCCCCAGTGCAGGATGCAAATTGTGCTGGAAATGTACCTGAATATTTAAGAGAGGGTAGCAGAAAACCCCAGGAGGGTCTCTCTGAGTGACAGACAAGTGAAATGTATCAATGCAAATGCATTTTTATGCCCTGGGAGAGAAATCTCAGCTCCCATTGAAACTCTCACCTCCAAATTATTTAAAAATTGAGTAATATTCTAGCAATTATCATAAAATGTTGCAGTGGTTTAAAATATTTTCAGGAATATTAATTACCAAACAGGTTTCTTGACAATAGCAAGAAATCAAAAGGGCAAAGACCAAAAATCATGCTGATACTCAAATGAGTGTATTGTTTGTGCATACTCTATTTTCAGTGAAGTTCAGCACAGGGTCACTGATGTATATTGCTGATATATAGAGTCAAAAAAGTATTCCAATTAGTGTATTATCATTAAATGCAGGAGGCTATTAAAATCCTAGGGGGAAAATTGCAATGGCTGTCCATTAAAAAACAAACATATTAAACCAGCCATCTGGGCCCAATGCAAACAATGACAGAATTTTTAAAAATTATTGACCTGATCAATCAAATTATTTTAATAGATCTTGCTGGCAAAATAATTCTCTTGTTGTGCTGAGGAAAAGCAAATTTATTAAAATGAGTAACTTAATAATATGTCATGATGCTCCATTTTTCATGAATTTGTTTGATTTATGTAGACAGTTCTTCTAAAAAAGCTAATGTAATGAAGTAGCCTGACTCATCAATAGTACGTTTCCTAATTTGTGCAATTTGTTAGCAAACATCATTACATACAGCTGTAAATGTCAGGTACAATATATAACAATATTCCTCTCCGCTGGCATGACCCTTCGATTTGCTGTCACAAGGTCTCAGCTGTATGCACCGCCTGCTCTTTCTATTCATCTCTCACCAATTTTACTCTCATCAGCAATTATTCTAGTCATCCAGGACCTTCATCTTCCCTTTCATTACAATATTCGCAGTAGCAAGCCATAGCAATAAGAATTATCACTTGTGGGCAATGGCTACAGAATTAAATTTTGCCGCTAATTTTAATCGACTATTTTGAGATATTTCATTAAAAAGAGCAAATCATGCTCCAACAAATCACTGCAAATTCCACAGATTATATCCAAAATCTCCTACAAATAGGTCTCAGTACTCCAATGGCATAATTGCATTTCTACCCAGCAAAATAACCCACATTCAACATAGTCTTTCTTATACACCCATCAGCTATTAGCTTACTCTTCAATACATGCTTTGTTCCAATTCTGCTTCACAATGATTAAATTTTTTTATATAATATATGTTCATCGTTTTACATGTTCATACGTAATACATGTTTAACCTTATTCCTTTTGAAGTCATTTTAAAATCATTTGATTATTGCTAATCTTGTACTGTACAAAGAATCTGCACTCCGGCTAACCCTCAATTTTTATGAATCACAACAGAAATACTAGTTAAAATAAAAATGATCAAATTAACAGAAAACGATGAACATGTATTACATGTTTAATCATTGTGAAGCAAAATTGGAACAAAGCATGAATTGAAGAGTAAGTTAATTGGAGCTTCTAACCACTGGTATCAAAAATCCTTTGAGAGTTAATGGGCTCCATTTTAAACCACAGGTGAGAACACAGCTTAGTGAACAGTACCAGGGAGGCTCAAATAATTTCAACAGCTGGGCCTTATTAACATTCTGCATACCGGCTTCCTGACAAAAAGGACTGGGAAGTCATTAGGAAGTAATTGTCCAACCATTAAAATTGGGTAACATGAATCCACCTCTGGGGTGCTGATAGAATATTCCCGAATGAAATGTTGGTGCTCTGCGAAGAGAATCCTTGTATGGGGAAGTGGAGCTGGGGGGTGGTGAGGGCTGGAGAGAGGAGGTCTAAGGTTTTCCTATATGCTCGACACTGAAACAAAGGATGGATGACCTACTCCTGCTCCTAATTTGTGTGTTTGTGTGACAGAGAGAAACAGCAATACAACAGAAAAAGATAAAGGAAAGATTGTGTGGCCGATTATCAACCCCTTTGCCAGGTGGAAATGAGGCAGTGGCCTGGTTAAAATAGCAGCACAGGGCTTAACTTTCTCATTTCTGCTGACATCCAGTTTGCTGTCATTTTAGTCGGGACCTAATCATCCATTGGAAATAGGTGGGGAGCCCTTTCAAACTGGGTTTCTATGACAATAAGATGATCCTGATGCAATTTTGAAGTGCCAGTGGGTGGAACACACTGCACCCATTAATACTTGGTGTTGAGCAGCCTAAATAGTAAACCTTACAGGGCTCACTGCAAGCCTCTCAAAAAACCAAGTTTGTAAGTAGGGTCAGGTGGAGCATTAATTGGGACAGCATACCACAATGGTAATGGTGGTGTATGCTTGGCAACTGAAACTCAGGCATAAAAGTGAGGACACTTGAACCAGGGTTCAAATAAATCAGCTGGAAAAAATACAAAGAATAAATTCAGTTCAACTTATGTTAAGCCAGCTCTGGGTGGAAAATGCTTGAAAGCAAATTACTGTAACAGCATGGAGGCAGCAAAAAGTTTTTTTCTTCAGGAGAGTCACACTGAGTGAAATTAGAAACTTAAGCTGCAAAAGTGTCTGATTATGAATAAAAACCTGGCTCATGTTAAATACAATACAACCTCCTGTAACTTCAATAATTCAGATAATGAGGATAATTTTACACCATTGTGATCTTTCATTTTATTTTTTACGGTGGGATTTTAACTTCCACTTGTAAAAGCGGCCCAGCAAGTGGATGGCCTGTCTAGGAGCAGTAGAGGGAGACCCAATGGCCAGGCCCCAATAACACACCACTGGTCAAATTCATGCCCAAAAAGGATTTGAAGTCAGCAGGAAATGGCAGAGTTGGGTGGTCCAAGTTAAATGCAGAGACAGGGGTACTGGGGCTGTTAGCAGTTCACAAATGGGAGTGAAGGGGAGAGAAAGTGTTAGAGGTGATAGAGGGAATGGGAGACATATACTTAAAGCTGGAGGAGCTTTAAACTTACTTGGAAAGGCTTCTTCAGATGTCAGATCCTGATGTAGGATAGGGGGACTGAAGACTCCTACCTATGTATGTAACAAAATCTGTGTTATTCTATTATACTGCGAAGTATATGGGGTAAGATATAGGACTGGATTTAAATTCTTGGGGCAGAATTTTCTCAGAATTGTACTAATGCGGTAGCAGGCGGGTAAAATAGAGTCCTACCCGCCGTGGAAAATGATGGGTTTTCAGGCCGTATCATCCTGAACCAGCCTCATTATTTATTCCCTCTCGCGAAACACACCGTTTCCATGGTGAGCGGGCTCTCATTCACCCTCATGCCATCACCCTGCTGTTGCATCATGCCGGTCACCAATTTTAAAAGGCAGCCGCCAACAAAGCACTTCTCGCCACTAGTTCACCACTGCTGCCTGGAAACACGGTAGCAAAGCAAAAAAGACTGCTGCCCCCTACTTCAAAGACAGGTCCCTTGAGCGACTGCTGGATGCTATGGAGGCCCAACGGGATGTGCTCTACCCCTGCTCTGGCCATAGGATGGGCAGCAAAGTTGCCAACCAGCTTGGGAGGCAGTGGCAACTTGTCAGCCCTGCAGAGGAGGACAGCCACTCAGTGCTGCAAAAGGATGAATGATCTCCTCTGTTCCTCCAGGGAAGTCACTCTTTTCATCACTCCCAACTCACACACTCACAAACTCATCGCACATCCACAGGGTCCTCACTCACTGCTAGTGCAAGGGACATCATCATTCACTCTTTAACACACACCATCATTGTCCTCAGCCTGTCTATGGACCAATTACCACACACACAGGCCAGACATAATTACCATCTGGCTCGGCAGGAGTCCTCATACACTCTCCCCATCTCTATCCATGCAGGACAAACTGGCGCACAACAGGAGGGAAAGGTTGCAGACAGGTGGAGGGATGATGGAGATCAAACTTCTGACAATTCAAAAACAGCCATCCAGCTGGCCGGCGATGACCGTGATTAGTCCTGTGCTGACAGTGAGGTCAGCGCTGTTCTACCAAGTGAGGATCCAGCAGTGCAACATCCATCAGACAACCATGCCGTGAGTGATGTGTCCTCTTTCACAGGCCACTGCCATGCACTACTTATTTCCCATCACTTTTGCAGGCACATCTGCCAAACAGCCGACAGAGTCCATGACCCAGGGCCTCCAATCAAGTCCTGGAGAAACCTCTGAAGAGGAATCTGAAGTCCCATCACAGTGCTCACCAACACTCTCCACCAGCGCAGAGACACACACCTTGGTGGGACCTAGCTTTAGAGTAGCCTCAGGATCACAATCTGGTGAGCACATCACACTTTTTGATCCACAGCAGGCGGAGGCAGGGACTTCCCAGGTCCCCAGCACTCAGAGGACTGCTGGAGGCCAGAACGTTGCTGAGTCCGAGTCAGATGACGAGCCTCTGGACTCAGTCATGTCACAGTTGCAGGAGCTACAAAGGCAAGCTCGGGAATATCAGGAAGGGATGTCAGCTGTACTCCTCAGACTGCAAGGCACGATGGAGGAGTCCATCCATCTTCAGACTGAGGTGATAGCACCGTGTTTGCAATGCACCAAGGTCAACACTGGCAGGATGATGGCTGCCATGGAGACATTGGTCCAGGATGTCACTCCTGCATTGCTGCGTGGGCTTAACGCCATCAATGATGCCATATTTGGCCTCCAACAGCGTGTACACAGGAGGGGTGCTGGGCAGCTTGATCTCACTCCAGCTGCCCCTTCCGCTCACAGAGTCAGCCACGGGCCCTTGGACATCCATAGGGAGGAGGATCAGCAGGTGCACACACAGGGGCGATCCACCCAGGTGACTTTGGGAGTGACCGGTCAATCCAAATCAACCTCTTCCTGTGGCCTCCGCAGCTCCAGCTTCACAGGCCAAGGAGGGTGCCACTGCCATACAGCAGGACCCCAAAAGCAGGCTGGGGTCCTCCAATCTTGGCCCTCCAGGGGATGCCCATGAAAGTCATCACAGACAGGGTGTCACAATCAGCAGGCTGCCTCTACCTCTACTGTGGATGTCTGGGGAGCACCAAGACGTAGCAGCTGGGTTAGAAAAATGAGGTAAAAGTAGTTGCACAGCCTGGTCACGAGTGTTGATCACTTGCACATACTGTTCACCATTGTCAATAAACTCCTAAGAATGTCTCCCTGCCTGTGGCTCCTTGTTCTGATGAGCAGTGTTCTTGTCACTCAGATGTGAAACCTTTCTGCACAAGATAAAAGGCAGGTGTCTCAGTCTAGGGCCTCTTTCCTGTGCTCTGTGCAGCCTTCAGACCGCAGTGAAGGTCCAGCCTCACACTCCGTGGAAACATTACTGATACCTGCACCTCAGCGGTGCTGGTCATTGCTGCCAGAATGTAATGGGCAGGCGCCACAGAGTTCTCTCATGCTCTCTGTGTGCTCTCAGCATCGTTAAGGTGGTGTTGGCCCCCATCACACCAGCATCTGTGACCAGTGACGCTGTGCACCAGCTCCTGAAGGGCTGAGGTGCTGAACGTGGACACAGCATCTGATGCATCTAGAATTTCATGGCTGCATCTCTGAGATGATACTGATCATGAAGTGCAAGCGAGCTGCCCTCGGCCAGACAGGAGTCAGATATTCTCAGAGGCTATGTGAAGATCTATGGAGTGTTCTCCCTGCATGTTGTCATCATCCTCCTGTGATCGAGCAACTATTAGGGCCTCCACTGCATCTCCATGACAGGAGCATTCTCACAGAGGGTATTTGCGCTGCCATAAGCCAGACTGGAGTCAAATGTCCACAACTGCGATGTGAAGATCTTTGGGGACACCTCACTGCATGTTGTCATCATCCTCCACAAATATGGCAGCCTCCTGAGTGCGCCTGCCTCATCTAGCCAGTGCAAGAGCCTCATCCCCATAATCATCACCATTGAGGACCCACTCACCCTCATTCCCGTCGGCATCATCCTCATCTGAGGAGACCTCCAGTTTCTACATCTACTCCTCCGCCAGCTCGTCTACTCATTGGAGTGCCAGGTTGTAAAGGGCACACCAGACAACAATGAAGCATGACATCCTCTCCGGACTGTATTGCAGTGCTCCACCAGACCAGTACAAGCACCGGAACTGCATCTTTAACTCCAACTGGTCTACTCCACCAAGTTGCGAGCTGCTGTATGAGCCTCATTATAGCTTCGCTCTGCTGCAGTCTGAGGCCGCCGCACGGGTGTCATCAGCCATGGCCTCTACGGGCAGCCCTTGTCCCTATGGAGCTAACCCTGCAGACTATGTTGACTCTGGAAGACTGCAAGGATCTGCGAGCGACTCAGGATGTAGGCGTTGTGCACAGTCCCTGGAAACAGTGCACATACCTGCAGGATGCGTTTCTAGTGGTTGCATAACAGCTGCACGTTCAGTGAACGGAAGCCCTTGTGGTTAATGAGGTCCACTGAGTGTAGCGTTGGAGACCTGAGTGCCACATAAGTGCAGTCAATTGCATCCTGCACCTGTGGGAATCCTGAGATCAGGGCAAATCCAATGGCCCTTATATCCTGGCTGTCCCAGTCCCGGGCAAAATGCACAAAGCTGTGTGCCATGGAGAAGATGGCATCCATGACCTCATGGATGCATTTGCAGGTGGCGGATTGTGAAATTCCACAGAGGTCACCTGTGGATCCCAAAAAGGAGCCACTGGCATAGAAACTGAGCACCGTGGTCACTTTCACAACCACTGGGATTGGATGCCCTCCATGTCCCCTTGGTGCCAAGTCCTGCAATAAGTGGCAGATGTGAACCACCAGGTCCCTAGACATGCGCAGTCGCGGCAACACTTATTCTCAGTCATCTGCAGGAATGGCAGGCAGTGTCTATAGACCCTGGTTGTCACTAGGGACTGACCAGCCACAGCTCACTGTCACTCCTGGGCACCATATGCGGGAGCCCCGCTGCCCCTTCTTCATGGGATTTCTGCTCCTGCCTTTGCATGGCCAGGTGCCTCAGTCACTCTCTCCTCTGTCTTCTATGGTCTCTGAAGGCCATCAGGCATACAGCAAGGTCACCAGGATCCATGATCCAGACGTGGTCCTCCTGCAGCATGAAAGAGAGAGAGAGATGTGATTATCATGGCTGTACCTAGCACCTTTCCTGGCCCTGTGTGACCGCCCCTTAATGCTTCCTGGAGAGTGCTGGTCACCACTCAGATGGCCAGAGATGAGTGCGCTGCATGGCTGCCCTGCGACATGGGGGACACTGGTCCAAACCAGAATGCTGAGATTGCAAGGGGCTGTGAGCACCTCCAGCAGTGACTGCTACATAGCCAGTGTTGGTGAGGAGATTGTGCAGCGTGTGCAGCCCAACTGCTCCACGGTCCAATAAAGTGGTGGCAGACTCAAAGTGTGTGCTGGGGGGCACTGCTGGGGGCTAAAGGTATTGAGCGCTTGATGGCCCTTTGATGCCTCCGCCTTGCTTGTGTGGACAGGCAGGCTAAGAGCCAAACCCCAATCATATCACTGTGGCTGCGCCTGATTTGTCTCAGTTGCAGAGGCATGGTCAGTTTATACAGGTGTCCCTAATGCATGGCCACTCCCCTTGCTTACCCTGCCCCCCTCCCCGATTGCCTGTACAAGGGATGCAGTGCCAGGGCAGCACTTGACCCCCTCCAACCCCCCACAATGATAGCTGTCGCATTCAAGGCTGGCCAGCACTTGCCCCTGGACACCCCACCCTCCCCCGCCCCCCTCAGTAGTCACCTCCAAAGCCAGGGATCAGTTGCCCCACCACTGGCACCCCTGAGGCCTGTACACAACAGGCGAGCTGTGGACTACGCTGCTGCTCACTCACCTCAGTTCCCCCAAAGCAAGGGCCGCTAAGTGAATGTGGCCTGCGTGCTGCTGTGAAATACATTGGCCTGCTTTTCCGCTGACATGAACGGATGATACGACAGGGTTCCCAGAGCCTGGCAGGATGACCTTTTAATTTTTTTTATTCATTCACGAGATATGAGCTTCACTGGCTGCATCAGCATTTATTGCCCATCCCTAGTTGCCTTGAGAAGGTGGTGGTGGACTAACTTCTTGAACCTCTGCAGAACATGTGGTGTAGATGCACACAGTGCTGTTAGGGAGGGAGTTCCAGGATTTTGACCCAGCGAAAGTGGAAGAACAGCAATATATTTCCAAGTCAGGAAGATGAGTGACTTGGAGGGGAATCTCAAGGTGGTGGTGTTCATATCTGCTGCCCTTGTCCTTCTAGATGGTAGTGGTCGTGGGTTTGGAAGGTGCTGTCTAAGCAGCCTTGGTGAATTCCTGCAGTGCATCTTGTAGATGGTACACACTGCTGCTACTGTGCGTCGGCGGTGAAGAGGGAGTGAATGTTTGTGGATGTGGTGCCAATCACGTGGGCTGCTTTGTCCTGGACAGTGTCCAGCTTCTTCAGTGTAGTGGGAGCTGCACTCATCCAGGCAAATGGGGAGTATTCCATCGCACTCCTGACTTGTGCCTTGGTGGGCAGGCTTTGGGGAGTCAGGAGGTGCATTACTCATCGCATGATTACTAGCCTCTGACCTGCTCTTGTAGCCACAGTATTTATATGGCTAATCTAGTTCAGTTTCTGGTCAATGGTAACCCCCAGGATGTTGATGGTGGGGGATACAGTGATGGTAATGCCATTGAACATCAAGAGGTGATGGTTGGATTCTCTCTTGTTGGAGATGGTCATTGCCTGACACTTGTGTGGCGTGAATGTTACTTGCCGCCTGTCAGCTCAAGCCTGGATATTGTCCACGTTTTGCTGCATTTGGACATGGACTGCTTCAGTATCTGAGGAGTCGTGAATGGTGCTGAACATTGTGCAATCATCAGCGAACATCCCCACTTCTGACCTTATGATGGAAGGAAGGTCATTAATGAAGCAGCTACCCTTTGGAACTCCTGCAGTGATGTCCTGGAACTGAGATGACTGAACTCCAACAACCACAACCATCTTCCTTTGTGCTAGGTATGACTCCAACCAGCGAAGAGTTTCCTTCTCGATTCCCATTGACTCCAGTTTTGCTTGGGCTCCATGATGCTGCACTCAGTCAAATGCGGCCTTAATGTAAAGGGCAGTCACTCTTGCCTCACCTTGGGAGTTCAGCTCTTTTGTCCATGTTTGAAACAAGGCTGTAATGAGGTCAGGAGCTGAGTGGCCCTGGCAGAACCCAAACTGGGCATCAGTAAGCAGGTTATTGCTCAGCAAGTGCTGCTTGATAACACTGTTGATGAACCCTTCCATTACTTTACTGATGATGAAGAGTAGACTGATGGGGTGATAATTGACCAGGTTGGATTTGTACTGCTTTTTGTGTACAGGACATACTTGGGCAATTTTCCATATAGCTGGGTAGATGCCAGTGTTGTAGCTGTACTGGAACAGCTTAGCTAGGTGCGCAGCAAGTTCTGGAGCACAAGTCTTCAGTACTGTTGCTGGAATGTTGTCAGGGCCCATAGTCTTTGCGGTATCCAGTGCCTTCAGCCGTTTCTTGATGACGTGTGCAGTGAATCGAATTGGCTGAAGACTGGCATCTGCGATGCTGGGGACCTCCGGAGGAGGCTGAGATGGAGGATCATCCCCTTGGCACTTCTGGCTGAAGATTGTTGCAAATGCTTCAGGCTTATCTTTTGCACTGTTGTGCTGGACTCCTCCATCATTGAGGATGGGGATATTTGTGGAGCCTCCTCCTCCAGTGAGTTGTTTAATTGTCCACCACCATTCATGACTGAATATGGCAGGACTGCAGATCTTAGGTCTGATCCATTGCTTGTGGAATCGCTTAGCTCTGTCTATCATTTGCTGCTTATGTTGTTTGGCATGCAAGTAGTCCTGTGTAAGAGCTTCACCAGATTTGCACCTCATTTTTAGGTATGCCTGGTGCTGCTCCTGGCATGTCCTCCTGCACTCTTCATTGAACCAGGGTTGATCCCCTGGCTTGATAGTAATGGTAGAGTGGGGGAGATGCCGGGCCATGAGGTTACAGATTGTGTTCGAGTACAATTCTGCTGCTGCTGATGGCCCACAGTGCCTCATGGATGCCCAGTCTTGATTTGCAAAATCCATCCCATTTAGCACAGTGGTAGTGAAGGCAGGACTTCATCTCCACAACAACTGTGCGGTGATCGCTCCTATAGATACTGTCATGAACAGGTGCATCTGTGGCAGGCAGGTTGGTGAGGAAGAGGTCAAGTATGTTTCTCTCTCTTTTTGGTTGCCTCATCACCTGCCGCAGACCCAGTCTAACAACTATGTCATTTAGGACTTGGCCAGCTCTGTCAGTAGTAGCGCTACCGAGCCACTCTTGGTGATGGAGATTGAAGGATTTCCTTCCCTAAAGGACATTAGTTTACCAGATTGGCTTTTACAACAATCGTTTCATGATCATCATTAGACTTTTAATTCCAGACTTCAAATTCCAGCATCTGCTGTGGCAGGATTCAAACCCGGGTCCCCAGAGCATTACCCTGTGTCTCTGGATTACTAGTCCAGCAACAATACCACGATGCTATCGCCTCCCCTATCTGTTGATGTATTACAATTAGCTCCCTGCTGACCGATGGTGGGAAATGTGGCGCGCTGTCGCCGGGCTGAGCGGACGATCATGATCTGCCGTCACGCCATCGTGAAGCCATATTTTTCACGCACCCCACCTATCACGCCTGTTGCCAGCAGGCTCAGAAATTTCCACCCTTGAGTCAGTTTCCATTCTGGCAAGTTAATGTCCCACTAGCCAGAGACAACAGGAGGCCACAAGTCTCTCAGAAATCTCAACAGACCACTTCCCATCTGTACGGAACAAGGGTGTGGAGTGACTTTGACAGTTGAAGATTCAGCAGCCCTTCTGGCCCAGCAGCTCTCTGGCAAGTGGTGGGAATGTGGTTTTGGGGAGAGTCTTGCAAGATGAAAGGAAAATTCTGGAACACCTTGCTTTGTGGGGATTGGAGGGAGGGTTCTGCTCCTCCTGGTCTGACAAAGGGAACGTTTGGACTTAGCCTAAAGGTCTCTTTGTTCTTCCCACCAGCTGTTGACTGGCTTCAGCCTGATGGAGTCACATGTCTTCTCCATACAGACTCCTGTTAACACGTCACATACAGCCTTGATTTGAATAAATTCATGAGGCTCTGACCTGTTTTAGACATGCACCTTCTCTGAACGTAGAACCCTGTAAGCTAATATCAGTAACTGTGGGAAAGGGCTGAGTTCTGAGCGGGAAAATGCCTTGCTCATTTTACACAGCACACCCACCTGGTTTTTGTCAAGTGGATAAAACTGCCCATGATTTAAATCAAAAGTCACCATCAAATAATCCAGCTATAAAGAATATGTTTAACAATGTATCAATCATGCTTAACCATTCTAAGTGATGATGATACAGAATACATCAGTTCTAGTCATTTTGGCAAATTGACCAAAAACTCTTTTTATTCTCTGATCATGCTCCCAGTCCAATTTTCAAAAGAAAATAGTTTATACAGGATATTATAGATGTATATAAGACATATTATGATATACATATATCTTAATGTGGCAGATATTAAGATGCTTTCTCAATTTATTTCTTCTTTCCATGAAGTAATACCTTTGTGTGTTTCTCAATGCAATAAAATCCAAATCTGAATTTCCAAAATCCTAACTATGCAATATGATTTTTAAAAAAAACCTCAACATGATAATTGGCTTCAATTATTGCATTAAAAACATTTACTAGGCTTGTGAAATACTGCATGATAAAAACTGTCCCAGTTTTTTTCAGTTGTGCTATAACTCATTGCTACTGATTGTAATTGATCCACTGAAACAGTCACATAATTCCACCTCCACAACCTTGTCCAGCTTCACCTAATTCATCTCCAGCTCCATCGAAACCCTTATCTGTGGTTTTGTTACTTCAAGATTTATCTGCTTGGAAGACCTCCTCACTGGCCTCCCAAGTTTGTTCTTATTTCGTCATTTTCTGTCATCCGCATTCTGTCCCAGATAAAATATCTATTATTGCACACCTTCTTCAGTATCTTGTCTCCCAATTCACCATATTCAAAATTGTTGTTCTCATTTATAAATTATTCCATTGTCTTGCACCACCTTACATTTACCTTGAACCCTACATCCTACCTCTTGTCCCATAGTTCTCCAAATTGGAAGATCAGTCCATCATCCCTCTCCTGCCATTCCACAGTTGGGTGAAACTGGGTAATCTTTTGGAATGCTGTGTAAGTGGAATTATGCAAACTTTTCAATGGGTCAATTATATTCAGAGTCAACAAGTTATACTGCAACTGAATATTTCATGCAAAAGTGCACAAGTCTAATGGATGTTTTCAGTGAAATAATTGAAGCCAATAGGCTGCTGAGGTTTTTTTAAAAACTAAATAGCATTGTTAGGATTTTAAACATTTATCTTTTTTATGTGTCATTCCCCTCCTGGCAGACCTGTCAGCCAACAGTGCTACTCTCTGGAATTTCCTCCCTTCACCTTTCTAGTTCCTTTCCAACTGATGAGTGTCTCTAAATTCAATTCTTTGGCTGGTCTTCCCATCATCAATTCTTCTCCCCTGCTCGATCAGACCGTTCTTTCAAATTTGAAATGCCTCGCTACTTTTTTTTTAGATCAAAGCCACTATACAAAAGCAATTTGGTGGCTGCAGTAAAGGAACCAAACAAAAAGAAGTTTGATAGTGAATGCCATTCTATTAATGCTTAACTTGCAGTATCCTAGTTTTCTTTCTCTCTGTCTTACTGCATACTCAATGTTGGACTTGGTGCAACATTATTAATGATACTGCAGCTAATGATCATTGATTTTTGATTCATGAGGATTTAAACAACAGCAATAAATAGTCTAAATTCTTCTAAAGCTGATTATTTATAAAGCAGGTCTGATGACATGGACATATTGACCAGTTATTAAGCCAAGATCTTTGAACCCCTCACTGTGCAATTACAGCTTGCAGCACTCTGTTATTCAATAGGGCAATGAATTTCAGGTGACTTTCTTTGAAACTCACAACATGCAGAAATGAAATGGAAAAAGTACCCCAAAGCTGTACCAGCTCCGCAAGAGATTTATATTTAAATAGTTTGAATGTGATAATGTAAGACGGGGATCCTGCATACTATCAACATCGACTAATTTAGCTGTAATGGCTGTGAATTCGGTTTACACGGCTATCACGCTTTCAAAGATCATAGGAGTTTTGGGAATGGATTAAAGGCTCTCACAAGAACACCTAATCTTTTATATTTATGATGCTTTTTATGAATGTTGTGTTTCCTGAACGTGTTCTTACCTTTTCCTATGAATACCTGGTGCTGCTATGACAAAGAATAAAGATTGGAAAAGACATCTGGATCTATTTTTAATTTAAATTTGTAAGGTAAGTACCTCTATATCTATTTGATGATTATTACAGCCAAAAACCATTGATTTCAAAGAAAACCTTAAATAGGCCAGGCTCAATGATACGGATTGTCTCCAAAGAAAATCTGAGGGCACTGGGAAATTTTGAGCAAGTGGAAAGGAATCTTCATTCATGAAGTCGACCCTGAATTAACTTAGGTTTTCTAGGCTATCCATAGTTGCAGAGCTGGTACAGTTAGCACACGAAAATGCACAGGGAAGACAGGAATGATTGTAGCATTTATAAAGATTCCAGGGAATAAGGCATTCACAATTATAGAAATGGGCTTTCAAAATGCAACATTGTTTTAGCCTGTAATGGTTGCTGCATTTGGACATTGCAGAAGATCGGGAAAAAACTCTTAACATTTTAATTTTTAAAGAGCCTTGGGAGGAAAATATTGGTGACTGAAATGAAACAGAGAACAATCTTCAGCGCTCATTCAAGCAAAGAGAATGTGATTTCTTTTTCCTCTTTGGTACATATAGTCCTCAGTCAGTATAGCATCTGTTACTTGTACTTCACAGCCCCCTCTATGACACTTACATGGTTCAGCCCTAAAAGCTAACGAAACAAAGTCAGAACACTTCATGACTCATTGATCAAAATTCATTTATCCCAAATTACAAATGCCATTGTTCCATCTGGGCAAATCTGTCTAATTGATTTTAATGAAAGAACATGTTATTTGCTTATTCTTGTAGTTTCACAGTCCATATAGCTAATAGCAGTAATATCACTGAACTTGTATGTTATCATTCAGCAGTACAGACAACCTAAACATACATGAAGGAGATCTTGGAGATGAATAAGGAGTTGATATTTGAGTTCAAGCAATGTATTTGCGCATCTGTCTATATTTATTCCATTTTTCTGTTTGTCTCACCTCCATCTAACCAAATCATATGCCATAATAAATAATGTTCAATTTTAAAGATTATTGCAGGTCTGCCCCCTCCCCTGCCAACTTCGCGATTCTCAATCTGTGAAGGCAGATTCTCTGTTGTGAAATGTCATTCATACATACACAATAAGCCAGGAAACTCCAATGGACAAATTTGTTGAAACTGAGATTTCTGTCCGCAGCTGACTGCCAGTCATTATAATGTCCCTCTATCATTACAATATATTGGATTGTTCAAACATACTGGTGTTTTCTTACAGCTCTTGCATTAAGACCAGGTTATTTAATTGCCAGTTTTTGATACTGAAGAGAGTAACCAAAAACTAAAACTTCTGAAGTGTTACCAATGATATATGCCTTCTTGTCATAAATGATGCTGAGCATATTGTATTAAGAGGAATGAACAATGTAGCAAAAATAATAATGCAAAATAAAGTTACACTGGAACCAATGCAGTTTACTGTGCATTACTGCACCAAGGAAAAAGATCAAGCCACTAGCCTAGATATTAACAGGGGTGAGTTACGTAGGATAGATGGAGTTTTCAAAAGGGAAGTCAGGTGTTTGGGATTCCCCAAACGCATTAGAGTTTTAACTCCACAGTGTGCAGCATATGTCTTTGTGAGGTTCCCCACTCAGGAATCAGCTTGATTGATAGGCTTGGGAAGGAAAGGAACAGGCCAGGTCCTATCCTGGGGGGCGGTGGCAGGGGTTGGGGGCAATGGGGAGTCAAATCCCATGCCCAAAAGTTCTTTGGATGGGGGCTGGAGAGTCTGAGGGGGCCAGATGATCCTTCTGTTCCACAATGATTACTGTAAATGCACTTATCTTCTGACCAAAGCACTCCTTATCTCCTTCTAACTGCTGCTTTTTCAAAGGCATGGGAAACCCAACTGGCCACAGTTAAACCTGCAATTGAAATCGGAGGCTGCCAGCCTCGTTAAAGTATTTAGATTAACAACTTGTCTCCTAGGAGTCATTTGGCTGCTTGCCCCACTTCCTACCTCCCTTTGCCCCAGTTGTTTTCTTATACATTAGGACCTCTAGCCCTCACCCTTCACACTCCCTCATCCCCCAACTAGTCCCAATGCCTATACATGCCCACTCATGCCAACCCATGCTCCCCCACCCTCTCCCAATGGCTTCTCATACCCTCCAAGACAAACCATGCCACCATTCACCCCATGGTCCCATATAGACAACCCCTATGCAACTTAGTGCCAACTCATGACCCCTCCACACACCCCCATTGCCCCTTATAGACCCTATCTCAACTTATTGGTAACTCATGGCCCCTACTTTTTGCCCTTCCACTCTTAATGCCAACTCATCCAGTATCCAGCATGGCCAACCTCAGGAGCCATGTGGAGATGAAATACACTTCTAAATACCTACCACAGACTTCTCTCTATAAAAAATACTCTCATTCATGAAAGTCCATTCAATACATTTAAATCTCCTCAAATATTTAATCCCTCATAAAAACAAACATTTGTATCCATAGCCCCATATCAAAGATAGCTAATCCTTTAATAACCTCTTTGAGCTGTCAATCAGACTGTGAACTTACAACTCTGTGCTAATATAATGATAGGTTGTGGAAAGCAATCAAATGTTAAAAATGCTATAATGATAGCACTTATAATTATATTAACAAAGAGCTCTTCAAACTGCTAGAACAGATTTTTTCAACTCTCAGACACATGCAGGCAGATTTTCAATTTTTAAAGAGCTGACCATTTAAATAACTTGATAGTTCTACAGACCTTACCTGCCCTTCAGAAACATTTACAACTTTTCTAAAGATTCATAACTGTGGGATAAAGCCCCTGCTCCAATGAAAATGGGGTCTGTTTGAAGTCAACACTGAGTTCAATGGCCCTTCGGAGTTTGGGTTTCCCACATACAGGAGTCACATCCTGCCCTTGTTTGCCCCCCTCCCACTGTGAAAATAGTTTTTGGCAGATATGGGGACAGGACATCCAGAGTCGGGGTCTGTCCATTTTGAATAGGCCACGGGTCTCCACAACTCCATGAAAATCCAGGCCTTAGAACTGAAACAATTTATCAATAGTAAGGAAATGTGGAACAATAGTGCAGTCAGTCAGAAAACAGTCCTTCTTCTCAGGGCACTGAATACAATAGAAACAGTAATGTTTCTAAGTGAAATGACTTTGGGCAATTTTAACCTGATTCTGAATAACCACATGTCCATAGAACAAAACTATAATAATCTGTCAGTAATTGTTACTAACTTAGCATTGGGGTGGCTATAAGAAAGACTGATGGGAGAATGGGAATCTCACAGTGAAGCAATAGCAATCGCTTATTGGAATTTAATTTTAAAGCACAGTGTTATAATGTACAGGGAACAATGCTGTGCATCTAATTTGTACTATACATAACCTGGGAGTATTTGATGCCAACAGTGGGTGCAAAACTCAGAGACTGATTCCACGGCACTGACATCTGTCACCTTAATAAACAGAAGGTGTGACAAAAAATATATAACCAGTACCAATTCACACATAGGTAATTTCCTAGCTTTAAGTGAATCACATTAAATAGCAATTTCAGATTCACCGTCCATTGTACACCCTTCCTAATTTACCTCTTAATTGACTTCAGGTCAGCATTTGAAACAAATAGTGCCACACATATGGAGGGGAGGAAATAATCCCTTTGCACATGTATACCATAAATTTACATCACTCACCGTAGTTATACCAGATACAGTCACAAAGGTATGTTTTGTTTTAAAAATGTTGATGCTCTTAAAAAGGAATTACAGAGCTGATTTTGTGATTTCACCCAATCTCCAGAAGATCCAAATCTCAGGATTTCCAACAATATATTGTCTGACTCAATACAACACAAGTCCATTAATGCATCACATATTATGAATCTGAAATTCTCTGCTGGAAGGATAGCAGGGTGGAGCTTCCTGACCTCATTGAAAATCCTGGGGAAGACGCTCAGCCTGTTGTAACTCTCCTTAGATGTTTATCATCTCTGGGGCCAAGAATTTCTGAGTGGCTTCTAGTGGCTCTGTCAGTTGGAGGAGAAGGAGGAAATTCAGGCTGAAGAAAAATACATTGTTTTCAGAGAGACTTCATTTTGCCATTGCCAATTTCCTAACCAGCACTGAAGGCCAGACATCCACCAGGCTGTAATACTGACATGCAGGTAAGGGATAACTGTTATGTATTCAAAGACAGCAGTACTTCTTAGTGTCTCTCTCAATATGGGGTCTTTATTGAACTCATGTAAAATGGCAACCTCCAGCGATTCCCTCATGGCAGAGGTCACATGACAAAAGCAAGTCAGATAGGACATGTGGTCATCTTGCATTTCAAAACTCAAACATCCCCATTTTCATATCGAACAAAAGACAAATTTGGATGAACAATCATGTGTAATTGTGAGTTATCCAAGTTACCAACTATACACCCACTGTTCTCATGCGTTAACAATTGCTTGTTCTTCTCATCAGTCTCACCCCCTGCATTACATATGATGGGTGGGATTTTCCACACCCGCCCGCCGTCAGGATCTTCCAGTCCCGCTGTAGGTCAATGGGCTACTTGTTGGGGCCCCGCCTCACCTGCAGAGGGTCCCGCCTGCGACAGGGCCAGAAAATCTCAACCATAGTCTTTAAATTGTAAAGGTCTCTTGATTGTGCACGTGCATGTTGTCATTGGCTATCTGTCTGGGTGATGCTCCATGTTTGGAGAGTGTCATTCCTGTGGCACTTGTTATCCTGGTAACTGTTGTTGGGGACACGTAGACCTCTGGGATTGATATAGTTCTGTATTCAGTACAGTTGGTGAGATCCCTTCTTCCTGACCGACCAATTGCTCTGAGGGAACAGCCTCACTAGTTGTTCACATATGCCTGCGGTTGCACCAGTATATTTGGTTGTTCACTTCCACACAGATGATCGAGATTACTACTTCTCTATGAATGTCCCATGTTGCCACATGGGCTGACTCCTGTTGAAAGTTTTGAAGGTTTGTACCCCGACTGGCTCTCCAATGCTCAGCTCTAGCAATGGTTTGGCAGTCTTGTTAAAATGAAATTTGTCTTTCTGCCATTTCACCTTGATTTTTGCACTCACACCTGTTACTACTTTTGGTTTATGTAACTTTTTTGCTACTGGAAGATAGTTTGGGTGTGGTGTGACATTAGTCTTTGGGCTGGACTACTTTCCATACCTTCAGTCTGTGTATTTAACCGCTTGAGGATTGCCTTGTATACACTATGCTAGATTTGCTTGAGTTCTTGATGATTCCTTTGGTAATTTCCACTGCAACCTCAGCCTTTCAATTTGAGTGGGGATAGTTTGGAGGTGATGTGTAGTGTTGAATTTCCCAATCTTTCGCGAAAAAGCTGAATTCATCATTTGTGAACTGAGAGCCATTGTCACTCATCACAATGTCTGGAAGGCTGTAATAACTGAAGTGTGCTTTCAGGTATTTTATTATTTCTTCTGTCATTGTTGAAGTCAGCTGGTCTAACTCCCAGTAGCCAGAAGAGTAGTCTACAGTGACAAGGTAGTCAGTTCCTGCTATAGTGAAGAGGTCTACTCCCAGCTTCATACATGGTCTTTCTGGGATGTCATGTGTTATCAACAGCTCTCTAACTTGTTTGGCTCAGTACTCATTACATGTACCGCACTGGCCTATGCGGTCTTTAATTTCATTGCTCATGTTTGGTTAGTAAAGCACTTCTCTTGCCTTTCCAGGCTCGATTCAATTCCTTGATGGCTTGCATGGATGGGCTTCAGCATCTTTCCTCTCATCTCTTTAGGGATGATGACTCTCTTGCCTTTGTACAAATGTCATCTTGGGCTGTCAATTCATCTCGGTAGGTCCAAAATGCTCTTGTGACCACAGGTGTGCCCCTGATGCTCTCAGGCCATCCTTTCATCACTACTTCTTGTGGCGCTTGGAGAATTGCATTTTGTTGTGTGGTTCAATTCATTTGAGCAAGGCGCTTGTCTGTCAGATTCAATGTCTCTGCTGGGTTGATGACTTCCAGATCATGTTGAGCTGCTGCTTCACATTGAATCTGGAAGATTTTACAATCTGTTGTAGTATCCTCAACTTTTCTCATGGGAAGCACTGCTCTCAACATTGTGGCTACAACGTACAGCTATTTCCCTTGCTTGCATGGCACATCCAAATGATATTTCTGTAAACTAAGTAATATTCTTTGCAGACACTTTGGAGCAGACAGTAACGGTTTAAGAAAAATGCTTTAACGTGGCTTGTGGTCGGACTCCACAGTTACCTTGTCTCTCCCAAGCAGGTATTGATGAAAATGCTCACAAACAAAAACAAAAACCAATAGATCCAAGCATAGCGTCATTCCATTTGCGTTAGTGCCCTCAGTGCAAATGCGACTGGTTATCCTTGTTGCAATAGGGTTGCCCCATGGCCTGTCTCATTGGCATCACGCTGCAAGGTGACATCCTCATTGACATCGTAATACTTCAGCACTGGTGTTGTCATCACTAGTTGTTTGATTTTAATGAATGCTGCTTCTTGTTCTGTTCCCCAATACCATTTGCACATCCTTGACAGTGAGCGTGTGTAATAGGTCAACCTCTGCCAACAATTTAGGCAAAAGGTTGGTAAATAGCTCATGAATCTAACAAATTGTTGCACCACTTTTACATCTATTAGTTACTGCATCGCTGCTACAGCTCTCACCTTGTCAGGATCCGGGTGAAAACCTTTTGCTGTCAGCACATGTCCTATGTACTTGATTTCAGGCACCTGCAGTTGCAATTTTTTCTTGTTCTCCTTCAGGTTCATCTGGCGAGCTCTCTCTAACAGTTATATTAAATTCTGATCATGGTCAGCTTCTTCCACTGCATCTCCACATCCATAGACTAGTAGATCATCCACTATGGTTTCCACTCCGGGAAGATCACTGACTATCTCATGCTGTCTGCGTAGATACACTACTGGAGCCATAGAAATGTCAAATGGCATGTGCAACCATCTGTATCGCCCGAGTGGCATCCAGAATGTCATTAGAAACCTGCTGCTTTCACCCAGTTTTACTTGCCTTGGCAAGTTGCAGTAAAATTCTTTTGATGGTTGGCACGGGGTAGTGAGGTCTCTTCAGCACTTTATTTAGATCCTTTTGGCCTAAGCATACTCTCAGCTTTCCAAGTTGTTTCACTGCTACCATGCTGCTAATCCAGTCTGTAGGAGTTGTCACTTTCTTGATTATTCCCTTCTTCTCCAGTTCTTCTATCTTGTCTTTTAGGCTTGACTTGAGGGCAGCTGGAAATCTTCTTGGCAGATGCTGAATTGGTCTTACATTTTCATCTACTTCTGGATGATATTCTCCTGGTAGACATCCCACCCCTGTAAACACATCTTTGGACTCTTCTAGGATCTTTTCGGTAGTCAATGGTTTTGTGCGCTGCAATTTGTTGTAAATCTCTGTTGGCACATCCAGGGTTACCAGTCCAAGCTTTAGGCTTGCTTCACCTGAGATGAGTGCTGTTGCATCCCATCTATGATCTGGAACTCTAATCTTCCTTCATACCATTGCATTGGGCTCTCAGACTAATTTGCCCTCGCGGTATGAGTATCGGCCATCCTGTAGCCTCAACCTTGCTTCCGAGGGCTTCATTTTTGGATTGCCATGTTGAGCCACTTAGCACAGGTCTACGAAGGTCATGATGTTGCCTGATGAACCAGCATCTATCTGACACTTCTTGTTCTCTTGATACTCTCCCTCTGCAGTCATCATTGTAACAGTCACAGACTATCACCTATTGACTTGATGGAACCAAACTGTTGTATCATGTGTAGTGCTTCATCAGTCTCTTCTGCTGATATCTCTCCAATGGCCATCTGTATAGACTTGTTTTGTTTTTTTCTCGCCAAACGCTTATGTGCAAAATATTGTGCTGTTCGGCTCATTAATTATGCATCTGCAAGGAGCATGACAAACCTCATGCTGGGGCAGGCAGGAGGTGACCCACTCCACCAGTACCTCATAGCCTCCAACATCCAGGCATCATATTTAAACAGCACCAGGACAGCCATTCACTCACTGCAGGCCAAACCTCCGGATCACCCCCCCAACCTTCCAGCCTTCTCCCACTTCCCCTGCCCAGCCTCTGCTCCACCCTTCCCCCTTTCCACCCTGCTTCCCGTTTCCAGCCTTGGTGCAGCTTTGGCAACCGGCACCTGAGGTCGGTATGCAAGAAGGCAAAAGGAGCATGAATTGACCTGAAGGGCCAGGAAGAAGTCAACCTTGCCAGGTGCATGCCACTTATGTACAATTGTGAAACAGAATGTTCTAAATTCCTGCTGGCAGGGTGCTAAATTTGGAGGGGGAACAATATTCCAGTGTGTTGGCCTTTTAATGAGCATTCATGAGATGCAAATGGGATTCCCAACTAGTTCCGTGGGACACTCGACCCACCTTTAAGCCATCGTGAAAGTTGGAAGAACAAGATTTCAAACTAATTTCCTGACACAGGAAACTGATTTTTGGCTTCCAGCCAAATCTTGCTCCCCCCTGCTATGATTCCCGTTGCTGGCAGGACTGGAAAATTCCACATTTTGGGGTCCAAATTTCGTCTGGGGCTTCAGCTGACAGCAGATCTTGCACTCATGCAATATGCACAATTTCCTAGCATGTATCTGTGGTATGTAATCAGCCCAAATGCTGGATACTTCTCTTTAGCTTCCAGCAATATTTGGTTGGCTGTTCATGTGCCTGAAGCAAAGCCTTTTAACATTTCCATTTTGCATCATGGCCCTAACGATTAACGCAATTAAAGCCAAGTTCGATTTGTCCTCACAGTGGCTAAATTGCCCATGTTATCATTTCACAAATTTAAGTTACTAACTAGACAACATTGTCTTGTTTTTAGTTAATAGGATGAACAGAGAGAAGGTGTCCCCTTCCCCTTCCTGCCCATTTCTTTTCACAACATCATTGCTTTGACCTCAGGCTCAAAGGACATCCATTCATGTGCAGCTCAAAGAGTTATGTTTTCAAATATATTAGGAATAGTAATGATTAAAGAAGAAGTATATACATTCATATCTCTGATGCAGGAAGGTGCCTTGAGTTGCAAGCCTCTTCTTTGTCAGGCCACACTGCACCCAAAATGCAGTGGTGGTGTGGCCTCTAGCTAAAAGCAGAGTTGGCCCAATTTAAATATGCAAAGAGCTCTACGTATTTTGCAGGCCCATTCCGCTATACTGGGCAAGAATCTGTTAGAGCTAGCACTGCGTAAACTCTGACAGGTTTTTGTTGTTTGTACGTGGTCTAACCAGCGGCTCTCAAAGGGCCTGTTTGAGACCATGCAGGAAACACAAAGCTAAGTTTTGAAAACCTATCGAAATGTGAAGCCAAACAGTGCAGGAGTGATCCTCCTAACTCCAGGTTAAAATTTCAATTTGCTCCCTGCTGATGCTCATCCGACCCCCCCCCCGCCCCCCAACCCCACCCCCCTCCAACTCCTGATCGCCTTTCCCGCCTTCTTAGATTGACCAGAGATTCTTGGCCAGCAGCTAGTCAGTCAATTGTACTCCTCACAACTAAGGAACTATTTTCTCAGGCATGCCTAATCCTCACAGTAGATAGGTTGTCTCTAATGATGCAAGAACACTGACAGGATTTTCCCAATGGGCTACAGGACATTTGGGGAACAGTCACTCATCTGTGATTTTCCCACAATGGTCAATTAGTGGCCAAAGGGCAGGCTCGCCATCCAATTAAAGATGAAAGGTGGACTCTCGAAGCTCGAGGGTCAATAAAAGGGTCTCCAACTCAGAGGCATCAGCTGCAGGATACCTTTGCAGCTAAGTGAGGGAGAAGGCATCCCAAGATGGAGGTGTCCTCTCCACACTTCATAAAATTTATTTAAAAAATGGCCTCAGAAGCCACCATTATGACAGGATGGGCCCTCCACAGGGCAGTCTGCGGACATGGCTGAACCAGGCAGGGAGGGAGGGTTACACTGTCCCCAATGCCTCTGGGGAACAGGCTCTGAATCATTTAAATTCACTACCCATGGCTTGCTGTCCCCTCCTACCCAGCCTCTGGCAAAATAATCTGGGAGTGGGACTGAGCTGGGGAACCGATATGCTGGCCAATGGCACCAACTTTCACAGCTGCCCACTTCCGTGCCCACCCCAATCCTTCCCATGGTCTCTCTCCCCTCCCTGCTTAGGCATGTCACTGTAATTGATTTCAATATAAAAGAATATTAGGTGTGATGTAAAATGGGCTGCAGATTCACTATTTGCCGAACACCAATTTCATTCCCAACACAATTAAAGAGTGCCTCAAAACATCCTGTAAAAAAACACGACTAGTAAATAACAGATAATTAACTTAATTTCCATTATCTGTAAAAGGAAGTATTTACAATTTAAATAGGATCAGTAATCTGAACTAAGGATGGATTGTTGTGTAAATATTAAGCAGCAACTGCAAATGCCAATGAGTTTCACTGCAGAGGCAGATGCAATTAATTAAACTATAGCATGCGTCATCTGACAGGGATGAGTAAACTGCTAAAGCTCTGAATACTCAATTCACTCCAGTTCAAATAAACTGTGCTCATTAAATTTAAAATTAGAACCAGCCATTTAAAAAAAAATTCCATTTGCATTAGTTCCACCATGTTGAAGCTAGTATTTATAAGAAGCCCCTTCTAATCCTTAGCCTAACAAAACATACAACCTGAAACGTCCATCCTATCACTATTATATTTTCTTCACAGTTTAGAAAATCTCCCTTACCTATTGTTTTCTGAAGACATGTTTTTAAATAGATGCTTCAGGCTCATCCATGTCAATGGTGCAGAATTCTCACATTAATGCTCAGGGTTTGTAAATGCCAGATTTACACGGTAATAATCCAGGTTTTCATTGTAAAACTTTGGGGTACCTTTGTTCGGTTCAGTCTTTTCCCTTCCTCCTTGTCTAATCCCATCAAACTCTAGACCTTCTCCTACCCCAAGGTTACAGATTCCTCACAATGAATCCAGGGTTGCCACTCCAACGATCTCTGATGAATGTTTGTAGCATCTTCTACCAGATGGGCATCAAATGTTTCTTGCAATCGCTATTTGAAGTTTCCACAACAAATATTCCTACATTCTGCCTGGATTCTGTATACTTCATGTCCTATTTGATTTTGGTGAGATACTAACAGATTGCCTAACAAAATCAGAGCACACTTATACAGGTTTGGCTTATTCTTCTGAAAAAATCCTAAAAAAAAAATCATATGAACATACGTACATACAAATTAGGAGCAGGAACAGGCCACTTGGCCCCTCAAGCCTGCTCTGCCATTTGATAAGATGATAGCTGATCTGAATGTAACCTCAACTCCACATTCCTGCCTACCCCAATAACCTGTCACCCCCTTGTTAATCAAGAATCTATCTAGCCCTGCCTTAAAAATATTCAAAGACTGTCCACTGCCTTTTGAGGGAAAGAGTTCCAAAGACTCTTAACCTTCTGAGAGAAAAAATTTCTCATCTTTGTCTTAAATGAATGATCCCTTATTTTTAAACAATGACCCCTAGTTTGAGATCCTCCCACAAGAAGAAACATCTTCTTCACATCCGCCCTGTCAAGACCCCTCAAAATCTTAAAAGTTTCAATTAAGTTGCCTGTTGCTCTTCTAAATTCCAGTGAATACAAGCCTAACCTATCCAACCTTTCCTCATAAGGCAACTTGCCCATCCTTGGTATTAGTCTGGTAAACCTTCTCTGAACTGCTTCTAATGCATTTACACCTTTCTTTAAATAAGGAGACCAATACTGTACACAATACTCCAGATGTGGTCTCACCAATGCCCTGTACAACTGAAGCATAACTTCCCTACTTTTGTAATCAATTCCCCTCACAATAAATGATAACATTTTATTAGCTTTCCTAATTACCTGCTGTACCTTTTGTGATTCATGCACTAGGATACCCAGATCCTTCTGAATCATGGAGCTCTGCAATCTCTCGCCATTTAGATAATAAGCGTCTTTTTTATTCTTCCTGCCAAAGTGAACGATTTCACATGTGCCCACCATATGCTCTATTTGACAGATCTTTGCCTACTCACTTAACCTATGTCACTCTGTAGCCTCCTTATGTCCTCGTCACAATTTATTTTCCTACCTATCTTTGTGTCATCAGCAAATTTAGCCACCATTCCTTTGGTCCCTTCATCCAAGTCATTTATATAAATTGTAAGAAGTTGAGGCCCCAGCACTGATTCCTGTGGCACACCACTTGTCCCATCCTGCAAACCAGAAGAAGACCCATTTATGCCAACTCTCTGCTTCCTGTTAGCAAGCCAATGCTCTATCCATGCCAATATGTTACCCCCTATACTGTGCGCATTTATTTTCTGCAATAAACTTTGATGTGGCACTTTATCAAATGCCTTCTGGAAATCTAAGTACAGTAAATCCACCGGTTCTCCCTTTATCCACAGCACATGTGACTCCATCAAAGAACTCCAATAAATTGGTTAAACATGATTTCTCTTTTACAAAACCATGTTGACTCTGCCTGATTGTTTCTGAGTGCCCTGCTATAATATCTTTAATAATAGCTTCTAACATTTTCCTGATGACAGATGTTAGGCTACCTGGCCTGTAGTTTCCTGCTTTCTGTCTCCCTCCCTTTTTGAATAACATTCGCTATTTTCCAATCTAATGAAGCCTATCCCCAACAATTTGCTTAATACCACTTCCCTGGTAATTATAATTTTCTTGAGTTCCTTCCTCCGTTCCATTTCCTGATTTACAGCCATTTCCAGAATGTTACTTGTGTCCTCCACAGTGAAAGCCAATGCAAAATACCTTTTTAATTCATCTGTCATCTCCCTGCTTTCCATTATCAATTCCTCAGATACACTTTCTATAGGTCCAAAGCTCACTTTGTTAACTCTTTTCTTAGTTAAATATCTGCAGAAACTCTTACTATCTGTCTTTATATTACTAGCTAGCTTTCTCTCATATTCTAATTTTTCCCTCCTTATTAATCTTTTTGTCATTCTTTGCTGCTTTTTATATTCTGTCCAATCTTCTGACCTGTCACCCATCTTCGCCTAATTATATGCTTTTCCTTTAAGTTTGATAGTGTCTTTAACTTCTTTCGTTAACCACAGATGATGGGCCCTCCACTTGGAATTTTCTTTCTCCTTGGAATGCATCTATTCTTGTATTCTGAAATGTTTGCCCTTTAAATGTTTGCCACTGAACCTCTATTGACCTATCCCTTAACCTCATTTGCCTGTTCACTTTGGCTAGCTCGGCTTTCATAACCTCATAATTTCCCTTCTTTAAGTTGAAAATATTAGTTTTGGACACATTCGTTTCTCTCTCAAAATGTTTGTAAAATTCAATCATATTATGATCGCTGCTATCTAGGGGGTGCCTTCATTCTGAGGTTAGCAATTAATCCTATCTCATTGCTCAATACATAGAGAGCATAGCCTGCTCTCCGGTTGGCTCCAGAACATGCTGTTCTAAGAAACTATCCCAAAAACATTTTATGAACTCCTCATCTACGCTCTCTTTGCCCATCTGATTTTTCCAGTCTATATGTAGATTAAGATCCCCCATTGATTATTGCTGTAATATTCCGGGAAGCTTCCATTATTGCTTCCTTTATACTCTGTCCTACCATGTAGTTACAATTAGGGGGCCTGTACACCACTCCCACAAGCGACTTCTTACCTTTATCATTCCTCATCTCAACCCAAACCGCTTCTACATCCTGGTTTCCTGAACTTAGGTCATCCGTCTCTAATATGCTAATACTAGATTAGTTAACAGACCCACTCCTCCACCTTTTCCTAACTTCCTGCGCTTCCTAAATGTCACGTACCCTTCAATATTCAGGTCCCAATTTATATCATCCTGCAGCCATATCTCTGTAATGGTTATCAGATTGTGCTTACTTATTTCTATTTGCACTCAGTTCATTTGTTTTGTTTTGAATGCAACCTGCGTTTAGATACAGACCCCTTAGTTTTGTCCTTTTATTATTTTTATAGTGTCTAGCCTTATCTGCTGATTTACTCTTAGAATTGTACTCTCTGTCCCTTCTTGTTACTGTCTATCATTTCCCATATTAATACCTTTCTCTCTTGCCTTGTCTCCATACCTTACGCTTGCACCCTGCCACCCTCACACCCACAGTCCACCACCCCTCCCCCCCCACCCCGCGCACGGACTTCGAATCCACCACTTTATTGAACCGCGGAGCAGTTGGGCTACACACATTTTACAATCTCCTCACCAACACTGCCCATGCAGCAGTCACTGCTGGAGGTGCGCACAGCCCCTTTGCAATCTCAACACCCCAGTTTGGACCAGTGTCCCCCCATGTCGCAGATTGACAGGGTGCCCATGCAGCGCACTCATCTCTGGCCATCCGAGGGGTGACCAGCAGTCTCCAGGAAGCATTAAGGGGCCAGGAAAGGTGTTATGTACAGCCATGATAGCCACATCTCTCTCTCTTTCATGCTGCAGGAGGACCATGTCAGGATCATGGATCCTGGTGACCTAGTTGTATGCCTGATGGTCTACAGAGACTTAGTAGATAGAGGAGAGAGTGACGGAGGCTCCTGGATGCGCAAAGACAGGAGCAGCAACCTCATGGAGAAGGGGCAGCAGGGGCTCCTGCTGCTCTGGGTGCACCTACACCACATGGACTGCAGTAGTTCAAGAAGGCAGCTCACCACCACCTTCTCAAGGTGGATGCAGTCTTTTTTCCTTTGCTGGCCACATCTCCTGGGCAGCAGTGGTGGTGAGCTGGTGGCAATGAGCGCTTTGCTGGCGACTGCCTTTCAAAGATGGCAGCCAGCGTGATGCATCAGCAAGGTGATGGCGTGAGGGCGAATGAGAGCCCACTCATCATGGAAATGGCGCGTTTCCCAGGAAACTGATTTGGCTATACTTTGCATTCGTGAACTGAATGTCTGCAAAATCTGTACATATTGCCCAGAAAAAATGGGATTTTGAATAATCTGTATCTGCTCTCCAAATGTATATTACGAAATAAACTGAATGAATGAATAATTCTCTGAACCTTTTCCAATTGTTATTACCAGGCTATAATGCAGTATTCTATGGACAGCAGTTAATCTTTGGGCCAGAAAATGAAACAAAACTCCTCCCATGCCCCTGATTGCATGTCTACTTTACTCAATTGATGACTAGCACTGAGGATATTCTTTTAAAAATAGTGTTCACTTAATCATATTGTTTTAAATCTACTCATCAAGATAGGATGCATAACCATCCACCATTCACTGGATGCATAAAAAATGCATAACCATTCACTATTTATTTCTATTAAGCCTGTCAATTTCTGGCCTGGAAGTAGCTTTTACTGCAATAAATGAAGTCAGATAGCCTCAAATCTAAGCTTAATGTGTGAATGTAGAGAAATATTTTTGAACAGTATTTGCTGCTTTTTATGATACCAGGGAATGAATTGACCTTTCCCTTAATCTTTTACTTTTATTGAAATACTTTTACAATCCCAGCTTCTTTACTTTGTTTCCCTGCATTTTCATTAACCTTTATTTTTCTTTTAAGTTCACTGCTCTACCTAGTAAATGTATCCTGTATGCCTTTTAATTTTATAGATTTAATTGGCAAATGAGGAACAACAAGAGTTTCAAAGTGCATTATAAAGTGTGAATTTATATTATTCATTGAGCTTAAGAACTTAGCAACTCACATAGTTGAGTTCAGTTTTAATGACACCATTTGTGCCCCTATACATGGAATCGCCAAAGGATTGCTTTTGGGTCCAGCGCTCACTAACACTTTTGTCAGTTTCAGTGAGAAATGCGTTTTTGATGGAATGAACCCTAACCTCCTACACAATGCACATTTCTAATATGTAGATGATACCTTCATGATCTCCGAATCTGCAGCTGCAGGTAAGGTTTTCCTTACGCACCTTAATACTTACCATCTCTCGCTCAAATTCACTTTTGAGATGGAGCACTCCCTTTTCTTGATGGGCTACTTAAGAAATCTGCTAATGGGTTCTCCACTGCTGTCTACCGGAAGCCTACCTTCACCAGTCAATATACAGTCAATGGGATTCGTACAGCTCTACACACTTTAAGATTGGCCTTATCAGCAAACTTATAAACAGGGCCTGAGCAATTTGCTCAACTTGCAAACTTGATGCAGAAATAGAGTTGATCAAAGTTATCCTGCGGGACAACGTCTATCCTGATCAAATTATTGTTCGCTGTGTATCCTGGAAATTCACAAATAAGCCAAAGCCATCAATATCGGACCTGAAAAGTGCCCAGTCAACCTCAAATTACCCTGGAATGGCAAAGTATCTCAAAAATTTGGACAACAGGTTAAGCAAGCCATTTCATGCTGCTACTATACAGAGGTGACATCCATTATTAGGATGCTGCCATCAGTCCAAGAGACATTCTGCCTACCACAATTGAGCAATGTCGTGTATGAATTTCAGTTCTGGTGCAATGCCAAGTGTGTAGGGCGTACATCTGAATGACTGACTGTTTGAATCAAACAACATATTTCTTTAGCTTTTCTCAGTATGCAAAGTACAGACCATACTCAACCAGCCGCACTTACAAAACCAAAAAAAAATCTATTGCTAAATGTGATTCCACAATTGGGCAACACTCGCTGAACAATCCTGAGTGCACCAATAGCTACACTAACAGCTAATTTAAGATAATCAGTCGAGCTCGTAAAGTGGCTCATTTATGCTTGCTAGAAGTGACATACATTCATATGCAAGGACTTGTTCTCTGCAAACAGAAGGAATATATTAAATTTTTGCAACTTTTTGAATTACCTGGAGAGTTGGGGGCGTCTATAGTTGCCTGCTGCTTTTCCCATGCCAACGCCTTGACCAATCACAGTCTACTTGCCAACCAATCAGCATCCCTTTCCTCCTGTAGTATAAATTGTTGTGGTCATTTAAAATTCAGCATTCTTGCATTTATCCTGATGCCAGTGTTCATGCATCATCCAAATCTTCTCCCACCCTTTATCATAGTGGATTAGAAATATTGTGCAAATAATTATAATTGCCATTAGGAATGCTAATACTATTTGTGACACTCAGGGTCAATTTTTTAGCTGGGGCCCAGTTCTCCAGCCCATAGGGTGGTCTGCAGCCCATCCATGTTGTCAGCACACCTGCTGGTTCAACCTCCAGAAGGCACTTGCCGTTTTATTAAGGATGGCAAGGAGGTTCCTGAGGCTGGAGATCCAATCAGAGGGCCCACAGCACTGGAGGGCCCACAGCACTGAATGGCCAGCAGCCCCATAAAGAGGAAATCCCTATGTGGGATTTTATTTGGATGCAATATCATTCCCATGGCCCCATCTTTGTTGACATGAAGCCTCTAGTTCCAATGTCCTCCACAAGCTTTCAATACTTTCATGGCAACCCTGCTTCCAACTCCATCTCCACGGGGCCCGAAAAATTCAGCCCTCTGTGTCATCACCCAGCACTCCAGATGAGATATCACAGTTAGATACTCAGAAAAATTTCCTGAATTCAGCACTCAGGTACTCCAACCCCATGCTTACTTGGAACAATATTGTGTTGCTTGGAAATATTCAATTCTTCTTATGCGTATATTTATGATGTCTCAGAGTGAGATTTCCCATCTAGCAGCAAATTAGACACAGTTTTGTGGTATGGATGTTCAGAAAGAACTGAATTAAGGCTGCTTAAATTCAATTCATATGAAAATCTATGATGGCAAACATTATGTAGAAACACAGACTATTGGGCCAGCAGCGAATGGATGGCCCTCGATGTGCTTGAAGAGAACTTCCTACAAAGATCTAGTGAGCTCTTTCATGTCAATCCCACAATTGACAACATCTATTTTATGCTGGCACCCCAAATATATTTGATCTCTGGCATCTAGAAATAGCTTCCTATAAGTCAGAAATACAAACCCATTGAACCAAAATTTGCTTTAAGAATACAGGTGAAGCTAACAGCACTCTATTATTATGGAGTGAATCAGGCAGCAACATCTTGCATCCAAACATGCATACTGAGCACAGAAATCCATAAGCTGCTGCCAGACAAAGCTTGCTCCTCCAAGGGCTGTACCCATCAATAGACTTGAACTGAAATCAATATAATGGCATGAAATTGTCATACTCACCCATTAGTTACCCACTAAACACACCAAAAAACATTAGGGCTGGTGCTTTCAGAAGTAGAAAAATCTTTAATGGCATGATAATTACTGCCAATCAACACCTCTAGCCCTGAAACTTTAGTTTTATAAAGGTGCAGCCTCATTCCTTCAGAATTCAATTAGCATTGGAGATTTTAAAAACTGTAAAATGTATTATTTTTAATTGTCCTATCTCTTTTATCTCTCTCTCTGTCTCTTAATCCCATCTTTCTTTGCCAATCTTTACTTCGCTTTCTAACATGCTTTTAAATTAGTTTATGTACCTAGTTTAGATTCTGTGGGGGATAACTAATATAGGGAACCATTTAACTCAGTTAGCTGGATGGCTGTATTGATTGTTCAGTTGGCTAGTACAGAATAATGTCAAAAGTGTAGGTTTGATTTCCATTCCAGCCTGCTCTACAGTGGGGAGACCAAACGGAGATTGATTTACCATTTTGCGGAACACTTCCATTCAGTCCACAAGCATGAAACCAAGCTTCTGGTGGCCTGCCATTTTAGTTCACCACCTTGTTCTCATGCTGACACCTCTGACCTTGGTCTGCCGCACTGTCCCTGTGAAACTCATTGCAAGCTTCAGAAACAGCACCTCATCTTTTGATTAGGCATTTTACAGCTTTCCGGGTCCAACACTGAGTTCAACAGTTTCATACCGTAAGCTCTGCCCCCTATTTTGTTTCCTTTGCTTTGCATCTTTCAGTTTTTCTCTTATTTTTACTTTCAGACAGGAAAACATCTGCTCTCAGCACATTTTTTTGCTTCCTTGTTTCTTTTCTTGCCCCAGCACCATTCTCTTTGGCCTTGTAAGACTAACTCTTCTGCCATTCAATCTCTCCTGTTCTTCAACCTATCTCAGGCCTTCCTTTAGTCCTTCTCCCACCCACTCCTTGCTCAAAACCTGCTACATCTGTAATTGTTCCCAATTCTGATGAAAGGCCATCAACCTGAACTGTTACCTCTGATTCTCTCTCCATGGATATTATCTGACTTGCTGATTATTTCCAGCATTTCCTGTTTTCATGTCAAATTTCCAGCATCTACAGTATTCTGCTTCTCAAGACTGGACATGGCAGATCATTTTGTAATTGTACAAAACAAATAGTTTTTACTCAAAAAACTGCAGCATCCTAAATCCTACATCCTACACAGAATGCATCCTACATTCATTCAAGAGCCCACACTGAAGAATCTTTACAAAATTTCTGTCCACTGAATTGCCTCACTGATAAGCTATTTATTTGGGGTATTGTGTGAAAACAGAGCTTCTAATGCAGAATTAACTAATACCTCATGCATCAGAAGTACAGAGGGATGCATTAGAACTTCAGCAGGCTCTGAGGTGATGAAGTAGAAATTCTGTAGGTCTTACTGTGCTTTTAGCAGGAGCAATTTTATAAATTTCCATTTCTTTCTTTGAACTGATAAACTCCAATTATTCCTGGATTTATACCTATTGCATTGACTAATACAGAAATAAAAAACCTGCAGGTGAGATAACTTGGATTTCCATTATTCTCTGTTGTAGCTTTTCATACAAGACAGAAACTAAATTAATTCTGCATAATTGTTAGAAATACAAAGAAAATCTTTTAAACTCAAATGAACAACTGAAGGTCCAAGACAGTGAGCTGAAGAATGCCCAAAACCCAACCAGAATAAAATGGGAATCCAAATGGTCCACATATAATCTCTTGTCCACCTCTATTGAGAATACATTGAAACTGGTCCATTGAACAAGTTAATGGAACAGCTATCACTCCAGTGATCTTTCCCATCAGCAACATTTTCCCCTGAAATAAGCAACATAAATAAACAGGAAAAAAAATGCACCCATAGTAACAACTGGCTGCAATTACCATCCAGATACTGAATTGTAAAGATTAGCTAAACTGCATATGAATGGAGTTGATAATTATCATGATTTAAAAGTGCTAACATTGTTAGGTTCAGACAAAGGGAGACAACTTGCCATCTGGATTCAACAGCCACCTGCTAAAAGTAATTTCCGATACCAAATTCGCTGCTCTTTAGTGACAAATAAATTGGTGTACAGACTAAACAAAATTAAAGGCAAGTATAATGAAAACTGTTGTTCATAAAATATTTCTTCTAAAACGTGACATTTGTGATAACTACCACAGGATCAAAATTCTACACTTTTTTAAAAAACATTTGCTAAAAATGATTTGAGTATACAATTATGCATTTCATTACATGAAATATAAACAGCTTGTTATATGAATACAGCATTCTGCAGACATAAAATGAGAACCATACTCTATTATCTTTATAGAGAACTGTCAACAACAGAGACAGTGATGGAGAGTTTTGCATTTTTCCACTAGACAGATTCAAAGAGAACTGTCAGGTACACTAATGATGTTACTGGTTTGAAAAATTATATTTGCAAATGAAACAAAAATAGCTTATAAAGCATTTATTAAGACAAAGTAAATTAAAAGCTATCTGAGCACTATTTAGCTTCCTATTAGTAAGGAATCACTTGTTAAAACTTACTGCATCTGAATTCTTTTCACAGGTGTTCCTCCACATGGTTGACTGCCGTCCTGAGCTATCCATGGTGCTGAATGAAACTCCGCATGCAAATATCATTGCATTTCAGCAGTACTGCATATAATTCTTCTGCATCAATATGGTCTGTGGTATAGTGTGAGGATCTGCAGCATATAGAGCAATACAACTGCACTGCTGTGGTGTAAACATGACAATAAAGATCTCAAGCTAGGAGAAAGGCAGCAACACATCCGTTACCAGTCAGATAGCAGCCAATAGTCCCATGAGGCCCTGAAATATAATTTTAATATAGGAAAACAGGAAACCAAACAAAAGCTGCAGAAATGGCTTTGAAGACTGCTACACTCTTTCCCAATTTTCACCTGATTTGTTAACAGAAACTGTGATCCCTGGATCAAAACGAGTGATGGAACACAAGCTCCGACTATAAATCTGGATTGTTCAAGTGATGCCAAGGGCCTCCTATAATGCAATACTAATGAATTTTTAATCTAGTCTAAGCACCATCTTCCAGCAGGCTTCTTGTAAGAGGCACAGTGAGTGAGAACAATCATTTTTGTATAGATTAACTACTTCATGCTCCAGGATCAGTACACACACAAACAAACAAATAGTTGACAAGATAGCAAAACCTTGTCAGATTCGGTGTGCTTTGAATCTATACTGCTGAATGCAGGCATTCGACAACCTTCACAGACTTATCTCTCTGAAGCTAGCTGGTTTACAGAACCACAGGACATTGAGACTCATCATGCAGATAAGTACTGGCGTGTCTGCTTATTCCTAGTTTACACTCTATAGCATTTTGTACATAGCAGTTTTTATCCCTTGTAAATCAATAGCCTGGAGACCTTGCGCTATTCATTCTCCTGCTTTTGGATTCAGCAATCTTGTGTTTGCACAGCTAGTTGACTAAAGTAAATATTATTCAGTGATACATTGTTCGTACTGGAATCTGTACAGTTCTGAACTATTCATCAATTAACATTTATTTCCAGGTGGTTTCAAAAGATTTAATCTAGTCAAATCTGGAATAAAAGAAATCTGGCAGAGAAAAAACTATTCTTATATTCAGGTTGATATATAACAGGAATGGCTGCCAGGCTAACTTCTAGTCAGGCATGGATTAAAACCAAAATAACATTTTTAGACAATGGTTTGCATTTGGTGCAACTTACCATACAGCTCTGATGCTGTGAGGATCTTCATTAAATGGGTTCTGATGAAGTGTTTAAACCCAAAAAACTTACATTACATATCTTTTCTGCAGGTGTTGACTTGTCTCCTGTGTATTTTCATAAGTAAATTTTGAAATGCAACCACGAGTGAATACCACCTTCCACCTTCAGTAAAGTGTAGCTCATCCAAACCTCTGCTACTTATATTGTATCACAACTGAAGTCATGTTCAGCTGCCCAGATATTTATTTTGGAATTTCTTCCCTAAACCTCTCTGCCTCTCTACCTTTCTCTCCTTCTTTAAGATGCTTATTAAAGTCTAATTCTTTGATTAAGATTTTGGTCAACTGCCCTAATAACTGTAATAAGAATAAATGCAGATGAACCAGCCATATTGATATGGGCGTTGGATTTGGACATAACAAAGGCACACACTATCCAGTCGGTCCTTCTCACAAGCAGCTGGAGACTTGTACCAAAATTGGGACAGCTGTCTCCCATACTACTCAATCAATAGCCTGGCATTGTCAGACTCTCAGAATCATACCTGCAGCCAATGTCACCACCACTCTCCCTGTGTGGTAGGCAGAACACTTTCAGCAGCATCCAATTGGTGGAAAACACTAGTCACATCACCACTGCATAGTAACAGTGTGAACCAGCTTACCTAACCTGCGGTTAAAAGTTTTGAGATACTTTGCTTTTCCAGGGTAATTTGAGGTAGACCAGGCACTTTTCAGGTCCAAAGATGGTGGCCTTTGACCTATTTGTGAGTTTGCATGATACACAACTAAGGGATAGCCTTTGTCCCGCAGGACAAGATCATGTGTTCTGCTGATCATACAGTTGAGCAGTGTCATGTATGAATTTCAGTTACAGTGTGTTGCCAGGTATGTCAGCTGTACATACCAATCATTGGCTGATCAAATCAAACAACATGTTCCTCCGGTGGTTTGTAATAAGCAGAGTACAGAATGTACTCAATCAGCCCGTGCTTGTAAAACCCAAAACAAAACATCTACTGTTAGATGTGATTCAGCAATTGGACAGCACTTGCTGAACAATCCTGAGTGTGCTAATAGCCACACTAACAAACACTTTAAGATAATCAGTTGAGCTTGTAACTTGGCTTATTTATGCTTGCTAGAAGTGTCAATCATTCATATGCAGGGAACTGCTCTCTGCAAACAAGCCTTGCACACTTTTTGAATTACCTAGAAGCATGGGCGCTGATAGTTCCCCATTGCTTTCTCCTTGGCAAGACTTGCCAACCAAGACTTGCCAACCTTTTTCTCCTGTCGTATAAATTGATGTTATTGTTTAAAATTTGGTATTCTTATATTTGGCCTGATGAGTGCAAGACTTAAGCTTCAGCTACGTGTCTCTATTTTCAGCAATATTCAAACACGTCATTGTTCCTTCACCATTGATGGATCAAAATCCTGGAATGCCTTGCTTAATTGCATTGTCAAAGTACCTGACCACCTCAGACTGCAACAGTTCAAGGAAGAGGCTCATCACCACCTTCTCAAGGGTAATTAGGAATGGGCAATAAATATTAGCCTTTCCAGTGATGTTCATATTCTGTAAATAAATAAAATTTATGGATAGGTATAAAATTTTGTGCAATAATGCTTCTGTGAAGCACTGAGGGATGTCTTACTATGTTAAAAGCAATAAATAAATGCAAGTTGCTCCTGATAAATAAAACCTACATCAGTGTAGACCACAACATAGAAATTTTGATCGCAATGTTTTGGCACACAAATGGCAACTATACAGAACTCCTTCCATTGCTTTGGCTTTCCCATTACCTACCCTCAGATCTTTTGCACCAGACAATTTAATTATTGGAGTGGGCACAATGCATGGAGAGAGGTAAGGATCAGGCATCTACCCAATAAATTAGTTAGAATCTCAGAGCAATACTTTGTCACTCTGAGACGAGGAACTGTGAATTATTGTTTCTCCAATCATCCCATACTGGTAAGCCTAGAATCAAAATGATAATTGATCCTCTGATTTCTATTTAGTGGACCCATAGGCAGCCCAATACATAGGCACTTCTTGATCAACTGGCTATGTATTTCATAGGATTCCCAGGATAGCTTGGGAACATTGACAGCCACATCCCCAAGCTGCAGACAGGGTGCAAAATGGGTGGAATGCAGGGAAAAGGGATAGCAGATTCCCTTGTTCTAAACTTGCCCATGGGGTAGAACTCCAGCAAAGTGAGGTTCCACACTAGCTTTTGGAACCTTTGTTGATCTGACTCCAAGAACATGCAGATTTTATGGGGTTACAGATTCATAAAACATTCAGATAGAAGGGAAGAGGATTTACTGCCTAAGCAATGCATTTATATCACCAACTTCAATAAGCAACACTGTGACCACTTTCCTGGCATTTTAAATTGTATTTATTAGCCTTTATGCTCCTTATAATCTAGGGCAAGAAGCACTGACAGCAAACAGCTAATAGGCTCACAAATGTAAAGCACATATCAAAATGCAAACCAAACAAAAAAGGAGTTAAGAGGATTATCTGAAAGGCCAATGGAAAAGCATCTCTAATTAATAGATAATGAATGATGAATCCATTCAGGTCAGCTGTAACTAGCTGGTACATGGAACAATGGGGTGAACTCTGAAGATAAAACATACTAAGGGAGTTACAAAGGAGTGGGGTATTAACATTGTGTGCATATTATGCTGTCAGTTTACAATAGGGACATTAGAATATAACCATGACAGAAAGATTACTGTCCTGCCTGTCATTTGGAAACAGGCAATGATGATTTAATTATACCTGCAAATGCTGCTTGGGGACAAAGTAAACAATTCAGATTTTGAAGATAAATACACCAAATTCATATTTTTCTCTCACAATTTGGAGGCCATCACATAAATTACTTTCCATAGTACTACCAGATGTTCACTATTTCTCATTTATGTTTCTAGAACAATAACAAAATTCAGTGTGTCTGAACAGCAAACTGAACCATATTACAATGGATGTTCTGACAAGCAAACTTGATTGAACTGTACACATTTAGATAGTAAAAGCATCTTTACAGAATCACAATTTGCGATAGCTTCTTTCAATGCTGTATCTAGGTGTCAAACTTCAATTTAGCAGTGCAAGTTCAGCAATAGTAAAACATGCTGTACATCCTACACAGCTCATTGTTTTCTAAGGATGCATAGCGGTGAAAATAGTGCCATCTATTGCTTATCTTTCCTATCTCTACAAGATGTAGGTTCCTTTGCATGGATTCAAAAATATATATAGCTGCATTTTCCTGCATTTACTCCCAAACAGCACTTAAACATTGACCCAAATCTTCCATTCTCCAGATCATCAGATGCCAGACATACCACAAAAGATATGAGTCACAACCCTGAGGAAATCCTGATGCATAGTACTATGACCCCAGCTGAGGTTACCGCTGGACAAGCCTGAACCCAGCTTCATAGATCCTAATTTTTAGTTGTTTGTTTAGATGCATGGAGAGAAGCTACTGAACAGGGTCACATGAATCAACTGATGAACTTTTAACAAAATAATAAAACATTTATTCAACAAGAAAAGATGAACTATATTACAATGCTCCTTCACCCACAACTATACCTTTACAGATGTATACAGATTTGTAAGGATAACACACGTTACAAGAGCTATTTTATACTCTAATGTCTACAGTAAGTACACAGTTTATGTACCAATAGGCAGCCTGTGGTCAGACACACAACACTCTGAAACCAAGTGACAGATGCCACCTCAACCAAGTGCTATGGATCTCTCAAGACCCCTCAGACAATTGTCTCACCATGAGCCAACTGGTCTCACTGCACTCCATCTTTCACACGAGGGTTCCAATCCCCACTCTCTAAGACCTCCTCTTGGAATCTTCTCCCAAACCAACGCTTTCTCTCAGATGCCTTCTGTAAGGGTTCACCTCCAGGGTTTCAAACTCTCCTTCTGATGTTCCTCTTCCCTGGGTCACCACATGCTTTCAAGCTGCCTTTCACACACTCTCTCTCTCACTGACTCAGCCGTCAATCATGCCACTGCTTCACATGCCCATAGCAAAGAGTTACAGACCTTCAGATGATTATTTGAATATAAACAATGTGCAAGGGTACGGGGAAAGGCAGGGCAATGGCATTAGGTCATAATGCTCATTTGGATAGCCAGTGCAGACATGATGGGCCAAATGGCCTTCTTCTGTGCCGTTAAGATTCTATGATTCTGTGTTTCTGAGATGTCGCTTTGGACCTTCTTGCCTTTTGCAAGCTGTTCTCACTTTAAATCTCCTTCCTTCAGCTTTTGCCTCTTTAAATCTGAAGCTTGGAGCCTTTCCCTGTACCCATCACTCTTAACTTCATTAACCAGGCCTTTTCTAGGTTCCCGTCCTTCCTTTGATTATAAGGTCTGCTTGAGACTCTCCCCGTTCCACTCCCCTGGGTTTTGGAGTCTTTTCTTTAGAATTAGGACTGGTTATCTGTCCTCTTTGCTCCAGTGTCTCTCTGGCAGCTACATTCAAAAGCAACTGAACTCAATAAACTTCCAAAATCAAACTGCTGTTTTTCTTCTTCTGTGTGTTTCTGCGGGAGGGACCGGCCTCTCTGGACCCCTGTTTGCTAGGCATCAGCCCAGTTCTTCTACTCTTGTTTGTTTACTTTAGCTACAACAGTTGTAAAAGCTTCACTAGAAATGCAGGCACCTTTTTCAAAGTGAAACTAAAAGACAATTTAACCTTTCTTAAACACACAAATACAGAAATACAAATCAAACAAACTTTAAAACTAAAACTCATTTCTAACACCTACAAATACCAATATAACTTACTTAAGCTATCTCTAATTTCCTAACAATAGACATATGTGGGAATTGCCTAGGAAGTTTAAACTTCTGATGGGAAATTCCCTGCTGCCTGGGGCCCTGTGTGATTTTCTTTATTCTTTCATGGGATGTGGGTGTCACTGGCTAGGCCAGCATATGTTACCCATCTCTAACTGCCCTTGAGACGGTGTTGGTGGTGAACCTTTCTTGAACTGCTGCAGTTCATGTGGTGTAGGTACAATGTGTATCACACACAGGCTAATAATGGTCATTAATCTTCACTCTTCCACACCCCCGACAATTTCATGTCCAAATGTCCTGTATACTTCTGTCTGATTTCTGTATCTGAATGGGGTGCACCAATGTAAGTTATATACAAACAAGCAGGTTATTTCCATCACTGGCATCAAGTGGGTTATTTAAACCTAATGGCAGGTTCAGGTCAAATGCCACAATGGGCCATGACATTTGGCAAAGTGTACAACAGGCATCTGTCCTGAACCCACACTGTTCTTGCCCAGTGGGTTAAAATCAGGGTTAAAATCTCCAGATTCATGCTGGCCTCTCACCAGTGTGCTGTTCTGACCCCTCCTCAATGCCACTGTCAGTGACATTGAACTTCCATCTACACTTTCCACTAACCTCTCCTCACTGCATCAATCAAGCCCAAAGCATTTCCAGATTGCCTTACAAATGTTACGACAGCACCTCCTGAATGAAAACAAAAGCCACATTAATGCCACATGATTAAAAGGATAAAGGAATCTGATTCCTGGCAGAGGCAAATGTAATCAGGCACATTGAGGTGTATACATAAACAAAGTAAGGCACTGAAGTACCAGAAACAACAGAATGAAATCCAAGTTGGGAATGAGAGGCACCTCCACAATTCTGTTTCCAGAATTTGCAAGATGTGCTTCTTGGGAAATTGTGGTCATGCAACCAATCATTTTCAAATCATTAATTTAAAAAGATGGAAAACTAATAGGATGCATGTCCTCAATTCCTAGGATGCACTTTTTGTGAGCATCCTTCCTCATTGAGATTGGTGGATCATGAAATCAATTCTAATTTGCAAAACATAAACTCATCTGAGAAAACGATAATTATAATGGATGGCTGCAAACCCATAAAAACATAATTAAATAAAACAATCATGCATCAAAAATAGAATCAAAAATGATGAACAGCAATTCAGGAGACTAGTAACAGTCCAAATGAGAATAAACCAATCAAACCTAATAAACCATCATGTACCACTATGAAAAGCTATACTACCAGCAATAAAATCTGATCAACAACTTTTATTAAGTTGAAGAAAACATTAGAAATAATCACCATGGTTAAAATCACAATTTAAAAAGCAGAAACTTACAATTACCATTAGAACCATAAAACTGATTAATTTATTTTCAACTTCTGTATATTTTCTCCAGAATATCTAATCTATTTTATATTCATAACATTTATTTTAAGGAAAATTTGACTTAAACCACTATTTTACATTATTTGTTACATGATAAAATCCTATGTTTAATAATCAATACATCCTCTGAATACCCATGAACAGTACCACAGGCAATCTGTTAGTGTATTATAAAAAAGGTAAGGCTCCATCCATTCCCTACCTGCCACACTTCAGCCATGATACTTTCTGCATCACATGGAAATAAATGCAAGTTTTTATGACATACATTCACCTGACTAATCAAATGCCATGTTCCTCAACTAGCAAATAATTAGAACTCTATAACTAAAGCCTGGATTTGAACTCTTGGCAGGAGTCATGCGTATTTGAAACCATCTGGCCATCCACAGAGTGAGGCCTGGGGGCTTTTAACTCTCCCCCACCCCCCCAGTCTCATTGAAGATTAACCCAGTCAGTGCCCTGCCTAAATGTTGTAAGGCTCCCTAGCTGGCTGGCTGACAGGAGTGGGATTTCGACCAGGAGGAGGCCACCACTGGGAAACTGCAGGAATGGCCCCTGGCAATTAGCTGAGTAGTTTGGGCAGGGATTGGATCATGATTTTTCCACTTCTGCCCCTCCTTGCCAACAGAAAACAAAATAACTCATTGTCTGGACTTCTTATTGGTCCATATTCACTCACCATTAGATATGCCAGGCAGAGAAGTTCATTCAGGCCTCAAGTTAAAATTGTACTTCCAGCCACAATTACATGGTTGGGCCTCCATTTGCATATTTAACTCTGCCGCCTTAAGGCGGGTGCCCTGCTTATCTGCTCAAAAGAGCTGGCTAAAATTAAAATCCATGGGAATCTAAGAGGGAAAGCCACTGCAGACAATTATCCAAAGGCTGCATGTGGTTACATCAGGTGGGGAAAGTTAAAATCAGCCCTCGTTAACGATTCAAAAAAATCTACCGATAAAACAGAGACAAATTACAGGGTTCCTTAGGCAAAACCATTTTAGCTGTAATAAATCAGGATTTGTTACCACCAAAACTGACAGAGATCCACAAGTTAAAGAAAAAATATATAAAATGAATCAAATTGGTCAAAATGTTTTCAAAAATCTTTTGTCCATGATTTTTCTTTTCTAACAAACTCAAATATCCAGAGTTATGCTTCAGCAGGCTGTTTTTCATTTCACCTTGGGTAAAGAGGGGATAATTTGCTTAGGCAGGTTTCTCCATGATTATCTGTACATCACGTCCAGCCTTTCTCTAGATGTGTGATCGGTACTTATCTTGTTTTCCTTTTCCTTTCAGGTTTTTGCTCCAAACTTTGTAATCCAGCAATTCTATTATCATTCTAACTCCAGGAGTCATTATGTTATGATGTTGATTCTGTCACCCCCACCTCAGGTTTTTAGTCACTTGTCTCCCTTCACTTAGTACTATGTTTTTTTGTTACTATTGCTCGTCTCTGCAAATGATCTTATTATTTCTGAACCTGGAGCATCAATTATTGATATTTCTGCAAGATGAATACAGTCAACTTCAATCAGATCCTTAGGAAAATTGTTGATACAGTAGAGTGAGAGTAAGCCAAATCAGCAATCCACTCGTGCACTGGAATCCTATGTCTACACAATACAAAGCAAAAGCCGCACATATGTCATTTCTGTCGTGGTTCTCGTTTTCTTCTATTTACTGTTGCTATTAAGCAGAAATGCTCTTCACTGTGATTCATTCACACTGACTATACCTGTCCATGGCAATTCATGGAGACATTTATGAGATACATTTACCCAATATGGACCATTCAGTTAAAGTTAGTGAAAGATGTTTTCAATCTCCACAAATACTAGGTATCAGGACAATTTTGCTTTCATTCCATTTCAATTTGTTCAATGAAACAAGACCAGAAAGCAATAGCAGAGCACTGCTTGGTTCATGTTCTTGTTTAAAAAGGAATAAACCATCAAGTTTTGCAGCAAATTTGTAACTAAGTTTTACAGTGTGTAGACATTTCTCTATACATCTAGAAACTATTTTAACTGTAGCAATAAAATGGTTTTTAAAATGTACTATTTGCCTTTGTATGTTATGGAAAAACATTTGGACAATGGTCATACTCAGTCAGTCGCACCTTTCTACAATCTAGTTGTTTGATTTCTATACTTAAATTTAATAGCTGCTGATATGATTTCCTTTATGTTTCAATACATTCTTATTTTCTGTATGTTGCTCTTTTGAGTCACTGTTATATCTTTTTTATTCATTTCCTTGCAAATTGAACATGCTTAACTAATTTTCTTTAGTCTTTTATTTCCAGTGCTCCTGCAGCAGACTGTCAAGCCTTCCTGATGCTGAAGGGAGAAGGTTAATGCATGGGCAAGTGGTACAACACTTGTATAATCTACGCATAGGATGATGCATGTTGCCTTGAATGAAGTGCCCATTAAATTCCAACCGTAATAGTGCAATTCTGATTTAGAACCATTTGCATTGTTACTATCTTTCTATTTCATAAGTTAATAATTTTATAATTTTCTAAATGACTTTCAAATGATTTGTAAATTAGCCAAATTGTAAACTCAAATACCAACCTTGAACTTCCAATACAAGTATGGGAACAAAGCACTGAGCTAATTGCTCTTTGGTCATTTATTGAAAAAACTGGTCTGCTTTAGTCACACAAATAAACAAGTCTCCCTTTGCTTGTAATAGAAAAATAGTGGCTACTTTCAAATGGGCATTACATTTGTCCCTATCTCTGTAATCGCCTCCAAAATATCTGCACTCCTCTAATTCTAGCTTCTTGTGTATTCTGAATCATAATTGCTCCACCATTAGTAGCTGTGCCTTCATTTGCCTAGGCCCAAAGGTCTGGAATTCCCTCCCTCCACCTCTCTGGCTCTCTACCTCACTTTCCTCCTTTAAGATGCTCCTTAAAACTTACCTCTTTGACCAAGCTTTTGGTCATCTGAATTAGATGCCCCTTTGGACAATTGTAGCATGTGATTTTGATAATGCAGTATGATCCTGTCAACAGAACATCTAGGTCCATGTTGGAAAGAAGGGAATTAAGATTATTGTAAAACATTATTCAAGCAATTTGGTCAGTTTCTGAAGAGAAAAAACAATTGGAAATGACCAGCCACTGGTGGATTGTATGTGTAACTCAATGTATTGTATTTGTGGCTAACATATGTATTGTATTGCTAATTTATTCGTTCATGGGATCTGGGCTTCGCTGGCTAGGCCAGCATTTATTGTCCATCCTTAATTGCCCTTGAGAAGTCAATGATGAGCTACCTTCTTGAACCACTGCAGTCCATGTGGTGTAGGTACACCCACAGTGCTGTTAGGGAGGGAGTTCCAGGATTTTGACTCAGTAACAATAAAGGAACAGTCATATATTTCCAAGCCAGAATGGTGAGGGGCTTGGAGGGGAACTTCCAGGTGGTGCTGTTCCTATGTGGCTGCTGCCCTTATCCTTCCAGATGGTAGTGGCTGTAGGTTTGGAAGGTGCTGTCTAAGGAGCCTTGGTGAATTGCTGCAGTGCACCTTGTAGATGATACACACTGCTGCTACTGTGCGTCGGTGATGGAGGGAGTGAATGTTTGTGGATATGGTGCCAATCAAGTGGGATGCTTTGTCCTGGATGGTGTCAAGCTTCTTGAGTGCTGTTGGAGCTGCACTCATCCAGGCAAGTGGGGAGTGTTCCATCACACTCTTGACTTGTGCCTTGTAGATGGTGGGCAGGCTTTGGGGAGTCAGGATGTGAGTTACTCGCTGAAGGATTCCTAGCCTCTGACCTGCTCTTGTAGCCCCAGTTTTTATATAGCTAGTCCAGTTCAGTTCTGTGAATGGTAACTCCCAGGGTGTTGATATTGCAGGATTCAGTGATGGTAATGCCATTGAATGTCAAGGGACAATGGTTAGATTCTCTCTTATTGGAGATGATCATTGCCTGGCACTTGTGTGGCGTGAATGTTACTTGCCACTTGTCAGCCCAATCCTGGATATCATCCAGGTCTTGCTGCCTTTGGACATGGACTGCTTCAGTATCTGAGGAGTTATGAATGGTGCTGAACATTGTGCAATCATCAACGAACATCCCCACTTCTGACCTTATAATGGAAGGAAGGACAAGGGCAAGGGAGCAGATAGATGGGAACACCACTACCTGGAAGTTCCCCTACAAGTAACTCACCATCCTGACTTGGAAATATATCACCGTTCCTTCACTGTCACTAGGTCAAAATCCCGGAACTCCCTTCCTAACAGCACTGTGGGTGTACCTACACCACATGGACTGCAGCAGTTCAAGAAGGCAGCTCACCGCCACCTTCTCAATGGCAATTAGGGATGGGCAATAAATGCTGGCCCAGCCAGCGAAGCCCACATCCTGTGAATAAATTTTTAAAAATTAAGAAGCTGAAGATGATTGGGCCCTGAGGAACTCCTGCATGGTGTCCTGGAACTGAGATGATTGATCTCCAATAACCGCAACCATCTTCCTTTGTGCTAGGTATGACTGCTACTAGCAGAGAGCTTTCCCCCAATTCCCATTGCCTCCAGTTTTGCCAGGGGTCCTTGATGCCACATTTGATCAAATGCTGCCTTGATGTCAAGGACAGTCACTCTCACCTCACTTCGGGAGTTCATCTCTTTTGTCCATGTTTGAACCAAGGCTGTAATGAGGTCAGGAACTGAGTGGCCCTGGCAGAACCCAAACTGAGCATCAGTGAACAGGTTATTGCTAAGCAAGTTCCATTTGTTAGCACTGTTGATGACCCCTTCCATCACTTTATGATGATCAAGAGTAGACTGATATATAGTAATTGGCCGGGTTGGATTTGTCCTGCCAGCGCATACCAGGGAAACTTTCCACATTGCTGGGTAGATGCCAGTGTTGTAGCTGTATTAGAACAGCTTGGCTAGGGGCACAGCAAGTTCCAGAGCACAGGTCTTCAGTAATATTGCCAGAATATTGCCAGGGCCCATAGCCTTTGCAGTAACCAGTGCCTTCAGCCATTTCTTGATATTATGTGGAGTGAATCGAACTGACTGGAGACTGGCATCTGTGATGCTGTGGACCTCCAGAGGCATTATATTGTTAACTGGTACTCCAACTTAACCTAGGAAAGACATTAATGTTTAATTTAGGCTTGGTGCTGTCTTGTTGCTTCTCATATCCGAACAGGAGAATAGCCCGTCAAGGAGAGAAGGTTGCATCTTACAACACTCATTGTCTGGGTTCACATATAAGGAATTGATGCTTAGGTGAGGTTCAGGTGACATCTTAGATCCATGGAAACATATGCTGGCAATGACTGAGGTTCATTTTTTGTTTTTCATTCTTATGATCTGAGGGATCACTGGCAAGGTCAGCATTTATTACCATTTATTAATTTCCTTTGAAAAGTTGCTAGTGAGCCACCTTCTTGAACCACTGCAGTTCATGTGATGTATGTACACCCAAGGTACTGTTGGTGAGAGAGATCCAGGATTTTGATCCAGTGACAGTGAAGGAACAACAATTCAGTTCCATGTCAGGATAGTAATAAAAATAGAAAATGCTGGAAAAGTTCAGCAGGTCTGGCAGCACCTGTGGAGAAAGAAATAGAGTTAACGTTTCGAGTCCAGACTCTTCTTTGGAACAATCAGGATAGTGAGTGGTTTGGAGGGGAACTTGTAAGTGGTGTTCGCATATGCCTGCTGCCCTAGCTCTTAGGGGTGGTAGAGATCTCAGGCTTGGAAGGTGCTGTCGGAGCCCTTGGTGAGTTGCTGCAGTGCATCTTGCACATGCCGCTCTGCACGGTTGCTGGAAGGAGGGGTTGTTTAGAGTGGAGGATGGGGTGCCGAGCAAGCAGGCTGCTTTGTATTGGATGGTGCTGAGCTTCATGAGTATTGTTGGAGCTGCATTCATCCAGACAAGTGGAAAGTATTCCATCACACTCCTTATTTGTGCCTTGCCGATGGTGGCGTGGCTTTGGGGAGTCAGAGGGAGAGTTATACACCTGAGAATTCCCAGCCTCCAACCTGCTTTTGTAGCCACAGCATTTATACTTCTGGTCCAGTTAAGTTTTAGGTCAATGGCAACCCCCAGGATGTTGGGGAATCCAACAATGGTAATAGCATTGAATGTCAAGAGCAGATGGTCAGACTCTCTCCTGTTGGAATAATCATTGGCTAGCATTTCAGTGACATGAATATTACTTGCGACGTAACAGCCCTGAATGTTGTCCATCTCTTTCCATGTGGGCACGGACTGCTTCATTAAATGAGGAGTTGTGAAAGGTACAGAACATTGTGCAACCATCAGCAAACAACCCCATTTCTGATCTTACGATAGAAGGAAGGTTTTTGATGAAGCAGCTGAAGATGGTTGGGCCTAGGACACTACCTGAGGAACTCCTGCAGTGATGCATTGGGGCTGAGATGATGTTCATTTATGCCAGGTATGACTCCAATCAGTGGAGAGTTATCCCCCTGATTCCCATTGACTTCAGTTTTGCTAGGGCTCCTTGATGCCATGCTCCATCAAATGCTGCCTTGATAGCTCTCGCCTCCCTCTGGGATTTAGTTCTTTACCCATGTATGGACCAACAAGGTAATGAATTCAGGAGCCATGTGGCCCTGGTGGAACATCAGTGAGTAGGTTGTTGCTGAGTAAATGCCGCTTATTAGCACAGTTGATGACATCTTCCTTCACTTTGCTGAGGAGAGAGTTTAGTTTTTATTCATTGACAGGATGTGAGCGTCCCTGGTTAGGTAAGCATTTATTGCCCATCCTAAGAGTAGGGCAGTAATTGGCTGGATTAAATTACTCCTTCAAAGTGTAAATGTTCCTAGATGGACCAATTAAATGTGTTAGAACTAATGTTCATTCATATTGTTGATTGAAAACAGCAGAGCTAATTTTTGGGATTACTAAACTATGAGAAGGAAGGTAGCTACCCACCATTTCAGAGATACTTTGTTATAGATGGAAACATGCTTTTCAACCCAAATTGGATTGTCAGATATGTTTATGGTGAAGATATCTCTTTCGATCTTCCCTTGGCTTGGTTCAAAACCTTAAAGCCATGAAGCAACATGGCAAGAATCCTTCAGTTACTTTTTGATTCGCCATGCAAATAATCAGCTTTGCCTGATAGAAGCCTTTTATAAGTATCCAATTTCACAGTTCCAAGAACAATGACATTTTTTAATGAAATGGGTGTGCAAACAACCATCAAGTATAGTGAAATCTGCTGCATGTGCTTCTTAATTAGCCAGATTCTGAGCTTATAGCTTCAGCAATACAATCTTAGTGTTTGTAAGTCAGAGAGGTCCACAGTTACAGTTTCCAATGTAGATATTGGGGATAACTGAGTTATTAGTCACCCCAGGTATATCACATTCCAGAGCATTTTGCACATGAGGTCATCTTCCCTTTGCCTAATGAAGCAGCACTTTGTTATCAGCACAAGTTACTCTGTTTGCAGAGTAACTAAATTACGATATTCAGTAAAATCTTCACCACTAACATTTAGAGTTGCTTCTGAAGCTTACAGAATGTAATAAACCCAAAATTGTTGCTAGAGGGCTCTGTTCCACCAAAGGATCTATCTTTAGAAAATTAAAGCATAGAATTAATTTTTCTTTTCAATCAATTCCAATCATCTTCTTTTACGTATGCACCAAGCAGTGAAATTCCTTTTTAATGGAACATTGGCTCTTTTGCTCTATAATTTATGGCTTCTAATAAAATTACAGTAACCCAGGGGTTTGTAATATATAATTTCTGAGAAAGCAATTTCTATCTGCAGCTGATAATTATGCAGAGAAAGGGGTATTCTCTGGATTTCAATAAAGTAATATATTTCACTCCTATGTATATACGATATGCGAACACAATAAGTGGTCAAATATCCTAAGTTAGCCCTGAGTGAACAAATTACGTCCTTTCTTACTGTGGCTGTGAGGCACTCTCCTGTCTCATCATTCTCAACCTGACTACAGATTTTGACATGGTTGACCACACCATCCTCCTCTGATGCCTTTCCTTTATTGTCCAGCTCTGCGGGGCTGTGCTTGCTTGGCTGCACACTAACCTATCCAGTTGCAGCCAGAGGATCCTACACCACGGCTTCTGTTCCCACCACTGCACTGTTAACTCAAGGATCCTTGGCCTCCCTCCCATTTCTCAGCTATAGGCTGCCCCTCCGCAAAGTCAGTGAAAAATGTTTTGAAATTTTAATAATACATAATATGAACACTGAGTTAATGTAATTGTCGCTGTTAGTTCTTAAGAGATTCATTCTTCCCTTTCCCCAGTCAAGTGCCAGACTGAAGCTCTCCCTACTACAAACACAGCGGGTGTGAGATGGCAGGGTGGGGGGGGAGATGCATGGATAATCTGAAAGTTATGAGTAGATTCAAAGAGGTAATACATAAACTCTGATTACAGCTGTGGAGATATTGGGCTGGATTTCCCAGCCTCATACAGGCAGGGTTGGAGGAGGCATGAGGTGGTGCCGGGAAAACACGGGGAGCCACGTCAGGACAGCACACCAATGTGTTTTTTTCGCAAGGGAACTTTCCCAGGGCCAAGCTGGTAAGAGGGTTGACTGACTGCTCCACAGAAGTGGACAGCCAATTAGGACAGTTAAGACCCCAATCAGGGGCAATTTTGTGGTATCACCGGAAATTTCCCCGCACCGGAGTAGCCCTCTGCCACTTGTTGAGACTGCCTGCTCATTGGAGACAGTCTCCTTGCGGCAGGCGAGGAGGCCATCAAAGCTTGAGGCTACATGCCCCAGTAACTGGGCTACATGAAAGAAAGGCCATAATTGCAGCCACGTCTGATCCATCTTAATGTCCCCACCAGCTTCAGGAGTCTTCAGTGCAGCCTCTCTTTGTTGGTCAGTGAGAGAGGCTCCATGCTGAAGCACCCTCATAATACCCAACCTAACTCAGCAGTGCCCACCTCTCCGTTTGGGATTGCTGAGGCTCCAGAGCAGCCAGCCCTCTGATTGGGCCTCCAGTGTCGGGGTCCCAACTGCCCTCCTTGATAGGATGGCAAGCATAGAGGTGGCCAATTAGGAGAAGATTGCACCACTGATTTTGCTGCCTTTAAGTGTGGGTTTGGGGCCCCCATTTAGTCCTGACATCAAGGTCCCTAAGCTTGCAGTAAAATCCATCTACTAAGTTTTTGAACTTTTCTAGAACAGCCCAGACACTCCTCATGCACTTCCAGATTCTTAAAATTGGAACAACTCGGAATAAGGGTACAAGTTAATAAAAGGTCCCTCTAATCAGTCACACAAAGTACAACCAGCCAACTCTGTAAGGCCACTAACAGTGTAATCAGGGCATTCAAGTGCATGAACTTAACCAAAACGTGAGACCATTACCAATTATTTCAACCACAAAAGGATCTTAGTCTCATTATGTTCACAACTGGACTTCATTGTGCTCACATTAGTACTGAGAACCCCATGTGCCACACATTGTAACATGTAACAAAATTATACAGTGCCTTCACAAAATATATGTGCACATTCTTCTTACTGAATAAAAACAAGGACAGAATCTTTGGCTCGGCGAGTGGGGGCGAGGCACCGGCCAAACATCCGTCAAAGGCCTATTCAGGCCATTTAAAAAGCCACATAAGCAATTACCTGAGCTGCCCATCCAACCTTAAGGTTGGCGGGCAGGCGAAGAGACCAGGCAGCCTTCGCATTTTCATGGAACCTCATCCAAAGGTGAGATGAGGTTTCATGAATGGTTTTAAATTTTCACAAAAATTTTTATTAAAATTAACGCACATGTCCCAGCTCATGTGACAGTTTCACATGAGGGGACATGTCATGAAAATTTTTTCACCACTTTATTAAACTGTTTAACCTTAAAACTTATCTCCCTGAGGCACCTCTGTGCCGCACGGGGAGCGCGCAGCGCTTCCGGGTGCGCGTCACGCTGGGTGAACCTTAATTGGCCCGCCCACATAAAATTGCAGCACGGACCCGATCGGGTCCCACATCATCCGCTCGACAGGCAGAAAATTCTGCTCCAAAAGTTGTTAAAAATCAGTTTTGGGCTTTCAAGAGAATATAACAGCACTGTGTTCCCATTTGCAGGAATTTAATAATTGGATTTCAAATAAGTTCCACTAGAGGTACTCTCCTCTGATTTAATTCTATTGGGAATTCAAGTGAGCCCTATCAAAGCAATTCTGGATGTGACCGGGCTTTTAAAACTCAGAATTCTGATTTCCATCGAGATAATGTGAGGATGACAGGGCAATTTAGGTTCAGGCCCATAAAACACAGAGTAGACCCCTTTCCTTGCAACCAATGAAAATGGTTTTATTCCCCACTTTTTTACGAGGCTGCCTGGTTGCAGAGGACAATGAAACAATACTGATGCACACTGGTCCCCAGGAGATTATCAAGATATACTCACATAGACATTGCTGCTGTAGAGTGCATAGAAGACATATTCAAGGTGTTTGTCAAGATGGATCAATATGCAAAAGGATACATTGAATAAAAATCCCCAATGTAACAAAACATTACAAAAAATCCTGCTCTGTCTCTTTCCATTTTTACAGCAACAACTTGCACCAAAGTGACACCTTCAATGTAATAAAATGTCCCAAGGTGCTTCGCAAGAGCACTATAAAGCAACATTTGACACCGAGTGACATAAAATGATATTAGGGCAAGTGACCAAAAATTTGGTCAAAGAGGTAGGTTTTCAGCAGCATCTTAAAGGACAAAAGAGAGCTAAAGAGGCTGACAGGTTTAGAGCTTAGGCAGCTGAAAGCACAGCCACCAACAATTAAAATCAGGGAGACTCAAGAGGTCAGAATTAGAGGATTGCAGAGGTCTCAAGAGGGGTTGGGAGATAACAGAAATAGGGAGATGCAAGGCCCTGGAGCGATTTGAACATAGAGATGAGAATTTTACAATTGAGGTGTTGCTTAACCAGGAGCCAACGTAGGTCATCAAGCTCAGGGGTGATGAGTGAACAGGACTTGTTGCAAGTTAGGATTTATGCAGCAGAGTTTTGAATGACCTCAAGTTTACAGAGAGTGGAATGTGAAAGGTAGGCCAGAGGTCCATTTGAATAGTCAAATCTACAGGTAACAATGGCATGGATAAGTGTTTCAGAGCAGATAAGATGAGGTAGGGTGGGGGCAGGTGTGTTAGGCAATGTTATGAAGATGGAACTAGGAGGTCTTACTAATGGCACAGCTATGTGATCAGAAACTTATTTCGGAGTCAAACAAGGCTACAAAGAATTTGGTTCAGCCTCAAAGAGTTGGTGAAAAATAGAAGGAGGTCAAGGACAGAGCCTTTGGGGACACCAGAGGTAATAGAGCAGGACAATAAAGCAAACTCACTGCAAGTGATTCTCTGGCTATGATGAGATAGATAAGAATGGATCCAGGTGAGAACAGTCCCATCCAGTCAAATGACAATGGAGAAACATTGGAGGAGGATGGCATAGCTAGCCATGTCAAAGGCTGCAGAAATGTTGAGAAAGACATGGAGGAATAGTTTATCTTTGTCACAACACACAGGATGTAATTTGTGACTTTGATTAGAGTTGCTTCTGAATTGTGGCAGTGCTAGAAACCTGAACTGGAGTTCTGGGAAAGATGGGCAACAATTTGGGAGGCAACAGGGCATTCAAGGACTTTGGAGAGGAAAATTAGTTTGGTGATGGGCTGGTAGTTTATAAAGGCAGTGGGGTCAAGGGTTGGTTTTTTTGAGGAGACAGGCGCACTATCTGAAAAAAGGGAACTGTTAACAATATCAACTAACATTGGGACCAAGAAGTGAAATTAGGTGTTCAACAGTTTAGTGAGAATAGGGTAGAGGGGGCTGAAGGTAGGTCTCATTGACAAGATAAGCTCAGAGAGGGCACGAGGGAAGATGGGATAGAAACGAGAGATAGATGTAGTTCAGGGTTAGGGCAGGACAAGATTTAGAGGAAGAATATTTTATATAGTTAGTATCATTTGGCTACTCAACACTCCGTTTCATGACTAAAATTGTAATATGAACCGAAATTTAAATAGTTTCATGAAACTCATACCTGTTTCAGGCAGCAGAGTTGACAATCTATTTTGAGGCCTGTTCAAAATCTAGTGAGGGGCTGAGCTGCCATTTTTTTAAATTTTTTTAAATTTTCATCCACCAAACCATCTAACTCATGCAGAGAAAGACAGGCAACAGAGAACTGACCACAGAGTCTACCCCAGAAGGGTAATTACGAAAACCACTTGAAACGTTCAACTGGAAATGATGGAATAAATTGGAAGGCTGTCTCTTCCAATCAATTTGTTTTCAAAGGTTTAACCTAGCAACCATACACTCCTAATCTATATGAATGAAATTAACATTGAATGCACTCTGGGTGTTATAGTTGAGAAATCCTATCCAAGTCCATCTAATTAAGATTTTCAAATAAAACTCAAGTGGAACTGATCTCTACCTATTCTTCTGATCATTTATATACCGATTGTGCCAATTTATATGATGCAACCAACCTGGAAATACATTAATTGCCACACAATCCATTCATAGACCAGACAGTGCGATCTAAAATTGGATTGGCAGCAAACCTACTCTGACATGTGGAGAATTTTATTAAGATAAAAGCACTATAATCATGCGCATTATTGATGCTGGTGCCAGTGAGATGTCTAATGTTTGAAAAGGCTCATAGGAGACCCACTACCCTGCATATTTTAAAATTTAAAGAAATAAACTGTAAAGAGCAAGCTCCCAGCTAACTGTGGGTTAAGCAGAATTGGTGTGTAAGACCAACACCTCAGCAGATCTTGTTACTGAGGTTTAACTTCCTGTTCTTGCAAAATCTTCAGTCTTTTAGCATTTGCTTGGCATGGTGTGATGGAAAAGAGCATGAAATATCTTAATAATCGGCATATTAACAGGGCATTTTAAAGTGCTTCACAAAATCTGCTCCCCCTTCAACAATGGAAAAACATTCTGCTTTTGGAAGTCTGAGATAGCAGTTAGAGGTTTGATGCTATTTCCTAGCAATTCAAATATAATGGTGTACCAGAATATCAAACAGCACAACATTTTGACTGCCAAGGCAAGATGGAAGTCACCTTGCACTGAAACTGTATTATTAAGTTGGGGAAAACAAGGACTCCAGAAGAAATACCCTCTGGAAGTATTCATGCAGTGAGTACCTTAAAAGAGAGGTACACAGATGAAATAGACAAGATGACAGGGTGCTAAAGATTAATGACTATTACATAACTGACCAGCTGGAGAGGCAATTATTCAGGTTGCTGTCATTGGCTCTGAATTTTAGACAGACATTTTCATATACCTTCATATAATCATTTCCTAATTATACAAAACTTCCCCGAGCTATAAGGCACAATGCTCATGCTCTCACCTTACTCGTATCGTAATGTCAGATTGCCTCCAGGGAAGCCAAGCTCCAAACAAAATATTTCACAGTACTTAGTCTTGTGTTGCTGAACAAATTGCTAATGATCCATGTCAATCTATTTTTAAGATGCTACATTTTTGGCTTATCCTGGGTCAGTTACTATTCTCCCAGTGACCTCCATGAACTCCAATTACTGGTTATTTCTTATGTGCTCTTCACCTCTCTTCACCCCACTCCCATTCCCCAAATATAAAACTGCATATCAGGTTCCAACCCCATGACAAGTGGAACCAGACTATGTATATAAAACAGTATTTGAATGGGATCCCAAAGGCAGGTTTGTCACAGCAACAAATGCCATGAATTTACACACATAGCAGAACTGGATAATTCTTGGCTCTGCAGACCTGGCCTTGGAGAACATGCCTCAGAAGGTTAGATAGTGCAGGGAGGTGAAAATTGGAAGGCGGCCAAACCCAGAACAAGTGCAGAGGCTGCTGGGTGCAGAGGCCAGCTGGGCGGAAGGCTGGCCTCGGTGCACCAGCACTATGTTGAAGTTTTGTAAAAAAACAGTATAAGTTAAAACAGCCCTTCAGCCCTCACCCCCTTCAATTCCCACAGATGTCCCATACCTCATCCATACCAACGCATGCTACCTCATGCCTTCCACCCATTCCCGATGGGCCTTCATAGCCTCCATGCCAACCTGTACCCCTCTACTCACCCCATGGCCCCATATAGCCCTATGCCACCATGCAAACTCATGCCAACCCATGCCCCAAACCACCACCCTTGGCCCTTATACCTACCATGCCAACTCACCCAGCATCCATATGGACAGGCCTCAGGACCCATGTGGAGATAAGATAAAATAAAGTTGTTGAGGTCTATTGAAGTATTCAGCATTTCAAGAAAACTCCTATTGACTACATTTAACTTCCTTTGATCCCTTATGAAAACAAGCATTGGAATTCACAGTCCCACTTCAAAGAGGCTATAACCACTTAGAGCTGTGATTTGAACTGTGAACTGAGAGGCATCCCACTGTGACAATGGAAGGTTGCGAAATCAGTCATGCTGCACTAATCAAGTAATGATAACACTCAGGCTTATGTCGACAGAAAAAGCGAAATAGCAAGCACTGGTTTTTTAAAACATTGCTGACATTTTCTTTCAAATATTTAAAGTGCAAGAATTTAAAATGCCTTAACAGCTTAACAATTACTTTTGAAACTTCCAATGAGTTGACAGTTCCAATGACTTTATGCACTTTTTACACACATCCATGTCTAATTTTAGAAATCCCAAAGGGCAGCTTACCTCTCCCAAAGGGCATTTGGCATGATTTCACCCAAGGGCACCTCTCTTCCCAAAGGTGCCCTGGAGCCATATCCAAAAGTGTACCCCACCTATCCTACCAGGTCGAATTTGCACATATTGAATTCCCACTCCTAGCTGACAAAAATGCAAAATGACAGGAGGCAGCTGCTGTTTTATATGAGCAGCTAGCTCCATTAGCCACAGATGTGCAATTTGGAATCCACTTTCATTGCTACCACCCCTTGCGAAAATAGCAGGTGCCATGTTCGGGGCAGGACTTTTATTTTCAACAATAACTTTTGATGTGGCACCTTATCAAATGTCTTCTGCAAATCTAAGTACAATACAACCACTAGTTCCCCTTTATCCACAGAATAAGTTACTTCTTCAAAGAACTCCAATAAATTGGTAAAACATGATTTCCCTTTCACAAAACCATGTTGACTTTGCCTGATTACCTTGAATTTTTTCAAGTGCCCTGCTACAATGTCTTTAATAATAGCTTCCAACATTTTTCCTGTGACAGATATTAATCTAACTGGCCTGTAGTTTCCTGCTTTCCGTCTCTCACCCCTTTTGAATAAAGGAGTTATTTTCGCCATTTTCCAATCTAATGGAAACTTCCCCAATCAGCCCCCGACTCCAACAATTTGCTCAGTACCACTTCCCTGGTGATCATAATCTTTTGAGTTCCTCCATCCCTTCCATTTCCTGATTTACAGCAATTTCTGGGATGTTACTTATATCCTCTATAGTGAAGGCCCCTGCAAAATACCTGTTCAATTCATCTGCCATCTTCTTATTTTCCATTATTAATTCCTCAGACTTCCTTTCAATGGGACCAATGGTCACTTTGTTAATTCTTCTTTAAAATAGAAATTCTCACTATCTGTCTCTATATTTTGAGCTAGCTTTCTCTTGTACTCTAAATTTTCCTTCCTTATCAATCTTTTGGTCATTCTTTGCTGTTTTAGATTTTCTGTCCAATCTTCTGATCTGCCACCCATTTTCATGCTATTATATGAATTTTCTTTAAGTTTGATGCTATCTTTAACATTTTTAGTTAACCACAGATGGTGGGTCCTCCCCTTGGAATTATTCTTTCTCATTGGAATGTATCTGTTCTTGTATTGAAACATCCCTTTAAGTATCTGCCACTGCATCTCTATTGACCTATCCCTTAACCTAATTTGCCAGTTCACTTTAGCTAGCTCTGCTTTCATGCCCTCACAATTGCCCTTATTTAAGTTTAAAATACTAGTCTCAGGACCACTCTTCTCTCCCTCAAACTGAATGTAAAATTCATTCATGTTATCAACGCTGCTACCTAGGGGCACCTTCATGATGAGGTCATTAATTAATACTATCTCATTGCACAATACCAGGTCTAGTATAGCCTGCTCTCTGGTTGGCGCCAGAATGTGCTGTTCTAAGAAACCATCCCGAAAATATTCCATGAATTCCTCATCTAGGCTACCTTTGCCCATCCAAGTTTTCCAATCTATATGTAGATTAAAATCCCTCATAACTATCGTTGTACCTTCTTGATATGCTCCTTTTATTTCTTCCTTTGTACCCCATCCTACATATGGTTAGTGTTAGGGGGCCTGTACACCACTGCCACAAGTGACATCTTGCCTTTATCATTTCTCACCTTTACCCAGGCCGCTTCTACATGCTGGTTTCCTTAACTTCGGTCATCCTAAGAGTGCGGATTCCCAAAAGAACACTATTTCTGAGAGTTGTAAAAAGTCAGACTTGGATTTTCCATATATTTACATAAAATAATGGAAGGTCATAGACTGCGTACATACAATGTCCTGGGGAGTGTCACTCAACACTGGGGGCACCCAATCAGGGAATCAAGCCTAACGCAAGCCAAATTAATGAAAGAAAGAGAGAAGGGCAAGTACATAACAATTTAAAAGCATCAGTGACAAAAAAACTCACAAACTGAAAACAAATTAACACTGAGAGAATATAGTAAATCTAGACATAAACTAGTGATCGCTGCCAAGGTTGTCAGAATAAAAACACATTGTGACAGGAAGATGCAAAAATGGCCTCATATCATTTCAGTTTGGCACCAGCTACAATCCAGACTGCCTAGGAACTTTTTTAACTCAATGTTAGCAATGAGTTTTGCTATTAAGTACTCATGTATAGAACTGCGCTTTGCTTAATCACAGAGAGTAGTGTGAAGCTAGTTGTATAATTCTGTGTCATCTCCACTACTGTAAAACAAGTACTGATGTCAATTCAGTGCTTGCACAAAAAGAGAATCATGAAAAGGAATGCATGGGTAAGTTTAAAAAAGGGAATATAATAATTAAAGATTTAAAAAGGTAATATAATACTAGAACAGGGGTAGCTGCTGGGATGCAAATTTCTATTAGGGTGTAGCTGTTAGTGTCACAATTGCTCGATTCACCTTTGTGTTGGAGAACTGGGGATATAACACATTGGTTCCAGAAACAATCGTATTGTTGTACACACCTACAAATTATTTCTTGGCTAGTCAAACATTCTCCTGCCTTATGAATGAACAAACCACAGTTTGATCTAACCTCTATTAATCACCTTTACCTTCGATTCTCCATTCCTGTCTATTCATGTCTTCCTCTTCCACTCCGCTTTCCTTTTTTGGGGGGGAAAAGCAAAATACATGATAGAATCTAATGGGCCTGTTATGCAGCTGTGTTTCTGATTCACTTGAGCAAATCTCATCAGTCTTGTATTTGTTTCAGACTCAGCTGGAACATTTTGATCTTACTCGATTGCTTGTCTGACAAAGGAGCCACCAAGATGTTGAAAACAAGCGTAAACTACAAACACTGAACTAATTAATCAATAAAAAGATATAGGGCTGGATTTTACAGCCCCCCTCACCAGGTGTATTTTTGGGTGATTAGTCCACTGTCTTACCACTCAGCCCTCACCCGTAACCCATAAAATTATATGAGGGTATACACTGAAATGGGCAGCCCAACTGCTATTTTGAAAAAATAATTCACCGGCAACTGAGCTTGATAACAAGCCAACTGACCCGGATATTAACTGCCCACACCATAATATGGTTAGCGTGGGCAGGCGGGTGGGAGTGGGCAGGCCATTTTCTTTAACAAAATTGGTTAAAAGATGGGAAAGAAAGGATGTACATCCTTCAGGGTGTGCCCTATGCACATCGGGGGCACCTCCACCAAGATGTTACTCTACTCTTTGTCACTTCCTACCTGGCCACCAAATCCTGCTGCCCCCACTACCACCTGTGACACACTTCCAGGCTCCCCAATCCTTCCCTATCCAAAACCCCAGACTTAGCTCTCTCTCTGATTCATCCCAGGGGTCTATTTGCAGTCCCAGCACCCACTATGGAGTTCTGGCACTGCTGGGACTGCTAGGGCTACCAGCCAATCAGGTTGGCCAACAGTTCTTGAGTGCGGGATTTCCTCCTACTGAGGGGCGGAGGTCCGACCCTCAGCTTGTTTAGGCCACCTCCAGTGTTTTATTGCTGCGAGGCAGCCTTTTTTAAAAGTTGGTCCATTTGGGACCGACCTTTCTGGGGCTGGCAGAGGGGTTGGGCGGGGGTGGGGGGTGGTGTGTGTGTGTGGACAGAAGGGGGGAGGAGTATGCAACGCCCCCGCTGCTAAAATTCTGCCCATGGAGTTTAAATCTGCCAAATTGATTTGGATCAATACATGGAGATAGCTTTCGCTATTAATAATTACAATTTTAAGTCACAAAACAAAAAAAAATGCACTTAGGAAATAACATTCTATGCATCTGTTTTGCACGACAATGCTGTTTGCAGTAAGCAAGATTGTGTTTTCTTTTGTTTGCATTAATGCAGGATTGTGCATGTTATGGGAGGTGCAATAATCTGAATTTCATTTATGAATTTAAAAGTAAAATGATTCATTATTGCAAAAGCACAGAATTTGAGATGTGAGCAGCACCCTCTAATTTTTCATGGTGTGTACAATGAAGTGCGCAAAACCTTTGGTGCAGCCAAACACACACAGTAACTTAAAAAGGCTGACTTGCGCTCAGCCTTTGTGGTAACTTCAGGATTGCTACACAGTTTAGTGTGAACATTGGATGCGAACATCAAATTTATTGCACTATTATTGCGCAAGGAGTATCTAAACCCTCTAAAATCAGATGGTAAAAGCTTTGAGGTCCAGGTAGAGGTATTATGTAATCTCCTACTGGATTATGATACAATGAGGTATACATGGCTGGATGGGGTGAACGGCGGTTCATTGGTTATCAGGGTCAGAAGGGATGTGTGTGGGCCCCACTCCAGTGCATCCAATGAGCAGAGATCAGAGCACTAGCTTTAAATGCAAGGTTGATGTCCAGTGGGTGGACTTGCCTCTCATGGATTGTGAAGATGAGGCTTTTTACTCTTAGTTGCAGACCATCAAGAGAAGGTGAAGTGAAGATAAAAACTGCGATACAGATGCTGAAAAAGCACAAAAGCTACTCTTCCCTAGTAAGTATCTCAAGAATCTCATTTGTGGAACTTGAGTTATAATCTACCCTGGGCCACAACAAAGCAGAAAGACTGTACAAACACTGTAAACTGCATCAGCAAACTTTAACTACAGCAATTATACTGCTTCCTGAAACTTAATTTTAATTCTACAGTTGCAAAAAAGAATTCAGTTACCTTAAAAACATCCAAGGGTAGAATATTCTGCCTGTTGGGCGGGCCATGCAGACGCGGACCCGAACGCCACCCGGGATCATGTCCGTGCTGCCATTTTACACGGGCAGGCCAATTAAAGCCCTCCCAGCATGAAACGCAGCTTCAGAGGACAGCAGGAGTGGGCGGGTGGCAGCGGGACCGCTATGACTGCCGGGTCCAATGGTGACCCGGCGGCCTGTTTAAAAAAGCTCCTGCAGCTTTGCAAAGGCTGTCAAACATGGTCAGCAGAAGGGCTCCCCAGAGCACTGCTGATGGGCAGAGCAGGCAGGAGGGTAGGGCAGGGGAGCAGTGTGCCTCTCGTTCCTCAGACGATTGCCTTGCTGCCCTTCTCAAGGATGTGGCGGCACGGCGGGAGAACCTTGCTCCCAGGGACAGGAGGAAGAGGCCCTCCCCACATGACCAGACGTGCCTGGGAGGAAGTGGCAGAGATAGTGAGCTCCCGCGATGTGGTGCAGCGCACCTGGATCCAGTGCTGCAAGCGCTTCAACGACCTGTTGCGCCCTGGAAGGGTGAGTACTATGTTGGCATTTGTCACTTAACCCAGCAGGTAGGCTTTCCCCCCTGGCACCACCCCCCAACCCCACCAAGCCTGAGTGCAGTGACTGCATTGAATCATTGATGGCATGTGTCCTTCGCTGGGTGGGCCAGCAGATATTGCTTATGCCGAGGTCACCCTGAGAGGGTGGTGAAGAGATGGGTTCTGCACCCACAGCATGTGGTACAACCTGGAGGAGCCGCACCTAGGCTCAGTGTTAGAACTGCAAAACCTGTCAAAGTCAGGCTGCTGACATGCTGGGAGGGGAGCTTCCAGGTGGCGGGGCACCAATCCATCTGCTCCCCTTTGTGTTCCACATGCTTGCACATCCTTGCTTTGCAAGGTTGGACTGTGCGGTGCCAAATGTGATGCAGGCTGCATTTGACCAAGGTGGGGGATAGGCCTGGCATCTTTGTGTGAGTGTGTGGCAGCTGCATGGTGAGGAGGCACTGGAGCCCTGCAGTGTCCCACTCTGGTTGGGGTGGGACAGAAGCGAAGAGATTCCAGGTACAAGTTGCACTAATCAATGCTCTTTTCTCCTTTTCAGGAGAAGAATGCTCAAAATGCCGCCAAGCAGGTGAGGACTGGCGGAGGGCCAGTCCAGTTGGTGATCATTATCAAGTTCGAGCAGGAAGCCGTTGATCTGGAGAGGTGCCATAAGCCAGGTCCATCAGTGGCAGTGAGGCTGGGGTGCCACGGGCAGGTATGTTTGCCCAGCACTGAGGTCACCGTTAGTGTCCCAGCAGCCATGGCACTGCTAAATGTTCAGTGATTGAAGTTTGCAACATGGCTTGACCATTGCTTATAGAAGGATGAGCGCATAGTAATCCGGGGGACAGGGATGCACATTGACATTGTTTCCATGTTAACTATCAAATGTCCTTGATCTTCCTTTCAGCATCAGTGGAGCAGGACTGTGAGGAGGAGGCACAGGGGCCCCTTCTCACACCTGAGGGCCCTGAAGTCTCTGGCCCAACAGCATCACACCATCTCTGCCAGGCAGGCACCAGCGGAATACTAGCACCTCGGTGGGAATTAGATCATTGGCTAGTGTCCCGGGCACAGCGATGAGGCACTTCACAGCTACTGAAGGAGCTGGCAGAGACAGGGAGTGCCGATGGCAACAGCAGTTGGAGGACTGCAGGGGGCCAGGCACGTGCTCAGTCGGTGGTTGATGATGTGCCTCTGGAGCCGTCTGTGAGGCAGCAAACGCTGGAAGTACAGCAGAGTCTGCAGGAGAGTCTGGGGGAGATACATGAAGCTATGCTTGGCTTGGTCTCCGTGGTGGAGGAGTCCACGCAGACCCTCGCCAATGCAATGAGCCTCATGGCCGAGCGCCATGCATCCTCCATGGAGATTGTGGTGACCCTTGTGGACAGGCTCCTCCAGGAGACCAATCAGGGTTTCCTGGGGATGCGCTCAGACCAGCAAGCCCTCACATCAGCATTGACCTCAGCTGGTCAGCGCAGGAGATGGTCTGGGCACCAAGTTTCCCAGCTCAGTGCCCATCCATCTACGGTGAGCAGGAAGGTCCGAAGCAACCTCATGTTGGCACAGCAGCTGCCTGTCGTCTTCGTGAGCTCCTCTTAGGGTGCTCTGGATGAGGGCAGCAGCTGTCCGCCCCTCTGCCAGTGACCGTGCATCCGGTGAGGCTGCGATGACTGGGGATATGCCAGCTGTGGAACTGGCAGCTCCTTCCCAGGCGGGGCCAGCACAGGCTCCATGGGCCAGAGGATGACCGCCAAGGTCATCGAGGCCAACAGGACAGCAGAGTCAGCAGGCTGTCTCAGATGCCAGTGCCAGCGAGGTGACATTACCTAGGCATAGAACCCAAAAGCGTAAATTTAAGGCAGCTTAGGCACACCACGGGTTTCTCACTTGTGCTTTTGTGTTGCCCCGCAATGAGGTCATGAATAGTTGGTGTGATGTTTAACTCGTTTGTCATTTTGTTTCCTGAAGTTCATTTTGTTATATCATTAAATTTAGACAAGTGACCAAGGCTGAGGATGACTCTTTTCCTCTGCAGGTGGATGGTTACCCATGATGTTATGAGTGGGTTGTCACATTGAGCTTTATTGACAAGGTCCTTAGTTAATGTTCCTATCCAGGCAGATTTAGCACTCAGGTATCAAGTATGGAGCCTGCAGCACAGGCTTTTGTTGGAGGTCCATCTGTGGTGTTCTAGCTGAAGGTTCATTGGATTAAAACCTCCCGAATGCCCCTGCCTCCCTGGAGTATGCTCGGGTCAGCGTCTACCCCCTCAGCATTCTTCTGTGTGTGCTCATCCTCAGGCTCACTGCTGGACTCATCGTGTGCAGCTGCAGCCACTGTGTCGATGTCTTCATCGTCCACTGCGTCCCCTCTTTCCAGCGCAAGATTGTGGAGAGCGCAGCATGCAACCACTATCAGTGACACACGAACTGGGGGGTACTGGAGTGCACCCACTGAGGGGTCCAGGCATCGGAAGTGCATCTTGAGAAGATCAATGGCTCTCTCCACCACAGCCCTTGTGGAGGCGTGGCTCCTATTGTACCGCTGCTCAGCTTCTGTTCTTGGATGGTGGAGAGGTGTCATGAGCCACCTTCTGAGGGGATAACCCTTGTCACCCAGCAGCCATCTACCCAGCCGAGCCAGAGCACTGAAGAACCTCGGCAGCTGGGAGTGTCTGAGGATGTAAGTGTCGTGGGAGCTGCCTGGGTACCTTGCACAAACTTGTAGAATCCGCATCCTGTGAACACACACTATCTACACGTTCATGGAGTGGAAGCCCTTCCTGTTGATGAGGCACCGGGCTCACCTACTGGCGCCTTGATGGCCACATGTGTGCAGCCTATTGCAGCCTGGACATGGAGGAAGCCAGCAATCACAGTGAAGCCTCTGGCTCGCTCTGTTTGGCTGGCCTGGTCCCAACGGTAGTGGATGAACATCAATACATGCCTGAAGAGCATCTGTAACCTGATTGACACAAGTGTGGACAGCTGATTGGGAAACACTGCAAAGATCACCCACCGAGCCCTGGAAAGAGCCAGAGGCATAGAAGTTGAGGGCAGCTGTGACCTTTAGAGCCACTGGCATGGGGTGTCCGCCCACACAGTTAGCAGAGATCTCAGGGCTTATTATCTGACAGGTAGAGTTGACTGTCTCCCTTGAGAGACAAAGCCTCCTTTGACATTGCACCTCTGGCATACTGAGGTAATTGCTTTGCCGCCTGTATACTCTGGCAGCAGGATAGTAGCATCTTCTCTGGCCCCTTCTGTCTTGATTTCCTGTTGGCCCTGCACCCCTTTTGCTTGCACCTGTCCTCCCAAATGTGGCTCCCCTGGAGGCTGAATGTGCACTCCTGGCCTCCTCCCCCTTCTAGCCCTCTCTTCTTCCTCAGAGGAGGTGCCTCCAGTGGAGAGCACAACTCCCATTCCCAGGCTAAGGGAAAGCTCCCTGAAACCTGCAGGCCACAAAAAGGATCTTCACTGAAGAGTGCTGACCTGAAGGTTGAGAGTCCTGTCCAAGTAGCTGGTATGAGTTTTGAAATATTTCTGCTCACACAGGCAAGTATCAGTAACTTTCCAAATTAAATACCAGATTGAGCACATTCACAACCCCACTGACCCTTCTTATCTCGTCCGTGGATGAGGTTTATACAAATGTGTCCTACCTGCCTGCCCATTGTGCCCGTGCGATGACCTGAAGATCGCTTGGGCCCTGAAAAATCGCCGTCAATTGGTGCCTCAAGGGCCTTAAGTGGCCAGGTAATTAATGGCGGGCGCGCATCGGAGATTATTGCAATGGCGCACGGTGACGTCGGGACACTCACCCAACCTCACTGCGTGTCATTTTACACGTCGGCATGCAGGACCTGCCTCCGCACACCAATGGGAAAATTCTTTTCCCTAGGTGTTGTTCTACATAGACAGTATGCACAATACAAATATTACGGAATAAAATCAAACTCCCATTAACATTAATAGGCTGGTTAATATGCTAAACATAAACAGTGGTTCTTTTTGATTTCAGATTGGGCTGTATGTCAATGTGCAAATTAACAGAATCATGGTTGTATTATTTTCATAACAGTGAATCACCAATTCTGTTTTAAACTAATTAATCAAGAGGTTAATATCAGCTTCACTGTTCTGGAGTTATATTCTGTTTTAATGATGTATCCATAATCGCAACGTCCTACTTATAGTACAAAAGTCACAGAAAATCATGCGCTAATAACTTTCGGCATTACTTACGCATTTTGCTGAGACTTTGTCTGTGATTTTACGGGAGATGATCCACTGGATGCAAAGTCAGGACGACCCTGCCTTGGCCAGTTATGGGAGCCCCAGCTGCATTTGATGTTCATCAGGCAGTTTACTGCCTGCATTCGGGACTTCCATGCTGTTAAGAGATGAAATCTCACATACAAGAGCTGCTGACCAATTGGAGGATTGTCAGTTCCTCAGTTCCAACAGCATCACTGGGAATGGTGATTATTGCTGGGACTGCAACAGCCAGGATAGAGATCGTCCCAGAATGGAGGCAAGTTGGGTCGGCTCCCTGGAGCGAGTCAAGCAGCTCCCTGCAAGGCCGGAGGATGGGGTCCTTGGTGAGGACTGGGGGGAGTCATTAAGTGGGGACAGCCTTTGCTGATGTGCAGCCTGATTCGAAGGGCTGCCCCTTCCTGAGTCTGCAGGGAGGCTGCCAGGATATACCTAGTGGTCTCCCCACATGGCAAAGTGGTCACTTGCCTTTGGTATAATACCAGCACTGACAGGAAGAGGCCCTCGAGTGGCCCTGAGTTGGCCACAAAAAGGCCTCTATTGGCCTAAGGATGGGAAGGCTGTCTGCTACCTCCCCCCCCGGCTGGTAAAATGCCAGGTGGAGGTGGGAAGGCGACAGGCATTCCATGCCAGCCCCCTGCCATCTCACCCGATTTCACACCTCCCAGCATGCTCCCTGAAGCCCCCTAAAATCTCAGTCTTCTAGACTACTCTGCCATTTCTCTGGTGAAAACAGCTGACCAGATAACCACCATAACTTCATCCCTCATTAAAATAAATGTCAAACTCAAGTTTGCTGAATTAATGCTACTGTGAGTGCCACTGCTACTTCAAACATCACAGAACGACACTGCTGGGCTCAGTGTGTTTGGTGTAATCACAGGAATCATAGCTTCCTGTTTAAATGAAGCAAATGTGTCACCCTCTTTCACTGCTTTTTGTTAGTATTCAGTGGTGCAGTTATGACAGTGTCTTGTGACACTGGTACACAGCGCAAGCCAGCAGAATGGGACATTTCCAGGCTGGGAGTGTGGGGGGTGGTTGCCAATCACTAGCCTTAAAATATCTTCCAAATTCACTTTTTTTCAATGTGCAACTCGGAATGTTAATTGTAATGCATTGTAACCATGGTCACCTTTGATCATAATGTCATCAGTTACACCTTATTACAATCCAAAGCAACAAATTAGAAAAAGTACAAACTGCTTGAGCAACTGAGGGCTAAAAGCTTCTGGCTTCCATATTGTTTGGAGGTCAAGGGAAATGAGGTGGGGGCTGGATAGGGGGAGAGTCACCTTTCCTTCTAATAAACTAACTAGGCAGGTATAAAAGACAATTCAGGATTCCACATTTGATTCTGTGCTTGTTCCTGCTCATCCGTTCAATCATTAAACTTTGATTTTAAACATTCTCAGATCTGAGAAGGGCCACATCACCCTGGGCTTTTACTTTGGTCCTTCATGATTCTCTGCTACGCGTACCGTGCCGCATTCTAATCAGTTTCTCAGGACTGTAAAGTTGCTGCTGAAGATCAGGGTTAACAACAGTTTAACTTATATCCAGCATTGTCACAGACAGTCCCAGATCTTCATTCTTTGGGGCAGATAATTCTCACCATACCCAATTCAATGCAGCAACATGATTTTCACAGTTACCAATATAAGGTCTGAGTATGCTGGAGTTAATTTAAATGCCAGAGCAATAGCAATTGCACACAACCCTGAAAATTACACAGAAATCCCTTTGTCAATGTTATTTTGATCAGGAGGGAGATTCGTAATAGTCATGTGAAAAGCTTTTCCACTTACTAATGGAATATTCTGCAAAATTGAGTTAAAAAATCCAAATTTATCAGAGCTTGAATTAATCAAAATTTGGTTTTCGCCTGATTCACAAAAACTATTCAAATCAATTTAGATTATGGGACCTTCCAAAATGTATAGATTAACATGAGAGCTTTTCCCCATAAATTTGTTACATCCGGGAAAAGGCATTAAGTCTAAGTTCAGTTTTGCCACTTTCATCTGTGCCTTACAGTTTGAAGGAATTAAATATAATCAGCTTAAGTGTTCAGTAAATCACCAGCAGAAACAGAGATTTCAGATCTAAAACTGCAAAGCTACATTCTATCTCTGCCAATCCAACCCTATGAAATAGAAAGTACAGTGGGCCAACTAGGCTTTGTTTTAAAATTCTTGGTTGGGGGTTGGGGGGGGTGCGGTGATGCTTGTCTGCCTAACCCCCTCCACTTCCCAGTGACATTGAAAAATGGGGCTTGGGCAAACAAAATTTAATACCACCCAATGCCTGCCTGTTATTGTGATATGGAATGCATTGTCTGAGAGGGTGGTGAAAGCAGATTCAATACTAACTTGCAAAAGGGAATTGAAAAAAAAACGCTGGGCTGTGGAGAAAGAGCTGGGGAATGGGGCTGAGCTGGGGCAAACACATGAATGACCTCTTTCTGTGCTGTATCATTCTATGATTCTTTGACTCAACTTTTGGGCGGTCTTCAAAATGGGTAACGAGCGTTCCATCCAAAAAAGATGGGGGTCTTATTAAAATACATAAACTGTAGCCTCAGGCTGGTTTGTTGAGTATTGGCCACTCTCAATATTCTGAATGTAAAATCTGACCAGGAATACAGTTCATCACTTCTGATGATGTTTTGGGGTGGGTATTATGGACACCTGCCCGATTTGCAACACAGTTGAAAATCACTCCTTACGTTTCCTAAAAGAGTTAAAAATCTGTCATTTTGAGGCATTTGAATCATAGGCCAGGATCTTTAGGTCAGCAAGCGGTGGAGGCGGGGCAGGGCCCCCTCACCGATGCATAAAGTGATGCGGGATGGCGTCAAGCGTTATGGAGGGGGCAGATATGAATGTGGAGTTGAGGCCATAATTAGATCAGCCATGATCTTACTGAATGGCAGCACAATGCTCAAAGAGCCAAAAGGCCTACTACTGCTCCTATGTTCCTATCCCATAAATACAACAGCACTTGCAATGGGGGGGAAGTTGAAAGTGAGTGGGGTGTTAGCTGACTCGAAGTTCACCATAACTTAATGGCGAGATGGTAAGAAATGAAACAAACAGAATTCTGAGTTAAACTCTCAAATCCCCAGTGATTCTGCTAAAATTAGCTCAGTGCCTTAACTCAGGTTTTTTAGACTACTATTTACAGTTCTGTCATCACAACTATTCCACAAAGCAATGCAAGGAACTGGTGACAGCCAGTTGGGGATCACAGAAAAGCTTGAGCTCCTCACTCTTCAAAAGGGGTCTCAGATATAACCCTACAGAAACATATGAAATTCTACACAACTAAGAAAATGTTCCCAATACAATATTTTGCATCAGCATAGCAGGCATAGCTAGTACAGCCTCAGGATTGTAAAGAACAAATTTAAGAAGATGTTATTTGTACAGAATATAATCACCAGTGAGATTGCTTGGTAGGTGGAATGGTTGAGCTTTCCACAGGATGTGGGTGACGTTTGCAGGGTCACACTCATTATCCATCTCCATTTCCAGGAAGGTGGTGGAGGACCTGCTCCTTGAAATACTGCAGTCATTCTGGTGATAATTATGTTCTTGAGCTGGTGATATATCAGGAATTCCAGGATTTTGGCCCAGTAATAGTGAAGGAACAGCAATATATGCCCAAATCAAGATGGTGTGTGACATGGAGTCAGAGGGAGTTAATGGTATTTCTTTGGCATTACTGCTCTCACCCCTCATGGTGTTACAAGGATTTTTTTGTTTAACGAAAAAGATACAATGGGCGGAATGATCCCAGATTTGCACAAAGTGCAGTAGTGGGCAGGAAAGAAGTCATTTTACCCATCAGCCGCAATGACAGGTCTTCACGCCGTATCAGGGCGCCATATTTAAACTGCAGCCTTATGCACAGTTCTCAATGCTTGCAGCCCAGGACTGCTTCGGTGAAGGCATGGCCCCAAAAGCCAAGAAGAGTGCAGCCCCCCAATTCAGTGACACATCCCTGGGGCGCCTTCTGGATGCCATGGCGGCCCGCCATGATGTCCTCTACTCCCACTCTGGCCACAGAAGGCCCATCAATCTCACCACTCTGGCATGGTGGCAGTGGTGGTCAGTGCCAATGCTGCAGTGCAGAAAAAGGATGAATAATCTCATCCGTGCCACCAGGATAAGGCAATCATTTTATCACCCTAAACTCCCACACTCACAAGGTCACAAGGCATCTCACTCACTGCCAGGTCAAGGGTCATCACCAATCACTCTCTTACATACACCCTTACATCTCCATCTGGCCTCCTCCTCTGGAGACTGCCACCTCAGCCTTCATCACGTTTTGAGGTCACTTGCACAAATCGGCATGTGTCCCCACACACACCCTGGGATACCCCTTTCCCCAGTACAGCCCTCACCCTGCAGCCTCTTCCCTTGCCTAAGGCCACTTTCTCCCCTTCCCAAAGCAAATCCTAGCCCTGCAGCCGTTGAAAAGCCACCCTGCCTTATGGCTGGTCTGGTAGGTAGATAACTACCCATGGGCCTCCCTAAAAGTGATGTGATGCTGCCTGTGAAGCCTGGCGTTGATGACTGTGAGTGCTGCCCAGAGCAAGGTAGACAAACAAACCTCGTAATCCTAAGCGAAGTGCAGCTCATCAGGTGCATGTTGCTTATGTACAGTTGTGAAACACATTGGTGTGTTATCATGTTGATGTGTCCGGATGATCCAGCCTGGGGTGGGGGGATGATTCCAGTGAGTGGGGCTTATAACGAGATGCTAAAGTATTGAAGTTAGGGTCCTGAGGTGCAGCTGCAGGAAATGCGGCCTGTTATTGACGGGTAGAGCAGACAATTGCAAACTGGTTTCACGATGGTGTGAAATGGATTTTTGATCTTTTTACCACATTGTCGATCCCCCATCCGCCATGCACCTAATGCTAAAGGGGCCGGAAAATCCAGCCAATTTCCAATGCCTTGTTTTCTGGCTAGAATTTTAATAAACTGTGGTCCCATTAAGACCAGGGGAAGACCAGCCAGCCAGCTGAAAAACAGCTTGCATTTCACTCCCAAATGGGGTGAATAGGAATGGGCTCTCAAACCATCCACAGGGAGTAAGAAAGACCCCATCTCCTGCTGACTTTCACACTACCTTGAAAATCTTCAAATGTTTCAGAGGCAAGACATCAAAATATGATTACCTTTTCTACAAAACAATGACTGCAGCAGACACTGTAATCAAATTCCTCTGGAATATACAGCCAGCAGAACTTTAAGAACTGTTTACCAAGCCAGAAAGAGCAGCAGAGATGGAAATGCTACAGTGAAAGGCTGAACAAACTCTCTCTCTCTCTCCTGGAAGTATTGAGCACAGATAATGCACAGCAACCATCCTGAGAAGAGGAATCTACTGTAAACTAAAATCTTTTGGGGATAAAACATGGAAATCTGTTCCATGCAGCTACACCCAGGTAGACAACTGAACAAAACAATGCAATGTGGAATCACTGCATCGAGACCAGCCAAAGGATAGTCTTTTGATTGTTTATTTTCTTCACAAACAGTAAAATACAGTAAAATCCCGCTGTTTGTGACTTCCTTGTTCGCGAATTCACTTACCCGCGCTTTTTACTTTGTAGACGGCATCATCCATGGCGTGGGCCTATCGTTTATCTGTGATTTCTACTCTCTCTCTTCATTTCCTGGGGAGACGGCAGCCATGACGGATCATCCAGAGCTACAATAACAACACTATTCAATTTTAGTCTTCACTAGCATTTAACCTAACACTATGCCTATGTGTTTTATAAACCTGTCCCCTAGTTTTCCCATCCCTATAATTCCTAGCTAACACTTTAAAAAGAATTCAAGGAATCCATTCACATTGCATGCTTTGGTAATCCCTTGCCAACAGAGTTGACACTATGCCCAGAAGCTCCCTCATCTGGCCTATACAGGTACTGCACCACATTTTTGCTGGACAGTCCAGTACTGCCCTCGCATAGCTGGAACAGATCGAATTGAATCCCATTCAAAAATATGTTCCCTCTTTGCGGGTTCACCATTTGCGGGATATCACAGGAATATAACCCTCGCAAACAGTGGGCCTTTACTGCATCTTTAAGTTTACCCTCTTATTCCACCATCTGTACTAGTCTGTGTGTGGGGCCCATGGAATGTGTGTGTCTAACTATAGTGGTCACGATTTGCCTAGTTTTTTTTAGTTCATTAAGTAGCTTCAATAGACTTCTCATTTTTTGATTTAAGCTCAGAAAACCTGTTTTATTAATTCATTATAATCTGAAAGCGTGCATAGTGGGACTCCTGCAGTATCAGCAAAGCACATCCTCACTAAGTTCACAACAAAACCCTACAGCCAGACCTGGAGTGGTAAATTAGGGGAACCTTTTTACCCCTTCTCACATGGTTTTAACAATAGTAATAGAGGTCACAAGGCTTGGAGACTGTTGAACTAAGCTTGCTGAGTTGTTACAGTGCACTGATGGTGGCAGAGGTGGATTTTGAAAAATTTATCAAGTCAACAGTTCTTTTTCCTGTGGTGTTAAGTTTATTGAGTGCTGAGGCAGCTCACCCATCCAGGTCAGGGGTGAGTATTCCATCACATGCTAACTTGAATCTTGTAAATATGAGAGAAGTTTTGAGGGTAGAAGGTGATCACTCATCACATGAGTGCCCAACTTCGAACCTGCTTTGTAATCATAGTGTTAATAAGATTCTGGTCAATGATGACCTTCAAATTGTTGATAATTGGGAACTCATCGGTGGGAGCGCAGTTGAATGTCAGGACGAGATAACAGGGCTTCTTCTTGTCGGAGATGATCATTGTCTGGCAGTCTTGTGGTGTGACTGTTAATTGCCACTTCTCAGCCCAAGCATGGATGTTTAATTTACTGGTCCTGCTGTCGGATGGTATGGGCTGCTGATTTTTAAACAGAGATGTTACGATGGAGCTGAACACCGTGAGAACATAAAAGTGTGAACAGTCCTAGCTTCTGACAGAAGGGCATTAATGAAGCAGCTGGACATAGTTGGTCCAAAGATTCTGTCCTGAAGAGCAGATTCACTAGGATGTTGCCTGGGCTGGAGCGTTTTAGCTATGAAGAGAGACTGGATAGGCTTGGATTGTTTTTCTTAGAGCACAGAAGGCTGAGCAGGGACCTGATAGAGGTATGCAAAATTATGTGGGGCATAGATAGGATAGATAGGAAGAAACTTTTCCCCTTAGTGGAGGTATCAATAACCCAGGGGGCATAGATTTAAGGTAAGGGGCAGGAGGTTTAGAAGGGATTTGAGGGAAAATATTTTCACCCAGGGGGTGGCTGGAATCTGGAACACACTGCCTGAGGGGGTGGTAGAGACAGGAATCCCCACAATATTTAAGTAGTATTTAGATGAGCACTTGAAACGCCATAGCATACAGGGCTATGGGACAAGTGCTAGAAAATGGGATTAGAATAGATAGGTGCTTGATGGCCAGCACAAGCACAATGGACTGAAGGGCCTGTTTCTGTGTTGTATCACTCTATGACTCTACAACTCCTCCAGTGATACCTTATGGCTGTGATGATTGGCCTCCAACAACCACAACCATCTTCTGTATAACTACAGTTGCTGGAGGGATTTCCCGCTGACTTGGGTTTTGCTGTGGCTCCTTGTTGGCAAGATTCATCAAATGCTGCCTTAATATTGAGGGCAGTTACATCCACATCTCCTCTGGCATTTCCAACTGTTAGTCAACCTCCTTCATTCTGTGGTTCACAATGAAACACTGACAATGGAGCATATGGAATAGATTTTAAGCACACATGGCACAAGTGGATAATCTATATTGTACGTGGAAAGTAGCTGTCAGAGTCTAATTCTATCCTGCAAGGACTATTGAAAACCATACTATTTTAGATATGTTATTTTGCCAACATCAAAATTACATAGCACGAATATGACCTTATGCTGCATCTGTTTGTGAATTTGGTGGCTAGCGCAACAAACATGGAGGGATTCATTCATTATAGTATAGAAAGATGAGCAGTTAATAAACTTAAATCTAAGTCAGGAGTACTTTATTTCTGTTCGTATCTTAGACATAAACAGTCAGTTGTTTACTTCAAAGATACTTCCCTCAATTAAGAATTCCTGACTTAGATTTGAGTTGGTTCATTAACTGCTTATCTTTCTATACTATAATTAATGCATCCCTCCATATTTGTTGCACCAGTCACCAAACAGAACTTCTCATAGATAATACATAGACATTAAAAGATGATATGATACGTTTCCTCCTGACACACTCCAAACTATCTTGTTTACATTGGAAAACATATCGTTTCCGGATACAAGAAAGTTTGATTCTTAGCCCTCAACTCTCCAGCATGTGCAACAGTATATATTTCTGGATCAAGTTTATGGTGAGTTGGCAGAAGCTGAACTGAATGACAGTGAGCAGGTTGTTGGTAATTGTGTTGTTTGATAGCAGTAATGAGACTCATTGCATCACTTTGCTGATGATTGGTAGGAAGCTGACAGTGCAGTAATTGGCTAAGTTAGATCTCAACCATTTTGTTTGAATAGGAAATCTTCCACATTGTTGAATAGAAGGGTCTGTTGAAGGGTCATGAGGACTCAAAACATCAATTCTTTTCTTCTCTGCTGATGCTGCCAGACCTGCTGAGTTTTTCCAGGTAATTCTGTTTTTGTTTTTGACTAACACTGCCCTGATTGTTCAAGTTGTGTGATTATAATGGTAAACAGCCAGCACAGGTAATGAAAATACCCTTAATCCGATTGAATCAACTCGGTATTGAGCGTGCCCATTTTATGAAGAGACAAGGGTGCCATCTGCTGATTCCACTTAAGCACTACAAGCTAAGGAAAATGTAACAGATGAAATTGCTGTAGACAAAAAAAATCCAGCACTACAACAGATTATCTTAACTGAGCTAAGGATTGAAAGATGTTTTATCTATAGAAAAATAAATCTGCAATGGAACCTGACTGATCAGATATGTTTCCAAAATATAAAAGGACTTTTAGAGATCTTCTAATCCCTGAAGGTTATTAAGGTTGTTTAAAATAATACAGCCAAAAACTTGAAGCCTAAGACATGAACACTCAGATCTCCATCGAAAATTAAATTTTCTTTTTTTGTATTCTCCTTTACTAAAATCTGATATGCAAAAATTCACTTATATATATCAATATATGGTTGATATACTACTACATTTGCATCAGTGCAATTTGGGTGCACACTGACATCAAAGTAACACTATAGTTTTGGATTTTGGGCTTATTCTGACTCCTGGTGCATACTGTGTGAGACCCTCTTCAGCAGGCCTTCTCTCATGACCGGGGTTTGCCACCATGTGTGGTATGGCCCCATTGAACTGCGAAGGTGACACTTTGATGAGAGAACTGCAGAAACATTCAACAGGTCAATTAACAGCTTAGGAGAGAACAGATAGATTTCCAGAATGGACTGATTCTGTTAGAACTGGAAGACCAAAAAAGGTAAAAGGCATTAAAAGGGAACAAAACTAAAAGAGAAAGGGAATACTCAAAGGGCGAAGTACTTAAATTAAAAAATAAAGGTTGACTATATGTTTTCAACTGTTTTACGTGAGTCACGAAGAAATAAACTAAAAGTGTTTACAATACACAAAGAACATGTCAGCAGCTAAGACAGTAGGGGGTAAAAGCAGGTAGAAACAAAGATACAGGTGGAGTATCCTTTATCCGTAAATCTGAAAACTGAAGACATGTAAAAAGTGCATTTTTTTGAACCTCATTGGCATTTAGCGTGAGAGATCTGTGACCTGAGTCAACATGACCTGAGTCAACACGAACCTCCCCGACCTTCAGCGCAGGAAGTCTAGTTACTGTTTACCTTGTGAAACTTCTCCTACCAGCAGGATCACAGATGGCGCCATGGATGGGAACTTATTACAGGTGCCCTGTATTTATTATTCAATGGCACATCTTACTTTTCTAGCCATTTTATTTACTTTAGACTATGTCTAGTCTAGGCTTCAGCCAGTGTAATGTAAACAGGCCTATGCCAAATGCAGTACCTGAAAGCTGAAATTATCTGAAATCTGAAACGCCATCAGCCCCGAGGGTTTCGGATGAAGGATACTCGATCTGTACTTATAATAGAGCCTTTGATATAGTAACATGCTCACAAGACGATTATCAAACAAAATTTCCCACCAAGTCAGATAGAATCATAGAATGGTTAGAATGGAAGGCAGCCATTCTACGTCGACTCTATAAGATCAACTCAGCTAGTCCAATACTTTGCATCTGTCTTTACCAAGGAACCAGTGCTGTGCAGGCTATGGTATAAGATGAGATAATTCAGACACTTGGAAGGGTTTAAAATTGACAGGCTTTCTAGATTTGATAAGGCACCAGGACCAGGTGAGACACATCGGAGGATACTGAGGGAAGTGGGGGTCGAAACTGCAGAGGGGCTGGCCATAATTCTCCAGTCTTCCTCAGACTCAGAGGTGGTGCAAGAAGACTGGGGAATTACAAATGGTAAACCCTTGTTCGAAAAAGGTTGTAAAGATGAGCCTAGCAACTGGAAGTCAGGCAGTTTAACTTTGGTGGTGGGGAAGCTTCTGGCAAAGATAATTCAGGACAAAAATTGACATTCACTTGGGCAAATGCTGATTAATTAACAAAGGCCAGCACAAATTTGTTAAGGGCAAATCGTGTTTAAGTAATTTGCTGGAGGTTTTGATGGGGCAACAGAGGGGACTGATCAGGGTACAATTTCAAAACCAGTGAATGATATGAAACTTGGAAGGATTGTGCCATGTGAGTAAGATCGTGTAGAAGGTCAAAAGGGCATACAAACAAGGAGCAGGAGTAGGCCATTCAGCCCCTCAAGCCTGCTCCACCATTTAATTAATATGGCTGACCTGATAGTAACCTGAAATCTGCATCCCACCCACTCCCGATAACCTATCACCCCCTTGCTTGTCAAGAACCTATCCACCTCTGCCTTAAAAATATTCAAAGGCTGTGCTTCCACCATCTTTTCAGGAAGAGAGTTTCAAAGACTCACAACCCTCTGAGTGAAAAAAATTCGTCTCATCTCTGCTTTAAATGGGCGACACCTTATTTTTAAACAGTGATGCCTAGTTCTAGATTCTCCCATAAAGGGAAACATCCTCTCCACAGCTACCCATGACAAGGCCCCTCAGGATCTTAAACATTTCAATCAAGTCACCTCTTACTCTTCTAAACTCCAGCAGATACAAGCCTAGACTGTCCAACTTTTCCTCATAAGATTATCCACCCATTCCAGGTATTACTCTGGTAAACCTTCTCAGAACTGCTTCTAATGCATTTACATCTTTCCTTAAATAAGGTGACCCATATTGTACACAGTACCCCAAATGTGGTCTCATTAGTGGCCTGTACAACTTAAGCATAACCTCCCTACTTCTGTATTCAATTTCCCTCACAATTAATGATAACATTCTATTAGCTTTCCTAATTACTTGCTGTACCTGCATACCAGCCTTTTGTGATTCATGCACTAAGACACCCAGATCCCTCTGCTTCTCAGTGCTCTGCAATCTCTCACCATGCAGATAATATGCTTTTCTTTTATCCTTCCTGCCAAAATAGACAATTCCACATTGTCCCACATTAAACTTTATCTGCCATATCTTTGCCCACTCATTTAACCTATCTATATCTGTTTGTAGCTTCCCTATGTCCTCTTAACAACTCACTTTTCTATCTATCTTTGTGTCATCAGCAAATTTGGCAACCATCCTTTCAAACCCTACATTCAAGTCATTTATATAAATTGTAAACAGTTGAGGTTCCAGCACTGATCCCTGTGGCACACCACTGTTATATCTTGCCAAACTGAAAAAGACCCATTTATGCCAACTCTCTGCTTCCTGTTAGCCGGCCTATGTTTTTTCCATGTCATTATGTTACCCCCTATGCCATGAGCTTTTATTTTCCACAATATACTTTGATGTGGCATTTTATCAAATACTTTCTGGTACAGTTCATCCACCTGTTCCCCTTTATCCACAGCACATGTTACTTCCTCAAAGAACTTCAATAAGTTGGTTAAACACGATTTAAAAAACCATGTTGACTCTGCCTGATGACCTTGAGCGTATCCAAGTGCCCTGCTATAACTTCTTTAATAACAGTGTAGTAATTATAGTTTTGGGAAACGTTGGACTTTTTAAAAAATTCATTCACGGGATGTGGGCTTCACTGGCTGGGCCAGCATTTATTGCCCATTCCTAGCTGCCCTTGAGAAGGTGGTGGTGAGCTGCTTTCTTGAACCGCTGCAGTCCATATGATGTAGGTACACCCACAGTGCTGTTAGGAAGCGAGTTCTAGGATATTGACCCAGCGATATTGAAGGAACGGCGATATTTCCAAGTCAGGATGGTGAGTGACTAGGAGGGGAACTTCCAGGTGATGGTGTTCCCATCGATCTGCTGCCCTTGTCCTTCTAGATGGTGGTGGTTATGAGTTTGGAAGAAGCCGTCAAAAGAGCCTTGGTGAATTCCTGCAGTGCATCTTGTAGATGGTATACACTGCTGCTACTGGGCATCGGTGGGGGAGGGAGTGACTGTTTGCGGATGTGGTGCCAATCAAGTGGGCTGCTTTGTCCTGAATGGTGTCAGGCTTCTTGAGTGTTGTGGGAGCTGCATTCATCGAGGCAAGTGGGGAGTATTCCATCACACTCCTGAATTGTGCCTTGTAGATGGTGGAGAGGCTTTGGGGAGTCAGGTGGTGAGTTACTCGTCGCACGATTCCTAGTCTTCTGATTTTCTAGCCACAGTATCTATAGGGCTAACCCAGTTCAGTTTCTGGTCAATGGTAATCCCCAGAATGTTGATAGTGGGGGATTCAGTGATGGTAGTGCCATTGAACATCAAGGAGCGATGGTTGGGTTCTCTCCTATTGAAGATGGTCATTGCCTGACACTTGTGTGGCGTGAATGTTACTTGCCACTTGTCAGCCCAAGCCTGGATACTGTCCAGGTCTTGCTGCATTTGGACATGGACTGCTTCAGTACCTGAGGAGTCGAGAATGGTGCTGAACATCGTGCAATCATCAGCAAACATCCCCACTTTTGATCTTATGATGGAAGGAAGGTCATTGATGAAGCAGCTGAAGATGGTTGGGCCAAAGACACTCCCCTTAAGAACTCCTGCAGTGATGTTTTGGAGCTGAGATGACTGCACTGCAATAACCACAACCATTTTCCTTTGTGCTAGGTATGACTCCAACCAGCAGGGAGTTTTCCCCCTGATTCCCGTTGACTCCAGTTTTGCTAGGGTTCCTTGATGCCACACTCGGTCAAATGCTGCCTTGATGTCAAGGGCTGTCACTCTCACCTCACCTCAGCAGTTCAGCTCTTTTGTCCATGTTTGAACCAAGGCTGTAATGAGGTCAGGAGTTGAGTGGCCCTGGCAGAATTCCAACTGGGAGTCAGTGAGTAGGTTATTTCTAAGCAAGTGCCACTTGACAGCACTGTTGATGACCCCTTCCTTTACTGATGATCGAGAGTAGACTGATGGGGCAGTAATTGGCCAGGTTGGATTTGTCCTTTTTGTGTACAGTATAACTGGGCAATTTTCCACATAGCCAGGTAGATGCTGGTGTTGCAGCTGTACTGGAACAACTTGGCTAGGGGCACGGAAAGTTCTGGAGCATAATTCTTCAGTACTGTTGCCGGAATACTGTCAGGGCCCATAGCCTTTGCTTTATTCAGCGCCTTCAGCTGTTTCTTGACATCACATGGGGTGAATCGAATTGCCTGAAGACTGGCATCTGTAATACTGGGGACCTTCGGAGGAGGCCAAAATGGATCATCCGCTTGGCACTTCTGGCTGAAGATTGTTGCACATGTTTCAGCCTTATCTTTTGCACTGAAGTGCTGCGCTCCTCCATCATTGAGATTGGGGATATTTGTGGAGCCTCCTCCTCCAGTGAGTTATTTAGTTGTCCACCATCATTCACGACTGGATGTGAGAGGACTACAGAGCTTAGATATGACCCGTTGATTGTGGGATCGCTTAGCCCTGTCTATCGCTTGCTGCCTGTGCTTTTGGCACATAAGTAGTCCTGTTTTATAGCTTCACCAGGTTGACACCTCATTTTTAGGTATGCCTGGTGCTGCTCCTGGCATGCCCTCCTGCACTCTTCATTGAACCAGGGTTGATCCCCTGGCTAAATGGTAATGGAAGAATGGGGGATATGGCAGGCCATGAGGTTACAGATTGTGTTCGTGTACAATTCTGCTGCTGCTGATGGCCCACAGCATCTCATGGATGCCCAGTCTTGAGTTGCTAGATCAGTTTGAAATCTATCCCATTTAGCATGCTGGTAGTGCCACACAACACAATGGAGGATATCCTCAATGTGAAGGCGGGACCTCGCCTCCACAATGACTGTGCGGCGGTCACTACTGATACTGTCATGGACGGAAGCACCTATGGCAGGTAGTTTGGTGAGGATGAGGTCAAGTATGTTTTTCTCTTTTGTTGGTTCCCTCACCACCTGCCGCAGACCCAGTCTAGCAGCTATGTCATTTAGGACTCAGCCAGCTCGGTCAGTAGTGGTGCTACCAAGCCACTCTTGATGATGGACATTGAAGTGCTCCACCCAGAGTACATTCTGTGCTCCTGCCACCCTCAGTGCTTCCTCCAAATGGTGTTCAACATGGAGGAGTACTGATTCATCAGCTGAGGGACGGTGGTCATGGTAATCAGCAGGAGGTTTCCTTGCCCATGTTTGACCTGAAGCCATGAGACGTCGGAGTCCGGAGTCGATGTTGAGGACTCCCAGGGCAACTCCTCCCGACTATATATCACTCTGCCGGGTCTGTCCTGCTGGTGGGACAGGACATACCCAGGGATGGTGATGGTGGTGTCTGGGACATAATCTGTAAGGTATAATTCCATGAGGATGACTACGTCAGACTGTTGCTTGACTAGTCTGTGAGACAGCTCTCCCAATTTTGGTGCCAGACCCCAAATGTTAGTAAGGAGGACTTTGCAGGGTCGACAATTGAGTGGTTGGCCATTTCAGAGGGCATTTAAGAGTCAACCTCATTGCTGCAGACCACATGTAGACGACAGATTTCCTTCCCTACAGGGAATTAGTGAACTAGATGGGTTTTTACAACAATCGAGAATGGTTCCATGGTCATCATTCAACTTTTAATTCCAGATTTATTACTGAATTCAAATTCCACCAATTGCCGTAGTGGGATTCAAACCCAGGTCCCCCAGAGCATTACCCTGGGTCTTTGGATTACTAGTCCAGCAACAATACCATCTACACCACTACACCATCGCCTCCCCTGTAGCTTTAAGAATATCCTGTGTTGTAAGATCACAGGATCTGTGTAAACCAATGTGTTAGCAGCGTGGGGAACCTCCACAGGAGAGTTCTTCTTTAGTTATGGAGTTTGATGCATACGTGTAGTTGCTGTTGCTGTCTTGTAAATAAAGTGCACTAAGAAAAGTTGTCTGAAGATCAACTCTGTAACAAATAGCTTCTAACATTTTTCCTATGACAGATGTTAAGCTAAATGGCCTGTAGTTTCCTGCTTTCTGTCTCGCTCCCTTTTTGAATAATGGAGTTACATTTGCTATTTACCAATCCAATGGGATCTTCCCTGAATCGAACGAGTTTTGGAAAATTAAACCAATGCATCAACTATCTCACTAGACACTTCTTTTAAAACCCTAGGATGAAGTCCATTAGGACCCGGGCTCTTGTCAGCCCACAGCTCCAACAGTTTATTCATTACCATTTCTCTGGCCATTGTAACTTTCCTGACTTCCTTCCCCATTTCCATTTCCTGGTTTATAGCTGCTTCTGGCATGTTACTTGTGCAGGTAGGTGGAATGGGCGGACAAGTGGCAGAGGAAATTTAATGCAGAGAATTGTGAAATAATTCATTTTGGTAGGAAGAATGCGGAGAGACAATGGGCCGTAACTTCCTCAGAGTGGCAATCAGCAACGAATTCAGCGTCGGATTGCCACTCAGTGCCCAATTACCTACGCCAAATTTCTTCCATGCCTGTCTCGCCCGACCTTCCAACTCAGGCCAGGCGAGGTCCACGGAGCGCAGCTGTCTCCGAAGTCCAGTGTCACAGTCCAGCACCGTCAAATTGAAGGAGGACACACCCCCTTTTTTACGGCCCCAGTTTAAAGGTCCGATTGAAATTGCCAGGCCAGGGAGAAGGTAAGTGGATAGGGTTTGTGGGAGGGGGATCGGACCTTCGGGAGTGGGTTGGGGGGGGGGGGGGGGGGGGGGGGTGGTGGGTGGTGGTGGCGGTTGGACATTTGGGAGGGGGTGGAAATTACTGCCCAATATAGAATAAAGGGTACAATTTTAAAGGGGGTGCAGGAGCATTTGGGCTTGGAAAGTTGGGAAGGCAGGTTGAAAGCGCAGTTAATAAAGCATACAGCATCCTCGGCTTTATTAATAGGGACAAAGAGTATAAAAGTAAGAAGTTCTGTTAAACTTTTATAGAACACTGGTCTGGCTTCAGCTGGAGTATTGTGTCCAGTCCTGGGCACCACACTTTAGGAAAGATGTGAAGACATTGGAGAGAGTGCAGAAAAGATTCATAAGAATGGTCTCTGGTATGAAGAACTTCAGTCACATAGATAGATTGGAGAAGTTGGGACTGTTTTCCTTGGAGAAGAGGTTGAGAGGAGGTATGATAGAATTATTCAAAATCACGAGTGGTCTGGACAGAGTAGAGGGGGTGAAATGTCTCCCATTCTTGGAAGGATCAACAACCAGAGGGCACAGATTTAAGGTAATCGGCAAACAAAGAAATGGAATCACAAGGTAAAACTTTTTCATGCAGCATGTGGTTAGGATCTGGAATGCACTGCCTGAGTGTGTGGTGGACAGGTTTAATCAAAGCAAACAAGCCAGAATTGGATAATTATCAGAAAAGGAAGAATATACAGGGAAATGGGAGCTTGGCCTAAATAGCCAAGTGGTTATGGTACTGGGTTTGTAACCCCCAAGATCAAGAGTTCAAATCTCACAATGGCAAACTATGAAACAATGTAACTTCATCTGAAACAGATGAAAACGGGTTTGTACTTGAAAGAGTTACAGGGTGACGGGAAGAAGGCTAGGCAGTGGCACCAGGTAAATTGCTCTGCAGAGAGATGTTGCACACACTCAGGCCTAATGGCCTCCTTCTGTGCTGTAACAATTCTGTGGTTTTGTGAATTCCCTTTCCCCGTTGCCCTGCAATTTTTTTTCTCTCTTCAAGTAGTTATCCAACTCCCTTTTGAAAACCACGATTGAATCTGCCTCCACCATACTCTCAGGCAGTGCATTCCCGATCCTAACCAAATGCTGAATGAAAGAGTTTTTCTTCATGTTGTCTTTGGTTCTTCAGCCAATCACTTTAAATCGGTGTCCCTTGTTCTTGATCTTACCACCAATGCAAACAGTTTCTCCCTACCTACTCTGTCTAGACTCCTCATGATTTTGAACACCTCCATCAAATCTCCTCTGAACCTCTGCTTCACTAAGGAGAACAGCCCAGCTTCTCCAATCTATTCATGTATTTGAAGTTCTTTATCCCTGCACCATTTTGAATGTCTTCATATCCTTTCTAAAGGGCAGAATTAGACACAATGCTCCAGTTGAGACCGAAGCAATGTTTGATAAAGGTTCATAATAGCTTCCTTGTCGTTGTACTCTCCACCTCTATTTATAAAGCCCACAATCCTGTCTGCCTTATTAACCACTTTCTTAACCTGCCCTGCTGCCTTCAGCAGTTTGTGCACATATACCCCGAGGACCCTCTGCACCTGCATGCCTTTTAGAATTGTTTCCTTTATTTTCTATTGCCGCTCCTCATTCTTCTAATCAAAATGCATCATTTCACACTTTTCTGAATTAAATTTCATCTGCTATGTGTCCGCCATCCACCAGCCTATGTCCTCTTGAAATCCGTCACTATCTCACTCAGTTCAGAATAATTCCAGGTTTTGTGTCATCCATAAATTTTGAAATTGTGCCCTGCGTACCCAAGTATAATATAATAATGTTATATAAATCAACAAAATACTAACCTCAACGGAACCTACTGTATAACTTCCTCCAGTCCACCACAACTCCCTGTTCCATGTCACTCAGCTAATATTGTATCCATGCTGCCACCGCCCCTTTTATTCCATGGGTTTTAACTTTGCTGGCAAGTCTGTTAAGTGGCACTTTATCAAATGCTTTTTGGAAGTCCATGTATGCCACATCAACTGCATTGCCTCATCAACCATCTCTGTTGATCCATGAAAAATTCACTCTAGTTAAATATTGCTGAAAAGAGAGACATGTTGCCAAAACTTTTCATTTTGCACTCATCAGGACAAATGCAGCGATGCCAAATTTCAAACTATCACAATTTATACTACAGAAGCAAAAGGGTTGGCACATTGACTCTAATTGGCCCAAGGCATTGCCACGGAGAAAGCAACAGAGAACTGTAGACTCCCCAATTCAAAAAAGGCGTAAGGCTTGAACATATTCCTTTTGTTTGCAGAGAAGGGGTCCCAGCATATAAATGTATGTTGTTTTTAGCATAAATGAGCCAAGTTGTGAGCTTGATTGATTGTCTTAAATTAGAGCAATCAGGATTGTTCAGCAGGTGTGGCCAATCACGGAATCACTCAAGTTAGTTCAATACGATCTGTGCTGGCTTTGCATAATTAATCCACATCTGTCCAAATGACTGTTAATTTTGTTCTGTTGCTATAGTTGCTAAAAGCTTTCCCGTCTCTGAGGTTAAACTGACTGGACTGTAGTTACTGGCCTTATCCTTACACCCTTTTTTGAACAAGGGTTTAAACACTTCCAATTCTTCAATCGTGTGGTACCACCCCTGTGTCTAAGGTGGAATGGAAGCTTATGGCCAGTGCCTCTGCAATTTCCACCTTACTTCCCTTAGTATCTTCCATTGCATCTCATCTGGTCCCGGTGACTTATCAACTGTCAGTATAGCCAGCCTTTCTAATACCTCTTTATCAATTTTTAGCCTATCATTATGTCACCTACCTTCTCTTTCACCATGACTTTAGCAACATCTATTTAAAAAGGTGGCAAAAAGAAGTAGGTTTTAACTTAAAGCATCTTAAAAGAGAACAGGGGTTAGAGACAGTGAGTTCTAGGGGGGGAATTCCTGAGATTAGGACTCAGGTAGCTGAAGACGTAGACACCAATGATGGGGCAATGGAAATCAGGGATGCTCAAGAGACAAGAATTTGAGAAGCTCAGAGATCTCTGAGTATTGTAGGGCTTGGGAAAGTTATACAGATAGGGAAGAATAAAGCCACAGAGGGATTTGAAAACAAGAATAAGAATTTTAAACTCAAGACATTGTGAAATCTGGACCAGGTAAGTCAGAAACCACCAGGTAATGGGTTAACATGCCTTAGTGTTAGTTAGGATATATATCACCAGCATTTCCTGACAAAGTAAAAATAGGAGTTATAGGTGAGATTTGAGGCTACTTAATATAACGTTGAGGCCAGGGAATTGCACAGCAATCTCTGAAGGATCTCACTGATGACGAACAAAATTCTCATTAAGAACCAAAGATTATTTAAATTTACTTGGCTCATGATTTCTCCAGCTTTGTAAGGGAAATACACAAGCAGCGTTCTAGATCCTCCATAACTGGTTGCACTTGAATGCTCTTCCTGTCTTTTAAGGGTCCCCTCCTCCCCCACTGCAACCCCACCCTCCAATCCCCCCTGTAAATCAGGAACTTGCCGGTTCAGGACCGTTTAGCAAATAATTTCATTTTAAATGGGTTTTTTGCATTTTGATGGGTGTTTTATTTATTATTTTGTTTCTGACTAATTTTTATGTTCACATACCATTTCATAGAGCTTAAAACTAATTCTAGACACCCTAGCATGTTACAGAGAGCTTGCTGAAGACAAAGAGGAGGAACAATGAGAATGACATCTCCCTGAACTTAAGGCAATGTAATACCTGGATTCATAACCTCTGCCAAAGCTACTTAGGTGTATCAAAGGAAACATGCTTATGCTACTTATCACCTTCAACAGGAAACCTTTTCCAGGTCCAGATTGTGCCCATGGTGTACCATTTTGTTGTACAAGCAGGTAACTTGTCCTCAGATGCTAGTGGGTGAAGAAAACATACATAGAGATAATCATCTGTGCTAATTATGTTGTCAGTCAGTGAATATGCATCAGGAATCTAGATTCCTTGGTCCTTGGAAGGCTTTCAGTTCCATTTTGCATCTCAAATATGTGACCTGCTGAGGTATGTTTCAGCATGAGATGCAATAAAAATTGATGTGAGGACTTGCCCTAGGTGAGGGACAAATGTGGAACAGGGTGAAAGATAACACTTTGTAGTTTACAATTTTGAGCTCTTTGATGCACAAACTGTCTTACCATGCTGGATTGCTTAACAGTTAACATTTTCCACATCTGCTCCCAGATCCTGCAGTTAACGTTCATTGCATTAAGCCTAGTTGATGAATGCTGCCCTGCAGGAACAGTGCACTGCCCTTTTGAGTGCCCCAACATGCCAAACAGGGTGCCCTCCAAATACCCACCTCATGCAGCAGCACTTCCATTTTACCACCCATGTGTTCAGATGCTGTACTTGTGTGCCACATGCCCACAGAATCTAATCCATATTGGGTGCCGTTGTTTTTCCCAGCCCACCATACCACCTTTCCGCAGCCTTGGCTGCAAATGTTTTAAATTAATTTTGCAACTTTCTAAAAGCTTCTACAATATTTGTTGTCATTCGTAGCCACTTAAATGTAAGTATGTGCACATCCCTTTAAATTTGATCTGACCAGCTTTTCCATACATCCTCCATTAGTCAACTCACTGCATACAGGCAAAATTGCACAGGGCATGAATAATTATTTATATGATCTAATCCTACTTGGGCTACTCACTGCACTGATGATTAACTCTATTTCAACAGGTAGGTTGAAAGCCTGGACTGCAAACCAACTTTTAAAAGATACCTTAGAAAAACAAGCAAAAAAATGCAATGGTTCAATTTTCTTTTTATTAATTTGTGCAATGTGGGTGCCAACATTTATTGCCCATCCCTAATTGCTCTTGAAAAAGTGGTGGTGAGCTGCCTTCTTGAATTGCTGTAGTCCATGTGTTGTAGGTACACACACAGTGCTGTTTGGGAGGGAGTTCCAGGATTTTGACCCAGCGACAGTGAAGGAACAGCGATATATTTCCAAGTCAGGAGTTTTGTGGGAGCTGCACTCATCCAGGCAAGTGGGGAGTATTCCATCACACTCTTGACTTGTGCCTTGTGGTGGACAGGCTTTGGGCAGTCAGATGGTGAGTTATTCGCCACAGGATTCCTAGCCTCTGACCTGCTCTTGTAGCCACAGTATTTATATGGCTGGTCCAGTTCAGTTTCTGGTCAATGGTAATCCCCAGAATGTTGATAGTGGGGGATATCAGCAATGGTATGCCATTGAATGTCAAGGGACAATGGTTAGATTCTCTCTTGCTGGAGATGGTCATTACCTGGTACTTGTGTGGCGTGAATATTACTTGCCACTTGTCAGCCCAAGCTTGGATATTGTCCAGGTCTTGCTGCATTTGGACATGGGCTGCTTCAGTTTCTGAAGAGCCGTGCAATCATAAGCCAATATCCCCAAAGAAGGCCATTAATTAAGAAGCTGAAGATGGTAGGGCGTAGGACACTACCTTGAGAAACTACTGCAGTAATGTCCTGGAACTGAGATGATTGACCTTCAACAGCCACAATTATTTAATAATTAATAATACCCTTGTGCGAGGTATGACTCGAACCAGTGAAGAGGTTTTCCCCTAATTCCCTTTGACCCCAGTTTTGCTAGGGATCCATGATGCCACACTTGGTCAAATGCTTCCTTGCTGTCAAAGGTAGTCGCTCTCAACTCACGTCTGGAGTTCATCCTTTTTGTCCACGTTTGAACCAAGGCTGTAACGAGGTCAGGAGCTGAGTGACTCTGGCGGAATCCAAACTGAGCATCAGTGAGCAGATTATTGCTAAGCAAGTGGTGCTTGGTAGCACTGTTGAAGGCCCCTTCCATCACTTCACTGATAATTGAGATTAGACTGATGGGTCAGTAATTGACCAGGTTGTACACAGGACATACCTGGAAAATTTTCCATGTTGCCACTTAGATGCCAGTGTTGTAGCTGAATTGGAACAGCTTGGCCTGGGGCTTGGCAAGTTCTGGAGCACAAGTATTCAAGTACTATTGTTGGAATGTTGTCAGAGCCTATAGCCTTTGCAGTATCCAGTGTCTTCAGCTGTTTCTTGATATCACATGGAGTGAATCAAATTGGCTGAAGGCTGGCATCTGTGATGCTGGAGACCTCTGGAAGAGGCCAAGATAGATCATCCACTTGACATTTGTGGCCGAAGATTGTTGCCAATGCTTCAGCCTTATATTTTGCACTGACGTGCAGGGTTCCCCCATCCTTGAGGATGGAGATATTTGTGGAGCCTCCTCCTCCAGTGAGTTGTTTAATTGTCCACCACTATTCGCAACTGGATGTGGCAGGATTGCAGAGCTTGGATCTGATCTATTGGTTGTGGAATTGCTTTGCTCTGTCTATCACTTGCTGCTTATGCTGTTTGGCACGCAAGTAGTCCTGAGTTGTAGCTTCACCTGGTTGACACCTCACTTTTAGGTATACCTGGTTCTGCTCCTGGCATGCCCTCCTGCACTCTTCACTGAACCAGGGTTGATCCCCTGGCCTAGTGATAATGGTAGAGTGGGGATATGCCAGGCCATGAGGTTACAGGTTATGGTTGAGTACAATTCTGCTGACGGCTAACAGCGCCTCATTGTTGCCCAGTTTTGAGTTGCTACATCTGTTCAAAATCTATCCCATTTAACATGGTGGTAGTGCCACACAACATGATGGAGAGGATCCTCAATTTGAAGACATTATCTTGCAATATTCGGAACATGGTACAAAACCTTGGATTTGGAAAGTAATCCATTACAACACAATTGCAGCACAACACAAGCTATGGTTGAGTTACTCGGTGGATCAGCCATCACAGAAACAGAATGTTGTCTGAATTCCACAATCAGTTGCTGTACGTTCCTCCATAAAGGATCTTTCACCAGGTTTCTTGAATATATTCTATTTGTCTCAAACTGCCCCCATAGAGGCAAATCTTAGACTGTAAACAACACAAGTAAATTAACCTAACTATAGGAGTAGGCCAATAGTCCTGAAGTGATGCCACGTAACTTAGGAAAGTAATCATTCATATCACAATGGGTCTGGATAGTGAATGAATTAACAAAGTTCATAAGACATTTGTGAATAAAATATAAAGGTTAAATTACAGACCACCATTCCAAAAATTTCCCAAAATATTCTTTATAGATTCTCACACATGGAAGTTATATAATAATTATATAATATGTTATAATCATTATAGAATAATTTATACTGAGAAATTATTTAATAATTAATAGTCTTTTGATAGTACTGAGCTTGAATATTGCTGAGAAAAGAGACATGTGGCTTTTCAACTTGTCCGTATCAGGACACCCACAAGAATAAGGGGAAAACAACAATTTATACTGTATGTGAAGAGAGTGCTGATTGGTTGGCAAGTGGCCATGGAGAATACACCAAAGATGGTGACTGATGGTTAACTGCAAAGCATTGTTTGACATTTAAACCAAGCAGCTTGATCCTGATTGGTCAAGGCATTTTTATACACAGGGCCCTGTTCTTTACAGACAGAAAGAACATGTACACACATTGTGTCCGTTTCAGCTAAATAAATGAGAGCCATTTGCTGACTCATTCCTCAGGGTAATGCCTTGAACAATCAGGGTGCATTCTCCATGGCAATGCCACTTGTCAACCAATCAGCATTCTCTTCACATACAATATAAATTGATGTTTTCCCCTTATATTGGTATTCTTGCGAGTGTCCTGATGAATGCAAGACAAAGGGCTTAGACATGTCTCTTTCATCAGCAATATTCAATTATTAATGGATATGAAGAGGGTTCACACTACAATGTTATTCATATTTGCCAGTGGGGTTTAATCAGGTGGGTCTGAGTAAGCCCATTATGAACCATGATTAGTCAATAGTCATCATTACACATATTCATTACAGCTTAAATATTTTCACTAAAAATGCAGTGAGCAGAATCATGTGGATAGGATTAAAAATTTATCATTCATTTTCACAGAACAAAAATATGAGAGGTGTATGGAAATTAAGGGATCAGTAAAATCAGCTTTATATTATCCTATTGAAAATGTGAAATAGTTACCTTGGCACTGCCACAGATGTGTTAATTTTTCTTTTTGACATGGACTATTTGACATGTAACGGAAGGCTGCCTGACAATACATGTAAGCTGGTGAATCCTGCTGATCATCCACCCATGATTGGAGATGAAGATTGGCAATCATGCTGCTATTCATAATTATGTCTTGCATGAAGATATGCGAAAATGAGTCATCTTTTAACCTGTTTAAGATGCTTATACAGAAAATGAAATGAGAAAAAAAAGAATGCTCTTTTTGTGCCTCACCTGCTACTATGAACCGATGCCTGCTGATCAACAAGGAGGTAAATGGAAAATTATGCTCCCAGGTCTTGTCATTCTTTCATCAGATATTCAAATAGGATTATACTTTCCTCCAGTCACAAAATCAATGGCAACACCAACTTCATATACTCAATGATATTTTCATTCACAATGACTGAAGGAAACTGTATCTGTTTTCTCTAACTACAGATTATACACATGATACCATCAGATATGTTAGTCACCTAATATAGGATATCCCAACCCACCCCTCCCACCCCAGCATTCATGAAAAAACTCTCAAAAGAAATGAAGAAACATGGACTATCGTATTCAATACAGAACAGAATAATTATAATTGTGTATGTAAACCTAAATTGTGAGTTATTGCACAATCCTGAAGAAACACATTGGTCCCATTGTCGGCATTTCATCCCATGAAAGGATTATTCCACTTAGGGGCAATCAGCTTATCTTACTGGAATCATTTAGAACAAATATTTTTTAAATTCCCCACAACACAAGAAAATTACACATTGGTACATATTTACAAATACATGAGTAATGTATCCGATAGTATTTAAGGGTATAGGAGAGTGATGCTCAAAGTATTGCAAAAGAATTCTTTGCACCCAAACAACAGTTACAAAATCTGCTGACTTCATCTGTCAAATACAAACAAAGCATGGTTAAGAAATTACTTTCTTGCCTGAGCTGGCATTAAGTATAAAATATTAATTTAGTTTTAATATTAATATAAAATTGAGACACTTCAATATTTTTACTTCAATGCTCAGGAATTCAGGAGACTAAATTTAAATGTTAACGCCTTGAAACTATGGCCAAAATTTCAACGCGGCCTTTGAGGACAGGGATCGGAGACGGGAAGGCTGGCAAGATGACATAGGAAAGCACTGGATTGTGTGCCCAACACTTTCCTGCTGCTGTGCCACTTTTCCAACAATGGGAAAGGTGGCAGACAGTCTGTCTGCCCAGAGCTCAATTGAGCCCATTGAGCGGCCGATTAAGGGCCTCTTCCCACCTCCACTGGCACTTTACTGCTAGGTAAAGTATGGGTTGTCTCCCAGCAGGCTCCAGGGAGTGGGAGGACCCTCTTTTTTGGGTATGCTTTGGTCCACGAAGGGGCCTCCTAGCACGGCATTTACACAGCCAGCACTCAGCAAAGCCCCACTCACTAGGCCCCCCTGCCAGACTAGCCCCAGAGCCTGCAGACCCCACTTACCTTACTTTGACAGTGCACGTCCATTGACGCAGGCGCAGCATTGGCCACTGCTCCTGGTGGTGTTGCTGAGGCTGTTGAGTTGCCAGCTCTTTGATTGGACCTGCAGCTCTTGGGATTAAGCAGCCATCCTTAATAGATGGCAGTACCAGCAGCAGGGTAAAGTTTGAAGTCAGGTCCCACCACCCGCTAAAGTGGTCAAAGTTAAGACACTAACAAAGGCATCATTTCCCAATTGACTGCAAATGATAAGCAATTTATTCGACTGTTTCAGGAACTGAAAAACACCTCATATCTGTTGTGTTAGAAAGTCTTTCATTGCTTTTAGTTGTAAGCAGAGGGAGAGACACAAAAACAGAAACACAGTCAGTCAGCCAGTGTTTTAAAATAGAAAACTGTAATGCAATTAGGCTAAGCAAAAGCTGAGTCTAAGAAGGTATAAATGTTCGAGATGTTTAGAAGTCATTTTGTTTATGTGGGCAAATAGAATACGTTCTTTATTTTATAAAAAGAAAAGCTTGCATTTATATTGTGCCTTTCATGACCATCGAACATCCCAAAGCGCTTTACTATCAATGAAGTAATTTTGAAACATTGTAATGTATGAAACACAGCAGACAATGTACGCACAACACAATCTAACAAACAGCAACATGATAATGAATAGATAATCCATTTCTGTGAAGTCGATTGAGAGAAAAAATATTGGGCGGACACCAGGGATAACTTCCCTGCTCTTCTTTGAAATAGTGCCTGGGATGTTTTACAGCCATTCGAGAGGGCTCTCATCCAAAAGAAAGCACGTTCAACAGTTCAGCACTGAAGTTTCAGCCTTTAAATTTATATAGATTCCTTATACAATTGCAGAAAGACTGATCTCAAATCGCATTTTGTACCAGTAAAATCACACTCCTCATGTGAGGAAATGATTACAATTCTTCTTTGCTGTTGATTTCAACATCAAGCTAAACTTTATGACACATAGCGGATTTTTCTCACAGTGAGTGATGGATATTCATCAGTTATAACATTGGGAGATGTAAACGCTCCTTTCCAAACAGCCTTCAGTGGCTTGCATTCTACAAAAGTTACAGGCAGCAAAACATTATGAGCTTCAGTCACACAGAAAAGAATAAACCAAGCAAATCCAAAAAGATAATTAAGTAAAAAAAGGTACTGTAAATGGGGAAATAACCTGAACATCTTCTTTCTGGTCCTCAGCTTTTTGCTAACCATACCCAGCAGGTGGCAGAGCAAAACAAAAGAAAGAGTGGTCACTTACAGGAGTGCTGCCATCAGAAAGAGTGTTCATGCTGATAGAAGTGCTCATCTTTCCCGATGACAGGGAAGGTGGTGACGGGCTCCGTTTCTCCATGCAGCTATGCCGGAGGGGCTCTTGGCGCTGCAAGTACTCACGCCATGCTCGCTGAATGCTATATTTTTAAAATAAACATACAAATGTCACCACAGGAACTGTATTAAAATCAATTAAAAGGGGAGATTAGGAGGGGCCCTTAGAATCTTGGTCAAAGAAATGTTTTTTTTAAGATGGGTCTTAAAAGGCAGAAAGGAGATGCATAGCAGGAGGCAGCACTACACAAACTGGAAGCATTATTTCTCATTAGATCCAAATAAAAGGAACTCTGATGCCAGTCACAGCCTTATAAAGCTCCTTGGACCTGTCAGATACAATGAATCTTGGATACATGGTTTTGCATAAATTATTCCACTTACAGATATAATCTATAGCGGTTTCTTTGGGTCCAGCACATGTTGCTGCTACCTTGAAAACAAATTCCTTCACATTCTTGTTCAAGGCTCCCCATCCTGCTCAGAACTGCTCTATGCTTGTCCTGCAAGATCTTTAAAATCTGCAACCTGCTCCTTATCCACCTCCCTGGCCTGCCCTCCACAAATTGCAACCACTTCTACAATTTCTGCATCCACTAAGACCCATTTCCCTCTAACCCCTTACTCACCAACCTTCACCAGCCCCATGTTCTTCACTTCTTCTACAAATCTCTCCATTTTTTCTTATTCTTTCACAGGATATGGGCATCACTGGCTAGGCCAGTAAATATTGCCCATCTTTAATTACCCTTGAGAAGGTGGTGGTTAGCTGCCTTCTTGAACCACTGCAATCCATGTGGTGTAGGTACACCCACAGTGCTGTTAGGGAGGGAGTTCCAGGATTTTGTCCCAGCAACAGTGAAGGAATGGTGATATATTTCCATATCAGGATGGTGAATGGCTTGGAGGGGAACTTCCAGGTGCGGTGCTCCCCACTTGTACCTTCCTTTCAGTTACCACCCATTGTGATTTTAAACTCCAGTCGGGGCAGCACCGCGTCCAGGCATAGCAGATAATACACAGCATCTTTGAGTTGGCAACACTTGATGTCACAAGGTTCACTGAAATCAATGGTTAACACTATACTGGTGACACTTACAAGATGCCCTTTCCATGGCGCAAATGGTCCAGCCTGAGAACTGGTGGGGCTATGTGAAAAACATAGCATTTCTTGGGCCCAATGTTGGATGAAGGCCTGGTTTGAAGGAGCTTTTAATGGGCCAGCAATTCTAAAAGCTGTTTGAGGTAATATGGCTGCGCTGTGTTGATGGGATGGATGGTGGTGAGGGAGGGAGAATTTTCATGCAACAGTACAGTCACAGGTTCAAAATTCCAATGGGTTGCAACAAGGACTACTGTCTTAGATTGCACACGCACTCAAAATATGAGCTGATAGTTCAAATGGTCCAGCCACCAGAAATGAAGCAGGTTCAGCAGAGTTGAAGTCAGATACATGGAAGCCTTACACAGCAGGCAACTCAAGAACAGGAAAATTAGACCCAACGTGTTCAATCTATTCTAATTCGTTTTCACTAATATTTCAACATTTTATGATCCTTACCGTACTGTTATCCTCTGCATCCCTGCTCTCAACCTCCACTCAAGGGTGCAGCAAAAATTGTTGACTTAACTCTTGTGTATTATTAGAAATGATGAATGCTGCATACAGCCTTCGATAAACACCTCCTTTAAACAGCTCCCAACAGCGCAAAGCCTAATTTATTGGCCACAGCAATAAATTATTAGCATTCAGATGTTGCACTGGAACCTGTGAAGGTAGTCTTGTTGTCAAGTACATTCGTTCATTTCAAAGTCAGTGCTATTTAATTTTGTTCAGTGACAGATGCTCAGAGTCCAATGGGATACCTTTAATGAATGAATTTATCCAGATTAAGTAAAAAAGCATACACCAAAACATAAATTGATCACCTACCAGTGGGTGGCAGCATTTGATTGCACTAAGTTTTGATTCAAAATCATAAAATGATTCAAAAAATAAATATATACTTTCCATATATATTTATGATTGAAATCTGTCAAATTAAACCATGACTACTCTTGAAAGACATTTAAGAAAATTATTCCAATCTTTGATTCTACACACAATAAATACAAATACAAAGTTTTGAATATTGTTGCAAAAATGTGACCATACATGTCACTATATCACTCTTGTACTGATGAATTAAACACCTGAGTAATTTCAATTATGTCGGCTTGTTTTCTCCAGAGCAAAAAAAAGGAATGCCTTGGCTTTTAAAATCATTCGTGTTAACACTGGTAAGTGACCTGGTAACTACATGCAACCATTTTTGTTCAACTGCATGGGAGAATCATTCATATGTTGAAGTCAAATAGGGAAGAAGTACTAGAAAAATTCATGACATTCACCATGACCCTGTATACAGTTGTAGTATGAAGCAATGTGATAAATGTTGCAGACAGAGTAGGGAGGAGTAGAACCAGGAAGCATTAAGAGCTACAGAGATGTAGCGATAACATGGTGCTTGAGAAGTGCATGGAAATACTTCATGGGGTAACAGGCACGTGATAGACCTCGTGTAGCATCTTCCAGCAATCTTAGCTCAGCATTTTAGCTCTGTATTTAAGCTCTTCCAATTGCTCAGTGTATAAATGTATACTTTTGTGTGATTCAGAAGCACACTGAGTAGAAAAGTGATAGACTCCACCCCACCCATGTAGAATTGGAATCCCCTCCAACTGGGAAACCTATAGAACAAAAGAATCCCAAAAACCCACAGACATAATAAAAGCCAAACCTCAGCACAAACACACACAGGCAGGCTATGCAGTAAGAGGTTAATTCAAAACATCGCAACAGAACTGATACAATTAAGAGACTGAAAAGGAGAGCATTATCACAACAATGGTGCAAGGTAACTGCTTTTGCCTGATGTAGTTAAAGGACTGAATCATATACAATGGTACAGGACAGCTGCCATCACATAAACCAATTAAGAAAATGGAAATGCCAAGAGCACAGCAGCCTCAGACGACGGCCATTACACAGCACCATTCACTCCTGTCAAGGAACGAGGAAAACAAATTGACATGCCCATCACTAAGATAAAAGCAAAATACTGCAGATGCTGGGCATGCCCATCACCTTTGGAGCCAGGGATTCATCACCATGGGGTGGGGTCCATTGTTTCCTGTTGCCGAAATAACATGAGAACTGGGTATGTCTACAGCCCTGTCTAGATCAAGGCATGGAATAAACTAAAGGATGATAAGGTGCTGAACACCAGGCAATTCAGCAGGATGGCAACAGGTGTGTCGGTGATATTTGTGATATGGATTAATATAATGGATGATGAAAACAGGCAGAATCCTGCTCGCTGATGCGTAAAATGACGCACGGTGACGTCGGGCGGGTGTCCCGACATCACTGCGCGTCATTCCAATTTTCAGTTCGGCGGGTGCACACTGGAATCGGCTGCGCACCTGTGGAACTGTCAAAAGCTTATTAAGGCCATTTAAATATCAATTAAAATACTTAATTGAGCTGCCCATCCAAGCTTAAGGTTGGTGGGCAGGCGAAGAGCCCAGACGGCCGTCGTATTTATCATGAAACCTCACGGGCTGGATGAGGTTTCATGAAGGTTTTTAAAGTTTCTTAAAATTTTTAAATAAAATTCATTGACATGTTCCAGCTCATGTGTCACATGAGGGGACATGTCTTAAAATTTTTTCTTTTGTCTTTATTATTGATTCTAAAAAATCAAACTAATCTCCCTGAGGCCGCTCTGTGCCTCAGGGAGATTTCTGTGCTCTTTCGTGCACATGCATGAAAGAGCGCAGGCCCCGACTCAACCTACATCCCCCGCCCGCACAGGGAGCACTCAGTGCTTCTGGGTGATCATCACGCTGGGCAGGCCTTAATTGGCCCCCCCATGTTAAATTGCAGTGTGCACCGGCCCATGCCCGCTCCTGCCCAATCTCCCCCCCCCAACCCCCCACCGCCGACAGGGAGAAAGATTGGTTGACATTGTCTGAGGCTGCTGTGCTCTTGGCATTTCCAGCAGGCCAAGGATGGATATGTGGGCATGAGAGCAGGGTAGAATGTTCAAATGGCAAGCGACAGGGAGGTCTGAGTCATGCTTGCGGACAGACCGAAGGTGTTCCGCAAAGTGGTCACCCAGTCTGCATTTAGTCTCTCCAATGTAGAGGAAACCTGCTGCAATGTTCCAGGGAAGCTCAATGCAAACTGGAGGAACAGCAACTCATCTTCCAACTAGGCACTTTACAGCCTATTTTTCTATGTGGTGTTGTGTAATGGCTGTCGTCTGAATGGCCTTCCGGACTGAACATTGAGTTCAACAACTTTAGATCATGAACTCTCTCCTCCATCCCCACCCCCTTTCCGATCCCCCTTTTTCCCAATAATTTATATAGATTTTTCTTTTCCCATCCATTTCCATTATTTTTAAATGTATTTCCACCCATTGTTTTATCTCTACCTTTTAGCCTATTTCAATCCCTTCCCCCCCCACTCCGCCCTATCTGTACCTTGCTTGTCTTGCTTTCTACCCTTAATGTCACCTATTAGCACATTTCTTAGCTAATATCACCACCGTCAACACCTCTTTGTCCTTTTCTCTATGACATCCTTTGGCAATCTCCACCTATCACAGGCCCTCTATCCAGCTCTACCTATCCCACCCCCTGCCCCCAAACCACCTTATATTTCACCTATCTTCTATTTTTCCTTAGTTCTGTTGAAGAGTCATACAGACTCGAAAAGTTAACTGTATTCCTCTCCGCAGATGCTGTCAGACCTGCTGAGTTTTTCCAGGTATTTTTATTTTTGTTTAGGATTTCCAGCATCCACAGTTTTTTGCTTTCATCTGTAGTGACTTCAAGTTGGGTTAGCTTGGAATTGGGGTGTCAATTTCAGCCAGCAGCAGGTGGTTTTGTACTGAGGGCAGGCTGTTTTAATTTTGGAATTTTCTCTGTTATTTTAACTAATCATAGAAGTATATGTATTAGGGGTATTAGTGGGCTCAATAAAACACCAAAATCTTGGTTGAGTCAAACACTGTACAAAAACAGAAAATGTTGGAAAAACTCGGCAGGTCTGGCAGCATCTGTGGAGAGAGAAACAGAGTTAATGTTTTGAGTCCGTATGACCCTTCTTCAGAGCTTCAGTATCTGTGTAATTTTGTTTTTTATAAATGCTAAAGTCCAAGAACTGTTTAAAATGGGGCAACGGGAACCCCCGACGCCCACAGACCTTACTAAATTAGAAAATCCCAGCTGGGATAATAGGAAATTTCATTTCCAATGCAACCATTTTCTGGTTAGCAGAATGATTCCCACAATTGGGGCTGGGGGTCGGGGGGGGGGGGGGGGGGGGGGGGGTCAGAAAATCTGGCAATGACTCTTGCTGGATCCACAAGATGCCCAACCATCCAGCCAATATTTTAGACTAGCTAAAATCACAAGTAAGGCAAGTGCAACATTTTTTAGGCGCTTTATTACATTTTGCAATAAACTAATAGCGATGGTCATTAAGGCAGTGCCTTTGGTATTGAGTATATGGACTTTCACAAGGCCACAAAATTGAAACTCTTGGGATTAAGGAGGCAATGGCAGTGTGGATATGAAATTGGCCAAGAGACAGTGTTAAATATTGTTTATCAGAATGAAGGGAAATAGACAATGGAGTCCCTGAGGGATCGGTATTAATTTCACTACTATGTTTGATATATATTAATGACCTGGTTTTAGGCATGGGGACGAACTTGCAAACATAGTGAGGATGATAGTGGCAGACTTCAAGAGGGCACGGACAGACTGGCATAATGGGCAGAGGCATGGCAGATGAAATTTAATGTAATGAAATTATGCATTGTGAAGGAAGCTGAAGAGAGGCAATATAAATTAAATGGTAAAAGCAAAATGCTGCAGATGCTGGAAATGTGAAAGAACTGAAATTGCTGGAAAAACCCAGCAGGTCTAGTGGCATCTGTGGAAAAAGAAAAGTTAATGTTTCGAGTTGGTATGACCCTTCTTCAGGGCCGAAGAGAAGTGGAAATGTGATTAAATTTATACTGATTAAGGGGGGTGGGGCAGGTGGAGCTGGATAGTAGACAAGCTATAGGTGGGGACAAAGGAGGGATTGACAAAGATGTCATGAACTAAAGGACAAAGGGAGTGTAAATGGTAGTGTTTAGTGCTAAAAAAGGCGCCGATAGTGGCATTAAGGTAAGAAAGTACAATGTGATAATAGCAGAACAAGGGTAATATTGTGTGAAAGAACAACATGGAAGAAGTAACAGATGGTCCTGTAGGGAATGGGGTGGGGGAAGGGGGTGGTAGTGGGGGAAAAAAGGATAGAAAATAGGATAAAGGGGGGGGGGGAATGAAAAGGAGGATAAAACCACAGATAAATGAATAAAAATAAAAATAACTGGATAAAAAATAAAAACGATGTAGAAAAAAAGGGGATTAAAAAATAGGGGTGAGGATGGACGGGAGAGTTCATGATCTGAAGTTGCTGAACTCAATGTTAAGTCTGGAAGGCTGTAAAGCGCCTAATCAGAAGATGAGGTGCTGTTCCTTCAGTTTGCATTGAGCTTCACTGGAACATTGCTGCAGGCCTAGGATGGACATGTGAGCATGAGAGCAGGATGATGTGTTGAAATGGCAAGTGACAGGGAGGTCTGGGTCATGCTTGCGGACAGACCAAAGGTGTTCTGCAAAGCGGTCACCCAGTCTGCGTTTGGTTTCTACAATGTAAAGGAAACCGCATTGGGAGCAGCGGATGCTGTAGACTAAATTGAAGGAGGTGCAACTGAAGCACTACTTCACCTGAAGGGAGTGTTTGAGCCCTCGGACAGTGAGGAGAGAGGAGGTAAAGGGGCAGGTGTTGCACCTTTCGCGATTGCATGGCAAGGTGCCGTGGGAAGGGGATGAGCTGTAGGGGGTGATGGAGGAGTGGACCAGGGTGTCCCAGAGGGAACAGGCCCTACAGAATACTGGCAGGGGTTGGGGGGGTGGGGGGGTGAGGGGAAGATGTGTTTGGTGGTGGCTTCATGCTGGAGTTGGCGAAAATGGTGGAGGATGCTGCTTTGAATGCGGAGACTGGTGGGGTGAAAAGTGAGGACAAGGGAGACCCTATCATGGTTCTGGGAGGGAGGGGAGGGTGTGAGGGCAGTGGCGCAGGAGGTAGGTCAGACACGGTTGAGGGGCCTTTCAACCACAGTTGGGGGGAAATCTCAGTTAAGGAAAAGGGAAGACATATCAGAAGCGCCATTTTGGAAAGTGGCATCATTGGAACAAATACAATGGAGGTGAAGGAACTAAGAGGATGGGATGGAGTCCTTACAGGAAGTGGGGTGTGAGGAGCTGTAGTCGAGGTAGCTGTGGGAGTCAATGAGCTTGTAATGAATATTGGTGGACAGCCTATCACCAGAAATTGAGACAGAGGGGTCAAGGAAGGGAAGGGAAGTGTTGGAGATGGACCATGTGAAGGTGATGGAGGGGTGGAAATTGTAAGCAAAATTGATAAAAAATTTTCCAGGTCTAGATGAGAGCATAAAGCAGCATCCTCACCTTTATGCCACTATCAGCACCTTTTTTTTTACCACTAACCACTATCAGTTACACTCCCTTTGTCCTTTAGTTCATGACAGCTTTGTCAATTCCTCCTTTGTCCACATAAATTAAATGGTACAATTTTAAACAGAGACAAGATGTTTACATACACAAATTTTTGAAGGTGCAGGACAAGTAAATAAGGCTAGTTAGAAAAAGCATTTGGGATCCATGGCTTCATAAATAGAGGCATAGAGTAAATGCAAGAAAATTCTGGTAAACCTTTATAAATTACTGGTCTCAGCTAGAGTATTGTATCCAATTCAAACTTTAGGAAAGACTTGGTGAGGATGTAGAGATTTACCAGAATGGTACTAAGGCTAGAGAAGTTGGGATTGTTCTCATTACAACAAAGAAGTTAAAGGGGAGAGTTAATAAAGGTGTTCATATTTATGAGGAGTTTTGGTGGATAGGGAGAAATAGTTTACGTTAGCAGGAGAGAGAGAGGCATTAACAGAGAACAGATCCAAAGTAATTGGCAAAAAATCCAGGGGGAAATTAGATTTTATTTTTAAGCAGTGAGTTGTTATAATTTGGAATACATTTAGGAAGCAGACTCAATGGAAACTTTCAAAAGGAAAATGGATATATACCAGCATTTGCAAAGAAGAAATTGGTCATGCTATGGGCAAAGAGCAGGGTAAAGAGCACCAATGAAAGAACTCTTTCACAAAGCCCACACAGACCATTGGGCTAAATGATATTATTCTGCACTGTGTGACTCTACAAGGACATGTATCATAAAATTTGCTTCAAACCTCAAATCTGATTATTCACTGTGGAATCAATTCAAAGACCGAGTTTGCTACAGGATTCAGCATGTAACTAGGTCACAGTAAACTAGAATCTTTAAGCACTTACATCCTGAAATTAAGTATTTGGGTATAGGCTCAAATGTATTGTAAAAGAAGGCTCAACTACCTTTAAATGATCCAGATCCAGTTTATTAGATTTAAGCCATACTTTGTAATTTAAACTTATTACCACAGAGTAGATACAATTTATCACACCTCTATTTATTAGCTAGTGAGACGTAAGCTTGTTCCTAGGGACTCATTACAATGACATTTCCATTGAACATTTTTTAATATTTCATGGACATTAATGAATGCATAACAAGTAATGAATTTAGATTTGAGAATATCACTACATACAGTTTTAGTCATTTTTTTTAGGAAGTAACAAGGAGAGTCAATAAGGGTGGTGCATCTACATGGATTTTAGCAAGGCTTTTGATAAGGTCCTACATGGCAGACTGTTTTCAAAAGTGAAAAACCATGGGATCTAAGGGAAAGCGGCAAGTTAGATCCAAAATTGGCTCAGTGGCAGGAAGCTAACGGTATTGATCAATGGCAGTTTTGTGACTGGAAGACATGTCCAGTGGGTTCCTGCAGGGCTCTGTACTAGATCCCTTATTTATGTGGTACTCATCAAAGATTTAGACTTCAATGTAAGAAGCATGATTGAGAAGTTTGTAGATGATACAAAAATTGTTTGTGTGGTTCATGAGGTAGAAAGTTGTAGATAGCAAGAAGATATCAATGGACTGGTCAGGTAGGGAGAAAAATTGCAAATGGAATTCAATCCAGAGAGACGTGAGGCAATATATTTGGGGAAAGTAAATAATCAAGGGAATGCACAATAAATGGTAGCATACTGAGAAGTGTAGTGAAACAGAGAGACCCTGGAGTGGATGTCCACAGATCTTTGAAGGTAGTAGGACAGGTAGATAAGATGGTTAAGAAGGCATACACAATACTTCCCTTTATTAGAGGAGACAGAGAATATAGGAGCAAAGAGATTATGCTGGAACCGTACAAAGCACTAGTTAGGTCACAACTAGAGTATTACCTGCAGTTCTGGTCACTGCATTATAGGAAGGATGTGATTGCATTAGAGGAGATTTATGAGTATGTTACCAGGAATTGAATATTTTAGCTATGAGGGAAGATTGGATAGGCTGTTCTAATGTCAACATTCATCATTGATGAAAACAACTTTTTAACTACTAATCTTATTCCATGACAAAGTCCTTGTTTAAGATACAAGTGCTGTAGCAAAATTATAACCGTTCCTTCTTTGAGTCTAAGTTTGTGCAATGGCATGTCTATTGGAGTTAGACTGTGTAGAAACTCTGGAGCGTATAGGTGGTTATCATCTTCATCTATATAATCAATGCTGATGCATTATTTCAATTCACCTGACAGCGTTTCTAAAACTTTTTCATTCAAATCTAGTGAATTGTCATGTTTAGCACAAACATAGCTTTTGAATAACACATTTTATCAAATAATTGTCCCATCTGTTTCACCACACTTAACCAATTCCATATCCTATCCATCCTGCCCATGACATTCCATCCTTCCCATATCATCCCTGTTCCATTCCTTCCATCCCATCCCCATCTCTCCCATCAATACCATTCACCCATTCCTCATGGAAACAAGCTCTGTATCCATGGTAGCTTTGTTGTTGGGCCGATCCACTGCCACCAACCACTGACAGCCGTTCTTGTGCCATGCATTCCAGTGCTCAGAGCACCTCACATGCCTTTGCATATGCCAGGCACTGCCCACCAAATGACTCTACCAACAGATGTGCCCTTAAACTGACCAATCAAAACAGCCTGGGCGGACAAAACCAACAAATGGTATGGTTCAACCCAAAAGAATAACCAGGAAGAGGAAGAAATCAGTGGTAAAGAAGCAGAATCTGTGATTGTCCCAAAGACAAGGCTTGCAGAATTAAGGATATTAACTGCAGGAAGTTATAGCTTATCCAGGATTTAAAGTCAAATAAGCAATTTGACAGCATGGAGAAATGTTGAAAGGTTGAGAGACATGATGGTCAGGCGTCATCAGCACATTTCGGGAAACTAATCCAGTATCTATTAATATTGAGCAATATATAGATCAAGAAGAGGAGGGGTTTGAAGATAAATCCTAAGGGGGCTCAAGAGATGGCATGAGCTCTTATTTTGTGTAGGCACTTTGTTGAATGGCTTTTGGAAATATAAATACACCATATCCACAGGTTCCCCTTTATACACCTTGCTTCCTCAAAGAACTCTAATAAATTTGTAAAACACAATTTCCCTTTCACAAAACATGTTGATTGTCTGAATATATTATGATTTTCTAAATGTCCTGCTATTATACCTCCTATAAGACCATAAGACATAGGAGCAGAAGTAGGCCATTCAGCCCATTGAGTCTAGTCTGCCATTCAATAAGATCCTGGCTGATCTGATAATCCTCAACTCCACTTTCCTGCCTTTTCCCCATAACTCTTGATTCCCTTACTGATTAAAAATCTGTCTATCTCCGCCTTGGATGTACTTAACAACCCAGCCTCTACAGCCCTCTGCAGTAAAGAATTCCACAGGTTGACTACCCTCTGAGAGGAGAAATTCCTCCTCATTCCTGTTTTAAATGGATGACCCCTAACTCTGAGATTATGCCCTCTGGCCCTAGACTCTCCAACAAGGGGGAACAACCTCTCAGCATCTACATCTAAGGACCTTATATGTTTCAATAAGGTTGCCTCTCATTCTTCTAAACTCCAATGAGTACAGGCCCAACCTAATCAACTGCTCCTCATAAGAAAATCCCACCATACCCGGGATCAACTTAGTGAACCTTCTCTGGACTGCCTCCAATGCCAGTATATCTTTCCTTAGATAAGGGGACCAAAATTGTTCACAGTATTCTAAATGTGATCTAACTAGTGCCTTGTATAGTTTTAGCAAGACTTCCCTATTTTTATCACAAAACAAAAACAAAAACAGAATTACCTGGAAAAACTCAGCAGGTCTGGCAGCATCGGCGGAGAAGAAAAGAGTTGACGTTTCGAGTCCTCATGACCCTTCGACAGAACTTGAGTTCGAGTCCAAGAAAGAGTTGAAATATAAGCTGGTTTAAGGTGTGTGTGTGGGGGGTGGAGAGAGAGAGAGAGAGAGGGAGGTGGAGTGGGGGTGTGGTTGTAGGGACAAACAAGCAGTGATAGAAGCAGATCATCAAAAGATGTCAATCACTGCTTGTTTGTCCCTACAACCACACCCCCACTCCACCTCTCTCTCTCTCTCTCTCTCCGCCCCAACACACACACCTTAAACCAGCTTATATTTCAACTCTTTCTTGGACTCGAACTCAAGTTCTGTCGAAGGGTCATGAGGACTCGAAACGTCAACTCTTTTCTTCTCCGCCGATGCTGCCAGACCTGCTGAGTTTTTCCAGGTAATTCTGTTTTTGTTTTGGATTTCCAGCATCCGCAGTTTTTTGTTTTTTTCCCTAGTTTTATATTCCATTCCCTTTAAAATAAAGGCCAACATTTCATTTGTTGTCCCTATTACCTGCTGAACTTGTACGTTAGCTTTTTGGGGTTCATGCACAAGGACTCGCAAATTCCTCTGTGCTGCAGCTTTCTGCAGTCTTTCTCCACTTAAGTAATATTCAGCTCCTCTATTATTCCTGCCAAAGTGCATAACCTCACAGTTTCCCACATTATATTTTATCTCCCACTTGTTTGCCCACTCATTTCACCTGTCTATATCCTTGTCATCCTTACCACTTGCCTTCCCACCTATTTTTGTGTCATCCGCAAACTTGGTAATAATACATTCACTTCCCTCATATAAGTCATTAATATATATTGTAAATAATTGAGACGCCAGCACTGATCCCTGTGGTATTCCACTAGTTACAGGTTGCCATCCTGAAAATGCCTCCTCTCGCCACCTTATCCTAACTCTCTGTCTTCTATTAGTTAGCCAATCCTCTATCCATGCTAATATAAAACCCCCAACACCATGGGGTCTTATCTTATTAAGTTGCTTTATGTGCAATACCTTATGAAATGCCTTTTGGAAATCCAAATATATTACATCTACTGGTTCCTCTTTATCTATCCTGCTTGTTACTTCCTCAAAGAACTCCCGAGTACTTTTTCTCTAGTGATAGTTATTGTATTTATTTCCTCCCCAGCTTTTGTCTCTTGATTATTAAATATTTTTGCAATGCTATTAGTATCTTCTACCATGAAGACTGAAGCAAAGTATTTATTCAACTCCTCTGCCATTTCTTGGGGCAGCACTTACCCGTTGGCAAGCGGGGGTCGGACCCCGCTCACGGACGTGTAAAATGACGCAAGGTGCCGCCAGGCATGTGTCCCAACATCACCGCACGTCATTTAGATTTTCAGATTGGCTGCCATCGAACTGTCAATGGCCACCTAAGTCCTTTAAAAAAATAATTAAACCAATTAATGGACCTGCCCATCCAACCTTGAGGTTGGCGGGCAGGCGAAGAGCCCAGGCAGCCTTCAGAAAAAAACAAAACATCATCCCCGGGCGGGATGAGGCTTCATGAGGGATTTAAAATGTGCATAAATTTTTAAAATAAAAGTAATTGGCATGTCCCTGCTCATGTGACAGTGTCACATGAGGGGACATGTCAGGAATATTTTTTTCTCCCTTTAATAAAGTTTTCAAACTTGAGCCGAGCTCCCTGAGACAACACTTTGCCACAGGCGGATCTGTGAGCTTTTTCACGCACGTGCACATTCCCGGCTCAGAGAATCGCCCCCCACCCGCTCCCCCCCCCCACCTCCCCACTGCCCACACAGGGAGCACTTCTGGGCGGACATCACACTGGATGGGCCTTAATTGGCCTGCCCACATAAAATGGCAGCGCACCCCCAACTGGGGGCGCCAATCGGAAATCTGCCCGCCCATGCCTGCACCCACACAACCCCACCAACGGTGGGGGGGGGTTGCGGGGAATGCTGCCCCTGGTTCCCCATTATTATTTCCCCAGCCTCATTCTCTAAGGGGCCTATGTTCACTTTGGCCTCTCTCTTCCTTTATATATATTTAAAGAAGCTCTTACTGTTCATTTTTATATTACTTGCTAGTTTACCCTCAAAAGTTTATTTTCCCCTATTTTTTTGGTCATCTTTTGTTGGTTTTTAAAACTGTCCCAGTCCTCTGGCTTACCACTAATCTTTGCCACATTATATGTTTTTTCTTTCAATTTGATACTGTCCTTAACTTCCTTGGTTAACAATGATTGGTTTATCCCCTTCCTTGAATCCTTCTTCCTCACTGAAATATGTCTTTGTTGAGAGGCACGAACTATTTTCTCAAACATCTGCCATTGTTCATCAACCAGCTTTTCTGATAAACTGCTTTCCCAGTCCACTCCTTAATAATGAATTATAGTATTTTTGCAATGACAGACATTAGGCTAACTAGCTTTTAGTTTCCTGCTTTTGGTCTCCTTCTTTTCTTGAATAAAGGGGTTACACTGGTGATCTTCCAATCCATTGGGATGTTTCCAGAATCTAAGGAATTTTGATCTAGGGGACCTGTCAAACTTTAGTTCTGATACTTTTCCCAAGTACCTTCACCCGAGTTTTTGTAGTTGTTTTAAGTTCCTCCCTCCCAATTACTTAGTGATGTTCAAGTATTCTTCATATGTTCTTGTGTCTTCTACAATTAAGACACAAGTTTCCCATTATTAATTCCCCATTCTCACCGTCTAAGGTACCAATGCTCACTTTAGTTACTCTTTTCCTTCTTAAATACTTGTAGAAACTCTTACTATCTGTTTTTTAATATTTCTAGCTAACTTTCTCTCATACTCTAATTTCTCCCGCTTTTGTTTAGTCATTAGTTGCTGATTTTTAAAATATGTCCAATCTTCTGACCTACCAATAATCTTTGGAGTAGTCCTTGATTTTTCTTTCAATTTGATCTTATTTTTAACTTCCTTAGTTAACCATGGATGGTGCATCCTTCTCATAGTCTTTCTTTCTCAATGGAATATATCTTTGCCAAGAGTTATGGAATAGCTTCTTAAATCTCTGCCACTGTTTCTCTAGTGTCCTACATTTTAGCCTATTTTGTCAGTTAATTTTAGCCAACACTGTTTTCATACCCTTGTAATTGCCTTTATTTAAGTTTATTACACTAGTCTGAGACCCATACTTCTCACTCTCAAATTGAATGTGAAATTCTATCATTTTATGATCATCTTTGCTGAGGGGATCCTTTACCATGAGGTTATTGGTTAATCCTGTCTCATTGCACATTACCAGGTCTAAAATAACTTGCTCCCTGGAATGGAATAGACCATACTATTTGAAGAAATTATCCCAAATATACTCTATGAACTTATCGTCCAGGCTACCTTTGCCTGCTGAGTACCCATTAACAGACTTGCCCAGTTCACTGTGAACAGTCTTTATCTTATCCCATTGAAGTCAACCATTGCCTAAATCTGGACTCTGAGTAGCTGATTTTCATTTCTCCCTTTCAAACATTACTTTGAACTTGATCATATTATGCTCACCATTATATATATGTTCATGTATTTATGTTTATATACGTTTATATTAAGCTCACTATTTGTTACGCTATCTCAAATGGTATTCTCCCTTGTGTTTCCAGCATATATTGCAGCAGAAAACACATTTTCCATTTAACAATGTGACAGTATTGTTTGTCTGGAGATAGCCATAGGAGTTGGAAACCAAGGGATATGCAATTATAAAAACAGACATATTGCACGTATGAAATTTATCATATGAAAGCACAGGTCTTGGAATTCAGAAGAAGGTACTTCTTTGCTCTACCAATAAAGGTTCCAATGGTATAATTTAATACTTACACAACTTGCTGATATTTACTCCAGTGTAGCTCTCAGTCATCAATATTTTATTACTTTCATTTCAGTATATTTTATTTAGTTGATCAGGAGGCATTGTGCCAAATGTTCCCACATTACCATTTTCTTCAAATCCATGCTGTTGAGACAACGGGTTCCCTAATGCAATCGCTCTTTACTTAGGCTTTTGGAGGAATAGAGCAGAAACAATGAAGGATTGTCAAGCTGTGCCAGAAGTAGACCACAATCGCTTACTAATTAACTTCCGTCCACAAAGGAATGCAAAGCTGTATCGACCTGGCGATGATTTTTTTTGGAGCCACTCCACATGGCCTGCATCAGCAGACAGCCAAACATGCATTTGTTACAAGGTTACTTGCAGCTATAATATACCACAAAGTTGATGCTCCTTGTGGTGATAATGGTTAGCTGCGTGCTTAAGTATTCTTACTTTGCACCACCTAGAGTAAGAAATGGATGTATTTTCTTTAAACATTTTTCGGAGGAATATTGTGTTATTCTGTGGGGAAGGTTGTGTGTGTGTGTGTGTGTGATATAATTAAGCTGGGAATAAATTAATAGGAGACATGTTGGCTGGGAGGTTTTAAACATGAAAAGGATATAGGTGTTAAGTTGAGGTACAAGTAAGGAGATTAGATCTAATATTTGAAGTTTTAGATAAGTTGAGTTTGTTTGAATATGAAAGGAGAGTCGGAGGTAAAAAGAAACATGCTTGCATCTTGCAGGAGTTCTATAGATAAACAAGAAGTGGGGTTATTATATTTTATTGACCCAAAAGCAAAGGCAAGACGGACACATGAAAGATTTTATATTTGGAAGGGTTTGAGTTACAAAGAGGTGTGAAAACAACGGAACATGAGGTGAAAGGGGACAAAAGATATTTTAGAGTTGCAGTTTGAGCTGTTAAGATATAGCTGGAGCTGCTGTTTGAGCTGTTGAGGTAGCAACTGGAACTGTTGAGTTGGGAGCGGTTAGCTTTGGGCTGGAAGGAGATGCAGCTTGAATCAACTATCCAGTCAAGCCAAAAAAGCCTTGGGCTAAAAGACAGTTTATTCCGAAGTTTGGTTTTCCACAGCAGAGTTGAAGTAGTTACAGGCCATACAGTATGCCTTTATTGAAGCTACAGTAGTTTGCCTTGGATAATATTACTGGATTTCTTATGGTTAAATATCTATAAGGGAGTATTGCCTGGAAGGTGTTTATTTGTGGGTCTGACCAAGTGGACAGTCTTCTATTTTGAGGAATGTTTTGTAAGATTAACCTTAATTGTGTAACTGTAATCTTGTGTGCTTAAGTTTTCTTTTATTCTTGTTAATTAAACTTATACTTACAAATTTTCAAATCACAAAAGTGTTACTGGACTTCTTACTGCTGAGATTGATACATCGTCTTCTCGTTTTCAGAATCCAAAAAATGGTATGGCCCATAAGCCAAGTTTCCTTCTGGGATTTGGTTTGCACAGCAATTAACACCAGCTGTGGTCATAACACTAGGCATACTGCAACCCTGTCCTATGCAGATGGAAGTATTGTGAACTGTGAGGAGGATAGTGAGATATTTCAAGAGGACATAAAAAGACTGGTGGAATGTGCAGACAAATAGCAGATGAAACATAATGCAGAGTGCAAAATGATTCATCTTGGTAGAAGAACTAAGAAAGGTGATATAAAATAAAGGGTGCATTTATAAAATGGGTGCAGGGGCAGAGGGAGCTGGGGAGAGATGTGCACAAATCATTTAAGATGACAAGACAGATTGAGAACAAAAACAGAATTACCTGGAAAAACTCAGCAGGTCTGGCAGCATCGGCGGAGAAGAAAAGAGTTGATGTTTCGAGTCCTCATGACCCTTCGACAGAACTAGGTGAATCCCAGGAAGGGTTGAAATATAAGCTGGTTCAAGGTGGGGGGTGGTGGGGGGGTGGTGGTGGAGAAGTGGTGTGGTTGTAGACAAAAGCAGTGATAGAAGCAGATCATCAAAAGATGTCACAGACGGCAGAACAAAAGAACACATAGGTGTCGAAGTTGGTGATATTATCTAAACAAATGTGCTAATTAAGAATGGATGGTAGGGCACTCAAGGTATAGCTCTAGTGGGGGTGGGGGGAGCATAAAAGTTTTAAAAAAAATGGAAATAGGAGGGAAAAAGAAAAATCTATATAATTTATTGGAAAAAAACAAAAGGAAGGGGGAAGAAACAGAAGGGGGGGGGGGTGGTGGGGGGGTGGGGATGGAGGAGGGAGGTCAAGACCTAAAGTTGTTGAATTCAATATTCAGTCCGGAAGGCTGTAAAGTGCCTAGTTGGAAGATGAGCTGTTGTTCCTCCAGTTTGCGTTGGGCTTCACTGGAACAATGCAGCAAGCCAAGGACAGACATGTGGGCAAGAGAGCAGGGTGGAGTGTTAAAATGGCAAGCGACAGGGAGGTTTGGGTCATTCTTGCGGACAGACCGCAGGTGTTCTGCAAAGCGGTCGCCCAGTTTACGTTTGGTCTCTCCAGTGTAGAGGAGACCGCATTGGGAGCAACGAATGCAGTAGACTAAGTTGGGAGAAATGCAAGTGAAATGTTGCTTCACTTGAAAGGAGTGTTTGGGCCCTTGGACGGTGAGGAGAGAGAAAGTGAAGGGGCAGGTGTTACATCTTTTGCGTGGGCATGGGGTGGTGCCATAGGTGGGGGTTGGGGAGTAGGGGGTGATGGAGGAGTGGACCAGGGTGTCCCGGAGGGAACAATCCCTACGGAATGCCGACAGTGGGGGTGAAGGGAAGATGTGTTTGGTGGTGGCGTCATGCTGGAGTTGGCGGAAATGGCGGAGAATGATACTTTGAATGCGGAGGCTGGTGGGGTGATAAGTGAGGACATGGGGGACCCTATCATGTTTCTGGGAGGGAGGAGAAGGCGTGAGGGGGATGCGCAGGAGGTGGGCCGGACACGGTTGAGGGCCCTGTCAACGACCGTGGGTGGAAAACCTCGGTTAAAGAAGAAGGAGGACATGTCAGACGAATTGTTTTTGAAGGTAGCATCATTGGAACAGATGCGACGGAGGCGAAGGAACTGAGAGAATGGGATGGAGTCCTTACAGGAAGTGGGGTGTGAGGAGCTGTAGTCAAGGTAGCTGTGGGAGTCGGTAGGCTTGTAATGGATATTGGTGGACAGTCTATCACCAGAGATTGAGACAGCGAGGTCAAGGAAGGGAAGGGAAGTGTCAGAGATGGACCACGTGAAAATGATGGAGGGGTGGACATTGGAAGCAAAATTAATAAATTTTTCCAAGTCCCGACAAGAGCACAAAGCAGCACCGAAGTAATCATCGATGTACCGGAGAAAGAGTTGTGGAAGGGGGCCGGAGTAGGACTGGAGCAAGGAATGTTCCACATACCCCATAAAGAGACAGGCATAGCTGGGGCCCATGCGGGTACCCATAGCCACACCTTTTATTTGGAGGAAGTGAGAGGAGTTGAAGGAGAAATTGTTCAGTGTGAGAACAAGTTCAGCCAGACGGAGGAGAGTAGTGGTGGATGGGGATTGTTCGGGCCTCTGTTCGAGGAAGAAGCTAAGGGCCCTCAGACCATCCTGGTGGGGGATGGAGGTGTAGAGGGATTGGACGGCCATGGTGAAGAGGAAGCGGTTGGGGCCAGGGAACTGGAAATTGTTGATGAACACACTCGACCTCTCCCTCCAGCAGCACCGCCGTACCCTTTCTCAAAGCTGCACGTGCAGAGAATCATGTATCAGAGAATCAGAGGAATCATGGATGTAGGTGGGAAGGGACTGGACAAGGGGAGAGAGAAGGGAGTCAAGATAACGAGAGATGAGTTCTGTGGGGCAGGAGCAAGCTGACACGATCGGTCTACCGGGACAGTCCTGTTTGTGGATTTTGGGTAGGAGGTAGAAGCGGGCTGTCCGAGGTTGGGCGACTATCAGGTTGGAAGCTGTGGGAGGAAGATCCCCAGAGGAGATGAGGTCAGTGACAGTCCTGGAAACAATGGCTTGATGTTCAGTGGTGGGGTCATGGTCCAGGGAGAGGTAGGAGGAAGTGTCTGTGAGTTGACGCTCAGCCTCCGCGAGGTAGAGGTCAGTGCGCCAGACAACAACAGCACCACCCTTGTCAGCGGGTTTGATGACGATGTCAAGGTTGGACCTGAGAGAATGAAGTGCAGTAAGTTCAGAGAGAGAGAGAGATTAGAATGGGTGAGAGGAGCAGAGAAATTGAGACGACTAATGTCGCGCCGACAGTTCTCAATGAAAAGATCAAGAGAAGGTAAGAATCCAGAGGGAGGGGTCCAGGTGGAGGGAGAATATTGGAGGTGGTTGAAAGGATCCGTTGAACGGGGAGAGGACTCCTGCCCAAAGAAGTGAGCCCGGAGATGAAGACGGCGGAAGAAGAGTTCAGCATCGTGCAGAGCCCGAAATTCATTAAGGTGAGGGCGTAGGGGTATGAAACTAATTCCTTTGCTGAGCACTGAACGTTCAGCGTCGGAGAGGGGAAGGTCAGGGGGTATAGTGAATACACGGCTGGGGCTGGGATTGGAAGATGGGGTGGGGACAGAGGGACAGGCAGGGGTGGAGGGTCCTAGATGGGTGTTGGTGTCGATGAGTTGTTGGAGCTTGCGTTCCTTAGTACTTGAGAGAAAGAGAAAAAGTTTCTTGCTGAGGCGTTGGATGAGCCGAAGAATAAAATGAAACTGGGGGCACGTGCAGCTTTGAAAACGGGTACGGCGGTGCTGCTGGAGGGTGAGGGCGAGTGTGTTCATATGGCGCATGGCACTGAGTGTGGAACTCAGGATGCGACAGGAACAGCAGTCCGAGAAACGTTTTATGTCCCGGAAATACCTGTAATCCTGGGTGGGTTCGAAACATGAGGGGTGGAATTTCAGTTGAAATCCACGTGGGGTAATTCAGAGACGGAGACAGTCACTGAGAAAGGAGATATGGCTGTGAAAGCGGGTTTTAGTAAACACCCTGTCAAGCACCAGGAGAGAAATGGAAAGCAACGAAGGTGAACAAGGCAAAAGAGAGATACGGAAATCTTGTCGCAGAGACGAACAGAACTTCTTCAAGGAGGTAGGCATTTCTTGAAGAGCAGTGGCAGTCAATTAAACACAGAAATAAAAACAAAAAACTGCGGATGCTGGAAATCCAAAACAAAAACAGAATTACCTGGAAAAACTCAGCAGGTCTGGCAGCATCGGCGGAGAAGAAAAGAGTTGACGTTTCGAGTCCTCATGACCCTTCAACAGAACTAGGTGAATCCCAGGAAGGGTTGAAATATAAGCTGGTTTAAGGTGTGGGGGGGGTGGTGTGGAGAGAAGTGGTGTGGTGTGACAGATTGAGAAAGCAGTTAATAAAGCATTTGGATCCTGGGATTTTTAAATTGGGGCATAAGGGTGCAAAAGCAAAATGTTATGCACGTATGAAAATCTGGTTTAGTCTCAACTGAAGTATTCTGTCCAGTTCTAGGAACCACGCATTAGAAATGAAATGAAGGCATTGGAAAGGGTGCAGAAAAAATTCAGGAGAATGGATCCAGGGTTGAGGAACTTCAGTTCTGTGGATAGATTGGAAAAGTGGAGGCTATTCTCCAAGGAGAAGAGAGGATTAAGAGAAGATTTGATAGAGGAATTCAAAATCATGAAGGGTCCAAACAGACTAGATGGACAGAAGCTGTTCCCATTGGTGGAAGGATCGAGAACCAGAAGACATTGATTTAAGGTGAAAGACAAAAGAAGCAATGATGGCATGAGGTACCTTTTACACAGCCAGTCATTAGGATCTGGAATGCGTTGCCTGAGAGTGTGTTGGAGGTAGGTTCAATTGTGGACTTCAAAGGGAAGTGGATAGTTATCTGATGAGAAAACATTTGCAGGGCCATGAGGAAAAGATAGGGGATTGAGATTGGGCAATTTACTCTTTCAGAAAGTTGGAATGGTCACGATGGACCCAATGGCCTCCTTCTGTGCGGCAACCATTCTATGACTCAATGGAATAGCTGCCTTGGATTGGCAAACCGGACCACCATCCTCTACATCACCTCATTCTGCATCACCTTCACTTTGCCAGACGACAAAAATTAGTTAAAGGGTTGCACCATTCCAGTGATTGGACACAAGTTCTGTATCCTGCTGCCATATTTATTGTGCCAGCACCTGTTTGACCAATTATTTCTGTTATCTAAATAGGTGTTACAAAGGCTGAAATATATGTAAAAATATACCAGCACCCTTTGGAAAGCCTACCAAAATGTTTATTTCTATTTATGGCATTTGCCTTTAGGTGGCTACATTCCTTTCAATTTACTCATCACCTCCAGTGAACAACTCATCCATCGTATAAAAATGAAGCTGAGCCCAAAAAATCATACAAGGCCAGCATAACTAACAGGTGAGTACCTATAATCACCCAAATATTGCCATGAGAGAGGACAAACTAGCATGTAAACATTTGTTCTATAATAAACTTTCTTTTTGAACAAGGTGTAAAATTATTTAAGTGATGTTTTAAAACAAAGTGAAAAATCACTCCTTAAATTTACATTTTGAAATATATGAAGAATTAACAGTCAAAAATGTATGGAATGGAGGCAGAAAAAATGAATTAATATTTCTACTCAAAATGTCCCACCAGCATAAATAAAACTTCTCTTTAAAGTGTGTTTTTGGAAGCTCTCAAGCCTATACCTCTAAGATTTCACTTTAAAAATCGGTTGCTATTTCTTGCAAGAATGCTATAAATGTAAATAATTTATATAAAGATTTACAGCTTTCATTTCTAAAATGACTCAAAAGCATTTTTACAGAATTTATATTTAATTGCATGAATTCTTTCACAATGATAAATTCTCTCATTTTCATTCAATATTAAAGACTTCAAGCTTTGCGCAGCTTTGAAAAATAAGTACTAAAGTTATGAAATAATTTGGGAAAATAAACTGGAGGAGTAGTAAATTCATACCAAATGCTGTAACACCATTTCTCAAAATTTTGAAGAGTATATAAATGCAGTAAATGTATTAAAATTAGGGAGACTTTTATAATTATCATCTTACCACAGTAATGGATCACAACACTTGACATTTGCAACTGACACAAAATCATGAATATTCTTTTACTTTTAGAATTTATTTTATGAAGATTAATTTTCTGTCAAAGCTCAGCAAATTAAATATCTTGTACTTTATAAGACCCACTCTTAAACATCATAAGACCCATCTGTCACTATTTTGGTCTGAACAACAATTTACAGATTTGCATTCTCATGCAAATACCTGCTTCAAGGATTTTCTGCATGGGCAGAATTTTCTGCCTGTTGGGCGGGCGGAGCGGGAGCAGGCGGGCACAGACCCGATTGGCACCCCTATTTTACGTGGTCAGGCCAATTAAGGCCCGCCCGGTGTGATACGTACCTGGAAGCGCTGTGTGCTCCTTGTGTGGGCAGGGTGGGGATTACCTGAGTCAGGAGTGTGCCCATGAACGCAAAAAAGCACAGAAATCTCCCTGAGGCACAGAGATGCCCCAGGGAGATTAGTTTTAAGTCCAAAAAGTTCAGTAAAGCGGCAAGAAAATTTTTATGACATGTTCCCCTTGTGTGAAACTGTCACATGAGCTGGGACAATTTCAATAAGAATTATTGTCAAAATTTTAAATTGTTCATGAAGCCTCATCCTGCCCATGGATGAGGTTCCATGAAAAATGCGAAGGCTGCCTGGGCTCTTCGCCTGCCCGCCAACCTTAAGGTTGGATGGGCAGCTCCATTAATTATTTTAATTGAGAGTTAAATGGCCTTAATAGTTGGCTGCATGCCCGCCAAACTGAAAATCTGAATCATGCGCCATGACATCGGGACACACGCCCAACATCACCATGCATTATTTATGACTCAGCGAGCAGGCCCCGCCCCCGCTCGCCGATCCGAAGGTTCAGCCCTATGTTTCTTTTTAAAAGACAGGTGTACAGTGCACACTGTTGATGAAAACTGACTTCTGTATCAATTAGTTTGAAGTTCTTGTACCTGATTTTGTGGCACAATGGGTAGCATCCCTAACTCTGGGCCAAAAGGTCCAAGTTCAAATCACACTCCACAGAATGTGCATTCATAACATGGTCAAACAGGCTGATTACCAGCCTTTAAATCCTTCCAATACGCCTGATGGCAGGCTAAGAGCAGGAGTTTCCCAGCCAGCCATAAGGCAGAAAGCAAAAGTAAACCATTGCAATACTTTGCCAAGCAAAATCAAGGACCAATCCAATGGGAATGCATGGTCGCTAATGCCTTCTTAGGGCATGGTACCTGAACGAGGAGGAGGACTTGTACCTAAACTTCATTCCATTCATTGCTTATTATAGAAGCATAGAATGGTGCAGTCTCACCAACCCCCTGTACAGATGTAGCAAGCTATTTTATACCCCATCTCCCTTGCAATATAGAACAATATTTCATTTGCCTTCCTAATTATTTGCTGTGTCCGCAAGCTAATTTTTTGTGATTCATGTACTACAATACCTAGATCCCTCTGACCTGCAGTATTCTGCAAGCTCTCTCCATTTAAGTAATATTCTGTTTTTCTGTTCTTATTGGCAAACGGCTTCACATTTTCCCACATTACGCCCCATCTGCTAAATTTCTGTCTACTCACTTAACCAACCACATCTCTTTGCAGACTCTGTGTCCTCCTCACAACTTGCTTTCCTACCTATTCTTGTATCATTAACAAATTTGGCTACAACAAACTCGGCCCCTTTATCCAAGTCAATAGAATCACAGAATCACGCAGTGCAAAAGAGGCCATTCGGCCCATCGAGTCTGCACCAACACGTGAGAAACACCTGACCTACCTACCTAATCCCATTTACCAGGACTTGACCCATAGCCTTGAATGTTATGACATGCCAAGTGGTCATCGAGTTTCTTTATAAAGGATGTGAGGCAACCCGCTTCCACAACCCTCTCAGGCAGTGCATTCCAAACCATCACCACCCTCTGGGTAAAAAAGTTTTTCCTCACATCCCTCCTAAACCTCCTGCCCCTCACCTTAATCTTATGTCCCCTCGTGACTGACCATTCAACTAAGGGGAACAGTTGTTCCCTCTCCACCCTGTCCATGCCCCTCATAACATTGTATGCCCTGATCAGATCGCCCCTCAATCTTCTCTGCTCCAACAAAAACAACCCGAGTCTATCCAACTTCTCTTCATAACTTAAATATTTCATCCCAGGCAACATTGTGGTGAATCTCCTCTGCAACCCCTCCAGTGCAATCACATTTTTCCTATTATGTGGCGACCAGAACTGCACACAGTACTCCAGCTGTGACCTCACCAAGGTTCTATACAACTCCAACATGACCTCCCTACTTTTTAATCTATGCCTCGATTGATAAAGGCAAGTGTCCCATATGCCTTTTTCACCACCCCACTAACATGCCCCTCTGCCTTCAGAGATCTATGGACACACACACCAAGGTCTCTTTGTTCCTCAGAACTTCCTAATATCATGCCATTGATTGAATACTTCCTTGTCAAATTACCTCTTCCAAAGTGTATTACCTTACACTTTTCAGGGTTAAATTCCATCTGCCACTTATCTGCCCATTTGACCATCCCGTTTATATCTTCCTGTAGCCCAAGACACTCAAACGCACCGTTAACCACCCGGCCAATCTTTGTGTCATCCGCAAACTTACTAAGCCTACCCCCCATATAGTCATCAATGTCATTATATAAATGACTAATAATAGGGGACCCACCACAGACCCCTGTGGTACGTCACTGGACACTGGCTTCCAGTCACCAAAACATCCTTCTGTCATCACCCTCTGTCTCCTACAACTAAACCAATTTTGAATCCACCTTATCAAATTACCCTGTATCCCATGTGCATTTGTCTCCTTTATAAGTCTCCCATGTGGGACCTTGTTAAAGGCTTTGCTGAAATCCATATAAACTACATCAACTGCACTACCCTCATCTACACACCTGGTCACCTCCTCAAAAACTTCAATCAAATTTGTTAGGCATGACCTCCCTCTGACAAAGCCATGCTGACTATCCCTGATCAAACCTTGCCTCTCCAAGTGGAGATAGATTCTCTCCTTCAGAATTTTCTCCAATAGTTCCCTACCACTGATGTGAGACTCACTGGCCTGAAGTTCCCTTCTTAAATAGCAGAACCACATTAGCTGTTCTCTAGTCCTCTGGCATCTCCCCCGTGGCCAGAGAGGAATTAAAAATTTGGGTCAGAGCCCCTGCGGTCTCCTCCCTTGCCTCCCTCAGCAGTCTGGGACACAAATCATCCGGACCATTTTTTTGCAACTTGTCTATTTCTTTGTCCATAACAAGCTTAAATTGCCCCACGTTGTGGTCGCTATCACTAAAATGCTCCCCACCACCACCTCAGCCACCTCTCCGGCTTCATTCCCCAGAATTAGGTCCAGCAATGCACCGTCTCTTGTTGGACCCTCTACATATTGACCTAAAAAGTTCTCCTGTACACATTTCAAGAAATCCACTCCATCCAGCCCTTAACACTATGTCTATCCCAATTAATGTTGGGAAAGTTGAAATCACCTAATATAATTGTTATATTATTGTTATTGTTTTTACACACCTCCGCAAATTGTGCACATATTTGCTCCTCAATTTTCCGCTGACTATCTGGGGGTCTATAATAAACACCTAACAATGTGGTTGCCTCTTTTTTATTCCTAAGGTCTACCCACAAAGCTTCATTCGATGCCCCCTCCAAGCTATCATCTCTCCTTACTGCAGTAACTCACGCCTTAACTAATAATGCAATGCCTCCTCCTCTTTTACCCCCTCACCTGTCTCACCTGAAGATTCTATATCCCGGAATGTTGAATTGCCAATCCTGCCCCTCCCTCAACCACGTCTCAGTGATGGTTACTTTATCACAATTCCACATGTCAATCCAGAGATTACAACCTGAGAGGTCTTGCTTTTTAGTCTACTGCCTAGCTCCCTGAATTCTTGATGCAAGACCTCATCCCTCTTTCTACCTATGTCATTGGTACCAACACGTACCATGACCTCTGGCTTATCACCCTCCCCCTTCAGGATGCCCTGCAGCCATTCAGTGACATCCTGGACCCTGGCACCAGGGAGGCAACACACCATCCTGGAGTCACGGTGACGCCCACAGTAGCGCCTATCTGTTCCCTGACTATAGAATCCTCTATTACTATTGCTCTTCCTCCCCTGCTGTACAGACAGGCTGCTTGTGCCAGAAGCTTGGCTCTGTCTGCACTCCCTGGAAGAACCAGTGCCCTCAGCAGCCTCCAAAATGGAATACCGTGAGCGGGACCCCAGGGGACTCTTGAACTATCTGCCTGTTTCTCCTCGACTGCCTGGTGGTCACCCATTCCCTTCCTTCCTGAAGTCCCTTCAACTGCTGTGTAATCACCTCTTTAAACGTGCTATCCACGATGCTCTCACACTCGCAGATGCTCCACAGTGTCCCCAGCCGCCATTCCAGCTCTGAAACCTGAGCTTCCAGGAGCTGCAGCTGGATTGTAAATAGTTGAGGCCCCAGCAATGGACCCTGTGGCACCCCTCTCATTACATGAAACATTACCCATCCCTGTTTCCTGCTAGTTAACCAATTCTCATCCATGCTAATATATTACCCCCAACAGAATGAGCTCTTATCTTGTATAGTAACCTTTTATGTGCCACCTTAACAAATGTCTTGGAAATCCAAATACACCACATCTACTAATTTTCTTTATCTGCCTTGCTTGCTACATCCTCAAAGAGCTTTATGAAATTTGTCAAACACAATTTCCCTCTCATAAAATCATTTTTACTCTGCCTGATTAAATTATGATTTTCTATATCTCCTGCAGCTACCTCCTTAATAATGGATTCCAGCATTTCCCCAATGACAGATCTTAGTCTAACTGACCTATAGTTTTCAGCTTTCTGTTCCTCGCCTTTCTTGAATAGAAGTGTTACATTTCCTAATGTAGAGGGCACCATACAGTTTTCACTCTCTAATCACAGTGCAAAGAGTCTGTGGGCAAGTGTAGGTTGTAACAAATAGCTAGTGCCATTAACTCGTTCTTGGCCACAAAATCTGGACCAGTATTTTTAACATAGAAAGAAGTTCCATTACAGAGAAACAAATTAAGCAGTTGATGAACATGAAATAATAACTAGACAGTTAGAAGAGCTGGCCAAAAGCTCTCCAAAAAGAAACCTTTGAAAAAAGTATTAAGAAAGCATTTAATGAGAAGTAGAGTTGCAAAATTGTTTGGAGGGAGAATTCCAAAAGATTGGGTAGATGTATCTGAACCATCTTTCACTAGTGCATAGAAATCCAGAATTGGAGAAACGAAGATTGAGAAAGCAGATGAAGATATATAAAATTAGGGTGGAATTTAATGCCTCCCACCATCCTCCCTGCGAACGGAGTAGAAGGTTGGGGGGGGCAGGGGGGCGTATAATCTGGTGAGTGGGCACGGGGCGGAGAGCCTATCCAACTCCTCCGATTAAGTCAGGGATGAAGTAGGTCCTGTGCCCCATGGAGTGCCCCCTCCCCACCGCACCCGCCTGTCCGGGGTCAAAGGCTGCCTCTTTGAAATAATTCCACCAGGAATCTGCAATGAGACGTCACTACCACAGCTTCACTACCATTCCTTCTGGCACCTTCTTTATGGCTGCTGCTCTGGGCCTCCTATGTTAACAGGATCCACACCAGTTGGCAAAGTCAAAAGTAAGACACAGAGCCTTTCCTCCCTGAGAGTATTTTTGACTTTTAGTGTCAACATTCCTCAGCTACACCCAGTGTCCCAGCTTTTCCCTATTTATGTGTTCAAATACCTATTACCTATTTCCCTTAACAATGTAATTGACATTAACAAACCTTAACAATGTAATTGATAAAACATTGACATCATGCAGTCCCAGCAGCAGCCATTACTCCTGGTGGCGCTGCTGGGACTGAACAGCTGTCAACCCTCCAATTGGTCTTCAGACCTCGGAGGCGGAATTTTCTCTTTTAAAAGCTTGAGAGCCCCGATGGCAGGACTGCTTGATTGACATTCAATCCCAATGGGGCTCCAGGAAATGGCTGTGGCAAGGTTTCCACTGACTTTCCAACAGATGGACAGGTTCACTTCCATGGCCATTATATTCAGATTATAAAGTGGGCAAAGCCATGCATGGATTTGAAGATGAGAATTAAGATTTTTGATTAGAAGATGGAAAATATCTCCGATAAAAATAATTTCCCTCTATTCTTCCTCCTTATTTTTACCAAATTCCAAAATAAAAAGGGTCACTATTATAGGTAAATAAATGCCTTATCAATGGGAAATTTTTGAAAAGAAAGAATCATTCGGGGGTTGTTTTATTTCCTATGATCTCAAATGAAAGTTGTTGAATTTAGGGCACAATTTTTCAAAGCCTGATGCTTTATTGACACTACAGTTGAAGATAGATTGACATAACCTTTTATCCATGCCACACAAAAGTCAGTCATGGGGAACTTCAGGTTATTTTTATCTAATGTCAACACACTAATGCAACTGAAGCTAATTACTTTCAGTTCGGCTTTCACAGGGACGTTATTGCCAAGAAGAAGCAGTATGTATTTTTTTTAATGAATTTGGCTGAATAGGAATAAGAGAATAAAGAATATTTTGTGCTCAAAAAGGTCTTTCCATTAAAAATATTTCGATTGACTTATAATTTTTGCAGCACAACTCTAAAATCACAGTAAATTATAGTACTTACATTTTCACTTTTGATTCTGGCACCCCTCTGCTGATTTGACATTTTTCAATATCATCCCCAAAGTCGATGGGAAGTTGATGGATGCTAAAAAAAAATTACATGTTTATTTCTAACAACAGAACTTATTGCATTCTCTGTATTTAATGACACAACGCAGGCTTTGCAGCCTTTCAAAAGCAAATTCTCCTCTTCTCAAAGTGACGATTAATATTGCAACATGGCTGCATGGATATAAGCAGTCTTCCAGACTTCAACCAAATGGTCAGTTTATATAAACCTCAATGTTATAGGCAGGTGACTTGATTATGAGAGGCATCATAACTAAACCCAATTGTGTCCTACGTGATCTACAATCCAAGCACTTTCTAGCAACTGTAAATAGATAGCAATAATTTGTGGGAACCTAGGCAGCTATTTCCTCTCAATAGACTAGGAATACTCAGGCCCTAATTATCACCACCTATCTGGCCCATTTTCCAATGTGAATGGAATTAATTTATTAAAATCTATTTTGGTTTTTCAGTCAAGTATCATTATATGGGAGTCTTTTCTCACTTTTTCAGTTTTTATATTGAATCTAATCTAATCATGTTTTACTTTTCCCCAGTTGTTCTCCTACTCTAACATTACCTGCTCGTACCATTTCATTTGTGAGAATTGAATCCAGCACTACCATCGATCTTGCTGGATTAAAAATCTACTGGTCTGGAACAAAGTCCTTGATCTACTGTAGAAACATCTGCCCAGCAGACGTCAGTTACTTTACTCTTACCCCATTGTTTTACAGCTCTATTATTTCTGTGTATTTCTTAAACTTGTTTCCAAATATCTTCCTCTATTTTACTGTACTGGTTTGGTAGGCTACAATTAACTCCCAGAAGAGTTGTAATTCCTTTCCTAGTTCTTCAGCTCTCACACCAAGTAGATTCAACTTCCGCACCATCCCCTCCATGAACCCAATGGTTTGGTAACAAAGTTATTAACAATGCCTCCTTTTCTTCCTATTCCGATGCTCTTGTACATTTTTTATCAGAAACATTTAGCTCCCAATTCTGGCACAGATATATTACTGATTTTAGTTTGCTTTTCTGCAGCATGATTTGCCTCCAGCTCACCAACTTTATTCAAAATCTTTTGAGTATTTATGCAGATACAATTTAAACCTGGTCTGCTTAATTGGCATTCTTAGTCTTTTAAAATTCCCTGGACCTTCTATAATGTGTTCTGCATTACTTTCCTGCTTTTCTTCTATCTTTCCAACATTCCATGCTGCATCTGCTCTCCTCCATTCTCCCCTCAATTATGGTGCCCGATGTTCAAACTAGCTGCACCCTACTCAAATCCAAGACTGAACTTTCCCGGTCCATGTGACCCAGTGCCACGCTTACACACTCACTGAGCAATGGAAGGAGATCCTTTGTGATTTTAATAACTTCCAGTAAATAATTTTTTTTGCCTTCACGTTTTTGCACATTTTGCATTTTAGAAGAAGTAGTTTCAAACACTGAATAATGCACTCACTTCTGGACGACATATTTTGCATCATGCACTTGATCCAGAGTGTTCTCCAGTCTATTCAATTCCTCCTGAGATTAAAAAAAAGACAAGCATCAATGTGAAACCATTTGCGCTGATATAATTGAGTAAATTTTAACCCTTTCCCCACCATTTTTGATCTTGATGATTCTTCCACAATGCAGAATTGCCCAGTTGATAAATCAGGTTGGAATATACCAGAGCTAGGTTGTCAATGACATTTATAGATTAAAAGCTTTTCATTCACCCTTTTCATAATAATCTGTCCCTTGTAATAGAAGCAATCCAGAATTGTGCTAGTTTCTGGGGTGTTAAATTTTGACTGTATAAACTGAAAGGCTGATTTAGCAGCAGCTGAGAATTCCACATGGGTATGTTTTATGTTTTCCCCCGCAACGGTATAAACATAATTTTGATGCCACTGCATATGCACACATCTCACGTGAATTATGATGGCAGAATTGCAATGGTAATTTTGCCAGTCTGTCTCAGAATATCACTAACATCAACAGATGTTCTGTGACAAGCCAGCAATGCTAAAAGCCAATTACTAGTATATCTAGGCAGGCTGACTGCTCAACCTGTCAGTGGACAGGCACATGAATGGCAGGCTGGACATGTTCAAGTCTGGCAGACACCACTTTCCACAGCAGCACTCTCTGTCTAATGCGGCATGTAAAAAAAAATGCTCCGTGAAGTCTGTTTTTGAAGTCACAAATGGAACAAGTTCAAATATTTCATATTGAGCTCATTCAGATCGGTTCCAATTTGGAAAAGATTTTCATGGCAAGGAAAAGCACTGCTGAAAAGAGAGACATATTGCTGAAGCAAGTGCACTAATAGTTAAATGAAAAATCAATTTAAGATAATCATTTGAGCTTGTAATGTGGCTTATTTATGTTTGTTAGAAAAGACATACATTCATACGCAGAGACCTGTTCTCGGCAAACAAAAGGAATATGTTCAAACCTTGCATCTTCTTTGAATTACTCAAAAGCATGGGGGGGTGGGGGGGGTGGGGGCTATTGCTTTCTCCAGGGCAACACCTCAGCCAATCAGAGTCAACTTACCAATCAATCAGCACCCATTTTCCTGTAGAATAAATTGTGATCTTTTGAAATTTGGCAATCTTGTGTTTGCCCTGATTAGTGAAAGACAAAAAACATCAGCAACAGGTCTCTTTTCAGCAATATTCAAATTCTGTACTACCAAGCGTCTGTAAGGAAAGTAATTGCCAATGTTTGAAATAAGAACAGAACATGCTGCAAATAGACAATAGGTCAATTGGCACATAAAAGGGAGCAGACAAAATAACATTTGGGTGGGGACTCTTGAGTTGAAGCTTAAGGAATTATTTTCTGATTTTGTTAGGATTTTAACAGTCCAAAGCTGAATTTATACTAGTGCTATTTTAGTTCAACTGGGGCCTATCGCCTGCACATTCCTGTGCATTGTGGAAACTCCAGAACATCATGTGTGTCCTGGAAAACAGCATATGCAAGAATTAACAGGCAAGTTTAGAGTTTCAGATTAGTATTGCAGCCATTGCTTTCCTTGTTCTATATCAGACTTGTCCAACCTTTTTGCGTATTGTGGACCATACTTCCATTTTTTTTCTCACTCAAGAGACTATTGACCATTCAAGAGACTATTCAGACAGATCCACGAATTTCTAAAAAAATGTTGAGTATAAAGAAAAGAAACAACTTGCTGAACAAAAATAAAGCAATATCAAAGCAAAAAACATTTTTCTTAAAAAAAGAGTAACTAATAAAAATAACCATTAGAGTGTAAGAGGATGTGTGTGTGTGTCCAGCTCACTCCTAGTCTCAGGGTGTTCATTCACTCACCCTCACCCATGAGAGAGTGGGTGAGAGCATATGTTGGTAATTAGGGATGAGGGTGGTGGAGAATCCTGAGACTGGGAGTGAGCTCTCTCACTCACACTCTCTGTCTCTCTCACACACTCACTCACTCATTCTCACTGCCCCCTCCTCTGACACACACACACACATACACACACACACACAGATAGGGCAGGATTTTGCACCTCTTGGGCAGGCATGGCAGAACAGAAGATCACCCGCGACCAGTCCCCCTTATGCTTGTGGTGCCTTAAACATATGTTTACGAGTGCTGCATCTTTGTGCCCACCCACCCCCATCACTGGTAGCGGCATTGGGGGCAGCCTGCTGACTCTGCTATCTTGTTGGCCTTGATGACCATTGGAGCCTCTGCTGGCCCCGCCTGGGAGGGAGCGGCCAGTGCCACTGCTGGCATCACCCCAGTCATCAAAGCCTCATCAGATGCCACGATTACTGGCAGAGGGGCAGCAGAGATGCTGCCATCATCCAGAGCACTCCGAGAGGAGCCCACAGGGTCGACAAGCAGGTCGTGCACCAACATAACGTATCTCTGGACCTCCCTGCTCACCACCGATGAATGGGTGCCTAGCTGGGAGACACATCCATCTCCCACACAGGCACTGACAGCCTGAGGTCATTGCCTGTGTGAGGGCTTGCAGGTCCGAGGACAACACCTGGAACTCCTGATTCTGTTCCTGTATCTGCCTTTTCATGAGAGTCGCCAGTCTCTCAATGGGGGAGGCAGCCCGATCGGCCATGTAGGTTAATGCAGTGCTCATGCTTCGCATGGACTCCTCCACAACAGAGACCATGTCATGCATACCCTCATGGATCTCCGCCAGATCCTCTTGCACATCCTGCTGGATATCCACCATCTGCTGCCTAACGGACAACTCCAGAGGCTCATCATCTGCCTTCAAATCAGTATCGTCCTGGTCTCCAGCTGTCCTCCGACTGCCGACACCCCGGTAACTCTCTGCTCCCACCTGCTTCTCAAGCGAGTGTGAAGTGCCCTCACTGCTGTGCACCAACATTCTAGCCGATGACCTAATGCCCACCGAGGTGCTGGTATCTGCACTGTGCCTGGTTCAGAAAGTGGGTCTCACGGAGTTGCATCTGAAGCCCAGCGGTCCTCTGGTGTCAGGAGTGGCTCTTCAGGGTCCTGCATTCGATTTGAGCTGGTGATCTAAGGGAGAACAATGACTTGTCATTAATTTAAGTGATCACACTGTCACTGTGCATGCCAGGCACTCTGGTGAGACAATGGAGCTCTGCATCATGGTGCCATCGTCTTTCAGTGATCAATGGGGACTCCAGGTTTGAGGCTCCCATTAATGATGAGAAAACACAAGAATGTTTACACACATTGACACTCTCGCAACTGTGCACTACACTCTTACCTTCGTCAGAGACCCCTGCGTCTCCACGACTGGCTGGCCAAGGTGGGTGGCGGCTCTCCAGCTCCAAAGCATCCATTTCAAACCTCATTATTATTAGGAGGTTTGGGGGGTCTCCACCTGTCCATGGTCTTTCAATGTTATTATGGGTCATCTTCTCCTGAAAGGACAGAGGAGCATTGATTAGTCCACTCTCTACCTGCAGGGCCATTGCAGCCTGGCCAACCCCACCTGAGGAACACCTTGCAGGGCACATCTGAGTTGTGGCACTTGACCCGCAAGGCACTCAGTCCAAGCAGTCAGGGCTCACCACCTTGGTCAGCTCCGGTGTCATTGACAGTTGGCACTCGGACTAACACCCCGAGCACCAAGAGGAAACGGCCAGCCCTTAACACTTCTCCATACTGATTCATGCCAACTCGGTTCTCACCCTTGCTGAGCGCACAGGTCATTGAACATTTTGCGGCACTGCGCCAATGTGCACCTCACAACACCATGGCCGCTGACCTCAGCAGCAACCTACTCCCAGGCTTTTTCAGTCGGGTGAGGTGGCCTCTTCCTGCCATCGCTGGGAACAAGGGTGTCCCACCTGACACCCATCTCCTCCACGAGGGCCGCGAAGCACTCATCCGAAAAATGGGGGGCCGAGTGCCCATGGACCTGATGTTTCCAGCTGCTGTTGAAGCCAATGCTCTAGTCTCCAGGCCGCAGAATGATTCACCCCTGGAAGCCTTCAGGGAGCTGCCTCTGCCGATTTTAAACCGCCTGCCAGATCGCTATTGGACCCCATACTGACAGGCCCTCGCCCCTGCCCCTTCCCAACCATTGGGAAGGGACATTTCATGCTGAGCTGGCCTTTATTGGCCAGCCTGCATGAAATTACCTTCATGGGCTGTTCGCGGTCAGGGCCTGTTTCCGACCGCTTCTAGGCCCACGAATCATGCGTCACTCTCTCACTCCCTCACCCCCACACACTCACTCGCTTGCTCCCTCCACCCCCACACACACTCACTCGCCCTCACCCCCATACACACACACACTCGCTCGCCCTCACCCCCACACACGCTCGCTCGCACCACCCCCCCCCCCACACACACACACACTTGCTCGCTCCCAGACACACACACACTCACTCCCACACACGCACCCACACTGACTCCCACCCACACACTCACTCCCACACACGCACTCACACTCACTCTCTCCCACATGCACTCACTCACTCCCACACACACACTTACTCACTCTCCCCCCCACACACTCACTCACTCCATCGCACATACACACAGTCTCTCACAAATACACATTCAGCATCTTGCACATACACACTCAATATTTTGCACATACACACTCAGTGGGCAGAATTTTACATTCGGTATGCGGGCACACGCCTGACACACAAACATAAAATGACGCGTGATATTTCGTTCGGTGAGTGCACACTGCAGTCGGTTGGTGGGCAGGCAAAAAGGCCAAATGGCCTTTACGTTTTTCAGGAAACCTCATCCACGAGCGGGATGAGGTTTCCTAAAGCTACTATGATGAAATAAAAACTTTATTTTGAAAATAAAAACATGTCCCATCTCCTGCAAGACAGTCACATGAGGGGACATGTTTCATTAAATTTTTAATGTCCTTATCTATTTTTTAAAAAAGTGCTTCAATCACCCTGAAGCAGCACCGTGCCTCGGGGAGGTTGAAGCCTTTCGCGTGCACCTGCAAACTGCGTGCAAGGCCCGTTCTCCCTTCTGCCCCCGCCCATACAGGGCTACCGCTCACGATCCACGCAGGCGGACCTTAATTGGCCTGCCCGCGTGAAATTGCAGTGCGGAGCCAATGCTGGGCGGCGACTGCCCCCGCCCTCTCCCACCAAGCCCACCCAACAACTGGAAAATTCTGACCAATATCTCACACATACACACACTCACTCTCTCCCTCTCCTAAACATACACTCTCCCAAACAGCACACATTCACACACCCACCCTCTCTCTCACACACACACGCACACAAGCACCCCCTCACCCTCACACACACCACACTTCCACCCTCTCCCACACAACACAAATACTCTCTCTCACACACACATACCGGTACCTTCTCTCCCCGGGCCCCCCCACAGCCTCTCTCCACGAACATGTTGCTCTTTCTCCCCTTTGGATCCGCCGCATCTCTCCCCTTCTCTCCACGCAGGCCTGCTGCACTTTAACACCCCCCTACCCCACCCCCATCCCAGGCCCACCGCACCTTCATACCCCTGGGCCAGCCTCACTCTCACTCCCCCACACCCCCTGGGCCCGCCACACTTTCTCTCCCTGCTCCCCCTGGCCATCGCACTCTGTCTCCAACCCTGGGCTCGCCGCACTTTCTGTCCCCCTGGGACTGCCTCACCTTCCCTCTCCAAACTCCACAGCTCTCAGCACACTCACCACTGCCAGTGTTCCCTGCTCCTCCAATCATAGACTGTTTCTCTGCCTCATTTGCTGCTGATAGGCTCACTCAAGAGAAAGGTGGAAAAGAATTGGCCTGTGATTGAAGGAGCAGCCCCTTGCAAAACCTTGAATTTCACTCACCTGTCTTACTGGCGTTTTGAACAATGGCTTCAGGGGCCACATAGAGGAACTTCACGGGCCACAGTGTGACCTGTGGGCCACTGGTTGGACAAGCCTGTTCTATATAAAAGATCTAGACTTGGGTAAAGGAAGTACACATTCCAAGTTTGCAGGTGATTTAAAACTTGGCAGCACAGTAAATAGTGAGGATGATAGGAACAGACTACAGGAGGACATAGGTAGACAGAAGAGTACAAAAGCAAGGACGTTATATAAACCCTATATAAAACATTGCTTCAACCTCAAATGGAGTATTGCATCCAGTCTGGACATCGCACTTTAAGATGAATGTGGAAATATTAGAGTGGGTGCAGAAAATATTCATGAGAATGGTTCCAGGGATGAGGAACTTCAGTTACATAGATAGATTGGAGAAGCTAATCCTGTTCTCCTTGGAGAAGAGAAGGCTGAGAGGAGATTTGATAGAGATGTTCAAAATCATGAGGAGCCTGGACAGAGTAGATAGGGGTAAATTGTTCCCATTGGTGGAAGGATTAAGAACAGGAGAGCTCTGATTTAAGGTGACCGGCAAAAGAAGCAAAGGTGAAATGAGGAGAAACTTTTTGTTTTAACACAGCCAGTGGTTAGGATCTGGAATGCACTGCCTGAGACTGTAGTGGAGGCAGATTCAATCATGATTTTCAAAACAGAATTGGATCATTATCAAAAGAGGAAAATGCTGAAAAAGCAGGGGAGTGACACTAAGTGAATTACTCTTGCAAAGAGTCAGAACAGACATGATGGGCTGAATGGCCTTCTGTGATTCCCTGACTGGTGAAATGGCAGACACATTACAGGTGTAATTTAATGCAAGTAAGTGTGAGGTTTGAAGTATTTTAGGAAGAACAAGATGGAGCATCAGTATAATCTAAATGGTATAATTTTGATGGGAGTGAGGGCAGTTGGTGTATGAGCAGGAGGACCTATGGGCACACATTCACAAATCTTTAAAGGTGGCAGAAAAAGTTGATAAGATGTTAAGAATGGTTATGCAATCCTTGGCTTTGTAAACAGGGACATTGAATACAAAAACAAAGAAATCATGCCAAACCTTTACAAATCACTGGTTAGGCTTCTGTTGTGTACCATGTAAATCCGGGCATCGCAATTTAGGAAGGCTGTTGAGGCTTGGAAAAGGTTCAGAGGAGGTTTCCCAGGATGATACCAGGAATGAATGGCCTCAATCATGTGGAGAGATTGGAGAAGCTATACTTTCCCTCCTTACAGTAGGGGAGGTTAAGGGGAGACATAATAGAAGTGTTGAGATTAATGAGGGATTGACTGAGCAAATAGGGAAAAATAGTTTCTTCTGGTAACAGGGTTATTAACCAAAGGTCATAGATTTAAAATAATTGGAAAAAGAACTGGAAGGAAGATAAAACTCAATTGTTTCAACAGAGGGCTGTTAAAAGCTAGAAGGCACCACCTGAAAAGGTGGTGGAAGCAAATTCAATTGGAACTTTCAAAAAGCTGTTGGACACTTACTTGAAGAGGATAAATTTGCAGGATTGGACAGCTCTTTCAAGAGTGAGCACAATCGGCTGAATGCCCCCCTTCTGTGCCATAAGATTTTATGAAAGCAATTTAACAGTGAAGAGAAGTAAAAATGGGCATTTTGGTTCAATAATTAAACTTGCTTTTAAGAATGCTAATGTGAAATGCAGAAACTACTTCACGTGAAGTCTGTTAATGCTTAAATAGAGTCCAAATTTAATGTTAAACTATTGTGGCTGCATAATGGCATTAGTTCTTTTAAGTTATTCAAGTGTGATTGATGCAACCAAAAAGGCTTTTGGAAATGTTTGTGTCTTCCTCCTCCTCCACAGTGTGGGTGTTTTAAGTTTTATGGACATCTACATAATTTACAGAGCAGAAAATCCATATTAATTCCACTACTGAATAATGACACTTAGCTGTACACTTCTAAGTTCAATATTGCATCACATTTTGCACACCTAAACCATTTTGATTCTCTGACTTCAGACCTTATGTATGCAGAAAATGTAAATAAATTTTGTAAATGTCGTTCCCGACAGCTAAGGGCAGTTACTCCCTGTTCAGAGCTTACATCAGAAATACATCTAAGCCTGGAGGACAAATAGACCGAATGGAATAAACTCATAAATTGAGGAAATTAAAACAGAGTTGGGCCAAGTATATATTTATTTAAAACACTTCAGTTTGTTAGAATGTAGAAATCTATAGTTTGATTTAATAGTTTTATTAATCTAAGCAGTATGTAGATATACACACTCCAAATCAGCAAATTCCTTTTTGACTACTTACATAATTTAAAATCTCTTCAGTCTCTATGCTGAGTACATTTTAGAAAAAAGATGGGTTTTGCGCAATAATTAGGGAATAGTTATTTCAAATCTGTGTTCTGCCCCCACCGTTGAGGAGAAAGATGTTCCTAAATTATAGGGCTAGATTTTATGCCCCCAGCTACCCCTGGCCTGTTCCCCACAAAATGGTAGGTGGACAGGTGCCGAAATTGGCAGTCCACCCATCATTTTTTAAAAAATAATTAACGGGCAATTGAGCTTGTTAACAAGCCAATTGACTCAAATATTATGCTGCCCATGTCATAATATGGTTGGCTTGGGCAGATGGGTGGGAGTGGGTAGGCCATTAACCAAACTGGTTAAAAGGCAGGAATGAAGGGGGGATAAGTCCTTCGGGGGGTGCTCTGTCCACACTGGGGCCATAACCCTAACTCAAGGTGTTAACCCTCCCCTTTGTCACTTTCCGCCTTGCAACCTGCCCTGCCCTAAACCCCTGCTTTGGCTCCCTAATCTCTCCCCGTCCATTATCCCTGACTTACCCCTCACCAGGATCCAACTTCAACCCAGGACCTGCTTGCAGTCCCACCAGTGCCCGCTACTGAGTTCTGGTGCTTCTAAGATGTATAGAGCTGCTGGCCAAGCAGGTTGACCAGTGGCTTTTGAGGGTGGGACTTCTTCCAACTGAGGGGCAGAAGTCCCACTTTCACCTACTTATGGCCACCCAGAGCACATTATGACTGCAGGGCAGCCTTGTTCAGTGTTGGTCAGCTTGGGACCAACATTTCTTCCAGGGGAATGGGGGCAAGCAGTGTGCACCCACCCCCACCCACAAAAACTCAGCCCTTAAAGTATTTAGATCAGTAAAAATTAAATATCAAAATCAAAACATCAAAATCCGCATCTTTAGCAATAGTTTAAACACATAACTATGCATAAGTAAAAATCAGAATCGTAAAATATTTGGGGGAGAAAACAAGCAAGACTGGAAACACAGTGCACGTGTTTCCCTCTCTACAGAGAGAACAAATTACCCTTTCAGGCCACAACACCCCTATAGCCAAACATTACACTTGTCTCTTCTCTTCATAGATATTCACTGACCTGTTCTGTGTTTCCCAGATCATCTGTTATTACTTCAGATTCCCAATACTTGCTTTCGCTTATATTAAAATGTTTTATTTTTCCAATTCTCATCTCTTCTAGCCTGAAGGTATTGACTAGTGCAAAAATTGAGCTAACGGCATAATTATTCACATAACCATTCATGTCTAACCTTAGACAGGTTTTCTCTGACTCAAGGCTCAAACTTCATCCATGATTTGAAGGCGTAATTTAGGTTGGCAGTCCTGTCCAATACTGAGGAAGCCGAATTGTTGGTGGGGGTGCCTTCTGGATGAAATTTTGAACCAAAGCCCCAACTGCCTGCTCTGGTTAAAGATCCCATTGGTCTATGGAGGAGGAAAGGAAGCCCCTCCCACGTTCTGACCAAGCAGTAATCCAGACTGTGAAGTGATTGGAGATATTTTCCAGAGCATAAGATGCTATATGAATATAAGTCTTTCATTTTTTTTCATCAATTAATGAGAATTGTGGTTTTGGTAAAAAGAAGAATATAGAACTCAATACCATTGCAATAATTAAACCACAACAATGTTTGATGAGGCAGTATTGGTACCAATGCATTTAGATCACATTCATTTTTGCCATTTTGTCTTGCATAATCAGCTCTAATGCTACAGTTAAAAGCAAAATTTGAAAGAAAGAAACTGCTTGAATTGTTTTAGGCTATCAATCACAACAGGCTACAGAAATGCATGAAAGTTCAGTTGACAAAAATACTGCCACAGCAATTTTAAAATGTAAAGGCTTAAAAGAAATATTCCCAACACTATGAAAGCCGCAAATCATGCTAGATCTCTACTGAGAATCAAACAGCTGAATGGTCCTGTAAAAGACTGTGAATTATTTGTTTATTTTCCCCAAGGATTAACCACTGATTCCAAGCGCTAGATTATGGGTCTCTATGTCCTCTAAACGGCCACCAGTTTCTATACTGGAGACTTGAGATGGAAAGTTTATCTTTTTATGTACAATAAAATAAATGAGTAGTTGTTATTATGAGGCTACAAAACATTCAATGAATTCTGATGAGGTCAAATCCTCAGCAGTAAGAAACTCAGGATGCTACAGCAGTCAGGATTATTTTATTCAACAAATGCTTTGTACAGTCATCCCTGTTTTTTGCACTTTATCTGGGAGAAGCCTGGCTGCAGCTGGAGCATGTTCAAACTACAATTAACTGCATCACTAAACAGTTTCTGCATGGCAAATGCCAGAATGTCACTTACAGAAGGAGCTACAAATGAAAATACACACACTACAGAACATGTGACAGGAAAAGGAGATCTTCCTCGAGAACAATTCTCCCTCTGGAAATAGAATAGGTTGTATGTAGCATTTACTGTGTGGGGTCCAGAGGCAGAATGCAATATTTTGTTTGATCCTGCAAAGAGTGTTCCTAATTTTAACTGTTTTATGTCATGGGTAAATGAGTTTGTTGGCCAACTGAACTCTAACTGCACACCTTCTTGTGCTCTCCTCAGTTGCTGCTTGCAATCAATAACAGGGAGAGACTGATGTAAGAATAGCACTGATGGTTTATTGAGACATAGGGCAGAGCACCGTGCTCACTCAGAAACTTCCAGAACTAGATTTATAGTTGCCAGTAGCCTGCGGTGTACAGTGATTCGTCAGTGCTGTCACATGCTCAGTACATTTGCATTCTCTTAAAGGGACAAGATACCTCACTTTACCACATCCCTCCCCCTTTACTTAAAAGTACAGCTAACAAGCTTAAAACTCATTAACTATTTATACAATAAGTATTTACAGTTCTACTCTCTCAGGGGGCCCTTCTATAGTGGGTTAAGCGTCGTAACCCAACAACCTTGGCTGGTGTTTCCGATACTTCTCTTTCAGGGGCAGTTGCCCACCCACAATGTCCCTCTGTGGATGATTTCACCATCTTCTGGGTGCAGTCACGTTCACTCCTGCTGCCCCTCCCCTTCAAGTTGAAACAGATAAAGGGCAACAAGCACAAAGCAATACAGCGATGAGCTACACTATATGAGGGGAAAGAGGAGAAGGAGAAAAGAAAAATTATTTTTGTTTTTCTTTCTGAGGACTGTCAATAATTTCTCTTATTCTTCCTACATGTCCTTTTCTTGGGAGCACTGACCCATATCTGTTTTCTCCTTGATTTTGTTGTTGGCTGGACTAGACTCAGGCGCGAGCTGAGTGTGAATGAGCTCAGTAGTTGGGATTTCCAACACCTCTTCTGAGATTTTCAGGGCTTTCTAGCCTTAAAACATTAGGGCTTTTACGCAGCTGCTGCTTCAGCTCTTTCAATTCTTTTCTATTCTCATTAGTAATTTTTTGGAGAATTGCATACTGTTGCCCCTTCTCAGCTAATTTGTTCCTTAACTCAGCCAGGTACAGGCTTAACTCTTCCTTTTCTTCTTCGTATTTTTTTCGTGGCACTAACTGGGAGCTGATTGAATTTTGTAGCACACAAAAGTCCTTTCACAGATTTTCCATTTCCTTTCCAAGGATTCTGACTTTAGCTTGAACTCTGTCCTGGTGTAACACTTGTACAGGCTTCTCCCATTGGGTCTTTGCGACCTCCTTTTTTTCTTGCAGCAACACTTCTGGTTTCGAATTGGGAACTTAGCGGGCCCTCAAGATTTCTTTCTCCCAGCTAGTTCCTTCTGAAGACACTCGGTCCCCTGCCTAACATTACAAATAGGGGTAATTTTGCAGACTGTTCCTCATACCGCACCTTGACTTGACATACCCCTTTCAGTCTTATTTCTTCACCTGTGTATGCCCTCAGTTTTGTGTCCGAAACTTCTAACTTCAAAGGATGGGTTCCTTTACTCAGATATCTAAATGTATGCTCTGCAATGACAAACATTGATGCTCCCGTATCAGCATCCATCTAAATGGGTTGTCCGCTAACTGTAATGACTACTTGGATTGGCTCGGTTCTACCCACTTTGAGGTTATATAACGGATGGATGTCTAATTCTATTTCTTCTGGTTCTTCCATGAGGCATATTGCACGACTTTTCCTTCCGTCTTTATAGTGTTGTTTTAGCTTTTCTCTGCAGTGCCGCCTAATGTGGCCATAGTGGTAGCAGAAAAAGCATTTGACCTGTTTGAGTTGTCATTTGCTCACTGGAGGCCTGGATGTACTTCGCTTATTCATTTTGTGGATTTTGACTGCAGTATCATTGTTTTTCAATGATCTGGAGCTAGAGAGTGTTTTCTGCCTTCTGTGAAGTCCAACATTTTTGCGCCTTTTGTTGCTGGATTGTTTCGCTTGACCAGATGGACGGCACCATTTTGTGTATCTTTTATAACTTCAGAGTTTCTAATAGCACTCTTCATCGTGGTGGCTAATTCTAATGCCTTATTGAAGTCTAGACTAGGTTCAGCTAGCAAACGCCTTTGGAGATGTCCAATCCCGTATATCAACCGATCTCTCAACATATCACTAATGGACGTTCCGAATTCACAATGCTCAGTTAATGCCTTTAAAACAGCCACATAGTCAGCTATTGTCTTCTCTGGAATTCTGTTCCTTGAACTGAACTTGAAGTGCTGCACAGTAACTGAGGGCTTTGGTCTCAGGTGGCTACATGCAACTTTTATTAACTCGTCAAAAGTCTTCGAGTCTGGGGCGCTAGGTGATGTAAGCTGGCTGATCAGCCTGTATGCTTTGCTCCCGCATGAGGACAAAAGAAACACTGTCTTCTTCTCCCCTGCGATGTCGTTAGTAGTAAAAAAGAAAGCTAGGCGTTCGACATACTGAGACCAGTCATCTGCAATGGGGTCGCATGGATCAACACGCCAAACTGCGGCTTCATGAATGACTGCAAAGGGACTGCACTTCCGATAGGTAATGACTAAATTAGGTGTTTGGCTTACCGCGGAATCATCCTCTCTCTGGGGTCTCTTATAATTTTCTGTCCATAGCTATTTTTCATGCAGTTACCAGTTTAAATGCATTGCTGCTTTAAGGGCAGTAACCATTTTTTTTTAACTCTGTCTCTGTCAGCAGCTGTCAGCCTTTCTCTGCTGGATTTCATGCTCTTTTCCAGTTTTAGTGGGATCCCCATGACTGCCGTTCTGCAGGGTTTGTTTTTTAATTTTAAACTGCTGCTGTCCCTTCTGCTCCGATTACCGCCTGTCGCCTATTTTATGAGTAAAGTACAGATGCTCTTTCCAATGCTTTGCGCACCCATCTTCAAATTTATTTTCTTTTGTCCTTTATTCTCGTCGCCACTTTTGTCTTGGGGAAATTAGTTTGTTGGCCAACTGAACTCGAACTACATGCCTTCCTATGTTTTCTTCAGTTGCTGCTTGCAATCAATAATGGGGGGAGGCTGATGTAAGAATAAATAGTGATGGTTTTTAAGGCATAGGGCAGAGCCCAGATTATAAGTGCTCACTCAGAAACCTCTAGGACTAGACTTACAGTTCCCAGTTGCCCACACTGTACAGTGATTCATCAGTGCTGTTACATGCCCAATATACTTGTGTTCTCTTAAAGGGACAGGGTACTTCACTTTACCACAACCTGCAAGAGGTATCCTGTGGGAAATGAGGAGTTTCCTCAGATGAAAAGAAGACAGCCAAAAAGTGAATCAAACTGCACCTGGCTTAACACTTTACTGAAGATTAAATGGCAGCAATAAGACAAAAACAAATTATTTTCCCTTTGGTTTAAAAAATGGACATTGCAGCACTGGATTAAGTTTTTTAAAAAGGAGCAAATCCAAACTATGGCATCTTATAAAGGCATCAGGACACCTGCCTGGAAAGAAAGTGAAGGTGGTGGTCATTACACACCAGACACAGCTTTTGGTTCAATAAGACAGGGCTGTTCTGCAGAGGCGCTCAGTGCAATGTGCAAGCAGTCAGTGATGCCTGGACTTGGAAGAAGCCTGCAATATGCATGAACCCCAGAGCCCTATCCTGCTGCTTCCAGTTGTCTATGAGGGAGTGTGATGGACTTGTTTGCTCTAGCTACCAAAAATAGCATCAACTTCCTTAAATGCTTAATTGAAGCATGAACTGTAGATTATCTGATGTTAATGAGATCACTGTTGCTATCTAGAAGAAGCCAGAGTCAAAAAATTTGAGAACTGTAGTTATTTTGTCTGCAGCAGGTAATGAGCTCTGGGTCTTATTGTAAGATTCGGCACAGGTCCATGACAGCCTCCTTGTAAAAGCATGATTCCTATATGCTCCTCCATCTCAGTAAACATGAAATCAGTGACTCTGGGCTTATACATCCAATTGGAAAGATATGGTTGCCTTTAGCTTCCCTCTTCCCCTGCAGGATCCCTGCAACTCCAGCTCCAGTTCCTGGTTCTTTCACTTGTTGCTGCTGGTTCTCTTCTGTTGTATGTTGGCTGTGACCAGCTAAGGAACGATTGTTGAGACATAGGTATGTCTGAACAATAACTGGTTTATTGGATGAACATAACTATTTACAGATGTACAAGACTAGGTGTTACTTCATCCAAGCCATGAGCATTCTCCTCTGTCGACACACTGTCATGTGTCTTGTACATCATTGTGTGGGTGGTACTGTTTTTCCAGTCCCACACATTAGCCCTTTCAACCCTTAACATACAAATGCTACATCTTCCACTAGCCAGAATGGAATAGCCAAAAGAATTTCCATCTTTTGATATAGCTAGTTCATCCTTGAAGTTTTCAAAGGTTGGGCAGCAACTACAATTCAGAAAAACACTGATTCTGCAAACAAGTACTATGGATAAATATAAGCAAGATAGCTAACAAATCTCCAGCAATCAACATCTCAGCAGATGTCAGCCTCTTCAAGAGCGCCCAAAAGAGCATGGTGTAAAGAATAAATGTCTACAGTGATGTCTTACTCCAAAATAATGTTGGGCTCCTAAATATGTTACAAGAACCAATCAGAACATATGCGTGAGACTCATACTCTTTCAAAATTGAACTAAATCAAGTTGGTTCAAAAATTGCTTTGGACACAGAGTTTGGACTTTAAGTCAGTATGTCATTAATTACCTTTATCTCAGTACTGCACGTTCAGACTGAAAAATGGGCAGAAGAGAGATGAAAATCACAGGTCCCATTATTCTGTTATATATTCCATATTTCCCTATAATTCATTGTTTGCTATATATCCTCCATACTGTTCCAGGAAAATCTATTCCTGGCACATCCATTTTGTATCATCAATCAATCATTACTACCTGATCCTTTCAAAACATGTTTATTATCTGTTGAATTACAGAATAACGTTCAACGAGCAGCTACAAAGTACTGTAGTAATTCATAGCACTCTACTCTAAGCTGAGGGAAGTAGGAAGGAATGTGTTAACAGTTTTGGACGAGAATTTTGTAAGCAATTCACTTACTCAACTTGAAGCACTGACATTGTTGAAAAATAATGCTTTTTAACCTTTAAATGGGTCAGAAATTGTTATTTCAGCATTATAAAACAGATTTCAGCTCATTCCTGCAGCCAATTTTGGCATTTGACTTGAAACCTTGAGAGAACATACATCAATTCTTTCACACCATTCCAGAAATCTATTCAAGTGGAGGGCAAATCATGTGATTACAAGGTATTTTGCATCACAGAGATAGAGCACCAATTTTATAGGAGACTGATCAAATAAACAGTTGGTCTCAAACTGAGCAAAGTAGAAAAGGTCATCTAGCCAAGCGGAATTTAGTGAAAAGTCAGTTTCCATTGGAACAAGTACACTTCAAAAGAATTGCTGGAGGAAGGAAAGCTTTTGAGCAATAGCAGCCATGCTGATGGAGATATGATTACAGACTTAATTCTTAGCGTATTTCAAGTAAACTGCATACATATGTACATCCCTGGCCAAAAACAGCTTAAATAATAAAATGATGTGTTAGCTTCAACTACTAGTTATTATTCTGCTATCATACAATATGCTTTGTGTGGCGTCATCGTCTCCCATCCGGTTATTCTTTGTCAAATAACATTGTCTTTTTATTTTATTCTAATATATAAGTACAGGTACAGTGTGTCAAATCTGGTGTTATGATCCTGAACCAGGCCCTCAAGTTTTTGGTATGATCCAGTTAGGGACCAATAACATTTTGTTCAAAGTAGACAAAGTTTGAGATTCAAGGCACTTGCTAAGAGAATAAAGCCAAAAGATTTCATGGGTTTTGAAAAAAATAAACTTTACTATACAATGTCAGAGGGATAAAACAATTTACAATTTCTATCTTATGCTCTAACATTCAGGGTTAATATGAGGTACATGTGAATTAACAGGCAAACTGTGGTCAAACACACCACACAATAAATGGCAAATACGGCCAAGACAGATTCCACAGATTTCTCAACAGCCCTCCCAGATGTCAGTAGACACTGTGAACCAACCAGTCTCGTTGAAACCGTCTCTCCCACAAAGGATTCCAATCTTCACCTTTGAAGATCTCACCTTGGAATTTTCTCAAAGCCTCAATAACGGCACACTTCTCTGGGTTTCAATCTCCTGAGCCTCTGTTTCCCTGGATTACCAAGTCTGCAGTCCAGCTTCAACTCACAAGCACAAATTCAGCTCTCTGACCGCGCCGAGCAGAATACCGCAGCTCCAAAGGGTTACCTTCGTATCAACGGCCTACAGCACGGAGTCACCAACATTTTGCTGCCTTCTTTGATCATCAGGGCTTCCCCAGAGCCCTTGATGATCTCCGCTTAAAGTCTGCCAACTGCAGCTCTTTTTCTGCTGGGAAACCTCTTTCTCTGCTCCTCTTTCTTTTTAACTTTGTGACCTCTCCCTGGGACTCTTCCCTGGTTATTGTGTTCCCCTCCCAATCACATGATCCAGTTTTCACACCGTTTCTTCCTCTTCACACAAGCACCTTAGGCCTATCCTCGGCCCGAGAAACTACAAAATGTTTGATTGCCGCCGGCTGCTCTCGGCCCGCGCTTGTGCAAAACTCCCAAGGCTCATTGGGACTTGGAGTTCCCTACCCCCCAGCTTGCCAAAAAGGTAAGCCTGGATTTCACAGCATCAGCTGTCTGAAAACCAGATATTTTCAGAACGTGCCATGCATCAATTTTAATTGAGTAAAATAAAAAATACTTATTGGGACAATTTGACTAGGTGCTGCATTGGCACGGTATGGCGCCACACTAGTTATCTGCTTCACCACTTGTGCACCAGCCTATTCATGCACTTCGGGTGACCCTTGACCTCACCTTCCCCCGCTTGGTCTGCCGGAAACATGCGACCCGAAATCCGGCAGGATCTAAAATCCGCACAGCCTCAGTCCCCGAAGTTGCTGGTCTTGAGGCATTGTACCTGTAGATGCTTGTACCATGGCTATATAATCAAAGGTTAGAAGTTAATGCCACCCTGCAACCCCACCAGAGGCAGGTTCCGAGGTGGGAGAGGGCTGTTTAATCAGGTGGGATGGTACAGGGTGGGGACCCCACCTTCTCCCCCAATTAAGTCCAAGGCAGGAGGCTTGCAGGTGGGCTTGCTGCCCAAATGCCAGTTGAGCTCCTTAAGTGTGCAACCTATCCCCACTTAAGGGCCATGGCTAGTATTCAACCGGCAGCAGGCAGGGAACTCGCCACACAGCGAGACTGACAAACAAATCATTGAGGCCTACTAGTGGGAGCTCCCTTGTTCAAAGCCACTCATTGCCTGATGGAGGGACCCGGAATTGGGAAGGGAGCTGTTTGCAACAGATACATCTCCCTGCCCTTTCCTTTGACACCCATCCCCAGCAACCTCTTCCCTGTGACCCCCAGCACTCAGTGTTCCAGGGTGATCCCCCATGAAGGCTCAAGTGTATTCTGGGCAGGAGCCGCTGCTCCCACAGGCACTGCTGGTCATAGAGAGTTGCTGCCCTCTGATTGGCTGCCAGCTCTTGGGACAGTACTTTCACCCTACTCAGAGAAGCCCTTCAATTGAATGTTCCCCGTGGAGCCAGGAATCCCAGCGGCAGGTTTCCCATTGCCAATTAAAGACTTAATATGAGATCAGGTCGTTGTGGGTGCCATAAGTTTTTGTGGCAGACCTCAGGCACCCTACCCCCTCATTAAATTCCACTCTAATTTTCAAGTATAAAAATGCACAGCATTACAAAAGGAATAGATACTTATTTCACATTACTTGAGTATTAAGGGAGATGGTGGAAAAGTGGTAACATCACTGAACTAGTCATGCAGAGGCCTGGCTAATTCTCTGGGGACACTGGTTCGAATCTCAAAACAGCAGCTGGTGGAATTTGAATTCAATTAATAAATCTGGAATTATAAATCTTGTCTCAGTAATTGTGACCATGACAACTATCATTGATTGTTGTAAAAACACATCTGGTTCACTAACAAAAATAGCTGGAAAAACTCAGCAGGTCTGACAGCATCCTGTGGAGAGGAATACAGTTAACGTTTCGAGTCAGTAAGACTCTTCATGAGAACTAAGGAAATATAGAAATGAGGTGAAATATAAGCTGGTTGAGGGGGGTGGGACAGGTAGAGCTGGATAGAGGGCCAGTGATAGGTGGAGGCAAAGAAGAGATTCCCAAAGATGTCAGACAAAAGGACAAAGGGGTGTTGGTGGTGGTGATATTAACTAAGGAATGTATCAATGGTGACATTAAGGGTAGAAAGCAGGATGAGAAAGTGAAAGATAGCCCTAGTGAGGGTGGGGTGGGGGAAGGGATTGAAATAGGCTAAAAGGTGGAGATAAAACAATGGATGGAAATACATTTAAAAATAATGGAAACAGGTGGGAAAGAAAAATATATTATAAAAATAATATTTTTTTTATGGGTACCCACATGCACCCCAGTTATGCCTGTCTCTTTATAGGGTATGTGGAACATTCCTTGTTCCAGTCCAACTCAGGCCCCCTCTCACAACTCTTCCTCCGGTACATCGATGACTGCTTTGGTGCCACTTCATGCTCTCGTCTGGACCTGGAAAAATTTGTTAATTTTGCTTCCAATTTCCACCCCTCCAGCATTTTCACATGGCCCATCACTGACACTTCCCTTCCCTTCCTTGACTTCCCTGTCTCAATTTCTGGTGATAGACTGTCCACCAATATTCATTACAAGCCTACCAACTCCCACAGCTACCTTGACTACAGCTCCTCACACCCCACTTCCTGTAAGGACTCCATCCCATTCTCTCAGTTCCTTCGCCTCCATCGCATCTGTTCTGATGATGCCATTTTTTCAAAACAGTTCCCCTGACATGTCTTCCTTCTTCCTTAACCGAGGTTTTCCAGCCACGGTTGTTGACAGGGCCCTAAACCGTGTACGGCCCATCTCCTGCGCATCCACCCTCACACCTTCCTCTCCCTCCCAGAACCATGATAGGGTCCTCCCTTGTCCTTACTTTTCACCCCAACAGTCTCCGCATTCAAAGGATCATCCTCCGCCATTTCCACCAACTCCAGCATGATGCCACCACCAAACACATCTTCCCTTCAACCCTCTGTCGGCATTCCATAGGGACCATCCCCTACTGGACAATCCTGGTCCACTCCTCCATCACCCCTACAATTCAACCCCCTCCCATGGCAACTTCCCATGCAACTGCAGAAGGTGCAACACCTGCCCCTTTACTTCCCCCCTCCTCACCGTCCAAAGGCCCAAACTTTTAAATGAAGCAGCACTTCACTTGCACTTCCCTCAATTTAGCCTATTGCATTCGCTGCTCCCAATGCGGTTTCCTCTACACTGGAGAGACCAAACGCAGACTGGGTGATCACTTTGCAGAACACCTTCCGTCTGTCCTCAAGCATGACCCAGACCTCCCTGTTGCTTGCCATTTCAACACACCACCCTGCCCTCATACCCACATGTCCGTCCTTGGCCTACTGCACTGTTCCAGTGAAGCTCAACGCAAACTGGAGGAACAGCACCTCATCTTCCGACTAGGCACTTTACAGCCTTCTGGACTTAACATTGAGTTCAACAACTTCAGATCATGAACTCTCTCCTCCATCCCCACCCCCTTTCCAAACACCCTTTTCCCAATTATTTACAATTTTTTTAATATATTTTTCTTTTCCCACCTATTTCCATTATTTTTAGATTTATTTCCATCCAGTGTTTTATCTCCACCTTTTAGCCTATTTCGGTCCCTTTCCCCCACCCCACCCCCACTAGGGCCATCTATCACTTGCTCATCCTGCTTTCTACCCTTAATGTCACTATTAGCACATTCCTTAGTTAATATCACCACTGTCAACACCCCTTTGTCCTTTTGTCTATGACATCTTTGGCAATCTCTTCTTTGCCTCCACCTATCACTGGCCCTCTATCCAGCACTACCTGTCCCACCCCAACCCCTCCTCAACCAGCTTATATTTCACCTCATTTCTATATTTCCTTAGTTCTGATGAAGAGTCATACGGATTCGAAACGTTAACTGTATCCCTCTCCGTAGATGCTGTCAGACTTGCTGAGTTTTTCCAGCTAGTTTTGTTTTTGTTTCAGATTTCCAGCATCCGAGTATTTTGCTTTTATCTGGTTCACTAATGTCTTTTCGAGAAATCTGCCATCATCACTTGGTCTGGCCTACACTGCACATGACTCCAGACCCACAGCAATGTGGCTGAGTCTTAACTGTGCTCTGCAATGCCCTAACAAGCTACTCAGTTCAGAAAAGTTGTAGCTTTAGCAAAATGATTTGTGATTTTGCACATTCTATTCCTTCTGAATTGCTGGGGTAGAATTGGTCATTTCTGCTCTCTCAGATTGGGTGACAGCATGATAAACTAACCATCTATAAATATGGTATGGTAAGGATATGCTTATACATGTTGCAAAGTGGTGGTGGAAGTAAGCTGACAATTCTCAGAGCATGTTGTGGCTTGTCAAACTATCCTTTCTAAATAACTGCTGCAGTCATGTTTTCTCAAGTGACCTTTGATGTACACAGATAACTTATGACTCATGGGTGGTTGCATCACCACCTATAAGACTGTTGAAGCCTGAACCACCTATAAGACTGTTGAAGCCTGAATGAACAAAAGGCAGGTGCACCAGATGACCTGTGGTTAAACAACTACGTGCAGGAGGTGGAAAACTGACTATGCGTGAATTGTTGGATGAAGTTAAGTTCAATGTGGGCCGATCAAGACCAGTCACATAGGCCAGAAACCAATAAAGGGATACAGAAGGATCAGACACCAGGACAGTGACTGTGCAGCCAAATGATAAAAGAGGGCTAACAACCCTCATCTCCACAGCATCGTTATAGCAAGACCATCAAGGAGCAAAGTCCCACTGAAGAAGGATCGGTCCTATTCAGATCAGATCCAACTGACCTGCAGTAAACTTAAAATGACTACCTAGGGGGTAACTGTATGCTTTCTAAAATTGCCTTGTAACTTTTAAGTTTTAAGTTTTAAGCTTTTTGCTAATAAAAGCTGTTGGATTTGCAGTAAAATTGTGTCATCCAATTCCTCAGATGTTACAGCATCCTTTCTGGCCCGGTTTGTCTGTCTCACCTGGATGCATCCATCATGCATGTCATAAGTAATATGTGGATTAAAGGAAGCTCTAATTTCTGTTCTCCTATCTTAACTCTTATTACAAGCAACACATACAATTATCATTGTCCAACATGCCAGCATCCATTTTCAAAAGATCATCCTTAGCCATTTCCACCCCCTACAGCAGATGCCAAACACCAAACAAATCTTACCCCTCCCCCCACCTCAGCATTCTGGAGGGACTCTTTTCTTTGTGACACCTTGGTGTACGCTTCCATCACCTATTCCCCTTCCAACAGCACTTTCCAATGCAAATGCAAGAGATGCAACAACTGCCCTTTCACCTCATCACCTCTGACCATTCAGGGATGCCAAACATTCCTTCTAAGCTAAATAGCTATTTACCTGTATTTCTTTCAATTTACTGTTCACAATGTGGTCTCTACTACATTGGGGAGATTGAACACAGATCAGGTGGCCATTTTTCAGAACACCTCCATTCCCTCTGCAAGCATGTCCCTGATCTTTCAGTCTCTGGTCATTTTAATTTTCCATGCAACACCACTTTGACCTCTGTCCTCAACATATACAACTATTTCTTGAGCTTTCAGTGGAGCTTCATTGGAACAGCATGTCATCTATCAATTAGGCACTTCTCATGAAAAGATAAGAACATCCATAATGTTATTGGAAATTTTTTTTAAAATAGAGTTTAATGGTGACTGTGTGTGCCTTAGGTGGATTAAAGCCTACTAGTCTGGTGCTTTGATATATAGTAGGTTGAGATGTTAATTAGATAAATGTAAGGAGGAGAAGGGAAAGTGTAAATTTGCATTTGTTGAATAAACCATTCAAGAGAAAGGGTAAAATTTTGCACCTAGCTGGAAGATGCCAAACAATGTGTTTATATTACAAATAAAATTAGTGGGATGAAAATATTGTTAGAAGATGTGACGTTAAAAGCCTAGGATACAATGGAAAATTTACATTCAAAAGAAAAACTAGGTATAAACAGATAGGAGTTTATGTATGTAAGTCAGAGGCATTTAAGATCTAACCAGGCTGAAAACCTACCAGTCTGTCTGCAAAGGAACCAAATTGAAAGGAACCTCATTTTGAATTCGTAAGGTCAAATATACATTGCCTGGTAAAAGCAAAATACTGCGGAAGCTGGAAATCTGAAACAAAAACAGAAAATGCTGGAAAAACTCAGGTCTAGCAGCATCTGTAGAGAGAGAAACAGAGTAAATGTTTTGAGTCCATATGACTCTTCTTCAGAGCTGAAGAGAAGTGGAAATGTGATTAAATTTATACTGTTTAAGGGGGGGTGGGGCAGTTGGAGCTGGATAGAAGGCCAAAGGAGGGATTGAAAAAGATGTCATGAAATGAAGGACAAAGGGAGTGTTAATGGTAGTGATTAGTGCTAAAAAAAAGGTAGCGATAGTGGCGTGAAGGTAAGAAAGCAGAATGTGATAATAGCAGAACAAGGATAGCATTGTGTGAAAGAACAACATGGAATAAGTAACAGATGGCCCTGTAGGTAATGGGGTGTGGGGAGGGGGTGGTGGGGAAAAAAGGATAGAAAATGGGATAAAAGGGGGAATAAAAAGGGGGATAAAACCACAGATAAATTAATAAAAATAAGTCGATAAAAAATAAAAATGACTGTAGTAAAAAGGGGATTAAAAAAGTGGGGTGAGGATAGAGGAGAGAGTTCAGGGTCTGAAGTTCTTGAACTCAATGTTAAGTCTGGGAGGCTGTAAAGAACCTAATCAGAAGATGAGGTGCTGTTCCTCCAGTTTGCGTTAGGCTTCACTGGAACATTGCAGCAGGCCAAGGAAGGATATTTTATGGTAGTAATTTGTAGACATGTGTATGTGTTTAATTTGTTGTTAAATTAATAAATGTTTAATTTAGCTTTATATAAAAACCCTCTTGAGGCTTGGTGGTCTTATTCCTGAATTCAGAGCGGCATCTCAAACATACCAGTTGAAAATGTAGGTTATGGCAGTTCTTCAAGTTTCCCTCTGAGGTTTAAACAACTCAGCCTTTACCAACTGCTTCGTCATAACACACTTCACAACCTTCTGGACTCAACACTGATTTCAATCATTTCAGATCATAACAGGTGCTGGTGATGGTTAAGCTGCTGCTATTTAGAGCTCCTCAAGATGCATCTTTTGTTTCTTTATTTGTCCCTTGCGCTATCTTCCCTTTCGTTATTTAATTACGCCCATCTTCAATACGATCACAAATTTTCCTTTCACTCAGTCCTCCTTCCTCCATCGTACTCATCAACCACCTCACTTTCCCCATGCAGCAGACCCATTCCCTGCCTTGTAGTTTCTTAAAAACTGTTAGATCGCCTACTTCTTGTAGTTCTGATAGAAGGTCATCAACCTGAAACATTGGGCAGAATTTTGCCCTTGGCATGCGGGCTTGGCAGTGGCGGGTGGAGAAGCCAACTGCCACCTGCAATCGGCATCACACCGCAATTTCACACTGGCGGGCCAATTAAGGCCCGCCCAGCATGAAATGGAAGCGGCTGCGCTGAGTGCTGCCTTTGCGGGCTGGGGCGGGGAAGGGGAGTGGAGGAAGAGGAGGGCAAGTTGGCCCAATGCGAACTTCATGCATGTACACAACTGAGTGCTTCATAATCTCCCTGAGGCAGCTCTGTGCCTCGGGGAAATAAAGCGCTGTTTAAAAGAAAATAAAGAAAATAAAAATGTCATAAAACACATACACTCATGTGACTCTGTCACATGAGCAGGAACAGGTTTTTAATTCAAGTGTAAAATTTTTATTTGATTTTTATTTGCTTTAGGAAACCTCATCCCACCCATGGATGAGGTTTCCTAAAAAGTGCAAATGCCACTTGGCCTTTTTACCTGCCCGCCTACCGTAATGTTGGACGGGCAGTGTTAATTCAAATTTAATTACCTTTTTAATGGCCTTAACAGACCTTTTAATTGTCGGCAGCGCGCCCATCAAATGAAATATCGCTGAACTGTGCAATGACGTCGGGACGCTTGCCCGACATCATCTCACATCATTTTACACTTGGCTGGGTCAGGCACACGCCTGCCAAGCTTAATATTCTGCCCATTAAGTCTGTTACATGACCTGCTCAGTATTTCTAGCATTTTCTTTTTTTATTACAAACAAAGATTTACCTGTCTTTGGATGGGCCACTAGGTTTGAACTTCTATCCTATAAGTGTTGCTTCACCAGTTATTCTATCTTTTAACATTCTTCACTCTTCACTGGATTTTACTGAGTCAATCTGAACTGCTTAAGCCTCTCTCTGCCTGTAAATTGGCTGTCCATTGTTAGGGATGGTGGCCTCATTGTAATTATTCCTTCCCTAAAAAAATCTAGTTGATAGGCTAACATGTATGTTACTGTATTCTGATCTGCAAGTTGTTTCCATACACTCGAGAAGGTTCCCGAACAATCCATTGCATAGTTGCAAACAAAATATTTTTTTTAAATGATCTGATGAGATAACATCAATGTCAAAACATTTCATCCTGCATAGGTCCTAGAATGTCAGTTCCACAGGAGAGAGTGTTGTTGAACACAGCATCCCTGATTGCTTATAGCAGAGGATTCAAGATAATAAAAGTAAATTGACAAACCTTTCACTGTGTGTAAAGTTAAAGAAAAACCTTTCATGAAATTGTCATTACAAATCAATGACATTTAATAAAATAATTTTCTTTTCACTTTACTTGGAGTGCAAATATGCCCTGTTACTCTACTAAAAATAGTAAGTACTTCAACAAGAAATATACTTATATTATTTAGCACCATATTATTTTGCTGAAAAAATATCCGGACTGTAATGCATGCAATAAATTTCATCTGATTTGATTTACATTTACATTTCCAGGGTCAAATTTCTTTCTGGTCCTCCAAGGAGAAAAGATTTTTCATACATACTGAACAAGAAGATGACTTTATTCACATCACATTTTTCCCACTGTTTCCATAATTATTCAGTAAATTGCTACTTCAATTTTACCTAGAAAGATACATTATCAGCATTTTTCAATTTTGAAGCATTCATTTGTTCGGAAATGCTGTGCCCATTAGTGCAATCAATTTTAGTGTTCAGCCCTATAAATTTACAGCCATCTGTAAAAATTACTAATCTGGGTTCTCCTGTCATATTTAAAGGATTAATTTCTCTTTCAAATTGCTTCAAAATATAATTGGTTGTGGATTGTCAACATGGACAAAAATAAAACCATGTACCTCATTGAGAAGCAGCATTGAGTGTGAACTTTAATATACTGGAAAAGCAGTGGAGTGCTCCCCAGTGTTCTGACCAATATTTATCCCTCAGCCAACATCACAGATTATCTTGTCATCTTTACATGTTTGTGGCACTTTGATATTTGCAAATTGGTTGTTGTGTTTCCTATATTACAACAATGACAACGCTTCAAAAGAACTGCATTGGTTGCAAAGCATTCTGGAATGGCCCGAGGTTATGTAAGGAGACACATAAATGCAAGTCTTCTCTTTCTTTTTTGCTCGTGGGTCATTTTGTAAAAAAATAGATATTGCAATCAGAGTTAGTGTCAAAAAATCAAAAATAAACTGAGAGAGTAGGGGAGAATAAATGGATGCCCAAGTAAAACATCAGGAATATAGTATAAGAAAAGGCAGCACATTAGGTTCTCGTCCCTTCAGTTAGCGTTGAGTTAGTTGGTGTCTCCAGCAGTGTGGGTCTATAATTGGGTTTAGCTCTTTTGGTGGTGGGAACAAGGCACAACCATGGTTCCCACTCCTGATAAGTACTTAGAAAACTGTGCAGAAAAATGCCCGGTTCAGAAGTCCGGGTGAGAAATAAGGAGCTCCAGTGAATGTAAATAAACAGGGGTGGAGAGGCAATCCAACAGTGGTTGCCACTCCTCAGAATATTCAGCCCGTTACCCATTACCATTGCATCAGAAATGCATAATAAGCATCTGCACATTACTTTGTATCAATTGTTTTATGATTAACATTTTTGAATAGGTACAGTGCACTCTCCAGGAATTTTACATTAAACTGTGCGGTAAAATATCTTGCTTGTACAAAATAGGTATGGATAAAATTGCGAGGCCAAAAATCCTGAGCACTTTCAATGTCATCCTGCTCTAACTGGGAAATTAAACTGGGCACATATGCACCAAGTCCCAGACAATTTCTGGAGTTCCTGTGGGGCAGATTTGGATGGACCATCCATGAACTCCTTAACAGCAGGTGGCATTAGAAGAGACTGATGTGAGGATCTTCGCTGACCTTGAAGTAAGTTGGGGTAGGTTTGGCAGTCAAAACATCCAGTAAGAGGAGGCAGCACACACATATCAAGAGGGCACAGATTTAAAGTAATTGGCAAAAGGAGTAAAAGTGAATGAGGAAAAGCTTTTTTACGCAACAAGTGGTTAAGAGTGGGATGCACTGCCTGAGTGTTTGGTGCAGGCAAGTTCAATCGGTGCATTGAAAAGGGAATTAGATTGTTACCTGAAAAGGAAGAATGTATAGGGTTACAGGGAGAAGGTAGGAGAATGGTATTAAGTGAATTGTTCATTTGGAGAGAAGGTGCAGACATGATGGGCCAAATGGCCTCCTTCTACACTGTAACAATTCTCTGATTCTGTGGATGAATACCGAATCAAACTTGACCTGTGACCTCTCACGTCCCCTAAAATTCCACAAACCTGCCACCACTCTGCCTAACCTCTCACACTAAGAATGGCCAGCTGGGTGACAAACTGAAGAGCTGCTTACCAAGCTCATACATGGCTTACGAAATGAAGTTAATTTAAGGGAAGGACAAAATGGCATTGAAAATGAGGGAGGAACTCATTGCCCAACTGAAAAAAGACTGCCTGTACTGGGCAAAAAATATGCTGCAAAAGAGCGGGGGTGTTACAAGCAGGTATGCATTAAATCTGTCTCCCTTTGCAGGTTAGAATACATAAATACTCTGTTCACTTGTCAACATTACATTATAAATTATTTTATCCAAAAACTATGTCTTCCCCCATATCACATTAGGTCAGAGATAAATACATTTAACCTTTTTTTAATTTTGGGTTCTCACTCGTGTGCATACATGCAAGTAACAATGGGTAAAAGAAAATCACCACTCTCCCCAGGAAAGTACCAATTCAGAATCAGGATAATAACTATTAAGTGCTGGAAACAATTTGGCAAAAGGAGAAGGGGTAATTTATGGTTATCTGGAAAGTATAAACAAGGAGTGACCCACATAAAAAAAACATTGAACCATAAAACTATTGACAAAGAGGCTGGCAGACAAAGTGGCCACAAAATCGGGTTGGAGAACAAAAGAAGCAACTGACAACTGCACTCAAGCAATCACAGGGGAGACAGTAGTGGTAATGTTGCTAGACTAGTGATCCAGAAACCCAGCTAATGCTCGGGGGACATGGGTTCAAATTGCACCATGGCAGCTGGTGGAATTTGAATTTGAATCCAATTACTAAATATGGAATCATAAACTGCTCTCAGAAATGGTGACCATCTGGTTGACTAATGCCCTTTAGGGAAGGAAATCATCCTTACCTGGTCTTATGTGTGACTACAAGCCGCAGAATGTGGTTGACTCTGAAATGGCTGAGCAAGCCACTCAGTTCAAAGGCAATTGGGTTTAGACAACAAATGCTGGCCTTGCCAGTGATACCCAGATCACATGAAAGAATTAAAAAATACACACTTGTGGTTTGAAAGATGATGCAAGTGAAAAGAGACAAATAAATAGCAACAAAGGGGGGGAATTTTCTGTTTGGCATGTGGGAGCAGCCCCTGCACACTGACATGTAAAATGATGTGCCGTGGCACCGCGCATCATTCTGATCTTCCGCTTGGCTGGCGTGCACCGGAGTCGGCTGTGCGCACGCTGAACTGTCAAAGGTCTGTTAAAGCCATTAATCAACCAATTAAAGAAGAGCCCAAGCGGCCTTCACATTTTTCATGAAACCTCATTCACAGGTGGGATGATGTTTCATGGAGGGTTTTAAACATTAATAAATATTTTTGGAACATTTGGAAAACATGTGCCAGCTCATGTGACACTGTCACATGAGGGGACATGTGTAAGTGAATTTTTAGGTTCTTTATTTAAAATTCACATTATGAAGTTAATCTCCCTGAGGCACGGAGCTGCCTCGGAGATTTCTGTGCTCTTTCCCTCTTTCCCCTGCCCGCACAAGTAGCACAGAGTGCTTCCGATATGCGTCACAGTGGGCAAACATTAATTGGCCTGCCACGCAAAATGACAGCGCGCAGCCGATCATGGGCAGCGACCAGCTCCATGCCTGCTCCAACTGGGAGAAAATTCTCCCGCAAGCAATTCTGCGACTGACAGATGGACACTTACAGCATAGCAAATCACTGTAAGGTGACTCACAGCGCGTTACTGAACATGGTATCTCATTGTGTGACTTGATGCCAAGGCAGATGACCATAAACTTGGGTAAAAACTAGATTTTAAGGAATGCCTTAAAAAGAAAAGAGGGGAAGAGAGGTGATGGGTTCAGGGAGGGAATTCCAGAGTTTAAAGTCTCAGCAGCTGAAAGCATGGCCACTAATTGTGAAGCGATCAAAATAGAAGAGGCTCAAGAGATGAGAATTGGAGAAGCATGCATATATCCGAGGATTGTAAGGCTGAAAGAGATTACAGAGAAAGGGAGGTGCAAGGTCAGAGGGGGATTTGAAAACAAGGATGACAATTTAAAATCTGAGGCATTGCCTAACTGGGAGCCAATGAGCACAGGAATGACGGGTGAATGGGCCCTGGTACGGTTAGGACATGGGCAGCAGAGTTCTGGCTGACCTCAAGTTTACGAATGGTAGAATGTGGGAGGTCAGCCAGGAATAGTTAACTCTAAAGGTAACACTGGCATGGATGGTTTCAGCAGAAAAAGGGGAGGGTCAGGCTATGTCATGGAGGTGAAAATAGCTGAAGGTGTGGATATGTGGCTGGAACTTTACCTTGGGGTCAAATGTGATACCAAGGTTGTGAACAGCTGGTTCAGCCTTGGCTAGTCACCAAGGAGAGGGATAGAGTCAGAGGCTAGGAAGTGGAGTTTGTGATGGGGACCAAAAATTGTAGCTTTTGTCTTCCCACTAATTAAATGGAGGAAATTACTGCTCACGCACTACTCAAGGATAGACAAACAGACAGGCAAAATAGAGACAGTGGAAGACTTGAGAAAGGTGATGATGAGGGAGATCTGGTGTCATCAGCAACATGTGGAAACTGACACCATGTTACTGGTTGATGCTGCTGAGAGGTGACATATAGATGAGAAAATAGGAAGGAAGTAAGGGTAAGTCCTCATGGAGACATCAGAGATAACTATGCAGGAGTGTCAGGAGAAGCCATTACATGTGATTCTCTGGCTATAAAAGTATAGATAAGAATGAAACCAAGTGAGAGCAGTTTTGCCCAGCCAGATGATGATGGAGAGGCATTGAAGGAGGGTACCATGGTCAACCATATCACAGGCTGCAGATGGGTCAAGAAGTACACAGAGGGACAGTTTACATTCTTCACAATCATGTGGGATAGCATTTGTGGCTTTGATAAGAATCATTTTGGTACTGTGGCAGGGGAATAAACCTGATTGGGGGGATTCAAATATGGATTTCTAAGAAGGATGGGCATAGATTTGGGAGGTGGCAACTAAAGGAAGGTTGGAGATTGGGTGGCAGTTTTCATGGATGAAGAGAGTCAAGGGTTAGTTTTGTGAGGAAAGGGGTGATAATGGGGGATTTGAAGAGAAGGAGGACAGTACCTGAGCAGAGAAAATTGTTCACAATATCAGTTAGCACAGGGGCCAGGAAGAAAAGTTGTCACCCATTTAGTGGAAATAGGGTCAAAGGAACAGAAGGTGGGTCTCATGGGCATGATGACCTCAGAGAGGGCATAGAGGAAATAGGAGACTTGAGGAAGATGCAAGTTCAGACCTAGGAAGGAGGAGCCTCAGAGGAAGTTTGGCCCAGTGGGTTAGCTAGAGGATGGAAGGGGCACAGCAGAGGGAGCTGATCAATGGAATCAATCTTAAGGCAAAGTTATCCAAGAGCTTCTTTTTTAAAAATTAATTCTTTATTTTCTTTAAATTTTAACAACAGATAAGGAGTAACCACACAAAAAGAAGCTTACAGTATGGCAATAATTCAATACACTTACATTTGGAAGAGAAAGGGAAAGAAAGGAAAAGAGAAGTAGTCCATGCTCCTTTTGAATGTGAGGGTGAAAAAGGATTTAAAGCTCTATCATTATCTTTGCAATCTACCACTGAATAACTGAAAATAGTTCTAAGGGGGCTCAGGGTTATTGTGATTTAAGTAATTACATCATCACTATAACTGCTTTGCAGGTACAATAGTCAGTAATTGTGTAAAGTTGTGTAGAGATAATGACTTATTGTGGCAAGCCAGAGAGTAAATTATAGGAGTAAAGATGGTTTGAGTGTGACTAATGTTATTAATGATTGGGAGGAAGCAGCACTTGTCAAAGTCAGAAGCATTGATGGCAGTTGCTGGTTACATCTCTATACCATCACTGCTTTGCACCAAAGTTATGCTGGATGACACAGCATGTTAGTGAAAAGGTAAACATTTATTTAAAGATAGAAAACTCTTTGCATCTGTTGCCATGAAAGCCTCCATTTTTGATGTACATCTGGGTTTAGAGTAGGGGTCATGAATATGGCGGAAGTTAACAATTGTTGGCTACTTCGGCCATGATATTCCACATGTTACCGTGATGGAAAAATTCATTCGATGGTAACATCAATGTTTGTTGTGAATTAGAATGGTATTCTGCACTAAATCAGTGCCTGGATTCCCAAAGGGCTAAAATATAGCTTACACATTCAGCCAATCCAGGTTTCTTTCATAAGACAAGAAATCCTGAAGGTCCCCAAATAGTTCTATTTGCAAATGAATATTTATATCACATAAAATGGGCGGAATCATCCCAGATTTGCACTAAGTGTGGCAGTGGGCGGGAAAAAGATTTTACCCGCATGCCACAATGACGGCTTTTCACGCGCTATCATCCCATTCCTGGCTTGTCCCGCCTCATTAATAACACATTCCCGGGAAACATGCCGGGTCGCTGAAGGGAGGAGGAGGGGCAGCTGGACAGCCTGGGTCATCCACTCAGGAATCTCAGGGGCTATCCTCTCCCTCCGAGTCCATTTGCTGTGAGCCCCCTCAATGTCGTCCTCTGTTACTGCAGAGAGAGCAGCTGGCCCACAGGAGGACAGACAAAGCAAACCGGGGCCCCAGAGCCTTGGCTCTCCACAGGACCTACGCTGAAGTCATCAGGGACAACAGGGCCAAACATTACACAGGCTGTCTCCAGCCCTCCTGCGGATGTCAGGGCAGCACCTAGAAGAAGTGGTAGGCCTAGAAAAGTTAAGAATTTCTGATCACAGTTGGCTGCATGGGTGAACATATTTTGTCACTTTATAAACTAAAAATGTATTTACCTTCACTGAATAATGTGTAATAGTGTCTTTCAGCTTCATTTGCAGGCTTCATGTGTCCTTCCCCTGCACCACCCACTAGCAGTTCAACTGCACGCAGCCCACCATGAGTGATTCTGGAGGGAGAAGTGTATGTGTGGCAGGGCATCTTGGAGCCTCGTGCAAGCACTCTCACATGCACGTGGAGCCTTCATCCATCACACTCATCTCACTGTCCCAAGCATTTTCAACACTGCTTGGGTTCTCTTTCTTTTGGGTTCATTTGAGCTGATCTGCGTCTGCTTCTACCCATTGATTACACTTCTTGCAGCATCTGTGCCCGCCGAGAAAGAGGCTCCTCTCACTTTCGATTTCAGAAGCATGGTTGTTGTAAGGTTTGTTTTCAGCTCCCAAATCCATTTTCCTCCCCCAGTCACCCATGTCCTTTCCTCCATCACTGTTGATCTACCTGCCATCACCTTCCACCTCCCCAGCGTCACCTACCAACCAGAACCCTTTTCTTTCCAGGATGTCCAGGTGAACATGCACGTTCCCTGTCTTCCCGAGAGTCCCACCGCTATTGACCTCTCCAACCCCCTCCTTCCCACCCCCAGGGTCCGTGTCTATCTCCGAGTCCCTACCAACCACTCTCACCCATCCCTTCTACCGTTACCGTCACACCCACACTCTCCTACCCTGCCGGCTCACTCGGCCCTCTCTCATATTCATCATTTCCTCCTATCACTCCCATCCTCTGCCTCCTAGGGAGTGAACTGTCATTGACTCCACAGACCCCTCCCTTGCACACTAACCTGGACAGTCGCCCCCACCCTTACTCCATCCTCCACTCTTACTCCCTCCCCCAACCGGACTCCTTCGTCCAACCCCCGGAATCCTTCCCCCGCTTGGACACCTTCCTCCCCTCGAAGTCCTGAGTCTGAACTCTTTCCACTCCCCAAAGTCTTGCCCCCCTCTGGGGGCTGGAAGGAGTCTGGAGGGGGCAGGACTTTGGAGGAAGAAGAGAGTTTGGTGCGGGGTAGGACTTCGGGGTCAGAAAGGAGTTCAAAGTCCTGTCCCCCTCTGAACCTGCCCTCCTCTCCTCATACCCCATCCCCCCCCAAATCTCACCCCCCCACCCGGACATTGTTGTTCCCCCCCTCCAAACTCAACCCTGCCCACCTGGTATACTTTCCTCCTTTACCAACCAAACCTAGACCTTCCTCTCCCCCATCCTACGACCATCTGTAGCTGCCATGGCCAAGACCCTGATGTCCCAAAGCAGACCCCAGACATCAATGGAGACCTCTACCTTCCATGAGCTGCTTCGCGGTAGAGCCATGTCCATGGAGATCCACCCAGGAGATCCACCACATGGATGCATGTGATTCTCCAGGGTTTGGTAAATATAGGGCTCCAGGAGCTTCTGCTCCTTGGATGTCCACAATCTGAGCAAGGACCTAACAGTAAATCCTGACTTCTGGACATCACACTTGACAAGGTGTGTTCTGGGTGTGTTTTCCCACCAAAGTGGGCGGTAAATTTGATGTGGCGGATGATTCTGGCGAGCAGAGCATATAATTACATGCAGATGTATTAAAATAATGTTTCCGACATGTCGCGGCGGGAAACGTGGCCCACCTTTGACAGGGGGAGTGGACAGTTGCAAACTAGTTTCACAACGGCATGAGACCGATCTTTGGCTTTTTCACCATATTGTCCGTTCACGGCCACCACGATGCCTAACTCCAATGGGAGCAGGAAATTCCAGCCAATGTCTTCAGGTAATTGAAAATTTTGGACACATTTGAATTTCAAAAGCAGAAAATCTAGAGTAATCCCAGCATTCGATAACCAGACTATGTCACTGAAAAGGGAAAGGTACATTTAGCTTTTAAACAAGCCAGGAATATGCAACCTGTAAAAAAGCATTGTTTAACAATTTCTCTTTAGTTTCCACAAATTCTGTGTCTACTCCAATTTTGGATAGTTTTTATACCACATTTTCTCTTAGTACTCTGGTTGAAATTTTTTTTAAGTTTCATTGGTGCAATTTTGCAAACTAATCTTCAAATTAACCTAAACAATCAACACAGATATTCAAAAGCAAAAGCAAAAGTTGCTGATAAACAAGTCAAAACAAAAAATGCTGGGAACAGGCAAGGAACATCTTTGAAGAGAGCAACAGTTAGCATTTGTGGTCCATGCCCTTTTTGTCAGAGATTGTTTATAATAGAAAGCAAAACACACCGAAAGTTGGAATTGGGCCATGAGACATTTAAATCAACAATATTAATGCAAGATTTTTCCCCAAAACTTTGAGTTGAGTATTCCTAAAGCCTTAGAATTCTATTGATATTTTTCACAAAAGTGGATGGCTCAGAGAGCACTTTACAAGAGAGAGAGGTGAACATCAGGCAGGAAGGCGCAGAATTGTGTTTGTGTAGATGTCATGAAGGGATATTAATGTCTATAATGTTATTGGAAATTATTTTTAAATTGGACCTGTCACAGGGTCTGTGTCTGTGTGTGGCTTAATTGGATTAAAGCTAGCTAGTCTGAGTGCTTTGATGTATAGTAGTTTGAGATGTTAATTAGATAAACACAAGGATAGAAGGTAAAGAATACACTTGCATTTGTTGAATAAACCATTCAAAAGAATGGGTAAAATCTTGTACCTAGCTGCGAGACATCATGCAGTGTGTTTATGTTACGAATAAAATTGGTGGAATGAAAGGATTATTGTTAGGAAAGGTAAAATGAAAAGAATCCTAGTAATACAATGGAAAATTTACATTCAAAGGTAAAGTTAAGTATAAACCAAAAGGATAAAAACAAAAAACTGCGGATGCTGGAAATCCAAAACAAAAACAGAATTACCTGGAAAAACTCAGCAGGTCTGGCAGCATCAGCGGAGAAGAAAAGAGTTGACGTTTCGAGTCCTCATGACCCTTCAACAGAACAGTTCTGTTGAAGGGTCATGAGGACTTGAAATGTCAATTCTTTTCTTCTCCGCCGATGCTGCCAGACCTGCTGAGTTTTTCCAGGTAATTCTGTTTTTGTTTTATAAACCAAAAGGAGGCAGAGGCATTTAAGATCTAACCAGCCTGCAAGCCTACAACTGTGTCTGCAAAGGAGCCAAATTGCAAGGAACCTCATCTTGAATTTGTAAGGTCAAATGTGCTTTGCCTGGTGTCTGTTTAAAGTCTATTGGTTATTGCTGCCTTGGTGAAGATTTACCTGGGAGTGATTAATTTGGGGATTTGTTTAGAAGTTATTATGGTAGTAATTTGTACATGTGTATGTGTTTAATTTGTTTGTAAATTAATAATGTCTAATTTAGTTTTATATAAAAACCTCGTGAGGCTCGGTGGTTTTATTCCTGAATTCAGAGCTGCATCTCAAACATACCAACTGAAAATATAGGTTATGACAGTTGTTCAAGTTTCCCTCTGAGATTTAAACAACTCAGCCTTTACCAATTGTTGTGGCATAACAGTAGGAAGTAGATATCACCAATGACTTCAGTTTTTAAGTAGGTTTTGAGGGCAAGCAGAGGAATAGCAGATTCCATTCAGACTTAAATGCAAAACTGCAAAAAAATCAAAAAAGCCAACGTCCCTTTCTTGTCTATTGTTTGACAGCAAAAATGGATCTACAGTGCACTTAAAACAACTTATAAACAGTAGACTTAAATCAGGTACCTCTGAGTGAGTGGTTAAATATTAACTATCCAATCTGCTCACTGCTGGTGAGTGAGGAGAGGAATTTAAATATAGCGAAATAAAATGGCTATAAAGATCCATTTTATTGCACTATATAGGATCATCAACCTTCAGATGTAAAAGCACAATTAATTTAGTTTCATTTAGTTTCATTGTTTGAAGTATGGGTTAGATTCACTAATCAGGTGCTTCCAGTAGGAGGCAGCACTCAAAGGATAAGACCATAAGACCATAAGACATAGAAGCAGAAACTAGGCCATTTGGCCCATCGAGTCTGCTCCGCCATTCAATCATGGCTGATAAGTTTCTCAACCCCATTCTCCTGCCTTCTCCCCGTAACCTTTGATCCCCATACCAATCAAGAACCTATCTAGCTCAGTCTTAAATACACTCAGTGACCTGGCCTCCACAGTCTTCTGTGGCAATGAATTCCATAGATTCACCACTTTCTGGCTAAAGCAGTTTCTCCTCATCTGTGTTCTATGAGGTCTTCCCTTTACTCTGAGGCTGTGCCCTCAGGGCCTAGTCTATCCTACTAATGGAAACATCTTCCCCATGTCCACTCTATCCAGGCCTTTCAGTATTCTGTAAGTTTCAATCAGATGCCCCCCTCATCCTCCTAAACTCCATCGAGTATAGACCCAGAGTCCTCAAACATTCCACATATGTTAAGCCTTTCATTCCTGGGATCGTTCTCATGAACCTCCTTGGGACCCTCTCCAGGGCCAGAACAACCTTCATGATGCATGAATTGGATTTAAAGCTCCAACAACTGCACCACCATTTCAGCAAATCATGTGCGCAGGTCCCCTACAAGCAGCACCAGACAGTGAATTTACCTACATATTCTCACAAAAGGCAAAGCCAATGCTTTATTCAGTTCAGCCTTTTGTAACAGACGTAATTATATGATTTTGGGAAAGCAATGTGACAAAGTAAATAAAATGCCCTTTCCCATCACATTTGAAAAAAAAATGAACTCAAGGTTGGGTGTTCAGTAACATATTCCAATTATTATTTTGATATAGTGGCGAGTTGTACGAAATAGAGGTGACCTGACCGAGACCAGAACAATCACTACATGAGAATCTGCAAGCATACACCAATGGTTTAGGGCTCCACGTAGCTATTTACTGTATTTTATTTTCTTGGATATATTAAGCAACAGCCTTGACTTGACATTGTGCATTAAGACTTAATGTACAGTGATACAAGTGCAGTACAGCTATCCTCCCAAATCACTGCAGGGGTCAATAAACCATTAATACAATGGTGGCATCAGCAAATTACTTTGAACATTAACACAGTGATTACAGTGGGAGCAAACAGAAAGGCCACAAACCTAATAAAATTACCTTCCAACTTACAACAGGTCAATATTACGGTCAGTCATATTTGACTGGTGCCTGCTATCCAATAGTAGGCTGTTATCCCAAGCAGGCTGAGCATCACCAAATACATAGAAGTCTGCAGAATTTAATTATAAGCATGAACAGTGACTTTTTATTTTATTTTATTCACATTTAATCAGTGGAAGGATACATTAAGGTAGAAATTCCTGCATATTTGCACCCAGATCACACGTAGAGGGTGCAAATAACTGGATAAAAGATCAAGGAAACTCAAGCACAAGTGTATTCTGTACGTGATTATGTTATGCCAGAATCTCTTCATTCTTTTCCGCCCCTCTTTTGATCCCTGTGCCTAAACGCATCTAAGTTCATTATAATCCCTCCACCTTCAGGCTAAAGAGCCATTCGTGCAAATTTAGGAATTACATGGCCTTCTGGTGGGGTGGGGAATGTATCGCTGTGATGCACATGTCTGTGCAATGCAGCTGTGTGGAACAGGTTCAATGGACCAGTGCATTTCTACTAGTCTGTCATTGCTCATGGGAAGAATTTCACCCCCATCTTGGGGGGATGCAGGTGCGGGCACGCCTCCAATCAGCACCCCTTATTGGGGGCACGCTGCTGTTCTATGTGGACGGGCCAATTAAGGCCCGCCCAGCATGAAATCTGCCAGGAAGCGCTATGCGCTCCCTGTGAGGGCGGGATTCCCTCAGCTGAGAGTGCACTCTTTCGCGCATGATCATGAGAGAGCGCACTCATCTCCCTGAGGCTAAGTGCTGCCACAGGGAGATCGGCTCCAAATGTAAAAATGGTAAAGGTGCAAAAACAAAATTTCTCTGACATGTCTCCTCATGTGAGTTGCATCATGTCCAACACTTTGGCCAGAATTTAGCCCTCAATGAGCGAGTGGGCCCCACTGGCTCGGCGGCCAGCGGGCAGCCGAACTCTGCCGCCATTTTGAGTGGGCGGGCTGCCTGAGGGGAAGCGCTATGCACTGGGGGGGAGGGAATCTCCAACTGTCAAATTGCGCTCTTTCTGGCATGCGTGTGGAAGAGCACACTGCTCCCTGACACTAAGTGCTCTCTCAGGGAGATTGGTGACAGTTTAAAAAAACCTCAAAAATAGAAAAACAAAAAAATTATTAACGACCCCTCATGTGACAATGTCACACGAGATGGAACATGTTAATAAATATGACATAAAGTCTATTAAAGATTTTTAAAACGGACATGAAACCTCATCCTGCCAGTGGGGCTCCTGGTCTGCCCACCAACCTTAAGGTTGGATGGGCAGGTCCTTTAATTGGGTTAATTATCCTGTCAATGGCCTCAATTGGCCATTGACAGGTCGGCGGGTGGACAGCTAATCTCGCTGTCCACCCACCTTCCTGAATATTTAAGTGGGGTGGAATGACATCGGGGGTTCCTCCCGACATCATCCCGTGTCATTTTCGCATCTGTGAGCAGGCCCCACCCCCAAATCGCTGACGGGAAAATTCTGGCTTTTAAATCAAACAAAAACCCCTCATGAAATCTCATCCCACCCATGGATGAGGTTTCATGCTTTTTCTGAAGCCTGCCAGGGCACCCGGCCTGCCCACCGACCCCAAGGTTGGACGGGCAGATCTATTAATGAGATTAATGACTTTGTCAATGGCTTCAATTGACAAGTCGATGGGCGCACAGCTGATTCAGCTGCGTCCCCGCTGACCTGAAAACTGAAACGACGTGGGGTGACATCGGTAATTCATTTTACATGTCGGCGAGTGGGCCCTGCCCCCCCACCCTAAAGATCCTGTCCCATATGTTCTTATTTCCTAAGATTGGTACAAGGCGGATGGAAAAGTATGCCCAGAATTCTAGGTGCTGGAGATGGTTTAGTGTCATTTTTAAGCTGTCTTATATATCCTCAGAGACACATGCATTTTCAATTTCTTTCAATGTAATAATGAGTCACATTAAAAACTGAAATGCTTCCAAGGCTATGTGATCATGAATAAGCTATGATGGTTAGATAGCTTGAAACATCCATTTTCATACTCATGATTACTTGCACGATTTCTGTCCTTTGATGCCAATATTTACATCCCAGCGTATATTAATGACATAGGCAGAAAGCACAGGCATAAATTGACATCTCAAAATGGATACACAGGTGAGTAAAATTTCGGGCGCAACTTCCCGATTATACTTCACAAAAAGTTCTACCTCATTGCTTCATAGTTTCCGTTATTAAATGACAAGTCAGCTATGGGCACCACTTCGAAACTGTTCAACCTCATGCAGTCTCTTCCAATCATAATAATGCATACTGCTGTCCATTCTATTTCTACCATCAATTTCAATTCCATTCAACAGACACAAGGGGCTGGAGAAGGGAAAACCAACCATGCCATTTTCCTTCTTTTCACTCCAGCAACTTTATTCAAGTATGATTTGCTCCATCAAACAAGAACTGCTGAATCTCACACCTGTGCAAAAGAGACAAAATAAAGTATCTTCAATTGTTGTATAATTTGTGCAGAGATAGGATTATCTTTCTCTATGTCTATACATGTGCCATTGCCTGTAATTATCACCACTACACGAACGAGCAACTTGTGAAAATATCTTGTCCATGAAAGTTAAGAACCATTGGTTATGGAATATAGCACTTTCAGCTTTCACTATTTTATTCTCAAATGCAGAGTGTTATTTTTATACATGAAACAAACCTGCAGGTTTATTAACCAGGACTCCAGCCACCACACAAAAACTTACACTCAAGCCAGATACTGTGCTCAAGTTCTCAAGCACATTGTAGGTGGCAGAATATCTGGTATTTAATCAAATCATAGCACTGTTGTCATAGTTGCATCATATGCCCATAAAACCTATTAGGAAGATGGACACTTTACTTATAAAAGGGGGCACGAAACAAGGATGGTTTATCTTGACAAAATGGACTCCAGCATGTCAGGTGACTTATTCTGTGGTGAGTGTATGGACAAGAGCTACCTCTGGAAATGCATTAAAATGTAAATATCCTCAAAAGATGACCAGTTGAAGAGACTTAAAGAAACAATGACTGTTGACGTGCTGTTCCATGAAAATGGAATTACAGATAAAGACATTCTGTCAGCTAATCATGGCTAGAATGTTGATGGGTTATCATCCTCCATTGTGGACAAATTGCTCAGCCATCATCCCATTGTGTTGGCAATGGAAACGTTAATACTGTTGTCACAAGACAGAAACTGGCTTGTGATAAGAAATATCTGGAAGTACTTATTATGCTACAAGTCCAGGTCAGGTCAAGTTAGTCTGGAAGAAGGACCTCAGAGAGAATACAATTTGCCTGAAGAAAAGGACCCTGCCTCAAAAAATCCATTTAAGCAGAGAAATGGAGCTTTTCTTATAGTTGTGGATTTTAATTTTGACTACAGTGTCTCGACCAATGCTTTCAACTGGATAGACCAGAAATCTATTATTGCTTGATGTACTATTATGAATTCACCAGAAACCTCCAATCTTTATTTTATCTTCTTCAATGAACTGAAAGAGAATTTCCAGGCCTGCAATGCATTCAACAACCTTCTTAAAGAAACAGAGTAATATTCATTTTTGGGACTTTAAGTAATCAAAGTGCATATTACATCTTTGGAAATCATGGGCAAAACTGTGAGAGTATGAAGGGAACTACGAAGGTATGAGGCGTGAGTTGGCAATGATGATTTGGGGACCCTTACTAAAAGAGTTGACGGTGGATAAGCAATGGCTAATATTTAAGGAAATTCTGCATGAATTACAACAATTATTCATTCCTGCCTGGCACAAAAATAAAACAGGAAAAGTGGCTCAACCATGGATTACAAGAGAAATTAGGGATAATATTAGATCCAAAGAGGAGGCATATAAATTGCCAGAAAAAGCAGCAAGCCTGAGGATTGGGAGCAGTTTAGAATTCAGCAAAAGTGGACAAAAAGATTGATCAAGAAGGAGAAAATGGAGTACGAGAATAAACTTGCAGGGAACATAAAAACTGACTATAAAGGCTTCTATAAATATGTAAAGAGAAAAAAATTAGCAAAGACAAATGTAGGTCCCTTACAGTCAGAAATGGAGTAAGTTATAAAGGGGAACAAAGAAATAGCAGAAGAATTGAACACATATTTTGTTTCTGTCTTCACAAAAGAGGACACAAATAATTTCCCAGAAATGTAAGGGAACTAAGGGTCTAACGAGAGGGAGAAATTGAAGAAAATCAGTATTAGTAATAAATGGTGCTAGGGAAATTAATGGGGTTAAAGGCTGACAAATCCCCAGGGCCTGATAATCTACATCCCAGAGTACTAAAAGAAGTGGCCTTGGAAATATTGGATGCATTGGTGGTCACTTTCCAAAATTATATAGACACTGGAGTAGTGCCTACAGATTGGAGAGTGGCAAATGTAACCCCACTATTTAAAAAAGGAGGGAGAGAAAAAAACAGAATTACAGACCGGTTAGCCTAACATCAGTAGTGGGGAAAATGCTAGAGTCTATTATAAAAGACATGGTAACAGAACACTTGGAAAGCATTAATGGGATTAGACAAAGTCAGCATGGGTTTATGAAAGGGAAATCATGCTTAACTAATCTACTGGAGTTTATTTTGAGGATGTAACTAGTGGAATAGGGAGAACCAGTGGATATTGTGTATGCGGATTTCAAGAAGGCTTTTGATAAGGTCCCACATAAGAGGCTAGTGGGCAGAATTAAAGTACATGGGATCAGGGGTAATATACGGGCATGGACTAAGAATTGGTTGACAGATTGGAAACAGAGAGTGGGAATAAATGGGTCTTTTTCCAGATGGCAGGCAGTGACTAGTTGTGTACAGCAGGGATCAGTGCTTGGGCCCCAGCTATTCACGATATATATATAAATGACCTGGATGAGGAAACCAAGTGCAATATTTCCAAGTTTGCTGATGACACAAAACTGGGCAGGGTTGTGAGGAGGATGCAAGGAGGCTTCAGGGCGATTTAGACAAGTTGTGTGTGTGGGCAAACACATGGCAGATGCAATATAACGTGGATAAATGTGAAGTTATATGCTTTGGTGAGAAAAACAGAAAGGCAGAGTAATATTTAAATGGTGATATATTGGGAAATGAGGATGTACAAAGGGATCTGGATGTCCTTATACACCAGTCAATGAAAGTAAACAGGCAGATGCAGCAAGCAATTAGGAAGGCAAATGGTATGTTGGCCTTCAGTGCAAGAGGATTTGAGTTCAGAAGTAGGGATGTCTTACTGCAGTTGTAAGGCCTTGGTGAGATTACACCTGGAGTATTATGTGCAGTTTTGGTCTCCCTACCTAAGAAAGGATATACTTGCCATAGAGGGAGTGCAGCAACGGCTCACTAGGTTGATACTGGGGTTGGCAGGACTGTCGTATGAGGAGAGATTGGTTCAAATGGGCCTGTATTCACCAGAGTTTAGAAGAATGAGAGGGGATCTGATTGAAACATATAAATTCTAATGGGGCTAGACAGACTAGATGCAGGGAGGGTGTTTCCCCTGGTTAGGGAGTCTAGAACCAGGGGCCATAGTCTCAGGATGCGAGGCAGGCCATTTAGGACTGAGATGAAGAAAAATTTCTTTATTCGGAGGTGGTCAACCTGTGGCATTCTTTACTAAAGAAGGCTGTGGAGGCCAGGTCACTGAGTATATTCAAGAAAGAAATTGATATTAGGGGCATCTAGGGATATGGAGAGAAAGTGGGAATACAACGTTGAGATAGAAGATCAGCCATGATCATATTGAATAGTGGAGCAGGTTCGAAGGGCTGAATCGCCTACTCCTCGTCGTAGTTTTTATGTTTCCATTGAATATAACAGGGGGGTGGGCGGCTCCTCCCCACCCCCAGAGAAACAAAGGTGGTGTAAAGCCAAGTCGCTCTATGCCAGCCCAACCCACAGTCATAATGTGCTGCAGGCAGGCTGAACAGGGGCAGGGTGTGACTTGCGCCCCCCAACTGGGGAGGAAGTCCCATCCTTAGGAGCTGCCAGCCAATTACAGCTCCATCAGTCCTGGCACATCCAAGACGACATTAATGGGCTCTGCTGGGACTGCAACAAGGAAGCAGAAAGTGGCCCATGGATCCAGAGCCAGCTAAGTCCAGGACCTTGGGCAGAGGGACTTGGACAGGTTAGGGAGGGGGCGGAGGGGTAGTGGTAGTGGGTTTAAGGCAGCAGGCAGGTAGGGAGAAAGGGTGGGTTCTATCTTATGGGGGTCCTCCACCAATCTGCAAAGGGCATCCCCCAAAGATAGAAACCTCCGGCCTTCCTCCCGCCCTTTGAAGAATTTTTAAAAAACAGGCTGCCCACTCCTGCCCGATTGCCCATGCCAACCACTTTACAATGTGCTATCGGAGTCAACTGACTTGGTAACAAGCCCAATTGACCCTTGATTATCTATTTAAATATGGCAGGTGGGCTGCCGATTTCAGAGCCTGCCCACCTTCTGTATTATGAGGGTGAGCTCGGGGCTGGGCAGGAAGATGGTTGGATGGGCGGTGGGCACCCACCCTATTTTCAAGCCCACCACCAAATACACACCCAGTGGGGGCACGTAAAATGCAGCATGTCTGCGTGTGTGTGTGCAAGAGAGAGAGAGATGAGGACCGGGTGTTTGCTGCCTACATTTTCATGTGTTGTGAGAAATAAACATTTATCCTTTCTTTTGATTTAAACTCAACAGAAAGCCTGTTTTGCGCCTGTCCTTAAAAGTCACAGCATTCAACAGGTTAAAACATTCCTTCTCAGAAAATACATAATGTTCCAGTCAGTCAAGGGGAGGGAAAAAGGGGAAAATTATCCCACATCTTTCCCCTGTCCATAACACAGTCCTCAGCAATTTATATCTGATGCTAAGCCTAGAATTCATGGTTAAAAAATTAAGACTGCTAAGTTAAAATATTGCACCAAATACACTTATGAAATAGACTTTCCCTGAATGAACTAACTGCTGTAATAAACTGTGTTCCCCACTGTTACATTATGCAGTGTTTAATTCCCATAAGAATTCAAAATCAATACAACTCATTCAATATTCATAGACTTAATGTTTAACTAAGTAATCTCAGGTCATAAATAGGTTAGTAAATTAGCCATGAAAATGTATTTCTGTTTTTTCCCTTTCCTAAGCACAATTCTTTCAATTTCACTGCAAGAAGTACTACTGAGAGATTTAAATCGTTTTTATTATTCATTGGTGCAGCTGAAACTATTACTTCTCTATTAAATTCCAAAACATGAATGGGTTTTATTCATATCTTCATAACTTTGAAAATACATCAAGCTCATAATTAGTAAAATGCCAATTTAATGGGAATTTGTTTTCAGAGGTCTCAAAGGACACTTAATCACATAAATAATTAAACACTTGGAACCACTTTAATGTTACTTTATGCTTAATGTCTAGTTTATTTCACAAATATTAACACTTTTTATAAAATTCTGACTAATGTGGTATCATGTACTTTGAAAATGATGCTTGCATTTTGACCACTCCAGCAAGAGGATTGGGAAAGGAGCCAACAGCTATTCCTAAAAGCCTAGATTGTGCAATTTAAACAGATAGATAATCAGGACTGAAATTCAAGCATAGAATCTAAATCAAGGTTAGTCAATGACACAGATAGGTTAAACTTGCATTTTAAACTCAAGGACTGAATTATGGCATTTGCCCCATTCCTAATTGTGTGTATATACCAAAGGAATGATAGGGCTAGGTTTTCCAGTACAAGTGCCGATTACACTGGAATGGTTTAAAATTGATGTTTGCCTCCAATTTTCTGTAGTCAGCTCATTTTTGTCATATGCATAGCTTTAGGTATAGATTTGGATAGGTGCAGAGAGTATATCAGTGACAAGGAAAATTGCGTACATGTAACTGTAACATCTGAAGGCTTGTGGACAATTAAAAGTAAGCATCGCAATAGATGAAAACCTCTACAACCTTAGAAAAGGCTCAATTTGAAGGTCATTTTCATGCTGAAGAGAGAGCCTACTCCTGTACCTAATTCATATGTTTGTACTTAGAGCAGGTGCAGAAGTGACAAACAAAAATGAAGGCAAAGGAGATCCCAGATAAACACAACTGTCAGCGAAACTGAGGCTAAGAGTGCCGGAGACTCACAGTTGGAGGCAGTGGGAGGGAAGACAGTGAGAGTCAGAGTGAGTGAGCTTGAGAGAGACAGTAGTGCCGGAGACCCACAGTTAAAGGTGGTGAAGGGAAGAAAACGGGAGTCAGAGTGAATGTGTTTGAAAAAGAGAAAAATAATCAAAGCGCGAAGTCAGAGGAAAGGCTAAGTAATGGATTGATACTTCTCTTTTCTCTCTCTAACTCAGGACAATCATTTAAACCAGGTGCTGGGAGATTAAATATTTCAACTGGGGATGTATAACAGTGCACAGAACAGATCTAGAGGCATTACTTAAAATTAATATCTTAAACAAGGTTTAAGAGAAGGAATAGAAGTTTAGTTAGATCATGGATGGACAATTGCAACATATTCCTTGCAAATCCTGTGCCTGTGGAAACTTTTGGGCACTTCATGTGTGTTGCGTGACCACATGTGTACGAAGTGTCTCCAGCTGCTTCAGCTCGAGTTCAGGAGTCACAAGCTTGCGGGACAGCTGGAGTCACTGTGGAGCATCAGGGAGGATGAGAGTTTCCTAGATTGTATGTTCCAGGAGCTGGTCAGAGTTCAGGATAGGAGGTGGGTCGCCATCCAGAAGAGTAGAAAGAGGCAGGAAGTGCATATATCTTTGGGATGTGTACTATACTATCGAACTGGTACTCAACTTTGGAGACTGCTGGGAGTGACAACACCTTAAAAGAGTGCAGTGCAGCCCAAGGCACATATGGCAAGTGGACACACAATGGAGAGCAGCAAAGAGTAGAAATGTAGTTGCTAAAGGAGATTCCATAGTTAGGGAACAGACAGGCATTTCTGTAACTGTCAGCATGATCCTACATGGTGTGCTGCCCCCCCCCCCCCACCGTTGCCAGGGTAAAGGATATCACGGAAGGTGTACATAATGATCTGCAGATGGAAGGGGGTAAGCCAGATGTTGTAGTACATGTAAGTGTCAAAGACACAGACAGGGCAGGCACTGAGGTCCTGTGGTCAGAGTTTCAGCAGCTAAAGGAGGAAGTAAAAAAATTAGGACCTCGAAGGTAGCAATCTGTAGATTACTCTCAGAGCCATACACTAGTGTAGAAATAGAGCGATAGAGAAATAGATGATGTGTGGTGGTGGAGGAGGGAGGGGTGCAGTTTCTTGGGACATAGGGACCATTCTTGGCAGGAGGCATCTATCCAAAAATGAGGGATCGCACCTCAACAGGACTGGGACCAACGTGCTCAAGGCACGGTTCACAAGTGTGGTTGGGAAAGGTTTAAGCTGGCAAGAGAATGGGAGATAAGGAGGAGGAAGAACTTCTGAGATGTCTTCAGGATAACTTCCTTGATCAGTACGTCCTTGGTCAAGCTAGGAAGGAGGCATTGCTGGATCTGGTGCTAGGGAATGAAGCAGGCCAAGTGGACCACAAATCTGTGGGCAACACTTGGGTAAGAATGATAATTGTATCATAAGGTTTATATTAGCAAGGGAGAAGAGCAGGGATCAATCTAAAGTAGAACTCCCAAATTAGCAGATGGCCAACTTCAATGGGATGAGAGTGGGCCTAGCTGCATAAAGCTGAACCAATGATTGACAGGAAAAACTATAATGGAACAATATATGACCTTTAAGAAAGTGGTGTTTCAGGTACAGATTAAGTACATTCCAACAAGGGTGAAAGCTAAGGGAACCAAAGGCAGGGCTCCTAGGATGACGAGGGAGATTGAAAATATGAAGAAACAAAAAAAAGTATGTATGATGCACATCAGGTGAATTCTTCAAGCAAGAACCAGGCCAAATACAATAAGTTGAGAGAGGAAGTAAAGAGTAAAATATAACTGGCAAAGAGGGGATGAGGGAATAGAATGGCAGCTAACATAAAATGGAACCCCAAAATTTTCTGCCAGCATATAAATAGTAAGCGGGTAGTAAGAACTGAGGTAGGGCCTATTGGGGCAAAGAGGGCAAAATACACACCTATAGAGGCACAGGGAAGACTAGAATACTTAATGAGTGCTTTGTATCAGTGTTTACTAAGGGAGGGGAAGATGACAAAATATCAGTAGAAATGGAGATGGTAGAGATGGAGTGAAAATTATTAAAGATGGAAGTGCTGAAAGCCTAGCTATGCTTAGAGTGGATAAGTCACCCGTTCCAGAAAGGCTTGCCATAATCTTCCAATTTTCCCTAGATATGGGAAGGTGCCAGAAGACTGGAGTCTGGCAAATGTGATTCCCTCATTCAAGAAAGAGTGTAGTCCTAGGAACTACAGACCAGTCCGTTTAATATCAGTGGTATGTAAGGTTTTAGAAACAATAATCAGGAGCAAAATATTCAACAGGAACTTAGAGAGTTTTTAGTTAATTAAGGGTAGCCAGCATGGATTTGTAAAAGGCTTGAATAGATTTTTTGGAAAAGCAACAGAGAAGGCTGATGAAGGGAAAGCAATGATTGTTTTCAATACAGGAGAAAGGCTTTGACAAAATACCATCTAAAGGCTGGTTAACAAAACTGCGGCTCATGGAATAGAAGGGTTAGTGTCAGCTTGGATAAAGAATTGGGTAGAAAACAGCGAGTCTTTTTTTCCAGACTGGAAGATGGTAGACTGTGGCGGTCATATTGAAATACAGGGTAAAATTTCAAAACTTGTCAATGATACCAAGCTTGGAGGTGTGATAACAGTGTGTATGATATTAATCAACTGCAACAGGACATAGATAGACCAGCAGAATGAGCAGACAAGTGGTAGCTAGAATGGCACAGTTCTAAAAAGCGTACAGGGATAGAGAAACCGGGGGGTTCAGGTGCATTGATCTTGGAAGGTAGCAAGACCTATTGAGCAAACAGTTAGCAAAGCATATGGGATCTTGGGTTTAATAAATATGGAGGTATTGAATAGAGAAGCAGGGACATTACACTAAACATGTGGCCACAACTAGAACACTGCGTCCAATTCAGTCACCACACTTTAGGAAGGATGTGCGGATGTGCAGTAGGCTTACCAAAATGGCTCCAAGGATGAGGGATTTTAGCTTAAGGTCAGGTTAGAAAAGCTGGGGTTGTTCTCCTTGGAGAAAAAGTTTGAGAGGGATTTGATATAGGTCCACAAGTTAATGACAGGTTTGATAAGGTAGATAAAAAAAAATGCTGTTCCCTTTAGTCAAGGATCAAGGGACATAGATTTAAGATTTTGGCCAAGAAATGCAGGGGATGATGTGAGGAAGAGCTTTTTTTTTAAACACAGCACGTGGTAATGAGAGATTGGACAAACTACGGTTATATTCCCTGGAATTTAGAAGGATAATGGATGATTTAATTAAGGTTTACAAGATATTAAGGAGAACAGATAGGGTAGATATCGTGAAACTACTTCTGATGGTTGGGGATTCTAAGACCAGGGGGCATATTCTAAAATCTAGAGTCAGGCCTTTCAGAAGTGAAATTAGGGAACACTTGTAGACAAAAGCATTTGGTGTGGTAGAAGTTTAGAACTCTCTTCCGCAAATGACAACCAATGCTCAATCAATTGTGAATTTTAAATTTGAGTTTAGTAGATTTTTGTTATGGATAGGCATTCAGGGACATGGGGCATAGGCAAAAGTTGGGGGAGAGGAGTACAGAGTTAAGAGTACAGATCAACCATGATCTCACTGAATGGCAAAATAGGCTCAAGGGACTTAATGGCCTCTTCCTGTTCCTATTTTCTTAAGAGTCAGTGGCCATGTTACTGTGGCAGAATTTCAGAGTGAGGGGATATGTGAATTATGGAGTTATCATCATGACAATGTGGATTTTTAACTGAACGGAGCACACTTTTCTTTTTTAAAACAAAATCCCATCCCCAGAATCCTCGATCATCAGGTTTGGTTGCCTATCAAGTGGGGATTACTCAAGAACAGGCTGCAGCTGAGGATCAGGTAAATTTTATTGGGGGGAGAGGGAGGTGATGGGGGTACAGTTCCCATCTACCCCGATGATCTTACACCTCCTTGCTTGTCAAGAACCTATTTACCTCTGCCTTAAAAATATTCAAACACTCTGTTTCCCCCATGTTTTGAGGAAGAGAGTTCCAAAGACTCACGACCCTCTGAGAGAAAATATTTCTCCAGTGGCAGTCGCAGTGAAATGAGCAATCTGACCCAGGCTTATTGCAATTGAACTGGAGACAATTCATTGCTTAAACTATTTCTGGTTAAAAATAAATTGCTTTCACCATGCAAAACAAAACCAAACAAATTAAAGCAATCAAATATTTTGCAACAAGCATTTAGAGTAATAGCGGACATGTCTCCCAGTCACTGTGGTCTCCAAGAAGCCTTTTCAGGGTCACAGAAGAATTTCAGACTGTCTTTTCCTCCTGAATTGACTAAGTTGCTTTTTGCCTTTCTCAGTATGCTGTGTTATCAGGAGGAGAAAATTGTCAGAATATGCTTAAAATTCACCATGGCAGTATGAGCAGCCAGAGTTGACGGAACAGCAGGAATTTCCATGTCCATCATTTTCATATATATATAACATGCTCCCCTTTTCAACCTGCAAACTTTTAAATAAATAGATTGCTCAAGTACTCTTTGAAAATAGCTTAATCACCTGCATTGATCCCTTTGCAACCAGCTAAATGGTCAATTTTTATCGTCAGTCCAAAATTTTTCATTTTCCTTCAGAAAAGTTTCTGGCTACTTTAATGGAAACAATTGTGAAACTGAGTCATTTAAAACGAATGGAAGTTTTGACAGCAACAGTTCATCACACCAAACAGCTATGAATATGATTGAACAGGTGATGTAGGTTACAATTGTTTCAACCCAGGACAGCTACCCAAAAGGAAATCTTTTTACCTCTGAGAGCGACAGCGGCATTAGAATGCAAAATTGAATGAAAGCACTGAAATAATCTTAGAATTTTCAGTATACTAGACTAGAAAGAAAATATACCTAACATTTTGTCAATTTGATCTCAGAGGCATTTAAGGATAATACCAGAGATTTGCATATTCTGCCAGTTGCTTTTCTTTCACCCTGACATTGAATGATGTTGCATCTTCCTTGTTCCTGTGGGTCTCATGCTATATCTCCATCTAATTTCCTGTTCCCCACGCACCTGCCTTTTAGGGTTTTTATTTTCCCCTGAAGGAGACTCCAAAGACAAAAAAAAGTAAGCAAGAACCCTGAGGAGGTGTGTTATATGTAATAAAGCAAAATCAATAACAGAAAGGTCAGTGCATTGCCAAGTGTATTATGGAATATTCATCGGAATTTATTACTGAAAAATTTAAATAAAGCTGCTGGGTTATCAAAGACACTCTGACCTTATTCCTTTCATAAGGAGTGGTGCAAAATAATTTCAACCTGTGCTCCTGTCAAGAATCAGACCCACAACCAACAACATACAAATATAACCCTAAACTACAGCAATTGCCCCACTTTACTTTGCATTGTAAAAATTTCAGCTCTAACATTAGGAGATGCACTGGGGAAAGCAATCCCTTGTTCGGGGATCACTTTCTAACACTTCAGGCGATCAATACCCCCTTGCTGAAATACAAGCATATGTCATGCGCTCTTGACAAGTGTGTCTTGATGAAAAATGTTAATCAGAATTATTTGTTTTGATGTTGAAGGTATGACATGCAGAATGTCAATATTCTATACAGAGCAGCCTTCAATCTGACTAAATCTTTTGTAATAAAGAAAACATTTGTGTTAAGAAATAGATGATTTACTGACCTACCGAGTTGTGTAAAAAAGAATGAAAATTATGGACAAAAGCGAACTTTCCAACTGTTCCAAAGGTTAAGATATATTGGCCTTGGCGGGTGTGCGGCAGAGATTTGCCCAAATGATACCTGGACTCCAAGGGTTAAGTCATGGGGAGAAATCCGACAAACTAGGGTTGCATTTTCTGGAATTTAGAAGATTAAGGTGTGCCTCGATCAAGTTTTTAAATTATTAAGGGGAACTGAAAGGGTACATAAAGAAACATTTTCCACTGTTTGAAGATTGTAGGACTGGGGAATAGCCCAAAAATCAGTCAGATCTTTCACGAGTGATATGAGGAAGCACTTCTATTTGCAAAAGGTGGGAGAAAGTTGGAAATCTGCACTTTGCAGAACAATCTCTAGTAATCTGAGGTGTAATATACTTTTAAGGCAAATGTGTTAACGTAAGATCACATGAGTTGTCTTGAGTTAGAGTCTTAAGAGTGAAGACAGAGTTTTGAGTCATAGGCACATAAGTGTAGCTGCTGAGTTCTTTATTTAAATAAACAGAATGCATTTCTTCTAAGAACAGTCTACAGATACTCTCTGTCTTGGTACCAACTCAGTTGCCCCAAGTGCAACCTGGATCCTTTAGCCCAACAAACCAGCTAAAGTGGCGAAAGGAGAACTGGGATTTCAGTTTAAAATGGCAAGAGGAGAGCTGGGATTTCAGTTTGAAACAGAGAGAGGAGAGCCAGAAGTTCAGTTTGAAACAGCAAGAGGAGAGCCGGAAGTTCAGTTTGAAACAGCGAGAGGAGAGCCGGAAGTTCAGTTTAAAACAGCAAGAGGAAAGCCAGGATTTCAGTTTGAAAGAGCGAGAGGAGAGCTGGGAGTTCAATTTAAAACAGCAAGAGGAGAGCCGGAAGTTCAATTTAAAAAGGCGAGAGGAGAGCCGGGATTCCAGTTTGAAACAGCAAGAGGAGAGCCAGAAGTTCAGTTTGAAACAGCGAGAGGAGAATTGGGAGTTCAGTTTAAAACAGCGAGAGGAGAGCCAGGATTTCAGTTTGAAACAGCGAGAGGAGAGCTGGGAGTTCAATTTAAAACAGCAAGAGTAGAGCCGGGAGTTCAATTTAAAATAGCAAGAGGAGAGCTGGGAGTTCAGTTTAAAATAGCAAGAGGCGAGCTGGGAGCACACAGAGAGCGGACCTGCGTGAGAAGGGCAGCGGCGCCGGGAGATAAAAACCAGCGGCAGAGAGCCCCTTCAACCAGTTTCTACCTGTTAATCCCAAGTGTGACATCACAGGAAAACAGGTGGGTGATTGGTGGGTATATCTTCCGTGCCTCTTTTGATTGGCCAAGTGGTTTAAGTCAGGAGACGTTATTTACAGCTGAAGTGTACAGTTAAGAAATTCACATTTAAAATATTTAACATCCAAATTAATTAATTAAATAGAATAGAGGTGGCTGGGCAGGCGATGTGTTGCAGCTGTAGTATGTGGGGCTGGTGGATGTTAGTGCAATCTACAATGACCACATCTGCAGCAAGTGTTGGCTGCTCAAGGAGCTTTGGCTCAGAGTTGATGAGCTGGAGTCCGAGCTACGGACACTGACAGATAAGGGAGTCGGAGAGTTACTCACAGTGTTTCAGGAGATAGTCACACCCCTTTGCTTAATTACATCAAATTTGGTCCATGGTCAGGGACAGGAGGATGTGTCTGCGAGTGAGGCAGGTATGGGGATCCAGAATTTAGCTTTGGAGGATCTGGTGCCCTTGTCCAATAAGTACAAGGTTCTTGCTCCTGGTGTGGATGAGGGCACAGGCTGCAGGGAGGATGAGCAAACTGACCACAGCACCATGCTACAGAGCACCATTCAAGTGGGGGTAGAGAAGAGAAATGTAGTAGTAATAGGGGATAGCATAGTTACGGGAATAGATACTGTTCTCTGCAGCAAAGACAGAGTCCCAAAGGCTGTGTTGCCTACCTGGTGGCCAAGGTTAAGGACGTCTCTTCTGGGCCGGAGACGAACTTGGAGTAGGAGGGGAAGGATCCAGTTGTCGTGGTCCACATAGGTACCGACATAGGTAGGACTAGGAAAGAGGTTCCGCTGAGGGACTGCGAGCAGCTCAGGGCTGAATTAAAAAGCAGAATCATAAAGGTAATAATTTCTGGATTACTACTTTAGCCACGAGCAAATTGGAATAAGATTAGAGAAGTAAATGTATGGCTCAGAGATTGATGTGGGAGAAATGGGTTCTGATTCTTGGGACACTGGCACCAGCACTGGGGAAGGGGAGAGCTGTTCTGTTGGGACGGGCTTCATTTTAGCCATGCTGTGGCAAGTGTCCTGGCGAATTGTACAATTAGGGTTGTAGATAGGACTTTAAACTAATTAGCTGGGGGAAGGGTTCAATCGAAGGGAAGTTTAAAAAAATCAAAAAGAAACGAGAGAACAGAGGTGCAGGGTAGTGAAGAGGCAAACGACAATCAAAGTGTGACAGGAAGGGGCCTAAAATATAAGCAGAAGGGTGCAGCAGAAATCAGAACCAGAATGAGTAATAGTGGTAAAAAGTCAAAGCTTAAGGCTCTTTATCTGAATGCACACAGCATTTGTAACAAGATAGATAAGTTGACAGCACAAATAGAAAAAAATAGATATGACTTGATAGCTATTACAGAGACGTGGTTGCATGGTGACTGAAACTGGGAATTCAACGTTCTGGAAAAATAGGCAAAAAGGAAAAGGAGGTGGGGTAGCTTTGTTAATAAAGGAAGGTATCAGTGTGGTGGTGAGTAGTGATATAGATGCCATAGATTGTGATGTGGAATCAGTTTGGGTAGAAATAAGGAATAGCAAGGGGAAGAAGTCACAGGTGGAAGTCACCTATAGGACCCGCAAGAGTTGCCTCATTGTAGGACAAAGTATAAATCGGGAAATAATGGAGGCATGTAAGAAGGATGCTACAATTGTCATGGGTGATTTTAATCCACATATTGACTAGACAAATCAGATTGGCAAGGGTAGCATGGAAGATCAATCTGTAGTGTGGATCAGGGATTGTTTATTATTCAACAGAAGGGTCATGAGGACTCGAAACTTCAACTCTTTTCTTCTCCGCCGATGCTGCCAGACCTGCTGAGTTTTTCCAGGTAATTCTGTTTTTGTTTCAGATGGAGTTTAATGTAGGAAAGTGTGAGGTCATACACTTTGGTAGGAAGAATCAAAAGGCAGACTATTATTTAAACGGAGAGTGACGCCACAAAAGTGCAGCACAGAGGGATCTGGGTGTTCTTGTGCATGAAACACAAAAAATTAGCATGCAGGTGCAGCAAGTAATTAAGATGGCAAATGGAATTTTGGCCTGTATGGCTAGGGGGTTGGAGGTTAAAAATAGGAAAGTTTTGTTACAACTGTCCAGGGTGTTGGTGTGGCCACACCTGGAGTACTGTGCACAGTTTTGGTCCCCATATTTAAGCAGGGTTGTACTGGCATTGGAGGTAGTTCAAAAGAGATTCACTAGGCTGATTCCTGATTTGAAGGTGTTGACTTATCAAGAATGGCTAAACAGGTTAGGCCTTTATTCATTAGAGTTTAAAAGAATGAGGGGTGAGCTTATTGAAACGTACACGATTCTGAGGGAGCTTGACAGGGTAGATGTTGAGAAGATGCTTCCACTAGTGGGAGAATCTCAAACTAGGGGACATAGTTACAGAATAATGGGGCACTCATTTAAAACTGATAAGCGAAGGAATTTCTTCTCTCAGACGGTAGTGAATGTCTGGAATTCTCTATCCCAGAGAGTTGTGGAGGCTGGATCACTGAAAGTATTTGAAGAGGAGGAGATAGATTTTTGAAATATCGGGGAGTTGAAGGCTATGAGGAGCCGGTGCGAAAGAGGAGTTGAGGCCTGGGGCAGATCAGCCATGATCTTATTGAATGGCGGGGCAGGCTTGAGGGGCTGAATGGCCTACTCCTGCTCCTATTTCTTATGTTTTCATGTTCTTATAAACCAAGGGCACTGGATCCAACAAAACTCTAGCTAGGTAAATTGTTAATTTTGTATTGGAGATTGATAGATCTTTGCTAACCAAAGATACTAAGGGATATGGGGCAAAGCAAGGATTTTTTATTCATTCATGGGATGTAGGCATTGCTGGCTAGGCCAGCATTTATTACCCTTGAGAAGGTGGTGCTGAGCTTCTTGAACCACTGCAGTCCATGTGGTGTAGGGATACCCACAGTCCTGTTAGGAAGAGAGTTCCAGTATTTTGACCCAGCGCCAGTGAAGGAACTTGGAGGGGAACTTCCAGGCGGTGGTGTTCCCATCTGTCTGCTGCCCTTGTCCTTCTAGATGATAGCCGTCTAAGGTGCCTTGGTGAATTCCTGCAGTGCATCTTGTAGATGGTACACACTGCTGCCACTGTGCATGGTGGTGGAGGGAGTAAATGTTTGTGGATGGGGTGTCAATCAAGCAGACTGCTTTGTCCTGCATAGTGTCAGCTTCTCAAGTGTTGTGGGAGCTGTACTCATCCTGGCAAGTGGAAAGTATTCCATCACACTCCTGACTTATACCTTGTAGATGGTGGACATGCTTTGGGGAGTCAGGTGGTGAGTTACTTGTCTCAGTATTCCTAGCCTCCGACCTGCTCTTGTAGCCACCAGTATTTATATGGCTAGTCCAGTTCCATTTCTGGTCAATGGTAACCCCCAGGATGTTGACAGTGGGGGATACAGCGATGGTAATGCCATTGAACATCAAGGGATCACAGTTAGATTCTCTTGATGGAGATGGTCATTGCCTGGCACTTGTGTGGCATAAATTTTACTTGCCACTTGTCAGCCTAAGGCTGAATATTGTCCAGGTCTTGCTGCATTTAGACATGGACTGTTTCAGTGTCTGAGGAGTCATGAATGGTGCTAAACATTGTACAATCATCAGTGAACATCCCACTTCTGACCTTATGATGGAAGGGGGGTCATTGATAAAGCAGCTGAAGATGGTTGGTCCGAGGACACTACCCTGAGGAACTTCTGCAGTGATGCTTTGGAACTGAGATGATTAACCTACAACAACCACACCCATCTTCCTTTTTGCTGGGTATGACTCCATCCAATGGAGAGTTTTCCCCTTGATTCCCATTGACTCCCATTTTGCCAGGGCTCCTTGATGCCATACTCGGTCAAATGCTGTCTTGATGCCAAGGGCAGTCACTCTCACCTCACCTCTGGAGTTCAGCTGCTTTGTCCATGTTTGAACCAATGCTGTAATGAGGTCAGGAGCTGAGGGTCCTGGCAGAACCCAAGCTGAGCATCAGTGAGCAGATTATTGCTAAGCAAGTGCCGCCTGATAGCACTGTTGATGACCCCTTCCATCACTTTAGTGATGATCGAGAGTAGACTGATGGGGCAGTAATTGGCCAGGTTGGATTTGTCCTGCTTTTTATGGACAAGACATGCCTGGGCAATTTTCCACATTGCCAGATAGATGCCAGTGTTGTAGCTGTATTGGAGCTACCAGTTCTGGAGCACAAACCTTCAGTTCTATTGCCGGAATATTGTCAGGGCCTTTGCACTATCCAGTGCCTTCAACGGTTTCTTAATATCAGGTGGAGTGAATCGAATTGGCTTAAGACTGCCATCTGTGATACTGTGGTCCTCCAGAAGAGGCTGAGATATGTGGAGTTAGGTCACAGATCAGCTGTGGTCTCATTGAATGGTGGAACTTGAGACCTGCTCCTATTCCTATGTCCATTTCCCTTATCCTCAGGTGATGAGGCCAATTTTACCAGCCTTGCTATCTGAGTTAAGATCAAAGTGGAGTTTAAACAACTAACATTGATACGGCACATCTAATGTGGCAAAATATCACAAGACTCTTGCCAGGAATGTAGTCAGCCAAAAATTAACACCAAGCCAAAGGAGATAATAGGACAGGTAACCAAATGTTTGGTCCCCAGGACTTAGTATTGGGGTCCTTGCTATTTGTTGTATACATTAGTGATTTAGACTTAAATGAGGGAGCCATGAATGGGAAATTTGCAGATGACACAAAAATTGGCCGTGTAGTTGATAGTGAAGAGAATAGCTGTTGACTCCAGAATGATATTAATGGTTTGGTTGAGTGAGCAGAGACATGGCAAATGGAATTCAATCTGGAAAAGTGTGAGATAACACATTTGGGGAGGGAAACAAAGCAAGTGAATACTCAATAAATGGGAAGTTATTGAGAGGGGTTGAGGAAGTGAGAGACCTTGGAGTACGTGTCCACAGGATCTTGAGGGTGGCAGGGCAGGTGGACAAGGTGATCTAGAAAGCATATGGAATGTTTTCCTTTATTGGGTGAGATATTGAATACAAAAGCAGGGATGTAATGATGGAACTGTATAAAATGCTGATTTGGCCACAGCTGGAATTTTGTGTACAGTTCTGGTCACATTATAGGAAGGACATAACTGCTCTGGAGAGAGTGCAGAGAAGATTTACAAGAATGTTGCCATGGCTTGAAAATTGCAGCTATGAAGAGATTATCCAGACTAAGGTTGTTTTCCTTAGAACAGAGGCGGCTAAGTGCTGACTTGAGGTGTACCAAATTATGAGGGGCATAGATAGGGTAGACAAGAAAGACTTGTTCCCCCTAGCTGAGGGGTCAATTACCGGGGGCATAGATTTAAGGGGGTTGGTAGAAAGATTTGAGGAAAAGCTTTTTCACCCAGAGGGTAGTGGGCATCTGGAATTCACTGCCTAAATTGGTAGTTGAGGTTGAAACACTCAACTCATTTAAAAAGTACCTGGATCTGCATCTGAAATGCAAAGCTACAGACCAGGAGTTGGAAAGTGGGGTTAAAATGAGTGGCTAGTTTCTTTTTTCTCTTTTTGGCTGGTGCAGACACGATGCGTTGAAAGGCCGATTTCTGCACAGTAACCTTTCTCTAGTTTTATGGTTCAAAGAAGCAGGTTTTAAGTAGGGTCTTTAAGAGAAAACACTAAGAGGCTTGGAAGGGAAATCGCAAAGCTTAAGGACCTAAAGAGTTGCAGGCATGGCCACATGGGTGGGGGTGAAGGAAAGCAAAGAGGCCAAAGTTAGAAAATCACAGAGTGGTCAAAGGAATGCAAGGCTGGAGTAGTTTACAGAAAGAGGGAGGGGTGAGGCCTTGGAGGGATTTGAACGTGAGGATGAGAATTTTAAAATGGAGACATTTGTGGATTGAGAGCCAATGTATGTCAGCAAGCACGGGAAAGATGGCAAAGCAGGACTTGAAGCGAGTTAGGATAGAGACAGCAGAGTTTTGGATCAGCTCAAGTTTATGGAGGGTGTAAGATAGGAGGCCAGCAATAGAGCATTGGAATAATTAAGACAGACAATACCAAAAGCATGAATGAGAGTATCCGCAGCAGATGGACTGAGGCAAGAGTGGAGACAAACGATATTAGAGGCAAAATTAGGTGATCTTTATGATAGTGGATATAGGGTCAAAAGATCAGCTCCTGATCAAATAGAATGCCAATGTGCAATTCTCTTGGCACACATGGTTCAGTAACACACTGAACTGTGTATGCACCAACTGAGCCCTATTGGAGTAGCTCAACATGCATGATTTATCATTGGAAATCAACTGTTAACTTCTGTATGGTTCACACAGATATTACTGTAGAATAGGTATTATACAAAACAAATGAAGTGTGGTGGCCCTAGACAACTATAGGGAGCCTACTCAGTATTGAAAGGATTAATGGAGAAATTGAATTAAATGCTTAGGCCTAAGAGAAAAATACTGCAAGCTTGAATGACAATAGCATCTTGTCTGACCACTATAGCAGGATGAGCCCTGAGACATTCCATGTTTCTCTCTCTTGGGCCGAATGTAATCATAGTTGTGATAGCCAAGTGTGTGGGCACTGCACCTGGTGTGTAGGAATGGAAATTAACTAAAACATGGATTGGTCAGTTAACGTATGCAAATAAGTGGATTGAGATGTGCAAAATTTACTGATTGGTTGTAAAATGCTTTTAAGCAAGTGTTTGTGTATTCTGCTTTTAGACGGCACAATAGCTCTCGTTGTACTGTTCTCCCTTGTGCACAAGTAATAAATAGGGTTTCTATGTATTAATGATGCCTCGGTGTGATTAATCTCTGACACATACTTAATTCAGAGACAGGCAACGACAGCTAAGCAACAACCTTTTAAAATATATGTCAATCTGACATGTTAGAAAGAAATACAGAAGATTCAAAGAACCTGAAGTAGCTACACAGGAAGCTGCAAGGCATGTTTTAATCCCTAGGTGTTTGGACGCATTCTACGGTTTATTATGCTGAAGGAAAAATCCAAATGCAACTTCAAACAAATGCGATTTGACTTTTAAAATGTGAGTTTGATCTCAATTTCAGTAGCTTGTATCTACTGTGCAAATAAAGCAATTTCATGCCATCCAATGCATTTCAAAAGTAAGGTCTTCCCTCACATATAACACTGACCTGTCTGACATAATACAAGTCTAATCTGCAAGTTCATCTTCTATTGATCATGAATTTTATTCCTGTCTCCTGTTAAAAAACAGATAATCTGTAGTTCAATCACTGGCCTGCATACCCTGGCATTACCTCCTACCAGCACAATTAACTTTAGATTTCCATTGATTAAATTTAAATCTCTACTTTACAGGATTAATTCAACCCTGACAAATGGGCAACTGATTTGCTGCAGGTGAGAATTTCTACCAACTACGTGAAATAAACTGGTTTGCAAATCATGAGAGTGCTGACCACTTAATCGTTCAGTCACCAATTCAATTGCAATAAAATCGTCAGATGTAATTTAATATTTTACATGAAAATGGATTAGATTTCAGCACTAACCTATGAAAAGAAGATAAAATGTGGTCATGGAGTGGCTGTGTGAAAGTAAACTGATCATTTACATCTAATTGGTAAATGTTTTATTAGCATATTAGGGGTTCAAATAAATTAGAGATTACATACATTGGGAGTGTAGTGAGGTGGCTCACTGCATTTGAATTTGGATCACATACTTATTTGGAGTTACATCAGAGTGCAATTAAACTACAAAATATCTAGCATTTATTTAAGACAGACAATGCTTAGGATACAGACAGAAGAAGCACTTTTAATGTGGGTAAATAAATTTATCAGAAAAATTCTCTAACTTGAGTGAACAAATTCTAGTCATCAAAGTGAAAAAGCAGCCAGCAGGAAATCTGCCACACTACGTCTCCCAGAAGTGAAGCACTTGCTTAATATCTGCATAGGCTCTCTCTTATTTTCCAGAGATTAATGACCTTCCTGGGCCTGACATTAATTTAATGCCCAATGTGATTTCAAAAAAGTCCAAAATAAGGCTGTCAAACCCTAGCTATGAACTTTTAAAATGTGTTGCAGCCACAGGGAAAATGCTGATCTTAAGGTAACAAACTGACCATGTAGTTGTTACGTAACATTATCTTTTCCCAGCCTGAGTAGCTCACATGATTGATCTTCAATGCGCCACTTTCTCCACCTTAAAAATAAGGAATTTCCTTCTCTCAATGAAGAAAACGCCAGGAAGAGGTAGAATGCGGCATTTAGGGTCCTTGATTTATAGAGACAGGGTACAAAAGAAATGAAAGTGTGACGAATCTTTATAAATCACTGGTTTGGCCCCAGCTAGAGTATTCTGGGCACCACACTTTAAAAAATGATGTCAAGACCTTACAGAGGGTGCAGAGATTTACATGGAATGGGATGAAAGACTTCAATTTAGGGAAACGACTAATGAGGCTGTTCTTAGGCCAAAGAAGGTTAAGAAGATTTGATAGACTCATTCAAAATCTTAGAATTGATAGAATAAATAAGTAGAATCTACTTCCAGAGGCAGAAGAGTCAGTAACCAGAGGATATAGATTTGAGGCAAATGAAAAAAAGAACCAGAGTCGACATTAGGCAAGAGGTTTATCACAGAAATGATCTGGAATGCACCACCTGGAGGTTTGGTGGAAGCAGTTTCAATAATAATTTTCAAAAAGGACTTAGATGAATACTTCAGAAGGAAATCAATTGCTGGAGTGTGGGGAGAGGGCAGGGATTGGAACTAATTGGGTAGTTTTTCCAATGAATGTGTACAGGTATGAAAGGCTGAATGACTTCCTGCCATGCTGAATGATTCTACAAAATTAATAGCATTTTGAAAAACCAATCTCTGCCAACTCAGTCTGATATCTGAAAAGCATCAGAAAAGCTGAAGGGATTCCTGGATGGTCTGGTGGAATGGGAATGGGTGACCTGAGGGGGCATGGGGATGTGGGGGTGAGGTTTAGGGGGCCTTCAATCAATGTTGGAGACTGGGCTGCTTTTATGGGGAACTGAGGAGGGCCTTCCAACCAACCCGCTTCCACACCCACACGCCATCACGGATCATAAAATTCATTGCAAACTCATTCCCTGTGTGAAGGGACAATGGTGTGTGAAGTTACATATGAATTGGGTGTGCAGTTTGCAAGCTGCGAAAGTGCGCATTCTGGGATTTCCTGGTTCTAGGCAAAAATTCAGCTGCTGGTTGACACAGCCCATGGCACCTCTATGCACCCCCCCAGCCCCGCCCCGAGGTATCCTCCATGGCCACTCACCCAGTATGCACTGTGTACATTTCTCAGGGGCCATGCAAATGCAATGGGAATAATTTTAAAATCATTGGAAAAACATTAAACCTCTAACAATCTAAGAAAATCCTGAATGAAAACACATCGCCATGGACAAAAAAACCTTACGTAGAAAAATAACTTAGAATCCTTTAAGTGCCTGTTAGGTTTGTAAAGAAACAAGAAACCACATCAAATGCTTATTCTGTTATAGGTGCCATGAGAGTATAATAATTTTCATGATATCTCTCTGGTTTATTGTAAAGTAGGTTTATGGGGTGTTTTTCTGTCTACGTGTGTGATTTAATTACATTTTATTGGCAAGCAGACTACAGGTTGAAGTTATCAAAAGAAGTAAGGTGTAAAAGTGTCTTTAATGTGCTCATGAGTAAATATGGTTGGGGTCTTAGCATTTAAGGTTTAAAGGGAATTTGCATTTTTAGATAGATGGAGGGAGATTTGAATTTCAAAGACGTTAATGAGAATAGTAACAACATGAAAAGATTTATAAGAAAATGACATAAGGAAACAATGGAATTTACATATTGAGAAGGGTGAAACATATATTAAGCAGAATGAGGAAATGTGTCAGGGGAAGACATTATAAAATCTAACAGAAGTGTAAGAAGCCTCCAGTATTTGTGCATTAAGCCTGCTGTCTACAGAAACCGAAGCTGGAGAGAGTCATTTTGAATTCCACTGTCCAGGGTATTGTGTTAATTTGCAGTATCTGTATAAAATCTAAAATATCTATTTTTGGGCCATTGCTTAACAGGGAACCAGGTTAATTAGGGATTTTGGGAGTTATTATAGTGGTAATTTGTAGATCTATGTTTGTGCTTCAAATCTTTTCTTTTGTTAATAAATATTTTAATTTTCAAAAAATCTCTAAACTCTTGGTGAACTTATTACTTCTGAATTCAAGGCACACATCTCAAAACAAATACAAATTGCAAAACTATTGTGATAACGAGATTGAGTTTCCCTCACGGATTCAATCCATTTGGCACACATCATCTGCCGCGTCATAACAAAAGGCTTGTAAAACTTTCAATTGTTCCAAGACTCCTGCTGAACTGAAGCTTTTGAAACCCAGCCAACTATTCATAATAGAGCAGTTGTCATAACAAAAGTTTCCAGCTCCACTGGCAGGACAGATGTCCATTTCCATCTAAAGCTGAATACCTGTCAATCAATGGAGGGGGAGCAGGTGCAGGACATTTTTTCTACAGTCAGAAGCAGTTTTTTAGAAAAAAAAATCAGCCAGATCTGTCAGTTCAATTAAATTAGAGCACAAAAACATGATAGCACAGGACATCTTCTTACATTTTTCACTGCACTATTGTGCTTTCTCCATTGGGAAAGTTCTGTAATGCATGTGGTCAATTTATACAATGCTGGTCAATGCAAGGGCCAACTTAACTTTAAAGGGCAGATCCCTATGAGGAATTACTGCATTAAAAAAAAATGTTACAACACAGCACTTAATAGTAACATTTGAAAGTGGAAATCACTTACCTTACAAAATATTCCCAACTCCTTAGCAGACTTCCCATTTTCTTCAAGAACACTCAAACATGCCATGCGTTTAACAGGCTTCCAAAACCCCGCACCACCAGATGAAAATGGTATTCCGGAGGAAACCTGATTTTCATTCCCCATTTAAAATGGGGAGCTAGGCTTCAGCAAAAGTGGGTGTGTATTTTACACCTTAGGCATTCCCAACCATAAAAGGGCCAGAGCAAAATGGCGTGGGGTTGGGAATGCAGAGGAAAATTGGATTTCTTCCAAAAACAGAAACTAACTGTAGCCATTCACTTACCAAAACATGCTTCTGCACCAAGACAAAAATTCAGCCCCAGGCAGGCAACGATATGTAGAACTGATAGTTTGTGTTGTGTAGGATGGAAAGCTATTGGCATGCAGAAGGCAGTGGTTTGTGCAATGGGTTGCTAGTGATACCTCAGCCATCTGCTCCAGAAACTCCTCCATGACAGCGCCAGAATGCTCTACAGCTTTGTCTCCATCTCCCTGACATGCATCAGACCTTGGCCTCCTTATCTATTAGTTCTTGTTCCCCTTGAAACCTTCCCAGTGCCTCTGTCTAATGCTTGAAGATATAATCGATTACTCACTTTCCTCAGGCACAGTTCTTCCGCCTTCACAATTGTAGTTATTGTACACCATCTTAAAAAGTTCATCCTCAATTCAACTACTCTCACTTCCAACCCCTTCCCACCCCTACCGCCACTGTCTTCACCGCCCATCACCCCGTTTCCAACTTTCTGTTCCTCTCTCAGATCTTTGAACATGGCACAATCACTCAACTCCCAATTTGAATCTCTTCAATCTAGTTTTCTTCCAGCCCACTGTGCCACAAGTACCCTGGTCAAAATCACGATGATGCAGAAGCATCTTACCCTTCCTCGGGTTTCTCTCCTGCAATGGTGTTACGCAATTCTGAAGTGCTTCCATTGTTTAAGCATAAGTCATCGGCATTGTCTAGAACAGGTATTACTGGCCTGCAATATCGTGAAAGATTTCAAAAAATATTTACGCTTTCAACTCCCTCACGGATGTTTTAACCCCAAATTGTATGCATTACAGGTCAGCTCAATCTTTAACAATATTTCGAGATTTACCAAAACCTGCCCTGCTGACTGAAATAATAGAATGGGGCCCATCAAGAAGCTAGCAATGCTGTGAATTAAGCAAACTGTCCACAACAAATTAATTAGCAAGTATGTAGAAGATGGACAAACTGAACCATTGACTGAAATTGAATGCATTCCTTTCACAGCATTGCTTCATATATGTTTTGGTATAAGAGGCCAATTAGTCAATTGTGTATATCCTTTGAAAATCTGAGTTACCTGCTCTAATTCAATTTTCTTGTCCCTCTCCTACTTCTTTTATTCTTCTTTCTGTGTTTGCTTAATTTCCTCTCAACTCTCACAACTCGGCTTTAATTAGCCATATTTGGTCTCAATGAACGACTGCAACTGAAAGTCCTTCTTTAAACTAGCAATGTGTGTTTAAAAGCTACCACTACTTAACATGCATGTGTTTCACCATTTCAGACTCAGAAATAATCTTCTGAAAATAAACTATCACATATAATCCATTAACATGGTGCAGCAGAATCATCTCTTCCAGTCAGATTGTTCAACTGATTAATGGAATTACTTTACTGTCATTACAGGACAAGGGTTTATGTTTTTTAAAATATATATTTATATCCATAATCCAGAAGTACATAATACTCACTTCCAACAGTTAACATTTAAAAGTCATATATTTTTTTTAAATCCCATAGGTTTGGTGTACAGGCTTCAAAACAGGTTTTAAGCAGAAATTAGAAGCGAGTGTCTGATTAAACTTATTTCAAATTTTCACCTCATCTCTTCTCTTGCAAGGAGAATAGAAACAGGTTTAACTCAGCTAAACACACTAATCTTAAAATTCAAATGCAGTTCTCAACAACCTTTGTCATTAAATCAACACTGGGCACAATTAGGAATCAGCAGGTTTGAATGAATTGAATGCAGTACTTTGTACAATCATATGATCTCCCATGGTGTTTAACAAGACAAAGCAGCCCACTTGATTGGCACCCCATCCACTACTTTAAACATTTGCTCCCTCTACCACCGATGCATAGTGGCAGCAGTGTGTACCATTTACAAGATGCACTGCAGCAACTCACTGAAGCCTCTTCGACAGCACCTTCCAAACCCGCAACCTCTACCATTTTAGAAGGACAAGGGCAGCAGATGCATGGGAACACCACCACCTGCAAGTTCCCCTCCAAGTAACTCACCATCCTGACTTGGAACAATATCGCTGTTCCTTCACTGTCGCTGGATCAAAATCCTGGAACTCCCTTCATAACAGCACTGTTGGTGTAACTACAACACATGGACTGCAGCAGTTCAAGCAGGCAGCTCATCACCTTCTCAAGGGCAATTAGGGATGGGCAGTAAATGCTGGTCGAGCTAACAATACCCACATCCCATGAACAAATAAAAAATAAGCCAAGATGTAGCTGTATTAGACTTGATCCTTCTGACCACTCATGTATACCCTATGGGAAAGTAACATAAATAGGCAAATCCTAAGGTTAAATCAGAGACTAATTACTAAAGAAAGTTTATATGGATTGGCAGCTGCTTGCCACTTCCTAGCTACTACCCTCGGAAAAAGGCAACGTTATCAAGGTCAGAAAAACCAGCATGAGAGGTTTTGTTAAAAAAAAATTGACATTTTGAAATGTGACAAATGAAGCCTGATACCTTAAGTGAGAGGTCTGAGATGGAACAGATGCACACTTACGATTATGGCTGCCAATCTCCAGGATTGACCTGGAGTCTCCTGGAATTCAAGGTCAATCTCCAGGACACCCCTAAGTGCAACCCTGGAGAAAAGTCATCGGGACCTTCAAAAAATTGGGGGTTTTTTTGCCATTTTCTTTGAACATTTCTCTTTAGCAAATATAAAATTATTGAAAATGGTGAAAAAAAGGCTGTTTGGCTGACAGTCAAGCATCGCCCAATTAGGTAATGAGTCTTTTTGCTTTCCAATTGCCGTAGGAAGGCAGGATGTCACAAGGATACATGTGTTGGCTGACCAATGGTAATACTGTAAGGCAAGTCATGTCATGAAACCTCCAGGAATACATTTAATCATATTTGGCAATTATAACTTAGATCCTTTACACATACATTCGTTAACTGGAACAGGACTTTTGGTAGTACAGGACTTGAGTATTGCTGAAAAAAAAGACAATTTTTGTTGAAGTTTTTTGTCTTGCACTCATCGGGACAATTTGCAAGAAAATACCAATGTCAGGGGACCAATGTCTGTTAACAGACATTCCCCTGACATTGATACTTTCTTGCGAGTTGTCCTGATGAGTGCAAGGCAAAAGGTTTCAACAAAAAAAGACGCTTTTTTAGCAATTCTCAAAAACAGCATTGTTCTTAAGGAAACTTGCAAATAGATTTCACTGTTGCTGAAGATAAGTAGAAACTACATGGTCATTCTGGTTCACCTTTAAGGGTTTCAAGGGTGGGATTCCATGCCAGATTAGGCCATTACTCTCATTTTGGAGTTCTAGAGGAGCTCTTGAACATGTGAATTAGGCGCAGGAGTAGGCCACTCAGCCCCTTGAGCCTGCTCCACCATTTAATAAGATCATGGCTGATCTGATCATAACCTCAAGGCCCCTCAGAATCTTATATGTTTCAATCAAGTTGCCTCTTACTCTTCTAAACTCCAGCCTAGCCTGTCCAACCTTTCCTCATAAGACAAACCGCCCAATCCATGTATTAGTTTAGTAAACCTTCTCTAAACTGCTTCAAATACAGTTATATCCTAACTTAAGTAAGGAGGCCAATACTTTACACAGTACTCCAGATGTGGTCTCACCAATGTCCTATCTAACTGAAACATAACCTCCCTACTTATGTATTCAATTCCCCTCGCAATAAATGATAACATTCTACCAGCTTTCGTAATTACATGCTGTACCTGCATGCTAACCTTTTGCAATTCATGCACTAGGACACCTAGATCCCTCTGCATCTCAGAGCTCTGCAACCTCTCACCATTTAGATAATATGCTTCTTTATTTTTCCTGCCAAAATGAACAATTTCACATTTTCCCACATTATGCTCCATTTGCCAGACCTTTGCCCACTCACTTAACCTATCTATGCCCCTATGTAGCCTCCTTGTGTCATCCTAACATCTTACTTTCCTACCCATCTTTGTGTCATAAGAAAATTGAGCAACCATGCCTTCGGTCCCTTCATCCAAGTCTTTTATATAAATTGTAAAAAGGTAAAGCCCCAGCACTGATCCCTGTGGTATATCACTCGTTACAGCTTGCTAACCAAAAAATGACTCATTTATGTCTACTCTCTGTTACTTGTTAGCTAGCCAATATTTTCCCCATGCCAGTATGTTACCCCCTGCACCATGAGTTTTTTGTTTTTTGCAATAACCTTTGATGTGGCACTTTATCAAATACAGTACATCCACCAGCTCCCCTTTATCCACAGTATGGGTTATTTCTTCAAGGAACTCTAATGAATTGGTTAAACATGATTTCCCTTTCAAAAAACCATGTTAACTCTGCCTGATTACTTTGAAAATTGTAACATCTTCAATAATAGCTTCCAACATTTTCCCTATGACAGATGTTAAACTAACTGGCCTATAGTTTCCTGCTTTCTGTCTCCCTCCCTTTCTAAATAAAGAAGTTACATTTGTTATTTTACAATCTAATGGAACCTTCCCAGAATCTAGGGGCAGAATATTCTGTTTGATGTGCGAGGGGTGGGGCGGGGGGGCGCAGGGGCAGGACCCTCTCGCCAACCGCATCAAATGAACATCCCGGCGTCACCGCGCGCCATCGCCATATTCCAGTGGGCAGGCGCGTGATGATCTCTGTAGCCCGCCATAAATTAACGAGCCATTTAAGGCCCTTGAGGCTCCAATTGATGGGGATTTTGCATCGCCTGTGTGATCGTTGGCTCATCGCACGGGTGCAACAGGCAGGCGGGCGGCAGAAATTTGTATGAACCTCATCCACGAGAGGGAGAAGAGGGTTCAGTGGGGTTGCGATTCTACAGATTGAAAAGTTATTGCACAAAAGTTACTGAAACTTGCCTGTGTGAGCTTGAAAACTCCAAAACACATACCAGCTGCTTGGATTGGACTCATAACCTTCAGGTCAGCACTTTGCAGAGAGGATTTGTTTCGGGGCCTGTAGGTTTCAGCAAGCCTCCCTGAGACTGGGAATGGGAGGTGATCTCTCCACCGGAGGCAGCTCCTCTGTGGAGGAAGGGAGGGCTAGAAGGGGGAGGAGATCAGGAGTGCACAATCAGCCTCCAGGGGAGCCACCTTTGGGAAGACAGGCGCAGGCACAAGGGGTAAAGGGCCAAGAGGTTGTCCAAGGCGGAAAGGGCCACGGAAGGCACCACTATCCTGCTGCCGGGGTGTACAGGCGGCAAAGCAGCTACCTCAATGTGTCTGAGGTGCAATGCCGAAGGAGGCTCCATCTCTCACGGGAGACAGTCAACTATATCTGTCAGATGATTGGGCCTGAGATCTCCGGTAACCTTGTGGGTGGACACCCCATGCCAGTGGCTCTGAAGGTCACAGCTGCCCTCAACCTCTATGCCGCTGGCTCCCAATCAGTTGTCCACATTTGCATCAAGCAGGTTACAGACGCGCTGTTCAGGCCGCATTGACCTTCATCCACTACCACTGGGACCAGGCAAGCCAGACAGAGTGAGCCAGAGGCTTTGCGGCAATTGCTGGCTTCCCCCATATCCAGGGTGCTGTAGACTGCACACATGTGGCCATCAAGGTGCCAGCAGGTGAGCTCGGTGCCTTCATCAACAGAAAGGGCTTCCACTCCATGAACGTGCAGATAGTGTGTGATCACAGGATGCTGATTCTACAAGTCTGTGCAAGGTACCCGGGCAGCTCCCACGACGCCTACATCCTCAGACACTCGCAGGTTCAGTGCTCTGGCCCGGCTGGATGGATGGCTGCTGGGTGACAAGGGTTATCCCCTTAGAAGGTGGCTCATGACGCCTCTCCACCATCCAAGAACAGAAGCTGAGCAGCGGTACAATAGGAGCCACACCTCCACAAGGGTTGCGGTGGAGAGAGCCATCGGTCTTCTCAGAATGCACTTTTGATGCCTGGACCATTCCAGAGACACACTCCTGTGTCCCCCAGATCGAGTGTCCCTGATAGTGTTGCATGCTGCACTTTACACAATCTAGCTCTGCAAAGGGGGGACGCTGTGGACGAAGAAGATGTAGACGGAGTGGCTGCAGCTGCACACGATGAGTCCAGCAGTGAGTCCGAGGATGAGCATGCACGGGGAAATGCTAAGGGGGCAGATGCTGACCCGGGCATACTCAAGGGAGGCAAGGACACCCGGGACGCTCTAATCCAAGGAACCTTCAGCTAGCACAGCACATATGGACTTCCAACACAAGCCTGGGCTGCAGCCTCCATACTGGAGATATTAGTGCCAAACTTGTCAGGGTAGGAGCATTGACGATTGGCCCAGTCAATATATGTCAATGACACACAAATCACTCATAACATCTCAGGAATCCATCCACCTGCCCAAGAAAAGAGGCACCCCCAGCCCGTTAAACAATATTAATTTAATGCCTTCACTAAAATCTCTAACATAACACAAATAAAGTGGTGTCACCTGTAAACACAATCAGAAGGAACTTATTGGGTGGAGGAGGAGGGGGCAACAAAAAGCGACCAGTGATGAACCCGGGCTGAGTCTAAGGTGCCTTAATTTTACATTTGCGGGTGTTACATCTTTGTGGTGCCCCCTCGCTGGCACTGGCATCTGCGACAGCCTGCTCTCTCTGCTGTCCTGTTGACCTCGATGACCTTGGCGGATGTCCTCTGGCCCGTGGAGCCAATGCTTGCCCCGCCTAGGAGGGAACTGCCAGCTCCACAGCTGGCATCTCCCCAGTTGTCGCAGCCTCATTGGATGCCATGGTCACTGGCAGAGGGGCAGAGGAGTCAACCTCATCTGGGGCGCCCTGAGAGGCACCAGCAGAGATGACAGGCAGCTGCTCCACCAACATGAGTTCTGTTCGGCCCTCCCTGTTCACCGTAGATGGATGGGCATCGAGGTGGGAGACCTGATGCCCAAACCACCACCCACATGGGCATTGACCATATGAGGTCAATGCCGCTGTTTGGGATTGTAGGTCAAAGCGCAGCCCCAGGAACCCCTGATCCTGTTTCTGGAGCTGCCTCTCCATGAGAGTCGCCACTCTCTCCATGGAGGAAGCTTGGTGCTCAGCCATGAGGCTCAATGCATTGGCTACAGTCTGCGCAGACTTCTCCACCACTGACATCATGCCAAGAATAGCGTCATGTGTCTCCACCAGATAGTCCCTCACAGCCTGCCACATCTCATGGTTTGGCTGCATCGTGTACTATTCCTGAGGCTCATCATCAGCCACTGACTGAGCATGTGCCTGGGCCCCTGCAGTCCTCCAACTGCTAGCACCATGGGCACTCTCTGTCTCCATCAGCTCCTCCAGCAACTGTGAAGTGCCCTCACTGCTGTGCCCCGGGACACCAGCCGAAGATGCCCACTAGGGTGCCAGTATCTGCGCTGGTGCCTGCCTGGCAGAGATGGTGTGACGCTGGTGATGTTGACACTTCATGGCCCTCAGGTGTCAGGCGGGCCCCTGCTGCTCTGGGTCCCAGCCCTGTGCCGCTGATGCTGAAACGAAGAGTAAGGAAACCCGATCAGTTTGCGTGCAGAAAATATCAATGTACATGCCTGTCCCCCGGATCATCACACACTCACCATTCCACACACAATGGGCAAGCCATGTTGGTTACGTCACTCACTCAACAATCAGCATTGCCATGGACGTTGAGAGACTAATGGTGACGTGAGTGCTGGCCACACGTACCTGCCCGTGGAACCCCAGCCTCTCCGGCTCCAGTGGACCTGGGCGCATGGCGCCTCTCCAGGTTGAGGGCCCCCTGCTTGAAGCAGCTAAGCAGCATTACCTGGGCTGGCCCACCGCCAGCCCTCACCCACTTGACACTGCTATGAGAATTCTTCTCCCGGAAATGAGAAAAGAGCATTGATTAGTGATACTTGTACCGCGAATCTCCTCATGACCGGCCCATCCCAAGCCCAGTTGGCCATTGCAGGGGTCCAATGCATCCTTACCTGGCTGCTGTCAAACACTCACACAAATATGCCAGGGTGTCCTCCCCCACCGCCACCCCACCCCACCCCACACTCCCACCCCCCACCCCCACCTTGGCCACATGCAGCCTTCATCACACTTGGGAGCACACAGTTTAACCTGCTGTAGCCAAGATGCACAATGACGTGGATCGCAGAGGGCAGCAGATCGACCTGTTCCATGCCACCTTCTAGATCCTCTCCCACAATGTCATCACCCTGACTTTGACATGTCCTGGAGTTCCAGCACTGCGCCTGGGTGCAGGTCCTCCAGGTTGCCCCCACCACAGTCTTGTGGGTCTCAGTCCATCACATGCTAAGGGTGCAGAACCTATCTCATCACCACCCTCTCAGGCTGACCAATGCACAGGGAATACCTGCTGGCCCGCCCAGCTTAGGACACATGCCGTCAATGAGACATTGCATTCAGGCCAGTCAGACATGGGTGGGGCGCCAAAGGGAAGAAGCTTACGTGATGCGTTAAGTGAATGATGCCAACACGCTACTCACCCTTCCCGTGCGCAGTCGGTTGTTGAAGCGACTGCGGCACTGGATCCATGTGCACCGCATCACGTCATGGGAGCTCACGGCCTCCGCTACTCCTCCCACGCACTTTTTGTCAAGTGGGGTGGCCTCCTCCTCCCGTCCTGGGGGACGAGCACCTCCCGCCATGCTGTCACCACCTCGAGGAGGACAGTAAGGCACTCATCCGAAAATCTGGGCGCCCATTGGCCATCCGCCTTACCCTTCTGCATGGCCAGCTTGGACCTGTGTTGGCCCCAACCTCTGGCCATGTACAGCAGCCTTCGAGCGGCTGCTGCTTGCCCTTTAAACAGGCCACCGGGTCGACATTGGACCCAGCGGCGATTGTCGATCCTCCACTGCCTGCCCACTCCCGCTGTCCCCAGGAGCTGGCAAACATGCTGGGTGGACCTTAATTGGCCTGTCCGCATAAAATGGTGGTCCGGACCCAATTTCTGGCATCGATTGGGTCCACACCCACTCTTGTTCCGCCCCCACCTCCCCCCTCACCCACCAGATGGAAAATTCTGCCCTAGGGAGTTTTGGAAAATTTAAACCAACGCATCAACTATCTCCCTAGTCACTTCTTTTAAGACCCTAGGATGAAGTCCATCAGGACCCAGGGACTTGTCAACCTGCAGCTCCAATGATTTGCTCAGTATCACTTACCTGGCGATTGTAATTTTCATGAGTTTCTCCCTCCCACTTCTTGGCTTACAGCTATTTCTGGGATGTTACTTGTATCCTCTATACTGATACAAAATACCTGTTCAATTCATCTGCCATCACCTTATTTTCCAATATTAATTCCCCAGGCTCACTTTCTATAGAACCTAAGCTCACTTTGTTAACTGTTTTCTTTTTAAAATACCTATGGAAACTTTTACTATCTGTCTTTATATTTCCAGCTAGCTTTCTCATGTGCTCCAAATTTTCCTTTCTTGTTAATGTTTTAATCATTTTTTGCTGCTTTTTATATTCTGTCCAATCTTCTGACTAGCCACCCATCTTTATACAATTTTATGCTTTTTCTTTAAGTTTGACACTGCCTTTAACATTTTTAGTTAACTGTGGATGGTGGGTCCTCCCCTTCAAGTTTTTCTTTCTTATTGGAATGTATCTATTCTGTGTATTCTGAAGTATCCTCTTAAATGGCTACCACTGCATCTCCAGGGACCTATCCCTCAACCTAATTTGCCAGTTCATCTTAGCTAGCTCTGCTTTCAGGCCCTCATATTTGCCCTTACTTAATTTTAAAATACTAGTTTTAGATCCCATCTTCTCTCCCTCAAATTAAATGTAAACTTAATCATATTATGATCACTGCTACCTTGGGGTGCCTTCACTATGAGATCATTAATTAAACCTATCTCGTTGCACAATACCAGGTCTAGTATAGCCTACTTTACGGTTGGTCAGAACTTGCTGTTCTAAGAAACTATCCCAAAAACATTCTATGAATTCTTCATCTAAGCTAACTTTGACCATCTGATTTTTCCAGTCTATACATAGATTAAAATCCCCCATGATTATCACCATACCTTTCTGACAAGTTCCCATTATTTCTTCCTTTATATCCTGTTCCACCATATGGTTAGTATTAGGGGGCCTGTACACCACTGCCACAAGTGACTTCTTGCCTTTCTCATTTTTCATCTCAATACAAACTTATTCTCCATCCTGGTTTCCTGAACTTAGGTCATCCCTCTCTCTCTCTATTGTGCTAATACCATCCTTAATTACGTGAGCCACTCCTCCACCTTTTCCTAGCTTCCTGCGCTTCCTAAATGTCAAGGACCCTTCACTATTCAGGCCCCAATCTATGTCATCCTGCAGCCATGTCCCTCATGCTCCTCTAAGCCCTACAAAAGAAAGCTTTTCACATAATCCAAGGGCCCTTTATTCCCCCCCATCAACTACCAACATGCTTCAGCTTGGTAGGGAAAGCTGCAACAACTTCCCGTTCTCACACAGGCCCGAGTTAAAATGCCACTTAAGTCCTAGTGATGTAATAACATCCTAATTCCCATAAATTCACTAACCAATGCCTGATTTAGGTGATGTTACATCCTCCCGCAGGTTAACATTAGGAAACTATTGATTTTGATTGGGTAAGATGCTGTCAGGCCTGCTGAGATTTTCCAGCACTTCTTGTTTTTGTTACAGCCAAATGTTGCCTTGGCAGCAATATATCTCCAAAACTCCACACATTGACAAAGCAAACATTTTGAATGATGCTTTTCTCCATGATCAGTTCCACTGGCAAAAGTTTGTTTTTTAAAAAGTCAAATCATCAGTGATACTGCCAACTGTGCTACACTTCAATAAAACACCACAAGAGCTTTCCTCAGTCAAGTGATTAACTGGTGCTGCAAATGCCATTAGGATACTCTGGTTGACCCTGGGAAATTATCTCAGGTCAGAGGTAAGAGGTGAACACAAGTCCTGATTCAGCTGAAAGTTTATCACCATTCAAGCAATGTTGAAAAATTGCCCTTTCACATTTCAAAATATACTCCAGGAATAACTTATGTGAACGTAAATGTAAAACTATTATATACTTCCAGCATGGCACCTTGCTCATTGAGAGTGTGGGTCCAAGAGTTGACACATAGGGCTACATTTTACTGACCCCCTGCCAAGCATGTTTTCGGCAAGGGGAGGAGGTGTGTAAAATCTAATGGTGGCTAGCCCACAGCCTTCCCGCCAACCAGTATGCAGGTAGGGGCTGAAACCGGCAGCCCACCCGCCATTTTGAAAAAAATCATGAACAAGCAACTGAGCTTGTTAACAAGCCAATTGGCCTGAATATTACACCGCCCTCACCATAATGTGGTTGGCATGGACAGACGGGCATGAGTGGGGAGTCTGCTTTTCTACCATCTGTGGGTGAAAAAGTGGGAAGGGGGAGGTGCTTCTTTTGTGGGATGTCCTGAGCAAATTGGAGGCAAGCCACTAAAATGATATCTCCCTGGCCAGCCTCCAAAAGCCATCCTCCCACCCTCCCCTTGACCCCTCCCTTGGATGCCCAATCCCTTCTTGCCCTAAAAGCCCAGGCCTACTTTAGTCTGGGATCCATCGCTCTCCTCCCAGGGCCTGCTGGCAGCCCCAGCAGCACCCACTTTTGAGTACTGGCTCTGTTGGGACTGTTGCAGCTGCCAGCCAATCAGATTGGCCGGCTGCTCTCAACGTGCATGACTTCCTCCCACTGAGGGGTGGACGTCCCACTCTCTGCCCATTAAGTCGGTCAGTTTGGAACTGACTTTTGTAAAGGGGTTGGTGAGCAATACACATAATGCAATCACACATTAATATTTTGTTCCATCATCTTTATTTCTAATCCAAAATGTCTGGAAAACTTCAGGAAATAGCAATCAAATTCCATAATTTTCATTCACCATAAAATTGAGAACACTTAACATATTTAATCTTCTAGTTCTGTTTCATATACTGGTTAGGGCATTTGCTTTAAATATGTATCTACGCTATTTTAATGCCATTGTTAACAGGTAAAATAGCAAATATAGTAATTTAACATGAATGCATTCATCAGTGCACTAAAAATAGCACACAGGAAAATTAGAATCCCTTTGGCATTTTAGGATACAATACCAAACCTGAGAAAAATAGTTAGGCATGCAATTCACAAAGAAGCTTTTAAATGGATGCCAAACAAATAGAAATTGTCTATGAAACCAAAGTGGGCACAATAATTATAGGGAAAGGTAAAATCTGCAGCTATGTTTCAAGAAAGTATATTTTTTTTTAACTCAAAATGTTGCATGTGCTCAGCAAGTCAGGCAGCATCTGTGGAAAGAGAAGCAGCGTTAATGTTTCAGGTCAATGACCTATCATCAAAACTGGAATGAGGAAAAGCCTAACAGCTTTTAAGAAAACAGCCAGGTAAAAAGAGGGCAGGGAAAGATCTGTGACAGGGCAAAAGTCAGGAGTAATTATATGGAACAAAAGGTCACAGTGCATGGCAAAAGGAAGTGATAATGGGTCAATAAAAATATTTGTTTGTCAAGCTTCATTAAAACCAAATCATAAAATCACTGATTAATATCACAATGTGAACAGTATAAGGACATGTTTTTCAAATGCCTACTTTCAAAGGATTATGTAGAGCAGAGAAAAAATAGTTTAATATGAGCTCATATTTCAGAATGCCCACACAGCTGGGAGTCAATCCAATATGTCTGACTGCTCTAGTTTACTGATGAGGTTATTTGTTATTTATATCATCATGTTAAAAAATAGTTTTACTTCAAGCCTGCATGAACCATTGGAGCCAAATATTTCTTCCTTCATGAATGCTGGATAAATTGCTCTGTTTTAATAAACATTAACGGTCCCAACCAAGGTACCATGTGCATACCATTTGCCATTCGATAAGGTTAGACAATACAGTATACTTTTGATGGTGGGAATAAACCAAATCAACCAATCACAACATTTTGGCTGAAAGAGGTGAAGGTACTGATGTTCTACCTCACAGCAACTATGACCAGGCATATGTAGCTGAGGTAAAAGCAAAATACTGCAGATTCTGGAAATCTGCAATAAAATCAGAAAATGCTTGGAAAAACTCAGCAGGTTTGGCAGCATCTGTGGAGAGAGAAACAGAGTTAACATTGAGTCCATATGACTAGCGTCATACAGACTCAAAACATTTACTCTGTTTCTCTCTCCATAGATGCTGCCAGACCTGCTGCATTTTCTCAGCTTTTTCTGTTTTAATATTATATATGTAACTGAGGATCATGTTGATCACAAAAATATTTAAGCTTTGTAATAAAGGATTCTCTTTCATTTCTTAGCAGTTACTTGCAACTGTTCTCTCATGATCATCTTCGCCTGTCAATGAGCTATTTCTCAGCAATAATGAGTAGACAAAGATATTGCAGCGAATGGTCACATTTAAACTAAATCATTACATTCTGAAGCCAAAGTTACAAAACAGAGTACCAACTGATTATACACTTAATGAGCGTCATGATCTTGAGATTCAAAAGGTAACATTTTACACATGAATACCAGGGGCAGAATCTTCAGCTTAGTGAGCGGGGGCGGGGCCCACTTGCCGAGGCATAAAATGACGTGGGGTGATGTTGGGCATATCATTTAGATTTTCAATTCAGCGGGCGCATAACCGAGTCAGCTATGAGCCCGCCGAACTGTCAAAGACCTAATAAGGCCTGTTTAAAAGCAATTAAGGCAATCAGCTGAGCTGCCCATCCAATCTTAAGTTTGGCAGGCAGGCAAAGAGCCCAGGAGGCCTTCACATTTTTCATGGAACCTCATCCACGGGTGGGATGAGGTTTCATGAATGATTTAAAATTTTCAGAAAAAATTTTATTAAAATTAATGCACATGTCCCAGCTCATCCGACAGTTTCACATGAGGGGTCATGTCATAAAAATATTTTCAACACTTTATTAAACTATTTAAACTTAAAACTAATCTCCCTGAGGCACGGATGTGCCTCAGGGAGATTTCTGTGTTTTCTCGTGCGCATGCGTGAAAGAGCCCACTCCCGACTCAGGCAACACCACCCCCTGCCTGCACAGGTAGAGCTGCACACTTCCGGGTGTGCATCACGCTGGGCGGGCCTTAATTGGCCTGCCCATGTAAAATGGCGACGCCCAACTGATCGGGGGTGCCAATTGGCTGTGCACCTGCTCCCCCAACAATCACCCCCCCCCGCCCCCCCTCCACCCGATTGGGAGAAAATTCTCTTCCAGAAAAGGCCATTTGGCATTGTGAAATTAATTTTGCTGCAAAATTGACTTTTCACTGATATCTGTATCTCTTCTATTCCTACCTTATTGGTGTACTTGAACTCAACCTCATCTAAATGATTTAATTTTCATCTATGCATCTCAATGGGATTTCCCATAATGATTTCTCTCCTCAAATGTAAGCTTCACTCTTAGCTCCTCATAGCTCATCCCTTTCTACCCAAGATCTTTGCTCTTTACTGCAACTTTTCTAATGCAAGTATACTTTTCCGTGACATGGTAGTCATTGGACGTGTTGGATACCGTTTGGTAGGTCTTAATAAAGTCTTCATAGTCTTAAGTAGGTTAACTGTATGTATTTATTAACTACATGAACTCGCGCCACCCAAGTGGCGTGCAATGGCCATCTCCAACAAGAGAAAATCTAACCATCCACCCTTGACATTCAATAGCATTACCATTGCTGAATCCCCAGCCACCAATATCCTGGGGGTTACCATTGACCAGAAACTGGCCTGGACTAGCCATCAAAATACTGTGGCTACAAGAGCAGGTCAGAGGCTGGGAATTTTGCAGTGAGTTAATTGATCACAACGCAAATGTAATTTTAGAACAAAAATTTTCATACAACGAGTGGTTCAGGTCTAGAATGCACTGCCTGGAAGTGTGATGGAGGCAGGTTCAGTAGAGGCATTCAATAGGGCATTAGATGATTATTTAAACAGAAACAACGCACTGGGTTACTGGGGAACAACTGGAGAATGGCACTGAGTAATGATGCTCATTCAGAGAGCTGGTGCAGCAGACACAATGGACCGAATAGCCACCTTCGCACCGTTACAATACTGTATCTCACAGGTTCACAGAAAAGAGTTCAAGCTAGGAGCTGCCTCCATGCTTGCTTGTGCACACGGCTCTGTCCAACTCCAGACTGACCCCAAGCTGCGGATCACGCATTCTCTTACATCACTGTGTGGGCAGCACTGTATTAACTTTATATGTGCCCCTTATAATACAGTAGCCAAGACTGAATAGAATACTCAGGTATGGTCTGATTACACCATTTTGAAGACTTACAAAACTTCTGTAGGGTTATATAGTATACTTCCTGCTCCCAAATAAGGGGTGCAATGCATTGGAAAAATACACTCTAATTCTTGTCTTCCATTAACAACCTGAATAGAACAGCTCACAAGCTTCCTCTATGGCTTTTCTGAAAAAGCTGAAGGGCGTGCAGCAATGCATATTACATGCAAATAGATATCAAATGGCTCTGCACAAAAATTACCTCTAATAGAAATAGGTCCATTATCAGGGTTAGATTGATATTAAGACATGATGCTTCCTGAGGTGTCATTTAGGGTGTTTCAATCTTGAGGTGACAGTTTGAGGGACAGGCCCTCATCTCTGATCTCATAAGTTTAAGGGTCACAGATATGAAAGGATATGGCAGATAGCCAGTTTAGCCATTCATCGCTAGACCTGTCTGGACCACAAAGTGCAATCAGATCCTGCACTTGCCTGTTAAAGCTGTTCACTATTCGAAGAACATCCTAGAATGCAAGGATACCACTTCCCACCACCACCCCCTCCCCCACCAACCCCACCTCAACTTCTTTACTCTACTGTAAACCATCTTCTTAAAGCCATTTCTCTTATCTCCTCCACCCTCACCTCCAACAATAATTGTGAGTTCCTAGGCTTCTTTAGCATTAAGGTCAAGACCCTCCTATAGGCGCTCTCTGCTGCTTCACTCACTAGCCCATGGGGCCAAACCTCCTCCAAAGCTCTCCCCTGCCCCTACCATCCTAGCTCTGAACTCGCAGCTTCGTCTAGTTTCTCTCCCTCTCCTGCTGATGCCCACTCTGAGCTCATCTTGCCCATGAGATCACCTCATGCTCCCTCAACACTATTTCCCATTAAACTGCTAACCACCCAACTTCTCCTGCTGGACCCCATGTGAGCCGATATTTTTCACAGTTCTCTTTCCTCATGTGCTATCACTCTGCTTCAAATCTGCCACCATCACCCTTTTCCTCAAAAAAAACCAACCCTTGGCACCACAATTTTTCCAAACTACCATTCATCTCCAACTTCCCTTTCCTCTCCAAAATCCTTGAACATGTTGTCACCTCCAAAATCCATGCCCACCTTTCCTGAAACACCATACTTGAATCCTTCTAGTCAAGTTTCCGTCCATAACACAGTACCAGATGGCTCTATCAGTCACAAAGGATGTGCTTTGTGATTGTGACAATGATAAACTATCCCTCCTTGTCCTTTTTGTAGCCTTTGGCCCGGTTGACCACACCATCCTCCTCCAATGCCTTTCCGCTTTCGTCCAGCTGGATGGAACTGCATTCACCTAGTTCCATTCTTATCTATCTAATAACAGCCAGAGTATAACTTGCAATGGCTTCTCTTACCACTCCACACCATTAACTCTTGGTGAGCTCCAAGGATCGCTCCTTGTCCCCCTTTTACTTCTCATCCACTTGTTGCTCCTCGGTGATATCATCGGGAAACACAGCACTAGTTTTCACAAGTACGCTGATGACACCCAGCTCTACCTCACCAAGATGATCTTTAAAATGTACTTTTTTGACCAAGCTTTTGGCTATTTGCCTTGTTATTACCTTATGTCACTCAGTGTCAAATTTTGTTTTATAAGACTCCTGTGAAATGCCTTGGGACATTTTATATGTTAAAGGATATATATAAATATAAGTCGTCGTATTGCTGGAAAAAGATACATGCTTTTCATCTTGTTCTCATCAGGACAGTTTCACAAGAATACCAAATACCAAAAGGAACCATAATTTATGCTGCATGAAAAGAAGGTGCTGATTGGTTGGCAAGTGGACTCTGATAGGTAAAGGCCATGGAGAATGCACCAAGGAACAGTTAACTGCCAAGCTTTTGTTTAAATTCAAACCAGGCATGTCAACTCTGACTTGTCAAGACATTGTCATGGGGAGTGAACTAGGGAATGGCTGTCCCCCAATTTTTGTCTAGTTGAAAAAGGCGCAATGTGTGGATATGTTCTTTTTGTTTGCAGAAAAGCACAAGATGACTACACAGCACACAGACAACAGCAGTTCAAAATGAACAGCTCATCAATTACAAGGGCAATTCAAGCTGGACTAAATGCTGGTTTTCCCAGCACCACCCACACCCATGAATGAATGAAAAAAAAGAGAAACTATCAGCAACTAAAAAAGCTCCTGACCCACTAGTAAATTTTTTCTTACTAAAGAGTAGAAGTCCTCCCTCCTCCAATTCTACAAGTATCCAACCCATCTTGACTGGAGAAGCCTTACTGTTAAACCAGGATCCTCCTCCTATTGCCATACATCACTTCTCAAATGTATATTACATGTTTTCCTTTTTCCTCCACATTCAATATCATAACTTTTGAGCAGCACTGTTTCATTAGAATAAGCCTGTGTGAGTACAGCTTTCTGACATCCTGCCCACACTTTTCAAAGCGGACTGAGGCAATGGAAAGAGAGATCAAACGCAATGGATAATTGGCAGCCAATCTGTTTAATGCCACTGCCAAAGTGCAAAGTTAAAGCAAATGTTGCCTGGAACATCCAAAAATTCATACTGTTGTGATATTCTCATCTCTGTAATATAAAGATCAAGACAAAAGATATACTGGATATGTGGTCAAACCATATTTCAAAACTCTTATCATAGTGTCTTGCATTAAAAGCTGTGAATAACTCCCAATAATAGATGTACCCATGATCTCAGATTTTCAGGTCATTTTGTTTGACACTTTTGTCGTCTAGATAACCAGTCCTTGCAGCAACCCTGAAACCTGACCTTTGATCTCTTCCACGTCTGATGAAGATTTTGTAATTGGAAGTGTCTGGCTTCCACATCTTGTCCTCATGCATGACTAGAAATTTACACCTCCTTTTATTTTCAGGATAAAACTGCTACAAAGGTTTATTCAGCAGTTGTCCTCCACTGACCCCCCTCCCCCGCCCCCCACCACCATTACCACCTCTGTTGATCATGAGATTCTGGAACCTTCACTCTATAACCAAAGTTGCAACAATTGTTGTCAAAATGCAACATCACACTGACTGAAAGATCTGGGGGAGAATTTTCTCCCTGTCAGGCAGGCTAGTCAGGAGCGTGCACAGGGCCAATCACCACCCGCGATCAGCTGCACACCGCCATTTTATGTGGGCGGGCCAATTGAGGCCCGCACAGCATGACGCATACCCAGAAGCACTCAGCGCTACCTGTGCGGGAGGGGTGGAGGGGGGAAAGTCGGGCCTCGGAGCTGCCTCAGGGAGATTAATTTCATTATGAAACATTGAAAAAAATAAAAAGAATTATTCAGCGTCACATGAGCTGGGACATGCTTGTGAATTTTGATAAAAATTTTTATTTCATTAATAAATCCTTCATGAAACCTCATCCCGCCTGTGGATGAGGTTTACTGAAAAATGCGAAGGCCGCAGGGCTCTTCGCCTGCCCGCCAACCTTAAGGTTGGACAAGCAGCCCTGACAATTACTACAATTAGTTCATTAATGGCCTTAATAGGCCTTTGACAATTTGGCGGGCGCGCAGCCGACTCCTGTGTGCACCCGCCAAACTAAAGATCGGAATGATGTGCGGTGACGTCGGGACACACGCCCGACATCACTGTGCGTCCTTTTACGCGTTGGAGTGTGGGGCCCACCCCCACACACCGAACAGAAGATTCTGCCCTTGATGAAATTTGAATTTGAAACATGCACTGGATTTACTTTAAAATATTTTCAGTGTGATTCACCTTCCAAAAGAATGATGAACCCTTTGTAGTAATTCAATCTCCCCAAGGTCACAAAACATTATGAAATTGTCATTATGAAGGGATAGCGCAATCGTTCAAGTCTAGATGAAAGTGGAGGAAATTTCGCTGAAGTACTGTTATTTGCCTTGTATTGTGCCATCAGATGTTCCACCCCTGAAAAAGCAAATAAGGCATTCCTGTTAATTTTGGGGTATTGGTTTTAACAATGTTGTGCATAAATAAGGAATTCACAGATGTGATGCTTGTGCTTAATTGACTTATGTTGATGAGGAGCTCCTGTAATGTTGTTGGGCCATTTAAACACCTCTGCATTTAAACAATAAAAGAAAATAAAAATGAAGACTAAAAGGGAAGCAAAACCAAACCAATTAGTCTGAAGCTGCTGTCACATATTATTCTGACAGACCAGATACTACATAGAAACATAGAAATTTACTGCATAGAAGGGAACCATTTGGCCCATCGCATCCATACCAGTTGAAAAAGAGCTATCGAACCTAATCCCAGTTTCCTGCTCCTGGTCCACAACCTTGCAGATTCCAGCACTTCAAGTGCATTTCCCTGTATTTTTCTTTAATGCTATGAGAGTTTCTGTCTCTTTCAGCCAATGAGTTCCAGACTCCCACAACTCTCTGAGTGAACATAATTTCCAATTCCCTTCTAACCCTTCTGAAACCCTTTTAAATCTATGTGCCCTGGTTATTAATGTCTTTGCTGAGGGAACTGAGACACCTCCCCCCACCTCCCCGCCCATTCATGTTATAGCCCACTTATCGTTTTTTTACACCTCAATTAAATCTCCCCCTAGCCTTCTCTGTTCCAAACAATCCCAGTCTATCCAAACTTTTTTACTAGCTAAAATTCTCCTGTCCAGGCAACATCCTTCTAAACCTTCTCTGTAACCTCTCTAGCGTGATCACATCCTTTCTGTAACACAGTGACCAGAACTGCACACCATATTCTTGCTGTGATCAGGCAGAAAACAGCCTTCCAGTCACAAGAACACCTGTAGACCATTACCCCTTACTTCTTGCCACACAGCCAAATTTGGATCCAATTGCACTTTCAATTAGATCCCACAAGGCATATACTTTTCTGGCAAGTCTTCCGTGTAGGACCTTGTCAAAAGCTTTGCTAAAATCCACAAAGACTGCATCAAATCCATGCTGACTGTTCTTGATTAATCTGTGCCTTTCTAAAAGAATGATTAACACTGTCCCTTAGGACGTTTTACAATAATTCGCCCAATACCGAGGTTAGGTTGGCTGGTCTATAGTTGTTTGGTCTATCCCTTTCTCTCTTTCTAAACAATGTAATGACTTTTGCAATCCTCCAGTCTCCAGCACTGCATCTGTAGCCAGAAAGGATTAGCAAATGATGGTCATAGGCTCAGCAATTTCCTCCCTTTCTCTTAATAGCCTGGCACATATTCCATCTGGGCCTATAGTAATTATCCACTTTCAAAGATGCTAAACTCTTCAATATTTCCCTTCTCTGTTTATCCTATTCAATGTTTCACACTTGTCCTCCTTAGCTACAACATCTGCATCTTCCTCTTTAGCGAAGGCAAATGCAAAGTATTTATTAAGAACTATGCCCATGTTCTGCCTCCACACTCAGGATACCTTTTCAGTCTCTTATAGGCCCTACTCTTTCCTTAGTTATCTTCATGTTCTTTTTGTATTTATAAGCCAATTTTCAGCTTTCTTTGAATTTACTTGCCAATGTTTTATCATGCCCTTTCTTTGCTTTCCCAGTTTTTCTCTTTAATTTCACCCCTGCACTTTCTGCAATATTGAGCTCTCAGCATTTGATAGTACCTTCCCTTTTTCATAAAAACAAAAAAACTGCGAATGCTGGAAATCCAAAACAAAAACAGAATTACCTGGAAAAACTCAGCAGGTCTGGCAGCATCGGCAGAGAAGAAAAGAGTTGACGTTTCGAGTCCTCATGACCCTTCAACAGAACACTTTATCCTACCCTATATGCTCCATGATATCAGGGGGCTCTAACATTTGGGAGACCCACCATTTTTCTTTGTGGGAACATATTTGTTCTGAACCCTCATCACCTTCTTTGTGAGTGCTTCACACCAGTTTGACAGTGGTTTACCTTCAAGTATCATTTTCCATTCCACTTATTCTAAATTATATCTCAGCTTAGTAAAATTGGTCTTTCCCCAGTTGGGAACTTATACTGCTGATTTATCTTTGTCCTTTTCCATAACTACCATAGATTGTAGATTATAATTCAAACCATCATATAAGACAACCCCAATTTTTGGTGCCAAAATGTACGCTTAGACCTAACTCAACACACAAGTCAACCACCCATTTTTCAGTTAATAAACGCTCATTTAGAAATACACTCACATTAGGTATCAGCCTCAATTTTTCAGCTCAGAAAAACATATTTGGGGTTATACTCACTGTCAGTGCTTGGAATCAATCAGGCGATATGGGCCATGGTGCCAAGAAGATTCATGGGAGCTTAAGACATGCCCACAAAGGGCAGAGCGCACATGGCGACAGATTAACAGAAATGGGTTCTCCTGAAAAAAGACTGAAGTACGAAACTGGTTTCAAGCTAAAAGTTGTAACATTTGCTAACTCATCAAAAACTGCAACAGTGAGGGAATTTGGTATGAGTGAAAAACTGGTATGAGAATGGAAGAAGGAATCCACCCTGAAGAAGATGCCCAAGACCAAATACGCCATCAGAACAGGGACCAGTCACTGGCCTGATCTTGAGAAGCGTCTATCAGGATGGGCCCTCAAAAATAGTCTGAAATGTTACATCATCACCAGAAATGCAATGCATATATATGCACTTAAGTGGGCCAAATCAAACCGAGAGTCCAGCAAAAGATTTCAGAGCGACAGCTGGTTGGTGTAGCCACTAAATGTTGCCACAGAAGACCAAGATTACTCAGAGACTACCAAAAGACCTCAATGCCAAAATTACCAGTTTCCAGATTCAGCGTCAGATAGTAGCAAAACATGAGTTTTAAGTCGCATCTGCAACATGGATGAAATGCCCATGAGTTTTGGTATGCCCAGCAACCAGACAGGGAATCGGAAAGGTTTAAAAACAGTTCCAATGAAAACCACAGGACATGAGAAGACAAGATTCACAGAGGTAATAGCCTGCATGGCCGACGGAACAAAATTTTTTACATGCCCATGACAACGGTTGGATGGATGAGGATGGAGTGAAGTTGTGGATCGATAATATGTAGAATAGATGTCCTGGTGGTTTACACAAAGAACTAGAGTGGGACATGTTCAGATCCCATATAACCAATGAGATCAAGAGGAACCTGTGAATAAATAACACCCAAATTGCAGTTATACCAGGGGGTCTAATGCCTTAGTCCAACCTTTGGATGTGTCCCTCAACAAGCCATTCAAGGATCATGTTTGCACCAAATGGAATAGGTTGCTGATTTAATTTGAATCACCAGTGTTGTGTATTTTTTCACATTTCAAATGGCAATCAAAAACACCAACACCAGCGATTCACATTTTATACTTGGCATACAAGTCAACCCCCATTTTTTTCGAAGCTTCAAAGGTCACCGCGATCTACAGTAAATTAAATCTAACTGAAACATAATTACTGACACCAATTCATCTGCTCAGCTCATTCCCTAAAATGAAGTTCAGAAGTGCCTTCTCTCTTGTTGGGCTAGCTAGATATTGGTTAAACTATTTTTCCTGAATGTATTAAAAATGTTGTGCCCTCCATACCTGTTACACTGTTTCTTCCCCAGTTAATATTAAGGTTGTTGAAAACTCCCGCTATTACCGCCTTATTGTTTTTGCACCTGTAGTAATTATGGTTTTGTTAAATGTTGGAATGTAACTTAAGAATAGTCCTGTGATGTTAAATCACATGATCTGTGTAAACCAACGTGTTAGCAGCGCGGGCTACCTCTACAATCAATGTAGAGATAGGGAATTGAAAGCACACGTGTAGTTGCTGCTGGCTGTATTGTAAATAAAGCTAATGTTTCCACTAAGAAAGTTGTCTGCAGATCAACTCTATTACGAATCGGTAACAAGGCCACACTACAACAGCACCTCTCAGCAATTTGCCAACATATTTGCTCTTATGTCTCCCTCGACTGTTTGTGGGTCGATAGTACACTCCCAGATGTGTAATTGACCCTTATTTGTTTCTCAGTTCAATCCATATGGCCCTATTTTATGATCCTTGTAGCATATCATTCCTCCTCACAATTGTGTTTGTTTCTTTAAACAATATTGGGACTACCTCCTCCTTTTTGACCCCCACTCTATAACTTCTGAAAACTTATAACCAGGAATGTTGAGCTGCCTGTCAGTCATGTCCTTCTTTAAGCCATGTTTCAGTAATAGCTATGATATGATACTCTGAGGTGTCTACCTGTGCCCTCATCTCATCTACCTATTCATTAGACTCCTTCTATTAAAATATGTACCATTAAGCACTACCAATGGCCATTATTGTCTATTTCCCAGCCTTTGATTCCTCTGACTTCCAGACTCACTTACTAATTTTGGGCCTTCTATTTCCAACTTTGTTTCTCTCCCTTCATAATCTACATTCAGGTTCCCATCCCCCTACAAAGCTAATCTAAACCTTCCTAATCAGCACTAACAAACCTCCCCACAACAATACTGGTGCCAGTACTACTGTGGTGGGACACACCTAATTTGGACAGGTCCCATCTCCCCCAGAACAGGTCTCAATGCTCCAGGAATCTAAAGCCTTCCCCCTTCAGCACCATCTATCCAGCTATGCATTCATCTGTATTACCCAATTTCTGTGCTCACTAATGCATATCACCAGGAGTAATTCAATGATTCCTGCCTTTGAGGTCTTACTTATTAACTTCTTTCCAAGCTTCTAAAATCTGTCTGCAGACATTCAACAAATCAACTCCAAATCTATTCAAACCTCAAAGAAATTTTGTTGCTTAGCACCTTGACCCCTGGTATTAGAAAGGTTATGAGCATATCTTCCATAATTTTGCTTGTGGTGAATATTGTTTTTGAATGACAGAAGTATTTTATTTTATAATATATATCAAGAGAAATGCTAATAACTTAAAACCAAATAACCTTCCCTATGACAATTCTTTCTCTCATTCTTTCCCCTTCTTTTTAGGAGTCTCTGTCTTTCATGCTTTTTGTTTACTCTCTCTTTGTTTTCACATATTTTTCTCTATGGCCTAGATTTTCTGGTCTCCCAGAGGTACCCCAGAACATGCGCTGGGGGACCTCTCGGAGGTCCCAACAAAAGGACTCCACGGGAATTGCCTTGGAAGTTTTAACTTCCGATGGGCAATGCCGCTGTATCCAGAACCCTCTGATAAAGTCTCCAACTCTGAACTAGAGTTGGAGACTTTGGAGGGTTCTGACTCACTTACCTGGATAGTTACCCAGGAACTGTTAGACAGGAAAAAAACCATATCTAGCTCCTGGGTAACTATACAACTGACCACCCCACCCACCTTCCGAATCCCCAGTGGACCCTCTGACTCCCCATCCCAATCCAACCTCACCGCCCTACCACCCTACCTAGCTGGCCTTACCTACTGACCCTATCACCCTTCCCATCGTGCCACCCTATCCACTCGATAATCTAACTCACCCTGTTGCTCTACTAAACTGGCACCCTACCTAGCCTGCCTCCCGCCAACCTGCCTCCTCACAACCTACCACCCTACACCCTTGCCACACTACCCAGCTGGCACTCTACTACCCTGCCAGCCTACCCACTTACCTCACTCACACTCATTCACTAACACAGTGAAAAGCTATTTAAATATCCAAAAGCATTTTGCTGTTAGTGAATGAAAACTTAGAAAAATACAGCAGCTATTGCTGTAAAAAGGGGGCATGGCTTGGCTTCCCCCGATGATCCTGCACTATGAGGAAGGACTCCAAAAACGGATATTCTCCACGTTTCTGAAGAGAACTGGTTTGGAAGTCCAAGCGAGACATGCGGATCTCCAGCATTTTATAAAAAAATATAGGAGTAGTGTGGCAATCTGATGGTGACTGCCACTCCTCGGAATACTTGGCCCATTATGTTTAGTTCTTTGTTTCTGAAACCTTTCTTTTCATGTCACTCACTCTTCTACACATCACCCAATCTGTCTTAGCAACTATCACATATATTCCTTTACTCACTTTCTTTACCTATTTTAATCCAGAGATCATGATCAGAGAGAGCAAGTATGTGGCGGCAGAGTGTGTGCAATGATAGAGTGCAGGCTGGGAAAGAGTAAAGAAACTGAAATCATGAGGGGTCCAATCTAGGTTTGCAAACGGGAAAAATTGAGCAGGAGGGCCTGTGACCCAAGAGGAATTTAAACAAGGCTGTCGTCCAGGAGTAATTGTAAAGTTTGGAGTTTGGGACCTGGAAATTGGTATCAATTGGGGTGAGGGTCCCAGGAAACAGTGGAGTCAGGGAGGCAAAAAGTATATGGAATGTAGATATCTGAGCCATCAGGGCAGTCTAGAGGCCAAGAACCAGAATAACTGGGGAAGTGTTCTTTGGAGTACAAGGGAGGATAGGTTGGGGAACACTCAGACATTCCAAGTTAAGATTTGGGATATTGGAACATTGTAACTGACACCTCCTGCTACTATTGTTCCAGATTCACCTACATTCACTTGGTATTTCAGTCACAAACTTCCATTATTCCTGCCCTGTCTTGAAATTTGATTTAGTTTCTACCTGTCCATCACTGCCTTGGTATTTAGAGAGGTTGTTCTATTTCCGATGCAGGACCATTAAGTCAAGTTCAGACTCCATGCCAACTAGAACATAGCTCCACAGGCTTCTTTTCATAATATAACTTACAACTTTTGCTCTTTTCCTATCATCATCCATGTTAATTTGAGCAGTGATACAAACTCCCTGCAAAAAAAAAGCCTTAGTCCTTCATTTAATAAATAATTGTTAGTATGTCACAATTGTTGAGTTTTGCCAGACCGAAAGTAAATATTATGAAGAGGCTTATTCCTTGTCATTTCCACGCTGATTTCTCTTCTTTTAGAGACAGCACTCTCAAATAATTTTGTTGGCCTTTCTCTAATTGGCGGCTTCTGACTTATAATACGGTCACTGATACAAAACAACTTATAAAGTGCACATCTCAAACAGAATACATTACTCAAATGTTTAATGCATGGCTAATAGACTCTTTTGGTTGTAGGCAATGACCTTGAGTAGGTGTACATCTAAGAAGTTAGAACGCAAACAAAAAGACCTAGAAGACAAAGAATGTGAGAGGGACAATTTCCAATCAACTTGTACAAATGCTACTTAGCTCGCCAATTTAATAATTCAGAGACTGCCAAGAAAAAAACTCTCTAGTCTTCAGTTCTCTTTATTAAATTGTGACTTGAAAAAGGCCTCCAGTTTTCTCTGGGGTTGTTTTATCTGTAAAGAGACACTGAGGAGAAAGGATATGAATTATAAATTGATAACATTCAGATTGTGTAATTAAAATACATTTTGAAAAATGACTAGATTATTGATTTAAATATTTTACTAGAAAATAGAAGACTAATGAATTCCACAAGCACATATAAAAAAAAGACTGCATATTTCAAACTGTAGAAAGCATTAAAAAAAGAGTTGCAGTAGCATTGATAATGACTGGTTGAGAATCATTGCCAGAGATGAATATCAAATAGTGACAGTCCTGTTAGTTACTATTACTGGTTACAGCTAATAGTCATTCATTCATCTTAGGTATCTTAATTACTTCTGATTCTTTCCCATTTATTCATATTTAATCGGTAACTTAAACAAGTGACTGTCTGAGGCATTGTACATACGCGTATGCCTGAAATTTTAATGGTTCAGAGGGCACATTTTCAGAAGTGAGGCAACAGTTCCATTTTTGCATGCCTCCTGATTTTCTTTTCTATTGCTGTCTTGCAGTACTGCCCATGACCAATATCAGTCTCCAAATCTTTTAATATGGTCAACTTGGGTCCTTTATGACAGCTGCAAAATTGGGCTCAGCATCATCACTGATACTGGTGCTATAGGAGTCCAAAACTCTGAAAATATTAGTCAAAATGCTTCCAGCCACGCACGATGGTAACTGAACTGTGCCACTATTTTTTATTCATTCACAGGATGTGGGCTTCACTGGCTGGGCCAGCATTTATTGCCCATCCCCAGCTGTCCTTCAGAAGGTGGTGGTGAGCTGTCTTCTTGAACCGCTGCAGACCATGTGGTGTAGGTACACACACAGTGCTGTTAGGAAGGGAGTTCCAGGATTTTGACCCAGCGACAGTGAAGGGATGGCGATATAATTCCAAGTCAGGATGCTGAATGGTTTGGAGGGGAACCTCCAAGGTGGTGGTGTTCCCATCTATCTGCTGCCCTTGTCCTTCTAGGTGGAAGTGGTCGTGGGTTTGGAGGGTGCTGTCTAAGGAGCCTTGGTGAATTCCTGTAGTGCATCTTGTAAATGGTGCACACTGCTGCTACTGTGTGTTGGTGGTGGAGGAATTGAACGTTTGTACATATGGTGCCAATCAAGCGGCTGCTTTGTCCTGGACAGTGTCAAGCTTCTCGAGTCTTGTGGGAGCTGCACTTATCCAGGCAAGTGGAGAGTATTCCATTACACTCCTGACTTGTGCCTTGTTGATGGTGGGTTCAGGAGTTGATGTGGTCGTCGCAAGATTCCTAGCCCCTGACCTGCTCTTGTAGCCACAGTACTTATATGGCTAGTCCAGTTCAGTTTCTGGTCAATGATAACCCCCCAGGGGTGTTGATAGTGGGGGATTCAGTGATGGTAATGCCATTGAAGGTCAAAGGGCGATGGTTAGATTTTCTCTTGTTAAAGATGGTCATTGCCTGGTACTTGTGTGGTGCAAATGTTACTTGCCACTTGTCAGCCCAAGCCTGTATATTGTCCAGGTCTTGCTGCATTTGGACATGGACTGCTTCAGTATCTGAAGAGTCGTGAATGGTGCTGAACATTGTGCAATCATCAGTGAGCATCCCCACTTCTGACCGTTTCTTGGAAGAAAGATCATTGATGAAGCAGATGAAGATGGTTGGGCCAAGGACACTACCCTGAGGAACTCTTGCAGTGATTTCCTGAGGCTGAGATAACTGACCTCCAACAATCACAAACATCTTCCTTTGTGCTAGGTATGAATCCAACCAGCAGAGAGTTTTCCCCTTGATTCCAATTGACTCCAGTTTTGCTAGGGCTCTCTGGTGCCACACTCGGTCAAATGCGGACTTGATACCAAGGGCAGTCACTCTCACCTCACCCCGGGAGTTCAGCTCTTTTGTCCATGTTTGAACCAAGGCTGTAATGAGGTTAGGAGCTGAGTGACCCTGGCAGAACCCAAACTGGGCATCAGTGAGCAGGCTAGTGCTAAATAAGTGCCACGTGATAGCACTGTTGATGACCTCTTCCATTACTTTACTGATGATCAAGAATAGACTAATGGGGCAGTAATTGGCTGGGTTGGATTTGTCCTGCTTTTTGTGTACAGGACATCGCTAAGCAATTTTCCACACAGCCAGGTAGATCCCAGTGTTGCAGCTGCACTGGAACAGCTTAGCTAGGGGCGCAGCAAGTTCTGGAGCACGAGTCTTCAGTACTATTATTATTATTATTACTACTACTATTCAGGGCAGAGATGTGGGAGATGGGTCAGACATGGTTGAGCGTCCTGTCAACCACAGTGGGGGGAAAACCTCAGTTAAGGAAGAAGGAAGACATGTCAGAAGCGCCATTTTGGAAAGTGGCATCATTGAAACAGATACAACGCAAGTGAAAGAACTGAGAGAATGGGATGGAGTCCTTACAAATCTGCCCTCACACCTTCTCCTCCCTCCCAGAACCATGATAGGGTCCCCCTTGTCCTCACTTTTCACCCCGTCAGCCTCTGCATTCAAAGGATCATCCTCCGCCATTTCTACCAACTCCAGCATGATGTCACCACCAAAAAGATCTTCCCCTCACCTCCCACTGTCAGCATTCCATAGGGACTGTTCCCTCCGGGATACCCTGGTCTGCTCCTCCATTACCCCCAACACCTCATCCCCTTCCCATGCTATCGTCGAAGGTGCCACACCTGCCCCTTTACCTCCTCCCTCCTCACCGTCAAGGGCCCAAACACTCCTTCCAGGTGAAGCAGTGCTTCACTTGAACCTCCTTCAATTTGGTCTACTGCATTCGCTGCTCCCATTGTGGTCTCTTCTACTTTGGGGAGACCAAACACAGACTAGGTGACCGCTTTGTGGAACACCACCGGTCTGTCTGCAAGTATGACCTAGACCTTCCTGTCGCTTACCATTTCAACACACCATCCCGCTCTCATGCGCACATGTCCGTCCTTGGCCTCCGGCAACATTCCAGTGAAGCCCAACGCAAACTGGAGGAACAGCACCTCATCTTCCAATTTACAGCCTTTGGACTTAACAATGAGTTACCAACTTCAGATCGTGAACTCTATCCTCTATCCTCACCCCTTTTATAATCCCCTTTGTCCTACATTTATTTTTACTTTTTATCCATTTATTTTTATCTTTATTTTTATTCATTTGTCCTTGGTTTTATTCCCTTTTTTTTATCTCCCCTTCTACCCCATTTTCAATCCTTTTTTTCCCCACCACTGCCCCCTCCACCCACCTCACCTTTACAGGGCCATCTGTTACTTGTTCCATGTTGTTCTTTCACACAATGCTACCCTTGTTCTGCTTCTATCACATTCTGCTTTCTTACCTTCACGCCACTATCAGCACCTTTTTTAGCCCATGTCACCACTTTTGTCACACTCCCTTTGTCCTTTTCTTCATGACATCTTTGTCAATCTCCCCTTTGTCCCCACCTTTCGCTGACCTTCTATCCAGCTTCACTGCTCCACCCCCCCTTAAACAGTATAAATTTCATCACATTTCCACTTCTCCTCAGCTCTGAAGAAGGGCCATACGGACTCGAAATGTTAACTCTGTTTCTCTCTTCACAGATGCTGCTAGGCCAGCTGAGCTTTTCCAGCATTTTCTGTTTTTGTTTCAGGTTTCCAGCACCTGCGGTATTTTGCTTTTATAAAAATTCTTAGGTATCTGAAAACAAAAAATTAGAAGGGTAGGGTTGACCTGAGATGGAAAGCAAGTCGTCCATGTCACACCATCTGCAACTTGAGCTTCATTGCATAGAGCAAAATGAGCTTGAAGTGGGGTTCGAAAAGAAGAATAAGACAGGAACATACCATCATCTTCAAAGTTCTCAGCGGCACTGAATGCAGCCGTCTCAGTCACAGCAGCCCTAAAATGCTGTGCACCATTGCCTCCAAAGGGCTTGATCCCCCTCTTGTTACATGCAGCCTTATCCTTCAAGGCAGAGGGAAGAATTTCATTGTGTGTTTCAATGTGTTTGCGTGATGCTCTTGCCATAACTGAATGCCTGGAGTTTTGTGGAAGCTGCGAAAGGTGCTCATGAGCTTGACAAGAACACAAGACAACACTGGCAAATGTGTGAGGCTGAGGTGGAACATCTGAATGTTCGGCATGTGTCTCGATTTCTGATGAGTGAGTGATGGGGCTGGGACACTGGGATTGGTGTCCATGGTCACATGTTCCCATTCCCTTTGCACCATGTGCCATCAGGGCCCCCTATGTAAATATGACCTCTCTCCTCCTTCCAACCAGCTGGACCAAGGCCTCCAGCACTATATACAAGAACCTAGGAGCTCTCTCTCTCTCTCTCTCTCTCTCTGCTGTGCTGGGACACTAACAGTCCTCTTCCTTGCAGACAAGTCTTCCAGACATGGTTGCAGCAACCGATGTAACCCGAGTGCATGTACCCTTTCAGGAAACAGTTTCCTTTACGAAATGCAGGCTCACTGTATGTCATGGTAGCCACACTCACCGCTGGGCCCCTGCTGAGCACGCAGTCAGTCAACAAGCATTTCACACTGGACTTCAGGCTACAATGATGTTGATGGACAGACAGCACAAAGTTTGCATGCCACCTGCCTCAAAGGGACCAGGTGCGAGGCCATTCATGCATTGTGATACCGGTGCCAGTATCAGGTCTAATCAAATTTTACCCTCAATATTTACAGAAGTTTGCAAGCAACCTACCAGCAGATTTTGTCTAGTTGCACCCATGACAGATATCTTCTGGATATATATGATTTTTTTGAGGATTAAAGCATTTACCAGTTATGAGTGATACGTGATTATATGCAATGAATAGCAAAAAGTGTGGTCTCATTACTCCTGAGTGTGAAGTAACTCTTCTCACGCAGCAAGTGGTTAGGATCTGGAACACACTGCCTGAGGTTGTGGTGGAGGCAGGGTCAGCTGAGGCTTTCAAAAGGGAATTGGATAATTAACAGAACAGGAAAAATTTTCACGGCTATGGGGACAAGGTAGGGGAGTGGCACAAGGTGAATTGCTTCTTCAGAGGTCCAGGACATACATGACAGGCTGAATGGCCACCATCTGTGCTGTAACCATTCTATGATTCTCTAAACTGGGCATGGTACTGTTAAAAGGTAACCCATGGGCTGTAACTTCCAGGGAAGTGCCAAGTGAGTCAGATTGCCACTCCTTTCGTAGCTCCTTACCTGGGAATCCAGTCGCTCCCATCTCGCCCAACCTTCCAAATCAGGTAGGGCAGGATCTGTGTAGCATGTGGGTTCCCACAGCCTTCTGTCTAAAGCTGCAATGTCTGAGGTAATTTTATGACACTAGCCGCTGTAAAGCAGCTAATTTTAAAGTCCAGCCACTTTGAGCAGCCATGGAGAAGGTAAGTCTATGAGGTAGGTGGGCAAGATTGGTGTAGTGGGGGGATGGCATAGGATGGGTCATGGGGAGTTGGGTGGGAGGGGTGGACAGTGGGGGGATCAGGTGGTCAAGTGGGTGATCAGAGCAGTCAGGGGGTGTATTTGGGGGGGGTGGGGGTGTAGTCGGGCAGGTGGGGAGAGCAGTCAGGTGGGTGGGCGGCCATCGTGGGGTGTGGGGGCAGCAGTTGGGGTTGGGGGGAGGGGGTGGGTGCGGCTATAGTTATTCAGAAGCTAGAAGTGGTTTTAATTCTTCTAACTTTTTCTGGTAACTATTACTGTAACACAATTGGAACCATCCAAAGTTTTTGACTTCCCGGGCAACTGCCATGCAATCCTTACCTGGGAACTTCCGAGGGATGGGGGGAGGTGGCAATTGGGGGGATTCACCAGCGCTTCTATGGGTGCCCCCGCCCCCCCCACCCCCCCACCTCCCCCCGCCAGGTAAACTGGGAAGTTACGGGTCCATGTGTTTCATTTGTACAAGAAGTAACCATTTGTTGATCTGCAATTTTGAAACAGGTTTCACTTTTGTTCAAAATTGCAAGAGGAACAGCTGGATATTCCTATCCAGCAAATGTAAAACTGGTAAATGATAAACGTGGATCCATTTAGGAATGGACGAATGCTGTCAGAGTTCAGGAATAAACTGTAAGCATCCTTGGGCTGGTTTTAATTCAATTTTTGTATTCCAATTGTGAACTCACCCCAGTGCACAAAGATTTTATTTTGAAGTTGACAAATTCTGAAATTAATATAAGTATAAAGCAAGTTCCATTTAATTAAAATTGCAAATTTGCTTTATACCCAAAGAAAACATATTAATCAGATCACATAACAACTTTAATCTATGGCTTGTAGTCATGTTATATGAGAACATTAATTAACAATTTCAATAACATCTGATATCACATTTAATAAAAGGAGGAAAGAATTTGGTTTGATGGTTTCTTTTTAAATTCAGGAGCTTGTTGGTTTCAACAGAAAGAGTCACGCTGCTTGACAGTGATATTATTTTGGACCACCAAAAGCAATTAGCTGAACAAACATGTAAGTTGAGAATGTGCCACAATTTTAAGTTTGATATTGAAAATGTTTATTGAAGATGGGAGACAGACTTCAGCAAGAAACACAATGGGAGATGAATATTGAAATCAATAAGATAAAGATCTGAGAAGAGCCAAAAATACCATTAAATCTTCATTAATTAATTTAATTTTTCCTTTGGTACAAAAAAAGACAAGGAGCCCGATTTTAACTCTGTGCAAGCTGGATGGGTTTTGAATAAGTTAAAATCTCGCCCAAGGAGTACAACTTGTGGAAAGTCGATGATCGTCATCTGTGAAGTTGATAAACAAAGCAGAAGTCCTGCTATACTGGAAATGAGCTAACATGGCAGCTGCTTCAAAGAGGGGACAAAGGGTTTATATGGAGAAGCAAGCTGAATATAGAAAGTACAAAGAAGATCTAAACAGAGGGAATAAAAGGGGCAAAAAGAAAATATGAGGATAGATTAGCAGCTAACACACAAATAGTAAAAGTTTAATCAAAGATCATAAGAATTATGAGCAGTAGGCCATTCGGCCCATCAAGCCTGCTCTGCCATTTGATAAGATTACTGCTGATCTGATTCTAGCCTTTGTTTCACTTTCCTGCCTCGCCTCCATAACCCTCAACTCCCTGTTTGATAAAAAATCTAACTCAGCCTTGAATATATTCAATGACCCAGCCTCCACTGCTGCCTGTGGAAAAAAATTCCAAACACTAACAACTCTCAGAGGAGAAATTGCTCCTCATTTCCATCTTAAATGGGAGACGCCTTATTTTTAAACTGTACCCCCTATAGTTAGGATTTCCCTCTCTGCATCTATCCTTCGAGTCTTATATTTCAATAAGATCACCTCTCATTCTTTTAAACTCCAATGAGTATAGGCCCAACCTGCTCAACCTTTCCTCATAAAACAACCCCCACATCCCTGGAAACGGCCTATAACCCTTTGTGAACTGCTTTCAGTGCAAGTATATCCCTCCTTCGGTAAGGTGACTAAAATTGCACACACTACTCCAGGTGCAGTCTCACCGATGCCCTGTACAGCTGTAGCAAGACTTCCCTTCCATTATGCTCCATACCTCTTGCAATAAAGGCCAACATTCCTTTGGCCATCCTAATTACTTGCTGTACCTGCATGCTAACCTTTTAACTCATGCACAAGGATACAGCAAAGTGATGGAAGGTGTCATCAACAGTGCTAACAAGCGGCACTTATTCAGCAATAACCTGTGCACTGATGCTCAATTCGGGTTCCACCAGGGCCACTCAACTCCTGAGCACATTACATCCTTTATCTAAACATGGGCAAAAGAGCTGAACTCCCAAGGTGAGGTGAAAATGACTGGCCTTGACATCAAGGCAGCATTTGACCAAGTGTGGCATCAAGGAGCCCGAGCAAAACTGAAGTCAATGGGAATCAGGTGGGAAACTCTATGCTGGATGTAATCGTATCTAGCACAAAGGAAGATGGTTGTGGTTGCTGGAGATCAACCATCACCTGGGACATTGCTGCAGGAGTTCCTCATGTGTGTTCTAGGCCCAACAAGTTTCAACTGCTTCATCAATGACCTTCCCTCCATCATAATGTCAGAAGTGGGGATACTTGTAGATGGATGACACAATGCTCATTTGCAATTCCCCCACTATCGACAACTGAGGATTACTACTGACCAGAAAAGAAATTGGGCCAGCCATATAAATATTGTGGCTCAACAGCAGGTCAGAGGTTAAAAGTTCCATGGAAAGTACTCACCTCCTGGCTGCCCCAAAGCTTGTCCATCATCTACAAGGCACAAGTCAGGAGTGTGATGGAATACTCTCCACTTGCCCGAATGAGTGCAGCTCCAACAACACTCAAGAAGCTGGACACCATCCAGAACAAAATGGCCTGCTTCACTGGCACCCCATCCACCACCTTAAACATTCGATCCCCCCACCACTGACGCACAGTGGCAGCAGTGTGTACCCATTTACAAGATGCTCTGTAGCAACTCACCAAGGCTCCTTCAAGAGCACCTTCCAAACCTGTGATCTCTACTGCCCAGAAGGACAAGAGCAGCAGATGTATGGGAACACCACCACCTGCAAGTTCTCCTCCAAGCCACACACCATCCTGACTTGGAACTATATTGCCGTTCCTTTACTGTCACTGGGTCAAAATCTTGGAACTCCCTTCCTAACAGTACTTTTGAGTGTACCTACACCACATAGACTGCAGTGATTCAAGAAGGCAGCTCACCAGCACCTTCTCAAGGGCAAATAGGGATGGGCAATAAATGCTGCCCTAGCCAGTGATGCCCACATCCCATGAACAAATAATTTAAAAAAAGAACAGCCAGGTCCTCTGTACTGCAGCATTCTACAGGCTCTCTGAATTTAAATAATATTCTACTTTTCTATTCTTCTGTATAAAGTGGACAACCTCACATTTTTCCACATAATGCTCCATCTACCAACTTTCTGCCTATTCACTTAATCTATCTATATATCTTTGCAGGCTCTTGTATGCTTCTCACAATTTGGGTTCCTATCTATCTTTATATCATCAGCAAATTTATCTACAATACAATTTGTCCTTTTATCGAAGCCATTAACATAGATCGTAAATAGTTGAGGCTCCAGCACTAATCCCTGTGGCACTCCATTAGTTACAGTGTGCCAACCTGAAAATCACCAATATATCCCAAATCTCTATTTCCTGTTAATTAGCCAATCCTCTATCTATGTAATATACTATCCCTAACACCATAAACTCTTATCTTGTACAGTAACCTTATACTTGGCTCCTTAAAGAATGCCTTTTGGAAATCCAAATACACATCTACTGGTTTTCCTTTGTCCACCCTGCTCATTACATCCTCAAAAGAACAGTAATAAATTTGCCAAACATGATTTCCCTTTCACAAAATCACATTGACTCTATTATGATTTTTTAATTGTCCTGCCACTACGTCTCAATGACAGATTTTAGATTAACTAGCCTTTAGCTTCCTGCTTTCTATCTCCCTTCTTTCTTCAAGAGGGTGTTACATTTACTAAAGTGTGGTACTGTTTAGGGACCAAAATGATTTGCTTCTGTGGGTAGGGCTATGGGGAAAGAGCATGAGAGTGGAATTAACTGGACAGCTCTACCAAAGACCTCGCACAGGCTTGATATGTCAATTAGGAATTAGGTTTAGGTGGATTACATGGATTATGACCACGTATTAATGCTATTAACATAACTTCTGCTTCTGCCTCCATAACTTCACATGACTCCATCTCTGCTTCAGTACACCTGTTGTTGAAATCCTCATTCATGCTTGTCCCATCTCTAGAATTGACTAATCAAATGCTCTCCTAGCTGCGCTTCATAAATTTGAGGTCATCAAAAACTCTGCTACCCGTGCTGTAACTGGCATCAAGACCCATTCACCAACTCCCCTTGTGTTCACTGGTCTATGTTGGTGTGCAGTTAAGCAATGCCTCAATTTTAAAATTCTCATCCTAGTTTTTAAATCCCTCCATGGCCCTTCCCTTGCTTATCCCTGTAATCTCTTCCATCTGCACAACCCTCCAAGATACCAGGGCTCCTCTGATTCTCATCTTTTGAGCATCCCCAATTTTAAGCCCTCCATCATTGGTCACTGTGCTTTCAGCTGCCTTGGCCCTAAACTTCGGAATTCTCTCCATAAATCTCTCCTTAAAATCCAGCTTTTTGACCAAGTATTTAGTCACCTGACCTAATAATGCTTTATACAGTGCAGTGTCATATTTTGTTTTACAATTCCCTATGAAGTACCTTGGGACATTTTATTAGATTAAAGGATCTATAAGTATAAGTTATTGTTGGAAAGGCTGGAGGACTGGGATTGTCCTCAGTGCAGAGAAAACTAGGAAGAAATTAAATAGATGTGTTTAAATTCACAAAGGGTTTAGAAAGAGTAAATAAAGAGAAATCGTTTCCAATGGCTGAAGAGTCAATAACTATAGGGAACAGATTTAAGATGCATGACAATAGAACGAGGGATGACATGAGGCAACGTCTTTCAGCAACGAGTGGGAAAGATTTGGATCCACTGCCTGACAGGATGATGGAAACAGATTCAACAGGAGCTTGCAAAATGGAAACTGAATAAATACTTGAATGAGAAAAACAATTACAGGGATATGGGAAAAGGGCAGGGTTGGATATAGCGATCTAACTGGACTGTTTCTCAAAAGAGCTGATGCACACATGGGCCAAATGGTCTCCTACTATGCTCTATTATTCTATGATTCAATGGTTTATTTAGTTTTACAAAAGAAACTTCCCCAAGTCCCATATGGTAAACAAAAATTCAAGCTTAAAGAATTATAGTTTCTTTAGGGGTGGAGGGATGTAAACATTCCTGTCCCCAAGGTCAGTGCTGGACCATTGTTCTTATCCTTGTGTATAAATGACCTGGATTTGGTTAAGGATGGTGGTGGTGATGGTGGTCATAATATCAAGATTTACAAATAACACTAAGATAGGCAGCAAGTCCAACTCTGAAGAGGACTTAAACATTTTCAGGAGGATGTAGAACCCGTTAGTAGACTGATCTGGCAAATGTCAATTCATAATTATGTAAAGAAATTTGGGAAGATACATTTTGGGATGGTAAGATGACAACATAGACACTAAAAGGTAAATTAAAATAAATGTAGAGGCGGTGAAGAAAGACAAAGGTTTGGATGCACAGATAATTAAAAGTTAGATGACAAGGTAGTAAAAATGTAAAAATACATGGTTTTACAATTAGAGGATTAGAGCACAAAACCCAAGATTCATATTAAACCCATAAAAATCAATATAATGGGCCACAGTTCAAATACTATGTCCAATTAAGGAAGCCCTACCCAGAAGGAAAAAAAAGTTTGGATCAGTACTCTTATTTCTCAGTTTCAGTACTCTTATTTCTCAGTTTTTACTGATGTTCCATTTTAAGGTATACAAGGCCAGTTCGGACCAGTAATCCTACTTCCCAGCTTTTACTGCTATTTTTCTTCTGGGTACCTTGGTACGGCCACAGACGGGGTGCAGAAGAGATTTATTGACAGGAAGCATGGACAAAAGGCTTTTATTACAAAAAGAGATCAGAGAAATTGAAACGTTTTTCACTCGAATAAAGATGGTTAAGCGGAGATCAAATGCAGGTGATTAAAATTTTACAAAGTTTAGAAAAGGTAAATAGGATAAACCATTGCCACTGGTCAATGAGCCAACAAGAACATTAATACTAGGATCCATGCAGCTTAGATAAAAACAAAAAAACTGCGGATGCTGGAAATCCAAAACAAAAACAGAATTACCTGGAAAAACTCAGCAGGTCTGGCAGCATCGGCGGAGAAGAAAAGAGTTGACGTTTCGTGTCCTCATGACCCTTCGACAGAACTTGAGTTCGAGTCCAAGAAAGAGTTAAAATATAAGCTGGTTTAAGGTGTGTGGGGGGAGCGGAGAGAGAGAAAGAGAGAGAGAGGTGGAGGGGGTTGGTTTGGTTGTAGGGACAAACAAGCAGTAATAGAAGCAGATCATCAAAAGATGTCAACAATAGAACAAAAGAACACATAGGTGTTAAAGTTGGTGATATTATCTAAACGAATGTGCTAATTAAGAATGGATGGTAGGGCACTCAAGGTATAGCTCTAGTGGGGGTGGGGAGAGCATAAAAGATTTTAAAATATTTAAAAATAATGGAAATAGGTGGGAAAAGAAAAATCTATATAATTTATTGGAAAAAAAAGGAAGGGGGAAACAGAAAGGGGGTGGGGATGGGGGAGGGAGCTCAAGACCTAAAGTTGTTGAATTCAATATTCAGTCCGGAAGGCTTTAAAGTGCCTAGTCGGAAGATGAGCTGTTGTTCCTCCAGTTTGCGTTGGGCTTCACTGGAACAATGCAGCAAGCCAAGGACAGACATGTGGGCAAGAGAGCAGGGTGCTCTCTTTAAAGCCTTCCGTACTGAATATTGAATTCAACAACTTTAGGTCTTGAGCTCCCTCCCCCATCCCCACCCCCTTTCTGTTTCCCCCTTCCTTTTTTTTCCAATAAATTATATAGATTTTTCTTTTCCCACCTATTTCTATTATTTTTAAATATTTTAAAATCTTTTACGCTCTCCCCGCCCCCACTAGAGCTATACCTTGAGTGCCCTACCATTCATTCTTAATTAGCATATTCGTTTAGATAATATCACCAACTTTAACACCTATGTGTTCTTTTGTTCTATTGTTGTTGACATCTTTTGATGATCTGCTTCTATCACTGCTTGTTTGTCCCTACAACCAAACCAACCCCCTCCACCTCTCTCTCTCTCTCCACACACCACCACCACCAACCCCCCCCGCCCCCCACCCCCGCCCCCCCCCCCTCGCCCCCACACACCTTAAACCAGCTTATATTTCAACTCTTTCTTGGACTCGAACTCAAGTTCTGTCGAAGAGTCATGAGGACTCGAAAAGTCAACTCTTTTCTTCTCCGCCGATGCTGCCAGACCTGCTGAGTTTTTCCAGGTAATTCTGTTTTTGTCCATGCAGCTTAGGTTGCACAGATAGCAAAAAGATGCAGCTTAAGGGAGAAAGAGGCTTGTTCAAAGGAACTGTGGTCAAACTATTGAATTGGAAATGAGGCAGGAATTTTTCAGCCCCTCATGCAGGTGGGATCTTCCGGTCCCACCGATGTGAATGGAGATTTCAATGGCTTGCTGTCCTCACCACAGGGGGACCTGCTGCAGGGGGCCTAGAAAATTCCGGCCAATGTGTCTAAAGCACCTTAAATTAATTTGGCATCAACTGTTTTAAAAACCAGAAACAGAAAATGTGGAAATCATGTCCAATGAACATCTTAATATATGAAAAACAGTCACATTTAGCTCAACTTCAAATGTGTACTATTACAAAATTATAGACCACATACATGCCAGCCCACTTCATTGAGTCTTTTATTTAGCATCAAAACCTAATCCCTCCTTGAACAAGAACTGGTTGCTGTTCCACACTTGCAGCCTGCATCCACTTGACTGACTGAATGACTTTGCGTGCCTGAATTGATTCTTAAAAAAACCTCCCATCAAAGGCTAGCAAATATCAAAGAAATTTGTCAATACATAGGTTCTAGATGTCCACTGAATGACAAGACATTGGGTGGAACCGTTCCAGATTTGCACTAAGTGTGGTAGCGAGCATGAAAAATGAAGTTTTACCCGCCAGCAGGAATGGCAGGCTTTCATGCCGTATCATCCACTTCCCGTCTCATTAATTATTCAGCCACAGGAAACACACTGTCTCACTGGCGGGTGGCCCCTGAATCGCCTGCCATGCTGTTACCTCACTCCGGGTGGCATATCTAAACTGCAGCCGCACACACAGTTCTCAACACTTGCAGCCCAGGACTGGTCCAGTGAAGTCATGGTCCTGAAAGCCCAAGAAGAGTTCAGTGACCAGTCGCTGCAATGCCTTTTGGAGGCCCACTGTGATGTCCTCCACTCTCACTTTGGCTGCAGGAGATCCAGCAATCTTACCATTCTGGCTTGGGAGGCAGCAGCAGTGGTGATCAGTGCCAACACTGCACAGGAAAGGTTGGCCATCCAGTGCAGAAAGAGGGTTAATGATCTCATCCATGCAGCAGGGTAAGGCAACCATCTGATCACTCTAAACTCTCACTCACAAGCCCATCACACATTCACTGGCATCTCACTCACTTCCAGCTCAAGGGACATCGCCACTCACTCTCTCACACACACTCACATCTCCATCTAGCCTCATCTCCTCTAGAGACTGCCTCCTCAGCCCTCACCATCTTGAGGCCACTTGCACAGATCAACAAGTGCCCCCACACACACCCTGGGATACCCCCTTCCCCAGTACAACCCTCGCTCTGCAGCCTCTTGCTTTGTCTGAGGCCACTTCTCCCATTTCCCAAGCAAGCCCTAACCCCTGCAGCCATTGAAAAGCCACCCTCACCTTATGGCTGGTCTAGTAGGTAGAGACCTGCCTGTGAATCCCCCTAAAAGTGCTGTGGTGCTGCCTGCAAAGCCTGACACTGATGATGGCGATTGCTGCCCAAAGCAGGACAGGCAAACAAACCTCAAAGTCCTGAGCGAAGTGCAGAACGCCAGGTGCACCCTGGACAATCCAGTGTGGGGGATGATTCCGGTGAGCAGGGCTTATAATGAGATGCTGAAGTATTGAAATTAGTTTCCCGAAGTGCAGCAGCGGGAAACACGGCCCGCCATTGACGGGTGGAGTGAACGATTGCAAAGTGGTTTCATGTTGGCATAAACACGATTTTTGGCCTTCTCACCATATTGTCTACTCATGCTGCCAAACACGCCCATTGCCAACGGGAGTGGAAAATTCCGCCCATTGCTCATGAATGGTCATTATTCAGATCTTTGTAAAACAACTGCTCATAATGCATTTCAGTCATATTTCTGCTTATGGGTTGCCAAATAAGCAGGAAGCTGTTCGATAGAAGTTGATACAAAAGTTTCTCTCCCCCTCCATGTGTCTGTCTTTGAAGATAGAGATATTAGAAATTATATGAAAATAGCTATTCCTTGAAAAGTAGTAATCAAATAAGGACAGAAATTGACTCAGTTTCATGATCTTCTTTGCGTAACAACTAGCTTGGTCTCTGACACATATCCAATTTTTCATAAACACTTGCCTCTTCCCTAAAGATGCGTATTCATCTACAATGTGTTAAAGTACAACAGGGTTCAGATGTCATTTTAGAAAGTTCAGGGTATACTTTTCATATTAAATATCTGAACTAATTAACATTTATGTAACTAAACATCTTGGGCTAGATTTTTCTAAGGGAGGCAAGTATTGGGAGTCAGGAAAGTTTCTGACTCCATAATACTGTCTGCGTAAGGAGCTCCCCATCCATCAGATTTTCATTACAGGGAGGGGGGGGGGTGGTTGGGATGGATTTGGGTCTGCTGTCACCAGAGGCAGGTCTAAGGCAGCAATGGAGGCAGGGGGTTGGCCAGACCAGCAGGCTAGAATGCCCACCTCTGTTTACTGGAATATTGGCCCAGCTGTAATGTTGAATATCTGCCTCTTAAAGCCTCACCCCTTATCCCACCACCCATCCCACATGCCTTCAATGCCCCTTCATACCCCCATGCCTGTTCAATATTCCCTCATACACCCATACACCATCATATTCCCCATGCCCTCTCCATGTCCCCTCATTTTCCCCATGCCCCTTCCATGCCCCCCATTCATCCCCTATACCCACTCTCCCAGTATCCACTGTGTACAGAACCAATGAGCCATAGGCAAGTGTTTGAAATGATCTGAAACTGATGCAATAAGCAGAGACTTTGAAAACATCCTTTGGAAAAATAGCTCAGCTTACAACCTCTTAAAAGTGTCAATCACAGCCATTCATAGAATCAGCATCAGAAACTATTATCCACTTCATATCTCTTAATCTTATGTAAATAAACACACAGTTACAAGGTAATGGAGATGTCTATCAAACAAAGCTTTCCTTCTCCTCTGAAGCTGCATAAACATTGCTTGCTGAGATCCAAATCGCTTATCCATTCTTGGAGCTCAGCCAGGCATTCATCATGAAGACATTTGGCAACTGTATCAACTAAAGCAGGCTGACCAGATTATACATAAGGTTACATTTTGAGACTGAAGCTATATAGGGGTCATGTGAAATGTTCTGCAGACAGCCTGACTATAAGATCAAAGGCAGGCTTAGATTGCTTTACGGAGAAGAAGGTGGAAGGTGTTTATGCTTAGCAGCCTCTGAGTTTAACCATGACTAAACTCTGAGTCTTCCAAAGTCTCATAAAAATGTTGAAGGTACCCGGTTGTAAATAGTTGTGCTGTAAATGGTCCACTTACTTCTAAGGTGAAAGAGCATGAGAATCAAGGATAGCTAATTAGCATTTTTACCAAGATAAAAGGTTAATGTGTTTCACATTGCCATGAGGATAAGGGTAAAGGAAGCCATTCTTGAGATCAGATTACAGACTTCCCTACACATCAGTGAAAACCACAGACAGAAGCAGCAGTTCTGTGTGGTCAGCAAAGAGAAAAGCCTGCTCGACTTTGTGAACTACCTCAGCTGGATGCGGGAGGGAGACGGTCTCTAGTAAAAGAGATACCTCCTGCTGCCATCTACAGATTCTGCAGGATTTGTTCTGACATGGCCAGGGGAAAGAGGAATCATTGGAACAGGTTTTGCTGTTGGTGATGGATTTAAGAAACTCTCCAAAAACTAAAGGAAGTGTCTGGAGATGGTCACCCAAAGTTATTACTAGGCAAGGTGGCGATACCAGAACCCACTTGACTCTGGGAGCAACTGTGGACTGTTTGCTACAAGGACTATAATTCCATGGAGACTGCAATGTGTGATAATTATACAAGGGAATGTTCCACTCCATAGTTTAAAGTACAAGTTGCCAAAAAAAATAGTATTTAGCCAATAGTGCTTTTAATCATATGCTACGATAAAGGTTTTAAAACATGAAATCTTGCCTCATCATTCTTTCAGCTAATAACTGAAAGCACATTTTTTTAAAAAAAGTTATTGGTCTCTACAAAAATCAACACTTAATCAATTGTTAATTTTAAATCTGAGATCATTATTAAAAACTATGGGGCAAAGGACATTATATGAAGTTAGGCTATAGCTCAGCCATAATCTAATTTAATGTTGAAACAGGCTTGATGGGGTAATGCCCTCTGTACTCCTGGCTCCTATGTTCCAAATGCACCATATATCGTTCTAGTAAAGAAACATGATTGGCTGAAATAATTACTAGGATGAACTTCCGCTTTAATTGTGAATCAGTAGTGGATGGGCAGCAACTTTACAAACTGCATGTTTTTTTTTTTATTGGCTTGTTTCCTGCCCAGCACTAAAAATGAAAATTGACACTAGCCTCTGTCAGACTCATGAACTAGCTCAATGGCAAAATTTGTATCAACCAAAAACCACCAACTAGACAGTTGAGACACATCACTTAAGAAGAAATAACCATCACAATACCAACCAAAGATTTCAATTATTTTCAGTCTACCATTCACTAAGTACCAACTACCACATAACTGATCAACTAATTACTTTTGCCAGGATTTTGAGCAGTCATCTTGGTTTAGGATTAAAATTGGCATTTTAACGTGAAAAATATTTTGCAATATTGCTTAATTTAAGAAAAGTTACACATACATAACTGTGTAGAGTTATAAATGTCTGGAATAATTTTTATCTGTTTGGGAGATATGGCTTTCATGACTCCATCTCAGGCACACTCTTCTTCTTGGCAAATACCAACCAGGGTTTTCTTTCCCCATTCATGTTCCAGCAGCTCCAAGAAATCCTTAACTGGATATTCTTCTGTAATAACCACCCAAAATCAGATGTTATGTTAGTAGAGAATGGAGGAAAAGGCATACGGGGTGCCTACTGCCACATCACCACTGCTGCCAGTACTATGGCAATTTCTTACCCCCTCCACTTCTCAGGTGCTCCATGCATCCACACCCCACTGATCTGAACAGTGCATAATTGCAACAAACATGGTAGCACATTATGCAGTGAAAAAGCATTGAGGTTGTGGCAGCAGGATTTCCAGTATTACCAGCTGCCTGGCTGCCCTTAAAGTGGTACTTCAGATTTAACTAAGAAATGGATGAGACACAGAATGGCCTCATTGCTGTGATCTGTGATCAGGTGCTGGAGGTTCTAATGTAGTCAAAATTCCACTGAAGGAAGCCGTAAAGGGAAGAGTGATTCCACTTGCAAAAGAGGTCCACCCAACAACAAAATACAGGTAGATCCAAATGAATGGAAGTAATAGTGTGTCAATGTATGGGCTGAGCTGTGGCCAGACCAAGGAGGCAAGGAAGAATGTCAAATTTTTTACCTCTGCATGGTTGTCAAAATAAGGGATAAAATGTGACAAGATCTTAATAGGTTGCATTGCCAAGCATTCTGATTGCTTCTCACTGCAAACTCGATACTGTACAGCATCATAGAGAACCAGTGCAGGAAGCTTTGCCAACTGTTGATCATTATAAAAGTACAACAGTGCTCATTTCCTTCTGTTTCACTGGGTATAGTTGCCATTTGACAGGACTACAATGTTAGCTAAGAGAGTCAAATATCAAGTACTAATTACTATATTAGCACAAGCTTCCTTATAGCTGCATCCATTATTATGTCATGCCCTCCATCAGAAGAAAATAGTAAAATGACTATTTGAGGGTTCCATAGAATCACAATGGTTATAACATAAGGAGAGGTCATTCAGACAATCTTCTCCATGCCAGCTCTCTGCAAAAGCAACTCAGCTAGTCCAACTTCCCTACTGTTTCCTTGCAAATTGTTTTCACTTCAGATGCTTATCTAATTCACTTTTGAAAGCCAAGATTAAAGTTGCCTCAACCATTCCAGATCCTAAACATTTGCTGCATAAAAGAGTCTTCCCTCACGTTGCTTTTGATCCTTATGCCATTCACCTGAAATCGATATCCTCTGGTTCTTGATCATCCTGCCAATGGGAATAGCTTCTCTCTATCTGTACCACTCATAATTTTAATACTTCTATCAAATCTCCTCTCAACCTTTTTTTGCTAATCTCTCCACGCAATGCTCATTCCTGGAACCATTTTCGTAAATCTTTTCTGCAACCTCTCTAAGAATATACTATAGGCTATACTAATTTATGTGATAGCATAGTGGTTATGTTACTGGATTAGTAATCTAGAAGCCTGGACTAATGTTCCAGAGACATACGTTCAAATCCAACCATGGCAGCCGGGGCATATAAACTCAGTTAATTACATAAATCTGGAATTAAAAAGCTAATATCAGTAATGATGACCATGAAACTACCAGATTGTCATAAAAGCTCACCAGGTTCACTAATATCCTTTAGAGAAGGAAAGCAGATGCCCTTACCTGGTCTGGCCTATATGTGACTTCAGACCCTCAAGCAACATGGCAGACTCTTAACTGCCATCTGAAAGGGCCTAGCAAAGTTGTTAAGGCAGCAGTTCACCACCACCTTCTCACTTACAGTTAAGGGTGGACAACAAATATTGGCTGTGAAGTTAAAAAAATATTAACACAATTTATATAAATGATATGGATTTGCTGTTGCACGTTTAATAACATGGACTAACCAATATTGTAAAATTATTAACCTGACCTGGTCTTAGTTAGACACCATTTTAAAAATAATTTTTGGGCGGGGAGAAGATCAGGCAAAAACACAACATCTTGTTTCATTACATATACTTCTCATGAACAAAAACATTGAGGAAAATAAAGGTCATTAATTATTTGGCACCTGCAGTATGAATATAGCTTAAATGGTTTTGTCTTTGTTTCATCTTAAGCTTCTCTCTGCAGAGAGTAACCATAGAAACAAGACAAAAATCGATCCACCTACCACTTCCAAGGCACTGCTTCAGACCTCATTGCATGGAGAAGGTCAAATATATTGGGGAAGACGACAGGGCACCTGGCAGGTGACATATAGTCAATTTACACTCCCCATTTTTACTGACTGAGCAGTACATCAGCAGGAGGAGCAATTACTGTAGAGACATAATTCAAGCATGAGAAAGCAGAGTGGTGGCTGGGCACATCCCAAGAGGTAACTGAAAATAACCAGTGTATCCTTTCACTTTACACAGCTGCTCATTTCCTAAATGCTATGGAATCTGCAGTACTTCAAAATGTCAAGTGGCTGAATGTAAATTAATGCAGATTATGTGTGTTTTTCCCCCTTCCATAAAGCATTGTAAATGTGAAGGAGGAGCACAGCGCTGTAATGTACTGGAACTGATTAGATGAAGGCAAGCTATTTGGCATGGTAAGCATTAATAAGCTGGTCAAAATATATTTTGTAGGATGATAAAGTAAACAATCTGAGGGGAAGGTAATTTATCTTCCATTGTTTGGCTATATGTCTGAATACTCAACATTAATACGAAGATATTTTTCATTTTGCATTTAAACTGTAATTGTGTTGTGGTACTTGATGCTTCTGCAAGCCAGAGAAATTGAAATACTGGTGTTACAATAATGAGTTTTGTAAGATTATTATATTTTAGGACTGCAGCTTTAAATTTAGCGTAAATGAAGGGGTCATGACCTGTTCTGAAGTTTGGCTGACAATAAACCTAGGTAGTTTGATTGTTAGAGATGAAAGAAAGGCTTAGATGGTTTACGGAATAGAAGGTGCACGGTATTTACACTTGGAGACAATGGCAGCAGGCTCTGAGTTTACAATGAGTAGACTCTGAGTCTCCCAAAGACCCAGAAAGTCCAACTTTGCCATGGGGAGAGGGCAGAGGAAGCCATTTTTCAGATCACGTTACAGGGTTCCCAACACATCATTGAATATCAGACAGACAGACAGCAGGTTCTGTGTGGTCAGCAGAGAGAAAAGCTGCTCAGCTTTGTGAGCTGCCACAGCCACATGGGAGAGGGAGACAGTCTCTCGAAGAGATCTTTCTTGGCATAGCCGGGGGAAGAATCACCAGAACAGGCTTTACAGCTGGTGCTGGATTTAAGAAACTCTCCGAAAACTGAGGAAAACACCTGGAGGTGGTCAATCGAAGTTACTACGTGGCAAAGCGAGGATATGGGAATCCATTAGAAGCTGGGAGCAACTGTGGACTGTTTGCTATAATGACTATAATTGAATGGCGGATGTGATGTATGACGGCATAAAAAGGGGAACGTTCCTCTCTATTGTTTCAAATATAAGTTGTCAATGAAAAGGAAAGAAAATAAGTTCGGTCAATAGTTCTTTTAGTCATTTAATTGTTACAGTACAAGTTTTAACGCAAAAAATCTTGTCTCATCATTCTTTCAGCTAGTAACTGGAAATTTGAATCCTTTTCAGAGTTATTGGTCCCTACGAGATTGTAACACTAGCAATGTGTATAAAATAGGATGATCTAGGCAACTGGAGATGTACACATATACATTCAGGTAATGGTAAGCTTTTTCAATATTCTCCCTAAAGTTTGAAATAAACCATTCCACGCCATCTCACACTTCACAACAAATTAGTTGAGGTCAGTAGCCAAAATAGGGTTAGCAATAATGACCCTCACAATAATGTCCTTCTCAGGAATGGAAGAAAAAACTCCATCCACATTCAAATGCTCCTGTGCAAACCTACACCTCACAGAGTGCTGCATCAATTATCCTCCCACTAAGCACAGACAAAGCTGCACACAACCCATTGAGTGTAGATGGTGAGATTAAGGAGGGTGAATTACAATATGTGGGAGAGAAAGACCATATGATGTTAGCTGCTGATTGCTTGAACTTTCTGGCAAGAGGTCCAGCACCATTCCTGCATCTGCTGCAACACTTAGGAATCCAAAACTCACCAGATCTATTTGCAAACAAAGCTTACTGCCTCAGCAAAATAATCCATATGAATTATCTGCATCTCTGCAAATTACACAACAAATTTAAGAAGAATATGCTGGGGTCAACTATCTGGATCTTTGAAGTCATGGATAAACTGCTATCTGCATTGCAGTCTCCCATGAAGAGCATCACAAGCTTGACTACAAGTCAAAAATGATTCAGCGATTTTGAAAGACTTTAGGAAACTCTTAAATTATGAGAGATGCTCTATGAATAGGTTTTTTTCTTTTTATTTATATGAGGCCCGTACATATACCAATAGTGTAGCTCTCTTTGAAAACCCAAACACCCAATGCAAAACATGAAAAACAATTTTCACATACCTCATTTCAAAATCTTAAGTCATTCGTTTTTTTCAAAGAAACACAATTATTTCCAATTTAAGTTTGTAATCGCACAATTATGCCAATTCCCAACCCCATGATATTGAAGGTAGTGATGGTGCCATTTTCACATTTCAGATACTGTAATACAGACTTATAGGTCTGAATTATTCCTTTGGCGGGCGCGTGAGATCAGCAGGCCCAGGAGCGGCTGGGGAACTGACCGCCGACTGCGATCGGCCTCCAACCGCGATTTCATGCTGGCTGGCCAATTAACGGCCAACCAGCAAGGAATGCACACTGAAAAGCTCAGCGCTGCTGGGGTGGGGGCAGGAAGAGGCTGGGCAATGATGTCACCACGGGCATGAGTGAGCACTGCAAGAGAGTTCCCTGAAGGCAGACAGCTGCCTCAGGGAGCTGAAGACCTGCAAATGTTGAAATAAAGGTTTAAAAAGCTGCAAAAAAAAGTCCTTGCATCATAATCAAGCACCTGAAAATACGCTTCATAAAAATGCTGCCCACAGATATTTATTTTATTTCATAACAGAGATTTCATCTGGCCCTTAGATGAGGCTTGATGAAAAATGTAAAGGCTGCCTGGCCGATTCGCCTGTTTGCCAACTGTAAGGTTGGACAGGCCACAAAAAATTAGAGGCAATTGCACCCTTAATGGGCTTAATTGTCGGCAGGTGTGCTTCTGACTTCTCTGCATGCTCGCCGAGCAAAATATCACACGAGTGCACGATGATGTTGGGACGCTCACCTGAAGTCATCTCGCACAATTTTACACCTGGTCAAGTCAGGTGCACCCGCGGGATGGAAAATTCTGCCCATAAAGAGGCACCAGAACTGCTTTTCCTCAACGCAGAAGCAGAATAACACCTTCTAGATTCAATCTCGGAGCTGCAAATGCATTAAGTGCCAGAGGGAAGCGGGTTGGGCTGTCACTTGCAGCACAGGTGCTCTCTGGTTGGAAATCCCCTCAGATCAGCCTAGTTAAGGGTTACTTAAGAGGTCAATACTGTCTCACGAGTACTCTGAACCTGGCAGCAGGAAAAGAATAAATTTGATTGGCTATATTGCCACAGTCAATGTGTTCACACTTTGAATAATTTAAAAATATTGACTTACAAGCTATCTTAATAGCATTCACTTTAAGCTTGGCACAGTAGCACACAGGAAGAATGCACAACATTCTGGTAACTATTCAATCTACTTTTCAAACACACTGGCAAGCCTTGTTTTAGCAAGATACTCCGCAAAGCTGTCGGCACTGCCCTTATGAAAAGCAATGAACATGAAGTACATGGCTCACACAAGGCTGAATGTAGGCTTCACATTATTACTCTGCTGCAATGCGCATTGACACATGCACTCAAAGCTAATGCTGGTATGAAGTACATGGGTCATACAAATCTTTCATATTGGACGATCCGGAGACTGGAAGATTTGGGCCTACATCCTTATGGGAGAGGAGGGTGGAGAAGGAACTGTGCCCCAATAAATATTATGACATCACTCTAGAATATATTCAAATGCTGGTCTAATGGTGAAAATTTCCTACATTCCCTAATGTTAGCAAAAAAGTTGGTGATTACAGATTAGGTTTTCATGCTGCCCATTGTGCTACCAAATCTTTTTTGATGTTAAACCTACTGTCAAAAGAAGGTGGAAATAGGTCACTTTGTCATGGCTGCAGAGATGGCAGCTGATTGGATCCAATCTCCAACTTTAACTGTAGATTCAGCATGACTGGTAGTTACATGGCATGATGGATGGTAAATGCCGAGCTGCTCAAAACAGTTTTAGCAATTTGTCTAGTATGAGGAGAGGTTCTAAAATCAGGCAATGATGTCCCTGACTACTTGTGATGATTTTATAGTAAACATTTATTAAAAGAATAAAGACAAAACAAATCAAACACAATTACACTTAAACACACAATGGCTTCACATTACTTTAAAACAATAGAAGTCACTAATTTTTACCACACAGTGCTTTTTCCTTCGGGTATCCTCTGAGGCTGACAGCAACTACTTCTTTCCATCTGGCCTTGTTCACACTGTCTTCTGGGAGTTCTGACCAGATACCCTTTTGTCTTGTGGAGATCTAAGCAGCTACGCCATCACATAGGCTTCAGTATTTCCTTAAATGCATTTCTTCCCTTTGATCTCTCTATTAGCTCAACAAGTCTCTTCAGAAATGCTTTATTTCTGGAATTGATTAAATTGTTCTTTACTTTAGCTCTTGTAAAAACAAACTTACCTTTTCTTTACCTTATTCCTTTACAACTTTTTACGATCTTTGAACTAAAACAGCCCCATTCAAAACTATTCTTGTTATTGCTTTATATAAAGCTCTGATTGAAGTTCCTCTTGTTTCATTAACATATCAAAACCACTGTTGGCTTTAGACCCTTGCAGTCACTCTAGCTCTTAATCCAATTACCATATCTACAACCCCAACAGCCTGACTTCCAGGACATAAGAAAATATGTCAGGGTTATTACCAGAAGAAAAATATTACAATTTCTTGTTTTCTCAACACTCCTCTCCCATCCCCAAAAGGTTACTGGACCTATCTCAAGCTCACTGAAGAAGCCATCACAAATACTCATTTCAAAACTGAACTGCAGACATTGTGCAACATAATGGAGGGTGAGAAATACCTGGACACTTTGTTCCAGAAGAGGAGTACACCTCTTAGAATAGTGTCACCTGTTTTGGTCAGCAGTGAGGGACAGGAGGATGTGACCATGAGTGAAGCAGGTAAAAGGACCAGGCAGACAGTGCTAGAGGAACCTCAGATTTTGCAATTATCAAACAGGCTTGAAGTGCTCACAACTTGTGTGGACAAAAGCAAGGTCTACAAGGTGGATGAGCAGGCTGGCCATGGCATCATGGTACAGGGGGCCATTCAAAGTGGTGGTAGTAGGGGACAGTATACTAAAGGGGATTGACACAGTTCTCTGCAGCAAAGAGCGAGAGTCTAGATGGCTGTGTTGCCTGCCCAGTGCCAGGGTTCAGGACATCAGCTCAGGGCTGAAGAGGAACTTGCAGTGGGAAGGGAAGGCTCCAGTCATCATGGTCCATGTTAGATACCAATGACATAGTTAGGATAAGGAATGAGGTCCTGCATAGACAGTATGAGGAATTAGGTACCAAATTAAGAAGCCCAAGAACCTCAAAAGGTAAGAATCTCTGGATTATTACCTGAGCCACACACAAATTGGCATAAGGCAAATAAGGTTAAAGAGATGAATGCGTGGCTTAAAGACTGGTGTGGGAGAAATGGGGTCTGGTTTGTGGGGCACTGGTACCAGTATTGGGAAATACAGAGATTGTACCATTGTGGTGGTCTACACCTGAACCATGCTGGGGTGAGTGTTCTTGCAAACCAGATAACAAGGGAAGTAGAAAGGGGTTTAAACTAAATTGTGGGGCAAGGGATCAAATGTGAGAAGATGTGGTAAATTAAAGAGTAGAGACAAGGAATGAGAGGAAGGTATTAATTTGGGAAATGATAAACAGACCATGACAGGAAGGGACAGAGAGTACAAGTCAAAGGGTAAACCAATAGGTAAGGCTAAAGATTACTAAAATAACATAAGAACTAGGAGGAGTAGGCAATTCAGCCACTCGAACCTGCCCTGCCATTCATTACGATCAAGGCTGATCTCATTTTGGCCTCAACTCCAATTTCCCGCCCTCTCCCCATAACCTTTCAACCCATTACTTATTAAAAACCTGTCTATCTCCTCCTTAAATTTATTCTGCGTCCCGGCATCCACTGCATTCTGAGGTAGTGAATTCCACAGATTCACAACCCTTTGAGAAAAGTAATTCCTCATCTCTGATTTAAATCTACCACCCCTTAGCCCAAAACTATGGCTTCTAATTCTAGAATGCCCCAAAAGGGGAAACATCTGCTCCATGTCTACTTTGTCTATCCCCTTTAGCATCTTATATACTAAAATAATAAAAGGACAAAACTTAAGGCTCTGTATCTGAATGCACATAGCATTTGAAACAAAATAGATGAACTAACAGTGCAAATACAGATATATGATCTAATAGCCATTACAGAGACATGGCTAGAGGATGAGATAGATTGGGACCTGAACATTGAAAGGTATGTGACTTTTAGGAAGGATAGGGAGTTAGGAAAAGGTGGAGGGATGGCTCTGTTAATTAAAGGCGACAGTAACACAACAGAGAGGATGGACTAAGTGGAGGAAAGCAGGGTAGAGAAGCGGTTTGTGTGGAGATGAGGAATGATAAAGGCAAGGAGTCGCTTGCGGGAGTGGTGTACAGGCCCACAAACAGTAGAACAGGGTATCAAAGAAGAAATAGTGGGAGCTTGTCAGAAAGGTACGACGATTATCATGGGGCATTTTAATCTATATATAGACTGGAACAGCCAGATGGGCAAAGGCAGCATAGATGATGATTCATAGAATGCTTTAGGGATAATTTCTTAGATCAGCACTTTCTGGAGCGAAACAGAGAGCAGGCTATACCAGACCTGGTATTGTGCAATTAGATAGGATTAATTAATGACTTCATAACAAAGGCACCCATAGGTAGCAGTGATCATAATGTGATTGAATTTTGCATTCAGTTTTAGAGAGGGAAGACTAGGTCTAACACTAGTATTTTCAACTTCAATAAGGGCAATTATGGGGGCATGAATGCAGACCTAGCAAAAGTGAATTGGCAATTTAAATTGCGGGATAGGTCAATAGAATCCAGTGGCAGACATTTAAGGGGATATTTCAGGATACGCAGGATAGATACATGTCTGGCCTGCATGTGACTCCAGCCCCACAGCAATGTGATTGACTCTTAAATGCCAACTGAACAAGGGCAATTAGAGATGGGCAATAAATGCTAATCTAGTCAGCAACGTCCACATCCTATGAACAAATAAATATAAAACAAGAAAGAAAAATTCCAAGGGGAAGATCCACTATCCGTGGTTAACTAAAAAAGTTAAAGATAATATCAAACTTAAAGAAAAAGCATATAATTGTGCAAAGATGGCAGGTCAGAACATTCGACAGAATATAAAAATAGCAAAGAACGACTAAAAGATTAATAAGCAGGGAAAAATTAGAGTACAAGACAAAGCTAGCTAGAAATATAAAGGCAGATAGTAAGAGTTTCTATAGATATTTTAAAAAGAAAAGAGTTAACAAGAAAAGAGCATTGGTCCAACAGAAAGTAAGTCTGGGGAATGAATAATGGAAAATGAGGAGATGGCAGATGAATTGAACAGGTATTTTGCATTGATCTTCACCGTAGAGGATACAAGTGTCATTCCAGAAATATCTGTAAATCAGGAATTGGAAGGGAGGGAGGAATTTGGGAAAATTACAATCAGGGAAGCTTAGCAAATTGTTGGAACTGCCGGTTGACAAGTCGCCGGGTCCTAATGAATTTCATCCAAGGGTCTTGAAAGAAGTGGCTAGTAAGATAGTTGATGCATTATTTTAATTTTCCAAAATTCCCTAGATTCGGGAAGGTTTCACTAAATTAGAAAATGGCTAATGTAATTCCTTTATTCAAGGAGGAAGGGAGACAGAAAGCAGGAAACTATAGGCCAGTTAGTGTAACATTTATCATAAGGAACATGTTAGAAGCTACTATTAAAGACGTTATAAAAGGGCACAGAGAAATTCAAGGTAATCAAGCAGAGTCAACATGGTGTTGTGCAAAGGAAATCATGTTTACCCACTTTATTGGAGTTCTTTGAAGAAGTAGCAGGGACTGTGGATAAAGGGGAACCAGTGGATGTGCTACACTTAGATTTTCAGAAGCATCTGGTAAGGTGCCTCATCAAAAGCTATTGTGGAAAATAAAAGTTCATGGTGCAGGGGTAACATATTGACATGGATATAAGGTTGGATAGCTAACAGGAACAGAAAGTAGGCATAAATGGCTAATTTTCGAGTTGGCAGGATGAGATGAGTGGTATTCCACAGGGATGAGTGCTGGGGGCAGAGCTCTTTACAATTTATATATATGATTTGGATGAAAGGGTCGAAGTTATGTTTGCCAAGTTTGCTGATGACACAAAGGTAGGTAGGAAGGCAAATTGTGAAGAGGACATAAGAAGGTTACCAAAGGATATAGATGGGTTAGATGAGTGGGCAAAGATCTGGAAAATGGATTATATTGTAGGAAAATTTGAGGTTGTCCATTTTGGCAGGACAAATAAATAAAGAGGCATATTATCTAAAAGGTGAGAGATTGCAGAGCTCAGAGATACAGAGGGATCTGGGTGTCCTAGTGCATGAATCACAAAAGGTTTATATGCAGATGCAGCAAGTAATTAGCAAAGCTAATAGAATGTTATTGTTTATTGCCAGGGGAGTTGAATACAAGAGTAGGGAGATTTTGCCTCAGTTTTAAAGGGCATTGATGAGACCACAACTGAAGTACTGTGTACAGTATTGGTCTCCTTATTTAAGGAAAGATGTAAATGCATTAGCAGTTCAGAGAAGGTTTACTAGATTAATAACTGGAATGGGAAGGTTATCTTACGAGGTAAGGCTGGACTGGCTAGGCTTGTATCCCCTGGAGTTTAGAACAGTAAGATGCTACTTGATTGAAACATATAAGATCCTGAGGGGACTTGACAGGGTGAATGTGGAAAGGATGTTTCCTCTTGTGGGAGAATCTAGAACTTGGGGTCACTGTTTAAAAATAAGGGGCTGCCCATTTAGGACAGAGATGAGGATTTTTTTTTTCTCTAAGAAGGTTGAGGGACTTTGGAATTCTCTTCCTCAAAAGGTGGTTGAGGCAGAGTCCTTGAATATCTTTCAGGCAGAGTAGATAGATTCTTGATAAACAAGGGGGTGAAAGGTTATCAGATCAGCCATGATCTTATTGAATGACAGACCAGGCTTGAGGGGCCAAATGGCCTGCTCCTGCTTCTAACTCGTGTGTAAAAGCCATCAATGAAGAGCTCCTTTTTTCTATCCTGCTGTAGATTGTGTTTCTTTCACTTAGGGAGATTGCTGCCCTAAATCTAAAAATATGTAACACTTCAAAAAGAAAACTTTTAATATCTGCCACCAAGGATTATTTACCACCAAGTTCCAATATTTTCTTTTAGTGTATTTATTTATTTTTATTCATTCATGGAATGAGCTTCGCAACCGAGTGAGAGTTAACACTGTATCAAAGCTTTCAGTTGAGTAATTAGCTGGGTTGGATTGGTCCTGGTTTTTGAGCACAAGTCATGCTTGGACAATTTTCCACATCGTCAGGTAGATGCTAGTGTTCAAGCTGTACTGGAACAGCTTGGCTAGGGTACGGCTAGGTCTGGAACACAAATCTTCAGTACTATTTCCTAACAAAGATCTTTTCAAACGGAAACAGAGCTATTAAAGAAAACATTAATGACAGCTCTGGAGAGGGAGAGGGGATTTGTAACATTCTACTAGACAGGTGAACTCTGACTAGTACTTTAAATGTGTACTTCACTACTTCAGCTTACATTTAATGATGCTGATTTTCCCAGTCGTTGCTTCAGTGATCACTTTCCAGTTACACATGTGGCTTATTTGAATGTTTGCATTTTCAGTTAAAACTGAGCAAGTGATGGAGGCAACATCATGTGGGTTGGATGCATACCAACAATCTGGGAGCCAATAAGAACAACAATGGGGTTAAAATCATTATAAAAATGTTCCAAATTAAAGTTTGAATAAACTGTATATTTTGGGGGGAGTTATTTGATTTCAGCACCACAAATGTAACAGAAGAGATTATTTTTTTGCAGCCACACATAAAGCTTTTTGTATTATTGCAAAGTTAGCAAAATCGCTAACATGGTTAACATGATCAAGATCTTACTATGAAAATTATTCAAGATAATGAAATTATGATGATTGGCCCCAAACAGCTTTTAATTTGAGTCAGAATGCACTGAACAACTTGAGAATTACCTTTTGTCAGTGGATAATAAAAAAACAGACCCACTGTTTATTAGATCTTTAGGGCAAGAGGCAAGAGTTAGGAGAGCATTCGACATGTAACCATGAATGATGAAAAATAGCTTTTATAAATAGGCTTCACCAATCTGAAGATATGCCCAAGGACCTGGGTACTGACAATGCCTCCATCTCTCATGAGCATAAGTCTACCTCGAGATGCAATGATTGCTAACTGGCTGTCAAAGTTCCAGCCATGTTAGTTTAGAGATGTGATGGGGAAGCCAGAAAACTGCTGATATCAAAAAACTTCCTCCAAAACTTGAACTCTTTATTACAAAGTGATACATCTTTGATTTTTGCCTTCAAAGAAAATTTGATTCTCAGTTTGAGTGCAGTCAACAAAAGGAAATAATGCTGTTGATATGTCTATTACATTCTGTGTATAGAACTCTGGTTATGCCACACAATTTAACCTGATTGATTTTGCCATTTATAGTGCTGCAGGGTCATTTGTTCCTAAAGTCCTGTCACCAGAAATCTTCTTGATATTTTCTCATAATTAATAAGAAACCCTACTAGAGCAAAACACTGCAAACTAAAATTACCAATAAATCTAAGTAAATACAGGTCACAATAAAGAATTGAATGAACTCATCTATTTTCTACAAAAGATAGGGCAAAAACAAAGAAAGGAAGACCACTGCATTGATATAGTGCTTTTCGCAACATCAGGTATGTCCCAAGGTGTTTTACAGCTAATTATGTAGAACAATAAAAGTTTAAAATGCTAGAAATAATCAGTGGATCAGGCAGCATCCACAGAGAGAGAAAAACAAAGTTAATGTTACAGATTGATGCATCTTGATGACCTTTCATCAGAGCTCAATCAAGCTGAAATATTAACTCTTGTTTCCCTCTCTGCAGATGAGATCTGACCTGCCTAGTGTTTTAAGCATTTTCTGTTTTTATTTCAGACTTCCAGCATCTGCAGTATTTTGCATTCATCTATAACAACAATAGCACCTTTAATATAATAAAGCAGCATAATAAAGCAAAGGCTGACACAGAGTCACATTTCAGCAGATGGCCGAAAGGCTGAAGAGGTAGAGTTTTAAGGATTGTCTTAAAGGATAAAAGAGAGGGGGGAGAGGGGAAAGAGGATTATGGAAAGAATTCCAGAGTTTAGGGCCTTGGTAAACTGAAGGTGTGACCACAAATGGTGGCAGAATTAAAATCAGGGATAGCATTTTGAAGTGTAGTCAGTATTGCAATGTGGAAACTATGTAGCTAATTTGCACACAGGAAGGTCACTCAAACAGCAATGCAATAATAACCAGGTAATCTGTTTTTGCAATGCTAATCGAAGGATAAATGTGGCCAGATCACTGGGAAGAAATCTACTGCTCCTCTTCGAATAGCACTCTCGGATCTTTTATGTCCATATGAAAGGGCAGATGGAGCTCGATGTCTCATCTGAAAGACAGCACTTCTGACAGTGCAGTGCTCTCTCAGTACTGCATTGAATACTAGTGCATATGGTAAAATATCAAAAAAGAGCTGCATTTATACTGTACACTACAGACATGCTATTTTGTTTGGGCAAGTCTACATTGCTGGTAATGAGGCAAAGCACGGAGAAGCAACTTTCAAATTACAGTAGGAAACCCATGTCAAAACTGAATCTGGCCTTATCCATGACCTGCCTGTGTCAATCTTCAATTTTGCAGGCCACAGAAACAGCTTCTGAAATTAGTTTTCAGCTGATTAGAGGCCGAGTTTTTCAATGAATGTCCTATCAGTCAAACATTTTATGAGAACTAGACAGCTGAAGAAAGTAGTTAAGTAAAATGTTCAAACTTAAAAAAGGGAGAGGGAAGTTGGTATTCACAGACTGGGGTAATAAAAGACAAAATGTGAAATATGGAAGTAAAGGAAGGAAAGAGAAGAGGAAGGAGTGCAGAGAACGAGAGGGGAGGGGGAGAGAGAAATCAAAAATAATGAAATGATGAAAAAGAGAAAGGATTAGAATGGGTAAAAAGATAGAGGAGAGCAATGGAAGGAAGGGAAGGAGAAAGAGGAGAGGGAGAGAGGGTTGTGTGCTGATTTCATGCTGTCTACAAGTCAACATCCAAAAATACAAGCCTTAAATTGCAATATTGTTTGATTGCATTGTTCATGTGGATAGATAATACCTCAGAGCAATCCTTTGAATAACTTTTTCTCCTATTTGTTATTAGTCATGCTGTATTTGTTTTATTGTTGCTCCATCAACAATCCACTCCATTCATGGCAAAAATTAACCACAGTTAATAAGTTCTGCTTTACTTGATACTTTCGGTGCGATTTTCCGCACCCACCCGCTGCCGCGATCTTCCGGTCCCGCCGCAAGTCAATGGACTTCTGGCTGGGGCACCACCTCGCCCGTGGTGGGTCCCACCCACAGCGGGGCAGGAAAATCCCAGCCTTTGTCACAAGAAACAATGATGCATTATAATTTGACTGGAATTTCTCAGGTTGGATAAATAATTTCTGATGTTTGCATGTTGAACACTCATGTTCACTGTATTTTGAAAGAGAAAGAACCCACTGGTCAGGACACAAAAAGATATAAGTAGGCACAGAACAAAACCCTTGTGTGGAGTGGAAGAAATGAAGCAGCATGGGTTAACTATATATCTGCTACTTTGTTGGTTCTGCACTAAACTTAAACGTTGCTAATGATTTTGGCCATTAAGAAACATCTAATTTGGATGTGCATGTACATAACATCACATACATTAAATAGCTTTGGCCTGAAAGAAAGATTTTGCCTTTTACAACCTCAGGATTACAGCCAATGTATGTATGTATGAATTTTAGTCACTATTGTAATGTGGGAAATGTGACAGCCTACTTGCGAACAGCAAACTCCCACAAACAGCAATGCAATAATGGCCAGATAATCTGTTTCTGCAATGCTGATTGAGGGTTAAACATTGGCCAGGATACTGGCAGTAACTCTCTTGCTCTTCTTCAAAATAGTGCCATGGAATGTTCTACATCCACCTAAGGAGGCAGACAGTGCCTCAATTTAATTCTTATCTGAAAGGCATCATCAGATTTTTGTGCTCATGCCCTGAACTGGGACTTGAACCCAAAACCTTCTAAAGTGTAAGCGCTTGAGTTACAGTCGACAGGGTAGTTTTAAGGCAACCTTTGTGAAGTAGAAGCAGTTAACTCCTACCCAGATCTTTGCTGGCAAATGCTAACTAGCCAGCCACCACTTGAAGACATTCACTGTCTGCAGTGCACCAGTATAAGGAATGCACTGAATTTTACAGAACAGAAACAGGTCATTTGACCCAGCATGTTAATGCTCCACACGAGCATCCTCGCATGTTACTTCCTCTCACCCCATCAATAAATCCTTCTATTCTATTCTCTAATATATTTTTCTAGCTTCTCCTTAAATCTATCAACGCTCTTTTTCTCAACCATTCCATGTGGTAGCAAGTTCCAGATTTTCACCATCTCCACGTAAAGGAGATTCCCCTGAATTATTTGCTCTATTTATTATAACGACCAGCTTATATTTATGGCCCCAAATTTTGGATACCCCTACAAGTGGAAAGGTCGGGCAGGATATTAGTGAGTTACCCAAAAATCCTGCATTTTTTAAACTGAAGACTTCCTGCCAGCAACAAGTTTGATTGACATAACGGCTGCTTGTTGGGAGGGCAGTCTGCAACACAAGGCTCCAGCTGAGCTGGGTTGAGATCAAGACAGGTCAAGTAGTACCCATGGATCCCTTTTCACCTCTGCTCCATTTAGATACTTATTTTCCAAGGAGTAGGGACATCCTTATCTCTCCTACCAAAATGCACCACCTGACATCTATCTATATCAAAATTAATTTGCCATCCCATCAGCTGTTGAGCTATACCAGAAAACATGACAAAAGGTTTACTATAGCTATCTTGAAAACATAAAGTTGCAAAAATTAAATGTTTATGCTTGCAATATGTTGTATGCAATGTCATGCAATAGGTTTTACTCAAAAGACTGCCTTGTCCTGGACTGGTACAACGTTGTCAATGACTATTTAATCTCAGTTCTCAAAGAATTGATATTTTGCTTTAGTAGAACATGGGGTAAACATTACAAAGGTCAGAACATTCTTTGCACAGATCCACAGTAATGTTTCAAATAAGCAGCAATCGTAGTTACCACAGCACTGCCGTGCCAATTTAATAATCCAGTTTTGGAATCCACTGCACTCGGTGACATTTCCATTCCATTTATAGTGCCAGGGGATATAGCACTTTGCACTTCACATCCTCAAACAGCAACAAGCTTTGCTAGGTCAAGTCTGGTCAACTGTCTCCCAGCATGAAATTCAAAAGAGTACCTGAGTATGCTCAATACTGACAGCTTGAAATAGAGTGGCAGTCATTTTGACTGCAGATTAAAAACCAATTGTTAGAACATATTTCCTCATAAAATTTTCACTATGTATCCTCTATGATTTATTGCCAGGCTGACTGTTTCTGCAGCTGCCATGGTTAACAGACTTATAGCCATCTCCGCATTAATATGATTAAATTGGTACATTACATCTCATTTACAAAATAGTCATTAGAAGAATCTTGATTATGTTGAAACTAGACTTTAGAACCTCAGGTTGAATGTATGTAAAATTGAGACTGCTCTTGTCAGAAACAGTTGTACGGCAGTACTGCTGAGGGTATCTAGCCTTGTTGAACTTTGCAAAGCTACCTTTTGCCATTCATTTTAAGAGGTTCAAAACACGTGGAAAATGTGCACACAGTCAAGCCGTAAAGTTGGTTAGCTGCAATTCAAAAAACTGGATAAGCCAACAGCTTTTCAGTGAGCGCTGTCAATGATCCTGCTATGTTTGTATAGGTAAGAGGAAATGAAAGTGCTCCAGTTTGGCAACAAAGGGCACTGTTACAATCGGGATGGGAGGAGTGCGCAGTTTATCTAGCCCCACTACTCCACAGGTCATGCCATTCATGTAAATGTTTAACTCACTCACCAAAATAGCAAATAATTTACCTTTGCTACTATTAGACCCAGAATAAAAGAGACTTTAACCAGGCTTCTTTCAATAAACTCAGAATGATTGATTTATTATAAATCAAAACTTCTTTTTAAAAACAAGTTGCAAGAACTGGTTAACACAATTTGTAATCTGGAAGTGTAACTATCTGTCCCTTTTAAAATTCCCTAGCGTGTACACATACACAAACAAACAAAGGACAAACAAATAGGGTCTCTGCAGAGATGGGTGGCTGAAGAAAATTTTATAAAAAGGATAAAGTTCGCAGGGTTTTGACACTGTCAATCTGGTGTACCAACGTGCAAAGACAGGTCGCTAGTCCCAGTAGATGTCTGGAGATTCTCACCAACGGAGCTTCAGGGTGGAGAAAAACAAAGCTGGGTCAATCCTTCTATGTCTGCCTATCGGGTTTCCAAACGCAGACAAATTCCACCTTGTTGAAGACTCCTAGCTGGATACTGATAACCACACTGTATTTCAAGCAAGGCAAGGAGAGCATCAGCTGGGCAGCTTTTCTCTTCTTAGTTCATTCCCAGCTGAGTTCAAAACAACAAGTTCAAAACATAAAGTTCCTCCATCAGGTGATTTCCAGTAAATCACCAGGCCTTTGTCTTTAAAACAGTTTTCTCCCCCAGCAATTAAAGTGATTACAGTTCAAATAGACAAATAGCTCTCCTCCATAATTGCATGCTGGTCATTTAGTTGACGTCATGTGATTTATTGGAAAAAGCATGCTTGCTCCAGTCCAAGATGAACCAATGACCTTTTTTTAATAAAAACATCCAGGCCATTTCCCAAGTGTACAAATAATGAAATGTCCTTCTAACTTTTAAGAAAATAAAATACACTGCAAAATTCCAGGGGCTGAATTTTCCCCCATTGATGGTGGGGGGTGCGGTTGTGAGGGGGCGGGAGTTAACCCAATCAGGGACGCACTGCCATTTTACATGAGCAGGCATGCATGCGAAAGAGCACAAAGATCTCCCTAAGACACTGAGATGCCTCAGAGAGATCGGTTTGACATGTGTAAATTTAAATAAAGGGCAATAACAACTTTTAAAACATGTCCCCTCATGTGGCACTGTCACATGAGCTGGGACATGTGAAAGAATTATTTTTAAAATTATTATTGACTTTTAAAACACATCATGAAGCCTCATCCCGCCTGTGGATGAGCCTTCATGAAAAATGCGAAGGCCCCTGGGCTCCTTGCCTTCCCGCCAACCTTAAGGTTGGACGGGCAGCTCAGCTAATTGAATTAATTACTATTTAAATGGCCATAATAGGTCTTTGACAGTTTGGCGAGCGCGCAGCCAAGTCAGCTGCGCACCTGTTGAACTGTAAATCTAAATGACACACGGTGACATCAGGACCCCACCCGACCTCACTGCATGTCATTTTACGCGTTGGCAAGCGGGCCCCGCCCCCAGACCAGAGAATTCTGCCCCAGGAATCGTCTGCATGGGCAGAGGCCACAGAGCTAGTGGTCTCCCAGGTCCAACGTACCTGGCAGCAAATATTTATTATTCAGTGGCATTTCAGGAGTGCCAACATAAGACTTCTTTTTAACCATGCACATTCTTCCTTCAAACAAGACATGAATCAAATCTTCACCTGCTCCCTGAAAGAAAACCACAAAGCATGCATTGGAGCACTGAGTTTTGTACAATAATTCTTCATTTGAAAGAGGCTAGATAGCACATTTGCAATGGGGAAAAGAATTCATGCACTTGGCAATTCACAGGTCACCTATCATAGAGTAATAGCAGGAAATACAGCTAACACAAGCAAGGCTGGCTTAGGGTGCTAATACACTTTATGCTGCCCAGGCACTCTTGAGAAGTTTGGGCAGCAATTTTAACTCTATCTGCCTTGCAGGAACCAGGTCAATAGACAGGTAAAATGGAGGTTACTTTTCTGCTGGAATGTGGACCTTTCCCACCAATTTCAATATTAACCTATAGGTTCTGCAAGTGCATGAGACACCCTACTGAAGCATGCATGAGACTCATGAATTTGCACCTATTTTTAGGTGTGGGGGTAATGTTTTCCTTATGCCCATTCCTGCTGAAGAAGGCAGCATGCAAGACTTGGAGCGACTTCCTCATTTACCTGATTGTAACGTTTGTCTGAATAGGCTGGTGCTGCCAGTTGCTGAGCATTCATCAGGGTACCAGGCAGCATGCACTGATATCATGTGGGATGTTACAATTATGAGCTTTTATAAGATTGTTAGGTTTTGGGGCTGTGTCTTGAAATTTAAGGTAAAAGTGAAGAGGCCATATGTGACCTGTTCTGAAGTCTGCCTGACAGTAAGCCTGAGTACTTTGATTGTTAAAGATCAAAGGGGGCTTTGATTGTTTTACTGGGAAGAAGGTGCAGGGTATTTACACTTGGAGACAATGGCAGCAGTCTGTGCGTTAACAGTGTAGACTGCGAGTCTCCAGAGCTCTAGCAATGCAGAAAATGTTGGCTTGTAAACAGCTGTGCTTTAAGCTGTCCATTTAGTTCCATGATGAGAGAGAGTTGGGCTCACAAGGATAGCTAATTAGCATTTCTACCTCGATATAAGGCCCATGTGAGTCATGCTACCAAGGGAAAGGATGTAAAGGAAGCTACTGTAAAGATCAGGTTACAGGCTTTCCCTGAATATTATTGAATATCAGAGACAATTTCGAGTGTGCTTGGATCTGGGAGAGAGGGAGCAGCCAGGAGCCAAAAAAGTCTCTATGGTTCGCTATGCAAGAAAGCAGGTGGAAACTCACACTCAGATTAAAAAGACCAAACTCATGGAGAATTAAAAAGAGGAGGGAAGAACTGACTAACTTGGGATAGAGGGAGGTATCTCTGGGAAAAGAAAATCTCGCTGCTAAAGACAGTTCTGAGATTGCAAGTTGCCAGGCTAAGAAAAGAATAGGGATAAACATTGGGAGCCAAGAATCATTTTTGACTGATTCTAGAAAAATTGAATTCTATATAAAGGACTATCTCAATTATACCTGTGAAGTCTGTCTCTCATTTGTCTGGAATTTTTTCAATGCATTTAATTTCACTAGCTGTCTGTTGACATAAGTTTGAGAGTTATCATTTTACGATTAGCGCTGCAGGACCGATTCCACAACCTATCATTATCATTAGTGTGGGGCCTAATAAGTTCACAGTTTGAATGACAGCTTCAAGTAGTTATCAAGTCCTTGATATGAGTCTATGAATACAAATGTTTGTTTTCATAAGGGATTAAGTATTTGAAGGAACCTAAATGTAGTGAATGTTTTTTTATGAATGAGAGTGATTTTTAAAGTCATGAGTTAATCAACAGACACTAAGAACTTTATTTTATTTAATCTCAGCAGTGTTCCTGTGATCTACCAATGGTGGATACTGGGTGAGTTGGCATGGGGGGGGGTAAGGAAAAGGATGATGGATGGAGAGGTTATGGGTTGGCATGTTGGCACTAAGTTGGTATAGGGGTTATAAAGGGCCATAGAAGTTGGGTAAAGGGTTATGGGTTGGCAGAGGGGCTTTACAGGGCCATGAGTTGCCATGGAGGATATGAGGGGTGGGTGGGGGCAGGAGGTGATATGAGCTGTGAGCTGGCATGGATGGGGCATGGGGTGTATGTGGGGTGGGGTGAGCGTGTGTGGGGGCTGGGGGGGGTGAGGACTTGAGGGGTATTTTTGGTTTAATGGGTTATTTTTTACAACTAGGACAAAGTCCCAAAACACCTAGGAGGGCCTATGAAACTACCCACCTGGGCACCCAACAGCCTCTGCACTGTTTCTGGGGTTGGCAAGCCCGGCTCCAATTAGTACCCACACTCCATTTCCTGAAATTTTCCTGATTCTGCTTTTTCGACTCAGGAGCAAAAATTCCACCCTGCATCAACAGTTCCCACTTATGCATTTTACTAGCTATCCTCCAAACCTAACAGATTGGTCAAACGTACTTTCCCGTTCAAGAATCAGTGCTGACTCCGCTTAATCATTTGATGATTTCCTACCAATAGATTCTAACATTTTGCCAAATACTGATGTTAGGCTAACTGGCCTATAATTCCCCTAAAACAGGTAGGCAGCTGACAGGAACAAAGAGGCCCTCCAGGTATGTCAAAAAGTACCTTTTGTATAAATTTGGCTAGTGTGCACTGGAAAAAGGACAAAGCCACATCAAATACAAAAGCACAACACTGCAGATGCTGGAATTCTGAAATAAAAACAGGAAATGCTGGAAATACTCAGCAGATGTACCAGCATCTGGGCAGAGAGAAACAAAGTTAATGTTTCAGTTTGTGAACTTTCTTTAGAACTGATGAGTTAGAGATTCCTCAGACCAAGATGTCCCACTCCTAGGCTCAGTCAAGACCCAGCGTATGGATTGAGACAGGTGCACTTGGTCTGACCAGACACACTTTGCTGAAAGGGACAGAACTAGGGTCCACACATTTGTCGAGGATGAGGTCAAACTATCAACCCTGGAAATAAAGGGCCACAAAATTTAGGGAGGGGGGCGTTGTTTGACGATTCCCTTTTTCAATGGGGGCCAATTAGGACATCAGAATTTTCTTCTGGTAGAGGAGTGAAGTGAAAAGGCAATAACCATTACAGTCCCTTTTTTTGTAATATTAGTAACATTATTGATTTACAAAGAGGAGAATGGATTTCCAAACAATTGTGAAACACAGTTCTCAGAAGGCTCAAAACAACTGATTAGAAAATGAGCAATAGAATTTACTAGCTTGGCCATCAGTCCCCAGTGACTTTCCAATGGCATGAAAGAAGGTTGCAGATTGATTTTTTTGCAAATAAAAATCTAATTTTTTGTTAGCTTATGTGGCATAGTTCTGAAAACTATTCTTCAAATTGCTTCATCCTTCCAGAAGCCTAAAGTTTCTTTGTACAAGATATGAATTTCCTCAATCTATGTAGCAATTGTTGCTCCTATATGTGTGCTGTTTTTGTCATGGGTTCTGACTCTATTTCGCTTCACTTTAATCTCTAGCTACCACAGCTCTATGTCATGTACCTCACATATATATGGATACACACAACTTATAATTAAGTATAGTACTAAATTTAGTGTAAGTTTTTCAAGTGCATCCTCTGAATTAACAGCAGCAGCTTGTCTTTTACCACTTTTTCAGCCAGCCCTATTGAATCTTATTTCTCTAAGCAGTGTGGTATAAGTGAATTTTCTTCCAAACACTAGAGGCATTGATATCACAATGATAAAACCTAGATTTCCTGAATTAAGAAATTTTGTGTCACAGATAGACAAGAACCAACATTTTATAAATGAGAAATATTCAGGCAGAATTTTCTATGCTTTGCTAAATTGAGTAGAAGAAAGTAAAAATTGATGCTATTTTTGGAGAAAGCACGAGCAGACTATTATCTATGTTTAGTCTTTTTCTGACAATTGCAAAAATGAGTTCACAAAACTTAATTAAGAGGATGGAGTAATAACGTTTTGGGCTTGGCAAGACATTCTTAAAGCTTAATCATTGAAATGCATACATTATTAAACAGCACTGATGACTCTTCTGAAAAAGGAACTCAATAATGTCAGGTTAGACCTCAGATTAGGAAAGATTTCTAGAAGTGCCAGCACAACAGTTACAGAAGTGTAGAGCAGAAATGATTTACTGCTCCACAAAATGAGGACAATGGTCATGAGGAGAGATTTTCAAGAGACAGCATACTATCACTAAAAGCTAGGAGTGTTTGGGTACCAAAAGAAATGAAAAGGGCTAATGGAGTGTTGGCCTTTATCGCAAGGAAGCTTTAATACAAAGGGAATCAAGTTATAATTTCAATTGTACAGGCTCCATTTGGAATACTGTGTTCAATATTGGGCAGGAAGGATATATTCACCTTGTAGGGGGTACAGCAGAGATTAACCAGAATGCCACCAGAGTTTAAAGGATTATATAATGAGAACAGATTGCATAAACTTGCATTCCTTTGTATTTAGAAGGTTGATGGATGATCTAATTGAGGTGAGAGATTTGATAAGCGTATTTATCCTTTGTTCCAGGAACCTAGAATAAAAACAGAATAATCTTGAAATTAGAGCTTGGCCATTCTGGAGTGAATTGAGTGTAAAAACATTTTGTCGCAAAGATAGTGGAAATTTAGAACTCTCATCCAAGTAGTCAGTCAATCTCAATTGAAAATTTCAAAACCAGGATCAATAGATTTTAGTTAGGCATGGGTATCAAGGGAGTTAAATCAAAGATCGATAAATGGAGTTGATTAAATAGTGAACAAGTTCACAGGACTGAATGGTCTATTCATATTCATATTTCTTTTAGAGGAATACTATTATTATTTATATAAGACCTTTAAGGTAGCAAAATGTTCTAAGACACTTCATAGAGGGAAAAAAGGGGGAAAAAATGAACACTCAAGCCAAACAGGGTATTAAGGGGTGGCCAAAAGCTTACTCAAAAAGGGGAGGGGTGCCATTTAAGAAACTCTTAAAGTAGGAACAGGATGTGGAGAAGCAGTGGAATTTAGGAAGATAATTCCAGATCATCAGACCTAATGCATGCCTGTCAATCATGAGGTAAAGGGAAGAGGTAAAGTATAATCAGCCAAGTTAAAAGGAAGCAGATGTTTATAGATCTGAAGGGTAACACAGAAACACACAGAGATTAACCAGGCTCTACTTATTTAATGGAGTTTCAAGTCTGCAATAGGAACAGGACAATACAAAGACAGAGCAGTATTGAGTTGGGGTAGGAGTAGGAATCGGGATAAAGTCCCTGAGAGGTGAGAGAAGAAAGGAAGCATGGCTGAATGATAGAAAGGTGAGGTGAGAAGAGCCAAGAGAAGAGAAAAATCAGGAGAGGTGTGTCCCACACTGTCAAACTGCTGTCAACTCATTTCATGCTCCTGATGTTGATCAGTTTCACTCCCGAGTTAACTTTGCATTTTCATTTCTTATGTATTAATCTTTTGTGCGGCATCTTATCAAAGGTCTTCTGGAAGTCCAGATATACTACATCTACAGGATCCCCATTATCCACTTTACTTGTCACATCTTTAAAGAACTCTAGCAAATTAGTCAAACATGATTTACTCTTCATAAAACCATGCTCTGATGGATTGCATTTTGACTTTCCAAATGCCCCATTACTACTTCCTTAATAATGGATTCCAATAATTTCCCAACGACAGATGTTAAACCAACTGGTCTATAGTTTCTTACATTCTGCCTCCCCCCCACCTTTTTGAATAAGGGCGTTATATTAGCATTTTTCCAATCCACTGGAACCTTTCCAGAATCCAGGGAATTTTGGAATATTATAGCCAATGCATCCACTATCTCCACTGCCACTTCCTTTAAGACCCTGGGATGTAGGCCATCAGGTCCAGGGGACTTGTCACCCTTTAATCCCAATAGTTTGCTCAGTACTTTTTCTCTAGTGATGGTGATTATTCTAAGCTCCTCCTGCTCTATACCCTCTGCACTACCTGTTACTATTGGGGTGGTACTAGTGTCCTCCACCATGAAAATGGAGGCAAAATATTGATTAAGCGTCTCTGTCATTTCTAAGTTCCCCACTATTAACTCCCCAGTCACATCCTCCAAGGGACCAACATTCACTTCAGCTAAAACAAAAAAAACGCCGGAAAAACTCAGCAGGTCTGGCAGCATCTGCGTAGAGGAGCACAGTTAATGTTTCAACTCTGAATGACCCTTCAACATAACTGTTCTGCAGTTCCATAAAGGTTTTTGCCTTTATGTTATCTTTAACTTCCTTGCTTAGCCATGAATGCTTTTTTCCCCCCTCTTACCATCTTTCTTCCTCTTTGGAATATATTTTATTTGGGAGGAATTGAATACCTCCTTAAATATCTGCCACTGTTCATATGTTCAAACAGATCCAGGAGTCGGATATTAGAACTTTCTGGGGAGGGCATAAACCACCTGTAGCATTTTATATTCTCCTTATGCCAGCCCAGCTGATAGAAATCACTTATCCCATGAGAAATTTGGCCCATGGAAATTGCTTCTTGCATTATATTCTAGGGAAGACTTCCCAAATGCACACTCCCATCAGGTCTCATTTGCCAGGATCACATATTTGAGATTCATGATTTTCCACTCATTAATGCATTGCATATGTTATATTTCCAAAATATGTCACGACCTTTTCCCTTCTGTCTCAACATGGCATGTACATTGTAATTTGCAATAACCCCACTACTTTCACCACTGATGTCTTAATTGCCACATTCTTAACAGTTTGCAGTGTCAGCGCAGCACTTTTTAACCTATATTTCGCAAAACTACAGCTTACCTTCAACATGAATAACTTCACACATTACAATAATTTTCAGACTTTATTTGATGTTTTTTCCTTGAGTTGTGCAATTCTTTTGTCATTTCCTGCCAAGTACTTTTAACTTTAGAATGTTCACCATGTTGGTGACAAACTCCATCACATTCCTCCTTCTCCCCCACAAACAATGATATCACCAAAGCACTCCATCATTGCCTTTGCAAAAAGTTGCAGCAAATCATTACTTAAACATTGGGCAGAATCTTACCATTTCTGAAAACATTCTTCTATTGTGGATGGATGCCGGTCCTGTGCCCAATCATCAGTGAGTCCTGTCTGCCTCCTTGATGTTTCCAGGGGTGACCAATTAAGAGGCCACATACGGGAGCTCGGTCCTATAAGGATGGCGGGCAGGTTTGTGAGGCTGCAGACCCAATCAGAAGGCCTGCAGCTTTAAAGGCCAGCAGCCCCACCAGGGGAGGTTAATGCTAGTTAGGCAGCAAGGAGAGTGCAAGGGCACCAGAGATGTGCAACACAATTGAAAATTGAGGGCCATAGCTGGTAGGCCCCAATGAGTGGAGGGAAAATCTGTCCAATGGACTTGTTTGGACCACAAGTGTGTCCTTTTCTATCTACAGAGCATCACCGGGAATGGAGCTTCTGGCTTCTGTAGCCACATTGCCTCCACTGAGCTGCTGGGCTCATTGCACAGTGGAAACTGGGTCCGTCACCAAGAAAATCCTAGTGGTGTCCTCTCCATTCCCCCTAATAATCCACATAATTGGTCTTTATTGGCTACCTGCCACTGCCGTGCTGGTGGCCGCTCCCATTGATAACCTGCCTCTATCAAGATCGCCCAGAAGCAGAAATGCATCGGCCTACCAACCAGATGGTGACCTTTTGGATTTCCCTCCAGGTGCCATCTCCATGGGTCTCTTAAGATTCTGCCCATTGTTTTCTCATTTGCCTCTTAACATTTGGGACTTTATTGAGTCATAACAGCATAGGCGGAGGGCACTCAGCCCACTGAGTCCATGCCAGCTCTGTTGAGCAATCCAATCAGTCCTTGTCCTAATCTATCACTGTGGCTTTGCACAAAATCTTAAATGTGTCCCCTGGTCTTTGTACCCTCAGCTAATGGGAACAACTTTTCTTTGTCTATAAATCTAAATGTCATAATCTTGTACACTTCTATCAAATTTCCCCTCAAAACCCTTTGTTTCAAGGAGAACACACCAGTTCCTCCAAACTAACCTTGTAGCTAAATTGTCTCATCCTTGTAACCATTGTGGTAAAATTTCCTCTGCACCCTCTCAAGGATCCTCACATCCTTCCTAAAGTGTGATAACTAGAACTGGATGCAGTAATATAGTTGTGGCCTAACCTGATACTTATGAGGGTTCAGCATAACTTTCCTGCTTTTGTACTCAATGTCTCTATTTATAAAGCTCAAGATCCCATATGCTTTGCCAACTACTCTCTCAATATGTCTTGCCACCTTCAACGATCTATGCACATGATCGCCAAGGCCCCTCTGTTCCTGCACAGTCTTTAGAACTGTGCTATTTAGTCCATATTACCTCAACCTAACCATTCTGTCAAAGCGCATCACTTCACACACCTCTGTATTGAATTCCATCTGCCAGTTGCTTGCCCATTCTGCTGGGCTTCTGTCCTGTTGCATATCATCCTCATTGTTTGCCATGCCTCTAAATTTGCTATCATCAGTTTTAAATTTTACTTTGTATTCAAATATCAAGGTCATTTCTATATATATATTAGAAAAGTAGTGATCCTAGCGCTGACCCTCAGGGAGCACCACTGTGTACTATTCTTCAGTCTGAAAAACAAACATTTATCCTGACATGCTGTTTTCTGTCCTTAAAACCAATTTTTTCATACAAGCTAACATTGACCCTCCTATTCCATGAACCTCAATTTTGTTAACCAGCTCTTAGTGTGATACTTAGTCAAATGCTTTCTTAAAATCCATATAAATAACATTCCCTCCATCAGAAGGTCAGAAGTGAGCATGTCGCTGATGACTGCGCAATGTTCAGCACCATTTCTGACTCCTCAGATACTGAAGCAGTCCGTATCGATATGCGGCAAGACCTGGCCCTGGACATATTCAGGCTTTGGCTGTCAAGTGACAAGTAACATTTGTGCCACACAAAGGGGAGACAGTGGCGTAATGGTTGTATCACTGGACTAGTAATCCCGAGGCCCAGGCCAATGTTCTGGGGGTATGGGTTCAAACACCAATATGGCAGCTGCTGTTACTTAAATTCAATCAATAAATCTGGAATCTCAGAAATGATGACCATGGAATTGTCATCAATTGTTGTAAAAAGAAACATCTGGTTCACTAATGCACTTTAGGGAAGGAAATCTGCTGTTCTTACCTGGTCTTGGCTACATGTGACTCTGGACCCACAGCAATGTGGTTGACTCTGAAATGGCCTAGCAAGCCACTCAGTTCAAGAGAAATCAGGGATGGGCAAGAGGTGTTGGTCTCATCAGTGATGTCCACATCCCATGAAAGAGTAAAGGAAAAAAAAGAAGTGGCAGGCAATGACCATCTCCAACAAGAGCTAGAATGGTAAAAACTGGGAAATAAGAATCTGGTCTGAACTGGTCTTGTATACCTTAAAATGGAACACCAGTAAAAACAGGGGAACAAGAGTACTGGTCCAAACTGTTTTTCCTTCTGGGGAATCCAACCATCTCCCTTGTCATTCAATGGCATTACCATCGCTGAATCCTTCACTATCAACATCCTGCGGGTTACTATTGATCAGAAATTGAACTGGATCAGCCATATAAACACTGTGGCCACAAGGTGCACTGTAGGAACTCACCAAGGTTCCTTAGACAGCACTTCCGAAGCCCATAATTGCTACTATCTAGAAGGACAGGGGCAGCAGATAGATGAGAACACCACCACCTGGAAGCTCCTCTCCAAGCCACTCGCCACCCTGACTTGAAAATATGTTGCTGTTCCTTCACTGCTGCTGGGTCAAAATCCAGGAACTCCCTCCCTACACCACATGGACTGCAGCCATTCAAGAAGGCAGCTCATCACTTCCTTCTCAAGGGCAACTAGGGATATGCAATAAATGCTGGCCTAACCAGCAACGTGCACATTCCATGTGTGAAAAAAATAGAGCAGGTTAGAGGCTGGGAATTCTGCGGCGAGTAACTTACCTCCTGACTCCCCAAAGCTTATTCACCATCTACAATGCACATGTCAGGAGTGTGATGGAATATTCTCCACTTGCCTAAATGAATGCAGCTCCAACAACACTCAAGAAGCTCAACATCATCCAGGACAAAGCAGCCCACTTCATTAGCATAAAAACAAAAAAACTGCGGATGCTGGAAATCCAAAACAAAAACAGAATTACCTGGAAAAACTCAGCAGGTCTGGCAGCATCGGCGGAGAAGAAAAGAGTTGACGTTTCGAGTCCTCGAAACGTCAACTCTTTTCTTCTCCGCCGATGCTGCCAGACCTGCTGAGTTTTTCCAGGTAATTCTGTTTTTGTTTTCACTTCATTAGCATCCCATCCACCACTGACACAGAGTAGCAGCAATGTGTGCCACCTACAAAATGCACTGCAACAACTCACCAGGGCTCCTTTGATAGCACTTTCCAAACCCATGACTTCTACCACCTAAAAGGACAAGGGCAGCAGATGCATGGGAACACCACCACCTCCAAGTTCCCCTCTAAGGTACACACCATCCTGATTTGGGACTGATATTGTTCCTTCACTGTCCCTGGGTCAAAATCTTAGAACTCCTTCCCTAACAGCACAATGGGAGTTCCCACAACACATGGACTGCAGCGGTTCAAGAAGGGGGTTCACCACACCTTCTCAAGGACAATTAGGGATTGGCAATAAATGCTGTCCTAGCCAGCGATGCCCATACCCTGTGAATGAATAAATAGAGAAACATCCACCTTAATCCCCTTTTCAACCTTTTCGGTTCCTTCATCAAAAAAATTAATTGATTTGATTAGTCAAACACAATCTTGGCAGTCTTGATTATATTGATTAAGTAGCTCATTAGCTACTTCAGAAGTTAAAGGTTAATTACTGCAAGTGCTTCATTCCTTAAAAAAAATTACAAAATGAAAACAGGCTGTTTGGTCCAACCAGATTGAGTTGGAGTTTACCCTCCACAAAAGCAGCATCCTTAATCGCATGTGCCTGACCTGTTTCCATGTGTCTTTCCTTCAAACAACTATGTAGCTATGCTTAAAGGTTGATGTAGCAGTCCAATTCAATCCAAGGCACCCAGCAGAAACTCGGCAAGTAATCAGTAAAAGAGGAGCAGGTTAGTCATCCTGCTTGGAACTCTCCCCTTTCGCGCAGCCCACGAATTTAATCTGTGGAGTTCTGAAGATGGCTGTGGCACCTGCCTAAAACAGGCAAGACCTTCACAGTTTTAAGCGATTCTATAGGACCTCAATTGCTCTTTAACCCAAGACTTAGCAGGGAAGCCACTGCTGCTTTTCCACTAGGTGAAGATAGCGGAGTTGCTGTCAAGGATGATTAAAAATAGCCCAAAGGCTAAATCGGAAACATTTCATTGTGCAGCCACGGGAGCAAGAGCACCACCTCTAGTCCCACAAGGAATAACATGCACCCCAAACCCCCTCTTCCCCACAACCACCCTGTGCTCCCCTCCTCTCTTGTGAGATCCTCCTAAAGCCCCTCCTCATTATTTATTCGGAACTTGGGGCAACCATGAGCAGCCACTCAGCATCCTCTGGATGGGAAGTGGACTAATGACACATGAAGTGTGGCAACTAAACTAACCAATGGCCTCCTGCTGCCACTGGCAGGCGGGAAATGATTTCCCCAGATTGATTTCCTTTGCTAAGAGCAATTCTGCACCCTGCTCAATATTCATTCATACCTGTGTGTTATGTTTGAACATAACCACGCAAACAATGAATGCTGCATTCAGATCAAAAACACTGGGTGGGATTTTACCATCCACACTCTAAATACAGTGGCGGGCAGAAAAAAACATGTTTTCCCCGCCGAGTGCGATGGCAGCTTTTCGTGTCATATTGTCCGCTTTCCATCTCATTACCAACACAAAAGCCAGAAGCACATTGTCGGTATGTGAAGTGATTCAGTTGAGTGCCAGAAGTCATCCATGAAGGCCCCACCTTCTCAACCTCGCCCCTCGCCTGAGGTGTGGTGACCCTCAGGTTAAACCAGTCATCTCTCACTAATGAGAGAGTCTTCTGGAACTACGATGATGTTCTTTCATTTCACTTTAAATCAGCCCCCCAATGCAGTGCACTGGTCCTCCAAATGGTCCTCAGAACCCTCACCAGCTGAGCTAATCCTCAGATTAATTTAGTACTGTGTATCCCTTCAGGTTGCAAGATGGTGGTGCTAAGGCCTTACTACCAGACCAGCTTGGACCCTCTCTCTGTGACTGTAGTGATACCTGCCATCGTCCTGGGGTGCATAATGTTCAGGTTTCTCAAGCCTTCCCCTCCAAAGATTTAAACCATTTTGATTGTGAATGATATCCCTGTGCAAGCCCCTGAATGCATTGAGGCAGATGTGCGTATGTCCCATTTGGCAGATTAACCCACCCCTTTGTGAGCCCAATTGCATAGTGAGCTTCTTAGCCCACCCCACTCCCCCATGAAACCCTCGAATGGCCCACAGCCTACCTTGACAGTGAATGTACCAACCACAGCCCATTATTCAGCCAGAAAGCCATTGGACTGAGGCACGCATTACAATGAGCACACCCTGCAGACAACTTGCTGGGCACAAATGAAAATTTACCTATATGCCCTCCCCCTCCCTTGTCCAGGACAGGAGACGTCCTTGCAAGGTCAGCACTATAAAGTTAAGCACTTCATCACACTGCCATCTTCCAATTCTGGCTCCAGCTCATTTATGACCCTCTCTGAGACACTCTTCCCCATTATGGCCCAGAGAACACTTCCAGCACGCACCCCCCTAGTCATGGATCATCAGAGTGCATCCTTTGTCACTTTTTCCTACTTCCCCAGTGCAGGCATTGCCCTGCGGACCTTTCCACAACACCCCCGCCTTATCGCTGGTCTGGTAGGCACAGCCATGCTTGTGATACCCCCAAGAGTGATGTGGTATTGCCTGCAAAGCTTGGCGCTGAGTCAAGGTGCCTCGAAGGCAGCAGGATGCAAGATAGGCAAACCCCAAATTCATGAGCAAAGTGTTGGCCACCAGGTGCACGTTGCTTATATACCATTGTGAAACACGTCATCTAATTAGGCGATGACATGATCTCTTGATCCAGCACTGGGGGCAGGAGTGCGGTGATACCAGCAAGCAGGCTTTATAATGAGTATTCATCACATTTAAATGCATTCAAATGGCCTCCCCTTCATTGCACGTCAGGAAACGTGCTCCGCTGTTGAAGGCCAGAGCAGGCAACCCGTAAAACAGGTTTTTAGGCTCTTGCGATATTTTCTGCTCCCACCCGCCATAACACCCACCACAAGTGGGAGCAGAAAATCCTGGCCACTGTCCTTGCTTTGAAAATCAAAACTCAAAAACTACAAAATTGTACAGGTTTTTGCAAGGAAAAAGATCCACAAAACAGTCGCCATAGCAATTTTAAATATCACGTAATTATATGTTCTCACTTAACAGGCACGTAGCCCCATCCATCATCTTGAGCTGTCTTAAAAATTATCTAGTATATGATTGAACTTTATTTCTAATATGACATTCCACTGAGTACACGGAAATTATAGAGACTCAAAAAAATACAGTATTTTCATCAAGAACACAGATATAAGCTGAAACATAATCTGGAAGCCTATTGTTCTTGGAAATAATTATAGTCATAGCTTCTGAGCTCAGGGTCTTATTGTGCATGATTAAAATAGCTAGAACAAGGATTTGATTATTATATAACCTGTCCAGTCTCCTCAGTTCCACAGTATTGATCATATGAAGCGTGCCTTGCAGCACCATAACAGAACATGTTTGGCAATTACATTTAGCATTTTATTGTTGTTAAATGAGGATAGGAATTTAATATATCTGATAATGGGGGCTGAGAAGGTTATTTTGTGTTGGGTGAATGCCGACATGAAGTGTGCGAGAGTTATGACCAACTGGCTTCTTCCAACTAGGGCCAATTTAAAACCTTCCTGAAATAAGGATTCTTTTCTAAAACAAGGAGCTTTTCCCTCTCACCAGATTAATTTAAATCCTAAATGTAATGACTCTCCTTCAAGACAAATTATAACCATCCATTTTAGATCATTTAATCAGAAACTAGCTTTTAACATTTCCATTACTGTAAGATTCTTGTAAGTGATATAATCCATTTAGATATAAAAAATGTACATAAAAATTGCACATAGAATTCACTAATCTTATAGCTGGGAAACATTGTTCATGCCGTTTCCTCAACTCCAGTTTTCTGCTGCTCATATTTTCATCACTTTTTTTCCTAATACTCTTCTCCTCCTTCCCCAGTTTGTTTATAGTTAGAGAAATGTGGGGTAATTGGCAAACGTAACTCAAAACAGAACTAAGCTCTCATCTACACTGTAATGTTCAATTCACTATCAAATATTCTATTTCTTTTCTGCATTATCTAGTTCCATTTCTAAATTTCCTTCTTTCTTCCTGACATGTCTCACTTTCTATTTCATTTTCTATTTCATCATTCGCAATCTTATTCAATTGTCTTTCACATATTGTTTCTTGCAGCTCATTTCCTTTCATTTGTTCTCCTATTTATAATTATGCAAAATGTGGACCTTTTTCCCAAATTCTTCTACTGCCACTTTAGGAATCCATCAATGCCTGTTTGAAGTTATCAGGAAAATCTCAGAACAACAACGTCAGTTTGACAAACAAAGGAAAGGGACAAAAAAAAAACAAAAAAACTGCGGATGCTGGAAATCCAAAACAAAAACAGAATTACCTGGAAAAACTCAGCAGGTCTGGCAGCATCGGCGGAGAAGAAAAGAGTTGACGTTTCGAGTCCTCATGACCCTTCGACAGAACTGTCGAAGACAGAGTTCTGTCGAAGGGTCATGAGGACTCGAAACGTCTACAGTGAACTTTTGATGAGCCAGATCCCAGGGCAGCTGCATTCAAATTCAGGTTAAGCAGAGCTTTGAGATAGCTAAGGAGGCCCAACTTACCACTTGAATATATCTTTATGTAACCCAATAGGCCTATAAACATGGGTCTACACTACTGTATTTGAAATGCTACATTTTGTGTCATTCGAACACTCATTACTTTCTGTTTTTCAGATTTAAATGTCAAATGAAAAATAGCACGCCATAAAACACAGTAAAAGTCTTTATTTCATTTGTTTACAGTTTACCGTTGCCATTGAAAATGGCCGGGTATTAGCACAGGAAAATTTCTGCAATCTTCTTTAGCATGTGTGTAAGACAGCCCATGTTGCCAATACAGTCAAACATGTTTTCAGTGTTTTCGTGCCGCAGTTCAAAATCCCGAAGTATGTCTATGGCCTTTGCGACATCGGCTAAGGAAATAGGTGGGTGAGCGGGTGATCGGAATCTTCAGAGTCATTGGCCTCCTCACTGCAGAATTTACTGCATCTACTATGGTATCATCTGCCAGTTCCATCAGGTATCGTACGGCATCATCCACCTCTGCTCATGGTTGTCTCTACTGAAATCTCCATTCAGTCCTCCTGCAGAAGGGCGAAAAGTGCCTCATCATCCCGTTGGTTCTCATCACCATGATCCTCCTTGTTCTCATCGTCTTGAGCAGCCGTTACGTGTTTCAACCCAGCATAGTAGAAGCAATTTGCGATTGCGGCTTACTTCACCATTTTCCACATCTTTTTCAGCTTCAGCATGGCCTCTGGCACAATGGCATTGTAGTCCTGCTTCTTATCGATGGACTTGGTAAGTTGAGAGATCAGCTGCGATCAGTAATGAGTTTTCGAGCTCCTGATCATCCCCGATCCATTGGTTGGAGCTTGGCGAGGTATTGGGAGGCAAGAACATCAGTTTGACATTCTTCAGGCCCACAGTGTCAGGGTGCACAGTGTAGATGTCTATGATGATGGCAATCTTCCTTTTCTTTTGTTGATACATTTTATCCACTTTCCTGGCCCATGCCTCAAAAATGCTGGCAGTCATTCAAGCAGTGTGGATAGCGTCTTGACTTTCACGAAGCACCATGGCCTCTTGGACTTACCTATTTCCCATTTTACCATTAAACATTAAAGAGCGGTCTGGCAAAAGACAGTAAAACAGTCCAGTTTCATCCGCATTCAAAATGTCTCTTTTTGCATACTTGTTCACGATGTTGACGAGACCATTTTGGAGCCAATCATCGGCCTTTGCTGTTGTAATGGAAGCATGTTCACCACTTACTGAGTGGAAGACAATGTCATGCCTCATCTTGAATAGACACAGCCATCCATCACTGTAGGTGAACTCAATGTGTCCCAGCTTCTTTGCCTTGGCAATTCCCCTTTCCTGCAGGATTGGTCACGTTCATTGCTTGGGATACCTTGAACTATATTAGCAGAGCTTCTTCGACATCACAATAGGCAGCCGTTCTCATCCTCTTCCCAGCTGGAAAGAATGCCAGTTTATTGAGGTGTTCCAAGATGTTGGTCTTCAAAATGGTGGTCAAACTGGATGGCAGAATCTCCCACTCTTGTGACATCCGCTTTCCACTTCACCGTGTGGTTTTTCACTTCTCCATCAACTTCACCTTCTCTCTAACTAACTGTTTTTAATTTTCTCACAGGTTTCAGCATACTCACACACTGCGCATTGCTTCACAAAGAAATTTGAGCAGGCTTAGGTCTAACCACTCCATTCTTAATGGTCGGCATGGTCACATGACTCCTGGCAGAAGAGGCTGGCTTGTGCGTGCCACAGAAGCACCTCTTTGGCTTGGGTTTTCGGTATTATTTTTCTAGCTGGTGCCGAACAGAAGTTTGGCTAACCCTGTTTGACCATTGTGGAATTTCAGCTAATCACAGGCATTATTCTATGACTTTTGCTATTCTGCCAGCGGGAATGGTTGATAACTTTGACACAAGTGGAATTTGATGTCATTTGAGTTTGAGTCATTAAGATTAGAACGTATTCAGAAATTACCTTTAATATCTGCCTAGAAAGTGCCAACTCAGAATTTTGAGACCCAGTTAAAGTTATGCCCCCAAACCCCCCAGCCCCCCCGAGAACTTACCATGTAAAAATGATGTAATCCTTGGCATCTACAGGCAATATTTCTGAAAACTGTGCTTGCACACTCAATAATCTCACTCACAATGTTCTTCCATACTTTCATCCATACTTAATGTCTTTTCTCATACACACACACAAGTCTCCCATTGTTTCTTTTACATAATCATAGCGCTCTTGCATTCTGTCTCACATGCACAATCTTTTCATACATACATCGTTTGCTCTCACAATCTGCTAGCAAACTGCTGTATATAAACACAAATAACCCTCTCCCAGATATATTCACAATCTTCCTGCAATATTTCTCAGACAGGTTATGATCTGCTTCTCACATATTTTCCCAGCTGGAGATGGAAAAGCCCACAAGCTACATCATCGGACAACATCAAAATAAATTAGATTTTGAAATTGATAAGGCAATGAATTGGGATAGAGAGTTTTTTTTAAAGAAACTTGCTAAAAAGAGAATGTCAAAATAGCTTCATCAGGAACAAATTATAAACTTTTTTTCTTAATTTGATAATTAAATTAAGTCTATGTTTATTCCCCAGTTGAAATAATTTGATTAGATCTGTATTTGTACAAAACAAAGCATCAAATGCTTTTCCAATTTGTCCTTGTTTATGCTTTTTGGTTGATACCACACATGAAAAACACAGGGCAAAATTCTTTGAGGAACGTGGATGCTTCTCAGATGAATCCACCAAAGGAGGTCAGGAATTAAGGATGGAACACAGATCCACCAGAATTTTTGTTCCATATCCAATCAATCCTTAATTCCGGTGGGAGAGCAACTAGGTAAGGCTTCAATCTGCTCCCTTGATCTGAAAGTACTCCTGGATGCATCATCAGGCTACGCTGCCCAAAAGGATCGGTGAGGTCTATGCCTCAGAAAAGGCCCAAGTATTGCTGGGAAGAAAGGTACTTGATAAGAATATAAGGTCATCAGTCAGCTATTCAGCCCATCAAGCCTGTTCTGCCATTCAATGAGGTCATGACTGATCTATATTCTAACTCCACTCACCTGCCTTGGCGCCATGTTTCTTAACGCCATAGGCTAGCAAAAAATCTATTCATCTCAGATTTAAGATTATTAATTGATTGGGCCTCTACTGCTTTTTCTGGGAGAGAGTTCTGCACTTCTACCACACTTTGCATGAAATATTTCCTAACTTCTCTCCTCAGAGTGCTGGGTGCCGGTGTCCCCTTGTTCTAGATTTACCCACCAGCAGAAAAAGTTTTGATCTACATACCCTATCAATTCCTTTCAAATTCCAATAAATCTTCAAATCATCCCTTAACCTTCTACATTGCAGGGAAAATAAGTATGCTTTATATGCAATCTCTGCTCATAAGTTTGGACCCATGCAAGCATTCTGGTGAATCTACACTGCACCCCTTCCAGGACCATTATTTTCTTTCTAAGATGTGATGTTCAAAACTGTATATAGTACTGCAGATGAAGTCTAACCAGGGCTTTGTATAGCCGTAGCAAAATATCCTCCCCTTTCTCTTCCAGCCCTCTAGTTATATAGACTACTTTCCATTAGCCTTTTTGATTTTTTCATACCTTAACTATGCCATTTTAGTGATTGGTGTATATGAATCTCCCAAGATCTAATATCCAGGAAGGATTCCTGGCTTTTCCCAATTTAAAACATCTTTGGATCTATCATTTTTGGTCAAACATTATTGGCCTTAAACTTCTCCCACTGCTTTGCCCATTCATTTAATCTATCAATCTCGCTTTGCAATTTGATACTACTGTGTACACTACCATAGACAACATCTTGTCTACTACTTTATTTACTGCCTTAAATAATTCAATTAGATTTGTTGGACATGACCAATCCTTTACAAATCCATGTTGGTGCTCTCTAATCAGTTCAAATTTCTCTAAGTGCTCAGTTACTCTGTCCTAATTATAGATTCCAATAGCTTCCCCACAGCAGATGTTTGACTAACAGGTCTATAATTTTCTGGTTTCTATCTTTCACTTTTTCAAATAATAGTCATTTTGCAATTATCCAATTCAGAGGGACAAGTCCTGGATCAAACAAAATGCCCTGGTGTTTGCCCAACAGCTTTTTAGGAACATTGCTGAGCTTAATTGTCTCCAAGATTAATTCAATTTACATAAAATAATAAATTTAATTTAAAATTTATAATTTGCATGATCAATTAACTTTTTAAGCACATAACAGGTTCTGTTATATTTAAGTTGCTTAACTCAAATGACTTGATAACCAGCATTTCGTTTATCTAAATATGAATTTGAATTCTCAGTAAACCATATTCATAAAATGAACAAAAATAAAAGTCACCTAATGTAAAGTGATACACAAGAACACAAGAATTAGAAGCAGTAGTAGACCATTCGGTTCTGCAAACCTGTTCGGCCATTCAATAAGATCATGGCTGATCTGATTGTGACCTCAAATCCACTTTCCCGTCTGTCCCCCATAACCCTAGGTTTTCTTGTGGATCAAAAATCTAACTCAGCCTTCAATATATTCAATGACCCAGCCTCCACTGCTCTCTGTGGAAGAATTTTTTTTCTCCGAGGGTCATTAGTCTGTGGAATCCTCTTCCCCAGAGAGTACTGGGTCACTGAATATATTAAAGGCTGAGTTGGGTAGCTTTTTGATCAATGGTTGAAAAATGCATTCATAATGAAAAGTTGCCCAAAGGAGGAAAAGATTTTGTACAATTACTGAGCAATTGCAGAAAGTATCCAATAGCTATAAAGTTGCTATTAATTGCAAATACTCTACTCAATAAATCTAAACGGCTTTTGGCTATGTAGTCAAACAGGTTATTTTAACTATATGTAAATCATTTAAAGTACTGTGAGCAATTATGGGCACTGAAAGTTTAGAAGGAAACTGATGCACCAGGATTTCAAAGAGGAGAGACAAGGATGATTCATGGGATGTGGGCATCGCTGGCTAAGCCAGCATTTCTTGCCCATCCCGAACTGCCCTTGTTCAGGGGACATTTAAGAGTCAACCACATTGCTGTGGGTCTGGAGTCACATGTAGGTCAGACCAGGTGAGGACAGCAGATTTCCTTCCCTAAAGGGCATTAATGAACTAGATGGGTTTTTACGACAATTAACAACGGTTTCGTGGTCATCACTAGACTTTTAATTCCAGATTTTTATTGAATTCAAATTTCACCATCTGCTGTTGTGAGATTCGAACCTGGGTCCCCAGAGCATTACCCTGGGTTTCTGGAATATTAGTGTACTATGCCCCCCTTTGCCTCCTCTCTAAAGAACAACATACAGGAAAATTGCTTTACTTTTATTGTATCAGTTGCTATCATTTTCTTTTGTACTGAAAACTCATGCTTCAGTTGACATTATTTTAATTCATACCAGCCCTGACTAACCTTAATGATGAATAAATCAATGTGGTTATACTTGCCTGGCTGAGGGATACACACTGTGCACATGCTAGCAAAGATATTACAGCACAAACAATAGGCATCATGAATCATAGATATGTTTTCATATGCAGAGTCCCACACTGATTTTCAAATCACACTAAAGTACTTTGTATGGGTAGAAAGTATATCGATACACATGTGTGCACACAATTTTGACTTACTGTCATGAAAGCACTCGCATCAGTTACTAAGATGTTACAAGACTAAAGTGTTGCACCAAAAATAGCATGCCAAATAATATTTAAGTCAATAATCAGCATATGGTGTAACAGAAGGTGCTGAAAATGAATCAATTCTGGTCATTTTCTCACACCCCCATTGCACAGAAAACTTTCTCTCCTTTCAGGAAAACACTGGAAAACTCTATTCAGGAGAAGGAAAACTGGAGAAGATCACTTTGTATGATTTGCAATGAAATAACATGCATATTCCTTATAAATGAATTGCACATAAATCACCAAGGAAATCATTCTCCATTATGCCTTTTAAAGATTTTAGTTCCACAACTCCTACAAGTAAAAAATATATAATTAGGATAGCTGAACTTGGTCTTAGAACAAAGAGGAAAATCACTGGAACCTTTCCAGTTAGATGGATAGGGTTAAAGAGCAGACCGAGAATTGTCAGAAATGTAGATATCTCCAAAATAGTACAAACAACAAAAGCACTGACTACTAAATGTATGGTTATTCAAAGGATGTTTCTAATTTCTAACAAAAATCACTATCAATAGACAGATTTTAACTTCAGGATGTCAAGTTCAGCACTGCTCACTGATAGACTGGCTCTAAAAAAATTCAGAACTCTTAGCCCGATCGATCTGTTTTTTTTTTAAGTCAATCTTTCAGGTCTGAACCTCTGACTGTTCAGTGTGGATGATGAAAAACTCCATTTAAAATGCCGAGCCCAGGCCCCAATGTTTGGCACCGTCTGCAGCCCCACTGCTGGGCCCTGGCTGTAATATCACAGAATTGTTACTGCGCAGAAGGAAGCCATTTGGCCCATATCTGCACCAGTTCTCCAAATGAGCATTATGACTTAGTGCTGTTCCCCTGCCTTTTCTCCATAACCCTACAAATTATTTGAATAGAAACAATGCCCTCTTGAATGCCTTGATTGAACCTGCCTCCACCACACTTCCAGGCAGTGTATTCCAGACTCAAACCACTCATTGTGTGAAAAAGTTTTTTCTCACATCACATTTGCAATCTGTGCCCTCTTGTTCTCAATCCTTTTACCCTATCTACTCTCTCCAGCCCCCTCATGATTTTGAACACCTCTATCAAACCTCCTCTTAGCCTTCTCCTCTCATTGGAACAGTCCCAACCTCTCTAATCTATCTTCATAACTGAATTTTCTCATCCCTGGGACCATTCTTGTGAACCTTTTCTGCACTTTCTCCAATGCGATCACATCCTTCCTACAGTATAACACCCAAAAGTGTACACAATACTTCAGCTGAGGTCTTACTAGTGTCTTATATAAGTTCAGTGTAACCTTCTTGCTCTTGTACTCTATGCACCTATTAATAAAGCCTAAGATACTGTATGCTTTATAAACTGTTCTCTCCACCTGTCCATCAATGATCTATGCACATATACAACCAGGTCCCTCTGCTCTTGCATCCCCTTAAGAATTGTACCCCTTATTTTATATTATCTCTCCATGTTCTTCCTACCAAAATGCATCACTTCACATTTCTCTGCATTGAACTTCATCTGCCACCTATCTGCCCACTTCACTAACTTGTCCATGTCTTTTGAAGTTCTATACTATCCTCCTCAGAGTTTACAATGCTTCCAAGGTTCTTATCATCTGCAACCTTTGAAGTTGTCCCCTACACACCAATATCTAGATCATTAATATATATATATATCAAAAAAAGCAAGGGCCCTAATACGGAGCCCTAGGTAACTCCACTACAAACTTTCCTCCAGCCCGAATAATAGTTCTCTAAGTAAGCTATTAATGACTCTGTGGTATCATGACTACCTCTGCCATCTTGAGAATCATGCAGTAAATTTTAATTTTTTTTAGAAAGCAGATATTATGCCCAAATCTTGCCAAAACAATAAACACACAATCCTTCTATATGCAGGTTGAAATTATGCTACTCAAATTCACACTGTCATTGGCTCAGCCTTCAGTTAGCTATTGCTACCACAGCAAGCAATTCTAATTTTGGTTATTTAGAAACTCTACTATATATACTGAAAAATCTACTGTTGGCTTAGGTTTGTAATAACTGCAGTTAATTGTATGTTCAGTATAAATACAGTTAACAAACATAATTTCTACAATAGCCCTTGAGATAAAAATGTGATTTTAATGGCCTAACTATAGATAGCTTTATCAAAAATAATGCACAAGACTGATTTGCCATTTTTTGCCTCTGAATAGTAAAAACCCTATTATGCACATTGAATAGTTGTAGTCCAATTATGTATTTCAGACATAAGAATTCAATCATTCTAAATTCCATTTGATCATGGTGTGATTCATTTCAATGCTATGGCTGGCTATTACAGCACTGCATAATACTTGCTGATAATAATTACATTTAAATTGCACAGAGGTGTACAAAGGACACATTAAACATTTACGCAAGTAGGTGCATAACGATCAATATAGACATATTCATTCTATTTAAATAGCTGCCTTAGTTTAGGCAAATTGTAAAACTATTAAGCAATATTCCAAATGCTTGCACAAAGTGTAAAAGTCATGGGGAAAAGATTATTTACAGTCATATGCAATAGAGATTAGTCATTGAAGAGTTCATAGTAGTCATTTATGGTTCACTGTCTATGGGCAGTTCATCATGGACGATGCAAGCCTGGCTGCCACAGCCGTGGGATTCACTGCGATCTCGGGCTGTCTGCATGTGCAGGGCACTATTGACCACACACATGGCCTCAAGAGCTCCCTGGCAGCTGTCTGAGAGATCCATTAATAGAAAAGGATTTCACTCTCTAAATGTCCAGCTAATCTGTGATCACAGATCATGCATGTTTGTGCTAGTTACTCAGGGAGATCACATGATTCGTACATTTTGAGTTACTCCTAGGTGCCAGAGATATTTGAGGGAACTCAGCACTTAGAGGTTTGACTCCTCGGTGATAAGGGGATCGATCCCCTGAAGACATGGCTAATGACGCCCATTCATCATCCACAGAGTACATCTGAGGATACAATGCTGCACTTTCAGCCACCACGTCCTCAATAGAGCAGACTATTGGACTCTTCAAGATGCATTTCAGATGTTTGGACCACTCAGGCATGGATCTCCAATACTCACCACAGACAGTGTCCTGCATCATCGTTGTTTACTGCACCCTACACAACCTAGCGCTGTAAAGGGAGGATGTTTGGCCACAGGGAGACATGGAGGAACTAGATGTCTCCTCACACAAGGAGGACATTGAAGAGGATGAATCTGAAGAGGGTGAGAATTCAGAAGAGCCACGAGGATGCCACAGCATGGACACGATGTGGCTAAGATATGCCCATGACAACCTCACAGCTACAAGATGCCAGCAGGAATAGGATGAAGACAAGTTATAATGAGCACAGTTCTCTTCACGCTACAACACTTTCAATGTCAACTTCAACATGCCACAAGGGGTCAAAAATCTCTTGCTGATCACTGATCACTTCAGCCCTAACAACGGGATCATCCTTGGAAAGCGCAGTGGCCTGGGGACATGTGGGCAGTGTGGAATGTGCTTAGCATTCCACAAGCACACGTCCTTAAGCAACCACATAGTGCAGCCCTTTTAAACATGGCACCAACAAGTCAGTGGTGATGGCATCCTTCAAGATGCTGAAACGCTATTGCACACATAGATGCATCCATGCATGCATTACAGCAGCTTAGCATGGTGGCTCTAAGAGCAAATACATTTGTCAATGGTTAGCACTGGCCTGTCTCAAGGAGAAGTACATGCAGGCAACAGCATCTCTCCAAATGCCAGCTCTCATGCATGATTAATGCAGAGGCCACATCTTGATACCAAGCCTAAAGATGTCCACGGACATCAGAACGCAATGATCTGTAAAACGACAGCATACACCCAATGCTGTGAGTTATGTTAGCACTGTCCTCATACAGAGTGGCTCAGCAGGACCATTGTGTGATTATTGACAAACACACGAGTCTACATTTGTCAAAAGCCTGCCAAGTTTACATCCTGTATTGCCTTGGCATTTGGGAGAGATGTGGTCCAGTCAATGATAACATATTCCCTTCATCGATATTGTTGAGCACTCAGGTAATGTGCCAGGACATCATCTTCATACCATTACAGCCCTCGACATTGTCAATCATTTCTATGAACCCTAGGTCATTGAGTGCACAGCCATGTCATGAATTACAAATGAATTTGCGTTCTGTGACCTCAGAGGGATTCCGCGAAGCACCGCTAGGCAGTCGCTCAGGAGCGAACTATGATCCTCACAGGTAAGTGGATGGGTTTATCAGGATGAGCACACATTTCTGACATCACACACTTATTCCCCTCTCGCAGACATTTTTAATGTCACTGATTGGAACCTACTTTCATTGATCAGGGTCATGGATGGGAGAGGGGGGAACTAATAAAGGAGTAAAATTCAACCTTAAAAGTGGAGAAAAATTACACGACATGGAGGCATGAAATGCTATAGTGCTTGATGATGAATACTACTTTAACTAAAACCTCACAGCAATAAAATAAATGCCATTGCAAAGTACATTTGGGTGAAAAGACTGCAATGTTGGTCGTGATAAATACTTATAACATCCATAAACTACAGACTTCAGTACAACAGCATCAGGATAATCATTAACCTTGAAGAACACTTCTCATGAGATCACTTAATGTCTGCCTCAGATGCAAGGCTTACAGATGCATTGTCCAGCCATCGTTTTCATATAGGAAGTGCCTTTGTTCATGCATTCATGCGGGACTAAAGGTAATTCACTGTGATGAGATTGAGTGAGACTTAATAAAATGGAGAAACAAGGTGGGAAATAAATGAGGGGCAGGGGGGTGGCGGGTGGAAAAAGAGTTCATTTTGTATAGTTGAATGAACGTGGGACCTTGCAGCATGTTGATTATCCATTCAATACCTGAGACTTGAAGAGGGATAAAAGCAAAATATGTTTACAATAGTGCAGATTATGTACAATGATTGAACACCATGCCACCATCGTGCATTCAAAACTTCTTAATTTTCCTTATTCTACCGCTATGTCTAGGTGGGAGCCCGACATCCACAGCAGAGGTGGAGGCAGTCTGCTGACTGCTATGCCATTGCCGGAGATGACTTTGCTGGGTATCTTCTGGAGGCCTGAGGCCTGGATGCCCCAGCCTGCTAAGGGTCTCCTGCTCCGGGGCAGGTGCACTCTCTTTGGCCTAACCTGCTGAGTGGATGGGGTCACAGATAGAGGCGATTTGGAGTGGCAGGACACCCTTGGAATGTGCTGAGCAGTTTTCCCCAAGGTGCTTGGCTAGCGCTCCTCCTCCCCTTGGGTGCCCAAGGGCCCTCCCTGACTCCTAAAAGAGAAGGGACACCTGGAGGGAGGTCAAGGTGCCCTCTCCCAACTACGCACTGTTGGAACCCACCCTTGACTAGAACAACGGTGTGCAGGTCCGAGCGTAAAACTGCCAGAAATGGCTAGGCATGGGTCTCCAAGGTGGCCGCCATCCTTCCGATGGAGACTTTGATGCGCTTGATGAGCCACGACATCAGACAAAACAGACTCTTTTATCCTTTGTTCCAATCTGCTGATGGCTTCTGACAACTCTGCCCAAGTTCCCCTGTTTTTCTTTACATTTCTCTCCGGGCCGATGGCAGAGGCTCAGCATTGGACTCAGACTCTGCAGGGGCCTGATCTCCAGCAGTCCTCCAAGTGTCAGAGACTTCAGCTGTCCCTGTCTCCATTAGCTGTCAACATATGTTTATGGAGGTGATCACTAGATTGTGACCCTGAATCTACTCTAGATCTAAGGCTCACTGAGATATGTGTATATGCACCATAGAAGGTGCAAGTTAACGCAGTGACAGGTCTTCATCAGATGCTCCTCTGCCTCATCTGAGTTAGTCTGAGGGTTGGGGCTGAGGTGCTTGTTGGAACTCTTCCTCTGCCTTTTCTTACAGGTTGGCTGGAAAAGAGGGAAGTGATAATTAGTGATTGACTAGGCAGGCTCCTACACGATAGGTCATTCACAGGCTTTGCCCACATGTGGCCGGTGAATACTGGATGGACCCTCACTTGGCTTGTTGGGGGAGGCCAATCTCACCTTCCATGCAAGAGTGCTTTCTGTACGCGCCAGCAAGCTCTGCCGCCCACTCATGGGAAAAGGGTGTCCTCAGCTCCAGGGTACCCCCACCAGTTTTCACTCTGTCCCGGAGATTGTGGGCAACCTGTTCTCCCCAAAGGCAGATGGATTGACTGTGAGCACCATGGATGAAAGAGCATTTCAGAAGCATGCATGCCTGCCGCGTGTACTGAGCCCTTCCCAGCAAGAGATTAAGACGCCATTTGTGCAGGATCTGACATGAAATGATGATCTTAAAGCAGCTGGCAAACATGCAGTGCCGATGTCCCACCTGCTGGTTATGTGTGACATCCCTGTGTACTCTAACCCTTAGACTGCCACTGATTCCCTTGTGAGAGCTTGAAATGAATAGAAGTTTCACTTACCCTGATGGAGCGCATCAGATTGTCCATTCGTTTCCTGCACTGCAGGGAAGTCCTATTTTGTTCGTCACAGGCTGACCTCCCTGGTGACCTCCTACCAGGCCAGCGTAGTCAGGTGGGTGGACCTCCTGCCCCCATACCGCAGAAAAAGGACCTCCCACCTTTCCTGGACGACCTGAAGGAGAATCCCCAGCGAGGCCTCGCTGAACCATGGAGCTGAGGGTTATGTACTTTTGGTCAGCATACTAATGTAGAGGTTCAACCCACAACTGGCCTGCAGTGAGCAAGAGTCTGTGTGAGTGACATTTGAATATGGTGCCAGGACCTTGAACCCCATGAGGTAATAGCAGGGCAGGCGAATCACTGCCTGCCCGAGATTCATCGAGCTCCTTTTTGATGGAGAATTAATGAGCTGAAAGGTGGAAAATCGGGCGCAAAAATCCACCCCGCTGCCCATGGGAATCACGTCAACTTTGCCACATGCCACTGCACTTAGTCTCCAGAAAGGAAAATTCCACCCGTTGTTTCCCCTGGCTGGGGAATCTAGAACAAGGGCTCACAGTTTTCAGGATAAGGGGTTGATCATTTAGGCCTGAGACGAGGGGAAACTTTTTCACTCAGTTGTGAACCTTTGGAATTTTCTACCCCAGAGGGTTAAGAATGCTCCATTAGAGAATATATTTAAGGCTGAGATATACAGGTTTTTGGTGTCTCGGGAAATCAAGGGGTGTGGGGAATGGGCAGAAAAGTGGAGCTGAACCCCAAGATCAGCCATGGTCATACTGAATGGAAAAGCAGGTTTGATGGGCGTTTGTCTTCTCCTGCTCTGATTTCTTAAGTTATCAGAAGAATGGAAGTTTTGAGTGTGGGACATAGAGGGCTGAATATTACTGAATTTAGCATCAGTCACTGGAATGAAGAGATAATTGTAATCACAGATCTCCATAATGGCAAATTTCCATCACAGGAAAAACATTCTTAAAAGGCTGAACAGGTAGGAACTATTTTGTTCAGTATGTAGTATGGCAAAACAAATTAAATTATGTTTTGTATAAAAAATACATACCTGATCTTTCTGTCTTATTTAAGATGGTGCTCAATCTGAGGGATCTGAACAGATGGCAGGGTGATGTTATAACAGTTCCATACCAAGGGAAATACCTTCTATATGAGTTTTAATCATCTATTTTTTCTTCATTTCAATTTTAATTTCTATAATCCCAGTGAGTGAGGGAAAAGGGGGTTGTGGTGAATATAAAGATGGGGCTGAAACATGCTCACAATTCTCACTCCAGGGTTTTAAGGAAGTTTTCCATTTTGTCAAGAATAATTGTTGCACTAAAAATGGGACTCAATGCACAATAATGAATTTGAAATTGTGTACAAATCAGCGATGTCACCACAAAAGTGATTGTTTTGGTCTGGCGTGAGGAAGAATATGCAATGCATTAGAAAATGAGTTCACACAGTTTTCCTTACAATCATATGCTGTCAAAACCACTGAGTTAAAGGACCGTTTATATGTTAACAAAGCTAGGCATTGACAATGTGGTTACTTTCTGTCTGGGAGTAATATTTGATTCATTATCTAATTTCAGACTTCCATACAAACATCCACACTTGTTATCATTGAGATGACTTATTCAGTTAACCCCAGCATGGGGTAGATGCTGAGGACCCACTTTTGTAGAAGGTAAACTGGAACAGCTGGGAGGCAGCTAGCAATACTAACAGGCCTACTGGGAAACTGAAAAAATGGAAAAGCAGGAGGGACAGCCCATTCACGCGCTCATCATTCAGTACTGCGGTTCGAATGGTGGCTGGTGCGGATTTCTGATGGAAACATGCACTAAATCAATTTTCATGAATTGAATTGTGCTCTCACCCTGTTCCAGCCCAGTCAGTACTGTTAAAAATGGGAGTCCATGTTCTTTACACTCAAGTCAAAACAGTGCAATCCAACAATATAAAATACTTCACTTCAGAACACATAATTAGAAACTTCGCTATTCACTGGATGGACCACATAGGTAAAAGTCAAAATGGCTGATGTCCAGCCAAGATATCATTTTCTCCATTAATTTAATAGGTGTATTGAATGAATATGAATAAAAGTAATTATCCATGTTGCAGTCTCATCCAATGAGCCTTCCATGAAGTAGCCATCTTAAACTAAATTTGGACAAATATTTTGGAACATGGTACTGTGGACTAGAAGCAAGCCATATCATTTGGAAGCCATTATTGCATTCCAAACAATTATGCTGTGAAAATCAAGAGCTGAAAGTCTAACTAGGTAGTAACTGACGGCATAGCCCACATATATTTCAAGCTTTCAAATACTGTTCACCTTCAAAATGTACCAAACTTTGATGTCAAGTGCTCAGAATAATGCAGCTCAGCAGTGCAAAGCACCCCCCCATATTCAGAGTTTTAGGAAGGAAGGTTATTAATTTGCTACAAAAAGGCTGAGGTAAGCAGATTGCAGGTAGAGTTTCTCCTCCTTGGCCAACACCTAATGTTCTGCATCGGTGAATCTCAGCTCAGTTTTTGATGGTTAACTTGACCATGTCCATGCTTTAAATGATTTGTCTAAATATATGTCTCACATATTTATCCCGGTGAAGAAGTTGAACATTTTGACAACTCCAAGAAAGAACTGTTATATGTGCAGGCATTTCAGATGTTCCTAGGTACAAATTCCAAAAGTATTCCATTGGGATATAAGATAAGTTTATAGTTTAATATAGAAACTAAATTTTTTGTGGATCAACATTAATCAATCACAGACTTTATGGCTTGCCTATTTAAAGCACTTGCCAGTAAGTAATATTTTCCCAGGTTAAAGTTAGGGTTAAATTTAGATACTCTCTAGATACAGATACTTGGCTGCAAGGAGTAAATAACACAAAATATGGCATCTGCTCCACCCAATTATCTACCCATTTGACAAGCCAGGATCGTAATTTGTAAATCTTCTTAGGTTTCTGCTCTGCTCCAATTGGACTTTGTGGTTTTAAAGGGGCAGGCTAAAGTAAACATATTTGGTCTGATTTGGTCACCAGTCCTAATATTTCTTTATGTGCCTTGGTGTCAATTTTTTGTCTGATAGCACTCCAATGAAACACCTTGATATGTTTGGCTACATTAAAGGAGCTATATAAACACATTTGTTGTTGTTAGCAGCAATATTCTTTCCTTTTCTGTGTATTAAGAAAAGGCTTTCAAGAGGTAAACATGGCCTGCCATGGGGCCTTACATGGCATGGCTCTCCTGTCTATCTTACTGTGAGCATAACTATAGAAAGTCTGTCAATCTTTTTTTAAAAAATAGATTCCAGCCAAAAAGGTATGTCTGCAGGGATTCAATTATACAAAGTAGAGCAATCAAATTAGAAAGCATAGCCACAATGAAACAAACTGCTCATCTCAAGATGGTGACTACAACATCAAGCACAGTGCACAGGAAACAACTGCAGAAGAGCAGGGTGCCTGTCATATCCAACCCTACTAATGCTGCTCAAGTTCCAGCCCACAAGGCTTGACAGCATTGACAACCGTCCCATCTTCTAATAAAAAACAGCAATTATTCATCATCCTTGAAGTCTGTCTCTTAAAAGGCATACAGGAAGAGGTTTTAAAATCGTATCGTGCTCAGCATTTCATGAATTACCACAGTATGTATGATAATAAAGCTCATGTTGCACCACTTATCCACACCAAGGTAATCCACTCCTAATCATGCCATGAATAAAAGATATTTCAACACCATCAAAAAATGAGAACCTTCACAAGAGGACACAGTCAAATGCTGCTCTATTACTAAACACACACTTACTCCACATCCTAGCAGCACCGTAAAGATACTCAATTATCTATGGTACAATCCATTCCTGCTTTGGCAATCTGTACACTTAATACATATGAAACAGATAAATCAATAGTCACAGCTGCCAGACAAAGAAACGTTGCAACTTACTTACTGCCAGCTGTGGTTCAGTAGATGGCACTTTCGTCTCTAAGTCAGAATGTTGTGGGTTCAAATCCCACTCCAGAGACCTGAGCACAAACATCTAGGCAAGACACTTCAAGTGCAGTACTGAGAGAGTGCTGCACTGTTAGAGGTGACATCCATAAGAAACAATAAACCAAGATCCTAATGGTCCTCTCAGTTGTACATAAAAGATCCCAGAACACTGTTTCAAAGAACAACAGGAAGTGTCCTGGACAATATTTATTCTTCAATCAACATCTCTGAAAAACAAATTCCTTGTCATTGTCACACTGCTGTGCTCAAACTGGCTGCCAAGTTTCCTACACTACAACCAGTGACTACACTTGGAAAAAGTACTTAATTGACTGTACGCCCAAGGTCCTAAAAGGCGATGTGTAAATCTAAGGCTTATGGGTGGATTTTCATGGAGGAGATAGGAAGGTTGAGTTGGGAAACTTCCCAACCTGGCAGACCTGTCTCCTTTGAAAAGACTCCCGCTCACTGTATTTGTGCTTCATGGTGGCGGGAGTGGAACAGAGTCATGCCCACAGCTTCCAGGGGCAGGCCCGAGGCAACAACGGAAATGGGCAGTTGGAGAGCTCAGCAGGCTAGGACATACGCCTCCATTTATTGGGGCATCGGTCCAGTTGTAGTGATGAATGTTATGCCCTCAAACCCTCATACCCCGTCCAAAGCCACAGTTCCCTCAAACCCATGACCCCTCTCTGACCACACATAACCCCAACCAAGTATACTCCATAGAGAATAACCCAGTATCCACCATGAGTAGACTTAGGGGCACTGACATTGAAATGAATATAAAAAAATAAACTTCCAACAATGTAATAGAGCTGTTATTCAAACACATGTTATACTGAAAAAATCTAATTTTAAAAAACCCATTAAAAAATTAAATCCCCTCAAGCAGTCAATCTGCTGTAAAAATAAACATCTATTCAGAATTCTCAAAGACAGATAATCTCTTAATAACCTCTTAAAACTGCCAATCAAACTGTGAACACAACCCCCTGCTGAAATAAGTGGTTCTGTGGCTTCTGAAACTCAGCCAAACGTTCATAATAGGCTTATCTATAATAACAAACAATTACAGTTCACAGTGAAACCTATTGAAATTGCAAGAACAGATGGCCCTGGTTTTCCTAAGCTATACCAGATGGACTGTCAATCAATGCACTTCATGTGCAGGTGACTGCTTTTTCTTGGTTCCCCACTTGGGACTAGGATTCCCCCAGGATTTGTGACTTCTCAAAAATTGTGGGGCGTTTAAACTGCCCATCACCACAACAGAGCCAACAAGGGCAGGATTGCTGCGTGCTGGAGGGTGATATACACCCCTATCCCGTGCAGACTAAAACTGTTGGAATCAGGAATGGGGGCAAGAATTATTGAACCGGGTCTCATCCACCATTTTTAAAGGCCTCCTAATGCACCCGACTCAGTGAAAATCGGGGTTCATTTCTTTCTGAAACATACAACAGTAACTTCAGAATTATGCAAGTGCGAAGGAAAAACATTCACAATATGCCTGCAAACATGTCCAGAATGTATAAAATCAAACCAAACTGGCACATTACACATAGTGTATACAAAAACACATCAGAAGAAGAAATGGATGTAACTCCACTTATGGGTTTCACGGGACATTATAAAACCTACTAAACTCTTCCACAGTTTATTACATTGGAACTCTTTTGTTACTGTACAGCCTTTAAACCAGAGGTGACATTCTTGAATACATTTCAAAATGGCTTTTGATACATCTCTCCACGCATCTGATTATTACCAAATACTATTTTATAGGCAAATATACATTTATTTCAAATCACTAACAAATAAAGAACTGTTTTAATAAGCATGTCAATTACAGTACAAAATGGCGCACAATGATTTTCATTTATTTTCTAAAATCATAGGTGCAAATTAACAGCACAAAGCAAAATATTCCAATGCACTTGAGGAAAAAAAAGGTGTAAATGTTTCAATTAAGGAAAGGTTTTATCCCAAAGGTTAAACGTCAATAATTGAGGTTGTAGCATTTTGAGCAGAGACTAGTGAAATGTCATCATCTAAGTTTTGGGCTGATCACTTACAGATAAAGTTAGTTAGCTGACTTAAATAAATATTCCTTAATAAATCAAGTATAGGCAAAGAACGTTTCAATAAAGTAGAAATAAAAATTAAAGCTGACAAAACACAGCATAGATGAACAGATCCATCTAAATAATCAAAAGTCTTACAGTTAGTCTTGTCAGTCACACAGTGTCCTTATATGCAAAGTATGAAAAGTAACTGCACAAATATTATATTCATCCCAAAGCAATAAACCAATATGAAGCAAATAAAGCTTAAGGCCTGAAATATTACTGAACAGGTTGGAAAGCAAGTGAAGAAAATTAGCAATCAGTGACCAATAAACAAGCAACAAAGGGAATAAGGAGGGGCAATAAATTGTTCACAATCTTTTTTGAAATGCTTTTAGCCATCATCACACTTAGGCGCTGCTGAAAAGCTGTGTGTAATCCGACCAATCCCTTTAAGAAATTGCATTCTAATTACCATCACATCCTGAGCTCAATTTGGGGCTAATTACTCTCAGGGGCATCCAGAAACCTGGGATCAGGCAGAAATTCTTTTTCTGCTACTGGAAAAGTTTCCACATAGATTGGAAATGATTATTTTTATTAATTCTCAGAATGTGGGCTTCGTTGGCTGGGCCAGCATTTATTGCCCATCCCGAACTGCCCTTGAGGAGTTGGTGGTGAGCTGCCTTCTTGAACCGCTGCAGTCCAAGTGGTGTAGGTACACCCACATTGCTGTTAGGAAGGGAGTTCCAGGATTTTGACCCAGCAACAGTGAAGGAGCGGCAATATATTTCCAAGTCAAGGTAGTGAGTGACTTGGGAGTCGAACTTCTAAGTGGTGGTGTTCCCATCTATCTGCTGCCCTTGTCCTTCTAGATGGTAGTGTTCAAGGATTTGAAAGGTACTGTCAAAGGAGCCTTGCCAAATTCCTGCTGTACATCTTGTAGATGGTACACACTGTTGCCACAGTGCATCAGTGGTGGAGGGAGTAAATGTTTGTGGATGTGGTGCCAATCAAGTGGGCTGCTTTTTCCTGGATGGTGTCAAGCTTCTTGAGTGTTGTGGGAGCTGCACCCATCCAGGCAAGTGGGGTGTATTCCATCACACTCCTGACTTGTGCCTGTAGATGGTGGACAGGCTTTAGGGAGCCAGAAGGTAAGTTACTCGCCGCAGGATCCTAAGCTCTGACCTGCTCTGGTAGCCACATTATTTATATGGCTAGTTCAGTTCAGTTTCTGGCCAATGGTAATCCCCAGGATGCTTTCTCCTGATGTACATATATTTTTAAGTGCGAAACAGAAATTTGCATGTGACAACATTTTTTACAAAAAACTCTAAAAGATCTCAAAACTTTTCCACAAACACACACAAGCACACAGAGACATGCACAGAGAGAACATAGAGAGAGAGAGAGACAGACACAGACACACATACACACGTGGTTCTCTCATAATATTGCGCATGCTAAGCTGAATAAAATGGGGCTGCATTTTCAGGGCCATCCTGAAGGTTGGAACAAAGCGGGGATGTGGGAGCATGGGGGGCAACAGTAAAAATGCAGACACTGGGCAGTATGTTAATTTTAAGGTGCCAATCTTGGCAGTGCCAGTAATCAATATTGGAGGAGGGCAGAACCAGAATGCAGCTCTCCTCCTAATTGAGGCCAATTAAGACTGTTGAAAAGCTTGTTAAGAGGTGAAAGATGTCCGGTCGTGGTAAAACCGGAGGCAAAGGGCGCGCCAAGGCCAAGACTCGCTCCTCCAGAGCCGGGCTCCAATTCCCCGTCGGCCGTATCCACCGGCTGCTGCGCAAGGGCCACTATGCCGAGTGGGTCGGGGCCGGAGCCCCCGTCTACCTGGCCGCCGTCCTCGAGTACCTGACGGCCGAGATCCTCGAGCTGGCCGGCAATGCGGCCCAGGACAACAAGAAGACCCGCATCATTCCCCCACCACCTGCAGCTCGCCATCCGCAACGACGAGGAGCTCAACAAGCTGCTGGGTGGGGTCACCATAGCCCAGGGTGGGGTCCTGCCCAACATCCAAGCTGTGCTGCTGCCCAAGAAAACCAGCCACCCCAGCAAGGTTTACGCCTGAAGGGGAGACACCGGGAACAGATCAAATCCACAAACCACACACACAAAAAGGCTCAACAAGCTGGGACTTGCTATGCCTTTAGAAAATGAAGGCAGGCAGGTAAAGAATGGGGACATACAAGCATACGAATTAGGAGCAGGATAGGCCACTTGGCCCCTCAAGCAAGTCATGGCTATCCCAGGGTATAATTCTGACCCCATAAAGGGGTAAGTGGGGCAAAGGAGTACCAGGAACCTGGTAATGGAGTTTCTTTGGCGCTGCACAAATGGTAGGGAGAGTGACCACTCAGTGCCCAGGCTTTGAATGAGGCCAGCATCCCCTGACAATACGGGGGCAGATAAGCAGGGGGAAAAAGGCTGCCAATGCCAATTGGGAAACCACCCGCCCAGAAGGAAGGCTCCAGCTGATAATGGTGGCACACCCATCAGATTTTGAGCCCAGTGGTGATGAGGAGTAACACCCCTGTAAAAATAAACAGATGTAAAAATAAACAGAAAAGCCGAACCCTCAATTCAGGATCTGCCAATGAATGCATAACTACCTGGAGATGACTGAGACCCCAGTGCTGCAGGAGACTGTGGCTCTCCACAAACATCTGTGACCTTATCAACAAAGCCCTCACGCCTTACAGCACTGGTCGCCAAGCCCTGCCAGTTGCTGTCAAAGTCACTGTGGCTTTGAACCTCTTCACTTCTGGCTCCTTCCAAGGATCAGCTGCAAATCTTAGTAGCATCTCAAAAATGGCTGCACATCACTGCTTCTCACAGGTCATTAGTGCCATCTTTGCCAGAGCTGGACGGCACTTCCATTTAATGACAGACATGACATGGTAGAGGCAAACGGCTGAGGGTTTCACCTCCATCACTGGATTCTCCAAGTGCAAGGCATCATTGATTGTGCCCATGTGGCCACCAAGGCACTCAGCAACTAGCCAGTGAGATCCATCAACTGGAAGGCTTCCACTCCCTCACTTCCTAGTCTGCAACCACAACAAGAACTTGCTCTACATACATGTTTGCATACTGAAATCTGCCATAAATCCGTCACCCTGTGCAAGTCATGCCTCAGAACTTCACTCTAATGTCCTAAATGCAAATATGGATACTAGGTGACAAGGGATATCCCTTGAAGAATTGGCTATTCACTCTTTGCAGAAGCCCTAGGTAGAGGCAGAGAGGCGATGTAACTAATGCCAGCTGCTAAGTAGGGCTACCATGGAGCAGGACATCAAGCTCTGAAGATGCAATTCCAGTGCCTGGGCCAGTCGAGTGGTGACCCCCAATAACCTCCTGCAAAAGGCTCGATCATTGTGCTGGTCTGCTGCATTTTCCATAACATAGCCCTTCAGAGAGGTGTGGATTTTGAAGATTCAGAGGCCCTGGAAAAAGATAGCTTATCTGGGAAGGAGCAGAAGAGGAGGAATTGGGAGGCCGAGGGAGATGACAATGAGCAGAGGAGGTACTTTGCTGCAGGACAAGGTGGCATCTATCTGCCGCCCTCTGGGAAGAGGGCCACCCTGCTCATCCGCATAGCTTTCAGCATTAGATGCAAGCTGGCACTCATGTCTTCCCAGGGGTGCCAGGTCTTCAGCTTCTCTGTGACATCTCTCTTCCCTCTGGTGCTCTGGAAAGCTTTGGCACAAACCACAGTCCTCTTCCTCAGGACAACAAGCAACCTCAGGTGATGACTGCCGTGTAAGTCTAAACAAGCCCCACACTTCATCTGAACCATGCCTGTTCCCACCCACACTGGCTCAAAGTGAATAGCAAACCCACCTCCACATTAATTAAGGACTCACCCCTGTGAAAATCTTGACTTAAGCAGTATCTCACAGGGGGCAGGTTTCTAATCCAAAAATAGTCCCAGCTCTTGTTTTCTACCTCCTTGGTGAAAATTCAGCTCATGGTCTCTGTTAATTATTTCTGTTCTCTTCATGTTACCATCTCTTACTCTTCCTCTTCTGCTTCTTTCTCTTGTCTTTCTATTGAAGTTTGGGTCATTGACTGGTGGAGTGATGTGGTGAAAGAAAGACCAAAGATAGCTGCAGTCTTTGTTTTTTGATGGGGATTTGGGGATTTATGTTACCTGCTACCCTCAAAAGCTTCCCTCCTATTCCCTCTTCCTATAACTTATGTTTTCCCAACCACTTTACACCTACTACATCCCTAGGTCTTCCTTTTCCAAATACCTTCTTTCTGACCATCTCACTTCCATCATTATCCATCTCTCTCTATCTGAATTAGCCAGTGCACTCCAATATCCTTCCTCCCTTCATTCTGCTGTCATTCACGCCCCTCAACTCTCCATCTACTCCCCTCTCACTTACATTTTCAATCGCCCCAGAGTGGGTGAGATCATAAAGGCTCCTTAAACTGTTTGCTGTTTGCCCTGAAATTTCTATTTATTTGATTAAAAATCATGATGGCCTCTCTCATGATATCAGCACATCTGCTCCCTCGTTACCCCCTTAACCAATACTGGCCATAGTGTCAGAAGGTCACCTGGACCAGAGGTGCCAGCTGGGGAATAAAAAATGAAACATACATATCATGCTTAATATATTAATATAATTTTACACATATTTGGAATTGTGCTAATGGAAATGCCAGATATTCACTCAAAAATATTCTAACCTTCTTCAAATCTCACAAGAAGGATGGGCTTTGATTTTATACCTCTTCAGCTGTACATGAGACTGTTATCAAGTAAACTCTATTCTTGCTCACAAAATAGTTTCATATAATGCCTCTTTGGCACAGGCATCCAGCAGTCAATACACCAGTGTCAAAATGCAAAGAGATTGCAGTATTTACAAATTGGTTTGCAGTGCTGCCCACAATGATGTAATCCACTTCAACATCAATATATCTTTAGTCATCCAAGTACACGCAATTTCAGAAAGTACCAAAAATATGCCTAAAGGCAAAGTGAGAGAGGTTGAATGTAAAAAAGAACCAAGATGTTGCAAGGCCATTTGTAGCTTATCTTTTTTTAGTAAATTGCATTATTTGAGAGTTACTTTCTACATACTGTGCTACACAATCACAAGGAATCCAAAATATTTCCAGTTGTGTGGAGATATAAGAAATCCTATTTTCAGCTTTTCTGTAGCCTCACCGTCTTATTTTTGAGACAAATTCCTTATGACAGCTTTAACCTGTTGATGCAGGTGTACTTAATACACACAGTATATAGTTCCTAACCTATAGCACTGTTGAAGCTATTGCTCAGAAGGACTCTGTTAAGACTCGTGGAATTGCCTTGGCAGGGGAAAGAAGAAACAGCTAGCTTCTTAAAAAAAAATGCAAGACCATTTTGTCATATCAGAAAAATCTCCAGTCTCATTCTCAAGTTTATTTTTATTGTTGTGAGCAGACAGTGGGGCCCTGAGTTGGGCGGCAGGAGGTGTGCGATTTTACTGGTAGGGGTCAATTAAGGGGGCAGCAGCCAGCCGCTCCAAGCAACCAGTTGAATCAGATGTCGGGCAGCTCAGCAGCCTTGACAGCGCTAATGGCAGAGGTGGCCGTAAATTATTGTACAATATTCATACCACCAAATATGTGTAAAATTATATTAATGTGTTGAGCATGATATGTATGTCTTACATAATTTAAACACATTGTGTCATTCATATCACTGTTATGCTCATTGCTAAATCAAATCTTCCTTTAAGTGGATGGCAACCAAATTCATAAGCTACAGAAATTAGATGGAGGGGACCTGTCAAGACCTGTTTCTGCCTGTCAGAGCCGAAGTGTGACATCAAAGGAAAACAGGTAGGTGATTGGTGGGTATCTCTTCCGTGTCTCCTTTGATTGGCCAAGTGGTTTAAATCAGGAGATGTTATTAAAGCTGAAGAATACAATTAGGAAATTCACTTTTAAAATATTTAACATCCAAGTTAATCAATTAAATAGAATAGAGATGACAGGGCAGGTGATGTGTTGAAGCTGTAGTATGTGGAAGCTGGTGGATCAATGTGATCCACGGTGACCACATCTGCAGCAAGTGTTGGCTGCTTGAGGAACTTCGGCTCAGAGTTGATGAGCCGGAGTCCAAGCTCCGGACACTGCGGCACATCAGGGAGGGGGAGAGTTACCTGGACACTGTGTTTCAGGAGACAGTGACACCCCTTAGATTAATTACATCAAATTTGGACTGCGGTCAGGGCAGGAAGTTGTGACTGCAAGTGAGGCAGGTATGGGGATCCAAAATTTAGCTTTGGAGGAGCCTCAGCCAGTGCCCTTATCCAATAGGTATGAGGTTCTTGCTCCCGGCGTGGACAAGGGCCCAGATTGCAGGGAGGATGAGCAAACTAACCACAGCACCATGGTACAGAGCACCATTCAAGTGGGGGGAGAAAAGAGAAATGTAGTAGCAACATGGGAAAGCACAGTTAGGGAAATAGATACAGTTCTCTGTAGCAAAGACAGAGTCCCAAAGGCCGTGCTGCCTACCTAGTGCCAAGGGTAAGGACATTTCTTCTGGGCTGGAGAGGAACTTGGGAGGGGGACGGTTTGGATCCAGTTGTCATGGTCTATGTCGATACCAACAACATAGATAGGAATAGGAAAAAGGTTCTGCTGAGGGACTACAAGCAGCTCGGAGCTAAATTAAAAAGCAGACCCACAAAGGTAATAATCGCCGGATTACTACCTGAGCCACATGCAAATTGGCTGAGGGCAAATGAGATTACAGAGGTAAATGCGTGCCTCAAAGATTGGAGTGGGAGAAATGGGTTCTGATTCATAGGAAACTGGCACCAGTACTGGGGAAGGAGAGAGCTGTTCCGCTGGGATGGGCTTCACTTCAACCATGCTGGGACCAGTGTCTTACCGAATTGTATAACTAGGATCATAGATAGGACTTTAAACTAATTAGTAGGGCGGGAGGGTTCAATTGAAGGGAAGTTTAAACAAAAAGAAATGAGAGAGCAGTGGTGCAGGGTAGTGAAGAGGCGAACGATAATCAAAGTGTGAAAGGAAGGGGCAGAAAATATAAGCAGAAGGGTGCAGCAGAAATCAGAAGCAGAATGAGCAATAATGGTAAAAAGTCAAAGCTAAAGGCTCTTTATCTGAATGCATGCAGCATTTGTAACAAGATAGATGAGTTGATGGTGCGAATAGAAATAAATGAATATAACTTGATAGCTATTACAGAGACATGGTTGCAGGGTGACCAAGACTGGGAACTCAATGTTCAAGGGTATTTGACTTTCTGGAAAAATAGGCAAAAAGGAAAAGGAGGTGGGGTAGCTTTGTTAATAAAGGAAGGTATCAGTGAGATGGTGAATAGTGATATAGGTGCAATAGATTGTGATGTCCAATCAGTTGGGTGTTAATAAGGAATAGCGAGGGAAGAAGTCATGGATGGGAGTCATCTATAGGCCCCCGAAGAATTGCCTCACTGTTGGATGAAGTATAAATCGGGAAATAATGGAGGCATGTAAGAAGGGTGCTACAATTGTCATGGGTGATTTTAATCTGCATACTGACTGGACAAATCAGATTGGCAGGGCTAACATGGAAGGCAAATTTGTAGAGTGCATCAGGGATTGTTTCTTAGAGCAATACATTACAGAACCTAGCCAGGAACAGGCTATTTTACATCTAGCAATGGGTAATGAGGTGGGATTAATAAGAGATATTGTAGTTAAGGATCCTCTAAGGAGCAATGATCACAACATGGTAAAACTTCAAATTAGGGTTGAGGGTGAGCAACTCGGGTCTCAAACCAGTGTCCTCAACTTAAATAAGGGCAATTACAGGAATATTAAGAAAGAGTTGTCTAAAGCAGGCTGGTAAAATAGACTAAGGGGAAGGTTGATGGATGAGCAGTGGCAGATATTTAAGCAGATCTTTCATAACACTCAGCAAATATTTATCCTGGTCAAAAGGAAGGGCTCGATGAGAAGGATGAACCACCTGTGGTTAACAAAGGTGGTCAAGGAGAGTATTCAATCAAAAACTAAGGCATACAAAGCAGTGAAAACTAATGATAGGCCAGAGATTGAGAATTTTTTTTTTTAGGAACCAGCAGTGGATGATTAAAAAGCTAATAAAGAGGGAGAAAATTGATTATTTAAGTAAATTGGCAAGAAATATAAAAACAAACAGCAAGAGCTTCTACGGGTATATAAAAACGAGAGTGCCTAAAGTAAGTGTGGGATATTTGGTAGATATGACTGGAGAATTGATAATGGGGAACAGGGAAATGGCAGATAATTTAAACCAATATTTTGTGTCGGTCTTCACAGTGGAGAACACTATAAACATCCCAAAGATATCAGATAATCAAGGAGCTAACGGGGGTTAAGATCTTGTAACAGTCTCTAACATGAGGGACAAAGTCTTTGACAAGCTAATGGGACTAAAAGCAAACAAGTTGCCAGGACCTGATGGCCTGAATCCAACGGTTTTAAAGGAAGTGGCTGCAGAGATAGTGGAGATATTGGTCAAAATATTCCAGAACTGACTGGATTAAGGGAGGATCCCAATGGTTTGGAAAACTGCTAATGTGACACCCCTGTTCAAGAAGAAAGAGAGGCAAAAAGCAGGAAACTATAGGCCAGTCAGCCTAACATCCGTTGTTGGGAAAATGATAGAGTCCACTATTAAGGAAGAATAGCAGGACACTTAGAAAAGCTTAATGCAATCAAAGAGAGTCAACATGGTCTTGTGAAAGGGAAATCATGTTTGACAAATTTGCTAGAGTTCTTTTGAGGATATAACAAGCAGAGTTGATAAAGGTGAGCCAGTAGATGTGGCGTATTTGGATTTTCAGAAGGCATTCAATAAGGTGCCACATAAAAGGTTATTGCACAAAACAGGATCTTACAGGATCAATACACGTATTTGGGGTAATGTACTAGCATGGATTGAGGATTGGTTGACACACAGAAATGGGAGAGTCGGGATTAGATAGGTTGAGTGAGTGGGCAAAAACTTTGCAGAGTTTAATGTAAGAATGTGTGAGGTCATGCACTTTGGTAAGAAGAATCAAAAGGCAGACTATTATTTAAATGGTGAAAGACTCCAAAAAAGTGCAGCACAAAGGGAGCTGGGTGTTACTGTGCATGAAACACAAGTTAGCATGCAGGTGCAGCAAGTAATTAAGAAGGTAAATGGAATTTTGGCCTGTATTGCTAGGGGGTTGGAGGTTAAAAATACGAACGTCTTGCTACAACACCCTATACAGGGTGTTGGTGAGGCCGCATCTGGAGTACTGTGTACAGTTTTGGTCCCCGTATTTAAGAAAGGATATACTAGCATTGGAGGCAGTTCAAAAGAGATTCACTAGGCTAATTCCTGGGATGAAGGGGTTGACTTATCATGAACGGCTAAACAGGCTAAGCCTCTATTCATTAGAGTTTAGAGGAATGAGTTGGTGATCTTATTGAAATGTACAAGATTCTGAGGGGGCTTGACAGGGTAGATATTGAGAAGATGTTTCCACTAGTGGGGGGGATCTTGAACTAGGGACATAGTTACAGAATAAAGGGGTCACTCATTTAAAACTGAGGTGCGAAGGAATTTCTTCTCTGAAGCTAGTGAATGTCTGGAATTCTCTACCCCAGAGAGTTGTGGAGGCTAGATCACTAAAGTATTTAAAGGGGTAGATAGATTTTTGAAATATCAGGGAGTTGAGGGCTATGAGAAGCTGGCACAAAAGAGGAGTCGAGGCCTGGGACAGATCAGCCATGATCTTTTTGAATGGCGCGGCAGGCTTAAGGGGCCAAATGGCCTATTCCTGCTCCTATTTCTTATGTTAGATGGCTATTATAAATACACAATTATATTAAATTACTTATTTATTTGCTTGTGCATCTTGGAAAAATAAATTCACTTGCTCACTTAAGCTTAAAATGAGCTCTGATGTGGTAATCTACAGCTTTTAAGATGGGTGGGAATCTTAAAGAGGCACAGGATACATGCAGCAGGCAAAAGCAATTGCCAGCCAGAACACATTTCTGAAATAAAAGCAAAATACTGCGGATGCTGGAAATCTGAAATAAAAACAGAATAAATGCTGGAAAAACTCAGTAGGTCTGGCAGCATTTGTGGCGAGAGAAACAGAGTTGACGTTTTTTCTACAGAAGATTTTTTAAATCTCAAGGCAAGGATAGGCATCCTTTTAAGGTCTAGGGAGCTTGGACTCACTCAAAAGAGTGATCCTACAGAATTGAGAAGTCATCCAATGGCCTGAGTATTACCAGGCCTCTGGAGGCAGCTGGGAGGCAGGAGGGCTCATAAAATAACACTGTGAGGTGTCAGGAGGGAAATAGCCATGACCTTCCACCTCCAAAGGAGACTGTCAATGCAGGGACGCCAGCGGTAAAGCACTTAATTGGCCAATTTTGCATCCCTGCCAGCATTTCAATCAGCATCAGGTCAGTCCCCATTGCACGGGGAGACCACCAGATATGTTGAGGTGGCCTCTCAGAATGTTCTGGGGGTAGGGGGGAGGTGAAGGTGCGGGGTGGGGCACCTTCTTTTATGGTCATCCATGGCCCACAGAGGAGCTTCTCAGCCAGAATTGCTACTCCCGGAACTTCGACGCTACCACTGGAGGGTTCACCCCTCCGATCACTGGAGCCTGCTCACCTGGCCCCAGCAGGTAACAAGAAAAACTAAACTCCATTTCGAGGGTGCCTCAACATAGTGTCATCCTCCTTTTCTCCCTGCATTCCAAACAATGGCCACTTCTATCATTGGCGCTGTCAAGGCTACCGAGCTGCCCGATCTCTGATTGAACCAATTGCTTGGAGCAGCTGGCCGCTGCCCTCTTAATTAGCCCCCAGCAGTAAAATCGCACACTATTCCCCCCCACCCCCACCCTGCCCAGCCCAGGGTCTCACCATCTGCTCACATGGGCTCTGGATCTGCTTTCGCTCTTGGCGAAAGGACGACCTTCCTTTTTGTAAAATCCAGCCCAATGGTTCTGGAAATGATCCCATGAGTAGTTCAACAATATTCAGGCTCCACAACCTTCTGCGTTGAATTAGCCAGTTTCTCAGATGTTCTCAAGTTAAGGAGGGAAATTTTAGCCACGGATCCAGCATTTGAATAATGTCATTGAGGGAGATTCCTCGAGTGATCGATTTCAGTTAAGCTACAAGAGGTGAAGAAGTCAATGCCTTAAAGAGAGGAGAGGAGAAATAAAGAGATTATTAAAGCTAGAAACCTATTCCTGATAAGCTGAGATGTGACATTTTCATTAATGTAAATATATTTTCCTATTAGGCCAAGAGTGGGAAAATCTTCTGATCCTTTGGAAAAGATATAATTTCTAGATTTAGAAAAAATTGCTTACAAATGTTGCACTCAACAATGTGCTTTCATCTGGTAATTTTATTCTCCCAATGTCGTTCACTCGGTGCTGAAAGCCAACATGATTCACTGTAATTATTTGCCAGATAAAGCAGTGTTTCAAGGAGTACCTTAGAACTAGCATTCTTAAATATATTCATCATCTGCTCTTCCAGGTGCTCAAAAGAAAGAGGAATGTGCAAAATGCCTTGAGGAATCAGGGTTTTTGCAAGCAGGTTTTATCTGGCTCTTGGACAACGCCATGAAAGCAGGCATTATTTGATCTCCTGAAATGCAAACACATCTGTTCTACATACTTCTTTTCATCTTTTCCTCTTTCTTCAGAACCTGCAAATATGATGAGGTATCCAGTGGGATACCTACACCTTTCTTATTCGCTGCACAGTTTCTTGGGAAACCAGCACAGATTGTAGATAGGGTACACCTTGAAGGCATTCTTGTTAACTTCCTTTCTCCCCCAAACAGCAATACAACAAGGACACAGTAAAATAATTGCTAACAAACAGCTGCTAATAAAATCCCCAAAGCAGCACTTTTAAAGAACAAAGATGACAACACAAGGAATGGAATACTGAGCATCTGTAGTACTGGCTCTGCAAATACATCATGGTGCTTAAGTTTCATTGGCATTTTATTAAGATTCTTATGCACCTCACACATGACAGATGTGCAGGTTCTCAGTATCTTTACTGCCCAATACCAATATCTCACCAAATGATAGCACGTCCCCAGAGTTGTAACAATCACTGAACAGGCATCAGCACCCTATAAGATGTGCCATCCAGCACAGTAATGCTATATGAACTTAAGGTTTTTAAATCAGCCCCATTATTTTTAAATGCACCTGTTGTTCTTCCTCCAAATATTTCTAAAAATATTTTGAGTATAATTATAAGTAGTTTCTCACATTTACATGAAGATTATATGAAATGTTCTGTTATTTTTAAACTTTACTGGCAGTGGATAGCTGATTTCAATAAGAAGAGCCTTTCAGTTGGATTTTATGAATCAATACTGTCGCTTTAACCTGGAATCATTGATGAATGTCCCCTGAGTAAACCTATGCCAAAAAAGTACATCCTTTCATTTTTAAGATAAATGTTGTACAGTGTCACATTTCAGAACATTCAATTATTTTGCTGGAAGGTTTTCAGGTTAATTTTTATTGAGATGTCATTGCAATAAATTCAGGTCACAAGGGCTTGAACATACATAATGTACCCAGTTTGGAAATGTTGATTAAATCCAGATGAAGCAAGTTGGAGAAGTATTCTTCAGCTAGCGCACCAGTCAGAGACAGAGACAATCAGCTCCATCATCACATTCCTTAGGGAAAAGGTATTATGTTAGAATGGTTTCTCCTCACAGAGTGCAGCATTGGGTCTGAACAGAATAGATCATTTTGGTACCATGTAAGAGGTTTTTGAGTCAAGGTAGCAGATTTGATTGGCAGACCAATCCCCAGTAACAGAAGGCTGAGGAAATTCAGCAAGCAGGTTTTGACATCTAGTCTAGTTTGAAATCTCATGTGGCAATCAGAAATAGTAGTTAAGAATCTTCTTAAGAAAAGCATAAACAAGCATCAAAGATTTGCGAAGAAGAAAAGTGAATTTAGCCCTCTAACAGGGATAATGTGCTGTCCATTTCAAATTTCTGTTATGAGGAAAATTATGAATTTCATTGAAATTCTCTATAAACTTTTATGAGTTCATAAAATGCATGTAAAAACTAACTCAGTTTGTTGGTTTATAGTTGGCCTTGCCTCACATTCCAGAAAATAGGAGAAACACAGTAGGACTCTTATGAAAGAGATACATGACCAAATACTATCAAAACTTACTTAGCAAAATAGATCTAATTAAAAAACATCTTTAATATTAACCCAAAAACATTAGGACCAATATAAGCCTGTGAAGAAATACAATTGCTGGTTAAGGGTTAGAGATCTTTAGCAGTTCACATACTTGAGAATACTTACAGCTGAGCTACATCCTTGCTGCAGGCAAATTGTTTGCTTTGCTGAAAATGCATGCAACTCTCAGTACCATCCTTCCTACAATGAGAATTAGCAAAGTTTTTTTTCTCCAAAATGGGATCAGTACCTACATCCTTACAATTGTGAAGGCTTATCTACTTCGATCATACATATGAACTTGAAAATACATTCATAGATCAATGTACAAAAAGACATTTTGCATGCAGTTTATCTCATATAAACAAGACTGACTCAAAATATTCATTCAATTGTTATCTCTTATACTGCTTGGTCTTTTGCCCATTTATTTATCAGTTGCTTGCTTGATGTGTGCCTGATTTGTAGCTGCTCTGCATTTAAAGTAAGGTATAAATACCTTGTGTAATGATGTTCACTCTTCTAACGGAAAGCAAAGATATGCACCTTGTGTGGCTGTTCTGAAATCATATCCAAATCAAAATCATCCCTATCAAGCTCATGTAAACAAGATAATTTAACACCTGATTAGTTTTTGGCCTACTGCCGTCCACACAAAAGTAGACTGTACATCATGCAGTCATTTAATACTGTTCATTGGATGTCCTCCTTCAGGGATGAGATACTACGTAAATGCCAAGGGATAATTAAACTCAGATCAATAAAAGAAATGGTAAATGGTGTGTTTGATAAAGGGCTGCAAAAGATTGACAATGATAACTATTGTCCAATATATAGGTGACCCCAGAGGAAATGTTTACCAATTATAACCTAACATTTGAAATGAATATTGTTTCATTGCATGCTTATGGGAAACTAATTTGAAGAAAAAATGTTATTGAAGTAATTATTAGAACTAGACATTGTAATTTTAAAATTACAAGAAGTATTTCCGACTTTCAATATTATTAAAATTCTAAAAAATCTACAAAAAGAATTAGAACAATAGAACAAAATGTGAAATGCTACAAGTGCTGCTAGACATGAAGAGAGAATCGTAGCAAGCATATGCAACCTGCAATGGACCATGCCACTAGTTATTTGGATTCAGGTTTTTCCATGACTGTTGCAATGAATTCTGCAATGGTTTCAGAGCAGATATAAAACAGAGGCTGCATGCTTTTTCCAAGAGAAATATTGTGAACTCGCTCAGGCCATTTTGATATACCCCTCAGCTGCCCAATCAAGAGCAGTCTTGGCAAAAACCTGGAAAAACATCTCCTCCTTAATCCAGGAATCATGGATGGCAGATGAATGGGAGAGGAGGATTTCCATTTTTTTTTATATGGCTGTAAAAAAACAAATATAATAAAGTGTGGAAGGCAACATTTAGAGCCAAAAGAAAACAATTCAAAAGACATTAAAATACGTAACAGGGATATTATTCAAATGGATAAATATCAAGATACAGTAGAGAAATGGCAAATCAAAGGAATTGCAATTATTACAGAATCTAAGATGCAATAGTTTAAATTATATGATTCATTTGGCACAATTAGAATGCAAGTAAAATGAAGCTGTAAGAATTGTCCACTTCTATCCACATTCCTCATAATTTGTTCAAGTTGAACCACAAAAAATTACACCAACCAGAAGGCAAAAACACAAACTATTTTATAACCAGGGTGGTATTTTGGCATTTTTATATAAGGTTATACCAAACTGAGATTCAGCCCAATTGAACTAAACTACATCAGAAGACAAACAATTTACTTTATCTTAAAATGTGCCAAAAACTTGGATCAAATTAAAATAATAATCTTTGGGGATTGATGTTTGCTGTACTTATCCCATTGGCCTGACAGAATTCAAATCCAGATGAAAAAAAATTATATTAACCAACTGCCATGTAATTGTTGATATTGGTTCTAGCAATGAAAACCTTTGCCAATTAGACTTCCAGGAACAGCATTAAGCACTTCCAGCTCATGTGCAGCACTGCTCAGCTGGAGTAAAACATTCTTTACTATACTCTGTAATATGCCTTTACCCAAACCTTGAAGAGCACATTTGACTGTAGCAAAAGGAACTCCAATTCCTACACCAGCCATATTACTGGACTTTTTAATAATATCCAGCCACATTACATTATGTTGCAATGGTCAAGTTAAACTGTCAGCATGCATTTGGAGTTCCAGTTTCCTGGAGAATTGCTGCTTCTATAGGCATATATCACATACATGCCTGTACAGTTTCTGAAAAAGCCAGAAAATTCAGCACTTGCAGCCAAATCATGCTGGTACCACATGTGATAAATTAATCACCAGCAGAATATCTACCAGCCTAAAGAGATAACACATCATTACTCTACCATCAGGCAAATCCCTAGTTTAGAAGCTGGTGGAACTCCCACTGACAGGTTGCTGTTTTAAACTGGATTTTCACCTTTGTTTATGCCACAATAAAAGTGAATCTAGTTCCAAAGCTTTAAAGTACTAAGGGAAAAAATGGCACTGCCAGTTTGGTTGACATTTTGAACAGTTTGAGCAGGGATTCACTGCAGAGAGTTGGGACTGTTCAAACATTCATGTGGAACACAGCAAACATCCAGCAGCCATCACTCTGGATTAGATTAACTTAATATTTTAGTTCCTGGAGGTGAATTAACAAAGTACAACTACACTATTCAATTCTGTAACAGGTTAAGCTTTGACAAATCATCTAACAATTATCATATAAATCATATGTTGTTGGTGAATCAACCTAGGGATTACAGCATTCTAATTGCCACCTAGAACTAAAGGACAATAGAATATGTATCCCTAACTTTGCCAATATGGCTTTGCACAGGCTATAAAGAAATCTTGAAATTCATGAACATCCATCCCAATAGCTGATAACAGGGAATCCTGCAGGATGCGCACTTCCATCTGGATACAGTCCTTTAGCTCCATGCCACGAAGATGGAAACAGCACTTTGTAAAGAAAGATCAGAAAGAACTAACAGCAAAGTCCCAATGCAAGCTAAAACTGTGTATGATATGCACAGTTAACCTTCATGGTTCAGAACTCCAACACGTGCAAAGGATTTTTAAGGCCTGGGTACAAAATTCTGGACTGAGTAGAGATGCATACTTGTGATAAAAGGGAGTGGTTGAAGAGAAGAAGAGCTCTGCTTTGTAACTGAGTACCCAGGAGCAGAGTAAACCTCAGGCCAAACCTATTTCATTGCCAAAGTCTGTCTCAGGAGGAGCAGAGTTAAGCATAGTGTGCAGCATTGGGATGTCTAAAACATGAAAGTGGCTAGCAAGTTGAAAAGTGTTATGTACATAGGTGGGCCACCACATTGAAAACTGACATAGTTTATTAAGACAATTTGAGAATTGAACCAACTGCTGAAAGCATTACCTAAAGACCGAATATTAGCCCTCAAACATTCATCCCTCATTTGGTATCTGCCAAAACTGGATGACAGAGCACCAGGCAAATACTGATAAAATTCTGCATGACAACTGACTGAACTATTATGTATACCTATACTTTGGTCAGGATGATAGTGACAATGTACTCACATTTTATGGTGAACTGCTCACCGTACCACTTATGGAGCGTTCCTAGCAGCAGTTTTCTGGCTAACTAACAATCAAACCCATGGTAGTTATTTGTGCAATAACTAATGACTATACTTCTTGGGCAAGCAGCAGGTGGGTGGGTGGAATTTTTTGGGAGTTAAGATGCCCTCAATATGACAAGGCTGAATGGTGGAAGATCAAAACCAAGGCAATTCTCTGCAGCAGTATAATCTGAGGTGTTGAACCAAGCAGAAATATGGCAGGAGACTGTTGATCATTAGCCAATCTGGCTCATTAATGAAACCTGGAGGGTAGAGCTCTCACTGGGAACTGGGATTCTTCCCAGTCATCTTCACATAGTAATGCAAGTGCCTAGTGGGCACGTTGCTCCTGGCTGGATAAGTAATGGGATACCCCCAGGTTTGGGTGCTGGTAAGCTTACAGCTGGCTAAAACATCATCAATGTATCCCAGTGCACTCTCATATGTCCCTAAGCCTTGGCTCTTCCCTCCTACTCCAAAGCCCTCTAGGCTGGATATATTGCAGACATCCCACAGAAACTCAGGAGGATTTTTCAAGAGCCTGGGTTGGAGGCTGCCGTGAGTTTCTGCAGCTGAGAGAAAACAATCCTATCAATGGGTCTCAAGCATACTGGCTCAAGTTTAACTTCGGCATTGCTGTACACCTCTTGGTCGCTAAGATTGCCGGGTGGACGCAGCCTTTGAATCAAATTTGCCTGTTGCCATTAAAAAAAATCCTCACAAATGTTGAACGTAAAGAGCTTTCTAATACAATAGCCCTCTGTTCAACCTGAAAGCGTTAACCCGAATCAAAGCCTGATCTTAGACAGAGGGTGGAGGAAGCACCTGGATCAATGCCGAGGATGCGAGGCACCGGGTACATGTACCACAATTATCGCTGCTGCAAAGCTTCAGTTCTGGAATAAAACTGGAGGGTCATTGATACCCATTCAAATTCACCCTGCGGCCAGAGTTGGGGAGAGACCACAAGCAGGTCACGTTGCCAAGTATATCTGAAGAAGGGACAGGGCAAAGCAGAACTCAAGAGGGGTGTGTGTGTGTGTGTGAGAGAGAGAGAGAAAGAGAGAGACATCTCCAACACTGAGACAGAGCCGGGGCAGAGCTGGCGGCTAACGCCCGAGCTGCACATATGAGCGGCACCGCTGGCTGACCCACACCGAGTTAAGCAAGCGGTTACCGTGCTGCCAAATCCGGAATTCAAACACACCGGCAAAACACCTAGATCAGAGCAAAATAATAAAAAAAAACTGACACTGAGATAAACAAAAGGTGAGGATAGGAAAATAAAATCAATTACCAGATGCATCTTGGCGTTTCCCAGTCACCGAACGCTGAGCTCTGGTCAATTCGCTCGGTGGTGTCCCCGGCTCTCTCTCTAACCTCAGTGTGTGCAGGGTGGTCGATGCTGTGCACAACCTCCGAGTGGGAAGCGGGGGAGCTTATGCACACCGTAGGCACCCAACAGGCACCATCAAAGAGAAAGCACGCACCCCACACACAGCAGGACGACCAGCCAAACACACCAATGAACTCATTGCAATTGGGGAGGTGAACGGGGAAGGGAAGGTTGGATGAGGTTTGGTCACGCTTCAGTAACTGCTCAGAAACGTGAGCAACGCATCCATCACACAATTTAAACATTCAAAAGTGTGCAGGGCGCAGCCTTTCTAGTCCGTTCACGCACATTTGTATCGCTTTATCCCAGTGGCCGAGTGTACTCTATAGAAGTGTAGTGACAGCATGTAAATCCAATACCAGCCGTTTGGCTAATGGACAGTCCAATAGATTGGATTTTATTAGGGCTTTGATGCCTTCTAATGTGTTTGAAGGACATTTTTTTAAGTTTTGCAGACAAAGAAAAGCACGTCTGAGGATGCAATGGCATAAAATGTGGCTCCTATGCATAGGTCCTAATTTTAAACTAAATCGCTACATCGGAGTATTATTAATATGAATAGAATATTAAGGATGAGCCATTACTGGCGCTTAACATGCCAGAAAACTCCAAATGAAAAGATGTCTGTTGTTCACTATTTAGTAGCATTCTAAGTGTGTGCTTAGTGTCCATGTTTACAATTTTATTTTTTAAAAAAGCAATAGAAATCAAGTGACTTCAATCTAAATGAGTACTTTTGGTACAATTAAAACCAAGGTGTAATTAGATTTTTCCCATCCTTTCCTCAAAACATTCTATCTTGCTGGAATGTGGTTCCACGAACAACAGAAATCTTGCTCAAAAGGCCAGTGTCAATGTGTAAACCTTGGCAGTAAAAGACAGGACACAGGCAGCCAGGTCAGATTTTATCACCTGAGCCAACATCGACACACCGGACACCTTCCGTCATAGTTGCTGAACAATGGTCACCGTGCTATCCCTGACCCAAAGATACACAGGTTAGTCATAGCACCTCTACCCCTTGGTGATCAGCTAACTCCACACATGGGCCTGAATTTTTCAGTCGACGGGCAGGCTTGCCGAGAGTAGGTGGGGGTGGTCACAGAGCCAACCGCCGCCCGTGATCGGCACCGTGCTGCCATTTTACGTGTGTGGGCCAATTAAGGCCCACCCAGCATAAGATGCGAGCGGAAGCGCTCAGCATTACCTGTGCGGGCGGGGAGAGGAGGGAGAGTCAGGGCCAGCAGTCTTTTATGCATGCACACAAAAGTGCACTTCAGTCTCCCTGAGGCACAGAGCTGCCTCAGGGAGACTGAAGCGCTATTAAATAAATAAATAAATGGAAGAAAAAATTAATTAAACGTGTCTCCTCATATGATGGTGTCACATGAGATGGGACCTGTTTTTATATTCCAGAAAGCTTTAGGAAACCTCATCCCGCTCTTGAAGGCTGCTTGGCCTTTTCACCTTCCCACCAACCTTAAGGTTGGATGGGCAGCATAAACATCGGCACTAATTAATTCATTAATAGCCTTAATAGGCCTATCAGTTATCGGCGGGCGTGCACCTGAGTCGGCGTGTGCCCGCTGAATGAAACATCGTGAGACAGCGTGATGACATCATCACACATGCCTGATGTCATCGCGCATCATTTTATGTGCCAGCATGTCAGGCCTGCCCCCGCACACCGACTGAAAAATTCAGGCCATGGAATTTGTGATCAGTTAAATCTGTGTGGATGAACCTTATTTCATGTTTGGGATTAGTAACTGATGAGTATCTACAATGCTATCTGAGTCAGAAGGTAGGGCATGAGTTCAAGTCCCACTCCAGAGACTTGAGTACAAATAAAACTCCAGTGCAATACTGAGGAAATGCTGCACTGTGAGAGGCACTGTGTTTCAGAAGAGGTGTTAAACTGAAGCCCCCTCTGCCACCTGAAGTGAATGTAAAAGATCCCGTATCTTGAAGGAGAGCAGGGATGTTAACCCCAGTGTCCTGGCTAATATTTATCCCCCAATGAACATCAGCTTAAAAAAAATCATAAAAATTAAAACATTGCTGTTCATGGGAGCTTGCTGTGTGCAAATTGGCTATGTTTCCTATAACAGTGTCTACACTTCAAAAGCACTTCAGTGACTGTAAAGTGTATGTCTGGGGAATTGATAATGGAAAGTAGGGAGATGGCGAACGAATTAAACAGGTATTTTGCTTTGGTCTTTACTATAAAGGACACAAGTAACATCTTGGAAATAGCTGTAAATCAGGAAATGGGGTGGTGGGGGGCGGGGGGGGGGGTGTGGGGGGTGTGGGTGGAAAAACAATCAACAGGGAAGTGACATTGAGCAAATTGTTGTGGCAAATCCCCAGATCTGGATGGACTTCACTCTAAGGACTTGAAAGAAATGGCTAGTGAGATAGTTGATGCACAGGTTTTAATTTTCCAAAATTCCCTAGATTCAGGGAAGGTTCCTTTAGATTGGAAAATAGCAAACATAACCTCTTTATTCAAAAAGGGAGGGAGACAGAAAGTAGGAAACTATAGACCAGTTAGCCTAACATCTGTCATAGGGGAAATGTTAGAAGCTATTATTAAAGATGTTATAGCAGGGCACTTAGAAAAGTTTAAGGCAACCAGGCAGAATCAACATGGTTTTGTCAAAGGGAAATCATGTTTAACCAATTTATTGGAGTTCTTTGAAGGAGTCACATGTGCTGTGGATAAAGGGGAGCTGGTGGATGTACAGTAATTAGGTTTCCAGATGGCATTTGATAAAGTGCCACATCAAAGGTTATTGCATAAAATAAAAGCTCATGGTGTAGGGAGTAACATATTGGCATGGATAGAAGATTGGTTAGCTAACAGGAAGCAGAGATTTGGCATAAATGAGTCCTTTTTCTGGTTGGCAGGATATGACGAGTGGTGTGCCACAGGGATCGGTGCCTCAACATTTTACAATTTATATAAATGACTTGGATGAAGGGACCAAAGGAATGGTGGCTAAATTTGCTGATGACAGAAAGATAGGTAAAGAAGCAAGTTGTGAAGAGGACATAAGGAAGCTACAAAGTGACATAGATAGGTTAAGTGAGTGGGCAAAGACCTGGCAAATGGAGTATAATGTGGGCAGATGTAGAATTGTTCATTCTGGCAGCAAGAATAAAAAGAAGCTTATTACCTCAATGGTGAGAGATTGCAGAGCTCTGAGATTCAGAGGGATTTGAGTATCCTGGTGCATGAATCACAAAAGGTACAGTAAGTAATTAGGAAAGCTAATAGATTGTTATCATTTATTGCAAGGGGAATTGATTACAAAAGCAGGGAGGTTATGCCTCAGTTGTACAGGGCATTGGTGTGACCACATCTGGAGTGTTGTGTACAGTACTGGTCTCCCTACTTAAAGAAAGATATAAATGCGTTAGAAGCAATTCAGAGAAGGTTTACTAGAATAATACCAGGAATGGGTGGGTTGTTTTATGATGAAAAGTTGGAAGATTAGGCTTGTATCCACTGGAATTTAAAAGGGTAAGTGGCAACTTATTTGAAACTTTTAAAATCCTGAGGGGCCTTGTCAGGGTGGATGTGGAGGGAATGTTTCCTCTTGTGGGAAAATCTAGAACTAGGGGTCACTGTTTAAAAATACGGGGTCGTTCATTTAAGACAGAGATGAGGAGAAATTTTTTCTTTCAGAGGGTTGGGTATCTTTGAAACTCCCTTCCTCAAAAGGCAATGGCAGAATATTTTTAAGGCAGAGCTAGATAGATTCTTGATTAACAAGTGGGTGAGAGGTTATGGGAGGAGGCAGGAGTGTGGGCTTGAGGTTACTTCAGATCAGCCATGATCTTATTCAATGGTGGAGCAAGCTCGAGGAGCCGAGTGGCCTACTCCTGCTCCTAGTCCAAATGTTCATATGAGATCATGGATGATGTTATATGAATGCATGTCTTTCTTTTTATGCAAAAAGAAAATCTAAGTTTATTTGCCAAGCATTTTAATAGGTTGTGAGAATCAGTCATCGTAGCGCTGGCAGTTTTAAGTTACCTTGCATTTAAATAGAGCAAACAGTAAAGTTCTAATTTGACATGAGAAAATAGATCTCCTGCAGCTATATAGCCAGTATTCCATTTTTATGCAAATTTTATGTTCACAGAATCAGTAACAGCCCTGAGGCAAAGATTATCGTCTGGAAACTGTAAATGCTGGAAAGCTGACTTGAAAGCAGATTCACCACAGAAAGAGTTAATTTCCGTAAGTATGATTTCACAGATTGAGCTGTAAAGTACTTACAGCCGTTCCCCAGTTGAATGCCCCTGCGAAGAGCAGTGTTCTTGGAGAAAGGAATTTTAGACCTGCCGTCCCTAATTTCCAACTATTCAAATCTGTCTCTTATGAAATCCAACTGGTGACTATTTAAATAATTAGTAGGTGATGTAGTGTAGGACTGTCTCCATCGGTGCAACATGGAAGTTATACCTATACTTTTAGGTATAATCCATTCCCATTTTACCAATGTCAAGTTATGCTCAAATTACCTATCAATCTCTTAAGAAATACGCCTGAACATAAAATTGCCATAAATCAACATATGTAATTAGCATCCAAGAAAAGTGCCAAACTTTCACCATGTTAACTCTTCATCGACTATGAGTATTAAAATTTCAACTCATTCATGCCAATTAGGCACATAAAAGTCTAAAACCTGCAATTTGGGGAACTTTTCAAATCTTAATGTAACTTATATTTATGCCTTGAAAATGCACTGAACATCCTCAGTGAGGATACATTTTTAAATGTAGATTTAAATGTACATTTTTAAAACTGCTCAAAAATTGTAACAGAACACCTGAAAAATGACTGTTTCCTGCTGCCCCCATTTTCACCACAATTTCTGTCAACTTTTAGGCTGCATCTTTGATTTGTGCCCTGGCTATGCCTGTTACTGGACACAGTACTTCAAGGCTGTAACATTCATTTGCAATTGGCCATCCTCCAGCTCATCTCATTGGCCAGGCTTCACATAACAACCTATCTGTTTGAACAGATATTAAAGAGTAAAAGTGTTTTTACTAAGCAAATTCTAAAGTTGAACCTCATTACTGAGTTTGTTGCAGGTTAATCAGATATGATGACACCACATAATTACAAACCTTTAGTTAGGATAAAAATAACTCTGATAGAAGCTTATTATGTCACAGCCAATGGTAAAGGCTGAGTTGTGCAAATCCCAGAGGGAAACTTGAAACAACTGTCATAACCTATTTTTGCAATTTGTATGTTTCGAGATACAGACTTTGCATTCAGTAGTAATAAGACCACAGAGTCTCAAGAGGGTTTTATAAAACTAAATTAAACATTTATTAATGCAAGAATATTGTAAGCACACACATATGCCTACAAAATTACTACTATAATAACTACAAAAATCCCCTAATTAATCTGACTTTCAGTTATACCCTCATTAAGGCAACAGTAAAATTCATAGATTTAAAGAGAGACCTGGCAAAGCGCAACCTGGACAGTCACATTCAAAATGAGTTTCTTTCAGCTCTGGGTCCTTGCATACATACTTGAGGTTTACAGGCTGAAGGGTTCTCTCACTTGATGGATCTTAAAATGCCTCTGCCTTGCACGCAATCTCCTTTCTCCTTTATACATATCTTTCTCTTTGAATGTAAATTTTCCATTGTATCACTAGGCTTTTAACTTTACCTCTTCTAACAATAACATTCTTTCATCCCAACAATTTTACTAGTAAGCTGAAAAAAATAAACACGTTGCTTAGCATCTTCTAGCTAGGTGCAAAATTTCACCTATTCTTTTAGATGGTTTAGTTAAAAATGCAAATTGCCCCCTTGATACCTATGTTTCTAAATTTCTCCATGTTTATCTAATTACCATTTTAAACCTACTTCTTTCTGTACATCAAAGCCTGTAGACCAGCTGGCTTTAATCCAATTAAGGCACACACCCACCCCCCCACACACATAGACACAGACACCACTAAACTCTATTTTAAAAAATAAGTTCCAATAACATTACAGACATTAATTTCTTCACGACAAGCTCCATTAAGTAACAAATGGTATTATGTTGGCCACTATTGCAATGGGGTTGCAGTATAAGAGTAACAAAGTTTTGCTGCAGTTGATACAGGGTTCCAGTATGACCACATCAAGAACACTTGGCACTGTTTTGGGTTCCATATCTAAGAAAGGACATATTTGCCTTAGAGACGGTGCAACAAAGGTTCACTAGATTTATTGCTGGGGTGAGATGCTTTGTCCTTTGAGGAGAGATTGAATAGAATGGGCATATATTCACTGCAGTTTAGAAAAATAAGATATGATGGTATTGAAACATATTGAGAAGGCTTAATAAGGTAAATAGGGAGAGGCTGGTTCCTCTGGCTGGAGAATCTAGAACTAAGAAATAAGTCCAATGAAGAGTGCAGGAGGATATGCTTGGAGCAGCATCTGGCATACCTAAAAATGAAGTGTCAACATGGTGAAGTTACAATACAGAACTACGTGTATGCCAAACAGCAGAAGCAGCATGCAATAGACTTCATTGTCGCTGGGTCAAAATCCTGGAACTCCCTTCTTAACAGCACTGTGACTGTACCTACACCACATGGACTGCAGCGGTTCAAGAAGGCAACTCACCACCAACTTCCCAAGGGCATCCAGGGATGGCAATAAATGTTGGACCAGCCAGCGAAGCCCTCATCCTATGATTGAATGAAAAAAATGACACAGCTAAGCGATCCCACAACCAACAGATCAGATTTAAGCTCTGCTGTCCTGCTACATCCAGTCGTGAATGGTGGTGGACAATCAAACAACTCACTGAAGGAGGAGGTTCCACAAATATCCCCATCCTTAATGATGGGAGAGCCCAACACATCAATGCAAAAGCTAAGACTAAAGCATTTGCTACAATCTTCAGCCAGAGGTACCGGGTGGATGATTCATCTCGTCCTCCTCCTGAGTTTCCAGCATCACAGATGCCAGACTTCAGTCAACCCAATTCACTCCACATGATGTCAAGAAACAGCTGAAGACTCTCGATACTGCAAAGGCTATGGGCCCTGACAACATGCTGGCAATCGTACTGAAGACTTGTCGTCCAGAACTTTCCACACCTCAAGCCAAGGTGTTTTTTATAGTTACAACAATGGCATCTACCCGGCAATGTGTAAAATTGCACAAGTATGTCCTTGGCACAAAAAGCAGGACAAATCCAACCCGGCCAATTACCACCCCATTGATACACTCTCAAGCATCAGCAAAAGCGATGGAAGGTGTCATCGACAGTGCTATCAAATGGCATTTAGTCAGCAATAACCTGCTTACTGATGCTTAGTTAGGGTTCTGCCAGGGCCACTCAGCTCCTGACCTCATTACAGTTTTAGTCCAGATATGAACAAAAGAGCTGAAATCAATCAGTGGGGTGAAAATGACTGCCCTTGACATCAAGGCTGCATTTGACCGAGTGTTGCATCAAGTTGCCCTAGCAAAACCAGAGTCAATGGGAATCTCCACTGGTTGGAGTCATACTTAGCACTAAGGAAGATGGTTGTGATTGTTGGATGTCAGTCATCTCAGTCCCAGGACATCACTGCAGGAGTTCCTCAGGGTGTTGTCCCAGGCCCAACCATCTTCATCTGCTTCATCAATAACCTTCCCTCCATCATAAGGTCAGAAGTGAGGATGTTCACTGATGTTTTCACAATGCTCAGCACCATTTGCGACTCCTCAGATACTGAAGCAGTCCATGCCCATGTGCAGCAAGTGCTGAGGCAAAAGCTTTATGTCGGCAGGTGGGCACGGGCCCAACCCGCCTGAGCATAAAATGATACACGTTGATGTCGGGCAAGCATCCTAACGTCAATGCGCAGACACTTAATATGTCGGTCGGTGGGCGCATGCCGGAGTCGGCAGCGGGTCTGCCAACAATTAACAGGCCTATTAAGACTATTAACAAGGTACCGAAAAGAAATTTTTCACTGCCCATCCAACTTTAAGATAGGCAGGCAGGCAAAAAGGCCAAGCGGCTTTGCACTTTTTTGGAAACCTCATTCGCGGGCGAGATGAGGTTTCCAACAGCAAATAAAATAAAATTAAAATTTTGAAATTGAATTAATAACATGTCCCTGCTCATGTGACAGAGTCACATGAGGGGACATGTTTTATAATATTTTTCATTTCTTTATTGTTTTTTAAAGGTGCCTAAGGGAGATTCTCAACCGCGCTTGCACAAAATTCCCTGCTCGCCCCACTCACCCTCTGCTCTCACAGAGCGCTGCCGCTCACGTTTCATGCCAGCCAGGCCTTAATTGGCCCACCAGTGTGAAAACAACTGCCGGCCTCGATTGCAGGCAGCAGTCAGCTTCCTGAACGCCCCCGCCGTCCTCTGCTGAGCCCACCCGACAAGGGCAAACTTCTGCCCTTGGACAATATTTGGCTGATATGTGGCAAGTAACATTTGTGCCAGACAATGACCATCTCCAACAAGAGAGAGTCTCTGCTTGACACATAGGGCAGAATTTTACCCCATCAGGGGGAAGTTGAAGAGTGGGCGCACATAGGCATGCCTCCGATTGGCGCCCCCAATCGGGGGCGCACCGCCATTTTAAGTGGGTGGGCCAATTAAGGCCCGCCTAGCATGCGCACGAAAGAGCGCACTCATTTCCCTGAGGCTAAGTGCTGCCTCAGGGAGATTGGCTCCACTGTAAAAAATCTTAAAAATAGGAAAAAAAAATTTCCTGACAAGTCCCCTCAGGCGACACTGTCACACAAGTTGCGATATGTCCATCACTTTACAAGACACTTTAATTAAATATGTTAAAACCTACATGAAATCTCATCCCGCCCGTGAATGAGGTTTCATGCTTTTTCTAATGCCTGCCAGAACTCCTGGCCTACCTGTCAACCTTAAGGTTGGACGGTCAGGTCCATTAATTACTTAAATGACCCTGTCAATGGCCTCAATTGGCCATTGACAGGTCAGCGGAAGCACAACTGATTTTGCTGAGCCCCCACCTACCTGAAAATTTAAATGGAGCACAGTGATGTTTGGAGTCATTTTACATGTCGGCGTGTAAGCCCCATCCCCTGCTCGCCGACGGGAAAATCCTGGCCATAAACACCACAGGAAAAGTGGCCCGACCCTGGCCAACAAAACAAAGTAAGGATAGTATTAGATCCAAAAAGGAGTCATACAGATCTGCTAGAAAAAGTAGCAAGCTTCAGGATTGGGTGCAGTTTTGAATTCAGTAAAGGAGGACCAAGAGATTGATGAAGAGAGGAAAAATAGAGTATGAGAGTAAACTTGCAAGGAAAATAAAAGCAGGCTGTATAAGCTTCTATAAGTATGTAAAAAGAAAAAGATTAGTGAAGACAAATGTAGGACCCTTATAGTCTGAAAGGGGAGAATTTAAAATAGAGAACAAGGAAATGGCAGAGCAACTAAACAAAGACTTTAGTTCTGTCTTCATGGAGGAAGACACAAATAACTTCCCTGAAATACTAGGGAACCAAAGTTCTAGTGAGAAGGAGGAATTGAAGCAAATTATTATTGCCAGAACAATAGTGCTGGCAAAATTAATGGGACTGAAAGCTGATAAATCCCCACGGCTCAATAATCTATATCCCAGGCTACTAAAGGAGGTGGCCATGGAAATATCGGATGCATTGGTTGTCATCTTCCAAAATTCTGTAGATTCTGGAACAGTCCCGGCAGATTGGAAGGTAGCACTATTTAAAAAAGGAGGGAGGGAGAAAACCCCAAATTACAGACTGATTAGCCTAACATCAGTAGTATGGAAAATGCTAGAGTCTATTGTAAAGGATGTGATAACAGGACACTTAGAAAATATCATTGGGATTAGACAAAGTCAACATGGTTTTATGAAAAGGAAGTCATGTTTGACAAACCTACTGGAGTTTTTTAAGGATATAACTAGCAGAATAGATAAGGGAGAGCAAGTGGATTTGCTGTATTTGGATTTTCAGAAAGCTTTTGATAAAGTCTCACATAAGAGGTTATTATGTAAAATTAAAGCACATGGGTTTGAGGGTAATATATTGGCACGGTTTGAGAATTGGTTAGCAGAAAGGAAACAGAGAGTAGGAATAAACGTGTCTTTTTTGGAATGGCAGTTGGTGACTAGTGGGGTACCGCAGGGAGCAGTGCTTGGGCCCCAGCTATTCACAATATATTTCGATGATTTGGATGAGGGAACCAAATGTAATATTTCCAAGTTGTTGATGACAGGAAACTCGGTGGGAATGTAAGTGGTGAGGGGGATGTTAAGATGTTTCAAGGCTATTTAGACAAGTTGAGTGAGTGGGAAAATAAATGGCAGATGCAGCATAACGTGGTTAAGTGTGAAGTTATCCACTTCGGTAGGAAAAACAGAAGGGCAGAGTAATATTTAAATGGTGACAGATTTGGAGATGTTGATGTACAAAGGGACCTGAGTGACCTTGTACAGCAATCACTGAAAGCAAGCATGTAGGTGCAGAAAGCAGTTAAGAAGGCAAATGGTATGTTGGCTTTCATTGTGAGAGGACTTGAGTACAGGAGCAAGGATGCCTTAATGCAGCTGTGCAGGGCCTTGGTGAGACCACACCTGGAGTATTGTGTGCAGTTTTCATCTTCTTACCTAAGGAGGGATATACTTGCCATAGAGAGTGCAATGAATGTTCATCAGACTGATTCCTGGGATGACAGGATTGTCGAATGAGGACCGATTGGGCCTCCTGTAATACAGGAGTTCAGAAGAATGAGAGGAGATCTCATTGAAACATATAAAATTCTAACAGGGATGGACAGACTGGATGCAGGGATGATATTTCATCTGGCTGAGGTCTAGAACAAGGGGTCACAGTCTCAGGATATGGGGTAGGCCATTTAGGACTGAGATAAGAAGAAACTTCTTCACTCAGAGAATGGTGAACTTATGGAATTCTCTGCCACAGAAGGCTGTGAAGACCAAGTCACTGAATATATTTAAGAAGGAAATAGATAGATTTCTGGATTCTAAAGGCAACAAAGGGTATGGGGAGAGAACAAGGAGTACAGTGTTGAGATAGAGGATCAGCCATGATCATATTGAATGGCAAAGCAGGCTCAAAGGGCGGAATGGCCTACTCCTGCTCCTATTTTCTATGTTTCTATGTTGACATTCATTGACATTACCATCGCTAAATCCCCCACTGTCAACATCCTTGGGGGTTACCATTGACCAGAAACTGAACTGGATCAACCATATGAATACTATGGCTACAACAGTAGGTCAGAGGCTGGGAATTCTTTGGAGAGTAACTCACCTCCTGACTCCCCAATCCTGTCCACCATCTATAAGGCACAAGTCAGGAGTGTGATGTAATACTCTCCACTTGCCTAGATGAGTGCAGCTCCTACAACATTTAGGAAGCTTGATACCATCCAGGGCAAAGCAGCTCACTTGATTGGCACCCCATCCACCACCTTAAACATTCACACCTTCCATCACCAATGCACAGTGGCAACAGTGTTTATCATCCACAAAATGCACTACAGTAACTCACTAAGGCTTCTGGAACTATAATGCCGTTTCCTCACTGTCACTGAGTAAAAATCCTGGAACTCCCTCCTTCACGACACTGCATAGCCAGCAACGTCCACATCCCATCAACAAATTTTAAAAAAGGCTTCATAGTTTCAGGATAAGGGATTGGCCATGTAGGACTGAGATGAGGGTTGTGAATATTTGTGATTCTCTACCTCAGAGGACTGTGGATATTCAGTCATTGAGTATATTCAAGGCTGAGACTGATAACATAAGGGCTTTAAGGGATATAGGGATTGTGTGAGAAAGTGAAGTTGAGGTTGAATATCAGCCGTGATCCAACTGAATTGTGGAGCTAGTTGATGGCCCACAGACCTACATCTGCTCTTATTTATTATGTATTTATGTATATTCAATAGGGGGGATCAAATCTCAACAAGGTGAACACCTGACAATAACTGCTGTTTTGTGATAAATAAAACAGAAAATGCTGGAAATGCTCAGCATGCCAAGCAGCATCTGCAGAGTCAGAAACAGAGTTCATTAGAGCTCATGACCTTTCATCAGAACTGTATTCACCACGTAAGATTGTAAGACCTGATTGAATTATTTTGTCAGTCGAATGTGAATGGTTGAAAAGTTTGCTTCAGTCGTACTTTATCATGAATGCTGATGTCAAAGCATAATTATATGGCACAGAGTGGAACAACTCCAATGAAAGTCCAGGCCAATACATTTAATCATTCATAAAGCATGATCACTGGACTGGATAGGATTGTAAATAACATGGAAAATAACATGGAATTAAACTTGTCAGAAAAATCTACTAATACAATCAGGTGAGGATCTTAAACATATTTGATCAATTTTGTTATAGTTGATGTGTTTAGTTGAGATATGATTTTCTACACAAATTATTGTGACCTATTTTCAGTCATTGCTTAAACTCATCAGGAGCCTAGAACATTGCTGGAATATCTCGTAAAAGAACAATCACAGCAGCATAATCCCAAACTAATAAAAACAAACTTATTGAAGTGCTTAATGAAACTTAATTGAAAAAACCTGCAATATTCTGGGGAATTGGTTCAATTCACTGCAAGCATTTATCTAGCTTTTTTATGGAAACTCTTCTGACGTCCAAGATAGCACCAAAATTATTTCATTCCAAAGCCTTCCTTTGTTACTAATATTTAAATAGATTTGGCAATTATGAGGGATTGTCCATAAGAATATGATGTAAAAATATAAACAGGTTGCGCCTCTACTGAGCAGATACCCTAAGATAATCTTTACCAAATTTAGGGGCTTCATTCAAACACTTTCACCTGGCCAGAAATGGTGATACTTTGAAAATTTTAAACTCCAAGTATGATTTGAGTTAAATATTTATTTAAATAATGAGATAAATATTTACTCTTAAATTTGACTGTTTAGCTGAAGAAATCTGCTCAATTATCAAATGGACGAGCAGGCTTGAGGGCCTGAATGACCTACTGTTGCTCCTAATTCATATGTTTGTTTTATATGTTTTTTTATCATTAATGGTCGGACAGAGCTGGTAAGAAGCAGAACAGGACCCATACTATTAGTTGCCATTGTGGAGCTAAAGCATTTCATCTGCAGACGTTGACCAGTGGTATGTGTGCTACACTGCCAAGAGAAAGAAAAACTATAACTGCAGTGCTAAAGCCAAAAGGAAAAACACAACTGGAACAGGTCAGCAGATGCACCTGAAGGTGGTGCATCACAGATTCAGGAATGGATTTCATGAAGGAACAACCCCAAGCCCCAGTGCACTGCAAAGGTTGCAGCACTGCATGAACTGTTGGCTGTACCCATACAAGAAATAATGGTATGCATTGGAAGATTTAAAAACAAGCAAAACAAATGTGTCAGTCAAGTTTAGCTCATTCAGTACTTGATTATATTTTTGTTGGGCAGAAATTGCCAGATCAATGCTGAACACAGATCATTAGTTTTTATTCTGCTACTAATTTTCTCATAATTTGGCAAAATTTTAGAAATATGTAATTTCTGGCTAAAATTAGTGAGCAGAAATAAAACTAGTCCTTTACGATTTTAACATTCATTTCTCTCTTCTGTGATCATGATCTATCTCTTTCTTCATAATCTCCAAACTTTCATGTCTATCTGAGTAATCTTTGATCATTGCTTATTAACTGTTTTCAATGCAATGTTTTATTCTCACATTTGTGCATCAAATTTAATTAGCAGAGCAACATGATCAATAAGTATGTGCAAACAGCACATTATACAAATATTCAATTTGTCAAAAATCTATGAATGCTTTTATAGCAGGAAAAAGCTAATAAAAAAAACAGTTGTGGACAATAAAAATGTGTTTTAAATTGTTTTATTGGGAGGACTCATTCCACCATCCTCACCCTGCCAGAAGAATCTTTTCACGTATGATATTTATAATCACAACAAAGCTGAGAATTATAAGTAAATTGTTAAAACAAAGCATGTTATTAAGTATAATTTGAGGGACCTCTTAAGACAATAGTGAAATGGTCCCATTAACAATTTGATTGCTGAAATATTGAATCACACTCAGTTCTGAAACTTTCGTTCAAAATATAGAAAGGTAAGCTTATGTCATACACACATCATTATTATCAAATATCCAAATGTTACTGCAGTAATTTGTTTTTTATATGTATATGAGATATGTGAAAATATTTGTTTTACTTTCCCCAAGGGAACAATTTTTGAGTATTCCCTGACTATTCAATCTATCCTCACTCATCATTTTGACAGCTTGATCCCTGCCACATTTACTTTGATATTCTCTTCTCTTAACAAACCACAGGGATAAAACCAGAATTCTTCCTGCTGTAGCTTTGAAAATGTCATTGCATTAATGATTAGAAGAACAAAGGATTCATAAAGACCCCACGTTCTGCAGTATAATGTTGTCAGAAGGTAAAAGCTAATGATTGCACATCCAGATAATGTTGATTAAATGATCATATTCCAGAGTACTGTTTAAGGATCATTTATCCACCCAGGTGATTCATTTTCTTATTCACTCTAATTTGTTTACATTAATGCAAGAGATGTCTGTACATTACTGATCAATTTGAAGAGAAAAAGGCAAACCAGGATCTGAGGCAAATCTGAGGATTCTTGAATAACAATAGTCTTTAAAGGCTTGTACACAAACCATCTATAGAAAGATCAGTTTATGAGAGGAGACATTCTTTTTTAACTCTCAATTAGCTCACATTTCCCATCTGAAGACGAAAATACCTTGATCTGCAATCTTTGTTGAATACAAAGCATTTATTAGCATATGCATCTTGCAATCCTTTAAATATTTTAAGGGGATGAATCAGGTTTCTCTTTAATATATTACAATGGGAATAATATTTCCTCCTCCAGCCTATCTTCAGAATACATGCACTTGAAATATCCTTGTTGTTTTAGCTTGACCTTTTTCGGTGTTTCATTGTCCTTTGGAAAGTATGGAGCCCATACTTAGTATGTAACATTCTAACTACAGTCCAAACAAATGTCTTCTAAAGATGTCTTCCTTTGGATTAATATTTTATTTTCTGCTCAAAACCTTTACCATTTTATTTGATTTATCAGTTAATATTTCAAAATGTCAGACATTTTGAGGAATGGTTTACTATAAATCCTAAATCAATTTTTTTGCTTCTCTTCTGATATATTTCCACATTCTATTTGCACATGTATAAAAATATCTTATGTTTAATTAAAGAAGAAAAAACTTAAATTTATATAACATCTTGTATATTCTCAGGACAACACAATGTACTTTATAACCAATTCATCGCTTTTGATGTGTAAGACAATGTTGTTTGTGTAGGCAACTTCTGCAGCCAATTTCATATAGTCCTTGTTCTCTTAACTTAGTGGGCGATTTAGAGCTCAAAACTTTTTTTATTCATTTGCCAGATGTGGGTATGGCTGGCTAAGCCAGCATTTATTGCCCATCCCCAATTGCCCTTGAGAAGATGGTGGGGAGCTGCCTTCTTGAACTGCTGCAGTCCTTGTGGTGTAGATACACCCACAGTGCTGTTAGGAAGGGAGTTCCAGGATTTTGACCCAGCGACAGTGAAGGAATGGCGATATATTTCCAAGTCAGGAAGTTGAGTGGCTTGGAGGGGAACTTCCAGGTGGTGGTGTTCCCATGTATATGCTGCTCTTGTCCTTCTAGATGGTAGCGGTCCTGGGTTTGAGAGGTGCTGCCTAAGGAGCCTTGGTGACTTTCTGCAGTGCATCTTGTAAATGGTACACACTGCTGCCTCTGTGCATCGGTGGCAGAGGGGGTGAATGTTTGTGGAAGGGGTGCCAATCCAGCAGGTTGCTTTGACCTGGATGGTGTCGAGCTTGTTGACTGTTGTTGGGTCTGAACTCATCCCGGCAAGTGGAGGGTATTCCATCACACTTCTAACTTGTGCCTTGTAGATGGTGGACAGGTTTTGGGGAGTCAGGAGGTGAGGCACTCGCCGCAGGATTCCTAGCCTCTGCCCTGCTGTTGTAGCCATAGTATTTGTGTGGCTAGTCCTGTTCCATTTCTGGTCAATGGTAACCACCAGGATGTTGATAGTGGGGGATTCAGCAATGGTAATGCTATTGAATGTCAAGGGGTGATGGTTAATCCTCTCTTGATGGAGATGGTCATTGCCTGGCACTTGTGTGGCACAAATGCTACTTGCCACTTGTCGGTCCAATCCTGTCCAGCTCTTGCTGCATTTGGACATGGACTGCTTCAATATCTGAGGAGTCATGAATAGTGCAATTATCAGCGAACATCCCCACTTTTGACTTTATGATAGAAGGAAAGTCATTGATGACACAGCTGAAGATGGTTGGGCCCTAGACACTACCCTGCGGAAGTCCCGCAGTGATGTCCTGGAACTGAGATGATTGACCTCCAACAACCATATCCACCTTCCTTTGTCATATTATAAATTGGCATTAAATTAGTAATTTCACTCTAGTGAATGATATAGGGAAACACCTCTTCGTGGAGACACTCAAAGGCTTGGTAGATTATCAAAAGCTTCATTCTGCATCTGATCATGCATGTTCAATTGTATATGCCCTGTTCTCCAATTATCTGGATTAACAAAATAATTCATTCCATAAAAAGTAGTTCATCATTCATATTGATTGGTTAGTTTGAACATCCAGGGAAGAATTTTCGGGTCAGCGAGCGGGGGCAAGGCCCACTTGCCAATGCCTAAAATGACGCGCGGTGATGTCAGGCGTATGTCCCGACCTCACTGCACATCATTTAGATTGTCAGTTTGGTAGGCATGCAGCTGAGTCAGCTGCATGCCTTCCGAACTATCAAAGGCACATTAAGAAAGTAATTAAAGTTGTTAAGAATGCTGCCCGTCCAACCTTACGGTTGGCGGGCAGGCGAAGAGCCCAGGTGGCCTTCACATTTTTCATGAAACCTCATGCACGGGTGGGATGAGGTTTCATGAAGAGTTTGTTAATTAAGTAAAATTTTTTGAAAAAATTAATGGACACGTCCCAGCTCATGTGACAGTTTCACATGAGGGGATATGTCCTTATTTTTTTTTACCTTTCTTCAATGTTTCATAACTTAAAGTGATCTCCCTGAGACACCTCTGAGCCTCAGGGAGATTTCTGTGCTCTATCGCACGCATGCGTGAAAGAGCACAGGCCCCAACTCAGGGAATCCCCTCCCCACCCACACAGGGAGCGGTCAGCGCTTCTGGGTGTGTGTCACGCTGACCGAGCCTTAATTCGCCCCCCCACATAAAATGACAGCGGGGGCGCCAATCGGGTTCACGCCTGCCCCCGCCCGCCCCCATGGGGTGAAATTTGTGCCCCCAGTATTTCTAAAGATAATTATAGTTAGCAAGAGAAATTTGACAAACAGAGAATATTTCAACTGGAACAAAGAAGGGCAAGCTGATCCCTGAAGGCAGCACGGCAGGTAGATAAGGTGGTTAAGAAGGCATATGGGATACTTGCCTTTATTAGTCAAGGCATGGAATACAAGAATAGGGAGGTGATGCTGGAACTATATAAAATGCTGATTAGGCCATAACTGGAATACTTCGTGCAGTTCTGGTCAGCACATTATAGGAAGGATGTGAATGCAGTGAAGAGGGTGCAGAGGAGATTTACCAGGATGCTGCCTGGGCTGGAGGGTCTGAGCTATGAGGAAAGATTGGATAGGCTGGGGTTGTTTTCCTTGGAGCAGCAAAGGTTGAGCAGGGACCTGATAGAGGTGTATAAGATTGAGGGGCATAGATAGGGTGGATAGGGAGGCATTTTTTCCATTAGTAGAGGCGTCAATAACCAGGGGGCATGAATTTAAGGTAAGAGGTCGAAAGCTAAGAGGGGAGTTGAGGAGAAATTTTTTCACCCAGAGGGTGGTGGGAGTCTGGAACTCACTGCCTGAAAAGATGGTTGGGTCGGAAACTCCTGTAACATTTAAGAAGTATTTAGATATTCACATGCATTGCCATAGCCTCCAGGGCTATGGGCCAAGCGCTGGAAAATAGAAATTGTGTAGTTAGATCTTTGTTGACATGATGGGCCAAATGGCCTCCTTCTGTGCTGTAAACATCTATGGGCAGAATTTTCCCCCATTGGTGGGGGAGTTGAAGAGCGGGCACACGGAAGAACACCTCCAATCAGCGCCCTAGATTGGGGGCGTGCCAGCATTTTATGTGGACAGACCAATTAAGGCCCACCCAGTCTGACATCCACATGGAAGGGCTATGCGCTCCCTATGCAGGTGGACCGGGGGCGGGGGCGGGGGTGTTGGAATCCCTAAATCTGAGAGTGCGCTCTTTCACGCATGCACATGAAAGAGTGCATTCATCTCCCTGAGGCAAAGTGCTGCCTCAGGGAGATTAGCTGGACATTATAAAATATTAAAAATAGAAAAAAAAAATTCCCTGACGTCCCCTCATGTGACACTGTCACATGAGTTGGGACATGTCCATAACTTTTAAAAACACTTTAATTAAATTTTTAAAAACCTACATGAAACCTCATCCCACTCATGGATGAGGTTTCATGCTTTTTCTAATGCCCGCCAGGGCTGCTGGCCTGCCCACCAACCTTACTTTAATGACTCTGTCAATGGCCTCAATTGGCCATTGACAGGTCGGCGGGCGCACAGCTGATTTTGCTGCGCCTCCGCCTACCTGAAAATTTAAATGGGGCGCGGTGACATCAGGAGTTCTGCCTGACATCACCGCTCGTCATTTTACGTGTCAGTGAGCGGGCCCTGTCCCCCGCTCATCGATGGGAAAATCCTGGCCCATGAGTCTAAATTAGTGGAGCTTTTTAAAAATTATGAAAGGGGTTGTTAAGACGAATGCAGGGAAAAATATAATTTTCTGTGTTTGAGAAGTCAAGGTCTGTTGATTTAAAATTGTCAAATAGATTGAGGAGAAGTTATAAGAAATTTCTCAATGCAGAGTTGATAGAGTCATAACATCACAGGGAGCAGTTGAGGTAGAGAATTTGATTTTTGAAAGGAAGAGTGTTTGAAGCGGAAGTTGATACAACAACTTACATTTAACTAGCACTTTAAAATAGTTAAACATCCCAAGGCGCTTCACAGGAGCATAATCAAACAAAATTTGTTACTTGGTCACATGAGGACCAGATTCCCAAAAGCTTGGATAAAGAGATGTGCTTTAAGAGAGGCAGAGGGGCAGAGAGGGAAATCCAGAGCTTAATGCTGTAGTAACTGAAGGCACTTGCCAGTAGTACAACAATTAAAATCTGGTATGTGCATGAGGCCAGAATTAGAGGAGCACAGAGATCTCATTAGGCTGGAGGAGCTTACAGAGATAGGGAGGAGCACAGCGATGGAAGGATTCAAAACCAAGGACGAAAATTTTAAAATTAAAATGTTGCCGGGGGGGGGTGTCAATAAAAGTCAGCAGGACTGATGGGTGAACATTTCTTGGTACAAGTTAAACTGGCAGCTGAGTTTTGGGTGACCTCAAATTTGCATAGGGTAGCACTATGGAGGCCAGTCAGGAGTGCATTGGAAAGTCAGGTCTAGAGGTGACAAGGCATGGATGAGAGTTCCAGCAGCAGATTTGCTGAGACAGTAGCCACATCGAAAATGTTACAGAGGTGGAAGCCTTGGCGGTCTTGGTGACAGTGGGCTATAGGAAGAGGGCAGAGCACTGGTAATTGCTTTGGATTTCTCCAGCAAAGAGCCAAAATATACCCAATGGACTGAATAACCTTCTTCTGTGTTCTAAACCTTTGTTCTTCTGCCATTATTTGCACTCATTGGGCCATGACAGCTATTTTTATTTAATTGTGTTCCGTTTGTGAACCCAGAGGTTCATTTTAGCCTGAAGTAGGTTAGCCATCACATTTAGTGTGGCAAATTTACATTTCATATAAAATGTAATATAAATATTAAATATAAATGCCTGAAATTTCTTACTAATCAATCTCAGTGTAACATTTTTCAACAGTATTAAATGCTGTATTAAACACAAAAATAGGACATAATGTTTCAATGTTGTTTTTCTTTTTAGAATAAACTTGTAAGGACTGATCATAACCAAGGTAGAGCAGGTTTGGCTATTCATGGTTTAATGAGGAATTGAAGCTTATTTCATTTTGAGAAGAACTGAGCTCAAAATATTTACTTCACTTCAGAATGGTTCATTTAGTTTAAATATTAATGGCACGTGTTTTAATTTACTATCAACATATTAGCTATAATTTCACTGCAGCAAGCTGTTTTATACTTCACATTGCATTTCAATCTTATTGCCAACGCGAACAAGAACCAGATTACTAAATCATACTGTAGAGGTATTAACTCCCTTTCTAATGAGCCTGCAAGGACTTACTTCTATATTGCCCCATCTGTCTGTATGACTGGATTGGACGCTGATGACATCATTTACCTACAGGGATTAAACAGGAGGACGTGTTAGATGAGATGAAAAAGTCTTTGAGAAATGTGTTGCTATGTCAAGTAAGAAGGACTTGTACATAGCAGTATTTTTACAGATGCGTATGACTATTAAGAAATCACTGGGGGCTTAATTCATGAACACAGCACAGCAGTAATTGAGGATCCTGGTGAACATGTTATACGATAATTGGAATGTACTGTGTAGATACAGGATTTAAAGTTTTACTGGTGTTCAATGGAATAGTTGATTGATGGTCATCGCATGAAAAGATTTTTACACAAGTAGCTAATTTGCAAGCAACAAGAAATGATAGGCCCAGGAGGGAATTGTTGTCAAAGATCATCTGCTGTTAAGGCTGGGGTCTGACTGGATGGAGGAAAGTTGCTACTCTATGCAAACTGAATTGGAATAGGATCTCCCAGTAAAAGGTATGATCCTATATACTGCTTGTTTTTCCTTGTACTTTTTTGAGGTTACATCATGAGGTTATTTGGCTTATCCGATATTACCTTGTGTGAAATTATGTCATTTTTTGGACACCTTGATTTTTTTCACTTAATCAGAGAGAGCCTGCATACATTTCTAATGGATAGGGTCATGTTTGATAAGCCTGATTGAACTTGACTGAAGTATTGGGCAGGAAATGCCTATGGATGTTGTTTATATGAACTTCTAGAAGGCATTTGATAAAGTCTCTCTAAAGAGTTTGTTAGCTGAAGTTGAAGCCCATGGAATTGAAGGCAAATTATTGAGCTAGTTAGGAAATAGGCTGAACAGCAGAAGACAGGAGGGATAATGGACAAGATTGGAAGGATGTGACTAATGGTGTTCACAATAATCTCCATTAGGGCCTCAGCTATTCACCATCTTACTTCAAAACTTAGATTGCACATTGGAAGGCACATATCCAACTTTGCTGAGGGCACAATATTGTAAGCTGTGTAGGTGGAAGCATAAAATTACAAATAGATTAAATGAATGGGCAAAACTCTAGCAAATGGTTTCAATGTTAGCAAATGTGAGGACATCCACTTTGAACCTAAAAAGGATATTTCTAAATAATTAGAAGCCAGAAACAGTAGAGGTCCAAAGAGATTTGGGGGTCCAAGTGCAGAGATAATTAGAATATCATGAAGAGGTACAAAAAATAATCCAAATGGCGAACAGAATGCTGGCCTTTATATCAGTAGGATAGACTAGAATACGAGGAAGTAGAAGTTATGCTTCAGCTGTAAAAAGCCCTGGTTAGATTACACTTTAAGTGCTGTAAGCAGTTCTGGACAGCATACTTTAGGAAGGAAGTTATGCCTAATGACTCCAATATAGCAATTGCAGATAGAGGTGAAAAACAAACATAACAAGGTCTGTGGGACTATAGGCAGTGTGGTAGAGCAGACCGCTCACATTTTCAAGTCTCATTTCAAATGCATGAACAAAACTAATAGTGCCTACTCAGCAGGAGAATACAGAATTATAGAAGGCATTTTTAACCTAATTTACCTGTTAGGAAACTGACAGGATTGAGAGCAACACTAGTGTTAAACTCTACCTGATTTCACTAACATTAGGTGGGGTGTAAAACTGTTTCATTAGTCTCCCACCTGGCACATTAAGTTAAATCATAGTAAACTCATAGTATCTTACTGCAATATAATGTTGCTATGCAAAAGGCATTACCACTTCCTGAAGCTATAGAAGATCATCATGAAAAGTTAAACTGCTCTCCTTCCCTATTGAAAGGGCAGCTTGCACAAAAGGAAGGGAAGGTGGAGCAAGAGACCAAACAGCACGTAACCAGAGAAAGTAGGCAGCATCATATCAATTGCTCTCAAAAATTCAAAAGCAACTTATATGGTGAAATAAATATTTGACTGGTCACCTCTACACTCTGGCTGCTTCATTAAGATCTGTATTCTCAAAGGCATCTGTACATTGTCTCAAATAGAAATCTCAAATTCTTCCATTTCAGTCCACTAAATTACATACAATCAGAGAAATGTATTCTGAAATATGTTTCATCAAACAATCTTTACTTTCCAGGATAATTTTTTTTTCAAATTATAATAATCATTTCAACCACCAACCATTACTATTTTTTACTATCTTGTTTACCCCTGTGCCTACATTCTTACTAATTTGAGTTCCTAAGCTTTCACTTCTACATGGTGCTTTCCAAGTGACAGGAAGTTGTGAGATTGTTGACTCGGCCTGTTCATTGAATGAGGTAATTTTTGTCTCAGTAAAGCTACTATCTGAGAGCTTTGCTTCCTTTGTGTTTGAATGAATGTTGGACCCCAGGTCAGATACCTTCTCATTGCACTGGTCCGCACTTGAAGCAAGTTAGCTTATTGTTACTCTCATAAGAGACTGCAACATCTATTACCATTCCTTGAAAACTGCAAGTAAATGCAAAGGTGTGAAAACAACCAAATATTCCTAATTAAAAATTGGAAGTTCTGTGGAAGAACTCTGGTAGTGTCTCCATCAGAACATCGTGGCACTCCAGAAGCCACCAATTCCTTGGTACCTCCTCCTGATGCCTTACTATCACAGGTATCTCCAAGTGTTCTCCACGGTGTGGCAAATATCTTTCAGTGGGCGGGATTTTCCCCTCCATCAACTAAGTGTGGCAGCGGACGTGAAAAACAGCGTTCTACCTGCCAGCCACAGTGGCAGGTTTTCACGCTGTATCATCCACTTTCTGCCTCCGTCTGCAAAACACATTGGATCACGGGTGGGCGGCCTCTGATTCGCCAGCCCCGCCGTGAGCTCACCGCTTCCTCAGTACAAGCACCATATTTAAATGGCACATGTCCACAGTTTTTTCAATATCTGCAGCCAAGGGCTGCCACAGATGAGAAAGTTGGCCCCAAAAGGGAAGAAGTGACATCTCACTGGAACACCTGCTAGACGTCGGGGAGGCCGGTCTTATATCCTCTACCCCTGTGATGGCCGAAGGAGCTCCACCAGCCTCACCGCTCTGCTTGGGAAGCAGTAGCAGTGGTGGTCGGTGCTAAAGCTGCACAGAGGAAGTAGGCCATTCAGTGCAGAAAGAGGATGAATAATCTCATCCGTTCCGACAGGGTAGGTCAAGCATCTCATCTCTCAACTCACACACACACACATAAGCCCATCACATATTCACAGGGATATCACACTCTGACAGCTCAAGGTATATCACCACTCACTCCCACATAGACCTTTACATCTCTATCTGGGCTCACCTCCTCTGGAAAGTGCGTCCTCATCCCGTCCAAGGCTCCAATCACCACCCACATATGCTAGACATTCTTATCACCTGTCCTGGCATGCGTCCTGCTCACATTCTCCATCTGTCTTTATGCAGGACAAGAATGCACACAATCACAGTGAGAGGTCCCAGACCGGGTGTAAAATGTCGGAATTCAAGGTGCTCACTGCCTTTAAAAACAGAGTCATCAAGCTGGTCAGAGAGGACGTGGACTGTGCCTGTGGTGATGTTGAGGTCAGCGGCAAACACCCATGTGGGGATCTTGCACCAGCTCATCCCTCAGATAACCACTCTGAATGCATTGTCCTGTTTTATAGCTGCCTGCCATACATATCTCTATTTTCTTTTATAGGAACCTATGTGAAGCTCCTGAGGCCCTCAACCAGCCAGGCCCTTAGCTCAAGCCCCAATGACACCTCAGATGAGGAGACTAAGGTCAGCACTGTTGAAGCCCCATCACAGCGCTCAACCACACCCTTCACCAGCGCAGAGACACACATCTCGGTGGGACCTAGTTCTACAGCAGCCTCAGGGTCGCCAGCTGGTGAGCACAGCACACAATCTGATCCACAGCAGGCAGAGGCAGGGGTAACTGCTGGAAGACACAACGCTGCTGAGTCAGAGTCAGATGACCGAGCCTCCGGACTCTGGACTCAGTCCTAAATCAATTGGTGGAGTTGCAGCGGCAATCGCAGGAACATCAGGATTCCTCAGACTGCAACAGGCAATGGAGGAGTCCATCTGCGTTCAGTCTCAGGTGATAGCGCCGGCATTCTCACTCACCAAGGTCAACACTGGTAGGTTGGCAACCACTATGGAGACCTTGGTGCAGGACATTGGTGCTGCACCGCTGTAGGAGCAGCATTCCATCACTGTAGCCATTGGTGGCATCCATCAGTGGCTACACAAGTGGAGGGTGGGACACCTTGATCTCACTCCAGCTGCCCCTTCTCCTCAAGATGTCAGCCAGGGGCCCTCAGGCACCCATAAGGAGGAGGACCTGCAGCTAGACACCCCAGGACCATCCACCTAGGTGACACCGGGACAGTCAGGCTGATCCCAATCCAGTGTCGGGGGATAATTCCAGCAAGAGGTCTTTATAATGCGATGCAAAGATATTGAAATGATGTTCCTGATGTGCCGTGGCAGGAAACAGTCCCGCCATTGAAGGCTGCAGAGCACAATCGCAACCTGGTTTTACAACGTCGTAAAACCGATTTTTGGCCTTCTTGCGATGTTTTCCGCCCCAGCCTGCCATGATGCACACCGTGAATGGGAGCGGAAAATCCCAGCCAATAAGTTTCAGATTCGCATGGTGGACTCTTTCCACTTACTCATCACTTCAACCAAATGCTTGGAAATACCTCCATTGTTCGCACATGAGTCTGAAGTTCCCTAGTTATTGTCATTTTAGAGACTGACGCAGAGATATTGTTCCCTCAGCTTCTCAGCCAAGGGCAGGCATTTCACTACACTCCATGAAGAACCATCTCTCCCACTTCCAGATCCCCATGTTCATTGCTGCTCAGTGTTTCACCTTCTGACTTGCTAATTACTTTCTTTGTTGCTCAGTTGGTAGCACTTTTGTGCAGCTGCTCCTTTGACCTCTTTCAGGAAGTCAGGATGTTAAAAACACAAAAACTTCTTCAATTGAGTGAGCAATCACAGGCAGTGTGTGGAACCGGTGGCTGATCTAATGTCCATTTAAATACTTCAAAGTTTCACAAAAAGTGAAACTAACTGCATTCTCGATCATCTTGTCTTCAAAAACCTCTTCTTGGTACCTATCACACTTGCCCATCTCCAACAACCTCTGCTGTGTGCCTTCATGCTTCAAAAAGCATGTCTTCCCCCTTCCCTTTAAATATCTCTTCACAACTGACACAACTCTGTGGCATGCAATGTGAGTTTACACAATGGTTTGGATGGTGTTTTCAGAGCTCACTCAGGATTAGATGAATTTTCCTGTCAACCCTAAATTACACAGAAAAGTCATCAGTGGTAGAGAAATGGGTCATACCTCTTTTATTCCTACACCCTAAAGGGTGTCCGTAGTGCTTTCACTTGCTTCCCAAATCAATAAACATCTTCCTGCATTGTATAGCATATAATTGGCTGATGGAGGTTGAACCCACTAACCCTCCCTCCATAAACCATATTCCTATGGGGTTTCCTATTCTTAACACCTAAAGGCCCTTCTCCTCAGGAACATTTTTTCTGAAAATTGAGCATTGACTAAAACATCAGTAAATCTGGGACCCTGTCCTTTAAATGGATTAGCACTGGAGTCATAAGGACACGTGACTGATACTAGCTCACCATTCAAAAGAAAATCCAGTTCATATATATGGAGGCCCATTTAGGAGGACTGCTTTTTATTAGGTTGCATTTCATTTTTACTATGTCTTAATGAACACTCAAATTGGTGTGGTAATAACTAGTTTCTTTTATTTTCCATCGTTACAATATTCCATCAAAGAAAAAAAATACAAGTCCTGGGAATGTAATTACTACAGGCTACTTACTTCCATCAGGTGACTCTCTAGTTTTCAGTTAAAAATGTCTAAGCACTGTACCTAACACCTATTTACATGCTGAAGGGTTCTCAAAATTCCCACATTTTTCACATCATCAACAAGGATATAACTTTTGGACTTTTACCCGAAACCAGACAATGAGAGGAGACAGAATACACATTCTTCCTTTTAAAACAATCAACACGAAACTAAAGCCCATCAAAATCTTGCGTAAATAACCGCTACTAACTATTAAGGCAGCAAGACCACAATCAATTATGTGAACCCATCAATACTCCACACAAACAATGGCTTTCAGTTCAAGACTAGTTACGAGGCAGGAAGATAATGATAAACATCATGCGAGCCCATTAAAAACAATGAGACAACAATCACCTGGGGAAGCCCACCAAAATCAAACAAAGAACTAACTTTGATTTGGATTGAGATAAGAAATTCCAAAAAAAACAGTACAACCGGGCCAGGAGATCTGAAGTGAGCAATGTTTTGGGCAGGGAGACAGAAGGGTGAGCAGTTTTGAACGCTGACACAGGCTAGTGAGCAGTTGGGAGCGGTTGAAGCCAAGTTTAAGCAGGGAGCTGAGCCAAGCGGAGGAAGGAGATCTGGAGGTTTGCAGGTCTGCAGGCAATATCATGGCGAGGGGCATGGGGTGGCAGGCTCAACCAAAGATAACAAGGCCGCAACGGTAGCCCTCCACGAAGGTCGATCACCCACAACCGCGCCCTCCACCTAACTGAAGAACCTTCGCAGATTCCACAGACCAGGACCACGTGGGGACGGCAGGCTCTAGAGGACACAAAGAGCGTACCCCATAATTGCAACAGGCTCACCTGGCTGGATTTCAAACCATCAAGGAACCCTGGTTGGTGAGCATGATCCCTGACCTCTCCTAGTTCAACTTAGCTAGGTTTTGGGGGTGGGACAAGGGTAAGGGGATTAGTAGCATGATTTTCCCTCATTATGCTGTGTGTTCCCCATTCTTAACTAAGTGTACTTTGTAAGTCTGTATAATCTCAGTGTAATCCTAATGTTATAAGTTCATTTGTGACTTCAGTAAACACAGTTTTTTTTTCTTGCACCAAAACCAGTTGTCTGCTGCACTTTGTTACAACCCCCAAATAAGTCCAAGGTCTAGAACCCAGGGAGTGGGAGCAATTCAGACCGCTCAGAAGTCAGAGGTGAAGCTAACACATACCACCACCCCCAACAATTTATTTTAATAAATAAAGCTATTTCTGATTGCTCATGAATGGCTCATGCATTATAAAGAATAGCCAGATACTAAAACCATTCGGAACAAAGAAATGATCAAACTCCTGAAGTTGAGGGTCACAGATCTGCTTAAGGTACAACAATCTGATTGAATTACTTTGAATTAACCAGACCTTATTATAGTTAAGTTTTTGAGCTCAAGTGCTGATAAATACAATTTGAAACTGGGGCCTAACGAGCTTCCCCTTCCAATTAATATACTTAGCATGATTCAATGCAAATGTTGGATTTTGCACCTGTTCTTGGAGATTTGTTAATACAGCAATTTCACAATTTTAATGTGGAAGACGTTGGCTTTATCAAGAATATGACAAGTGGATAATTTATGTGGGGAAGTACATTCATCTATATTGATGCTCCTCTACCCATTAAAAGATAAATGCAGTGCTTCTCAAATCTCTAGCTCTTGATGTAATGCCCTCTTAAATTTGAGCAGAGGCTCAATTTGATTGCAATTTAAAATTCCAAAATACTAAAATCCCAAAGGGTCCATTTAATGCAGAGAGCTGAGAAATGAAGGCAAAGAAAGGGCAGGTTTTTCCAGTCAGCGAGTGGGGGAAGGGCCTGCTCACTGACATATAAAATGACGCGAGGATATGTTGGGCATGCGTCCCGACGTCACCTTGCGTCATTTAGATTTGCAGCCCGCCGACCTGTCAAATCTAATTAACATGACTGATGGACCTGCCTGTCCAACTTTAAGGTTGGTGGGCAGGCCAGGAGCCCAGGAAAAAACATGAAACCTCATCCATGGGTGGGATGAGGTTTCCTGGGGGTATTTAAATTTTTATTAAATGTTTAAATAAAAGTTATGGTCATGTCCCAACTCTTGTGACAGTGTCACATGAGGGGACATGGCAGGGAATTTTTTTAATCACCTTGTTGTTGAAAGTTTTAAATTGGAGCCGATCTCCCTGAGGCAGCACTTTGCCTCAGGGAGATCTGTGCGCTCTTTCATGCACATGTGCGAAAGAGCGCACTCCCGACTGAGGGAATACCACCCCACCCCCCCCGACCCGCACAGGGAGCACACTGGGCTTCCTGGCAGATGTTATGCTGGGCAGGCCTTAATTGGCCTGCCCACATAAAATGGCGGCACGCCGAGCAGAAGCTCACCCATGTCCGCTCCCGCACTTCCTCCCCACCGACGGGGGGAAGATGTTGCCCAAAAGGTAGTCAAGGGCTCTGCCTCTGACTTCTCCCAGTGCAGTGCAAGAAATACTGTCAAATGCATCAATGATCTAGAATATATTAGGGTGGTTTTTGGATGAGTTTAAATCATCTTGTGCATACAAACTAATCTTGTGCTGTCTACCTCCCAGTTATAAACCTTTGACTTATTTGAGTAATTATTTCAGGATGTTTCAACAGGGAGTGGGAGAAAGCAAGCCAGCTTGTGCAATGATGGCGTTCCAAAGTAGAGATTACACAAGTGATCAGGAAAACATCCTATCCATCTTCCAAATTGTGGTTTCAAAGCCAAAAATGCTTGGGGGTAGATAGATTTTTTAAAAAATCCACTCAATTCTGTCAAATACCGTCTGTGCATATGCTGAGAGTGCCAGGGTTTGAATATTCAAGTTTGACACAGGCACAATCTGCATGCATTGTCAGCAGACTATCCTGTCTTCATTAAGAAGAGAAGAGAGAAGCTGAGAAGACTAAATTTAAGAGAAAAAAAGACTATGGCCAGGATTTCCCGGTCGGCGGGTAGGGGGTGGGGCCCGCTCACCAACGCATAAAATGGTGCCAGATGACGTCAGGCGGAACTCCGGATGGTCACTGCGCCCCATTTCCATTTTCAGGTTAGTGGGGGCTCAGCCGAATCAGTTGTGCGCCCGCCGACCTGTCAGTGGCCTATTGAGGCCATTGACAGAGTAATCAATGTAATTAGTGGACCTGCCCGTCCAACCTTAAAGTTGCCGTGCAGGCCGGAAGCCCTGGCGGGCATTAGAAAAAGCATGAAACCTCATCCACAGGTGGAATGAGGTTTCATGTATGTTTATAAATTTTTAATAAAAGTGAAACTGAAAGTGATGGACATGTCCCAACTCATGTGACAGTGTCACGTGAGGGGACATGTCAGGGAAATTTTTAATGTGTAGCCGATCTCTCTGAGGCAGCACTTAGCCTCAGGGAGATGAGTGCGCTCTTTCGTGCGCATGCACGAACAGCGCACTCTCGGCTCAGGGAATCCCCCCCACTGCCCGTACAGGGAGCGCATAGCACTTCCTTGCGGACGTCACGCTGGGCGGGCCTTAATTTGCTCGCCCATGTAAAATGGCGGCACACCTCCGACCGGGGGCACCAATCGGAGGTGCGCCTCCACGCGCCCACTCTTGAACTTCTCCCCTCATGGAGGAAAAATTCTGCCCAATGTGTAAAAAAATTTTGAAAAACTTTAAAGCCCATCTTTACATTTCTATGATCCTTCTTTTTCTAAGCTGCTAGGGTGCCACTTATAAAGAAACTTGTCCTATACGATAATTGGGTACTCGAGGTGAATGTGGAATAGCTTCAACAGGCCAATCCAGTGACAGTAGTTGTTGAAACTAATGTTTGATATCCTGACTGGGCTAAAATTTATCTTTGGAGTTATATAAACCAATCAGGGATTTGATTAAACTTAAGTGCTGCAGAGCTGGATTCAATTCATTAAAATCGGCATAGGAGATATAAGAAATATCCTTAGCCTTTTAAAAAAAACAAAAATAAAATTACAATAGGATCTTTAATCTAAAAAAAGAAAGTTAACGTATGATGATACACGACAAAATAAGGACGAAAAGAGATTTGTTTTCTTTTCTATGTTTGATTTAAATATGTAGGCAATATAGGCATTTAGTACCAATCCCTGAGGAGGTGGTGATGGGCCTTATCCTTGAAATTCTGTTGTGCCTGTCCTCTCCCATGAAGTATTGAAATAAAGTAGCTAGAACCAAAAGGAAGGAACTGGTACATGTATTGAGAAGATACTCCTTCACTGCCAGGACACCTCTCCAATGTTTAATGATCCCACCAGATCAGTGAAGGTAACTGTTATGGCTGAAGGCTGCCAAGAACCTGCAGACTCTTATTTAACTTAAAAGTACATTCACGAATCTGAAAGGATCACCCCGTGAATTAAATTACCTATAGCGATATCTTTACAGAGAAGACTTCAATTAAATGGCAGTAGCATCTTGCTATGCATGCACGTTTGTAGAAACCTCACTATCTCTGTGGGAATTCCATAGAGAATTGATGAGAATTCTCAGATAGTTGCCACGGTAAACAGTCTCTGAATGCCAATAATAAACCTTCTTTTGTCATGCAGGGAGAGATTGTGCACGGTACCTAAGAAGCACAGACTACAAGATGAGTAGGCAATGCAAATCCTGGGAACTCAGTTAACTTAGGGATTCGAGACATGGAGAGGGCCTAAAGCTACAGATGATTTGTGCTAGTTAAAATACAATATACCACTAATATTAGAAATGGCTTTTTTATGCTCAAACTCTGAGGAGGACATTGCTTGTGGAAGAAGTGGATAGTAGGCAATTAATTACATTCCACATTCTTCTCATTTCTGCATCCAAAAATTGGCCCATTCCATCATGAAGCTTATCGTTTATATTCATCTTAAAGTACAGATAATCTGAATGAGAAATTAGCTTTAGTTTAGGATGTGATACGAAGGTGGAGCATGGTGCATTTGAGCAGAAGCAGAGGAGTGGTCAGACCTTGTTATTTATATGCATTTGGATGATGATCTCAGAAAATGTGTAAGTTTGTAGAACATCAGAAAAATAAAATGGCACCACTAGGACACTCAGATGTGTAGCAAATGGCAGGGGAGATGGAAGGATCTGATGCCATCCTTTGTGGTGATATCAGAGAGGGTTGTTCTACAATGTAATGTCTTCTAGAACCAGTGGCAGCAGAAGAACACAAAGCTCCACAGATAGATTAAGGAAACGTCAGGAGCTGTACACCCTGGTAGTCCTAGTTCTTTTCCATTGCTGCCTAGTGAGCCTGGATTCCATGATTTTCTGCTAGTCCTCCTCCAACAAATAAATCATAAATAAGGGGATCCCCATGGAGGAAGAATATTTTTCAGCCTACCCTCATCATTGTATGGAAAACCCCAATATACAAACAGTTTCAAGGAGGATATTTCAATGAAGCAAGCCATGCCAAGAAGAAAGAGGAAAAAGAATGCTTACCAAAGACCAGCCCAAAGGGATGAGCCTCCCTTCAACAGCATTATGGAACACAGCAATTCACCTTCAAGGTTCCTCAGTTTCTTTTTCTAAGATATCCTTGTTTATAATGGTATAAGTTAGACTGACACATCCCAGCACAGAAATTATTAGATTTCAGACCGCCAATGTCAACCTGATGTAAACTCATATTTTGCATGGCTGTACCTAATCTAATACAAGTGCCTCTTACACCCCACCAACCACACCACCACCCCCTCACCACTACTACTAACCACAGCGGAATATGGGGCAGAAATTAAGTGAGGCATAAGACTAGCATATCCTCTCTCCTTTCCAAATTCTGATCCCACTCCCCTAACCCCCACCTCATGCCGACCACTGCTGCCTAGATTGATAGACTAGGTTTATGTCCTACTAAACCATTGGCATTTTGGGCCAATCATGTTTAATTATTGCAATAGTAGCCTTTTACTAATATAATAAACTATTTGTATAACTGTACTGTTTATTAGTATTAGCGCTTTTGTACTTTTGCTTGTTTCAACATTACAATGTGCAAACTGAAAAATTCAAGATGCAATCAGCCCATGGAGCTAAGAATTTTACAGGACTCCTGCTGGTCTAAGACGTTGGGTAATATCAATTGAATAGATCCCTGAATGTAGCTGGGGGCCTATTGCACCAAATAACACTTCAAAATTGCAAAATAGCAGAATTGAACAGGGAACTTTTCAATTCTAAGGAATTCAACATTTTGCACAAAGAGGAAAATGAAGGGTTTCAGACATGTCATCAGTTCTAAGCAGGCAGACTGCCACTCCTTTTCTTGGTATAACTGGGTTCTATTGTGAAGGCAGGAAAATCAAACTAAAACTCACAAGCCTGAATATTGCTGATAAAAGCGACATACTATTGAAGCTTTTCATCTGGAACTCATCAGGACAGATGCAAGAATGTCAAATTTCAGAGGGAACAGCAATTTATACTACATGAGAAAAGGGTGCTTGATTGGTTGACAAATCAACTCTGATTGGTTGAGCCATTGCTATGGCGAATGCCCCAGGGATCTATTGACATCTATACTTTTGTTTATTCAAAAAAGGTGCAATATCTGGACATATTCCTTTTGCCTGCAAACGACAGGTCCTTGCATACTAATATATGTAGGTTCCAACAAGCGTGAGTGAGCCACATTGCGAGCCCAACTGATAATTGTAAATTGGTTGTTAGTGTAATTCTTAGCACACTTGGGATTGTTCAGCAAGTGCTACCCAATCATGGCATCACATCTAACATTAAACATTATGTTCAGTGGTTTGCAAGCACGGGTTAGTTAAGTATGGTCAGTACTGTGCCTATTGCGAACAGCCGAAGGAACATGCTGTTTGATTCAATCCGCCAGTCGATGGGATGTACAGCTTATGCATCACACCAGCACTGAAGTTTATATATCACATTACCCATTTGTGTGATAGGCAGAATGTCTTTTTGGCTTGACGGCAGCATCCTGTTAGTGGAGAATACAACTCGTGTTGCCACTGCATAGTACCAATGTGAATTGGCTTTATCTATTGCTCAAATTTTTGAGCTACCTTACCTCAATAATTTGAGGTACCTGGGCACTTTTCAGAGGCAGAAGTGGCAGCCAGAGGCCCATTCGTAAGTATGCATGATGCATAGTGAGCAATGATCTGTTCAGGGTTGCCATTATCATGCAGGATAGTTTGTATGGTAAGCAAATGACTCAGGCCATATTAATGAGATTAACAATAACGTCAATCTTGCAACACATAAAGCTGTAGGAATCCCAACAGGAATATTGACCAATGAAGATGGGCTTGCGGTAGACAGTAGTAGAGAATCCATTAGCTGATTTTGAAGAAAGGAAGGTCATTAGACTGCACCATTTCACAGGTGAACTTGAGCACAGAATGGAGCGCATTAAGGTGTGTCAGGAAATGCAGTTGCAGATTCAAATATAGCTGATGTGTCATCTATGTATTAGAAATATGCAAGGAGTAGGAGGTTAAGAATTGTTCCATCAAAAACATGTTACTCATGGAAACTGACAAAAAGGATTCTAAGGGCAGAATTTTCTGTTTGATAAGTAGGGGGGGGTGGGCCCCAGCGGGGTGGGGGCGGGGGGGGGGGGGGCGGGGCGGGGGGGGGGGGGGGGGGCGCACCCCGCACTATCAGTGTGTAAAATGACGTTCGGTGACGTCGGGCGAACGTCCTGACATCACCATGCACCATCGCGATATTTCGCTGGGTGGGCGTGCAATGAAGTTCGACGTGCACCTGCCATTAATTAACGGGACTAGCTAAGGCCCTTAAATAGTCAATCGACGGCGATTTTCAGGTGCCCGTGTGATCTTCGGGTCAGCGCACGGGCGCAACGGGCAGACGGGTAGGAGACTTTGTAATGAACCTCATCCACAAGCAGGATAAGAGGGCTCAGTGAGGTCGTGAATCTGATCTGTGAAGTATTTATTGCAGAAAGTGTTTTAAACTTGCCTGTGTGATCTGTAGCAGTTCAGAATGAATTCCAGCAGCTTTCTGTGTACTTTGAACCTTCAAGTCAGTGCTCTGCAGTCAGTAATTTTTATCAGGCCTGCAGCTTTCCAGAGGGCTCCCCTTAGCCTGGGTATGGGTTTTGACATGTCCACTGGAGGCAGCTCCTCTGTGGAGGAAGGGAGGGTTAGAATAAGGAGGAGGCCAGGAGTGCACATTCAGCCTCCAGGGGAGCCACCTTTAGGAGTACAGGCGCAGGCACAAGGGGTGCAGGGCCAAGAGGTCGGCCAAGGCAGAAGGGGCCACAGAAGACGCCACTATCCTGCTGCCAGCATATACAGGCAGCGATGCAGCTACCTCAATATGACTGAGGTGCAGTGCCGAAGGAGGCTCCAACTGTCAAGGGAGACAGTCAACTACATCTATCAGGATGATTGGACCTGAGATCCTTCCTAACTGTGTGGGTGGATACCCCATGCCAGTGGCTCTGAAGGTCACAGTTGCCCTCCACTTCTATGCCTCTGGCTCCTTCCAGGGGTCGGTGGGGGATCTTTGCGGTGTCTCCCAATCAGCTGTCCACACTTGTGTCAAGCAAGTCACAAACGCTCTGTTCAGGTGTGCACTGACCTTCATCCACTTCCGTTAGGACCAGGCAAGCCAGACACAGCGAACCAGAGGCTTCACTGCGATTGCTGGCTTCCCCCACATCATGGGTGCAATAGACTACACACATGTGGAGCGCCATGAGAGGAGCCCACAGATATGACAGGCAGCTGCTGCGCCAATGTGAGGTCGCCTCGGACCACCCTGCTCACTATGGATGAATGGACAACGAGCTGGGAAGCTTGAAGCCCACACCATCTCCCACATTGGCACTGACCAGCTGTGGCCACTGGCGCTGTGAGGGCTTGCAGGTCCGAACGTAACCCCAGGAGAAGCTGCTTGTTCTCCTGCAAGACCCTCTTCACGAGAGTCGCCACTGTCTCCATGCAGGAAGCATGACGCTCTGCCATGAGGCTCATTGCATCACTGATGCTCCACATGGACTCCTCCACCACAGACACCAAGCGAAGAATGTTCTCATGTATCACACCCAGATGCTCCCGCACACTCAGCAGGTGTCACAGACAACTCCAGATGCACATATCACGCACTGACTGAGCATGTGCCTGGTCCCCTGCAGTCCTTCGACTGTTGATGCCATCGGTACTCTCTGTCTCTGCCAGCTCCTCCAGTGATCGTGAAGTGCCCTCTCCACTATGCCCCGGGACACTAGCCGATGTTGCAATGCCCACCGAGGTGCTAGTATCTGCGCTGGTGCCTGCCTCACAGAAATGGGTTGACACAGGTGACAGTTGAGGGCCCTCAAGCGTGAGGGGGGTATCTGGAATGATCACGGGGGACAGGCTCTGATGATGCTGAAATGAACAACAAGGACAGTGGATCAGTTAGCGTCCACACAGTGACACACTTCATCCCTTTCCCCCAGCTCGTTATGCGCTCAACCTTCCAGAACCTATGGATACGAATATTGGTGGGGTGGCAAATAGTCAGGAGGATAGCCTAACATTAGAGGCGGATATGGACGGGCTGGTCAGATGGCCTAAGGAATGTCAAATGGAATGTTATGTGGATAAATGTGAGGTGATGCACTTGGGCAGGAGAAAGAAGGTACAGGAATACACGAGGAATGGTAGGCCCATGGAAAATAAGGAGGATCGGAGGGAACTTACTGGGCATGTCGACAGGCCCATTAAGTAGCGGGACAGGTACATAAGGTGTTTAAGAAGGTAAATGCCACACTTGCCTTTATTAGCCGAGGACTAGAATATAGGAACATGGAGGTAATGTTCCAAGTGCAGAAAACGCTGCCTAGGCCACAGCTATAGTTCCACGTGCAGTTGTGATATGCACTTCATGGGAGGGATGTGATTGGAGTAGAGAGAATGCAGAGGTCACTAACCAGGATGCTGGCTGGGCTGGAGAGCTTGACTTATGAGGAGAAATAGCATAGACTGGGATTATTTCTTCTGGAACAGAGGAGACTGAGTTGGTGACATTATTGAGGTTTATAAACTTATGAGGGGAATAGATAGGGTCGACAGAAAGGAACTTTTCCCCTTGACGGAGGGGTGAGTAACCAGGTGACATAGAGTTAGGATAAGGGCATGAGGTTAACAGGTGATGTGATGCATACAGAGGGTGTTGGGAATGTGGAACGCACTGCCTGAAAGGTGGTGGACACAGAAACCCTCCTAACATGTAATAAGTATATGGATGTGCAGCTGTGAAACCATGGCATACAAGGCCATGGGCAAAGTGCTGGGAAATGGGATTAGTAAACTTAGAAATGTGTTTGAGCCACGCATCCTCGAAGGGCAGAAGAACCTTTTTCTATGATCCACATGTCTGACTCTATCGCTCTGTGACCAAGCAGTGTTGCAACAATAACAATCAAACAATCATCAGCGCGATGGATGGTGGGAGGACAGAGCGGATTTCACTGTTGGCCACAAATACATGGCCGTTCCACCCCAGCCTCACTGACACCAGTTGACCTGGGCGCATGTTGCCTCTCAAGCTCCAGGGCCTCCTGTTCGAAGCGACTTAACATCGTCAGGTGAGCCTGGCTGCCTCTAGTCCTCGAACACTCAGATGCATTGTGAGCATTCTTCTCTTGAAAAACAGAGAAGACCATTCACTGTGGCAATTTGCACATGGACTCTGTACGTGTACACCTCACCGCCAACCACAGTGGCCCATCTCAGGCCTCCAGTGCCTCCTCTCCCCGCTACTGCTGATCAGTCACACAAAGATAGTACTCCCTGTTCCCAACCCTCCCCAACGGCCACCTTAGAAACATTCTGCGTCCATCACTTTAGGAAACACACGGTCTTTGCTCCCATAGCAAGGAGGCACAACTACATGCAGTGTCGAGGGTGTCAGATGGTTCTTGGCCACGATACCTTGAGGCTCCCCTTCCACCATCTCATCACCGTGAATAGGACGTGTTGGAATTCTGAGTGTGCACCTAGCTGCATTTCCTGCAGGTTGCCCCCAGACTAGTCATGTTGACTAAAAGAAACACATGGAGCGGGGAGAAGTCATCTTCTCATGAACCACTGAGGCTGAGCTAAGCATGGGCTTGCCCACCCAGCGTATAAGAAATACCTAACATGATTCAATGCAGTCAAGACAGTAAGACTTGTGGGGGGGCCTCAAAGGCTAAGGCTACCTGCTGGGTTAAATGCCCAATGCCAACATGGAACTCACCTTTCCAGAGTGCAACAAATCATTGAAGCACTTGCAGCACTGGATCCAGGTGTGCCACACCACATCGCGGGAGCTCACCACCTCTGCCACCTCCTCCCAGGCATGTTTTATCTTGTGGGGGGGGGCTCCTCCTCCAACCCTGGGGGACCAACGCCTCCCACCGTGCTGCCACCTCCTCGAGGAGGGCAGTAAGGCAGTCATCAGAAAAGCGAGGGGCTCATTGGCTGGCCTACCCTGCAGCCTGCCCTATTCCTGTGGCAGACACTGCAGCCTGCCCTGCTCCTGTGGCAGACCCTGCAGGCTGCCCTGTTCCTCTGCCCTTCCCTTCAGCGTGCCCTGCTCAGCCGACCCCCTGCAGTGTGACCTGGAAGTAGCCATTGTGAGCAGCCTACAGGAAGCTGCCAGGCCTTCCTTTAAACAGACTGCTGGGTCGCCATTGGACCCGGCGGTCTGTGCACGCCTGCGCCCACTCCAGCTCCGCCTGCCCAACAGACAGAAAATTCTGCCCTAAGTCATTATTGTGCAGGTCCTGTTTCAGTGGTTGCTGACATCAAGTCTACGGGAAGGAGTGTTGTCTGTCATGGGTTCTGTGATATTTAATTCTTTCACCATGTAGCTGGGAGACCCCCATCTCTACATTGCCGATGGCCAGATTTATCTCCAGCATCTCTTCCTCTGCAGCAAGATTCAAAATCTATGTCTCATCATGTCTGTGCCAACCAAAAAAAAACAGCTGTGCAGTCTATTCTCACTTTCTTTGCTCCATTGTACTGTGGATTACAACACTCAGGTGCATATCAAAGTATTTTTTTAATGTGATGAGCTTATTGCTTCTATCATTCTTAAAGGCATTGAGTTTCAAATCCTACCATCCTCTGGGTAAACAGATTTATCCTCCATTCCACTCTATTGCTTCTATGTCTATGTTCCATGGTTGTTGACCTCTCTGCTCAGGGAAATAGGACCATCCTATCCACATTATCCAGACCCCTCATAATTTTCTACACCTCAAGTAAATCTCCCCTCAGCCTCCTCTATTCCAAAGAAAACTCCAGTCTATCCAAACTTTTCTCACAGCTAAAATTCTCCATTCCCCAAAGCAGCTTTGTAAATCTCTTCTTTATTCCCTCTAGTGCAATCAAGGTGGGAATGATTGGAGGGCCACCTCTTGGTTTCTGACCTTCCCAGGTGTTCTGCACTCTCTTCTCTTGCAAGGAGAAAAAGAGAGCTATGAGTGAGAATAGTGGAATGCTTTGAGAGGATAACATTTTTGGAGGTCGCTATAAGAATGGGTGTGACATGGCAATCAGATGAGGCTGAGTGTCAGTGGCGGCTAATCAGATGGGGTTGTGAGGGGGTGCATCGACAAAGGGGGATGGGAGAACTGCAAGATCTGTTGGTGTGAGGAATGATGTACAGGAGAAGGCAGAGTAAGGGGGTTTGTACTTGAAGGTGCCATGTGTCTTGCCTTTCTTGCCCTAATCAGGTCATTGAATGTCTTGCGACACTGCATGCAGGAGCAACCACCACACTGCAGCTGTTCACCTCCTTGGCCACTTCCAGCCACTACTACTTGTTCTCTAAGGCTGCATTCTTTTCTCATCCATAGTGGACACAATCTCTCTGTAGCCCTTAGAGCCTGCAGTATGATGTCCAGAGAGGCATCAGAGAAGGGTGGTGCTGCCTTTCCATGTCGAGGCTCCATTTGTGAAGTTCCTGACTCTCTCATGATACTTTAATTCTGGCCTTTGTAGAGTCTCTTTAAACCACTGAAATAGCTAAAATAAATTGATATATAACATCACATCCACCCATTCTAATTAGGAAACCCAACCAATGGAAATGCAGCTGGGTTAAAAGGCCACTGACCAATGTGCTGCTGAAACTTTCAGGTGACTGACACTGAGGCTTCCAGCCTCCACTGCTGCAGATGGGTGCAGAAGTTAAAATCCCTCTAGATCACAATTTCTTAATTTTGAAGACTTCTATTAGATCACCCCTCAATATTCTCTTTTCATGAAAAAAGGAAATTAAGGCTGCCCACCTTTTCCTGATGAGGTATAACCTCAAATTTCTTGGATCACCTTTGCAAATCTCTTCTGCAACATCTCCAGTGCCTCTATATCATTTTTACTGGCAACCAGAACTGCGTCTTTTATTCCAAAGTTTAAATCACTAATATAATTTATTAACAGCAACGGTCTCAGCACTGATCCTCATGGAAACACACTTCCTACCTTCTGCAATTCTGAATAACTACCTTCTGCCCCTTCACTCTACTTCCTGTGTTACAATCAACCAGCTATCTATTCTGCTACTTGTCCCCTGACACTGCATGCTTTGACTGTATTAATTCATCTATTCTGTAGCACCTTATCGGAAATCTAGATAAATTACATCTATTGAATTACCCTTCTCTAGTCTTTCTGTTACCTCGTCCAAGATTTCAATAAGGTTGGTCAAGCAACACTTTCCCTTTTGAAATTCATACTGACCATTCGTTATTGTATTCCTGGTTTCTAGGGCCAGGATTTTTCCTATGGCGGGCGGGCTGGACGAGAGCTAGCAGGGACGGGCACAGAGCTGATCGCCACCCACAATTGGATCCTTGCCGCCATTTTATGTGGGCCAATTAAGGTCTGCCCAGCGTAATACGCGACCGGTAGTGATCAGCGCTACCTGTGCGGGTGGGGGGAGGATGGAGATTTGGGGCCAGCGCTCTTTCGCACATGCATGCATGAGTGTGCAGCAATCTCCCTGAGGCGAGGCAGGGAGCTGCCTCCAGGAGATTGAATGGATAATAAAACGATTGAATAAATAAGATAAAAATTTATTTAAAAAAGTCTCCTCATGTGAATGTGTCACATGAGTTGGGACATGTTTATAAATTTATGAAATTTTATTTATTAAATTCCTAAAAGCTTTAGGAAACCTCATCCCGCTCGTGGATGAGGTTTCCTACAAAATGCGAAGGCCGCTTGGCCTTTTCATCTGCCCCCCAACCTTAAGGATGGGCGGGCAGCATTCATTAGTGCTTTAATTAATTTCTTAACGGCCTTAACAGGCTGTTTACATTTCAGTGGGTGTGCAGCTGACTCCAGCACGCACATGCCAAACAAAACATCGTAATGGTGCACGATGATGTTGGGACGCACGCCCGGCGTCATCGCCCGTCATTTTACACAGCGGCATGTCGGGCCCGCCCCCACACGCTGATCGGAAAATTCTGCCCTGGATATTTTTCTATTTTCTCCTTTAGTAGTGAATCCATTATTTTTTTCTACCACCAAGTTTAGCTGACTGGTCTATAGTTTCCTGGACACGTTCCCTTTCCCTTCTTCAGTATGGGTATAACATTATCCATCAATAGTTCTCTGACACTACATCTTTTTTATTGAATTAATGTGGGTAATTGTGCTTCTGTTATTTTTTCTCTAGCTTATTTTAAAATACACAACTACAATTCATCTCAACCGGGTGTATTATCCTCTGGGTTTGCTAGCTTCTGTAATACTTATTATCTTACGTGAGATTTGGAATTATATAACCTCATCTCTTGAAGTCACGTCCACCTGATATGTCTCCCTGGTAAGATACTGAAACAAAGAGGAGAATCTTCCCTTTGTCAGGCGGGCTGGTCCAGAGCAGGTGTAGGCAGGCATGGCACCAATTGCCACCATTTTACGCAGGCGGGTCAATTAAGGCCCACCCAGTGTAAAATGCAGCTCCCGGGAGCAGTGGGAGGGGGTGCGTGGCAGCAGGAATACAATGACTACCGGGTCCAATAGCGACCCAGTGGCCTGTTTAAAGAGCACTGAACCAGCCTTGCAAAGGTTGTCAACCATGGCCAACAGAAGTGCTCCCGAGAGCACTGCTGGTGAGCAGGCCAAAAAGGAGGGCAGATCAGTGGGGCACTGTGCCCCTTGCTTCTCAGACGAGTGCCTTGCTGAGCTCCTTGAGGAGGTGGCAGCATAGCATGAGATCCTCATGCTAAGGGACAGGAGGAGGAGGACCCACCACATGACCAAACATGCCTGAGAGGGGTTGGCAGAGATTGTCAGTTTGCACGATGTGGTGCAACGCACTTGGGTTCAGTGCCGCAAGTGTTTCAACCACCTCTTGTGCTCGGGAAGGGTGAGTACCATGTTAGCATGGGTCACTTAACACCACAGTTAGGTTCCCCTCCCTGGCCCCGCACCCCCCACCCCACCTCTGAATGTATTTACTGCATTGAATCATTCACAGCATATGGCCTTCACTGGGTGGGCCAGCAGATATTTCCCATGCCTAGTTCACCCTGAGAGGGTTGTGCTGAGATGGGTTCTGCACCCGCTTCATGTGGTAGACTAACACCCGTGGTACTGTTTTGGGGCTACCTCAAGGATCTGCACCTAGGCTCAGTGCTGGAACTGCAAAACATATTAAATTCAGGCTGTTGACATGCTGGGAGGGGAACTTCCAGGTTGCACCCCATCCATCTGCTGCCCTTGGCATTCCATGTGCTTGTGCGTCCTTGCTTTGCAAGGTGAAACATGTGTTGGCAAATGTGATGGAGGCAGCATGGGGACAAGGAGGGACTGCCCTGGCTGCTTGGTGTGAGGGTGTGGCTGCTCCAGGGTGACAATTCACTGGAGCCCTGCAATGTCCCACTCAGGTGGGGGTGGCAGGGATGCAATGGCAACCCAGGTACAGGGTGGACTAATCAATGCTCCTCTCTCCTTTTCAGAAGAAGACCACAAACAATAACACAGAGTGGATGTGGACTGGCGGAGGCCAGGCCCAGTTGGTGATTATAAACATATACAAGCAGAAGGCGATGGAGCTGGAGAGGTGCCATGAGCCCAGGTCCAGCGGTGGTGGTGAGGCTGGGGTGCCGGGGCAGGTAAGAGTGCTGTGCACTGAGGTCACCATGCCTGTCCTTGCAATCATTCCAATGTTGAATGTTTCATGATTTAAGCTTCCAACATGGGTTTCCCATTGATTATGGAAGGAGGAGCGCATACTGATCCGGGGGCCAGGCATGTACATTGACATTGTCTCCACTTTAACTAATCAAATGTCCTTGTTCTTCCTTTCAGCATCACCGGAGCAGGGCCGGGAGGAGGAGGCAGAGGGGATGCCACTAACATCTGAGGGTCCGGATGAATTACAAGCACCAGCATTACACCATCTCTGCCAGGCAGGCACCAGCGCAGATACTCACACCTCGGTGGAGATTAGATTGTCAGCTAGTGACCCCATGCACAGCGGTGAGGGCAGTTCACACTCGCTTGAGGTGCAGACAGAGACAGACAGTGCCCATGGCACCGGCAGTCAGAGGACTGCAGGGGAACAGGAACATGCTCAGTCGGTAGCTGATGATGTGCCCCTGGAATCATCCCTGAGGCAGCAGATGCTGGTGAAGTCCAGCAGGGTGTGCGGGAGCATCTGGCGGAGATACATAAGGCAATGCGTGGCATGGTCTCCGTGATGGAGGAGTCCATGAGGAGCATCAGCAATGCAATGACCCTCATGGCTGAGCGCAATGTCTCCTCCTTGGAGAGGGTAGCAACTCTCTTGGAGCTGAATCAGGGCTTCCTGGGGATGTGCTCGGACCTGCAAGCCCTCACAGCGGCACTGACCTCAGCTAGTCAGTGTCAGTGTGGGACATGGATTGGGTACAAACTATCCCAGCTCAGTGCTCATCCAGCAATGGTGAATAGGGAGGTCCGAAGCGTGCCTGTCGTCTCTTTGGGCTCCTCTCAGGGCGCTCCGGATGAGGGTAGCAGCTCCTCCGCCCCTCTGCCAGTGACCATGGGATCCGATGAGGCTGCGGCGACTGAGGAGATGCCAGCCATGGAACTGGTCACTCCCTCCCAGGCGGGGCCAGCACAGGCTCCACGGGCCAGAGGATGCCCACCAAGGTCATGAAGACCAACAGGACAACAGAGCGAGCGGGCTGAGTCAAATGCCAGTGCCAGTGATGGGGGAGCACCTAGATGTATCACCTGAAAATGTAAGCCTAAAGCATCTTAGGCACAACATGGGCTTCTCACTGCTGGTTTTCTGTTGCCCCGATATTAGTTGATTATTAGTCGGTGTGGAGCTCAACACCTATGAATGAAGTTTCTTTTCTGTTTTATTTCATGAAATCGTTAAATGCTTTATTTGTGAACATAGCTCAGGGTGATTCCTTACTTCTGCAGGTGGACGGGAGCCCATGATGTTATGAGTAACTTGTTTGTCATTGAGCTTTATTGACAAGGCACATAGTTAATGTTACTAACCAGGCAGATGTTGCTCTCAGGTGTTAAGTATGGAATCTGCAGCCCTGGCTTGTGTTGAAGGTCCACCTGTGGTGGGCTAGCTGAAGGTTCATTGGATTAAAGCCTCCCGGGTGTCCTTGCCTCCCTGGAGGTTGCCCCGGTCAGCGTCTACCCCCTCAGCATTCTCCTGTGTGTGCTCGTCCTCAGACTCACTACTGGACTCACCATGTGCTGCATCTACATTTTCTTCCTTCACTGCGCCTTTCCAGCGCCAGATTGTGGAGAGAGCAGCATGAAACCACTATCAGTGACACACGATCTGGAGGGTATTGCAGTGCGCCCCCTGAACGGTCCAGGCATTGGGAGCGCATCTTGAGGAGACCGATGGTTCTCTCTACCACAGCCCTTGTGGAGGTGTGGTTCCTATTGTACCGCTGCTCAGCCTCTGATCTTGGGCGGTCGAGAGGCATCATGAGCCACCTTCAGGGGGGATAGTTCTCATCACCCAGCAGCAATCCATCAAGCCGGGATGGGGCACTGAAGAGCCTCGGCACCTGGGAGTAAGCGTCATGGGAGCTGCCTGGATACTTTGCACAGACTTGTAGAATCTGCATCTTGTGATCACACACTATCTGCACATTCATGGAGTGGAATCTCTTCCTGTTGACAAAGGCATCGGGGTCACCTGCTGGCACCTTGATGGCCACATGTGTGCAGTCTATTGCACCCTGGACACGGGGGCAGCCAGCAATCGCTGCAAAGCCTCTGGCTCGCTGTGTCTGGCTGGCCTCATCTCAGCAGTCATGAATGAAAGTCAATGCATGCCTGAACAGAGCATTTGTCACCAGCTTGACACAAGTGTGGACAGCTGACTGGGAGACTCCACAAAGATCATCCACCGACCCCTGGAAAGAGCCGGAGGCATAGAAGTTGAGGGCAGCTGTGATCTTCAATGCCACTGGCATGGGATGTCCACCCACACAGTTGGCACAGATCTCAGGGCCTATCATCTGACAGATGGAGGTGACTGTCTCCCTTGACAGTCGGAGCCTCCTTCCGCACCGGACTTTAGACATATTGAGGCAGCTGCTTCGCCGCCTGTAAATCCCGGCAGCAGGATAGTGGCGTCTTCTGTGGCCCCTTCTGCCTTGCTCTTCCTGTTGTCCCTGCACCCCTTGTGCCTGCGCCTGTCCTCACATAGGTGGTTCCACTGGAGGCTGAACATTGACTCCTAGCCTCCTCCCCCTTCTAGCTCTCCCTTCCTCCTCAGAGGAGGTGCCTCCAGTGGAGAGAACACCTCCCATTCCCAGGCTAAGGGAAGGCTCCCTGAAACCAGCAAGGCCCCAAAAATGATGTTTACTCCAGAGTCCTGACCTGAAGCCTGTTATTCCAGTCCAAGCAGCTGTGAAGAGATTTGAAGTTGTCCTGTTCACACAGGCAAGTAGCAGTTTGTTTAAACATTAAATGTCTACTAAAGACCACTCATGTCCCCACTCACACCTCTTCTCATGCCCGTGGATGAGGCTTTTAAAAATGTGGTCTACCCGCCTGCCCATTGCGCCCGTGCGACGATCTGATGATTGCATGGGCCCCGAAAAATTGCCGACTATTAGTGGCTCAAAGGCCTTAACTGGCCCATTAATTTATGGCGGGTGTGCATTGGAGATCATCGCGCACCCACCCACCAAACTATCACGATGGTGTGCAGTGATGTCGGGACACATGCGCGTCATTTTACCAATCGGGGTGCGGGGCCCACCCCCACACACCGAAGAGAAAATTCTGCCCCTAAGTAATTATTTAATATTTCTGTCACTTTGTTATCACTGGCTATGATTTTATCCTGACAGTCCCTTTTTAGCCCTATTACAATCATGACTTTCCTTTCTTTATTTATGAGCCTATAGTATTTTACCTTTTTGTTTTATGTTTCAAGATTCTTCACTGCCTTCTGAATTTTTTTGGACTTCTCTCCTAATATCTTTGTATTGTCCCTGGTCATTCTCTCTCTCCCCCATTGTCCACATACTTAGTTTGAGCCTCTTTTCTTCCGTTAAGTCTTTTTTCGCCCATGGGGCAGCATTGTCCTGTTGGCGAGTGGGGGGCGCGGCCCACTCGCCAACGCGTAAAATGATGCACGGTGATGTCAGGCAGGCGTCCCAATGTCACCGCACGTCATTAAGATTTTCAGTTTGGTGGGCGCGCAGGCCTCTTAAGGCCATTTAAAACATAATTAACTCAATTTAAAGAGCCCAGGTGGCCTTCGCACTTTTCATGAAACCTCATCCATGGGCGGGGTGAGGTTTCATGAACCATTTTAAAATCTAATAAAAATTTATACATTTATTCTTTGACATGTCCCAGCTTTTGTGATAGTGTCACATGAGGGGACATGTTTTGAAAGTTTAAAAATCCTTTATTTAAAAGTTTAACAATGAAACAAATCTCTCTGAGGCACCTCTGTGCCTCAGGGAGATCGCTGCGCTCTTCCATACGCATGCGCGAAAGAGCACAGGGAACCACTCAGGGAATTCCGTCCCCCCCCCCCCACCACCTGCACAGGGACCGCTCAACGCTTCCGGGTGCTTGTCATCGTGGGCGGGCCTAAATGGGCCCACCCACGTAAAATGGTGGTGCAGAGTCGATCGGGGGTGTCGATCCAGTTTGCACCCCACCCCTACATAACCCCCCTGATGGGAGGAAATTTCAGGCCATGGTGTTTTAGTAGTGTTTAGTTTGTCTTTATTTTTCGTGGAATATATTTTTCATGGACTCCTTTGAACACTGTTAAAAAAATTTTCCTATTGCTATCCTACATCATTGTTAATCAATACATTTTGCCCATCTTATTTTCCCAAATTCTATTCATAGCACCTGAGAATTGGCTTTTATCTGACCTGTAGCCCTGATCTTTATTTTGCTGTGTCTTTCTCTTTTATCTTAACACTGCCTCTCACAAACAACCCATCATCACTTAACTTCTTACATTTTTAGTTGTTTCTTATTCTTTGAGATTCACCAGCACCCATCTCTTGCCAAAAGTGAGTTACATTTCCATAATCTAGCTGTGAGGCATGCAAGAGTGGTTAAGGAATAAAATTAGAGGCTTCAATTTGTGTTCTCCTAATACGATTGTTGCTTGTAGGAATTCTTACTAAGTAAATAAAAGTTGATACTGTGAGATATACCTTGTTTAGGTAGAGACCATACTCAGTGATCTGCAGTCAGTCAGCATTTGTTTGCATCTTGGTGGTAAAACAATGATTTAAAAGAATAGGCCTCAGGATCACAAATTCTGAAACATTGCCAAATTACTCTTGTCATTATACGAAAGGTAATTAAGATGTTTGATTGAGTTGCAAAATGGCATAATGAGAAGTGTTAAATTTAGCCATATGTTTAAGTCAGCTGACATTCTAATTAGTACAGTAAATTGAATCAAAGTTCAATATATAAGAAAAAATACGTTACAGTTATACTTCTGTTCCACTTCTGAATTTGCTAATGACATTTAGAAAGTACTCTCTATAGCATCATATTATAATTCAAATCTGTGGTTCCTAGAATCTCAATGTTTGAGCCCCAGTCAGTCAAAATTAGTTGCTACTGCTTGGGAACATGCTTTCTTGGTTCTCAGTACTATCAGTGTGCATTTCTGGTCATAGAAGGAAAGCCAACAGGGGTTACTTCGACTATTACAGATTGTTTAAAAAGGGATCAAAGGAAATGCCAAACAATTATAGGCCAGTTAGTCTTACATCGGTGGTGAGCAAATTCATAGAATCAATCCTGAGAGATAGGATTAACGGTCATGTGGAAAAGCATGGACTAGTCAGGGATGGTCAGCATGGATTTGTTAAAGGAAGGTCCAACAGAGGGCGGTAGTGAGAAGTGGCTGAAGCATTCTGGGAGAAGTCACCGCAGACAGTGTGACCCAGAAGGGGATCGAGGAGAAGGACTCTTGCACTCAACAGGAGGAACAGCATCCAACAGAGGGCAGTAGTGAGAAGTGATAGAAGCACTCTGGGAGAAGTCGCCACAGACACCGCGACTCAGAAGGGGATCGAGGAGAATGAATCTTGCACTCAACAGGAGGAAGAGCATCCAACAGAGGGTGGTAGTGAGAAGTGGCTGAAGCACTCTGGGAGAAGTCTCTGCAGACACCATGACTCAGAAGGGGATCGAGGAGAAGTAATCTTGCACTCAACAGAAGGAAGAGCATCCAACAGAGGGTGTTAATGAGAAGTGGCTGAAGCACCCTGAGAAAAGTCACCACAGACACAGCGACTCAGAAGGGGATCGAAGAGGATCCACTGTCAAAGGACAGAATAGCACCAAACATTACATTGCTGTAGTGTTTCCATCCCTCCCTCCTCCTCAAACCAAAAAAAAGAGAGGGAGAGGCAGTATCTTCAGGAGTGTACCAGGCCTGCAAGGGACACTCTTCTGAAAGTGGATGTTTTTTAAAAAGCAGCTGATTGATGATTAAATCCTGGTGAGTTTTTTTTCAATCTATTAAAGTTATGCATTGCTTAATATTGAGGTAGGGGGTTAAAAAAAGTATAAAGTAGTTCTGTACAAGTATAATTAGTCAAGAAACAATGTTCCTAGCTAACATAAATAAGGACCTGAGCTAGTGCATTTTTTAAGGAAGTAACTAGCTTAATCGAGAGGGACATCATGGCAGGAGATCTCAGACCCATGAAATGCTCCTCCTGCAGGATGTGGGAAATGAGGGACACTTCCAGCATCCCTGTTGATCATGTGTGTGGAAGGTGTGTCGATATGCAGGTTCCAGCTTACCGGATTTCAGAGCTAGAGCTGCGGGTGGACTCATTGTGGAGCATCCATGATGCTGAGCAAGTCATGGATAGCATGTTTAGCGAGGTGGTCACACCACAGGTGAAGATTACACAGGCAGAAAGGGAATGTGTGACCATCAGGAACAGTAAAAGACTCAGGAAGGTAATGCAGAAGTCCCCTGTGGTCATCCCCCTCTCTAACAGATATACCGCTGTGGATACTGTTGGGGGGCATGGTCTCTCAGGGGAAAGCAGCAATAGCCAAGTTCACAGCACCGTGGGTGGCACTGCTGCTCAGAGAGGTGGAAGGAAAACAAGTGGCAGGGCTACAGTGATAGGAGATTCAATAGTTAGGGGCACAGACAGACGCTTCTGTAGCTGCAAACATGAATCAAGGATGGTATGTTGCCTCCCTGGTGCCAGGGTCCAGGATGTCACGGAGCAGCTGCAGGACATTCTGGGGAGGGAAGGTAAGCAGCCAGTGGTCGTGTATCAGTACCAATGACATAGGAAAACTAAGGGATGAGGACCTGCAAACTCAGTACAGGGAGTTAGGAGATAAATTAAAATGCAGGACCTCAAATGTAGTAATCTCAGGATTACTCCCAGTTCCATGTGCTAGTGAGAGCAGGAATAAGAGGATAGACCAAATGAACACGCTGGACAGATGGTGTAGCTGGGAAGGATTCAGATTCTTGAGGCACTGGGACCAGTTCTGGGGAAGGTGGGACCTGTACAAACCAGACGGGCTGCACCCAGGCAGAACTGGGACCAAGGTCCTTGCAGGGGCTTTTGCTAGTTCTGTTGGGGAGTATTTAAACTAGTGTGGCAGGGGGATGGGATCCCAGGAGTAGGATCAGATAGGTCAGATTCAGATCAGAAAAATGGAGGTGGAACATTAGCTAGGGACGTTGTGATAGACATGGAGTTACAGGAGAAGCAACGTTTAAAAAGTGTCCAGCAAGGTAAATTGATGGGATTAATCTGTTTATACTTCAATGCAAGGAGTATTACAAACAACGTAGATGAGTTAAGGGCAGAGGTAGACACATGGCAGCAGGATGTCATTGCTATAACGGAGACCTGGCTAAAGGAGGGACAAAACTGGCAGCTAAATATCCCTGATTATAGAGTCTTCAGACATGATAGAGTAGAAGATAAAAAAGGAGGAGGGGTAGCACTAATGGTTAAAGAATCAATTCCAGTTGTGGGAAGGGATGATATACTAAATGGGTCAATAAACGGGGCTTTATGGATTGAGCTTAGAAATAAAAAAGGGACAGTCACACTACTGGGTGTACTACAGACCCCCAAATAGTGAAAGGGAGATAGAAGAACAAATATGAAGGCAAATTTCTGCTTGTAAGAACAAGAGGGCAATAATGGTAGGAGACTTCAACTATCCTTATATCAACTGGGATTCAAACAATATAAGGGGCACTGAGGGAGAAAAATTCATGCAGTGTGTCCAGGAAAATTTTTTCAACCAATTAGTGACAAACCCAGCGAGAGGAGATGCAAATCTAGACCTAGTCTTGGGGAACGAAGAAGGGCAAGGGTGAAGTGACAGTTGGCGACCATATTGGGGACAGTGATCACAATTCAGTTAGATTTAGCATTACCATGGAAAAGGACAGAGATAAGGCAGGAGTACAAGTCTTGAACTGGGGGAAGGCAAATTTTGCAGAAATGAGAAGGGACTTGGCTGAGGTGGATTGGACAGCACTGCTGAAGGATAAAACAGTGGAAAACCAGTGAGAACCACTAAAAAGCGAGATCCTAATTGTACAAAGTAGACTTGTCCCCAACAAAAATAAGAGTGCTACTGCCAAATCTAGACCCCCCTGGTTGTCTAGAGGAATACAGGGGAAGATCAAACAGAAAAAGAAAGCGTATGATAGGCACAAAGAACTAAGCACTGCAGATAGCCTAGACGAATATAGGAAGTGCAGGGACGAAGTAAAAAAGGAAATAAGGAAATCAAAGAGAGGGCTTTAAAAAAGATTAGCAAGTAAATTTAAAGATAACCCAAAGATGTTTTACCAATACATTAATGCTTATAGGTTAGATAAGGAAAAAGTGGGACCTATCAGAAACGTGTGTGTAGATGCAGAGGCTGTGGGAAGGATTTTGAATGAATATTTTGCCTCCGTGTTTACAAAGGAAAGGGAGGATGTAGATACAGTAGTCCAGGAGGAGTGAGATGTTGGATGGAATAGTCATAAAGAGAGAGGAAGTACTCGAAGGATTGAAATCTTTGAAAGTTGGTAAGTCACCAGGGCCAGATGGAGTGTTTCTGAGGCTGCTGAAGGAAGTCAGGGAGGAGATAGCAGATGCTCTGAGGATGATTTTCCAATCTTCACTAGATACAGGGGAGGTACTGGAGGACTGGAGAAATGCAAACATAGTTCCATTGTTTAAAAAGGGATCAAAGGAAATGCCAAACAATTATAGGCCAGTTAGTCTTACATCGGTGATGAGCAAATTAATAGAATCAATCCTGAGAGATAGGATTAACTGTCATGTGGAAAGGCATGGACTAGTCAGGGATGATCAGCATGGATTTGTTAAAGGAAGGTCTTGCCTCACAAATTTGATTGAATTCTTTGAGGAAGTAACAAGAAGGATTGATGAAGGTAGTGCAGTGAATGTTGTGTACATGGATTTTAGCAAGGCATTTGACAAGGTCCCACATGGCAGATTGGTCAGGAAAGTAAAAGCCCATAGGATTCAGGGTAATGTGGCAAACTGGATAAAAGGTTGGCTTTGTAACAGGAAACAAAGGGTAATTGTTGATGGATTCCCTTGCAAATGGAAAGTTGTCTCAAGTGGTGTTCCACAAGGCTCGGTTTTGGAACCCTTGCTGTTTGCGTTATATATTAACGATTTGGATGTAAATGTGCGGGGCACAATTGGGAAATTTGCAGATGACACATAGATTGGCCGAGCGGTGGCTAGTGTGGAGGATAGCGATAATCTCCAAAACAATAGAGATGGGTTGGTGGAGTGGGCGGTAAAGTGGCAGATGGATTTTAACATAGAGAAGTGTGAGGTCATACATTTAGGGAGGTCAAACAGTTACAGCGATTACACAATACATGGGAATATACTAAGGGGGGTAGATGAAGTGAGAGATCTTGGCGTACAAGTATACAGGTCCCTGAAGGCAGTAGTTCAAGTAGACAAGGTTGTAAAGAAGGCATATGGAAGGCTCTCCTTCACTGGCAGGGGTATGGAATATAAAAGTAAGGATATAATGTTGGAATTGTATAAAACACTGGTGAGGCCACAACTGGATTATTGTGTGCAGTTCTGGTCACCACATTACAGGAAGGACGTAAAAGCTCTGGAGAGAGTGCAGAGGATGTTTACAAGAATGTTGCCAGGGTTAGAAAAGTGTAGCTACGAGAAGAGATTGGATAGGGTGGGGTTATTTTCCTTAGAACAAAGAAGGCTGAGAGGTGACTTGATTGAGGTGTACAAAATTATGAGGGGAATAGAGTGGACAGGATAAAATTGTTTCCCTTGGTGGAGAATTCTAGAATCGGGGACATAGAATAAGTGGCAGAAGGTAGCGGGGACATGAAGAAGAACTTTTTTACGCAGAGGGTAGTGGGTGTCTGGAATTTGCTGCCCAAGTTGGTAGGTAGAGGCAGAAACTTGAAACTCTTTTGAAAAGTACCTGGATCTGCACCTTAAGTGCTGTAAACTGCTGGGCTATGGACCGGGTGCAGGAAAGTGGGATTAGAAAGGGCACCTGGGTGTCCACGGGCTGGCATGGACAAGATGGGCCGAATGGCCTTCTTCTGTGCTGTAACTTTTATATGGTTCTAATACAATTGAACCTTCTTTGAACCAATTATGGACTGCTTTTGGTAGAAGGTGAGGAGAAGCCTGAGACACTAACCATCACTCTGGCATGTTTGTATAAGGAAGAGAATTTCAGAGTAGATATTACTAATCAAAAGAACACAAATTTAAACAGTTTCATCTTCAAGAGATTCTTTCCCCACTGTTGATCATTAATTTATTGAAATATTATGGATTTGAAACTTTTTACTGCTGTATGGTTGAGGTAAATTTAATTTACAGATATGGTAGTATGGGAGGAGGCCTTGCACACCTCATTATATTTTGCCTCTATTTGTAGCAACTGTGCTTTCCACTTACTGTGTTTAAAAACCCAATTAAGAAATCACGATTCCTTAATTTATCTTGGCCTCTTTCCTGTTTTAATTTACAACCTTGGTAGTTTCCTCGGCTATGGGTATTAGCTCTTCACCTAAATTTCCCTATAAATATTTTTCTAAAAACAAACAGTATCAGCATGCAAGGTGACATGAAAAATGGTCCCAAAAAACCGAGTGAATCAGTATGTGGCTCAACCTAATAACAATGTAATTTCTGAAGCTTCCCACCCCACAAACACTGTCGCCCTCCCTCACACCAGAGGTATAATTTCCTTCGGAAAATGTAATCATATTTTCTGATGAACAGGAAAAGCACCACGTAATAAAATTTCGAGCAGGTACAGCATGTGCAGAATTTGTAATTAAGGAAGAAATGAGAATTAATCCCCTTGTGTATTAACAACGCTGGAAAACTTTTAAAATGTGAATATTTGCTATCAGGTACAAATTAGAAACAATTAAGCCAACCAGTTCCACGGTTATGATCCACAATCTCAGGAACCTTGATCCAATCTGTAAGCCAGTCAATATGATGAGTTAGAGGCTGTCAGAAATTATTACATTTTTGATGTGTTAAATTGCCTATGAGCTGTTGCTTTACAATTATGCTGAATTCTGAAGCTAGCTCCCAAATGCTCTTGCTGAGCTGAATTCCAGTAATAGCAAAGCAAAGGAATTATTAGAACTACCCAATGTTTAAAGAATATGCAATATTTTTTAAACTAAAACCATGAATAAATAAAATAGCTTTTAATTTCTAAAGCTACAGTTGCATAAAATTCCGTTACACATTGGAAATAAAGATTGGTCTGCTTCACTAATAAACATCTGCTGGGCTTCAGCACTTCTAAGGTCTATTTTTAAATCAATAGATGCTAGATACTTCTGGTACATGAGTGATAAGCCCATTGTACTGAAAAAAAATAATTTTGCAATCTAATGGTTGTTGACTTACTGATAAAATTAATCTTTAATCCATGCTTAATTATTGGAATTAATTTAACTGGACTGAAATAAGTCTTTGGTCTCCTATCAGTTACTGCAAGTATTATGGGCCTAAAATCGTCCTACACCAGAAAGCACTTGCAAACCAAGGCTACTGGAAGCACATATTGAACTTACAGTGGAAGTAATTGAGATCACCCTAACCCCAATTCCTAAATTCACAGTCTCTCAGAACAAAAGAATTTAGTCATGCAAAAATATGTTTACATTTATGTTTTAAAACATATCGAGAACATTGGATTCAGCCATCAAGCAAGTTGAGGAACTGAGGGGCCCTGAAGAATAAAGGAGATTGTCCCAGCTGAGAAGCAAGGTTCACTTTGGAGTGGGTTTCGAGACTTGTCCTTGCATGCTAACTGTAAAATTCTGCTAAGTGTCTTCAAAATAAATAATGGGGGTATATTTTCCTCATTGTTTTAATATTATAAAAAGGAAGGGGGTAAACAGGTGTGGAATGCTGGTAATTCATCTAAATTTACTACAAGGAGGAAAAAAATCTTATATTTAATACAGTGCCTTATTGTGCTCTTGCAAAGTCCCAAAGCAGTTCACCCCCAATGAATTACTTTTGGAATCCAACTACTGTTATTATGCAGACAAACCTGGCAGTCTATTTGCACACAACAAATCCCAAAAAGACAGATGAGACTAATAACCAGGTAATTTGTTTTTGGTTGTGTTGGTTGAGGGAGAAATGTTAGCCAGGGAAGATGGGAATCAGATTCTGCACTCAAGTCTTGTTCAGGGCTGTGATGAGGTATGGAGCTAAGTGACTCTGCAGTGGAAAACTGAAGAAAACAGACTATTGGTGAGAAAATGTTGCGTGATCACACTGGTGATGGTATTTTACATTGCTTTACTGCTGATGGGAGGAAACTGCAGGGGCAATAATTGGCCAGCTTACATTTGCTCTGTTTTGTGGATTTGTCATTGTTTTACTGGGTTAGCAAGGGGAACTGAACTCTGATACTCAGATCACATCAGCACCACAGCTAAGATATCACTGGGATGTTTACTCTGCTATATCTAGTGCACTCAGCCAGTTCTTAATACCGCATGTTGTGAAACAAATTGGTTCAATATTTGCGAATTGCTGGTAATATAAATGTAAAATGCTATTCTTTTCCATTATTACCTTCCCTTGCAACTGATTCCCAGGTTGACTTAGTGGTAACTGCACTATGCAGTGTTACCCAGTATGGCACTAATTCACACAGACAGGGAAAATCTTATGATCAGTACCAGTTTATCTATACTGATAGCCAATCTCAGCTGGAGAATTTCAATGGGCCTGGTAGAATGCATTTGTGAGCTCCGGATTGGGCTTGGTTATGATGCCTCCGTCACCTACACCATGAAGTGGTGTACACCTACACAAGCCTTCAGTGGAGGGCTGGTAAATAGAGAAAATAGTCAGTGGTTTGAAAGTAAGTCTGAAAACTGACCGCAAGACGAACCATAAGTGTCAACAGTACAGCAGCTGTAATGATCTATTACAGAATCCCACAATACTCCAGTGAAAATGATTAACCAAATGGTTTCTGTGATTCAAAAACATTGTGTCACAGAGCTAGTTTAAACATCACTCTAAGATGCTGAATAATAGGAGACTTATAACAACTGCATTGTTTTCCCAAAATGGTAATAATATTTAGATAGGCTGTCACACAGCTAGTTTAAAGTCTCACACATTTGCAGCAGAAACATACTTTAAATGGAATGCAGCCAAACACCATGGCATTGTGTCCTCATGAGTAACAGTCTCTGTTCCATAAAGTAACTCTGTACTCTCAGGAGGCCAGGCGATCTTACCCATCAGGCCTTAAATCAGTGTTCAAATTATAACGCTGAAATGCCAAGTTATAGCATATGGTTTAATTTTAGTTTTGAAAAAACCTTTTCATCAAACAAGTTCTATTTTTAATTAGCAGTATGATTTTGATAACACAACTAATTTTTAGGGTTCTATATTTGTTTGAAGTAATATTTATGGATTTTACCATAACCACCTTTTAAATAGTTCAGTTTGAATTTCTGTCCACTGAGAAAGGCAATTAAAAAATTAAAGCAGGCTGAGAACAGGAAAGCAGCTATATCTGTGAGAATTGCTGTTCTTGATAACCTAATGACCCCAATTTCTAGGAAACTTAAAGCCTTTAAGAGTTAAACAAGTTTTTAACTCAACAGTTTGAACTCAAAATGGCTTCTTTATCTTGATGGTTGTTAGACAAAACCCTGTCTATGAACTATACTTAGGTTTGCAAATACCTTGATCTGTCAGCCATATCTATGGCATAAGGACACCTATCTATCATGAAGATATCTTGAGAGGAATCACTGCTAACATTTGCTCATAATTGTCTTGGTATCTGTAGAAATAGGTGAACATATTTATATAAATTATTTACAACAGTTTATATTTTGATAAGAGGTTTTAACATTGTTTTGCTACAATCTGTAACTAAAGAAGGTGTATCATTTGTTCACCATGAAATGTAACTCCTGAAGCCCATGAAATAAGAGACGGACATTTATCTTCAACCTACATGATTTTATTTACAGAGGTGGGGTGACATCAGGTGACCCTTACCCTAGCCAATGAAAGAGATTAATTCCGACCATTTCCTAATAAGGCATGAGGAAAGTCAGAATTAGGGATAAAAGTTGCGTTTTGGTAGGAGGGAAATAACAAATCATTGTTCTTATATGTGAGATAAATACTTCTTTCTCTCTTTGCGAGCAGCATGTGCAATGGTTTAATGTCAGAAAGATGCTATTCATCTGACATGGCAACTTAGCAGCATTGGATAACACTAGATACAGTTACCTAAGGAAAGATATACTTGCATAGAGGGAGTGCAATGAAGGTTCGCTAAATTAACTCCTGGGATGGGGGAGTGACCTATGAGGAACAATTAAATAGACTGAGCCTTTATTCGTTGGAGTTTAGAAGAATAAGAGGTGATCTCATTCTAACGTACAAAATTCTTCCAGGGCTCAACAGGATAGATGCAAGAAGGATGTTTCCCCTGGCTGGGGGAGTCTACAACCAGGGGACATAGTCTCAGAATAAGGGGCAGGTCATTAAGGACTGGGATAAGGAGGAATTTCTTCACTCAGAGGGTGGTGAATCTTTGGGATTCTCTGCTCCAGAAGGCTGTAGAGGCTCAGTCATTGTGTATGTTTAAGGCTGAGATTGATAGATTTCTACCTATTAAACATCAAGGGAATAGGACAGGAAAATGGTGTTGAAGTTGATGATCAGCCGTGATCTCAATGAATGGCAGAGCAGGTTCGAAGGAGTGAATGGCCTACTCCTGTTCCTATTTATTATGTTCTTATGCTGCCCACCTAAATTGGATTGGGTAAATATAAAAAATGTTAACGATTTAAAAATCATTTCTAATGGGATAAATACATAAATAGGTACAACAGGATCAGAGTCTGAAGCAATATGTGCACCATGCATTTTGTGGACCTGTCTGGATATTTGTGCCGTGTAGGATACATAACTCATATGAAGTGTACAAAGGTTCCACTATTTGACAGAAAGTTGCACAGCTTAACAGACTGGACCCACTCCATTATACTTGGGAGTGAAAAGGTTTTCTGAAACCGAAGTTTCAGTGGGTGTTCAGCCCACAGATTGTTAAAAGTGGGATAGCTGGTAAGAGAGACTGAGTGAGAGGCAACAGATGAAGATAGGAAGGGGATCATTTGTGGAGCTCATAGGTATACCCTTTTTGGCAACCAGTGGTGTGAACAAAATGGTAACACGGAGGAGGGTTATCATGAATGACTACAAGGCACTAAAGAGCACATGATTATCATCCATGGTAGACACAGTATAGGCATTACGGAAGGGTAAGTAGATGCGATGCAGAATCTCAAATGCTATGTTACTTCATAGGTTCCAGAGTTCAGGACATTATCAAGTGATTGCAAAAGCTTCTTGAATTAGAGGGTGAGAAACCAGAGGACGTGGTTTAATTGGAAGGAAAAGGTTTAAGGTTCTACAAAAGGGATTGAAGAGTTCATTTTGAGGTTAAGAAGCAAAACCTCCAAGCTAGTAACCTCTTCCTGTCCAGCTAAATCCAGAGAACAATTAGGAGTGCCAATGCATGGCTGGAAAGATGACATAGGGGGTAGGGTTTGAGATGCTGGAAAAACTTGGGGCCAGGGAATGCCAAACCGAAAAGATTGTTGTCATCTAAACAGAGAGGCACCCTTGTTCTCACAGAAAGAATAAATATGGCAGTGGGGAAAGATTTAAACTTTAGAATTAAATTCAAAATTAGAACATGGTGGCAGCTTTCCATCTTGTGCGACAATGGTTTGTGCTGCGTTGATCAAATCTGTGCTTGGTTTGGCTCATGAGCCCCACTTTGATATGGCAGTCTCTGCAGAGAAAGACAGTGGGCTAAGAAAGTGCACAATTCGCTGGCTTCTGTTTTGTTTGGAGCCTCCTCTTGGTTAGCTGAGCTTATCATTTCTGCTGACCTTTTTCACTGCCCTTCTAAGTAATCAACCTCCTGAGGTCACAGCCATCAGCAACTGTCTCCCATTGTCAGTGTCGATGTATGCTATCTTCATATCTCACTTGCAGGTGTCTTGTAGGTTTGGATGCCTAGGAGGTTGTGACCCAGTGGCCAGTTCACCCTATAGAAGGTATTTGGGTGTAAAGCCGTCATCCATCCAATAAATATGGCTGAGCCAGCGCAGCCATTGTTGGCTTAGCAATCAGTGTTTGCTGATGTAATTAGAACGCTCAAAGACTTCAGAGTTGGTGACCTTGCACTGCCAACTGATGCTGAGTGTACATCTGAGACATTGAAGGTGAAAACTGTTCAGTCTTTTCTCCTGCCAGCAGATATAATCCAAGGAGATGAGTGTGCTGAGGATGCAGACTTGGTAGACTCGTAGTTTGGAGTTCTCAGTCAGGTTACTGATAACGGCTTTTATGATGTGTGTGTTAATGTCAGCATCAAGTGACAGATTGCTGGTGATTGTGGAGCCTAGGCATGGGAAGCTATCAATAACCTCCATTGTGGATGCTGATAGATGGTGATATGGCAACATCCTGGACCATAACATTTGTCTTCCTGATGCTGACGGTCAAACCAAATTCTTTACAGGTGTGAGAGAGTATGTCCATTTGCCGCTGAAGGTGGTACTTGGTATGTAATGTTGGTGTGGCATCTTCAATGTGGAGTCCTCTGATGAGGACTTGGTGCACCTTTTTCTTGGATTTCAGCCAAGCAAGGCTGAATGGCTTTCTGTCAGTTCTGGTATGTAAATAGACACCCTCCATAGATAATGTCATGCCCCAGTATATTGCGAACTTCAAATGAATTCTTATACTTTAAAACTGAACACAAAAGATGGCCGCCTAAGGGTCAGCTGACTTCTTTTGTGGATTGAAACCACTCCCCTGTCTCAAGAGGGAGCAAAAGGAACATTCCATATTAATGCTGAATCAATGCCCTTTCCTGAAACTAATCCAAAAGGATGTTAGCAAATTGAATGCATCATTCAAACACAAAGACATTGACTGTCTCAAACTCTCAAGGCATTAAACCCACAACACAGGACATATAAACATAACCACCCAACTTATTTGAAAAAAGACTTTGAACTTATAAATATCACATGATCAGACAGCCATGTTTTCTGTCTGCTCTTAAAATCAGCAAAAGCTGCTTACTGACAGAGTTCCACCTAAAAGCCATTGAAGTAGCTGCAAGTCATCCAAGCAGCCAAGTTAGTAAAAGGCAATACCTTGGAAGTGGGAGATCCTAACTGAGAGGATTCCTCCAACTGTTCAAAAATCGGGTTCACCTGAGAACCAACCTCCAGAAATTCGACAAGAAATCTCATAACTTGCTCAGAATCTTTTGTTTTACCAGACCTTCACTTGAATTTTAAAACATCAATTTCATCCAAGAAAGTACAGGCCATCCACAAAAGAGACTGAGATAATTATGAGCTGTAACATTATATTATCTTCATTGGTGTCTAATATTTGCATGTGAATGAGAATGTGTGAGATGAGTGGGTGAAACATTATGTTAAATTCGGGGCAAGTCTGTGATAATAAATAAGCTTCACTATTTTTAAACTCACTTAATTAAACTGGAGTTAATTAATTGGGATACACAGTCTGAGAGTGAGAAAACACACACCTTTACATATAAACATGCCCAATTGATTGGCATCACACCCACAAACATTCACTCTCTCCACCACCGATGGACAGTAGCAGCAGTGTGTACCATCTGCAAGATGCACTGCAGGAATTCACCAAGGCTCCTTCGACAGCACTTTCCAAACCCGTAACCACCACCATCCAGAGGAAACACCACTCTCCAAGTCACTCACCATCCTGACTTGGAAATATATCGCCGTTCCTTTACTGTTGCTGGGTCAAAATTCTGGAACTCCCTTCCTAACAGCACTATGGGTGTACCTACACCACATCCTGCAGCAGTTCAAGAAGGCAGCTCACCACCACTTTCTCAAGAGAAACTAGTGATGGGCAATAAATGCTGGCCCAGCCAGAGAAGCCCACATCCCGTGAATGATTAAAAAAAACCAAATGAACATACTGATTATGGATAGTAAAAAAACACAAATTCTGTCCGTAACAGCTTTGGAGGCTGCAATGCTTGGTGAAATCCATTACAAATGAGTCAAATCTGACTTTAAAAAGAAATTGGAAGTAGAAGGGAAATATAACATAACCAAAATTGTTGAAACAAAAACAAAAGGGATCACAGCAGTAAGCTTTGTGAATACTAACAATAGAAAGTAAGATGGGTGACTTTGATGTAAAAGCATTTATGCAACAGAAGGATTTAACTTGGCCAAAATTAGCATTCTTGAACATAGAACAGCTATAAGCCATAGCTAAGCAGGTAGAACTTAATGAAGAGTCAAAAGGACTCGAAGTGTTAACTCTGTCTTCCTTTCCACAGTTGCTGTCAGACATACTGAGGTTTACCAGCAATTTTTGTTTTTGTTTCAGATTTCCAGCATCCACAGTATTTTGCTTTTATCTTAGAACTTAATCTACGTCATAAAGCATGGAAGGCCAAGGTATTAAAGATGCTGGCTGAACATCTGGGCCTCAGTCCAGGTCTGAAACTGGTAGAGGATACAGAATCTGAAACAGACCTGGTTGCCTTAGCCAAAATTCACCTAGAAGTGCGGAGGCTAGAGTTAGAATTTCAGACAAGGAAAGAGAGGGAGGAGAGATCATTCGAGGAACAAGAGCAGGATTGAGATTTCCAGCTAGAAAAACTGGAGAAAGAGCGACAGGCACAGAAGGATAGGGAACTAAGGTAGATTGAGGCAGCAAGGAAGAATTTGACTTTATCTAGGTCAGGTGGGCTGCTGCTAATTTGAATACTTTAAAAGTAGGGACAAGCTTCGAATGCTGAAAGTATTCCCGATGCATCCCCAAATTTGAAGAAGAGTATGAGGGAATGTTTTTCACAGCCTTTGACAATCTAGATGGTCAGTTAAAATGGCCAGCAGAGTCTTGGGCACTCCTAATACAAGGTCAGCTGGTAGGAAAGCTATGTGAGGTTTATTACATGCTGCCTGCTGAGAGTTCTGTCAGTTACGATCAGACAAAGGACTGCTACTGCTAGTCAGGTGACCCTCTGCCTAGATGACCCTCCTGTGGAACCTCACACCTGCCATTGTCCAGGACTATTCAAGAACATCAGAACAATGAATTCAGACTTGAAAGGCATTTGGAATTCCAAACTGTAAATTAGATTACCACTTGCCTTATTTGGAACATGATTCAGCATTTTGCCACAGGGTCACATAATACAGCGGCTATCTTTGCTAAGCCTGCCAAGTATATAGGAAAGGCAGGGCAAGGTGCCGAGAATCAGAAATATTTTGAAACATCTTCAGAGAAGCAGACAAGAGTTTCAGCTGAAGGAGAGAGGGAGATATCCAGAAACAGCTAGGGGTCTGCTGTAAACAATCAGGCAGCTGAAAGTGCCATACTTGCAGTACCGTAAAAGTGAAACAAGGAATCTCTCTCTTCCTTGTACTCTGTTCCATCTCCTAAGCTACCCATGAAAGCAGTCTCCAGCAATTCGGCAGTGGAAACCATCGCAGCTGCTGAGACAATCCTGTAAGTCCAAGCCTTCACTTTGGACAACACAACATCTTGATTCCAAATACCAGGCCTGCATCAAACAATAGAGATTGAACTTGATTCGATTTTATAAGTATTGTTTTACCTTCATCTGTGATTATGTGCATGCGAGTGGTATTGTTTTTCCTTAAGTAACCTCCAGAGCAAGAGTGCAGAAATAAACTAACTTTTCCTTAAGTACAACCACTTTGCTGCTAAGTTATTTTAAATTGACTCACTCACTCCAAGGGTAAGAAATACACATTCACATACAAAAAAATATTGATCACGGGAAACTTTGAGGAAATGCCTTCAAACTGTCTGTGACAAGACACACACTCCGAGGGTGAGAAAATACACACATCTTACATATAAACATACTGATCACAGACAGGAAATTGACAGCAGCAAAGAGAAGGATATGCCAGTGCCAGGCGACAACCCTGTTTGACCACACTGCAGATCTCAAAGAGATCTATGTTGCCCTGTCAGAACTGACCTTACCCATCATGTTGTCATGGAAAGAGAAGATTACACTGAGCAGCTTCAGTGAGCAGCCAATTTTCTCCATCAGCTTAAATAGACCACCTCTGTTCACATGGCCAAGTGCCTTGATGAAATCAATAAATGCAATATCTGCTGGTTTCCTTCATTCATGGCATTTCTTTTGCACCTACTGGACTGAGGAGATCGTGTCAATGGTAGATATTCCAGTTCTGAAACCACACTGGGATTAAGGATAGATGTGTTAACAATCTGCAGTCTGATATGGACAACATGGGCAAATATTTCTCCCATGATGCTCAGCTGGGAGGTGCCTCGACAGTTGATGCAATCACTCCGGTCGTCCTTGTTCTTGTACAGTGTCACAATTTTTGCACCATGCAAAGACTTAAACTACTTAGAACATAACATTGGAAATAGGAGCAGAAGTAAACCATTCAGCCCCTCGAACCTGCTGTGCCACACAATCAGATTATGGCTGAGGCTGTACCTCAGCTAAATCTTCCAATAAGATCACCCCTTATTCCTCAAAACTCCAGGGAATTAGTCTACTCAACCTCTCCTCATAGGAAAATACATTCATACAAGGAATCAGCTTAGTGAATCTTTGCTACACTCCCTCCAAGGCAAGCGTATCCATCCTTAGGTAAGAAAACCAACAACCGAACCATGGAGTGGAAAGGTCTGAAAACAATTCTAGTGAAAACCACAGGACATGAGCAGACAAAGTTCACAATGGTACTAGCTTGCATGGCTGACAGAACAAAATTAAAGCCTATGATAATTTTCAAACAAAAAACCATGCCTAAAATCAAATTCCCTGTAGGCGTTTTTGTACATGTCCATGACAATGGTTGGATGGACGAGGATGGAGTGAATATGTGGAATTGACATCCCAGTTGCCTACGCAAAGAATTCAGCTTATTAGTGTGGGACATGTTCAGATCCCATATAATCAATGAGATCAAGAGGAACCTGCAAAGTAAGTCTTCAACATTAACTCCACACTCCATTAAGTTACGTGGCCTCAGGCCACACATGGGCAAGGATACTTCTTACTGATTACCATCCACTGCCCTCTCTCAAATGATGAATCTGTACCCCACTGTGGTGAATAGTACTTGGGAGAATCAATGAGGATAGCAAGAGTGCAGATTGTAGTCTTGGTTGGAGACTTCAATATTCATCACCAGTGGTAGCTCAGTGGCATCACTACTGACCAATGGCCAAGTCCTGAAGGACATAGCTGCAACACTGCACCTGTGGCAGGTGGTTAGAGAACCATCAAGAGGAAAAAACCTTCTTGTTCTCACACTCATCAATCTACCTGTCACATATGCATCTCTCCATGACAGAATTAATTGATGTGACCATTTCAGATAGGAGAATGTGCTCCTTCTTCGCTCTGTAGATACTCTCCATGGTGTTGTGTGGCACTACTACCATACTAAATGGGATAGGTTCAGAACAAATCTCTCAATGGTGCATCCATGAGGGACTGTGGGTCATCAGCAATAGCAGAATTGTATTCCATCAAATCAGGGAACCAACCTTGATTCTAACCAGCAGTTTAGGAGAGCATGCCAGGAGCAGCATCAGACATACTTTAAAATGAGGCACCAATGCACCAATCTGGTGAAGCCACAACACAGGACAACAGGCATGCTAAGCAGTGTAAGCAGCATGCTGCAGGCTGAATTGAGTGATCCCACAACCAATGAATTAGATCAAAGCTCTGCAGTCCTGCTACATCCAATTAAACAGGTGGAGCCCAGCACAAATACAAAAAGCAAGGCTGAAATGTTTGCAACCATCTTCAGCCAGACATGCCAACATGTTGATCAACCTCCTCCTGAAGTCTGCAGCATGACAGGAGCCAGTCTTCAGCCAATTTGATTCACTTCACGTGATATCATGAAACAGCTGAATGCCAGTATCCTGTAGTACTGAAGATTTGTACTTGGTAAGTACAAATTTGGGAAGCCTGGATGTCAGCTACAAGCACTTAAGTAATCTGTGGGTGGGACCAGCAGGGTTCTTTGAGTGGGAAGGAGCCTAGGGCAGCACCAGGACAGGTTTTCCATATGTAAACCAAAGGAGGACCCCTGCTCCACCCGCCCGCAGAGAGAAAAAATCTTCCTTACTTACGTTTTTTGGGGCCTCCACTGAGTATTCAACAAAATTCACTGGACAATGTGACCACAACAATTTGGTTTATCCAATGGACTGTTTAATTTGCGTTAGAGCACTATCTGAGTGATAGGACTTGCATAAACTGCTATTAATGAGACATCTAACCAATTCGATGGACACCTCAACTGCCTGCCATTAAAACTGTCATGGGGCCTCATTGGAGTGGAGAAAAGCCATTCTATTTTCACTGCCATTCTGCTAGAAGAAGGAGTTAAAATTCTCCCTTTAAGCTTCGTTCCTCCCTCAGTGAGCTTGACGAGGCACAAGATAGCAGAGTCTGAGCTAGCTGGCATCATTTGTTGTTCAACATTATCAGTACTTACATTTGGTATAAAATGATTCCAGTATCAGGAATCTACTTCCATCATGCTTGCAATTAATCAATACCAAGTTTCATTTATGAAGTCAGTACAATTTATACAACATTAGTACCGTATACAATATGTTCTCAGAATAATCAACTACAATCATTTTCAAGCTATATAAAATTGTATTTATAATTGTGTGATTTGAGCTCACTAGCCTAACTACCCTTTTTACAAGTTAAAATAAAATTGACACTATACCGCAGAAAATTTAGTCCAATAAACAGTGAATTAAAATTTAATGGTCGATGACATTTCATTTGAAGTCCATAAATCTTCCACCCCAATAACACATCATTCTGGGGAAAATATGCGCAGTCTGTTCTCTCTGTTCCTGCTTACATCCAAAATAAAAGGGCTTTCATCTCAAGGGAGCTCATTAGTGTGAGAATGCTTGCTAGAAATTTAGCCATCACCAGGTTCAGAATGTTGCTCTCTGCTGTTGCTGTCACACAATCCTTTTATCAAAAACAGAGGCACTGAGGTGCCCTGCAGCCTAATGCTTTCATTTCCAATGGTGTGATAAAGTAGCTGTATTAAACATGAGAAAAACGCATTCAGGCTTGAATTTCTGCAGAACCATTCATAATTTTCATTTAATAGTAGGTATGTGGGGAAAATACTTTGGTGCACCTCCATTTGAAGGCCAGAGGTAGTAAGTGTTTGGCTTTGTCAGCCTTCTGCAGTTTTCAATCAGGTTTTCAGGGTTCAGCTTATTTAAGCTTTTGAAAAAGACTAAGTACAGCAGATGCAATGGAAGCACATGCCATAGCCAGAAATATTTATCAAGGCAATATTTTCCTTGCTATTTTTTCCCTTAAAATGGATTCAATGGATTAGGTTTTAATTTTGGGAAGGAAGAGGTGGCCAGAGGGTAGAATGCCTGCCTCTTGCTACCAATGAGAGACTGGGTCCAACTTGAACTTGGGCTTCATTCCAAAAAGTTACACATTCAATTCTCCTGGCACAACAAAAATAATTCCTTACTTTTGTGGCCTCTTCTTCTTCACCCCTGGTTCAACTGGGTAGAGTGTCCTTGACACATCCAGTTGTCACTCTAAATTGCATTAGGGTCCCAGATATGTCATGGGAGCTCATTTGCATCTGGTAACAAGGCTCCCACAGAAAACAGCAGATAGCAAGGGCTGCCCAATGAGAGCCTCCAGTAAATATGGCAGAGGAGCAGTAGCAGGGAGCTAAGTTGTATGCAGGCCTTTTAGCTCCACTGTCATTTGACTACATTTTGGCTCGGTGGATGGAGGTGAAATCAGCCCCAGTGCCTATTCATAGATTTGAATAAACTTCAGCTTTGCTTGATTTTTCTGTAGGTGATTCTGAATAATACTATTTTGTCAGCGAGAACAGTAAAACAACCGAACATGACACATAATTAATCTTTAGCATTCAGAACCTGCTAAATGAAAGCCCAAGGGGCAGCACATCACCTTTGATTCAAAACTTGACAGCCTCTGGTTTCAACATCGAGTTCATCAATTTCAGCTTGTAACCCCTGCCTCCATTTAATTACCTTTTTCTTCCCTCATTTTTTTTCTTTCAGAAAGCAGTTGTTCATGCTTCTGCCATTCACACCTCCTCTAGAGAGATTTTGTATTTCTTGACTTGTCCCATTATCATTCCCTTTTGCCTTGCACCATATACTGCTTTGTTAGTTAATCTTTCCTGCTTTCCACCCTATTACAGAGCTTGCCTTTTGTTCTTTCTCTCTGCTTCTGCACTTGCTTAAAATGTGTTACATTTCTAACCTTTTCCATTTCTGATAAAAGGTCACCAACATATAATGTTAACTCTATCCATAGATGCTGTCAGACTTACTGAGTACTTTTAGGATTTTCTATTTTTATTATAATAGTTTATTATAATAAACGGCATCGTTCACAGAGTAAAGGCATACACCAGAAAGTAGTGCTTCAACTGTGGATCACATTTACAAGCAATGTACTGCTTGCTCAGCCCCAATGGCCATATGAATTCAGCAGCATCTGCAATGATTATTTTTTTAAAAATAGGAATTTTAACAAAAATCACATACTTTATTAAATTCAAGCAACAACTACACTCTTCACCCTGAAAAAAAAACTTTGGATTTTTAACTTGTCCATGAGCAAAATCAGTGATAATATTTTGATATCTTTGCATTCATCCAGCAAATGGCAGATCTGATTAACATTCACCTTTACATATTTTTCCCTCAACCCCCCACACCCCCACATAATTCTGCATGACTTTGATTGCTCTTTAACCAGATCTTAGCAAGCAAAATTTTTTAGGGTTTTTTTGCTTCACTCAGTTCTGTAAATCCATTTCAAAATAGGGGCACAAATGAAGGTTAGCAGTAAATTAGAAATGTTAGTCACTACTACTTTCTGCCAGCTTTTGAACAATTCCAGAATTTTCTGAAAACAAACATTAACACACAACAAAACTTTGGCCCTTGCTTTTAATGATTGAGTCAAACTGAGTAATAAGACAGAGTAATAAAACAGAGCAAAATGCCCTCCATTTTGTCCAAGCCAATGGTAGCAAGGCCCTACAACAGAACAAGTGATTCATACATAATGTACCGGTGCCTATCGAAGCTTGCCCACTAAGTCCATGTAATCTGACTTCTGCTTTCCCCTTTTATGCTGTTCCAAAACAAAACTACTGAGCTAAAATAGCTCAGATATTTCAAGGCTTTTTATAATTCACAGATTGAGTCATAAATCGCCTTTGGGCTGTCTTGAAAGCTAGTGATGGTTGTCACTTCAAACTGGAGGAATATTACGATATGTTAGTTTTGTTTTAAAGCGCGAAAACCTCATTTGGAAATACACCTTTCTACTTTGATGCCTTGGCACTGGTACAAATGGGATAGCTTTTCTATTTATGATCAACAATCTACACTTTCATCGAGCACTCTTCCATTTTGTTTCCTGTGGTCACCTAATGGTACTGATACAAATGCTCAAATGCTCACTTCACAGACAGCATCACAGATCACTCCATAATTTGCATAACTTGTCTGTTAGTAATAACCACAAGAGATAAGCAACACACTTGCAAAATTACTGACAACAGCCCACTTGTGATAAGTTTCTTTCCCTGAAAATTCTCAAGTACCAGAGGTCCAATTTCAGAATTGAACTTGTGATGCACTTTTCTGGAGGACTGCCTGCCTCTTAATTCTATTCCATTTTCATCTCATGTCACCAGCTTATTACCAAGTTGTAATCAACAACATTTTGACACATTTTGCAACATGTGTATATACTGTGCTATCCATCTGTTGGTGTTAAAGAAATTGTCCTGAAACAATTTGCTATTAAAAGTTGATTACCTTTAAAATACAGTCCTATGTCTACATTTATGAATATTGAAAGGCTGAATGATGCACCTTAGCAATTCTCTGCCCAGCTCAAGTGTCATCCATCACAGTCTATCTTTTCAATTGTCTGTACTAGGTGAGAAAGGAACCTTTATTTATTCAAAACTAAGTAGTGATGTTTAACAGGAACACATCCCCTTCTGCCTCTTGCTTGCACTTTTATCCCTTTCTACATCTGCTCTTTCATTCCTTTTCCCATTTGCTTTTCTTTTCTTACAATATTTCTGTCTTTCCAAAATAAAATCAGAGAGCACAGATGGATTTCTCAGTTGGGACATGAAGAACGGGCACGTGGCTTCTTCGACAGGCAAGGCTGTTCCCCCATCACTCAGGATCTACTTCAGGAATTTACAAAATTGAAACCAACAACCAAGACAAATTCACCATATCTTGTTCCCCAGAAGGGAGTCATGTTCAAAAGGAGCATGTGTCAGAAATAGGGCCATCCCACTATAGTACTGCCTTTCCAAGCCACACAATCTTTGAGCTTGGTTCCTCACTGAGCTATACAAAAAGGGAAAATGTGCAGGGCTATGGGGAAATAGCAGCAGAGTGGAACTAGCTGAGTCAGTCTTGCAGAGACATGACATGACGGGCTGAATGACATTCTTCTGTGCTATAACGATTCTATTCTATGACACCCTAGAATCAGTGAACTTGACTTTATTATTTATTTAAGGCTTTTTCTCCAATATTGTGGAATATATAGATTTGACCATTGTCCAATCTTCCATTTTCAAGCCCAGCTTGTTCTTTGTGATTTTATACAGCCTCGTGAATCCCATTTAATAATAATGTTTAATATTTTTCTGGGGCTGATAGTGAAGTCATCCCACAAGAGTTACAGTCCAAAAGACCAAAAGGTAATTTTGCTATGAAACTTTCTATAGGCCCACTTTTCTATAATTTAAAATATGTATGATGTCTGTTGGCATTATGGGATAGACTTCCCTGGTCCTGAACCTGAAGACTATTGGATTGCCAGGGCATAGCAAATACAGGGGCATTGGGTGGGGAGGAATACTTGTTCAAAGAGCCCACACGATTTTACATCCATTCATGATCATTTCTCTTGCAAATTTGCCAATATCCTGCCACTTCAGTTTAAAGCTCCTTGAGCTTGTTCAAGTTCAAAAGTCCCATTTCTTCAGTTCTACCGTTGTTCTTTCTGGAACTTTCTGATTTTCCAGTGTTCCAGTGTTTTTGTTCCTAAGAATATTTGATTTTGCCTACTTATATTTTCAAAGTGAATCAGTTTTGGTTTGCCCCACTGCAGGTAGCGTCGTGGTTGGGATCTTTAAGGCAAGATATGTAGTGGGGGAGGGGGTTGCAGAGAGCTTCACATTCCCAAACTCATTCAGTGCAATTAATAACATGCTAAACCACTTCTTGATTGAGGAGCTGTAGACATTCAAAATGTATTCATGGCCTTCTATCTCCATCAATTAGAAAACCCTGACAGCTACCACATGCCAGCAAGAGTTAACAACAACAGATGACCAAACCTAGCAAATTTCACTCTTCCAACAAGTCAGTCAAGATGCATCACACGGTTGATGCAATTTGTGTAAACAATGAATAATTAAGTGAATATTGTGATTTTTTGCTCATCACAAATTCACTTAGGCATGCATTTAAATCTGGGCTAGAAACATTTTTGTTCCTAGCATTCCATTTTAAAATTAAGAATTTTGTCACTATATCAAAAGCTAGTAAGCTTTCAACAAATCAGAGACCAGCTTTACACGCTCCACGAATTATTAATAATTTCCTACTCTAAATTACACCAGATTCAATTACATAAGACTAAATATAAACAAGCAAATGTCTTGCAGCTATGGATTCAGCATGAAATTAATTTCTTTCTATGTTAATATACATAAGATTCTCTTCCTGAAGAAAATAATTAGATTATAGGTAACTACATAACTCCATCTTGTCAAGATGTAGAAAAGTCTAAAACACCATCTGCAGTTTATAGATACCAACTGTAGATTTTTATGTATTCAAATCCCCCCACAGATCTTTTGAATTTCAATGTTATGGGATACAGTTATAATTTCTGTACCTGTCAGTTATGCTATTTTAACTATTAGACCAAATAGAGGAAAATTGTGGGCTAGTTCACACATGGACAAAAACTCTGGCTACTGCAGTTCATTAAATATATTTTATTTCTTGCGTAGTATTTCAGCAACTTTTTTTGGTTTCATTTGACCTTATCTCAAACATGCCACACTTGAACTAACCACAACTAATCTTCCTACACCAGAGCTACAATTCAAATTGAGACAAGCAATTCCATTGGACTTTCATGGTTAAACATTTGCAAAATAGAATATATAGCTTGTTATACAATGAAACAACTTGGCTCGAAAATCTGCAAATGTTCAATGACTTTGTCGTGCATTCAGGGTGAGATATCACTGCTTAAGCTATAGAGCATCAACAAAATGTTGCGTTATATTGGAGCTTGGTTTTTTTCTGCATATTAGAGATGCCATTTTGCAACTCCAGCTGACAGGCACTGAGGGTTTGAAATTTTTTTTCACATCTCTGGCACTTCATGCATGACATTTGCATTTCCATCTCACGAGACTCATTCTCCTCATGGAACCAGCCTGTGCTCTGGCAGCCTCCCTTAGGCTGGCCAAGAAATAAACTTGACTGCTGATCCATTACAATCTACCAAGCATAAGAGAGTAAGCAGTGCATTGTGCAGAGGGCCAATACAAGGCTCTGGATAATCTTGTTTACTGGAAAGCTCAGATACAACAAACACAGTTGATGCACAGTCAATTTTATTTGGAAGGTTAAATCAATGCCAAACACTAATGGCCTGGGCCAGCTTATTCATTTACATATAAGAATGACTGGGTAGAAGCAGGATACTGAGAAGAAATATTTCTTCTCAATTTTCATTTCTTTTACTCTGCACAGCCATCTCATAAGATCGTGAGAAGTAGGAGCAGGAGTAGGCCACTGAACTCATCGAGCCTGTTCTGCCATTCAATAAGATCATGGTTGATATGATTGTCGCCTAATCTCCACTTTCCTGCCTGTCCCCCATAACTCTTGATTCCCTTAAAATCTGTCTACCTCAAACTTGAGTATATTCGATGACCCAGCATCCACCGCTCTCTGTGGAAGAGAATTCCAAAGATTAATGACTCTCTGAGAGAATATATTCCTCCTCTTTTTAAAATGGGAGACTCCTTACTGTTAAACTGGGTCTCCTAGTTCTAGATTGATACACGAGGGGAAACATCCTCCCAGCATCTATCTTGGTCAAGCCACTTCAGAATCCTATATGTTTCAATAAGATCAACTCTCATCCTTAACTCCAATATCTATAGGCCCAACCTGCTCAACCTTTCTTCATGAGGCAACCCCTTGATCCCAGGAATCAGCCTAATGAACCTTCTCTGAACTGCTTCCAATGTAAGTCTCTTTCCTTAAGTAAGGAGACCAAAAGTGTACACAGTACTCAAGATGCCATCTCACCAGTGCCTTGTACAGCTGTAGCAAGACTTCCCTATTTTTATACTCCATTCCCCTTACAATAAAGGTCAACATTCCATTTGCCTTCCTAATTACTTGATGTACTTGCATGCTAACTCTTTGTGATTCATGTAAAAGGACACCAGATCCCTCTGTATTGCAGCATTCTGCTGTCTCTCTCCATTTAGTATCTCAAAATCTACAGATCCTAAGGACTTATAAGAAAAAGTTCAAATTTGTGACATTAAATCCTTTTATTATTAGCAGACCTGAGGAATAGTATTTTTAGATCTGAAACATTGTGAGTGACTGGCTTCTTTTTCACCACAGATGCTGCCTGACCTGCTGAGTATTTACAATTTTTTTCTGTTTTTGCTTTCAGATCCCTCGCATCTGCAGATTTTGTTTTGTTTGAAGAATTTGATTGATGGTTTCTAAATTATTGTTTAAGTTGTCTTTTATTAATTAAATCTAATATCTGTAATCCATTCATTTAAAGGCAGGTCTACAAATTTCTGTCTGAAGAAAGGAAAGGAAGCTTGAGATATTGGAAATCTGAAATAAGAACAGAAAATGCTGGAATACATTTTTTAAATTTATTCTTTCATGGGATGTGGGTGCAAGAGAATATTCTGGGTGTACCTTCTGCAGAGGCCAGATCTCTATGGGTGAACCCAAGTATTCAGGACGAAGGGCTGAATATTACGGAGGGGCAGACAGCTCGTTCCCCCGCCCCACACAATCTCCCTAGAAGCAAAGTCAGCGTTGAGCTGACCCGTTCCATACAGGCCCACCCCGCAGCCACAGTGCACCACGGGCAGGCTAAACAAGGGCCGAGCGGGTCTTCTTTCCCTAACTGAAGGAAGTCCCGCCCTTGGGAGCATTCTGATTGGCTCCAGTCCCGGCAGCACCAAATGCACATGAACGGGTACTGCCAGGACTGCAATGGGGAACATGGAGGAGTAATAGATCCCCAGAAATAGGTAAGTCCAGGGTCTTGGACAGGGAGGTTTTGGGCAAGTTAGGAAGTGGGGAGGGGAGGTCGGGGAGTTGAGTTTAAGACTGCAGTTGGGTAGGAAGTAAGGGGGCTTTCTATCTTAGGGGGGGCTACCCCCTGACCCGCAAAGGACAATGCCTGAAGATAGAACCCACACCGCCCCCCCTTCCTTCCTGCCCTTTGAAGAACTTATTTTAACAATTTGGCTGCCCTCTCCTGCTCGACTGCCCACACCAAACATTTTATGGCAGGGTCAGCGTATTATAGGGGCCAGTCGGTTGGGCAACAAGCCTAACTGACCCTTGATTATCAATTTAAATGTGGTGGCGGGCTGCCAACCCACTCATATTAAAGGGGTGAGCTCGGGGGTGGGTGCAAAGGTGGTGCGGTGGGCACCGTTCTATTTTACCTGCCTCCCTGCTGAAAGCACGTTCAGTGGAGGTACATAAAATGCAGCCCAAAGTCACGAATTGAAAAGAAAGCGGGGGTGGGGGCGGTTTTCTATAAAGTGGGAAACAACAAAACCTTTATTTGCCCAAATGTTTCAACAGAAAAGGTTGGATACAATGTAGCATATTAAAAAATATTGCTCCAGTTTCCATGAAGTATATTCTATTTCAAAGCTTGCAGGATAATCCTGTGATAGACTTAGACAAGTGGAGTGTGGTTAGTCCCTTTTGGGACATATCTCAGAGATACATAGGGGAGGATTTTCTCCCCGTCAGGCGGGCTGGTCAGGAGCGGGTGCAGGTAGACGCAGAGCTGCTCACCGTCCATGATCGGCTGCACGCTGCCATTTTACGTGTGCGGGCCAATTAAGGCCCACCCAGCGTGACGCATGCAGGAATCTCCCTGAGGCACGGAGCAGCCTCAGGGAGATTAATACAAGAAACAAAGAGTAGGAATAAACAGGTCTTTTTTCCAAATGGCAGGCAGTGACTAGTGGGGGGAATTAAATGTAATATCTCCAAATTCGCAAATGACACAAAGCTGGGTGAGAGGTTGAGCTGTGAGGAGGATGCAAAGACGCTTCAGTGTGATTTGGACAAGCTGAATGAGTGAGCAAATGCATGGCAGATGCAGTATAATGTGGATAAATGTGAGATTATCCATTTTGGTAGCAAAAACAGGAAGGCAGATTGTTATCTAAATAGCAATAAATTGAGAGAGGGGAATGTGCAATGACACCTGGGTGTCCTTGTATACCAGTCACTGAAGGTAAGCATGCAGATGCAGCAGGCACTAAAGAAGGCAAATGGTATGTTGGTCTTCATAGCCAGAGGATTTAAGTACAGGAACAGGGATGTCTTTCTGCAATTGTGCAGGGCCTTGGTGAGACCACACCTGGAATATTGTGTGCAGTTTTGGTCTCCTTATCTGAGGAAGGATGTACTTGCTATAGAGGGAGTGCAGCGAAGGTTTACCTGACTGATTCCTGGGATGGCGGGACTGACATATGAGGAGAGATTGAGTCGATTAGGATTATATTCATGTGATGGCGTCACATGAACTGGGACATGTTCATGAAATGTTTGAAAAATATTTATTAATTTAATAAACCCTTCACGAAACCTCATCCCATCCGTGGAGGAGGTTTCATGAAAAACGCAAAGGCCGCTTGAGCTCTTCGCCTACCTGTCAACCTTAAGGTTGGACAGACAACCCTACCAGTTTGGTGAATTAGTTTGCTGATGGCCTTAACATGCCTTTGACAGCTCGGTGGGCACACAGCCGACGCTAGTGTGCGCCCGCCGAATGGAAGATCGGAATAATGCACGGTGACATTGGGATGCACACCTGACATCACTGTGCATCATTTTACATGTCAGCGTGCAGGGCCTGCCCCTGTACACCAGTGAGAAAATTCTGCCCATAAAGCCATCAATTTTAGTCACTGAATGAATTACAAACCAGAAATTTTCATGCTTTCTCTGTTAACATGAATCCTTGCTTCTTTAGTCTGACTGCATCTCTAACCAATTTTACTGGGTTTACTCTGCAAATAATGTTGAATTGGTGGATACTTTCAGCTGAGTTAGGAGTTAACACAAGAGACAATTATATGGTTTTAAACCAGTGAATTATAAATTTTGGATAACATTAATTTGTATGACTATCCAATCAAAATGAATATGGCAATTTGCCGCTTCAAGACCGCTCCCAAATTATTGAGAATAGTTCACTTTGTACCCATCCCAAAGGCTTGAAACACAGATAAACCGAGTTGCAAAAAACAGGTGAAGATAAATAATCAACATGCTTGGCCTTTTCCCGGACTGATCTGGGGCTAAATTTCATTCTTACTGCCGAGTGATAATGGCGGGGGAAGCACATTGCCACTGCAGCCAAAGCAATTTTGTTGGGGCCTTAAGGTCAGCTGCCCTGCCATCCACAGGAAGGAGGAAGGCATATTAATCCCTCATGCAAGCTGATATCTAAAGGCATCAATAGACCCAATGCAATTTCTAAGTAAGAGCAGGCACAAGCTCTCCAAAAATTTCACAGGTAACTTTAAATGACTTTCCTGTGACAAGAGGACCATTAATGTAGGCATATCACGCGATATTTAACTAAGGCCAGTCCATGAAAATGGTTGAAGCCTCCAATTACTTCGATTCTGTGTGGGGGTGGGGAGAGGCGCCGGACAAACTTTTCTAATTTTTCACATTTTATTTCAATTAAAATTTTGTCCAGCAAGCTCCAATATATCTGGCAACATGCAACCTGATAATCTGGAGTTCGTAATTTGGGCAATAAGCTATTGTCAAGCATTGATGCATTGTGCATTTTTGCATTCTGTTCTTTTGAGGAATTAAAAGGCAGCATTGTCAAATGTTCTTGTAAGATTAGTAGAAGGTTATTTCCCATCAGAAGATTTTCCAATTTTTCAAAGCACAGTCGCAGGAGCCTTATAGGTGTCATTAAGATGAGGTTCACCATAGGACACCATTTCAGTGCAACAAGGCTGTAAACAATGGAACTCACTCAAAGAATCATTGCTGACAATCTTGTGCTGAGACCATGGTTGGGATATTCAATTGGGGCTCGGGTCCCCGACTTCAGAGCCATTTCCGGCTCCCAGCCTTTCACCAGGTGGAAGTGGCCACTGCAATTGTGGCCAAGGTCAGTAATTAATTGGCTGGAGGGTGAGTTTGGCAGGCAATTCACAGCAGCGGGCACAGGATGGAGGCAAACTCATAGGCCAGAATTTTCCTGTTGGCGATTTGGGGGCGGGGCCCCCTCGCCCACGGGAAAATGATGTAGAATGGAACCCCCGACATCATCCCAGTCTGTTTAAATGTTTAGGAAGGCGGGCGGACAGCGAAATCAGCTGTCCGCCCGCCGACCTGTCAATGGCCAATTCAGGCCATTGACAGGCTAATTAAGATCATTAAAGGCCTGTCAGTCCAACCTTGAGGCTGGCGGGCAGGCCAGGAGCCCCAGCAGACTCCTGATAATACATGAAACCTCATCCACTGGAGGGATGAGGTTTCATGTCCATTTTTAAAAAGTGTAATAATGTTTATGTCATTTTTATTAACGTGTCCCATCTCGTGTGACATTGTCTCATGAGGGGGACATGATAATAGTATTTTTATTTTTCTATTTTTTAAGTTTTTTAGACTGTCACTAATCTCCCTGAGACAGCAGGGAGCAGTGCAAGCTTTCGCGCACATGTACGAAAGAGCGCATTTTGACAGCTGGGGATTCCCTCCCCCCACTGCACAGGAAGCGCATAGCACTTCCTGTCGGGAACGCCACTGGGCGGGCCTTAATTGGCCCGCCCACCCAAAACGGTGGCGGGTCCCATTTCGGCAGCGGGGGTCAGCTGTCCGCCTGCCGCCGAACCGGTGGGGCCCGCACGCCCACCAAGGGCAAAATTCTGCCCATAAAGTGCAAGCTTCATTTAAGGGCATGACAGCCATTATCATGGTAGCCATCTTGCATTGCTATGAAAGGCTGATGTTAGCAGAAGGGGATGCAGAGGCTGACCTCAGAGACAGTGCAAGAAAGATGAGAAGTCTTGTTCCTGGAGGGTGGCAGGAGAAGGCCAGACGAAGTAGGACTGGCTGAAAATGGTAAGGCACATCAGTAGCTGCAGCAGTGTCTGAAGGAGCTGGGTGCAGTGCCGCAGAAGGTTTAATGACCTTTTTTGCTCTGGCAAGATGAGTGCAACACAACACCCAGATGTCAGTGCTCCTGAACATGGTAGAGTTGTGTGCCCAGGGTCATTACTGACCTGTCAGCAAGGCTCAGAGCCCTAGTGCTGTTGAGGAGCTGACAGCACTGATACATGCAGCTCCTTTTGTAAATGAGCCACTGGCATTGGTAGGGGAGGCTAGCATTACCTTGTCTTTCTCTGCTTTGTCCTTGCAGCAGAAGAGGGCAGACAATGCAAGTGAGAAGGTGTGCACAAGAGGAGGAGTGCCCCAGCTTGCCATCCAGAATATCAGAAAAGGCAGCAAAATACATCATGAGATGGCATCGCATGATGGGTGATGGAGAGCTGGGAATACCTGGAGGGGCATATGAAAAGATATTGGGCAGAATTTTGCCCTCATCGGGTGGGCTCAGCAGGGGTGAGCAGAAACAGTCGGGATGCCGACCACCACCCGCGATTGGGCTACAACTGCGATTTCACGCTGGTGGGCCAATTCAGGCCGGCCCAATGTGAAACATGTGCTGCAGTGCTCAGCGCTGCCTGTGGGGAGGGGAGGAGGGTGAGTGCTGCTCAGGGAGATGGAGATTTATGAAAATAAAAAAAGATTAAAAATGTTAACATGTCCCCTCATGTGGATCAAAACCTCATCCCGCCCGTGGATGAGGTTTCGCAAAATATCCAAAGGCTACTTTGCCTTTTTGTAAAAAAATTAATACAGTTATATCTTTAATGGCCTTAAAAGGTCTATTAGTTGCTGGTGGGTGTGCTGCCAACTCTCGCCAGCGCACGCGACTGAAGTATCGTGCGAGTGCGTGATGCCCTCGCCCGATGTCATCGCGTGTCATTTTACGCTCATTTGGGTCGGGCGCATGCCCGCCCAACAAGCCAAAAATTCTGGTCAATGAATTCGTAGATGTAGGAGATAGAGTGGCCCGTCCCCATCCAATAGCATGCCAAAGATTCAGCTGCATTGGAAAGACTCAGATCTCCAGGGGCTCAGCTGTCACAGGATAGTTCTCATGATCTCTTTCTTGGTGCCTCCCACAGGGTCAGTCATGGAGGTGGAGAATGCCAAAGTAGCAGAAACATCATCAGTGGCTTCTGAATAATCCAAACCAGCAGACCCTGTACCATCACATCATTCTAGCACACCCCCCACCAGTGTAGATACACTCACATTGGTGGGCATGTGCACTCATTGAGAAAGCGTGATACTGGGTAAAAAGAACAGCACAAGTGAGCAAGAGAAAGTGACAGAGGCAGCTGTGTGCAATACCCCTTGGAGAATGAATGATAGGCACAGACAAGCTCAGCCTGCTGGAGATGCAGGGCCTTGGGTGTCACAAACAAGGCAGCTCTCCTTTGACCAACAGCGTGAATGTGTCCGATTTCTCTGAAGTAGTGTGGAGTTATGGACTGAGAATGGAGAGGTCCATCAAGCTTATGTGCTCCACCAGTTCTCAGGGCTTTGAATACATGAGCTCCCCAACTGAGCGAGTAGCCAACCTCATGGAGAGCCATATGCAGCAGCAGCACTCTGAATGGATGCTGGTTGTGCCCCAGCTGGTGGTCGCCTCCAGCGATCAAGAGCAGCATCCAAGAAATGAGGCAGTCACTGATGAGGATGAGGATGAAACTTCTCACGAGGCAGTGTTCCCCTTATGGCCTTGGATGAGGTGGTGACAGCCTGCTTACATGTCTCTGCTTGTAGTTGAGATGCAGGTGGCAGTTGTAGATGGTCCATAATTCAGAAAGGCCAAGGAAGCCAACGATAATGACAGTTCATTATCATTGGCTTCCTTGGCCTTTCTGAATTATGGACCATCTACAACTGCCACCTGCATCTCAACTACAAGCAGAGACATGTAAGCAGGCTGTCGCCACCTCATCCAAAGCCATAAGGGGAACACTGCATAGTAGTGGCTGAGAACAGAGGCCACCAGGTCAGTCAGAGAACTGAGCGATTCACTTGGAGTAATTCCACTTGTGATTGTGCACCTTGTAACTTATTAATAATATTGGAATTGCTAAGCCATGATCCCAGATGTCTGAACTTCCATTCTTTAATGGCAAGACTAGGAGAGGGAAGAAATGGTGAAGTGAAGCAATGGCCTTTGAATGAGGACATTAAGACCACTGGAGAGATCTGGACTATGCATTGCCGACAAGAGTGGATCTATTCAAGTTATGTGTTTAATGGATGAGTTCTGACAAGCAAAGCAAAGTGAGCCAGCACAGTCCTGCTGGTTGAGCTGCACTCAGGTGAAGTATGACTGGATCAGAGATGCCCTGGCATTGATGCCATCCTGATGAGAGATTTGAATCCTAACTCCAGCCACCTCCCTGCACAGCATATGTGCCATTCTGCTCTGTATCTTCCTCCTCTGATGAACTGTGCCCATCTAGCTCTTCATCCTCTTCAAGGTCAACATCTCCTGGAGGACCATGCTATGGAAGGCGCAACAGACCACCACAATTCAGGAGACTCCTGCACTAGTGTATTGCAGGGCACCACCCAACCGGTCCAGGCACTAGAACGGTATCTTCAGAAGCCTGATGGTCTGCTTGATGATGGTCCTTGTGAGCAGACGGCACCAGTTGTAGTGCCTCTGACTCAGGATAAAGTCGTGAGCTGCCATCTCTTCAAAAGGCTATCCCTTATTCCCTAGAATTCATTCATAGAGTTTGGGTGGTGTCATGAAGAGTTGTGGCACCCTGAACTGCCAGAGGATGAAGGTGTCATGGAAGCTGCCTGGATAGTGAGTGCACATGTGCTTAAAGCACATGTTGTGGTTGAAAAATAGCTGAATGCTTAGGGAGTGGAAAGCCTTCCTATTTATAAAACTCATTGGCTTCTCACTTAGTGTCTTGCTGGCCACATGGGTACAATCAATGATCTCTGCACCAATGGGAATCCAGCAATGAAGGTGAATCCCATCCCCCTTTGTGCCTGCAAAGCCCCTCTGTTTGCGCTTCTCAGCTCTCACAAAAAGGGCATCAGTGACCTGTGAGATGCAATGGTGTGCTGCCGCCTGCGAGACACTAAGGTCTGCTATTGATCCTTGGAAGCTCAAGGTCACAGTGACTTTGACAGCTATGGAAAGGCATGCCTGAGCATTACTGTGACATCTTCTTCAAAACGGGCACAAATCTCAATGACCATCTGCCTAGATGGGCCCAGTCTCCTCCTTCAATGATTCTCTAAAATGTCCAGGTAGCTTCTTACTTGTCAGTACACTCAATGCTGAGTGTGTGGCTTCCATTGCCTTCCTGCCCCTCAGTCCTCCCCTCTGCCCTCCTCATGCCTGAGGCTCTATATCTGTTCCTGAAGATGTTGATGCTCATCGCTGCACAACCATATCTCCAAGTACATTAATCCAGGTCCAGTTTTTGCCTTGTTTGTGGTCAGCTGAGCTCACACTGCTTACTGGATTCCCCTGCTAATGGCTTCACAATCACTGGAAGGTCACGACTCCCTCCACTGACCAAGCATGCACAGACCACTTGCTCCACTAGCTCTGCTAACCTGATGGTAACTGTGTGACAATGGCTGAGTGCCATTCTTTGCCATGTTCCCATTTATGGGACCACCCTAATAGAATGGCACAGCCAGGAGGGACTCCCTGCTGTGCTGCCACCTCCTTCCACTTGAACTGTTCTTGATCCATCATGGAACACATGGCCGATTCCCACAAAAATAACAAACTGGCCCTTAATGAGCTGACAAGTTCGTTAACAAGCTTTATTGGCCTTTGACCTAAATTGGGCAGGTTGACATGTCCCACCTTCCCACCACCTGAGCAAAATGACCCACAGCCAAAACAGTGACAGCAAGCCTTCACAATGGCCGGCAGCGCGCCTCTGTTCTCATCCCCACATCAGGGTGAAAATTCCACCTTGGAATGTTCATGTTGAAACATTGTCCAATTTTGGTAACATTTACAGTTATTCCTTACTGAACTCTGGAATGACTGACAGATATCAGAAAGTCATCAGCTGTAGAATAGATGCTTCACTATACACATTATCTGAAAAATAAATTTAAAGTTAATAACAGCACACTCCCCCCAAAAATTAGAAGTATTATGTTTCAGAGTGAAAATTTGACTATGCCAATGTTTATTTCTAGAAACATTTATATCTTATTATTTGTAGGAGAGAGGCTTTTGATTGTACTTGTCTTGTTTTTTAATATCACCTATATCAAATTAAACTGTCAAAAGTGATATTTCCACAAATTATCAGTGTAGAACAGTATGAGGTCTGAAATTTCACAACATCACATCCTGGCATTGTAAAAACCTTACCAGATGATGGTTTTTCAGGAAGTGCAATGTACTTTCCTCAGTCCATGTTTAAAAATAAAACCACCTAAATCTCAAAAATATAAGTTATTCATAATATTCTTAAAAAGACATCGTGGAATCACAAGAGTTTGCACAAGGAGGTTCAATATTCAAAAGGAAATATTAATGGCTGCCATTTTGAAATGTGCAAGTGTGCATGGCACAAAAGGAATTTCAACATAGTAACAAAGAATATTTAAATTTCCTTGTACTTGTTTCTAGGAATTTAGAATGATTGAAGAATCCATACATTGTGGAATTTTAAAGATCAAGTCATCCTCACCAACTTGCAATATCCAATCTTTTGAACTCCAATGAGCCATATGTTTCTATGAACAGATCAGATTGGGAAAATTTGCTATATTTCTGCATTAACTCTGAAAGCATTTGTCATATTAGTAACTACAAAAACATTTCAGCATGACAAGTTAAAATATCCATTGGAATTCTCGGAAGGAAATGGGCCAGATTTTACAGCTCCCCCGTCCATCTGGTGGGATATTATGGCCCCACTGAACTGAATGGAGATTTAAATGGCTCACCAAATCCGCTTGGGGGAGACATGCTGTGGTGGGGCTGTAATATCTTGGCCATGGTCTGGAAGTTTTTTTTACACAGGATGCAGGTGTCACTGGCTAGGCCAGCATTTATTGCCCTTGAGAAGGTGGTGGTGAGCCACCTTCTTAAACCGCTGCAGTCCATGTGGTTTGGGTACACACACACTGCTATTAGGAAGGGAGTTCCAGGATTTTGACCCAGTGACAGTGAAGGAATGGCAATATGTTTCCAAGTCAGGATGGTGAGTGACTTGAAGGGGAACTTGGTGGTGTTCCCATGCATCTACTGCCCATGTCCTTCTAAGTGGTAAAGGTTGAGGGCTTGTTGGAGATGGTCATTGCCTGGTACTTGTGTGGTGCAAATGTTACTTGTCACTTATTAATCCAGGCCTGAATGTTGTTAAGGTCTTTCTGTATATGGACATGGACTACTTTGGTATCTGAGGAGCTGTGAATGGTGCTGAACATTGTGCTATCATCAATGAACATCCCCACTTCTGAACTTATGATGGAAGGAAGGTCATTGATGATGGCTGGTCCTAGGACACTATCCTGAGGAACAGCGATGTCCTGCAGCTGAGATGACTGACCCCCAACAACCGCAACCATCTTCCTCTGTGCTAGATATGACTCCAACCAATGGAGAGTTTTCCCCTTGATTCCCATTGACTCCAGTTTTGCTAGGGCTTCTAAGTGTCAGTGAGTAGGTTATTGCTGTGTAAGTGCTGCTTGATAGAACTGTCAATGACACCTATCACTTTGATGATGATCGAGAGTAGACTGATGGGGCAGTAATTGGTTGGGTTGGATTTGTTCTGATTTTTGTGTACAGGACATACCTGGGCAATTTTGCACATTGCTGGGTTGATGCCAGTGTTGTAGCTGTACTGGAACAGCTTGGCTAAGGGCACAGCTAGTTCTGGAGCACAAGTCTTCAGTACTATTGCCAGAATATTATCAGGGCCCATAGCCTTTGAAGTATCCAGTGCCTTCACCATTTCTTTATAACACATGGAGTGAATTTAATTGGCTGAAGACTGGCATCTGTGATGCTGGGGTCCTCCAGAGGAGACTGTGATAGATCATCCAGTCGGTACTTGTATCTGAAGATGGTAGCAACTGTTTCGGCCTCGTCTTTTTCAATAATGTTTGGGCTTCCCCAGCTTGCGGATGGCGGTATTTGTGCAGCCTGCTCCTCTGGTTAGTTGTTTAATTCCCCACCATCATTCATGACTGGATGTAGCAGCACGGCAGAGCTCAGATTTGATCTGTTGGTTGTGAGATCACTTAGCTCTACCTATCATATGCTGCTTCTACTGTTTGGCATGCCAGTAGTCCTGCATTGTAGCTTCACCAGGTTGACACTTCATTTTTAGGTATGCCTGGTGCTGCTCCTGGCATGCCCTCCTGCACTCTTCATTGAACCAGGATGGATGCCCCGGCTTGACGATAACAGTAGAGTGGAGGATATGCCGGGCAAAGTGGTTACAGTTTTATTGGTGCACAACCCAACTCTTTATTAAGATAAATCGTTTAGCGACTGTACCTGTAGCATTTGTACAGTGACCATAAGCAACTGGCTGCAAGGATGTAACTGCCCAAACCCACATAACCAGTGCTCATATGTTGAGAGACATGCTGTCATAAAGAATGTCATCAAGCAAACAATCATGATGCTGAAGCAATGGTTCAGCTTCCTCAACCACTCAGGAGGAGCCTTCCAGTACTTGCCAGAGCAGATGTCCTGATTCTTGGCAGTCTGTTTTATCATCCACAATCTGGTCATCATGAGGGCGCAGTCTTTGCCACCAAACATTCAGTGAGCACCTCTGGAGCAGGAAAGAGGAGAAGATGGACAGCACATCTGGATGTGCTATCTGTGAGTGATTCATTAAACTCCAGTTCCCCTGACTGAAACCCAGATCCTTATTTCTCAACAGTTCAATACCTTACTATCACTTTACAGTGGATCATCACATCATCCTTGAGCACAATTTGAAATAAAAGACCTACACAAGGTAATTATTCCATACCAGCTTTCTAATACTCCATACAATGCTCAGTCAATCATCCTTGTGCATTCCCTTAATGCCTGTGTGTGTCTTTGCCTGGTCTAGTGCTCAGTGTTACCCCTGTGACTGCAGAATGGCTGATGGAAGACTGCTGAATTTGTAGGTGACTGAAGATGGCCTTTGCAGGTCACTGTCACACAACTCTGATCCTGAAAGCCTGGCTTCAGACTGCACCAGTCTGGGCTAACTGGTTGATGGGCAACATTAAGTGTCCATGATAGGAGGCCAAATGCTGTCATTCTGAGAGAGAAATATTGGTTCCGACTCCACAAAGTCACTGCCACTGCCACTCCCCCAGGGTTTGAGTAATCTGCTGGAGGACAGAATGCTGGATTGCTGCGAGATGCTGCAAGCCCCTTTGAGCATTGCTATCTGCAGCCATGATGCCAACACTCTAAGACTGCATGGCTCCATGCAGTTGTTTGCATGACAACAAGCAGAGATTTCCTAACCTCAGTGTGAGCTTCCAATGAGTTCTCAAATTTTGCTCAACCTCTGCTTGTGCTGTGATGGAAAGTGAAATGTTAGCTATCAGACACTGCATGATAGTCAGACCTGCTAGTGTCCTCATGAAATTGGCCACCACTTCCACACTAGAAATGATGGACTCCAAGCTCTGCATGAAACCCAGTGCCAAGTTGGAGCCAGACTCCTCCAAGCTCCTTGACAGTGACAACAGGCTGTGTGGCAGGCCTCCCAGCAGACTAAACATTTGTGTGTGCATACTTTATATGTTGTTCAATGTCCTCATCTGAGGACTCTAAAGAAAAACTCGCCCTCTAGGGAGCTGGAACCCATGCAGTCCATTTTCCTTGACCTGGCTACTCGATGACTCACCATGTGCAGATCCCGATTCTAGGTTGCTCTCTTAAGTTAGCAGAGTTCCAGTCTCTGAGCTGATGGTTGTGAATGTCAAGTTGAGTGACAGCATTTCTTCCTCCTCAGTCCGTTCTCCCTCCGGGCTTTCAGCATCCCAAGCTACTGAAAGCATAACTGCACAAGGGTGGAATTGGGGGTAGCAAGAGGTGTATGATTACACCATCTGCAGTTTGCACATCATAACTGTTGGCATGCTACAGATAAAGAGGAATTTAAGAAGATATATTAGACAGGAATGTAATATCCTCCTCAGGTTTCAGTGGTTCACTGGCCATGCTTTTAGTCATGGCCATTCAAATTATTTCCAGCACTGTTTCTTCCATGGAGGTCCACACATACAGCCATAATCAGTTGGCTGCTGCTCCCATCTATAATAGATTACCTTGTCATGTAAAAATACTGAGAAGTGTGTCAGTGTAGTGTAATCTGTTTGGATGATGTGCCTTTCAGAGTTGCTTGGCTGGTAGTGTGTGCAAGCTGTGAGATTTGTATGTGCAGCTTGCAGCAGTGTTAAGTGTGTGAGGGTGAGTGAAGCGTATTAATGTGAGATACGAGTCATGGTTGATGGGGATTGTGGGAGGTGAGTGATGGGGTTGTGCTGAATTGAACAGTATGTGAGCCTAGTAGAGGAGGGAGTGCAAAATGGCATGTGAAGATGCATTCACTGGTCTCGACCACTTGTGTGAAATCATTACACTTCTTGCGGCACCGCATGCAGGTCCTCAAGGCCAGTCTACTGACAATGACCCCAACAGCTACCTGCTCCCACTGTCTTCTTTGTATCTACTTCAAGGGCGTCCTGGCCCTGAGGGTAGAGAACCTCTGTCCTCCAGACGGTGCACAAGAGGTCCAGTGAAACATCAGAGAAACTTGGCGCACACTCTCTGATCTATTGCACCATTGCAGATTGTTTCCCCCCCCCAGTTCTTCCAATCTTCTTTAAACAGTTTCATCCTTTTCTGCAGCCAGAATGCACTGCTCCTTTAAGAGGTGCACTCTAGCTGTAAGCAGTGTGGGCTAGCTTTAAGTGGGCCAGCCTTGCACCAACTTTGGCCCCCTGCTGAGGGGTACAGCCATTCAACAATGTGTTCAGCATTGAACTGCACAGCAAAATCATTATAATTAACAATTAATATTGTTTTGAAGCATGACTTTCTGAAGCACGAATGCCAATCTATTTGATGTGTGATTGATCAACTGGTCATAACCAGACCTGGGGTGTAAGGGAGGGGTGTAAATTTTAAGGATTGGGAGTAACAGATTACCCAAAATAGGTAGTGAAAAATTCATAAATAATTTTAAGATAGTTTATTAAGAAACAACAGTCTAGATACCATGCATCAGCAAAATAGATAAGAAAAGCATATGACTTGTGACAGTTGAGAGAAGTTTACTGATCCTGGAGGATGAACAGACGGATGGTGCAGAGTGTGTTGATCTCTGTAGCCTGTGGCAGTAGCCTTCTACTCAGCAGCCAAAGTTAGATGCTCTTCCTCCAGTCTTCCTTCATCTTTACTGGTCCATCTTCCATCTGCAGAAAGCAGCTGCCTGATGAGTTCTGCCCCTGCCTCTGAGTACTGTTAATATACTTTATTTCTAGGGGCTGGTAGCTTAATCTATGTTAATCACTTGTTTGAATAGTTCAGGCCAATAATCACAAGGCAGACACCCAAGTTGTCATTGGTGTCACCAACATTGGTGTCCATCATTTTAGCTCAAGGTCATATTTCAGTTTACCTCATGCTGAGAGCCATTTGTTAGCCTTTACTAGACACTTGAATAGATAAGAGGGGATAAGATGCTGTCCTCTCGATTTAGGAATGTCAACATAGAAGCCTGGACCAGGAGACCTCAACATTTCTAGAGACTCTTAATGTGTTCTTTCACAGAGAGAAAAGAAACAGCCTTCTGCCAGTAGACCTCTGACTTTGGCTGCTAATTCTATAAGAATTCTATAATATTCTAAAAATTACCATTTCTTACAGGAATAGCACCCCTCACAGATTAGCTAACCGCACTCTTTGGTGTGGCTCATTCTGTACTGGTCCCTGCTTTCACCCAGCTCTCACCTGTCGCTCCAAGTAGTTGTTGGAATGTGAAAGCAGCCACACCCTGGTAAACCGCTTTGACTGGTCAGCCAAACTAGGTAAGGGTAGCTGTCAGGTCTCCTACCCTTGGTGACTTAGGGATTTGTCTGCCCTAGCACGTGAAGACTGATTCTGAAGGACTGGGTGGATGAGACCAATCTAAGGTTCAATCATTTTGAAGGTGAATCAACACTATGCTGTGGAATACATAGAGCTCGACAAGACACAGAACACCTCCTAAACTCCCACAGTGTCCAATCCATTTCCAGCCCTCTAGACTCATCTTGCCACTGAATCAAGATAGGTCAGGACGAGAGAATGAGGCTGATGATGCGCAACCCTCCCTCACTATAATCCACAAGTCATGTTCATCATCTTTCTAAAATATTTGCCTCAAACGATGAACAAGATAACCAGATCTAGACAAACATGACAATACAGATATAGCAATTGAATCTTCCTGCTCATTTCTCAGAGTTGGCTTGCAGAGAGTGTTATGTCTCATTTGTGAAAACACTTCCAAGGAACTTTTCTGACATTTCTGTACTATATTGGTTTTCAATATTACAAGCGGAAGACCAATTTTGGACTTATTAACATATCTCATCTTGTGCAATGAACAATCAAAGATCATGGACTGCCCACTGTTCTATCATCTATGGCATTGGTTAGAACACAAGTACTATCTGAAATCTTCTCAGTGCCTCAAATCATTGTGGCAATGAATTAAAATAGCTTCTCTAATAGCGAGTTAATTAAATTGCAGTCTACTCTGGTTGGAAAAGTATCATTGTATTGACAAGTTTAATTATATTCAGTACCAATGAAAAAGAAAAATACTTACAGAAGACATATTGCTGCAAGGTTGATTAATGTCTGTGGGGGTTTGATATTGCCAAATGAAGATGGATGAAACCAACTGTGTTGTCCTGTAATTAATCTGCAGAGTGTGTCTGTTATGTAGCAGGGTGCACCACATTCTTTGAATATGATGAGGAAAAACAAAAGATGATATAACCACTCATTAATATTAACCACAGCACTGCAAAAAGCTACGCATTTGAACAATTCAACCTTGTACTGACATAAAGATCTGAATAGCTTTCACCACCAAAGGAAGATGAAAACATTGCTTCACCCAGATTAAAATCCAACCCAACGAAACACTCGTGAACAATTTTTATTAAGCATATATAGCTCATGTGTTAATTTCAAATACCTTTAGGAGCAGGTGTGTAAATTAAACAAAAGAGCTCAAGGGGCAAACTGAAAACAGAAGCCAACAACCATGTCAGTTAGCAGATCAGCTTAGAACTGAATGGCAGACTGGAAAAAAATTAGAAAGGAGCTGCTGCCAGCAAATTGGATGCAGTTAAAGTGCTAACAGTGACTGAATCATTGAGGACTGCTTCTAGCTGCAGAATTTTGCATCTATGGGCAAAGGTGGAAAGGATTTGGGTGTGATCACCCACTAGAAGTTTTGATCATAGGGAAGTATCTTACAACAAGTTCAATCAAGTATTGGCTACGTCTCAAAGACATTCAACTATGGGCCAACAGTGTTGCAACAGTGGCAAGGTTAATAAGGTAAATGCTGTTTTGAGCCTAAGCCACTAGAAGCTGATGTTTCACTATAAAGTGACGCTACCTAAATGAACAAACATTGCAGCACTCCCTGTGCGTATTGGATGATATGCTGGGAGTCCACAATTGTGGGACATCAAGCACAAAGATCTCTTAAAAGGGCTGCCAGGGTCAGGTATCTTATTCTTTAACCCAAGAATACTGCAGTCATCTGAAGGCAGACTGGCTTGAGGTTGTCCTGCTACACGAGGTTCTCCAAAGAAACTGTTCCTATTTGGACAGGAGCAATTTCCAATGAAGAGCAGCAAAGAAACACTGATAGAGGTTCCTGAAAGGTTAAATAAAACATCAAATACAAAGCAATCCAGGAAGCAGATAAACAGAATATTTACTGGATTTCAAAGTTGCCAAGATAAATATGGCTCAAATTTTCCCACAATTTCAGTATTCCCTTTGAATGCACACTGCCAGCACTTCAATATTAGCTTGTTAAGGCATTGAAGGAGAAGTAGACCTGTTAATTGTGTTGTCAATTGTGTTTAATTATATACAGAAAAGGGGCATTAATTGGTGTTTCACTTGAATACACACAAATAAACATTCACTGAAACTGTGTGCATATTGAGCTACGAGGTGTACGCTTGTAATTTTTCATTCTTGAAATAAATGTCAGAGTAAAATGCTATTCCTCACCAACTGGCTTTGTGAAATATAGCATGCACAACAGTCTGGCAATATTTCCCTACTTTCCAAATGCATAGGCATGCCCAAGTTTCCATATGGTTCAAAATGTCAATACCAAAACAGAAATTGCACTTTTGCATGTGAAGAGAGTTCTAGCAACACCAACATTGCAGAAGAGCTTGACTGAGGTGGAACAATTATAATTGGCAATGCACAAGAGGTCATAGATAGAGGGGCATTGATATCTTGAAGGGTGGTGGGGCTGGAGGAGATTATAGAAATAGGGAGGGGCAAGGCTATGGAAGGATATTAATTTTAAAGTCAAGACATTGCTTGACCGGGAGTTAGTGTAGGTCAGCAAACAAAGAACAGGGCATGCTGTGAGTTAAGACACAGTCAACAGAGTTTTGAATAACCTCAAGCTTATGGAGGTTACAGTGTGCAAGGCAAACCAAAAGTGCATAGGAATTGTTGAGTGTAGAGGTAACAAAGGCATGAAAGAGGGTTTCAGCAGCAATGAGCTGAGATAGGGTTGAAGTTGGGTGATGTTACGGTGATGGAAATGGGCAGCATTAGTGATGGCACAAATATGAGGTTGGAAGCTTATCTCTAGATCAAGTGTGACACTAAATGTTTTGTTATGATCCTGTTAATTTTAAAGAGAAATTTAAACACCTAGGAATTAACTGAAAGAAATTATGCCACAATATTTCACATTTTTAAACAAAAACAAATGTTATTGTATATATAAATAAGTTTAAGGAAAGCAAGCATTACTAATTTAACTCTATAGTTTATAACCTCGTATGCTAAGAATCCAGTTTAACTTCCCCAAGAGCTGCCTTATCTTATTACGTATCGAAGGATCATTCACTTTTCCTGAGATCAAGGTATGCCACAGCCCTCTAGGATTCATTTTGATTTTTCCGCAGTGTTCCAGCTATTCTCTGAGGTATGAGATTTCATGGGGATCCTTCCATTAGCTTTTGGCTAAGTGATCCTCCAACTTCTCTTCAAAACTTCATGACAGTGGACTCCCCAGCTCAAACTTAGGCTTCATTGGATTGTCCAAGCTAACAGCTTGAATTCACTGTGAGGGTCACTGTAGATTTAGCTCTAGCTCCAAGCAAGGCTAATCATCCTGCCTTTCTATCCTGAATACACTCTAAGTGAGCTGCAACCTACACAAGACCAAATATGCAACTGTCTACTGTAGCAAACACCTAGATAAATTAAACAAAATAACCTTCTAACCCCAACACCTCATCTCTATGGAAACATGGCATGCTTTGGGATGTTCTAAATATTAATGCAATTATTAATTATCTTTTACCTTCAAAGCATAATCCCTTTGGCATTATGCTTTTTTCATTTGTTTATGGTGTGGGCATTGCTAGATGGGCCAGCATTTATTGCTCTCCCCTAATTGCCCTTGATAACTGAATGGCTTGTTAGGCCATTTGAGAGTCACCCATGTTGCTTGTGGATCAGGAGTCATGTATGGGCCAGACCAGGTAAGGACAGCAGATTTCCTTCCTTAAAGGGCATTAATGAACCAGATGGGTTCTTATGACAATCAACAATGGCTTCATTAGACTTTTCAATTCCAGATTTTCATTGAATTCATCTACTGTTGTGGGGTTTGAACCTAGGACCCCAGGGGATGACCCTAGGCTCCTGGATTGCCAGGCCTGTGATGATACCACTACACCAATGCCTCCCACCTGCCATTTGAGTTTAAATTTCTAATGGATATAATCATCCTCTCTTCAGACTCATTGACTTCAGTAAGAGATCCAGTGATGGGTCGGGTTACTCACTGTCATCTGTGGTCTTATAGGCTAAACATGGGTTACCTTTTAACTGTAACTAACCCAGGCTCATTTGATTTGCATATACTTTAGGGCTGTTTACTCGATTTTTAATCAGGTTTTCCATTTATTTCATATTTAACATTTTAAACACAAACCTAAAAGTTATATTTCTACAACAAAATGTTATACCTCTAAAATATTAACCTGCACCAGATAATTAAGACATTGTGAACAGATTGTCTTAATCTCAGACTGTTGCCAGGGAAGGGATGGAGTCAGAATCAGATGGAGAATGTTACAATACAGGGCTTCAGCTCCCTAATTGTTATCTAGCTGTCTCTTCACACATGGATCTCTGTAAATACTGAAGAACCAGCAAATTTCCACTCTTTGGGTGGAAGTTTCTGGTCCCGCCAGCGGTGGGTTTTGTGGAAGGCTGGAGTGGAATATTCGGAGTGAGGTCAAAAGTAGGATTCCTGCCAGCAGGAGAACAAGTTGTAATTTTCCCCTCACCACTTACATGGAGGGGTGATAGCGGATTGGCTTTCCCATTGATCCATATCGGGAATTTCATTTGCATGTATTAGCATATCATGAATACTCATTAAAAATGCAATTTGTCAGAATCATGATTCCCCTCCCAATTACGTGCTACATTAGCGGGAAATTAAATTGGTTTAAATCACAACCAAATAGAAGTGGCATAAAGCAGTCCACCCTCAATTCACCCGTGACTTTGAGGTGAGTGCAACATTCAAAGCCTATCTACACAGTGCTGCTCCAGTTCCTCAGTGATGCCAGTGTTAGCCCACACTGGTGGGGGTATATGATGGGGCTGCTCACAGTGGCTGCTGTGCTACTCCAGCAGGGCAGCATTGTGTGCTGCAAGTCTCAGGCAGGACTGCACTCCAAACAGAGACCAACATGGTGACTGGCGAGTAGATGACAAAGGCACGAGGGTGAAGGGTGTTTGGTAGGGTTGGGGGGCAGGGGGAATGATGGTATATGGTTCCAACATGGAACAGCAGAATGCAGATACAGAAAAAGGGCGATGGGATTCGATTTGCATGGATGGGAGGGGATGCACACAAACTCTCGAGTACAAAAGTGGGGTGGGGTTAGTATGGCACAGCGAATCATCAGTAGTGTGTGGAGGGAGGACTTGCAGTAAATGGACAGGTTGCACAAAGATTCATGGAGGTGTGTGGGAAGGGAAATGGTTTTGTAGTCATTGTTATGGACAGGAGGGGATTTAATTTAAACAGCCCCAATTTCTCTTCTTACCACTTGACTGTAAACAGTTTTTATTTTGGTTTCTCCTTTTATGAGTGGTGGCATATTTTTCCCAACCTCTCAGTTTTGGTGTGATCCAATTTCTTTTCATAACCGCACAACAAACTTGAGATAGGCTAAAATCAGATGGTTAGTTTATTTGCACACACTCAAATGCGGGAGGGGGGCTGTTGTTGTGTAGCCCCGATACATTCACATAATAAAAGAGGGACAGAGGAAGAAAGAGGTGCAGACCAAAGACCACAGAGAAGATAAGAATTATTGTTTCATGTGACTTCAGAGTGCAGTAACAAAGCTCGATGGTGTGTTCTTTCAGAGTCGGCAGGTTGAAGACTGATGCTGGATAATTCACTTTTTAAGTAGAGATGATTTCCACAATGTCTTGTGGGCTCTGGTACAAAAATTCAGAAGTTCCAGTAGAAACAGTGTGGATGGGGGCCAAGCAATTTAAATCTGGACAGACCATTGGTTCTGCTGATGTTTGGTTGATTGTTAATGGCAGTCTGAGCTTTTCAGCCCCACAAGGCAATTTTACAAGTTCCACCAGCTTGGGATGAGGCAGGCATGGGGGATTGGGTGGCTCATGTGACATGACTCCCACTTCTTCACTTTTGTTTGGACAAAGGCTGTATATTCCTTTGTCTGGATCCTTGAAATGGTTAATGTTTAAACTATTAATAATTGCAAAAAAGAGGTTTCAGTATCCTTTGTCCTTGCAGTCTGATTATCTCTGTTGGCCAGGGCCTGGCCTTAGAAATGTAAATGGCCTTTGACTGCAGAGATCAAATCCCAGGGAATTGTATACAGGGGGAATTAGCCCCTCTTTAGAGATAACAAGGTGGCAGCTGTTCTTAATGCCAAGAAGTTCCTCTTGCTTGAGTCATAGCCAATCATGGCTTCAGTCATTTTGAAGCCTTTGACCAGTTTAAGAAGAAATTATAAATTAGCCAAGCTGATACGTATATTTTATAAAAATATAGAGTGAGTTCTTAGCTCTGGGACAGTCATTCATATAGGAGCCAGACAGCTGAGTGAAAGACAGCATGAAGAGGCCAGGATGAGAGATTAAATCTAGTCCTGGGCCTCTGTGGACCTCATCGTCAGGGTGAGAGATTAAAGGCAGTCTTGGGGCTCTGTGGACCTCATAGTCGGGGTGAGATATTAAAGGCAGTCTTGGGGCTCTGTGGATCTCATAGTTAGAGTGAGAGATTAAAAGCAGTCCCAGGACTTTGTGGACCTCATAGTCAGATTGAGAGATTAAAGGCAATCCTGGGGCTTTGTTGGCTATGCTACTGGGCTATGTATGGCACACATGTCTTATTCCCGTTCCAGAGAGGGGCAAGGCCTGTGTGCTCACGGGGATCAGGCACGGCTTGGTGTGCAGGGAGTGGTCATAGTCTCATAGTCGGTGGTGATGGGGGTGTCTGGCTTGGTACAGGGCTGCATATGGGATTGTCATAGTCGGGGTGTCATTTGCAGCCTGTAAATGGGGAAAATGTAATAAAGAGGGGGGTACCAAAAGCTCTCCAGGGGAGTGGGGGGGGCGGAGGTGGATGGGCTGCTTCTATACGTGACTACGCATGCAGCCTCAAGATGGGGAGGAGTAAGGTCCACATGGGGCATGGGGACATCACAGTGATGGTTTCGGTGGGGGAGGGCAGGGGTGTCAATGACAATGAGATCCAGGGATACGACGGAGGTTGGAGAATGATCAGAGGGAGTTCTATCTATCATGAGGTTCCAGGAAGATTAGAGGGACCCAAATTCTGATAAGGAGAGAGTTGAAGCTGGACTCAAAGTGTAAATGTAGCATCACCACCTTGAAGACCTCAAAGTTATGACACAGTTTAAAATCAAAACTGGAAAAGAATTGGCCTGGGAGGGGGCTGGGGCAGTGTGGGAGGAGCCCACAGCTAGACTCAGGGGCCCTAATGACAGGTACCCTCATACTACTTTAGTAATAACATGGAAATGGAGCCTGAGCTGATAGAACCCAGGAAGAGTCTATTGAGAAGGTGCCATGGGAGCATTTTAATGTGAGACTGCAGGAGTCATTGGTTTCAAAATGAAGTTCGTCAATTTGAGCATTAACAGAGGAATGTGAGAATGGAAGATAAAGCCAACCATGAAGGGAGCACAGCTGCTGGATATCTTCAAGATGATAACTGAAAGCCTCTCAAGTGCTTTCTCCAATTAGCATGGCTAACGGGCCAAAGGGCATCTAATCATTCCAAAAGTGCAGGTTAGGTTTAATCAGTAGACCAGATCAGACACAGTCAGGGTGCCTTTGGTAAGATTGAACATATCCTAGATATGCTCAAGCCTCTTCCAGCCTCTCTGGGATTAGGCAGTCAAGTAGCTGGGGTATCTTTGTCATCTAAATCTGTGAGATAGCACCTCAGCTGGAACTCCGGATCAGGGAAAGGTGAGTAGTGCAGACCCAGCTCTAGGGCATGACAGTGGGCGGAGTTTTAAGAGCCCGCTGGCGGTGGACGTGATAGGTGGCATGCACGGGAAACATGGCGCAACTAGCTTCACAACGGCATGAAGGCAGGTTGCAATTGTCCACTCAGCCCGCCAATGGCTGTTAGAATCGTCTATCCACATAAGTGGGAAAGCACGCCGACGTGTTTCACAACAGCACACAGGTGACATGTACTTGGCAGCCTTCATTTTGGGGAACTGAGGTGAGTGAGCAGCAACGTTCTCCACAGCTCGCCTGTTGTTTACAGGCCTCAGGGCTGCCAAGGGGCGAGGCAATTGATGCCTGGCCCTGGAGGCAACTGCTGATGGGGGCGGGGGGGGTTGTGTCTGGGGCAAGTGCTGGCCAGCCTCGGAGGCAACTGCTGAGGGAAGGGTGGTATCCGGGGGGTAAGCGCTGGCCAGCCTTGGAGGCGACCATTGTTGGTGGGCGGAGGGTCAAGTGCTACAATCGAGGTGAGGGTCAGGGTAAAAGAGGGAAGTGGCCAAGCATTAGGGACACCTGTATAAGCTGACCATGCCTCTGCAACTGAGACAGATCAGGTGCAGCCACAGTGATATGATTAGGGTTGGGCTCCTAGCCTGCCCGTCCACACAAGCAACACGGTGGCACCAAAGAGCCAGCAAGTGCTCCATACCTTTCCTGACCCCCCGCCACTCCCCCACATCCCCAGCACAGACTTTATTAGTCTGCCACCACTTTATTAGACCGGGGAGCAGTTGGACTGCACATGTTGTACAATCTCCTCGCTAACGCTGACCATGCAGCAGTCACTGACTCAGAATCACAGAATCACAGAATCACTGTGCAGAAAGAGGCCCTTTGGCCCATCGAGTCTGCACTGACATATGAGAAACACCTGACCTATCTACCTAATCCCATTTACCAGCACTTGCCCCATAGCCTTGAATGTTATGACGTGCCAATTGCTCATCCAGTCACTTTTTAAAGGATGTGAGGTAACCTGCCTCCACCACCCTCCCAGGTAGCGCATTCCAGACCGTCACCACCCTCTGGGTAAAAAAGTTTTTCCTCACATCCCCCCTAAACCTCCTGCCCCTCATCTTGAACTTATGCCCCCTCGTGACTGACCCTTCAACTAAGGGGAACAGATGCTCCCTACCCACCCTGTCCATGCCCCTCATAATCTTGTATACCTCGATCAGGTCGCCCCTCAGTCTTCTCTGCTCCAATGAAATCAACCCAAGTCTATGCAACCTCTCTTCGTAACTTAAATGTTTCATCCCAGGCAACATCCTGGTGAATCTCCTCTGCACCCCCTCCAGTGCAATCACATCCTTCCTACAATGTGGTGACCAGAACTGCACTCAATACTCCAACTGTGGCCTCACCAAGGTTCTATACAATTCCGACATGACCTCTCTACTTTTGTAATCTATGCCTTGATTGATAAAGGCAAGTGTCCCATATGCCTTTTTCACCACCAAACCCCTCCGCCTTCAGAGATCTATGGACACACACGCCAAGGTCCCTTTGTTCCTCAGAACTTCCTTGTGCCATGCCGTTCATTGAATACTTCCTTGTCAAATTACTCCTTCCAAAGCGTATCACCTCACACTTTTCAGGGTTAAATTCCATTTGCCACTTATCTGCCCATTTGACCATCCCGTCTATATCTTCCTGTAGCCCAAGACACTCAACCTCACTGTTAACCACCCGGCCAATCTTTGTGTCATCTGCAAACTTACTAATCCTAACCCCCACATAGTCGTCTATGTCGTTTATATGGAGGCGCTCACAGCCCCTTGCGATTTCAGCCTCCTGCTTTGGACCAGTGACCCGCATGTCGCAGGTTGACAGGACAGCCAAGCAGTACACTCATCTCTGGCCATCCGAGGGATGACCAACACTCTCCGGGAAGCATTACAGGGCGGTCACACAGGGCCAGGAAAGATGCCATGATAACCACGTCTCTCACTCTTTCATGCTGCAGGAGGACATGTCAGGATCATGGATCCTGGTGACCTAGCTGTATGCCTGATGGTCTATAGAGACCATAGAAGATGGAGGAGAGAGCAACTGAGGCTCCTGGCCGTGCAAAGTCAGGAGCAGCAACCTCAAGAAGAAGGGGCAGCAGCAGCTCCTGCACGCACTGCCCAGGAGCAACAGCGAACAGTGGCTGGTCAGTCCCTAGTGACATCCAGGGTCTATAGACCCCGCCTGCCATTCCTGCAGATGACTGAGAACCAGTGTCACCGAAGACTGCACATGTCTAGGGACCTGGTGGCTCACATCTGCCACTTACTGCAGGGCTTGGCATCAAGGGGACATGGAGGGCATCCACTGCCAGTGGCTGTGTGACCACGGCACTCAATTTCTATGCCAGTGGCCAGGATGGAAGGGCCATTGGATTCGCCCTGATCTCGGATTCCCTCAGGTGCAGGGTGCAATTGAGTGCACTCGTGGTGCTCATGTCTCCGTTGCTGCGCTCAGTGACCTCATCAACCACAAGGGCTTCCACTCACTGAACTTGCAGCTGGTATGTGACCACCAGAAATGTGTCCTGCAGGTACATGCACAGTTTCCCGGGAGTGTGCGTGATGCACACATCCTGAGTCGCTTGCAGATCCCTGCGGTCTTCCAGGGTCCACAGAGGCTGAAAGGTTGGATCCTTAGGGACAAGGGCTACCTGCAGATGGACTCAGACTCAGCAGAGCGACGCTATAATGAGGTTCACGCTGCAATTCGCAACTTGGTGGAGCAGACCATCAGGATGTTGAAGATGTGGTTCCAGTGCCTGGACTGGTCTGGTGGAGCCCTGCAATACAGTCTGCGGAGGATCTCATTGTTGTGGCTCGCTGTGCCTTTTACAACCTGGCACTCCAAAGGGGAGACGAGCTGGCTGAGGAGGAGATGGAGAAGCTGGAGGTATCCTTGGATGAGCAGTACACCGACAGGGATGAGGGTGAGGAGGTCTTCGATGGTGACAATGACGGGGATCATGCTCTCTCACTGGCTAAATGAGGTAGGCCTGCTCAGGGGGTCCTCATAGCTGCCAGATTTGTGGAGGATGACGACGACATGCAGTGAGATGTCCCCATAGATCCTCATATTGCAGTTGTGAATGTTTGACTCCAATCTGGCTTATCGCAGTGCAAATACCCTCTGTGAGAATGCTCCTGACATGGAGATGCAGTGGAGGCCCTAATAGTCACTCATTCGCAGGAGGATGATGACAACATGCATGGAAGACACTCCATAGATCTTCACATAGCCTCTGAGAATGTCTGACTCCTGTCTGGCCGAGGGCAGCTCGCTTGCGCTTCATGATCAGGGCATCTCAGAGATGCAACCATGAAGCTTTAGACACATCTGATGCTGTGTCTGCCTTCAGCATCTCAACCCTTCAGGAGCTGGTCACAGATGCTGGTGTGATGGGGGCCAGCCCCATCTTAAAGGTTCTGAGAGCACACAAAGAGCATGAGAGAACTCTGTGGCGCCTACCCACTATATTCTGGCAACAATGAGCAGCACCGCTGAGGTGTAGACATCAGAAATGTTTCCAGGGAGTATGAGGCTGGGTCATTACTCAGTCTGAAGACTGCACAGAGCACAGGGAAGAGGCCCTGGACTGAGACACCTGCCTTTTATTTCGTGCAGAAAGGTTTCACATCTGAGTGACAAGAGCACTGCTCATCAGGACAAGGAGCCACAGGCAGGGAGACATTCTTAGGAGTTTATTGACAATAGTGAACAGTATGTACAAGGAATCAACACCCAGGCCCAGACTGTGCAACTACTTTTCCTTAACTGTCCTAACCCTGCCGCTACATCTTGGTGCTCCCCAGACATCCACAGGAGAGGTGGAGGCAGCCTGCTGACTGCGACACCCTGTCTGTGATGTCTTAGGTGGGTGTCCTCTGGAGGGCCGAGACTTGGTAGCCCCGGCCTGTTTTTGGGGTCCTGCTCTGTGGCAGTGGCACCCTCCTCAGCCTGTGAAGCTGGAGCTGCAGAGGTCACTGGAAGAGGGGATTCGGATGGGCTGGTCACTCCCAGAGGTAACTGGGTGGATGGCCCCAGAGTGTGCACCTGCTGATGCTCCTCCCTATGGGTGCCCAAGGGCCCCTGCTGACTCCGTGAGTGGAAGGGGTAGCTGGAGTAAGATCGAGCTGCCCAGACCCCTCTCGCGTACACACTGTTGGAGGCCAACTATGGCATCAGCAATGGAGTTAAGCCTGTGCAGCAGTGCAGGAGTGACATCCTGGACCAAGGTCTCTATGGTGGCCGCCATCCTGCCAGTGTTGACCTCGGTGCATTGCAATACCAGCGCTACCACCTCAGTCTGAAGATGGATGGACTCCTCTATCGTGCCTTGTAATCTGAGAAATGCAGCGGACATCCCTTCCTGATGTTCCCGAGCTTGCCTTTGCAGCTCCAGCAACTGTGACATGTCCAAATCCAGAGGTTCGTCATCTGACTTGGACTCAGCAACGTTCTGGCCTCCAGCAGTCCTCCAAGTTCCGGGGATGTGGGAAGTCCCTGCCTCCGCCTGCTGTGGATCAGAAAGTGTGATGTGCTCACCAGCTTGTGATCCTGAGGCTACTCTAAAGCTAGGCCCCACCAAGGTGTGTGTCTCTGTGCAGGTGGAGGGTGTGGGTGAGTGCTGTGATGGGACTTCAGGGAGGTTGCCTTCAGAGTCCTTTCAGAGGTTTCTTCGGAGCTTGATTGGAGGCCCTGGGTCATGCACACTGTCATCTGTTTGGCAGATGTGTCTGCGAAAGCAAGGAGAGATAATTAGTGCATGGCAGTGGCCTGTGAAACAGGACACATCACTCACGGCATGGTTGTCTGGTTGATGTTGCACTGCTAGATCCTCACTTAGTAGAGCATCTCACAATCAACACAGGACTGGTCCCGGTCATCGCCGGCCAGCTGGATGGCTCTGTTTTCGAATCCTGTCAGAATTTTGAATCCCTCAAGTAAGGAGTGCGATTGATTGCACACATGTCACTTTGAGAGCTCCTTGGTAGCAGCCCCTGGTGTTCATTAGCAGGAAGGGGTTCCACCATCTAAATGTACAGCTGGAGTACAAACATCAGAAACACATCATGCATGTTTGTGCCAGGTACCCTGGGAGTTGCCATGACTCATCCATCCTGAGTCACTCCCAAGTGCCTCAAATCTTCCAAGATCTGCAGAGCTTACAGGTCTGGCTACTGGATGATAAGGATTACCTGCTGAAACAATGGCTCATGACACCCATACATTGTGGTCAGAGTGTCCTGGACGAGAGATACAACACAGCACATAGTTCGACCCGATCCATCATAGAACAGACTATTGGCATCCTGAAGATGCTTGGGCCACTCAGGTGGGGATTTGCAGTACTCTTCACAGGGGGTGTCCTGCATCATCATGGTCTGTTGCGCCTTGCACAACCTGGCACTTCAAAGAGGTGATCACTTGCCAGAGGGAGACATGGAGGAGGCTGAGAACTCCTCAGATAATATAGAACTGGCAGGGCAGGAACCTGAAAAGAGTGATGATGGGGAGCTTCCATGTAAGAATGCGATCAAAGCCTCAGGATGCTGAAGATGTGCCCATGACACACTCATAGCCACAAGTTCCAGAAGGAATAAAGAGTGGGCAAGGGTACCCAAGTGCATTTTCTCCTGGCCCTTAGTGGCATGCCAGTGATCTGAAAGGCCTTTACAACCATTAACATTGAGAGCAAGATCAGCATTGGGCCTTGGACTTCCAACCCTCATGTTTCACCAGGTCCTAATCTTTGGAAAGGTCAGCATCCAAAGCTGTATGTAGCTGATGTGGGAAGTGAAATGCAGCACACCAGTGCAAAGCCTGTGTCATGTGGACTTGATGGAGTCATGGCCTCCTGAATGAGGCACTTCTTGCTGCCACAGAGATGTGCGCATGCCTGGAGAGACCATCATGGGTGCAGGCCTTGTGCTTTGGCACAAACAATGAAGATGGCCATTTGATGATGGGACACCATGAGTGCTAACTCTCCAATGCAATTCAGCACACGTCACTTCATGGCATCTTTTAATGAATATCACCTTACAATTTGCAGTCACTTTCAATAAAGAGGTTGACATATCTCCCTGACATTAGACAAGGGATGAGTAACTAACATGAGTCAGCTAATGTGAGGCTCACAAAGGGAGGCAATCACAGAGTGGGAGGTTGGGTCACCCTCGCAATAGAGGCCACATAGATGCATATGCACAAAACATTCAAATGACAAGACCATTGTCATGAACAGAAAATATATTTACAAAGGTGCATGATATATACAGTGAGTGAACACCCCTGACCCAAAGGTGTTATCAAGGTTTCTTAATCTTTCTAACCATACTGCAGCCTCTTAGTGGATCCCTGACATCCGCAGCAGAGGTGGAGGCAGCCTGCTGACTGCTATGCCCTGTTGTCTTTGATGACTTTAGCGAGCCTCCTCTGGATAGTGGAGACCTGGAAGGCCCCGGTCTGCTTTGGGAATCCTGCTATGAGGCAGGTGCACCCTCCTCGGCCTGTGCAGCTGGAAGTGATGGGTTCACAGGCAGAGGATATTGAGATTGGCTGAACATTCACAGTCACCTGAGTGGCCTCAGGGTGTCCAACTGCTGGTCCTCCTCCCTGTGGGTGCCCAATGGCCCCTGCTTGACTCCTTGAGAAGAGGCACTTGGAGGGAGGCCGAGGTGCCCAGCCCCTCTCTCGCCTAACCACTCATGGAACGCACCAATGCCTATAGCAATGGAGTGCAGATCGGAACACAAATCTGGCAGGATCTGCTAGACCAAGGTCTCCAAGACAGCCACTACCCTTCCCTCTCGCTCGCATGTCAGAGCCTCAACATCACACAGAATGGGGACAGACTTCTCCATCCTCCACTCTAGTCTGTTGCCTGATGTTTTGCCACCTGTCCTTTCATCTCCAGTATGTTTGTGAAGGCCATTTCCAGAGGCTCATCATCTGACTCAGGCTCAGTGGGCGGTTGTTCTCCAACAGTCCTCCAAGTGCCTGAGACCTGGATTGTCACTGTCGCTAACCCCAAGCCTAATCTAGAACTATGACTCACAGGGGTATGTGGCTCTGCACTGGTGGAGGGTGCAGGTGAACACTATGATAGGTCTTCTTCAAATGGATCCTCAGCATCCTCATCTGAGGTGTCCTGGAGGCTGGGGCTTACGTTGCTTGAGCTGGTCTGTCTGGACCTGCTGCGGCCTTAAGAGAGAGAAGATAAATTTAGCTCATGAGCAGATTGAATACAATATTGCATGTCACTCACCATGAATTTCAGAATGTGATCAACTCATGGGGGTTTCATCTGTACTGGCTTGCTGGGAGAGGTGATCTGGCCTTCCCCACAGGAGCGATCTCTGTCCTCACCTGCCAACTCAGCAGAATCCTCCTCAAGTTCTGATGCCCTGGATGTCTGCCATCTTCCTCCAGTCTGAGATCTCTCCATCTTGTTGTGGGCAAGCTTGGCTTGCATGAAGACAAGGGATGATGAGAAGGGATGGAGCAGAGGTTGGGAAGCATGCACGCTTGCTGTGTGTGTTGAGCCTTCCCCAGTAAGGGCTCAGGGTGGAGTTTGTGCAGCATGAGAGATGAGATGCTGGTGAATAGGATTTCAATGCTGATATCTCCCCCGCTAATGTTTTGTGAGATCCCTGAGCTGAGTAACACTCTGAGTGCATAATGCTATTATGTGTTTGGGGTAAGCTGAATGATGACTTACCTGACGGTGCAAATGAGCTCATTCATCCACTTCCTGCTGACCTCCCTCGCAACCATCTCCCAGGCCAGCAAGGTGAGGATGGTGGGCCTTGTGGAGCCATCCCTTGGATAGTGGACATCCTGGTGCTGATGCACACCACAAATAAGAGCCTCAAGGGAGTCATTGCAGAACCTTGGCACTGCCTTCTTTCTGCTTGGAGCCATCTCAGCCTTGCTCATCCACAAGCTGGGCTGTAGAGTGTAATGTGTGTGTTTGGCTGGTGTTTAAAATTGCCCAAGAACCTTTGACCCCAATAGGTTACAGCAGGGCAGATGAAACATTGGCCGCACCACCATGTGATTCGGAGCACTACTCGCCGATACATAATTAATGAGCTTCCAAGTGTGAGATTGGATGCGATTTGCCGACCCACCTATCAGCAGGAAACCCGTTGCTAATCCTGTCACTAATCCTGTCCACCACCACACTTAGTCTCCAGAGCGGAAAATCCCACCCTTTATTACTATCCAGCTATATTAGACATACCTAGAGATCAACTGTTAGATAGATCTAGCCAGGCTGCAATGGTCCACATGATTCACCCACAGATTAACGTTAATTAGATTCACACAGAGAATGGTTATTTAGGTGAAATACCAGATGGCAAATCAGCAGCGTTCCCTCCAAACTTCTGCCAAAGTTACTGCAATGGAATGGGAGAAATCCTGAGGAAATTCAGCCCCCAGCTCTCACCTAGAGGGAATTCTGTGAAGGCCATTTAAGGGTGTAGAGGCAGGAAGTTTTCAGTGAAACCTGGGAACTCCACCCTGGCACCAATGTGCTACTTCAATTTGAGGGAAGGTCTGCCCACAGTCCCTGTAATGGCAATTTAAAGATCTGGTCTAAGTTCAACATAATCCGAGTCGAGCCAGTATTCAGCAAATATGACACCCTCTTCAGCCACATGGATTTTGAGGCTAAGGTTGATCATTGCATCTCAGCAGTATGAAGTCACTCATTGAGGCTGGGGGTGATGAAGGAATTCAAAAAAGCTGGTTGCTATGTGTAACAAAATTATAAGTACTTTTCTCTAATGCATTTATATTGTTCTACATACCAGAGGAACATTTTTCCTTCTGGGTGTTATCTTCAGTCAGGATAAAAAAGAGGCTTTAAAGAAAATTAATTTTGGAATCAGAGACAACAATTACTGTGCAGCAAATTTCAGAGAAGAATATAACTGTACAGAGATCTGCATGTGTGTATTCACGTAAGAACTTATGACCTGTTTACTAATTCAAGATTTGTACAGCCGCTCATTGAAAATTAATTGAATCTGGAAGCTGCTAAATAGATTAAACGTTCATTACAAATCAGTTATTGATGAGTGCACATGGCCTCTCCCTGTGTGAAGATCTGCTCTGTTATTACATTATACATGGCAAGGTAGGAATATCACACAACAGGTATGATTGAATTATAAAACGTGCACACTGAAAAAATTAAAACACTCATATTGTCAAAGTATTAAATATTTTACCAAAGACAAGGGGTCACATTTCTGTTACTGAGGCCAGTAACTTGAAATGGGAAATTTCCTGACTCAGCAGACCCATCTCACTTTAAAGGGCACCAAATCATGCAATTTTCACTCTGGGAAGTGGGGGGGGGCGTTGGTGGGCAGTGCAGGATGGAATTGGGCCCACCAACCCTGGAGGCACATCTTAGGTGGCCCCAAAGGCAGGCAAGTGCCAAGGCAGGCTGATTAGAAGGCTTGCCTCAGTTCTCTGGGACTTCATCGCAGTTGTAATATAGGCAGTTTTGCCCCATAGACCTCACCCATCACACCACCTCATGCTCCCCACCCACTCCCCATGGCTGTTAATACTCACCATGTCAACTCAATGCCAAGTCATGTTCCCTAACCACTCCCATGGCCACTCATACTCAGTATTCCCCAAAATAACAAGTGTGGAACTGCTGAGGAAAAAACATCCATTCTGAAACATCTTCACATCTAAATCCTCTGATCATTTTCCATCTTAATTTACCTTTGAAGGTTTGTATATCTGTTATCATGTCTCACTGGGGATAGTGCTCTATAATATCAAGCCCCACTGTTCCCCGAACCGCGGCAAATGTGAAAACCACCAGATTGCCCCAATTCTACCTAACTATCTAGGTTAACAGAATACCAGCACCAGGTTTGTAAACTTAATAAGTAAATATCTGTTTATTGAACAAATTGTCTTTAACCAGTGGCAAAGGAAAGAAATGTGAACTGCTAACTTCTAACATTGTAACTTAAACTCCACCCCCTTCTTAAATCCCTGCGCACACTTGCACACACACAGACACACACACACGCACGCACATGACACATAAGACACACAAACATGGATTTTAAGGGTGGGATAAAACAGTTCAATAGCACCAATCTGGAGTACAGAATTCGATGGGTTGATTTTGATCAATGTCTTCGAAATTCCTTTCAGTTCTTGTTGATGGCATGTGGTGGTCTTCCAGCACTTTGATTATTTAGTTCACTGGTTGAGAATTTGCTTTTCAATATCTCTAACAGTGGTTTTCCCCTTTTCCTTTTTACAGGGTTTTCCTCAGAGAGAGAGCAGGTTATGGAGATAAAAGGAAAAGAGATTTTAGATTTTTCTCTTTGCAGGCCAGGAGCTTTCTGCTGCCCTGCACTTCACACAAAACCTTGGTCATCTGGTGAGGAGCCAATTAAAGTGCTGTTGTCAGGCAGTTTCCTTGGTCCAGGACTCCTTTCCATCACCATTCTGTCTTTCAGAGCACACTCTGTTCCAGGAGTGCAACATTGTATATATCTCGCATCCTGTTCCGGTGGACATGTCTTTCAACCTGCAGCCATTGTAATTCTAATCTACAGTCCAACAGAAAACAAAAAGATATGTTCTTTACAACAGTCCATGCTTCTACCCTTAAAAAGGGGTGAAATGCCATTTCAAAAATTTGTTTAATTACAATGTATGTGACATTTGGACAACAAAACATGAGATTTACTTCCATTCATCCTTCCTCCCCTTTATATAATCTTATACAATCTTCAACATTTCTTACCCCTTTATCTTATTTTAGTATTTTACACCCGGGACAATGCATCTGCGAACACGTTATCTTTACCGGCAATGTGAATGATCTTTACATTGAATGGTTGAAACAATAGGCTCCATCTAAACAGTCTTGCATTTTGAGTTTTAAACTTTTTGATGAACGCCAGCGGATTATGGTCAGTGCAGATTAGTGTTTCTTTGTTATCGTGTCAGACATAAACTTCAAAGTGTTGAAGGGAAAATTACATCATTGCTGGAGTTTCTTTTTATACTCTAGAGTGTTTCTTATGATATTGATTTAGTTTCTTAGAAAAGTACCCAACAGCTTCTCTATCCCTAATTGATCATCTTGTAATAGGACTGCACCTACCCCCAAATCATTAGTATCAATTGCCATTTTAAAAGGTTTGGTAAAGTCAGGGATCGCCAACACTGGTTCATTTATTAAGATTGCCTTCAGCTTTTCAAAGGCTGCTTGGAATTCTGCTGACCATACCATTTTTGTCTGTTTTCTTAACAAATTGGTGAGAGATGCAGCCACTGTGCTGAGGTTAGGCACAAACTTCCTATAAAACGCTCACATTCCCAAAAATCTCAGGATTTCTCTTTTACTTTTAGGAATGGGAAATTCTGTTAGAGCGTTCAGTTTTGCTGTTCTTGGCAATACTTGCCCTTGTCCAACGGTGTGACCTAGGTAAGCTACCATTGCTTTTGCAAATTCGCTTTCGGTCAGATTTATGACTAAGCCAGGCAACTGCAATTGCTTAAACAGGTCTTCCAATTGCTTTACATGTTTTTCATGCTTTACATGTTCTACATGCTTTACGTGTTACTATATATTATGACATCATCTAAATAAACCACACATTTAGGTACTTCATCTACGACTTGATTCATAAGTCTCCGAAATGTAGCTGGGGCATTTTTAAAGCTAAACGGCATAACTAGACTTTGATACAGTCCACTTGGGGCACTGCCAACCCTACTGATGCAATCTTCTAATTGAGGAATTAGGTACGAATCTGTCCTCGTTATTACATTCACTTTCCTGTAGTCTATACAAAATCTAGTGGATCCATCTGGCTTAGGAACCAATACTACCAGTGAACTCCAGCCACTTTGGCTATGCTCAATCAACTGATTGTCTAACGTATCTATGATCTCTGTTTCTAACTGAGCTTGTTTTTCTGGGCTCAATGATAATTATATAGTTTTATCAGCACTGAGTCTCCTACATACATGTCATGTTTAGCTAATGTAGTACATCCAGGTGTATTCCTGCAAATTCCTTTATACTTCCTAAATAACCTTATGAGATCTTCCCCGGTCCTTCCTCTAAATATGGGAAGCACAGGGTCTTACTGTCCCAGTATTGTCATATTGCCTAGTCGAATTGTTGGAGGTTCGCTTTGGACACTGTCTACTTCTCCTTCTACCTTGCCTTTATTGGCTCTGTCATCCTCCACTACTTCTACCACTTGGCACATTTGCTCTCTTATCATTTTCTCAGCGATGATATTGTTTCAACAAGTTTATATGACATAACCGTTTCTTCTTCCTACGCTCAGGGGTATCTATCAGATAAGTCATTTTACCAACTCTTAACTATCTTGTTGGTGCCTGTAAATTTCACTTTCAGGGGCTCACCTTGCAAAGGCAACAATACCATTCTTCATCTCCTGCTTGGAACATTCTAGTTGTAGCATGTTTGTCTGCCCATCTTTCATTTTATCTTGGGAAATTTTTAAGTGCTCTCGTGCTACTTGATATGTTCCTGTGAGTCTTTCTAAAAACATGGACATGCAATGCAACATGGAGAATTTGTCTTTCTGCTTTAGGAACTTTTCCTTAAATCACTTTTAATGGATCTCTTATTTCATGGCCATAAATCAATTCAAATGGACTAAATCCAGTAGATTCATTTGGAGAATAGTTAGAAATCTAACCAAAGGTTTTTAAATTGTGAACACAACCGAATGTTGACCAAGACACATTTTTCGCACTGACAAAATCAGATAAAATCAAAGGTTATGATTTAAAAGAGTAAGAACATCAGAATTTTTAATTACAATTTTATCTTTTTATTTTTAGCATTTTGGTCTCTTTTTGTCTTTCTTTAGATATTTCATAGGTGAAGCACAGTAACAGAAGTTTGGTTCACTTTGCAACAAATGTGTGAAAAAAAATGGTGCCACATAGCTTCTATAGCCACACTCAGCATAAGTAGGCCTTTAAATAATAAAAGTCGTGGCATATAGGGGCATGGAAGTTGTATGACATTCCAACTGTAAATTAATTCAGTCACGACCTGATACAAGGAAGCCACTTATAGGATATTTAATTTTTGCTACTAAAGTAACATCAATAATCACAGATATATATAGGACAGCTAAGAAATGCTTCCATTACAAGCAGTCCATCCAAGTTAAAAATAGTGACTACTTATTAACAGGTATAGTTGTATTTTTTGAATGGTAATGGCACAAGTGCTTGATATTGGAAATTCAATGCTTTGCTAAAAAAAGAATATCAGAGCTTCTATGGCTATGTCAAACAAAGGGAAAAAATCAATTTCTATCACCACTCCTCTGCAAAAGAAATGACTTTGAATGATTCTCATTTCCAGTGACCGGTGATGGAAGGTTATTGCATTAAATAGAAAATCAATTGAGGAGCAAATCCAAAAAACAGCTAGTGTCTATTAAATATTTGTTCATCATTACCAGAGACAAAAGGTCAGAAGCATCATTCACTGTAAAACATTCATCTGACTAATAAATGTGCACGGTTATTGACCGTCTTGAGGTGGAAATCTGGGTATGCATGTTCGGTCATTCCTGAATGTGTGTCAATACGTAGACCTGAATTTTACCCTTGGTGGACAGGCGCGATCGGCAGACCCGCAACTGGCCAGGAAATGGCCACCCGCGATCAGCCCCCAATCGTGATTTCACGCTGGCTAGACAATTAGGCCCGCCCAGCAAGAAATGCATTTTCCCGATGGTTGGGAAGGGGCTGGCAGGGTTGGGGGCCTGCTGGCCACTGGGTCCAATGGCAACCGGAGCCCAGTTTAAAAACAGCACAGGCAGCTCCTTGAAGTTGCCAGGGAAGAACATATCTTCTGTGTTGTGAACACTGAGGTTATGGCATCAAGTGTGGCTGGAAACGTCAGGTGGGAGGGTAAGTCGGGTGAGCACTCGGCCCCATCCCTGGTTTTCAGATGAGTGCCTCACGGTCCTCCTGGAGGAGGTGGACTAATCAATGGTCCTCTGTCCTTTCATGGGAAGATGACCCATAGCAACATTGAAAGGTTGCAGACAAGCGGAGACCCCCCACCAAACCCCCTAATGCTATACAAATTCGAGTAGAACACTTTGGAGCTGGAGAGGTGTCACGCACCTCAGTCAACTGACGCAGAGAGGCTGGGGTGTCAGACGAAGGTAAGAGTGCAGTGCACCGAAGTGAGAGTTTTGGATGGTGCAAACATTCTTGTGGAGTCTCATCATTGATGTGAGCCTCAAAACTGGAGTCCCCATCGATCATTGAAAGGCAATGGCACCATGATGCAGAGCCCCATTGTCTCACCAGAGTATCTGGCATACAGAGTGTGATGACTTAAACTAATGACATGTTGTTGTTCTCCCGTGCCAGTTCCCACTCAGTCGCAGGACCCCGAAGAGCCACCCCTGATGCCAGGGCTTCACATACACCTGTGTCACACCCGTTCTCTGAACCAGGCACCAGCGCAGATACCAGCAGCTCAGTGGGTGTTAGATCCTCAGCTAGAATGTCAGTGCAGAGTGATGAGGACACTTCACACTTGAGTGAGGAGCAGGCGGAGGCAGAGAGAGCCCAGGGCGCAGGCAGTCAGAGGACTGCTGGGCATGAGGACGATGCTCAGTTGAAGGCAGATGATGAGCCTCTGGAGTCGTCCATTGGGCAGCAGCTGCTGGATGTCCAGTGGGATGTGCGGGAGGGTCTGGCGGAAATCCATGAGGGTATGCATTCAATGGTCTCCATGATGGAGGAGTCCATGAGGAGCATGAGCATTCCTTTGCCCCTCATGGCCGATCGTGCTGCCTCTTCCTTTGAGAGAGCGGCGACTCTCATGGAGAGGCAGCTGCAAGGACAGAATCAGGGGATCCTGGGGTTGCGCTCGGACCTGCAAGCCCTAACACAGGCAATGACCTCAGGTGGGAGATGGAAGAGGCACCCAGTATCCCAGCTAGATGCTCGTCCATCAGTAGTGAGCAGGGAGGTCCAGAGTGACCTTATGTTGGTACACGAGCTGTTTGTTGTCTCTGCGAGTTCCACTCAGGGTGCTCTGGATAACAGCAGCAGCCCTCCACCCCTCTGCCAATGACCGTGGCATCTAATGAGGCTGCAATGAAGGGGGAGATGTCAGCCGTGGCACTGGCTGCTCCCTGCTAGGTGGGGTCAGCACAGGCTCCACTGGCCAGAGGAAACCGCCAAGGTCATCAAGGTCAATAAGACGCCAGAATCAGCAACAAAAACAAAAATAGCTGGAAAATCTCAGCAGTTCTGACAGCGTCTGTGGAGAGGAAGACAGAGTTAATGCTTCGAGTCCGTATGACTCTTCTTCAGAACTAAAGAGAAATAGAAATGAGGTGAAATATAAGCTGTTTAAGGAGGTGGGACAGGTGGAGCTGGATAGAGGGCCAGTGATAGTTGGAGGCAAAGGAGAGATTGCCAAAGATGTCATAGACAGAAGGACGGTTGATGGTAGCTAAAGGATTTACTAATGGTGACACTAAGGGTAGAAAGCAGGACAAGCAAGTGGCAGATGGCCCTAGTGGGGGTAGGGTAGGGGGAAGGGATCGAAATGGGCCAAAAGGTGGAGCTAAAACAATGGATGGAAATAAGTTTAAAAATAATAATAGAAATAGGTAGGAAAAGAAAAATATATTTAAAAAATAATAATTATTAGGAAAAAGGGGATCGAAAAGGGGGAGAGGATGGAGGAGCGAGTTCGTGATCTGAAGTTGCTGAACTCAATATTCAGTCCGGAAGGCTGTAAGGTGCCTAGTCGGAAGATGAGGTGCTGTTCCGCCAGTTTACGTTGAGCTTCACTGGAATATTGCAGCAGGCCAAGGATGGACATGTGGGCATGAGAGCAGGGTGGAGTATTGAAAAGGCAAGCAACAGGGAGGTCTGGTTCATGCTTGCGGACAGACCAAAGGTGTTCCGCAAAGCAGTCACCCAGTCTGCGTTTGGTCTCTCCAATGTAGAGGAGACCGCACTGGGAGCAGCGAATGCAGTAGACTAAATTGAAGGAAGTGCAAATGAAGTGTTGCTTCACTCGAAAGGAGAGTTTTGGCCCTTGGATGGTGAGGAGGGGGGAAATAAGGGACAGGTGTTGCACTTTCTGCGATTGCATGGGAAGATGCCATGGGAGGGGTTTGAGGTGTAGGGGGTGATGGAGGAGTGGATCAGGGTGTCCCGGAGGGAATGCCGATACGGGGGGTGAGGGGAAGATGTGTTTGGTGGTGGCATCATGCTCGAGTTGGCGGAAATGGCTGAGGATGATCCTTTGAATGCGGAGGCTTGTGGGGTGATAAGTTCTCTTTAGTTCTGATGAAGAGTCATTCAGACTCAAAACGTTAACACTGTCTTCTTCTCCACAGATTTTGTTTCAGATTTCCAGCATCTGCAGCATTTTGCTTTTGCCAGAGTCAACAGGCTGTCTCCTATGCCACCGCTAATGAGAGGGGGGCACCAAGATGTAGCACTCGCAAATGTAAGTTTAAGGCACCATGAGCACACGAGGGGCTGGTCACGGATGATCTTCTGTTATGTAATGTTTTGTTTATATGTTTATTGGTACGGACATTAACAACAGAGAAGGTGATGTTAATTTTTTTGGATTGTCACAATGAGATAAAATGTTTTTGTCCTCATGACCTGAGTATGCTTCACTTTTGTATTTTTTTGGTGCAGGGTACACCAATATGTAATGCTGGAAGTGAGTGGCTCTAAACTTTATTGCACAGGCACTGAGTGGACTTTGGGTTCAAATGAAAGGGTCATTTCAGACATCCAGGATGAAGGCAGTAGCCCTGGCATGAGGAGGAAGCAGATCTTTGGTAGCCTGAATGAGCTTTGGATCAAGGTGTCCCTGATGCGCCTGCCTTCCTGAAGGACACAGATGTCATTCCCTCATCGTTCTCTTCACCATGCTCCTCTTGTGACTCACTACTAGGACCTTCCTCTGTGAGCTGTGGAGCTGCGTCAAGATCCTCTTCCTTCAGTTGGTCCTCTCTTGCCAGTGCCAGATTGTGGAGAGCGCAGCATTAAACACCCGCTCTGGGGGTATTGTAGTTCTCCCCCGAATGGTCCAAGCATTGGACGCACATCTTCATAAGACCAATGGTCCTCACTATCACTGCCCTTGTGGAGGCATAACTCCTATTATAATGCTGCTCTGCCTCTGTTCTTGGCTGGTAGAGAGGCATCATAAGCTCTCCTAAAGTCTGTTACTATCCTTCTCATTGTTACTACATTTAGAAGTTTGTATCATCTACAGATCTTGAAATTATGCCTTGCATACATAGCTGAGCAGTGGACCTAACGCTGACCCCTAAGGAACATCGCTGTGTACCTTTTTCCAGTCTAAAAACAATTGTCCATCACTGCTCTCAGCTTTCTGTCCCTTTTCCATGTTTGTATTCAACGGATAGTCCTTGTCACCCCAGCAGCCATCCGTCCATTCGGGCTGGAACACTGAAGAGCCTCCGCATGTGGGAGTGTCTGAGAATATAAGTGTCATGGGAGCTCCCAGGGTACCTTGCACAGACTTGCAGAATCTGCATCCTGTGATCACACACCAGCTGCACGTTCATCGAATGGAATCCCTTCCTGTTGACAAAGATACCTTGATGGCCACATGTGTGCAGTCAATTGCACATTGGATGCAGGGAACCCAGCAATCTGCAAACCCTCTGGCTTGCTCAGCCTGGCTGGCCTCGTCTATATGGAAATGAATGAATGTCATTACCGCCTGAACAGAGCTTCTGTCACCAGCTTGACCCAACTGTGGACAGCTGATTGGGACACTCCACACAGATACCCCACTGGCCCCTGGGAAGAGCCAGATGCAAAGAAGTTGAGGGCCACTGTGACCTTCAGAGCCACTGGCATGGGGTGTCCACCACACAGTTGGAGGTAATCTCAGCCCAATCATCTCCTTCGGCACTACACCTCAGACATATTGAGCTAGCTGTATGGCCACCTGTAAACCCTGTCAGCATGATAGTGGCGTCTTCTGAGGCCCCTTCCACCTTGGACTATCTACTGGCCCTGCACCCATTGTACCTGCGCCTCTCCTCCCACAGGTCACTCCCCTGGAAGCTGCATAGGGACACATGGCCTTCTCTCCCTTCTGCCCCTCTCTTCCTCCTCATAGGAGGTGCCATCAGTGGAGACCACAATCCCCATTACCAGGCTGTCTGTTACCTGGAAGGGTCCACATGGTCAAAATCCTCCAGGGGCCTTGGAGACATCAATGATTCCTGAAATGAAGCCTGGAAATGCTAAGAATGAAGCTTAGAATGGAGATGAAGCTGTCAAGTTCAAATGAGCAACCAGCAGCAAATTATCTCCTAAACTCCTCACTACTCACACTGGTAAGGCTGCTGTACCTTTTTATCCTGCCCTTGGATGAGATTTTGCAAAATGTGGGCCACCCGCCTCCCCGTTTTGCCTGTGCGACGAGTGCCAAATTGCACGGGCAATGTAAAATCGGGTTCAATTGGGTTTTTAATGGCCCTAAGTGGCCTCTTAATTGATGGCGAGCGCGGCTCCGACTCCTGCGCATGTCCGCCGACCTGAAGATTGCGCACATGCAGGATGACATTGGGACACTTGCCTGACGTCTTCTTGAGCTATTTTATTTCCAATCTGGTCGGGTGTGCGCCCACCTGCAAGGTGTAAAATTCTGCCCATAGACTTTGATAAATGCCTTCAAACATTGCGGTCTATATTCCAGCCGGAATACAATTTTCCTTCTAATTTTACTCACTCCACATACATTTCTGGTAAAAAGGTTGCTTTCTGGGTTGAAGACTTTCAATTCACCTTCAGGTTTAGAAGGAAGTTTATCAGGCTGTTGATGTGGTGCAGTTATTAGATTTTATGCAAGCTTGAGTTATAATCAATAATCACAGATATATATAGGACAGCGAATAAATTTTTCCATTACAAGCATTCCATCCAAGTTAAAAATAGAGGTGACAAGAAAGTTTGGGGTGCTAAATGTCGACGAGAAGCCATAACGTGCTGGAGGTAAGCTCACAGAAACTGCCCCAGTTATATCACAGAAAACCAAGATCTATGTGCTAATGTCTTATTCATCAGAGTCTAAAAAATATTTTTGAAACGTATCAAAATAATCCATGGGCAGGATTTTTCATATGGTGGGTGGGTTGGGTGGGAGCGGGCACAGAGCCAATCGCTGCCCACTATCAGCTCCACGACGCCATTTTACACAGGTGGGCCAATTGAGGCTCGCCCAGCGTAATACGCAACCGGTAGTGCTCAATGCTACCTGTGTGGGTGGGGGGAGGAGGGAGGCCAGCACTCTTTCGGGATAAGGAAGATAAGGTTCTCTTTTAAAGTTTGTAAGAAAGGAAAGATAAAAATTAGTCAGACATGTCCCCTCTTATGACAATGTCACATGAGCTGGGACATGTTTATGAAGTGTCAAAATTTTTTTTTATTCATTTAAGAAAACCTGCCTATGGATGAGGTTTCATGCAAAATGCGAAGGCCACTTGGGCTCTTTGCCAGCCCGCCAACATTAAGGTTGGACAGGCAGCCCTGTCAATTTGGTTAATTAGTTTATTTATGGCCTTAACAGGCCTTTGACAGTTTGGCGGGTGCGCAGCCACTCCAGTACACGCCCGCTGAATGGAAGATCGGAACGATGTGTGGTGACATCGGAATGCACGCCCAACATCACTGCGGGTCATTTTATGCGTCGGCATACAGGGCCCACCCCTGCATGCCGACGAGAAAATTCTGCCCAGTGTATTTGTAGTTGTTGGTGAATTGAGTTATCTGTGGAAGGTTTATGGGAAGTTAAAGATACCTATTTATCTAATATTGTTGTTCAGACCATTTGACTTCAATCACCATACCATCAAGTGAAAACTAAATAGATCAATAAGCATGTTCCTACCAGTCAAACGATAGAATATTTTCTCATAAAGCCATAGACAACAACAGCAGGGCTGAACCTAAGGATAACAAAGTAACCCAATGGGATCTTGGCAATCCCATTCAATTTTCTCACTGGACTGATGATAACTGAAAGCGTGCAAATGAGCCAACTAATAGGAATTAAATAGTTACCTATTCTTAATTAGCCATCATCTGCATGCCTACAACACAATGGTGAAAATTTTATATTCTCCATATTTTTTGTTGTCTATAATGCAGATTACATTTTAGAAACATCCACAGCAATGATGCACATCAGGTGTAGGCAGTCTGTTGACTACAGCAACATGCAGTGTACCTGTTGTACATTGTGCAGATAATGTTGTAGGACTGTAACTGTGGTATGTGCTAGGTACATTAAGATTTTTAAAAAATCATTAACAAAGTGATAGAATGCAGCTCAGAATTATTATCTCAAACCCATTCATGATTTTGAACACCTCTATCAAATCTCTTGGTCCTTGGCCTGAAACTTCTACTCTGTTTCTCTCTCCACAGATGATGCTGCACCCGCTGAAAATTTCCAGCATTTTCTGTTTGTCTTTTCTTAACCTTTTCTGCTCTAAGGAAATGAACCCCAGTTCCTCCAGTCTCTCCACATAAATGAAGGCCCTCAAGACTGGTATCATTTTAGTACATCTCTTTTGCACTCTGTAAAACCTTGACATCTTTCCTAAAGTGTGGGTGCCATAAATTGAATCCAGCTGAAGCCCAACCAGTGTTTTGTATCGGTTAAGCATTGTTTCGTTGCTTTTGTAGCTTATTCTCCCATTAATAAAGTCAAAGATTGCATAAGCCTTTTTCTAAACACCATCTCAACTTGATCTGCTACCTTGAATGATTTGTGCACATACACTCCCAGAGCTTTCTGGTCCTGCACCCCCTTAAAAATTGTGCCATTTTGATCAAATTACCTCCCCTCATTCTTAATATCTCATATCACTTCATAACTCCGATGCATTAAATTCCACTTCATTTGGTTGTCCATTTTACCAGTATATCTATGTCCTCCTGAAGTCTGTTACTATCCTTCTCGTTGTTACTACATTTAGAAGTTTGTATCATCTACAGATTTTGAAATTATTCCTTGCATACATAGCTGAGCAGTCGACCTAACACTGACCCCTAAGGAACATTGCTATGTACCTCTTTCCAGTCTAAAAACAATTGTCCTTCACTGCTCTCAGCTTTCTGTCCCTTTTGCAGGTTTGTATCCATGCTGCCACATACTGCCTTTAATGTCATGGGCTACAATTTTGCCAACAAACCTATTACCTTTTGAAAGTCTATTTTCATAACATTTACTGTACTACCCTCAACAATCCTTTCAGTTACTTCATCAAAGAACTTTATGAAGTTAGTCAAACTTTATTTTCCTTTAACAAATCCATGTTGACTGTCCTTTATTAACCCATACTTTGCCAAATGGCAATTAATTTTGTCCCAAAATACTGTCCCTAAATGTTTCCCCAGAACCAATATTAGGCTGACTGCAAGGATTATCTCTCTCTTCCTTTTTAAATAGGACTGAAACATTGGCCAGAATATTGCTGTTAGAGTGCAGGGGAGGGCCTGACACGCTGATGTGCAAAATGACGTAAGATGATTTTGGGCGTGCATCCTGAAGTCATCGCGCGTCATTTAGATCTTTCGTTCGGTGGGTGCGTGCCAGAGGCAGCTGCACGCCTGCCGAACTGTAAAAGGCCTATTAAGGACATTAAGAAACTAATAAAGCTAATTAACAATGCTGCTTGTCCAACCTTAATGTTGGCGGGCAGGCAAAGAGTCCAAGTGTTTTTCAGGAAACCTCATCCACAAGTGGGAAGAGGTTTCCTGAAAATTTTATGAAATAAATAAAAAAAATTTCACAAAATATAAAAACATGTCCCAGTTCATGGGACACAGACACATGAGGGAACATGTTTAGATAACTTTTTACATGCTTTATTTGATTACTTAAATATCAACTTAATCTCCCTGAGACAGCTCTGTACCTCAGGGAGATTGCTGTGCTCTTTCGTGCATGCCCCAACTCTCCCTCCTCCCCCAGCCCACACAGGTGGCTCATGTATTCTCACAATTCTCATAAATTCTCATACATTCTCAAATTCTCTTTGCACCTCTTTTAGATTTTCTTTGTACTTTTTATATTCAGCTTGGTTTTCTACTGTATTTTGAATATTAGAGTTATTACAAGCCTCCTTTCTCTGCCTCATTTTATCTCTATATGTTAGTCATCAAAGCAGTCTAGTTTAGCATGCCCATTATTTCCCCCTTCATAGGAATGTGTCTGCACTGCACCTGAACATCTCCTCTTTAAAGGCCTGCCTTTGTTCAGTTTTTGTCTTGCGCACCAATTTTAGAATCTAGTTCACCTCAGCGGGATCCCTTTTCATCTCATTGAAGTTAGCCTTCCTCCAATTAACAAATTTTACACTTGATTGTACCTTGTTCTTTTCAATGGGCAGAATTTTGCTGTCGGCGAGTGGGGGCAGGGCCCGCTCACCGACGTGTAAAATGATGCGGGATGACATTAGGCGGAACCCTTGACCTCATCCCAGTCCATTTAAATTTTCAGGAAGGCGGGCCTGCAGCAAAATCAGCTGTGGACCCGCCGACCTGTCAACGGCCAATTGAGGCCATTGACAGGATCAGTTAAACAATTAAAGAACCTGCCCATCCAACCTTAAGGTTGGTGGACAGGCCAGGAGCCCCGGCGGGGAATAGAGAAAACATGAGACCTCATCCACCGGCGGGATGAGGTTTCATGCAGGGTTTTAAACATTTTAATAAAGTTATTATGTAAATTATGAACATGTCCCATCTCATGTGACATTGTCACATGAGGGTGACATGTTAGGGAATTCTTTTTCTATTTTAAATATTTTTTAAAGTGTCAACAATGTCCCTGAGGCAGCACTTAGCCTCAGGGAGATATGCACTCTTCCGTGCGCAAACGCGAAAGGGCACACTCTCATTTTTGGGGAATCCCCCCCGCCCCCCGCCTGCACAGGAAGCGCAAAGTGCTTCCCGCCGGACATCACGCTGGGCGGGCCTTAATTGGGAGATTGGGTTGGGTCCACCCACCCGACAGGCAGAAAGTTTTGCCCAATAGCTTTTCTAATTCTGATGACGTAGAATCTCTTTTCGCCAAATTTTATTCAAATAGTGAACATTAACAAGGGATTCACTTGTGTTCCTATAAATAAGAACTGGCTGAAATTGTGGTGGTTGGGGTTAGAAGGTGTGCATTTGTAATGTGTATCTCAGTAAATAAATGCTTATAGAAGTGTGTAAAATTTGGCTCCAGTTCTATCCTTCAGAACCTAGCTCTCTGGTATATAGCAGAGGGTGAGAGCACAAGAAACAGGATTAGGAACAGACCATATGGCCCTCCGAGTCTGCTCTGCCATTCAATAGCATTAGGGCTAATTTTCTTCCACAACATTTTCCTATCCACTTCCCATATCCCTTGATTCCCTGAGAGATCAAAAATCTATGTACTCAATGATGGAGCATCTACAGCCTTCTGGGGCAGAGAAATCCAAAGATTCACAAGCCTCGGTGAAGAAATTTCTCCTCATCCCATTCCTAAATAATCAACTCTTTATCCTGTAGTTTGTGTCCCCATCTTCAAGATTCCCCAGAAAGGGAAACAAATGTATCAACATTGTCAAACACCTTCAGAATCCTAAAATTAGGGAAATTGGAAGCAAGAGAAAAATTTTCAGATTGTAAACTAAAATCCTAATGGCCATTGTGGAAAATGGCAGAAACTAAGTGTAAATTGTCAGGATATGATTACTGTCCAGTGTTCTCAGAATCTGAACCATATGACCAATGAAACAATGAAATGGATATTTGAACACGGGTTAGTTACATCCCTATCTAAGTTACGGTCCAGGCATTGTTGCTTTCTACAGAAAGTAATATCAGAAATAAAACATTTTACGAGATGGATGCCTGCTAGGTTGATAGCAATGAAGTTTGGGCCTTTTAATAGAGTTCTTGGATGAAATGTACAAGAAAAATGATCCATTAAACGCCTTTGAGTCATGGTCAGAATTTGATAAATTTGGAAAAACAAATGGTCAGTCCATGGAAGAATATAGCATGGACTTTAAAAGGTTGAACAAACAATTGATGAAATTCAATTTGATGATCCCTGGATCGGTACAGGCATTTACGTTATTGGATTCTGCTGAAGTGTTACACATGGACAGGTTACTCATCCTAACTGGTATTCGGTTCTCAAAGAAGGAAATCCTGTTGCATCAGTTGTCTGCTGGCTTAAAAAATTCCTGTGCAACAGTCATTTTCTTCAGCCTTCATGGTACAAATGAGGTATTCCACACTGACACAAAGAAAAGAAGAATAGAGAGGTAGAATCTTCCCAGCTCTGGGAGGCACCTTTGTGGGATGTTCATGGAAATCTGGGCCAAGGCACATTGGCTCCCCAAGATGTTCCCACCTCCTGCAGGTGGGCACCCTGCAACAGTGGATGGGGGATAGCCAATCAGCCCTTAATTATGGGCAACAATTCAATCTTGCAGAATACTAGTTAGAACAAGTAATCTGTCCACATGAGACATGCTGTGCCAGGAGCCTGGCATTATATTGGATGCGGCCTCACAGTTGGAGGTCAGGGAGACATTGAAAGCAGCTGTTTATGCCGCTTTCATGGAGTCGCAAGGTTGAAATAAGCAAGCCATGGCCAGGATATTCCCTTCCACCCTTATGGCCATAACAGTTCCAGGCCTTTGTTTTTATTAATCACACTGAAGTCTTTTGAAAGTGCCTTCATTTCGAAGCACCTAGGTGTGTTCCATTTGCCTCAGTAGTGTCCATCTCCCCAAATGGGGTTGTCAACAATCCAGTCCTATGGGTCCTCCCAGTCAACCTCCCGTGTCTGTCTCCTGTCCACTGAGCTTAATTGGACAGCAAATGCAGAGGCAGACTGTTAATTGGCCGCCTTACGTAAGATTGCACCAAAGGATGTATCTCTGACACAAATGTGATTGGTAAATCCCTGGTAAATGGTCCTGATGCCTGAAAATTTTTAAAGTGGAGAAGATTCTGCCCAATGATTGCCAGATTTAAAAATAGTCTGGATAGTGGATGCAGACATCGATACAACAGAAAACTTAAAGACAGGTTGAATAAGAATGAAAGCACCTACATCAGATCTGTTTATTACAGCAAAAGACAAAATTAGAACAAAAATAATGGGTGAACGAATCCCAGGAATGTCCAACAAATGGTTAATGGATGCTTCAGATGGGATTCAATGTATCATTTTCCAGTGAACTTCTCAAAGCGAAGAGGCAGAGTCTTCAAATATTTCATGACAAAGAATTATGAGGCAAAGGATGAATATATTGATGAATCTGAACAAATTATACTGGACAAGACACTTTAGTCTTGTGAAGTTATTAGCTGTGGACTCCTTTAACAATGCAGTACTAGATAGTACTTGCACCTCAATCGTGTGGGACAGATTGGTAAAAATTTTATTTTGATTCACTATGTAGTGAGGATCAATCCAAGGTTAAGGAATATAAAGGTACTATTCACTTTAGGTTTGGTCATGACAATACATTAAGGCCACTAAACAAATTTGGAATTTCATGTAAAATAGCTTATTTTGTAAGTAGTGATATATTGTCTAGTAAGCTACCTATGCTATTGAGTAATCCTTTATGAAAAAGGTACAGATAAAACTTCACATTGAGCATAAGGTAATTATTTTTGGGTAGTCAATTGATCTTCATTTTACCCAGTCAGGACATTATTTTCTACCCTCATCAAAACCTGATGCTTCTCATCAGTGAGTGTTTGACAAGCATCAATGGAATCAGGTGAGAAGAAGCAGACAGAAAATAATAGTCTTAACATTATAAAGACAATTTGCCCACCTACTTGTCAAAGGAAAAAATCCTGCTAAAATAAGGTATATGTGCACTTGATAAAGCATAAATGAGGCTAATAGAAAAGATTAGTGAGAGATGTGAAATCTGTAAAATGTATTGTAGGACACCCTATTGTAAACCTTCCATTGGCGTGCTGCTTTAACAAGGTAATTTCCATGGATTGAAAGGCATGGGGTAAAGACAGAAATATTTTCATCTTACATTTTATAGACCTGGCCACCAGATGCAGTCTTTCTCCTATAATACATAGTATGGACAAGTAGCTTACTGTAGGCAAAATCATAGAGAAATGATGGAGGCTGAACTTGGGAGACCAGCGAAGTTTCTGACTGATAATGGAAAGGAATTTACTGATGATGAGTTCAGAGATGTATGCAAATGCAAACATCATGGTGATGAATACCACAGCTGAAAGTCCTTTCAGCAATGGACTTTGATCACTGCATGATTCCTTTCATAATGAAATTCTGCCCAAAATTGTAACTGATGAACCAGGCTGCAAGTTGACAAACACCATGCATGGGCAGGTTCATGCAAAAAATTCACTCTAGATCGTTGTCCCTATCAGTTGGTTTATTGGTGAAATCCCAAATTGCCTTCTGTTCAAGCGCTAGCCATCCTGATCTTGAAAGTTGTACAATTAGCTCAATTTTTTCGGCAAATATGAATTCTTTACATGCAGGGAGATAGAACTTCATCAAGTCTGAGGTCTCAGAGATAATTCAGAGGGCACTGAGACATCATATATGATCATCTGAGATACAGTTTAATTCAGGAGATTTAGGGTACTATAAAAGAGAGGGTCATAAGGAATGGAAAGGCCTTGGCAAGCAAATAGGTCATGATGGTAAGATAGTGCCCATCAAACATAGTAATCAAATGGTTAAGGTTCATTCCTCATGGTTAATTGCAATCAATTACAAACACTCAGACACTGAGCAGTCTATAGAAGTAAATGAGACAACTTGTTCCTCAAATGAAAAGACAGATTTGCATTTACATAGTGCCTTTTATGACTATAGGACATCCCAAAGTGCTTTACAGCCAATGAATAATTTTGAAGCGTAATCACTGCTGTAATGTAGGAAACACGGCAGCAAATATCCACAAACAGCAATGGTCAGATAATTGATTTTTGATATTGTTTGAGGGATAAATATTGGCCGGGACACCAGGGATAACTCCCCTGTTCTTCTTTGAAATAATGCCATAGGACATTTTACATCCAACAGAGAGGGCAGACAGGGCCTCAGTTTAACATCTCAGCTGAAAGATAGCACCTCCGATAGTGCAGCACTCCTGAGGACTGTGGACCTTTTCATGTGTTTTGGGATGAGGGTACAGAATGTGGTAGATAAAGAGCTGGGTAGTGGTAATGTGAGTGATCATGACTCAAGTGGTAGAGCTATCATATCTAAAGTTCAATTGCCCAGAGTGGGTATTTGGGTGGCATATATTCCAGAGGAATCTAATGAGGGGAGGAATGCAACAACTGTGGGATGTGCAGGCAAAGTTTATGACAAGTTCAAATATTGGTTGAATATACAGGTTGACTGCCAAGAAGTGAAGTCTGTGAACCAACAAACTGGGGGAAGAAATGGAAAGTGTGAAGTAGAGTGCAAGTAGTGATAGCAAGTTCAAAGTTACTCTTTTGTCAGACAATGATCAAAAACTGGAGAAAAAACCTTCAATAGTTCAAGAGGGAGATCTCACAGTAGTGGTCCTGTCAGACATAAATGTGAAAGTAGAGGCTGTAGCTGGAATAGATTAGCCAATGAAATAAAGGTCACAGAACAGACTCACAACAGAGATAAAAACAAAAAACTGTGGATGCTGGAAATCCAAAACAAAAACAGAATTACCTGGAAAAACTCAGTAGGTCTGGCAGCATCAGCGGAGAAGAAAAGAGTTGACGTTTTGAGTCCTCATGACCCTTCAAAAGAACTAGGTGAATCCAAGGAAGGGGTGAAATATAAGCTGGTTTAAGGTGTGTGGGGGGTAGGGGGGTTGGGTGGGGGGAGAGAAGTGGAGGGGGGTGGTGTGGTTGTAGGGACAAGCAAGCAGTGATAGAAGCATCTGCTTCTATCATCAAAAGATGTCACAGACAAAAGAACAAAAGAACACATAGGTGTTGAAGTTGGTGATATTATCTAAACGAATGTGCTAATTAAGAATGGATGGTAGGGCTCTCAAGGTATAGCTCTAGTGGGGGTGGGGGGAGCATAAAAGATTTAAAAATATTTAAAAATAATGGAAATAGGTGGGAAAAGAAAAATCTATATAATTTATTGGAAAAAACAAAAGGAAAGGGGAAGAAACAGAAAGTGGGTGGGAATGGAGGAGGGAGTTCAAGATCTAAAGTTGTTGAATTCAATATTCAGTCTGGAAGGCTGTAAAGTGCCTAGTCGGAAGATGAGGTGCTGTTCCTCCAGTTTGCGTTGGGCTTCACTGGAACAATGCAGCAAGCCAAGGACAGACATGTGGGCAAGAGAGCAGGGTGGAGTGTTAAAATGGCAAGCGACAGGGAGGTTTGGGTCATTCTTGCAGATAGACCGCAGGTGTTCTGCAAAGCGGTCGCCCAGTTTATGTTTGGTCTCTCCAATGTAGAGGAGACCGCATTGGGAGCAACGAATACAGTAGACTAAGTTGGGAGAAATGCAAGTGAAATGCTGCTTCACTTGAAAGGAGTGTTTGGACCCTTGGACGGTGAGGAGAAAGGAAGTGAAGGGGCAGGTGTTACATCTTTTGCGTGGGCATGGGGAGGTGTCATAGGTGGGGGTTGAGGAGTAGGGGGTGATGGAGGAGTGGACCAGGGTGTCCCGGAGGGAACGACCCCTACGGAATGCCAACAGGGGGGGTGAAGGGAAGATGTTTTTGGTGGTGGCATCAGGCTAGAGTTGGCTGAAATGGCGGAGGATGATCCTTTGAATGTGGAGGTTGGTGGAGTGATAAGTGAGGACAACTCACAACAGAACTAGGAGAAATCCTCATGATTCTGAAATTTTAGTGGCTGCCAATAAACGTGAGGATAATGAATAAGAGAGGCAAAACAAAAGAAGTTGGATAGTTGGAGAGAGTTTGGAGCTTACTCTGAGGTAACAAGTAAAAGTCAACCAGCTTTGTCACATAGCTGGATTTGTGCTGAAAATGTCCATGCAGATGGGACTTAAAAGGCTAAAGCAAGGCAAATTGTTAGGGGTTTTGAAGAGTGTCTGGGTGATACGGTTGTCAGAGTGGGGCTGGAAAAGTAATCTTGAACATCTTTTTACCTCCTTTGGCCATATTTTCATGAGTGTAGGTCAATTAACATAGAAGCTGCATTTCTGCAGGATGATAATTTTCAGAGAGAAGTGTTTCTTAAACTCCCCAAAGAGAAAGCAGATAAAGTAGGGAAACTATGGAAACTAAGCAAATGTGTCTGAATGATGCTTCCAGGGTTTGGTACTTTTCAGTGAGATCTATTCTGCTGATTTTTTAAAAAATATTCATTCTTAGCTTGTTGAGCATTGTTGGTAAAGCCAGAATCCATTGCCCATCACTAACTGCCTTTGAGCCACCTACAACTGAATGGTTTGTTAGGCCATTCTAGAAGCCAGTTAAAGAGTCAACCGCATTGGTTTGGATCTGAAGGATCTGTACGCCAAACCAGATAAGGATGGCAGATATCCTCCCCTGATGTACATTAGTGAACCAGGTGGGTTTTTATAACAATCTAGTAGTTCATAATAATTATTAATGAGGCTATTTTATTTCCAGATTTATTAATCAGTTGAATTTAAATTCCTCCAGCTGCCATGGTGAGATTTGAATTTGTGTTGCCAGAGTATTAGTCCAGGCTTCTAGATTACTAGTCCAGTAACATTATCACTGTACCACCATGGGACTAGAGGCAGAGCCCACAATATTTTAATGCTATCATTAAGGAAAAATTTCAAGCACCTTTATGATCAATTTTGATAATTTCTTATGGGGTGGTACTGGAAAATGTGATAAATATGTTAATATTAAATTAGAATTTAAAATTGGGAGTCAGGTTTGTGTGAGTTTTTAATTATATTGGGTTAGATGTTAAGCAAAAGTAGGTCTGGTATAAATTTAAATAAATAGTCCTGTTTAGGGAGTCACATCATGTTTAATTATATTTACTCCCTCGTTGACCAAGCTTGGGAGGATAAGCTATTGTTAGTGAAAATAAAAACTTGGTGATGAAAAAATTGAGAAAGGAATCACAACCCAGAAAGCAGGTATCTGATTGAAACATGTGCAAAGTGGAGCTGATCAATTATCATCAGGTAGGGGAATCCTTGTGATGTACTTCTCCAGGCTGGCATCAATTTTCAGTGGTTATTTCACATCTAAGCCAATTAGAATGATTACTTATTTTACAAAATCTATTCCTGTCTAGCTTGGTTGTAGTGTCTGCTTACAAACTGTAAAATTCAATAGGGGGAGCTTTGATCACAAAAAACTGCCCTTTTGATCCAACACTTAGGTGGGGTTGGGAGAAACATTGTCACTGGCCTCTGAAAGCCTCACCAGAACACCCATACAAAATGCCTGAAAATTATTGCACATTCATACCTAGCCTGTGTCTTCAGGATATATAGTTGGCTTGAGAAATAGTAATTAAACTAGGAATAGATTTCATTTCTAGTCAGACATCAGAAACAGACAATCCGGTTTATTGAATACTGAATAACTTTGTATCTTAATAACAGCAAACCACTGAGTTTGACTGACTTCCAAGAATTTTATTTTTGATTTTTAAAAATAAATTTAGTAGTATACATTGTAGCTGGGGGGCAATTATTGTAATAGGAATGCAGTTTTCATGAGATTGACCTTGTGCTACAAGGTACCAAAAGACCTGAAGAATTTATAATGAGAAACGCAAACAATAGCTTCAAGAAGGGGTCAATACATTAACCAGCAGCCAGGTTAACACCAAAATTCTGCATTTGAATTTCTGAGTACAGTACAGAGTATCAGTACTGCCTGGAAGCGAAATGCACAAGCCAAATATGTAAAGGTTCATTGTTGCAATACCATATCAACTTTTTGGAAAAAATAGAGACATTGGAAATTTCCTTGGACTTTCCTAATTTGGCCAATGTAACTTAGGTGCAAGATCCACAAAAGCTCAAGACAGATGCACTAACTAAAAATCTTCCAAAAGAATTATATTAGCCAATCAAGAGAGCCTGAGAATCAACTCTTGGTGAGGTGACAATGTTTAGCTGCAACTATTGCACTATTTGTGTCATGAGATAAAGGATCCTAAAAGTCCAATGGGCTGTTTGGGCCACATGAACACAAGGAGGACAGGACATCTGCCTGTTAGTGAATTATACTGTTGACCTGGTCATAATTAGCAAGTTCAGCACATTTAATTTTCATGTAGTAGGCAAGGAATAAAACTTCTACATGGAATGGGAATAAAGCACCCAGATAGGAAACGGAGCTTGCAGGGTTTTAAAGCTTGCACCAATATAAACTGGCAGAATCTTCCTGGAGGGATAGCAAGAGGTGGTTTCTCCTCCAAGTTTTGGAACATAGAAACAGGGGTATGCCATTCAGACCATAAGGTCTGTTCCACATTCAATTGGATCATAGCTGATCTGTACCTCAATTCCATTCATCCTTTCATTGCTCTATATCCCTTCACAGATTTACTCCAAAAATTCTATCAACCTTTGCCTTTTAAAATGTAATTGCCCCAGCATCTGTGGTCATTTGTGAGGTGTTGAGTAAAGAGTTCTAGATTTCCACTGCCCTGTGAACGTCTCAATTGCACTTCCATTTGGCCTAGCTCTAATTTTAAGATTATGCCCCTTGTTTTGGAATTACTCACCAGAAGAAATACATATCAGTATACACCCTAACAATTTCCTTCATCATTTTATCATTAGATTACCATTCAACCTTCTAAACTCTGGGACTACAAGCCAAATTTAAAGAAGCTGTCCTTAATCTAATCCTTTAATCCCTGGCATCATTCTAGTGAATCTGCACTTCCAAAGCCAGTACTGTGTCCTTCCTGAGATTAGTTACCCAACACTGATTTCAGTACTCCAGATGTTCTAACCAATGCTCCAATCAACTAATGCACCACCTTCTCATTTTTGTATTCTAATGCCTTTGAGATAAAACCTGACTTTCCATTAGCCTTTTTGATTACTTGTTGTGCTAGCTTTTAGTGATTCATAAACGTGGATACTGAAATCTCGTTGTTCCTCCATAGCACCTTTACTCTCATTTTTACAAGAATATTCTTTGCCTTTCTTAGATTCAAAATGGACGATCACATACACCTCCACAACCTCACCAGGCACTAACAAAGGAACCCAAGAAAGAGGGTCAGGTAACTGACAACAGAACTAAACTGAACATCTCTGAACAGATATTTGGTAAAGAATGTATCTCTTAGCAGCATTATTGAGGATTTCACCCACCCCTTTGTTGATGTCTGGGAGGAGGCAATTAAAGCAGAAATTGGCCAAGTTAGATTTATCCATTTTTTGTGGATATGACATAGCTGAGCATTCTTCCATATTGCCACATTATTGCTAATGTGGAGGCTGTACTGGAATAGCCTGGTGGACAGGTGTTCAGCACTGCATCCAGGATATTGCCAGAACCAAGAGGCTTTGCTGTGTCCAGTATGCTTAGCTGCTTCTTAATGTTACATAGAGTGAACTGAATAGGCTGCACTGAGCATTTTGACAATTAATGCCTGAACATTTCAAGTAAAGCGGTTAATAGCTTTACCAAAAAAAAGCGAACTCTCACACAAATGTGTTAATTATTCATATGCTACTGTTTTAAAACCATAAGTTCAAGACATGTAGGACAAGTTAGGTACCAGGCTGATGTGGTAATATTCCTGTGGTGTTTGCTTGTGAGGTGTATAACAGGCAATTTTGTCCTATCCTGAAATCAGGCCTGGAGGTGAGCTTGTGTTTGATGAGCTGTGATTAAGCTCTGCAGGAAAGTATCCAATCCAATTTATAAAAATATGATTTTCTCCAGTGTAGCCAAAAGGTAATGAAAACGCCAGTGACAAAGGAAAGACAAGGATAAAGCCCATACTTGAGTCACAGTGAATCAAGTGTTGCAGAAAATGAGATTAGTGACTGAATTTTTTATCTGTGCATACCCAACACAGAAGGTACCAGTGAAGCAAAAATAGAATGAAGAAACAGGACTACATTTAAATCGGTATGGGATTACAGGCCCAAAGCTGTCTCATTCTTAACAAAGTAAGGATTGCAAATGAATTTATTAAGCAGTGAGTGCTCTTTACTGCACTCATGGTTTCCACCTCATAACCAAAACCGACTTGTTTCCCTGCAAATTCCCACAAGTGAACAGTATGAAGAATTAAAATTACTCTCCAAAGTAACAGTATCTTGTTTTAGTGTAAGAAAGAAAACTAGAATAAAAAGTGTTAAAGAGTTTACATCAAGAATTTAGCAGAAAGAAAATGACCATTTAATTCTGTTCTTTCACATTTTTTTACTATTTGTGCATAAATGCTTTTGCACTGTTGAATTCTAAATAAGTAAAACAGAAACATTTCCTTTAACCAGTTCAAGAATAGCATGAATTTGAATATGACCGATATAATTTACAAAAACTACCTTGTAGTTTTAGCTGACAGTATGAAAAAAGCTAATTCCCAATGGCAAGACTATGAATATAATCCATTCACAGGCATAAGTAATAGCTGTCTCACATGAGAAATCTAAAGAGGCAGTTACTAGATTAGTGACAAAAGACTGATGTGTCTATTAAGAAAACATGAACTTCAGATCTTTCATGAGATGATTGTGAAAATTAGATTTTGGCAAATCCCCTAACCTGTAATTTAACAAAGAAAATAACAGAAATGTGATAACTCACAAATGGTCAAACAGTGCTCCACCTTCCCATGAGGATTTGTTATAATTTTGGTTACTTTTGTTGTTAAAGTGTCTCTTGAATTAAAAAAAAACTGACTGCAAGAAAGGGCCCAAAACATACCAGGGTGGATTTGGACATAGCTTCACAGTCTCCATTAGTCCCTCACCATTACCAAGGAAACAAATACAAACACAATGTCCAGTAATAATGCAGATTAGGGTAGTCAAAAAAAAAACAAAGACAGAATTACCTGGAAAAACTCAGCAGGTCTGGCAGTATCGGCGGAGAAGAAAAGAGTTGACGTTTCAAGTCCTCATGACCCTTCGACATCCACAGTTTTTTTGTTTTTATCTCTAGGGTAGTCAAACTTGTTCAAATATAGCCTAGAGCAGATCCAGTGAATGGATCCTTGTACACCATGGCACATAATGACTTGCAGCATAACACTGAGCACAATCAACTTTCTGCTTGTGCCTTATCATTTCAACTTACCTAGGCAGTCTGCCTTTTCATTATTAAAAACAAACTGTTTCCTTCTGGCAAAGGAAAGGGTATCATAGGCACTCGGTCTCAGTTGCAGAGGTCAGTGGAACCAACTAGGGATAAAGCTATTTTCGATCTAGTACTGTACAATGAGGCAGAGTTAATTAGTACCTCATTGTATATGCTTGGCTAAGATCCTAGACATCTATTAGAATAAAAAAACACCTGTACTCAAGAGGAAACATTGTTTTATTGACAGCTCAGGCTCTATGATCTTAGCTGTCAATTTCATAATGTTTGTTTTCATAAGTCAAATTGTTTCAAGCATTTGTGGTTTTTGAAACTTCAAAGGGCCTGGATGATTAACACTTTTATTAGCTTATCCAGACTTTTTTCAAGCATAGGGGAAAGTGATCAAAGATTACATTTTTTTAAAGCTTTCTTTTCACACATTCCATGTTACACTGTGGTGCTCATTGGTTCTAGAAAGTGTACAGTGGGTCAATGGGCATGGAAGTTCCAAAACTTTGCCTAGAAGGCATGGGGGCCCTGAGGGGTGGATGGAAGGGTAGAGATTGGCATAGGGAGTATGAGTGCCTGAGGGGTGGGTGGAAGGACAGAGCCTGGCACAGAGGGTACGAGGGCCCTGAGGATGTGAGTGGAGGGCATGAGGTGGATGAATGGGGCATGGAGAGTGTTTGAGGATGAGGGGGGTGTGAGAGGTGAGGGCTGGAGGGCCGTTATGTTTTTTCTGGCCTTTAAAACAGCCTGCCTCTGCACCCAGCAGCACTCATGACTGCCTCCACACTTCTTCCTGGATTGGCTGGCCCAACTCCAGCCCACACCTGCCCCCCAACAATGAAGATCCACTTTCTTCCGAGGCATGTAGGTGGGCTGAGCCGGGAATTTTCCAAATTCCCCCTACCCACCTCAAGGATGAAAATCTATGCTTGTGTCTTTAAACAGGGAAGGCATGTGAGTTCTTCACAATGCTACTCAGCTTGCTAAAGTGCGCACAGGATATCAGCATTGAAATGAAGATTGGGTCTACGAAGAAGCCATTCATGTGGCCATGGCTTTTCATGGTGTTTGCCTGGTTGCTGCCTTGCTAAATTTCTGGTTTTACAGCCCACAAATTGAATAACTTCAATCAGGCTGTTCTTGGGAAATTTCCCTCATCTCTCTGACAAAAGCCTTATTCTGCCTTTGTTCTTCAGCCTGTCTGGTCCGTTGTAGCTTTGCTTAAACTTAAATGTTCCCAAGATTGTAACAAGTTAGAGAGATTCTCATCTAAAAACACCAATGACTATTCTATCTCTTGTCATCTTGTAGTGTTCCATACTCACAATTTTCAGCTAGGCAGTACAATTTGTTGACAAATGAATCAATCTCTTCACCCTGTTTTTGACTGCTCTGATTACATTTTTCCCCTCAATGACTATATTTTTACAAAGACTGAAGTTGAAGTCAAAGTCTCTAATGACATCCTCATTGGAGGCTGTGTCATTGTTCACCCCCTATCTGGCCAACCTGACATCTGCTATGCTCCCAATAATGTATAACAAAGTGCTAACTTGATCTTTGTTCTCTTTACTCGTAAGACCTGAGGCGTTGTAGCACCAGGTAAAACACCTTCACCCAAGTTTGCCATTGCTCAGCCTTTCTGGGGCCCTCTATATTTTGAATTGCTTCTGGTAGGGGTAATGTAGGAGCCTTTTCTCCCCCTGGTTCAATGTTGTCTTTTCCTGCAATGCTCGTCTTGCGAGTCACTGGGCTGCCCTTGTTATTTTGCCATCTCCTGTATAGTTGCTGGTTGGCCTCGAAGTCCATCACCCATTGCTCTGCATGGTGGCTGGGTTTCACCTGAGGCTTTTCCTGCCATTTTTTTATGTTCCTCTGTAGGTGAAGTCACTGCTGCCACCATCTGTTATTGTGGGTTTATCTTAGGATTCATTGGCTTTTTGCTCTAGAAGAGATTTTGCTGGGGGTAATGGTCTTTTTGTTCAAAAACTTTTATCTACAAGCGTTAAATAAGATCAAGATGTAGCCAGAGCTACTCTCTGAGATGGTTCACACTCATCTCCTCTCAGTGAATGACACAGATCCTTACACATATGCTCAGTAGCTATCTTTAGAGTTAACACTTTGCTCTACAGTCATGGTCACTATTACTGAGACTAGCTTTATATTCCAGATTTATTAATTGAACTTACAGTTGGGATTTGAACCCATGTCCCCAGAGGATTTGCCAAAGCTTCTGCATTACTAGCCCAGTGACATTACCACTACACCACCATCTCCCTCTTATGTTACCTATTGCAAATCTGCCCTTTTACAACCATGTAATGATTATACTTCCTGAATTTTACTTCCTGTGGGTGGGTGCACGCCCAACCTAGTCAGGTATAAAATCACACAAGAGCATGTTGGACGAGTGTCCCAACGTCATCACGCACTCCCGCGATATTTCACTTGGTGGGCGCACACAAAAGTCGGAAGCATGCCGACCGATAATTAAGTGGGCAATTAAACCCATTTTGTGGCCTGTCCAACCTTCTGGTTGTCAGACGGACGAATTGATCAGGCGGACTTTACATTTTTCATCAAACCTCATCCAAGGGCAGGGTGAGATTTCCTTTATGGAATAAAATAAAAATAAATATCTGTAGATAGCATTTATATCGGCCATATTTTCAGGTAATTGATTATGATGCATAAACATTTCTTTGCAGCTTTTTGAACCTTTATTTTAGCATTTTCAAGTCTGCAGCTCCCTACGGCAGCTGTCTGCCTTCAGGGAGCTTTCTCGCAGTGCTCACCCGCGCCCGCGGAAACATCATTGTCTTCCCTCTCCCCATCCCCACTCTGGCAGCGCTGAGCTTTTCAGCGCACGTTTCACGCGGGCTGGCCATTCCTTGGCCAGCTAGTGTGCAATCGCAGTCGGGGGCCAATTGCGGTCAGGGGCCTGTTTCCCAACCGCTCCCAGGCCCACCTATCACATGCACGCGCCAAAAGTAAAATTCAGGCCCATGTATGTGGATTTGACACCAAAGCTGAGTGCCATTTTTTGAATCATTAATTGAATCCTACAGCACTGAAGGGTGCCATTTGGCCCATTGAGTCTGCCCCGTTCTTTGAAAGAGCTATCTAATTAGTCCCATTCCCCATCCTTTACCCCTTTTCTCGCAAATTTAGGGACATCAAACCAAGCTTTTGCAGGGGACCCTGCAAGCAAATGCCATGCTGAACAAGGTCAAATAAATTGTATATAACGAGACTTACATGCTCTCTGGAAATACAGCAGTTCATTTTCGTGTGGTGGCAACACTAAAATAGGATTTATCCCAGAAAAGCACAAAAAACTTTGATCAGGAGTATTTTTTTTTTTAAATCCCGGTAGATTGCTGTACAAGAAGCAGAATATCATGAAAACGGTACCTGTGTGCACAACTTGGATTGGGACTTGCAGCAATGTGTTAACTCCAGCTAAATTTATCTCACATGGAGGTTTCTCTATTTGATACCAAGATGAGGCATACACATTACAACTTGTTCAGCAAATAAACCTGTCACAGTCACTGACATCAGAGTCAAACCAAACTGGGCCAGCGAAAACACAATCTAACTTATTCCAAGTTGAACTGGAAAATATCCAGTAAACTTGGATATAAGAAACAGCTCCATGCTCTCCCTTCAGTGTACCATTGTAATCGATTGGATTAGAAGTGAAGTAATGCAGAATGAAAGAGGGCTTTTAGTTAATTGCAGAAGAACAGGATTACTCAGGACCCTTTGTATTAGGGTTTGCATCTGAGAATTAGGAGTTTCATAATGTGGAGCTTCATAATGTCACTTTTGGAAAAGATGCAAGATTTGACACAATGTGCCCAAGTCACCTTTGACCTACAACTTTACAGTCTAGATAAATGAGAAGTACCTAGAAGTGTAGAGAAGTTCCAATTCATAATATTTGGGAATATTTATTTAATATCGTATGTAAATGTGTTCGTTTTATTTGAATCATGATTTTTTCCTAAGTTATCTGAAGATTTTTCTGCAGTTGTAACCTTTTCCATATTGACTGAATGTTTTCACCAAATGATCAATAATCAGCACCAAAATCATTTTCCTCCTCAAAGTTTACTTAAAATATGCCTGTTTACGTATGTTTTCTTATTCATATACACATTATTATATCACTTATAAAAACCATTTAGTAATCCTTTGCCCATCTGTTTAATTGCTCCAATTCACTTTGAATGTTGGCAATCTTTATTTATGCCCATCATCTGGCCATACAGCTTATCATCAACAACATTTATTTATGACAAGTGACAGGATTCATCAGTCACTGCTTTCCATCAGAATGTTTTTCACTTATTTACATTTCTCATTCCCAGGTCAGTTTTGAATGCAGGTTGCTAATGTGTTATTCCTTTCATGGGCTATCAGGTATGAAATTTTATTGATACCATTCTGAAAATCCAACTGATTTATATCAATTTAATAATTTTTGTTCAGTAATTCAATTCCATCCCCAGAAAATCCCAGCACATTAATGAATCACAATTTATTGCTTCTGAATCTATGCCAGCACCTCCTGGTGGCCTCTACTCTCCAGTTTAAGGTACAGCTCCTGTAATGATGGAGCGCCTTAGCTATTAACCAATATTTAATTTGTTTTCTCTATCACTCCTTTGTTGATCCAGGGTATAACTGGACTAGGTGCGTTGTTGTCATTTAGTTCTTTACTTTTTTATAGCACATTCATTGCTGATCTTAGTGTTCAGCATTCCTGAATTAATTACCTTGTATTTTTTTCATCCTTGCGTCTTTACATTACCTAAACTTTCTGCTTTTATTTTATCAACCAGAGCCAAAACACCTGTTCACTCAAGAAACATCTTCAATTTATGCTGAATGGCATAAATGTAGACCTGTTGAAATCAAGTATGCTCCCCTGAATTGGTGTTCTTTGACTACATCTAAAGAAAGATTAAACTCTTTCTCCAGTGGCCATTTTTCCTTATTAGCCTATTTACCAAGCCTACTTCAACAGCATCTTCCAGGCCCACGACTTCTACCACCTAGAAGGACAAGGGCAGCAGACAGATGAGAACTCCATCACCGGCAAGTTCCTCTCCAAGCCACACACCATCCTGACTTGGAATGATATCACTGTTCCTTCACTGTCGCTGGGTCAAAATCCTGGAATTCCCTCCCTAACAGCATTGAGGGTGTACCTACACCACATGAACTGCAGTGATCCAAGAAAGCGGCTCACCGCCACCTTCTCAAGGGCAATTATGGATGGGTACTAAATGGTATCCAGTTTACTTTGTTTTAAACATATCCCAGCACAGTCTGATCAGGAAGGCAAATGTTACGAAATGGTAGAATCATCACATTTGCCTAAGTGTAAGTAGATTATCTGTGATGGTCATTTCATGCCAGTAAAACTATTTGGGAAATTGAAACTACCATTTTTTTAAAATATTGACCCTATACTTTCACAAAAGGCCTCTGGAAAGTCAGATAACTTCCATTGTGGTTTCTGCACAGAGAGAGACAATATATCTTGGAAGTTATTTAAAATGCAAATGGTTGTCTCAGGTGCTGATTGACTACCTCTCACTATTTCATTAGAAAAGTTTTAAAATGACAATGGTTGCTCGACCTGTCAGCCCCATGAAATGGGATTTCAAATAAAGCCACTCAGTGAGATGATCATAGCTGGAATGTTTGATGGGATATCAAACATTTCCCAGTTGTGTCAAATACATTGGCTCCAACCCATTATGTGGACGGTGGAATACATCGATACTGTCATCATATGACTGAAACTGGCAGGAGAGGGGGCCGATACCTTATTATCCACAAGGGAGCCTAGAAAGGCAGGCTGGGACTAGCACCTGAGAGGGAGAGATGACCTAGCAAATAGAAAGAATCCTGCCTCAAAAAGACAATAATCTCAGGCAAAGAAGGGCTGATTTGTTTCACCTATAAGATTATATTTCTTAACTATAATAACTCGGCCACAATATCATCTGAAACAGCCCGAAACTTCCAACTTCCATTTGTCTTCAAGGAACCAGGAAAAAAATCCTTCAGGCCTGCACTGTTTTCAGCCATCCTCTTAAGGGCCGTAAATAAGTGACTTGTTAAGTGCATGTTACATCTCTAGAAATCATCTTTCCTTGTGTTTGTCTATGTACATTTGGGGATTGGGTGTTTGTGTATTTACATTTTGGGTGTTGTGAAATCAAATATTTATCCTTTCTTGTGATTTAAACTTACAAGAAAGCCTAGTCATGTTGGTTCTTTAATGTCACAGCATTCAAAAAGTGTTAAAACACTTCTCAAAAATATATCCTATTGCAGTGAGTCAAAAGGTGAGAAAAGGGGGAGAATTGTCCCACACATCTCCCTGTCCATAAAACATCACATGATTGAATAGATATATATCTTACACAAAACATTTCACATATGGCGGAGCCTCTGGCAGCAGGTGACAATGGTGGTGGAGAGCACCGAGAACTGGTTGGCCCCTGTGTGCTGCACCCTGCAGGGAGCAGTGTCTTTGACAAGCTGAGGGGCGAAGCCAATACCATGAGGCTAGTGAGAAAGATGTCAGGACAAAGTCAGGACTTGTGAGTAGCAGAAGCCTAGAGCAGCTAACCCCTGAGAGTGGTTAAGGAGCTAGGAAGGGAATTGAAAATCTAGTCAAACTGACTGGCAGCACTTCTGAGTCTAAAAAGCCTCATGAGTGAGAGAGTGAGCGAACAGGGCTATAGCACAAGCCTGTGAGTGACTGCGTTGAGGAGCCAAGGCCGTGAATAGGACAGAGGTCTGGAGCAACGGCAGTCAATATTCTCTACAATTCTTTGTTTTTGGAGTTACGCTTTACCTTGAATGTTGATACCACTTTGATGCCAGTGGAATAAACAAACCCTGTTTTATAACGTTCAAGCAGTCCATGTGCTTAAATTGCACGTTACACATAAACTTAAGAAACTTTTTCACACAGCAAATGGTTGTGGAATGCACTGCCTAAGACTGTGGTGGAGGCAGGTTCAATCTAAGCATTTAAATGGCAATCAGATTGTTATATGAAAAAGAAGCATGAGCAGGGTTGCAGAGAGAAGGCAGGAGAATAGCACTAAGTGAATGGCTCATTCGGAGAGTCAGTGCAGACCCGATGGGCCAAGTGGCCTCCTTCTGTGCTGTAACAATTCTATGATCCTGTGATATAAACAAGTTTTCACAATTTCGTTCTAAACCTAACTTAGCAATGTTTGACGAGAACAATGCATTTGTATTAACCAATCTTTCAGCATATATACAAACCACTAAATGTTAAATCCGTATTTATGTAAAATTATTAATGCTGAGAAATATCAAAACCAACAGCATACTATGAAAGAGTGACTACGAAGTCATACTATGTGCAAAGAACAGATAAGACAGACTTATTTAATAGAGTTTATCTGAAGCAGGACAGATTGTGATGAGCCAAGCAAACTGTGCAAGTGAAAATGTAATGAAAATGTCAACAGCACTTCAAAGCTGCTACAGAGCTAGATTACTTACCATAATAATTTTGCTATCAAAACGACAGGTTTTTACACTTACATGCAGAGACCTGGGTATACCTGTAAATCTCCAGCTACGAATGTGGACAGTCTGCCAACCATTTATTTTCCAAGATAACTGGCTACAGAAGTGACACTGCAGCTCAAGGTCTACTAAAGAACAATTAAAAGCATGTATGCTGGGAAAATCTGGACCATATCATTTTGTTCTAATAGTCAATAAATAGCAAGGCAAGATTGTCCAGGAAATTATCCATAAACAATTAAGGCTTGTAAATTGACCATCACATACAACTTATATTAGACATCACTTCATGCTCCACTCATTTTCCATCAGTCCCTTTAACTCAAAAGTAGCATCCTGTAATAATCACTTCAGGAATGAGGAAGCTGAGAGAATTCCCTACAGGGGAATCATTGAGGACAGGGATAAATATTAATGGAAGTTCATTGGTCAAGTTACTTCCAAGTTATGGAACAACTCACGTTTTTAGAAAGTATCTAGTAAATTATGACTCTGATCAAACTGGCGCCTGTCTTTCCTAACATCATGATTAAAACATAATACAGAGCAACATGAAAAATTTCAGACATAATTACATTATACATTAAACAGCTCACACTAGCCATTCTTCACAACACAGGACAGCTCCTGCTGTCACAAATTGACTGATCCACCAGCAAAGATAGTTTTAATACCCTCCCATGTGTTGATTTGCACTGGAGTGTAGTATTAGATACTTTTATCCCAAGGGTGTTGTTTACCATATAGCAGATATTTTTGAAGTAGATGAAATGACACATTGGCATGTTGAAGATTGCCTGAATAGTACTGAGAATATGCCCATACTCCATTGATTCAACAATCAAACACATCTGTAAGAAAATGGACTCATATGCCTAGTATGTAGGATCTTTTCACTTAGATTGGGAGAGATAAACATGAGAGGACATGGCTTTAGGGTGAAAGGGGAAAGGTTTAGGGGGAACATTAGGAGGAACTTCTTCACTCAGAGAGTGGTGAGCGTGTGGAACGAGCTATTTTCTGACGTGGTAAATGCGGGCTCACTCTTAAGTTTTAAGAATAAATTGGATAGATACATGGATGGGAGAGGTTTGGAGGGTTATGGACTAGGTGCAGGTCAATGGGACTAGCGGAATAATATTTCGGCACAGACTAGAAGGGCCAAATGGCCTGTCTTCTGTGCTGTAGTGTTCTATGGTTCTATGTCTGTGCAGATTCTTCCGATATCCTGTCATAATATGGATGGAAGGTCAGTACAGCCCCAGGGAAATGACATAAATGGTTCAATACTTTTGCTTGGACAATCACACCCAAAGTTGCTGACATCAAAATTATGGTGGGAAATTGAGAGCCAAAAAGTTCTCCACCATAGCATCAGCCAGTATTCTATTTTGGAACCTTTACGTTCAATACATGAACTACCCAAATGCAACCAATGGAACTGAGTCTGCCTGCATAACAGTCAATGTACTACCAAGTATTTCACTGGCCTGGATTTTACCATGCTAGTGAAGGTGAAGCTGTCAATGTTGACATCACTGCATCACTGAGAGTCCCAGAAACTTCAGGGACAGGCACACTGCAGCATTTAAATTCAGAAGTTGTAGCGGGCCATTCTGCACTGCTCTGAAGCCTCTGCTGTTGCAGTTGCTGACCTCAACATTGAAAGGGAATAAATGACACTAATGAGAAGTTGGGCTAATTGCACAATAGTAATGAAGCATTTTCACCCCAACAAGTGGGGCTATTGTTTCCGGACATAAAGAACTTCTAAAGTCAGGTTTCAAATACTTAATAGGGTGCTGGTACCAATTTCAACTTAAACAAAAAACTGTCAGACACTTTTTCTCCCCAACTTTCCTTAAATTTATTGGACATTGATTTATTTGACTTTTTAAATATTTAATGTATAATGTTTTAAAATGATTCTGATCAATTTTATCTGACAAACTTTTGTTCCAATGACTTAACATGAATCTATTATGACAGATTCTGTAGTGTGGCTTTAGAAAATGCTCCAGGAACACACTGAGGCACACGCTATTAGGGAATCCTCCGGCCTTGCAAGGAAAATTCTTGCCCCCACCGTTGCATTAGTCAAGTTCATACCTTAATTCAAGGTCAATGCAAAACTGGGCCATTAAATGAATCACTTAGAAACAAACCAGAAAAATGGAGTGCTATGTGAATGTAACTCATATCTTTCATTGCCATTAATTTGCCCATATGCTTCCTTTTGGAATTGGAAATTTTAAGTACTACCTCATTGTATTCCTTTTCAAAATAATGCAGTAGCTGAAACATTAGTCCAGACAGCTGAGCAATTTTCCAGGCAGCAATGTAGGTGTAATTTTTTTAAAAAATGTTCATAGGATGTGAGCGTCACTGGCTAAGCCCATCCTTAATTGCCCTTGAGAAGGTGGTGGTGAGCTGTCTTCTTGAACCACTGCAGTCCATGTGGTGTAGGTACATCCACAATACTGTTAGGGAGGGAGTTCCAGGGTGACGGTGAAAGAATGGCAATATATTTCCAAGTCAAGATGATGAACGTCTTGGAGGGGAACTTCCAGGTGGTGGTATTCCCATATGTCTGCTGCCCTTATCCTTTCAGTTGGTAGTGATCATGGTTTTGGAAAGTGCTGCCTAAGGAGCCTTGGTGAGTTTCTGTAGTGCATCTTGTAGATGGTACACACTGCTGCTACTGTGTATCAGTGGTGGAGGGAGTGAATGCTTGTAGATGAAGTGTCAATCTGACTTGTGCCTTGTAGACAATGGACAAGCTTTGGGAAGTCAGGAGGTGAGTTACTTGCCAGAGGATTCCTAGCCTCTGACCTGCTCTTGTAGCCATGGTACGTTTATGGCTAGTCCAGTTCATTTTCTGGTCAATGGTAACTCCCAAGAAGTTGATAGTGGGGGATTCAGTGATGGTAATGACATTGAATGTCAAGAGCAATGGCTAGTTTCTCTCTTGTCGGAGATGGTCATTGCCAGGCACTTATGTGGCGCGAATGTTACTTGCCACTTGTCAGCCCAAGCTTCGACATTGTCCAGGTCTTGCTGAATTTGGACATGGACTACTTCAGTTTCTGAGGAGTTGTGAGTGGTGCTGAACATTGTACTATCATCAGCGAACATCCCTACTTCTGACCTTGTGATGGAAGGAAGGTCATTGATAAAGCAGCTGTAGATGGTTAGGTTAGGACACGATCATGAGGAACTCCTGCAGTGATGTCCTGGAACTGAGATGATTGACCTCCAACAACCACAACTATCTTCCTTTGTGCTAGATATGATTCCAACCTGCAGAGGGATTTCCCCCTGATTCCCAATGACCACAGTTTTGCTAGGGCTCCTTGATGTCACACTTGGCCAATTGCTTCCTTGATGTCAAGGGCAGTCACTCTCACCTAATCCCTGCAATTCATTGGTGCCTTTAAGGACTGCAGGTTAGGCTGCTCGTGACTTGTAATAAATATTGGAAGCTTGTACAGTATTAGCTTCACAGGTTTTGACCAATTTCAGAACAGGGTTCTAAGTAGGTGTTAAACCCCTTATTATAGGGGCTTAACTGTTGCAAAATTGGAGCTATTTGTCCCTGTCTCTTGTCTGAGATATGGGATAAACGAGGTCCATTTTCACTCTGCGCCCCCGCACCCTCCAATATTTCACATTGTCTGTAAACAAAATTCATCAGCCATAAAGTAATAGTTTAATTGATGGATTTATAAGACTTATTTCTCACAGAGTACCTTAGTACATTTTGAATCTTTTCAAATTTACTGATCTGAATTTTGTGAAGTTGTAATTCTTTGAAGATAAGCTTGAATGGCAATTTGTTGTATAAATTCATATTGCGCTATATAGATAAAATCTGAAAAATGTCACATTTTCGTAGGTTAAAACGAAAAACACATCAACTGTACATTTCTGACTCCAACATAAGACAGGTTTGCTATTGTGTTTGATCTGCACATTTTGCTTTTGCAAGTGTATCTGCATTTGATCAGTTGGCACATTTTGTTCTGTAATTTGGAAATGTTAGAGTAGATCTCAGGCTTGTGATTCTATTTAGATTGTAAAAATAAGTAGATTAACGATCACGAGAAGGGGAGGCAGTAGTGTAGTGGTGTTGTCACTGGGCTAATAATCCAGAGGCCCAAAGGTAGGCGTTGAGGAGTAGGGGGGTGATAGAGAACACAATGCCCTCAACCGTGTCCAGCCCATCTCCCGCGCATCCGCCCTCACGCCTTCTCCTCTCTCCCAGAAACATGATAAGGTCCCCCTTGTCCTCACTTATCATCCCACCAGCCTCCACATTCAAAAGATCATCCTCCGCCATTTCTGCCAACTCCAGCATGATGCCACCACCAAACACATCTTCCCTACAACCCCCCGGCAGCATTCCGTAGGGATCATTCCCTCCGGGACACCCTTGTCCACTCCTCTATCACCCCCTACTCCTCAATCCCTGACTATGGCATCTCCCCATGCCCACGCAAAAGATGCTACACCCACCCCTTCACTTCCTCTCTCCTCACCGTCCAGGGGCCCAAACACTCCTTTCAAGTGAAGCAGCATTTCACTTGCATTTCCCCCAACTTAGTCTACTGTATTCGTTGCTCCCAATGCGGTCTCCTCTACATTGGAGAGACCAAACATAAACTGGGCGACCGCTTTGCAGAACACCTGCGGTCTGTCCGCAAGAAAGACCCAACCTCCCTGTTGCTTGCCATTTTGACACTCCACCCTGCTCTCTTGCCCACGTGTCTGTCCTTGGCTTGCTGCATTGTTCCAGTGAAGCCCAACGCAAACTGGAGGAACAGCACCTCATCTTCCGACAAGGCACTTTACAGCCTTCCGGACTGAATATTGAATTCAACAACTTTAGATCTTGAACTCCCTCCTCCATCCCCACCCTCTTTCTGTTTCTTCCCCCTTCCTTTTGTTTTTTCCAATAATTTATATAGATTATTCTTTTCCCACCTATTTCCATTAATTTTAAATCTTTTATGCCCTGCTAGTCATTCCACCCCACCCCCACTCGAGCTGTACCTTGAGTGCCCTGCCATCCATTCTTAATTAGCACATTCGTTTAGATAATATCACCACCTTCAACACCTCTTTGTTCCTTTGTCTGTGACATCTTTTGATTATCTGCTCCTATCACTACTTGCTTGTCCCTACAACCACCTCCCCCCCCCCACTTCTCTCCTCCCACACCCCCCCCCACCTTAAACCAGCTTATTTTTCACCCCTCTCCTAATATTCACTCAGTTCTGTTGAAGGGTCATGAGGATTCAAAACGTCAACTCTTTTCTTCTCGGCCGATGCTGCCAGACCTGCCGAGTTTTTCCAGGTAATTCTGTTTTTGTTTTGGATTTCCGACATCTGCAGTTTTTTGTTTTTAAACTGTAGCATGTTGTGGTCGCTATCACTAAACTGCTCCCCCACCACCACCTGAGCCACCTGTCTGGCTTCATTCCCCAGAATTAGGTTCAGCACTGCGCCGTCCCTTGTTGGACCCTCTATATATTGACCTAAAAAGTTCTCCCGTACACTTTTCAAGAAATCAACTCCACCCAAGGACTCATCAATCACCCCAACACCTCATCCCCTTCCCACGGCACCTTCCCATGCAATCACAGAAGTTGCAACACCTGCCCCTTTACCTCCTCCCTCCTCACCGTCCAAGGGACCAAACATTCCTTTCAGGTGAAGCAGCGGTTCACTTGCACCTCCTTCAATTTGGTCTTCCGCATCCACTGCTCCCAATGTGGTCTCCTCTACATAGGCGGGTCAATTTAGGCCCACCCAGTGTGATGCTCACCCAGAAGTGCTCAGCTCCACCTGTGTGGGCAGAGGGAGAGGGAGAATCAGGACCTGCGCTCTTACACGTAAAATTTCCCTGAGGCATAGAGCTGCCACAGGGAGATTAATTTCATTGTGGAAAATTGAAAAAAATGTTTATAAAATTATTCAGACATGTCCCCTCATGTGACATTGTCACATAAGGTGGGACATGTTTATCAATTTACATGAAACATTTTAATAAATTAATCAAGCCTTCTTGAAACCTCATCCAGCCCGTGGATGAGGTTCCATGAAAAATGCAAAGGCCGCCTGGGCTCTTTGCCTGCCTGCCAATCTTAAGGTTGGACAGGCAGCCCTTACAAGCGCCTCAATTAGTTGATTAATGGCCTTAATAGGCTGTGTGCCCACTGAACTGAAGATCTGACTAATGCGTGGTGACGTTGGGATGAGAAGATTCAGGCCATGGAGTTGGGCCAGCTTTGGAAGGCAGTGTGTTTCACCCCAACACAAAGATGTCATGAACCATGGGTGAGCCATGGATTAGAGTCAGGAACCCTATGGAAGATAAGTTCAAAAGGGACTGCCAACTTCATATGTCATAATGAAATGCTTAATTGAAAACATATATGACTTATGATACAGTGAGTGAAGATGTGGCTTTGTTTTGAAAAGGTGAATGACCTTTAAATAATCTGTTTGCCAGGTCATCGCTTCTGACATCTGACATGTCAAGGCAATGAACAGCATTGTGAAAGTCTTCAGATGCATTAGAGTACATTATCACCAGGTAAAATGCTATTCTGCATTGTACAATGGTGAACTCCAGAGATAATGGTGTGAAATGTGCCCAGGGCTATGATTTTCCAGTCATCAGGTGGGCTCAGCGGGAGCAGGCAGGGATGGTCGCAGAGCTGACTGCTGCCTGAGATTGGCTCCGCACCACAATTTCACGGAGGTGGGTCAATTGGGTCTTGCCCTGTGTGGATTGCAAGCAGTAGCACACTACCTGTGCAGGCAGGGAGAGGAGAGAGAGCGGACCTGGCGCACAGTTCGCGCATGCGGGCGAAAGAGCATTTCAATCTCCCTGAGGCACAGAGCTGCCTCAGGGAGATTGAAGTGCTTTTTGAAAAAATGGTTAAATACAATAACAATCCAATAAAAAAGTCCAATCCCATATGACTGTGTCACATGAGATGGGACATGTTTTTAATTTCAAAGGGAAGTTTTTACTTGAATTATAGTAACTTTAGGAAACCTCATCCAGCTCGTGGATGATGTTTCCTAAAAAATATAAAGGTCTCCTGGCCTTTTCGCCTGCCCACCAACCATAAGGTTGGATGGGCAGCGCAAAATTGTTAATTAGGTCCTTAATGGCCTTAATAGGCCTTTCAATTATTGGCGGGCATGCAGCCGACTCTGGCATGTGCCCACCGAATGAAATTTTGCACAAGTTCGCGATGACATTGGGACACACGTCCGACATCATCGCGCATCATTTTATGTTCTGGCATGTCGGGCGCATGCCCGCAAGCTGAATTTAAAATTATGCCCAAGAGCCTTGACTTTTTCCTTGAAGTTCAGCTCAGCCATCTGTTTTGCTGTTTCAAAGTCTTGACAGATGGCTGAATTTCTGGTTGTCTTCAAAAACTTTAATGGATTCAGATCAGCAGGGTCATTTATATAGTTGTGAAGTGGAATGTCATTATGAATACTTGGCTGAGTTCCAAATATACTAATGGATTTAGCTCAGCAGGTGGTGTTGACATAGCTGTCAAGTTGTGAGATTGGCTATTTTGACAGATTTATGACCTGTTAAGTGGACTATGTTTTTTAAGTGGATATGGAAGTAATGAGTATTTATTTTGACAGCTTTATGAACTTATGTTATTATTGGGTTTGCAAGTTCTGCTTATAGGGGATACTGGGTGAGGGGGGTATGAGGTGGGGGTGTAAGTATTATGAAGCCTCACTAGCATCATCAGAACTGGGTCAATTCCTCAGCAAATGGAGATAGACCTTCTAACCTGGCCACCTCAGCATGAGTCAGGCTCCATCTCTGCCTCAGGCCATGAAAATAGCATGGGTAGGCACTTCACATCGGGAGGCGGGATCATGACATCAGGAAATCTCCTAACTCCTGCCCCCAAGATGGAAATCCGACCCATGTAGTGTGTCAGTTTTGGCCGAATATCAGATCATTTGCCACCAAGTTGGTGTCAAAAACCTTACATGAAGAAAATTGTTAAATAAGTTAATTTAATTAATTAGCACTTTTTAGGGAAGGAACGAACGGATGCAAGCTTACTACAGTGCCGCAAAAAACTGCAAAGGCTAAAGGTAAAATAGTCCAGTAAATCATCCGATTGATTTCCTCTGAAAGTCAAAATAAACAAACAGCCAGCAGCACAATTACAAATGCTCAGCACATATCCCAGACCCATTTTCTATGTTGGAGAATGGGTAATACATTAGGATAGCACTGTAAATGATATTCTGCGATTGTTTAAGGCCTATTATCAGAATGGCATATAGGAAGGTTTACTCTGGATCAGCCCAACCCAAGAGTGCTTGATATTGACACTGGATACCTTAAATTGAAAAGTATTGTTTGTGACAGTGCTAATACCATTTGCCTTCATAAACAGGAAGAAAAAGAGAAAATAACACTGTGCAAAATACGATCTATAGAACTCTGGAACAACGACACTTCATTCAGGAGTAGTTAGTTAATGTCATTAAATTAATTAGCTTTATGTATGGAAATAAAAATACAAAAGCTCTCTTGGGCAATCAAGACAGAAGATAACACAATTGCAGTTCTTCTTAATTGGCAACCAGCTTTAGTGTTCATGTCCTAAAATTGCTGTTGTTAAAGTCCAGGAACTCCTGTTCTACCCTATTTTGTATTAAGTATCACTCACCTATCATTTCATCCTTGTTAATCCCATTGCCTCCAAGTCTCCCAATATATTGAATACAAAATATTTGACCTTGCTTACGAATCCTTACACAAATCAGCTTCATCCTAACTCTGTAACTACTTCCAACTGTTATGTCAATCCTCCGCTCTTCTCACTTATGGCTTATGCATGCACCTCTCTGTTTCACCAAAATTGGCAGAAGCCTAGGTGTCTAAGAACCTTTCCTTCTCCCTAAACCTGGCAACCTCATTAACTCTCTCCCCAACTTCAGAAACCTCAAAAGCACTGCTGTATGTCACCTCTCTAATTATTCTACTATTGCTATTTAGCATCCATTGCTTCTCTGTGAATTCCTTTAAATATTTACTATATTAAAAGGTCTGGCATAAATGGAAGTTATTAAGAAAGACAATGAAGTAGTCTTACAGTACATTTTGCAAAAAAAAATAATTTACTATTGCTTCATGACCTTCTTGTGATTTATTTGTGCAAGACACTAATACATCCAGTTTTGGTCTTCAAGTAAATACCACTTCTCCCACTCATCAGTTCACAGAATCAGCAAGCCATGTTCTAATTGATCCACACACCCATTCAATCACAATAATCAACCAGTTATGATTTAAGCTCAACCTAATTTACCTCCATTATTGGATCAAGAGTACATGAAGGAAATGACCAAATACAAGTATCTAAACACTAAAGGTTTTAAATATGAAAAGTGAATCATTCATAAAAGAAACAATATTGTTTACCACTTAGATATTTTTAAGTATAAAATTGGTGGATTGTCTTTTAAATGAAATAAAATCTTACTCATTTTTTTTTATATATAGCATAGGATATTTATATGGTAATGCCATCCAAGTGCAGTTACTCCAAAGGGATAATTTCATCCCCCAAAAATTTGGATTGTACTTCTTTGTACTTTAACTTCACCGAATGAATACATTTTAAAAATGCTGCTACTATATACAAAGTAAAAATTATGACAACTCATCACTGAGGCAATTTGAGCTCATCAATTCTTTCACTTCACACCAACTCCAGACAGCAGAGAATGAAAAGGATAGATAAATATTCAGAGAGAGTACAATTCTAGTATTTTATGGAAAGATTTATGTGCAGAATCCCAGGATTTGAGTTTTTTAGAGATTAAGTAATTAGACAAGAAGATAAAATAGAGCAATATGATTTTAGTGACTTGCATTACACAAAGTAGGAGCTTTTTATAGCATAATAAACTCAAAAACACTGAATTAAAATTAATTCACATTGAGATGCAAATATTCAGAGTGCTGAATAGAGAGAGAGAGAGAGACAAGTGAAATCTGCTTTCATTGATGGCAAACTAAAATAACTTGACATGGACAAGGATCCTTCTGGAATACATCAATGTTTAATTTACCTTTTCTATTGTTTTCCATCATGTACTGCAAAATCTGAGGCATTCAACAGCCTTCTAAATGTGGCCCCTGGAGATATCACTCTGTTTGTAAATTGGAAAGATCGCAATAAGATTTCTTAAAACTCAATAAATTTCTTCCCAAGAATGTTTCAATACAGAGTAGAGCAAAAGCTCATACCAACCATGCTCTACTTCAAAATAAGGTCACTGAGGGAGTCAACTCTCATGTCTCTCAGTTCATGAAATTCTGTTTCCAAATGCTACAGGAACTAAAAGCTTGGAGGTGTTTTATTGCAATGATACACAAGTACTTCAGATTCTTGGGGCAAAATTTTTAGCTCGGCAGGCAGGCAAAAAGGCTTAAGCGGCCTTTGCACTTTTTAGGAAACCTCATGCCCGTGCGAGATTAAGTTTTCTAAAGCAAATAAAAATAAAATTAAAATTTTAAAATTTTATTAATAACATATCCCTGCTCAGAGAGACATGTTTCATAACATTATTAATTTTTAAAATATTTTTTTAAAACTCTTCATCTCCCTGAGGCAGCTCTGTGCCTCAGTTCAAGAGGGGCCTGCCTCCGCCGAGCCCGCCCGACAAGGGCAAGATTCTGCCCTTGATTTTACTCTGTAAGCAGTAAGAGTGACATTGAAAGACCTGGTTTAACAGGCACACCACCAAATGAGGAATAAGAATCTGCACCTAAAGTGCTGTAAGCTGCAGGGCCATGGGCTGGGTGCAGGAAGGTGGGATTAGAAAGGGCACATTGGTGTCCTCGAGCTGGCATGGACAAGATGGGCTGAATTGCCTCCTTCTGTGCTGTAACTTTTCTATGGCTCTATGGTTCTAAGAACCAGATGCATTCATTGCACAATTGATTAAAGCATATGTAACCAAGCGAAGCAGCATCTCCTATCTTTATTCCGATACTAATTTCACTGGCTGATGCTAAGGACAAACCCTGAGGTAGCCAAATGAACAACCTAAAACTACCCAAGCCTTCCACAAGGTCAACCACGGGTTCTAAATTCTAAATTTCCTTTTGGGCTCAGGAATGCAGAGTTGTCTTCAGATAGTGACTGTGTTAAAGGTCTGTCAATGGAACGCAGGAAACAAGGCAAAAAAAACAAGTTTCTCCATTCAGAAATCCACAGCAACATCGTTCTGCTTGGTCTATTCTATGATATTCAACAGAAATTAAGGCCAGGATTTTTCAGATGGAGGAGTTTCCCACTCTGACACCTGAAGAGTCAGTGGGGATTGTATCCCCACCATTACTGGCAGCCCCGCAACGATTTAATTTCCCAAGGAGCAATAGTTGGTTGGAGGCAGGACTTCTGCCCTTCACTCGAATGGACTCCTATCTTTATTCCGATATTAATTTCACTGGCTGATGCAAAAGACAAACCCTGAGATAGCCAAATGAACAACCTAAAACTACCCAAGCCTTCCACAAGGTCAACCACGGGTTCTAAACTCTAAATTTCCTTTTTGGGCTCAGGCTTAGGCTGGCAGTTCTGCAGTCCCAGCAACATCAGAAACAACGGTGGCAACTGCTGGGAGTGTAAGCAGCCCCAAGAGTCTAAGTCCCAGAGTCCAGGACCAGGTACATGTGGGGGCACTTAGGACAGGAGAGGGAGGTGAGGACTAGGGGGCTGGAGAGAGTGGGGATGTTGATGGAGAAACTAGGGCAATGGGAGGGTGGAGGGTGAGGGAGCAGATCTTGTCGGGGGATGGGCTGCCTGATGTTGAAATAAGCTGTGGATGGAAGCACCTCCCACCCCCCCGCCCCCTCCCCCCTCTGCCCATCTGAGGCCTGAGCAGGGTCACTTTCCAGGCTTCCCTCCCTGCCCCTGAATGCCTCCTATCAGCCTAAAAATTGAGGGCGGCTGGAAAATGGCCCTTTGGTGGCCTGAAAGGCCTCAATTGGAGCAAGGGAGAGCGGTCCAGCCTAGGCCTTGGCCACCCCACTGTAAAATTGGGGAGAAGTTGGGGTGGGTGGGAGAGCAGTGGGAGGGCCATCCGGGGAACTTTACAGGTCCCCCACTGCCTGCAAACCTGCCAGCAGGGGACCGTAAAATTCTGCCTTAAGATTTTGTTTAGGATTACAAAAGATTTTTGGAAACATCTTGCTCTGCTGAATGTGAATTCCTTTTAAAATTCTACATGTTCCAAAGTTCCAAATGAACCTGGATCAAATTCAAACCAATTTGGTACAATGAGTCAACAACATTTTAAAAACAAAATGATTCTTGGGACCATGAGCACCAGTAGCCAACATTTACTGCTCACCTCTAAATGCTACTATGAAGGTGGTGACCAGCTTTTTTCTGGGAATGCTGCAATTCATGTGCTGGAGGTACTCCTGCACTGCTGTTTGGATGTGGGTGCACATATTCCAAATTGACTCTTCTCTCCCAAAAAGATTACACTTCCTCTATTACTTCCAACCTCTCAATGCAAGCTTGCAACTGAAATAATAAATTTCTCTTGCGTTTTTAGGTTTGGTGAAGAAATCTGGCTTAGGCAAGGAAAACACGAGGGATGGGAATCAACAGTCATATTCGGCCAGGTTTCATTAGCCAGTCCGCTCTTAGAATACATCCCAAACAAAAAAATCTTGTAAAAGTTGACTTAACACATGAAAAAACAGCTCCACAAGGCTGACTGTTCAAAAAACAATCCTGAATATAGACCTTTGGACATATTGAGATAAGATTTTAGGCTTAAAGTGTAGTGGAACACATGGCTTTAAGCTGCGGGTACACCCAACATTTTCATTACAGTAGAATAACCCAAATTACATTGAAGTGAGGTTTCTAGCATTGATACATGTAGAAACTACCAGAAGGGATACATGCATTAGATCTGCAATATTTAGTTTTTATGGATGGGCTGGAGGGATATGCTGCAGCTAATGATTTTTAATAATTTGATTCATTTTATGCCCATTGTAATTATGCCAAAAGTTACTCCCCCTGGAAGAGTTGCAAGTTGCTCAGACACACATTTATTTATTGCTGGAAATATTTTTACAGATCTACAATAAACCCGATTGGTTGTACATTTTGCAGTCACATGCCAAAAGTGGCTTACTATTATATCAAACCCGATTCCAGATTCCAGGGTTATCCAGTGGAAGGTTGGGGGTACCCTACATGAAAGCTATGAAAATTTAGATATTTAAAATTTTCTTTAAATAAGTATCTTCAGGAAAGATAAGAATCACAAAAACAAAACCTTAGGAACTGATTTCTAATGAAGGGTTGTAGTAAAACATAAACTTGTCTTTTCCCTTTGTAGGTGCTGATTAATCTCTTGTACTCTTCATAGCTGTTAAGGGACAAGGCTAGAAATTGCTATTAGCGATAATGGGAGTTGAATACTTAACGGGCAGAATTTTTCGCCTGTCGGGCGGGCAATGTGGGAGTGGGCAAAGGCGGGTGCGGACCCAATCATCGGTCACGATCAGATCCACACCACCATTTTACGCAGGCCAATTAAGGCCCGCTCAGCGTGAAACTTGGCTCCCTAGGATAGCGGGCGGCGGTGGGACTGCAATGACCACCGGGTCCAATGGTGACCCGGCGGCCTGTTTTAAAAAGCTGCTGCAGCCTTTCAAAGGCTGTGAATCATGGCTGCTGGTGAGCAGGCCAGGCAGGAGGCTAGGGCAGGGGGCACTGTGCCGCTCATTTCTCTGATGATTGCCTTGCTGCCCTCCTTAAGGAGTTGACAGCATGGTGTGAGGTCCTCGTACCCTAGGATGGGAGGGGAAGGCCCCCCTACATGACCAAACATGCCTGGGAGGCCCCCCCCACCACCGGCGCCAAACCCCCCCCACCTCTCCACATCCCAGAACCCCCCGCCGCCCCCAACCCCACCAAGCCTGAGTGTAGTGACTGCATTGAATCATTGGCGGCATGTGGCCTTCGCTGGGTGGGCCAGCAGATATTTCCCATGCCTAGGTCACCCTGAGAAAGTGGTGAAGAGATGGGATCTGCACCCGCAGCATGTGGTACCCAGAGACCCACATTACTGATTTGGAGGCAACCTGGAGGAGCTGCATCTAGGCGCAGTGCTAGAACTGCAGGACATGTCAAAGTCAGAGTGATGACATGCTGGGAGGGGAGCTTCAAGGTGGTGTGGCACCGATCAATGTGCTGTCCTCTGCTCTCCACGTGTTTGTGCCTCCTTGCTATGGAAGGTTAGACCGTGTGGTGCCTAATGTGATGTAGGCAGCATTTGGCCAAGGAGATAGGGGAGGGGTGGGGGACAGGCCTAGCATCTCTGTGTGAGTGTTCAGCAGCAGCGGGGTGAGGAGTCACTGGAGCCCTGATATGCCCCACTCTGGCTGGGGTAGGCTGTGCGCAAAGGCAGTCCCAGTGCAAGTAGCACTAATCAATGCCCTCCTCTCCTTTTCAGGAGAAGAATGCACATAATGCCGCCAAGAGGGTGAGGACTGGTGGCGGTCCGGCACAGTTGGCGATTCTCAGCCACTTCGAGCAGGAGGCCCTGGATTTGGAGAGGTGCCATGTACCCAGGTCCACCGGTGTCAGTGAGGCTGGGGTGCCATGGGCAGGTATGTTTGCCCAGCAGTGAGGTCACCATTGTTCTCCCAGCAGCCATGGCATTGCTGAATATTCAGTGATTGAAGTTTGCAACATGGCTTGACCATTGCTTATGGAAGGATGAGCATATAATGATCCGGGGGATGGGGATACGCTTTGACATCATCTCCACGTTAACTGATCCAACGTCCTTGATCTTCCTTTCAGCATCAGTGGAGCAGGGCCAAGAGGAGGAGCAGCAGAGGACCCCTCTCACACCTGAAGGCCCTGAAGTCATGGACTCACCAGCGTCACACCATCTCTGTGAGGCAGGCACCAGCGCTGATACTAGCACCTCGTTGGGAATTAGAACATCGGCTAGTGTCCCGGAGCACAATGTTGAGGGCACTTCATAGTCGCTGGAGGAGTTGGCAGAGACAGAGAGTGCCCATGGCACCGGCAGTCAGAGGAATGCAGGGGACCAGGCACATGCTCAGTCGGTGGCTGATGACATGCCTCTGGAGTTGTCCGTGACGCAGCAAGTGCAGGAAATGCGCCCCGGTGTGTGGAAACATCTGGGGGAGATACATGAAGCTATGCTTGGCTTGATGTCCGTGGTGGAGGAGAGAACGCGGATTATTTCCAAACCAATGAGGCTCATGGCCGAGCACTATGCGTCCTCCATGGAGAGTTTGGTGACTCTCGTGGAGAGGCCTCCTCCAGGAGACCTTTCAGGGCTTCCTGGGGATGCACTCTGACCAGCAAGCCGTCACATCGGCATTGACCTCAGATGGTCATTGCCAATGCAGGAGATGGTCTGGGCATCAAGTTTCCCAGCTCGGTGCCCATCCATCCATGGTGAGCAGGGAGGCCCAAAGCAACCTCACGTCGGTGCAGCAGCTGCCTGTCGTCTCTGCGGGCTCCTCTCAAGGCGCTCCGGGTGAGGGCAGCAGCTCCTCCTCTCCTCTGCCAGTGATTGTTGCATCCGGTGAGGCTGCGACAACTGGAGAGATCCCAATTGTGGAGCTGGCAGCTCCCTCCCAGGTGGGGCCAGCACAGGCTCCACAGGCCAGAGGACAACCACATAGGTCATTGAGGCCAACAGGACAGCAGAGTCAGCAGGCTGTCTCAGATGCCACTCCCAGCAAGGGGGCAACACCAAAACATAGCACCCGGAAACACAAACGTAAAACAACGTAGGCACACCACGGGTTTATCACTGGTGCTTTTGTGTTGGCCCGCAATGAGGTCTTTATGAGTTGGTGTGATTTTTAATACCTTTGTCATTTTGTTTTCTTAAGTTCCTTTGGTTGTAATATTAAATTCAGGTATGTCACCATGGCTGAGGGTGCCTCTTTTCTTCTGCAGGTGGATGGTTTCCAAAAATGTTATGAGTGATTTGTGGGACATTCAGCTTTATTAACAAGGCCCTTAGTTAATGTTCCTAACCAGGCAGATTTTGCACTTAGGTATCAAGTATGGAGCCTACAGCCCAGCCTTGTCCTGGATGTCCACATGTGGTGTGCTAGCTGAAGGTTCGTTGGATTAAAGTTTTCCGGGTGTCCGTCTCCCTGGAGTATGCCCGGGTCAGCGTCTACCCCCTCAGCATTTCCCTGTGTGTGCTCATCCTCAGACTCACTGCTGTACTCATCATGTGCAGCCACAGCCACTGTGTCTAGGTCTTCATCGTCTACAGTGCCCCCTCTTTCCAGTGCAAGGTTGTGGAGAGCGTAGCATGCAACCACTATCAGTGACACACGATCTGGGGGGTACTGGAGTGTGCCCCCTGAATGGTCCAGGCATCGGAAGCGCATCTTGAGAAGACCGATGGCTCTCTCCACCACAGCCCTTGTGGAGGTGTGGCTCCTATTGTAGCGCTGCTCAGCTTCTGTTCTTGGATGGCAGAGAGGTGTCATGAGCCACCTTCTGAGGGGATAGCCCTTGTCACCCAGCAGCAATCCATCCAGCCGGGCTGGAGCACTGAAGAGCCTCGGCAGCTGGGAGTGCCTGAGGATGTAAGCATTGTGGGAGCTGCCTGGGTACCTTGCACAGACTTGTAGAATCAGCATCCTGTGATCACACACTACCTGCACATTCATGGAGTGGAAGCCCTTCCTGTTGATGAAGGCACTGAGCTCACCTCCTGGTGCTTTGATGGCCACATGTGTGCAGTCTATTGCACCCTGGACACGGGGGAAGCCAGCAATGGCTGCAAAGCCTCTGGCTTGCTGTGTCAGGCTGGCCTGGTCCCAACAGAAGTGGACGTAGGTCAATGCATGCCTAAACAGTGTCTGTAACCTGCTTGACACAAGTGTGGATAGCTGATTGGGAGACACCGCAAAGATCATCCACCGAGCCCTAGAAGGAGCCAGAGGCATAGAGGTTGAGGGCAGCTGTGACCTTTAGAGCCAGTGGCATGGGGTGTCCGCCCACACAGTTAGCGGAGATCTCAGGGCCTATCATCTGACAGATAAAGTTGATTGTGTCCCTTGACAAACTGAACCTCCTTCAGCATTGCACCTCAAAATGTTGAGGTAGCTTCTTCACCGCCTGTATACACTGGCAGCAGGATAGTGGCATCTTCTGCAGCCCCTTCTGCCTTGGACTACCTCCTGGCCCTGCGTCCCTTGTGCCTGAGCCTGTCTTCCCAAAGGTGGCTCACCTGGAGGCTGAATGTGCACTCCTGGCCTCCTCCCCCTTCTAGCCCTCCCTTCCTCCTCAGAGAAGGTGCCTCCAGTGGAGAGTTCAGCTCCCAATCCCAGGCTAAGGGAAGGCTTCCTGAAACCTGCAGTCCCAGAAAAGATTCCACACTGCAGAGCGCTGACCTGAAGGTTGTGAGTCCAGTCCAAGCAGCTGGTATGCGTTTTGAGGTATTGCAGATCTCACAGGCAAGTATCAGTAACTTTGAAAAAACAATATTTAACAGAACACACTCGCGACCCCACTGACCCCTCTTATCCCACCCGTGGGTGAGGTTTATACAAATGTGTCCTAACCGCCAGCCCATTGCACCTGTGCTCTGACCCGAAGATTGCACGGTCGCCGAAAAATCACCATTGATTGGCGCCTCAAGGATTTTAAGTGGCCTGTTAATTAATGGCGGGCACGCATTGAAGATCAACGTGTGCCCACCCACCGAAATATCGCGATGGCGCGTGGTGACGTCGGGACACTTGCCCAACGTCACGTGCGTCATTTTACGTGCGGAGCCCACCTCCGCACACCAATGGGAAAACTCTGGCCAACATGTTTGAATGTATTCCCTCCTTCATAAATTAAATATATTAATTTCACCATTAGAGTGGTGGGCAAGAATGTCATACAAATACATAAGAATGAGATATAGGAGCTGGAGTGGTCATATGCCCCCTGATGCATGCTCTGCCATTTAATAAAATAATCGCTGATGATCTGCCTCAATTCCTCTTTCCTGCCATATCCCTGCATTAAACATGAATACTGTATTAACAGACAATAGATTTATTTTCTTGCCCTGAGAATAAAAAAGCAATAAAGCTGTCATCATCACAATCAAGCTTAAGTGCATCAAAATATGATTTGTAGACAGGCATAATGAGGTGTATTTTATACTCCCATAGACAACTCAACTGCCTCCAGTATAAAGTTTGAAATTGATTAAACTCTTATTAATCATCCATATCACTCCTTCTGGAGGTCTTGTAGTGCAGGGTAGCATCCCCGCCTCTGACCAGAAGCTGGGAATTCAGGCCCCACTCCATAACTTGATAGCCAATGATGGTGCATTCATACTGTGGCCAGACAGGTTAAATATCAACTTGAAAACCTTTCCAACACACGCCAAAGGCAGACGGTAAGGACAGGAGAGATTCCTGGTCGACCATGTGATGGGAAGAAATTGGAGCCTCTACCATCACTATCCAAGCTACAATATGCATATAAAAGCGTATGTTGCCACAGCAACTCAGACTCCTTGAATGCTGACTGGCTTGGTTGGCTTTTGGCCAGCGTGGATCAGACTGGTGCCAACAGCACAGGTTTCAATCCCTGTTCAGGCTGATTCGGGCTCTCCCTCCTTGCTCTACCTGTGGTGGAGGTCGTGGCATTGTGGGTTGGACTTGCCCTTGAAAAATAAGAAGAACTGCAGTCCTTATACAGGTGTGCTATCAGTCAAATACGAGTTGTATATGAATTGTCCTTAATTGGATGTAATAGTGGGCTTTAAGAAGGGATTCATTTAGATTTCTTTAAATAGGAACAGAGTGGCACTACGGTTAAGTTTAGGAGACACATGTTGGTAATGTGGCAAATGTGGTTTAGTTGGTAACACTTTCACTTCTGTTTCAGGACTTGAACATAACAATCCAGGATGACAACCCAGCGCCCGCTCCTGCACTATCCCCCCACGCACCCCCACCCCCCCACCCCCGCCCCCCGGCACCCCCCCACCACCCCCCCCCCACACCCCAACCCCCGACCGACGAGGGTGAAATTCTTCCCTATATAAATGTAAGTCATTTTTCATTGAAATGGTAGCTGAATAAATGCTCATGAAAGTATGTAAAGATTAGCTCCTGTTTTATCCTTCACCACAGGCTTTCCAGGGAGTAACATCAAGGATGTTCCTATCACAAATCTGTTTCTTTAATATATGAATTTGCAACATGGTGAAGACTCTTTAAAAGTAATAAGTTAAACTGAAATTATGCTAGCATGAGGATGACACTGTTTCAGTTCTTTCCAATTAGCTAGAGATTGGGTAAGTAACAGTAAGTCCCTCCTCTCAGTATTTGTTTTCACATGTTTTCAATTTTTTTTTGCAAAGATGGCTTCTCAGGGTGAGCCCTCACAAGTATTACAGTATTTAGCTTCTCCCTCCACAGGCATGATGTTGTCCCACTGCTGTTATAGTAGCCCCAGCTTCTGCTCACTCCCTCCCCCCAGATTCTTTCCAGGTATGGTAGACTGTCATCGCAGTCTTCCTCCAATGAAATAAGCAACGGCCAGGATTTTTCAGGCAGTGTGCGGGGGAAGGTCTGACACGCCAGTGCGTAAAATGACGCGCGATGATGTCGGGCATGCGCCCCATTCGGCAGGCACGCGCCAGAGTCGGCTGCACGCCCACCGATAACTGATAGACCTATTAAGGCCATTAATGAACTAATTAATGTCATTGTTTATGCTGCCCATCCAACCTTAAGGTTGGTGGGCAGGCGAAAAGGCCAAGCAGCCTTCACATTTTTTAGGAAACATTATCCACTAGCTGGATGAGGTTTCCTAAAGCTTTTACTACTTAAATAAAAATTTTATATGAAAAATAAAAACATATCCCATCTCATGTGACACAGTCACATGAGGAGACATGTGTCATTAAATTTTTAATTTCTGTAAAGATGCTTTTACAAATCATTTCAATCTACCTGAGGCAGCTCCGTGCCAGGGAGCCCCATCTTTCCCTCCTCCCCCCCAACCCACACAGGTAGCACTGAGAACTACCACCCATGTATTATGCTGGGCGGGCCTTAATTGGCTGGCCCACGTAAAATGGCAGCGCGGAGCCGATCGCGGATTTTGTTCCTGCTGAGCCCGCCTGACGCAGGAAAAATTCTGGCCAGTGTAACTGAAGGTGAACTCAGGGTAGACACAAGTGCCTCCAAGTAATTTTATCATATTTCTGTCAAGTAAACACAGGAAATGTTTGAGAGGGATGCTGCAGGAGTGTGTATGCATCTTTCGTAAGCAGCAGTGTCCATGCAAGTGCTGCCAGGGTGAAGTGTCAGTCTACGCTCTACATTTGACAGGTTACCTTTTGCGGTTAAATCAAGCAGGCTGATACTGCAATCACTGAATGACAGCAGACTTGTATTGAATAAGTTACTGCTGCAGTCACTGTGGTAAAGAGGCAATTCCCATTTTAAATTAGTGTAATATCCACATTTATACTGCTTTTTAATGAACAGTACAATTAGCTAATATGCTAAAAATTGATTTGCTTTTAAGCAGTTTTTTGACAGTGGAAATTACTGATCTAACATAATGATACCAGTAAAAGCCAAACCCAATTACAGAAATTGGAAATGGATTCTTCATCCAGCTTTTAAGTAGCAAACTGATAGACATCATCAAAAGGTGGAGACGAAGTCATCGAATATTTTTGAGGCGGAGGTAGATTGATTTCCTCACCTAACAAGAATCTAAGGTTATCGGGGATAGATAGGAATGTGGAATTCAAAACACAAACAGATCAGCTATGATGTTATTGAATGACGGAGCAGGCTTGAGGGCCGAATGGCACTTCTGTTCCTATTTCATATAGTTGTATTGTCAGGGGAAGTACTGTTCATTTAAAGTGACCGATTAGCAAAGATTTGGGAATACTGCAGGCTATACTTGATGATTCAAACTCGGCACCAGAAAGTTGTATTAGGGAAGTTACCTATAGTGGATGTTCAACAGATTACAATGCTGCCAGAACAAGGTTTTATGTTGATTCTTTAACATGTGTATAACTTCTTTCTGTTTCTCGCTGTATTAATTGACCCATGAATGGAGTAATTAACAGAAATAAGTAAAGGGGTACAACATAAAGTTGCTTCCTAAATGTGATTTCCTCTGGTGACTAGAAGCCTAAGAAAGTGAGGAGAGAGGTTAGGAGAAATGCCTTTACTCAGGGTTGTTGGAGCATGGAATGCTTTGCCACAAGCAGTGATTCATGCAGAGACTTTACCATCTTTTAAGTGAAAAGTTAACAAACGTTTGAAGCAAGTAATGGTACTGGGCTTGTGAAGAAAACAGGGCAGAGGATAAGTTTTGGATTGCTGTTGCAAGGAGCTGGCATAGGTAGAAGTCCAAATGGCCTCCTTCTGTGCTGAAAACTTTGAAGGCTCTAAGGTTCTAAATTATGCAGCAAAAGATGTTTTGTTAAATCTAATCAGATGAAGTAGAAAGCTCACTTTGTGCTGCATACCGTTGTGACTCAGGATTATTTTTTTGACCCTCTCAGTCATTGAGTTCTTAATGCTTTCAGGATAACATGTTTAAGAATTGTTACATTTCTTTGCTTCATGTTTGCTTCTTGTTTACTCAGGGTGAGGAATGGGACAATATAATGATTCTTAAGCAGTGTTCCTGTTTGAAATATTCTCACGTCATTTTGAAGCTTAACAATTCTTAATGAATGTTGACTGGAGCATAACATCAATATTTTAAATGTAGCCTTAAACACCATCCTGTAAGTGGAATTCAGTTCCATCTGTTAATTCCATTGTATGGATGAACTAAATTGTGCAAAGCTTGCAGCGATGACAAGTAGTCCCCAGTGAACATCACAAGAGTAATTAATCATAATTATGCTACTTCTTTGAAGAGCCATCATTATGTTATAGAACATTGTCTATATAGCATAAAATGATCAGATAATTGGCCAGTTAATTCATTGGGAGCCTCTGTTATCCAGGACTATCAATAAAGCCCACTAGACCTCCAAGAGAAGTTAGACAAATCTGTAAATGGATAGAACAGTTGCAGTGTAATGTAATACAGAAAATTGAAAGGCCGTGCACATTGAAAGGAAAAAATGAACATAATAGAAAATTCATCAGAAGAAAAGTATCAAATACATCTGACTAGTCCTATAAGTTAATAATCCTCAATTGCCCATTCTGTCAGATATTTATCCAATTCTCCATTAGATGTTTTCTATATTAATTGGCTCCATTGTCTCGCAATTTATCCGCCATCTTTTGCACAATGCAGACAAATCTCAATATGGTTTATGCATTTCCCTTTTCTAATCTTCTGTCCCCTGGTTCTAGAGCTTGTGGCAATTTTAAAGATCTTATCAGGATTCAATTTATCACTTGTCCTTAGCCTCTACAATGCTTGAATAGAGCCAATTATTTTCCAAAATAAACAATGTCAGACTTCTCAACCTCTCCTTGTAGCTCAGACGCCCTAAGATAGATATCAGCTTGATTGTCCTGTCGCCAATGCCTGGGTGCCCTTGCTGTAATGCTATCATGAATCATATTTCTGGTGTGACTATAAAATTGTCTTATACAGACATATTACTTTCTAATGGTTTTCTGCTCTATTCTTATAGCAATACATGCCAAGATCTCATTTGTTTTCCTTACTGTTCAAGTTTGATCTTGTGAGAGGGATACGGACCCCGGAAGTGCAAAATGTTTTAGTTGACAGGCAAAATGATCGGCGCAGGCTTGGAGGACCGAAGGGCCTGTTCCTGTGCTGTACTTTGTTCTTGTTCTTTGACTGTGGTCTCTTCTACCAGCAAGTATTCCAAAAGTGCTTTTAAATTAAGTTTTTTAAATGATATTCCCTGTTAACATGAAAGAATAATTATTGATTTACTGTAAAAGTTAAGTTCAAAAGGGAAAATAAATCAACTAACTCTTCAGATTCAAAGTGAAGTAGGGCATTAACATTCAAGACAAAGGATTAGACTAATTCTCATGCTCAGAAGCAGAACCAATGACTTACAATTAAAATAATTTTCATAAGATAATTTAGCATTTATTTGCATATTTACAATATTAGCATAAGTAAAAAGAGGTGAGATTTCAAACTTACAAATGTGGATAATCATACTAATTTAAAAAAGAACTTTATTTTTGTTTAAACAGATAATCACTTCCATTGTAATAAAGAAGAAGGATCTCTGAAGAAGGGTCATAAGGACTCAAAATGTTAACTTTGTTTTTTTCTCTCTCCACAGATGCTGTCAGACCTGCTGAGTTTTTCCAGCATTTTCTGTTTTTTTTTCACCTCCATTGTAATAGAAAAGAAAGGGATCATGCAAGAATGTGTTAAGAGTTTCTATAAAATATGAGACTAAATTCTTGGCCAACGACAGTTTAAAAGGCACAGGAATGATTATCTGCATCTTAAATACACACCAAAGTAAGGTGCTTGTAGATTTACTGGCTAATAAATACAGTTAGAAAATTAACAGAAATGATCAATTCTTGTTTGAGTTCTTAAAGCTAAAAGGCTGTTCACCATCTACAAGGCACAACTCAGAAGTGTAATGGAATACTCCCCACTTGCCCGGATGAGTACAGCTCCAACAACTCTCGAAGCTCAACGCCATCCAGGAGAAGGCAACCACTTGATTGGCACCCCATTCACAACCCAACATTCACTCCCTCCAACACCAGTCCAGCACACAGAGGCAGCAGTGTGCACCTCCAACAAGATGCACTGCAACAACTCACCAAGGTTCCTTTGGCAGAATGTTCCAAAAACCCATGATCTACCATCCAGAAGAAAAAGGGCAGCAGGTGCAAGGGAAGAGCTCCACATACGAATTGCCCTCCAAGTCACATACCATGCTGACTTACAAACACATTGCTTTTCTTTCACTTTGTGTCAAAATCCTGGAACTCAATTTTTCTTCCCCGGAAAGTCAATTGGTGAAAGATAAAGCAGGAGCCAATCTTTACACATTTTTCTTTTTATTTACGAAGTTATATATTCTAAGCATACACCTCCTAAATCCAACCATTGCTGTTTCTGTCGGTGTCAATTTATATGGACTCAAGTGAAGTACCAGTTAATGCCCACTCCAGGATACAATTAAAGCACATTAACATACAATTACCACCCCTAACAGCACTCCAGGTACACCCAGACCACAAGGACTGCTCAACACCGCCTTCTCAAAGGCAATTAGGGATGGGCAACAAATGCTCATCCCATGAACTGATTTTTTTTTAAATGTGGACAATCAGAAACATTTAATCACATCTTGACCTTTGTAGTCCCATCCTATTCCTTCTGAAGCTTTACTTCTCACTTGTTTGAAAAAGTTGTAGCATTGCCAGAAACAACTTGAACAATACTACACCAAAAGTTATGCCAATATTTATAACTGCTGAGTTGAAATACTGAGACTTAAAAAAACTGTTCCAAATTTATTAATCTAGGCTATGATCATGAAAGTAGATTCTTTTATTTGATCCACTGGCCAGAATTTTCACGTCGGCGTATGGGGGCGGGCATAAAATGACACCTGGTGACGTCAGGCAAGTGTCCCAACATCACTCGCGCCTTCACGATATTTCGATGGGCGGGCGTATTATGATCTCCAATGCGCACCCGCCATTAATTAAGGCCCTTGAGGCAGTAATTGATGCTGATTTTTTTGGGGCCCGTGCAATCTTCAGGTCATCGCACAGGCGCAGCCGGGCAGGTGGGCGGGCCACATTTTTATAAACCTCATCCACGGGCAGGATAAGAGGGGTGAGTGGGGTTGCGAGTGTTATTTGTCAGGCATTTAATGCTTAAAGTTACTGCTTCTTGCCTGTGTGAGCAGGAATACTTCAAAAGTCTTCATAGTTGCTTGGACAGGAGTAGCAGGCTTCAGATCAGGACTATGGAGTAAATATAATTTCTGAGGCCTTTCTGGTTTCAGGAAGCCTTCCCTTACCCTGGGAATGGGAGTTGTTCTCTCCACTGGAGGCTCTTCCTCTGAGGAGGAAGGGAGGGCCAGAAGGGGGAGGAGGCCAGGAGTCCACATTCAGCCTCCAGGAGAGCCACCTTTGGGAGGAGAGGCGCAGGCACAAAGAGTGCAGGGCCAATAGGAAGTCCAAGGCAGAAGGGACCACAGAAGACGTCACTATCCTGCTGCCAGGGCATACAGGCGGCGAAGCAGCTACCTCAATATGTCTGAGGTGCAGTGCTGAAGGAGGCTCCATCTCTCAAGGGAGACAGCGACATCCATTTGTCAGATGATAGGCCCTGAGATCTGCGCCAATTGTGTGGGTGGACACCCCATGCCAGTGGCTTTGAGGGTCACAGCTGCTCCCAACTTCTATGCCTCCGGCTCTTTCCAGGGGTCGGTGGTTGATCTTTGCAGAGTCCCCCAGTCAGCTGTCCACACCTGTGTCAGGTTGGTGACAAAGGATCTGTTCAGGTGTGCATTGACTTTCATCCATTACTACTGGGACCAGGGAAGCCAGACAGAGTGAGCCAGAGGCTTCGCAGACATTGTTGGCTTCCCCCATATCCAGGGTGCAATAGACTGCACACATGTGGCCATCAAGACGCCAGCAGGGAGCCCGGTGCCTTCATCAACAGGAAGGGCTTCCAGTCCATGAACGTGCAGATAGTGTGTGATCACAGGATGCAGATTCTACAAGTCTGTGTAAGGTACCCAGACAGATCCTATAACATCTACATCCTCAGACATTCCCAGGTGCCAAGGCTCTTCAGTGCTCCAGCCCAGCTGAATGGTTGGCTGCTGGATGACAAGGACTCTCCTCTCAAAAGGTGGCTCATGGCACCTCTCTGCCATCCAAGAACAGAGGCTGAGCAGCGCTACAATAGGAGCCATGCCTCCACAAGGGCTGTGGTGGAGAGAACCACTGGTCTTCTCAAGCTGCACTTCCGATGCCTGGACCATTCAGGAGGCGCACTCCAATACCCCCCAGATTGTGTGTCACTGATAGTGTTTGCATGCTGCACTCTCCTAAATCTTGCACTCGAAAGAGGGGACGCTGTGGTCAATGCCGCTGTGAGGGCTTGCAGGTCCGAGCACAACCCCAGGAGGCCCTGACTGTTCTCCTGGAGGAGCCTCTCCATGAGAGTCACCACTCTCTCCATAAGGGAAACATGGCGCTCAGCCATGAGGGTCATTGCATCAGACTCCTCCAGCACGGAGACCATGCCACGCATTGCCTCATGTATCTCCGCTAGATCCTCCCACATACCCTGCTGGACCTCCAGTGTCTGCTGCCTCATGGACGGCTCCAGAAGCACATCATCAGCCACTGACTGAGCATGTGCCTGGTCCCCAGCAGTCCTCCGACTGCTAGTGCCATGGGCACTTTCTGTCTCCGCCGCACCTCAAGTGAGTGTGAAGTACCCTCAGAGCTGTGCCCCAGGTCACTAGCCGACGATCTAATTCCCACCGAGGTGCGAGTTTCTGCGCTGGTGCCTGCCTGGCAGGGATGCTGTGACGCTGGTGATTCTATTTGTTCAGGGCCTTCAGGTGTCAGTGGTGACCGCTCTGCCTTCTCCTCCCAGCCCTGCTCCGGTGATACTGAAAGGATGAACAAGGACATTTGATTGGTTTAAGTGGAGACAACGTCAATGTGCATGGCTGGCCCCCGGATCAGTGTGCGCTCCTCCTTCCATAATCAATGGTCAACCCATTTTGGAAGCTTCAATCACTGAACATTCAGGAGTGGGATGGCTGCTGGGATACACATGGTGACCTCAGTGCTTGGCAAGCTTACCTCCCCTGGCACCCCAGCCTCACTGCCACTGGTGGACCTGGGTACATGGCACCTCTCCAGTTCCATCGCCTCCAGCTTGTATCTGTTTATAATCGCCAACTGGGCATGGCCTCCGCCAGTCCGCATCCGCTTGGCAGCTTGGTGCGTGGTCTTCTCCTGAAAAGGAGAGAGGAGCATTGATTAGTCCTCCCTGTACTTGGGTTGCCCTCGCATCCCTGCCACCCTTACCTGAGTGGGACATTGCAGGGCTCCAGTGAATCGTCACCCTGGAGCAGCCACACACTCACACCAAGAAGCCAGGGTGGACTCCCCTTGCCCACATGCTGCCTCCATCACATTTGCCATCACACGATCTAACCTTGCAAAGCAAGGACGCACAAGCACATGGAATGCCAAGGGCAGCAGATGGATGGGTGCTCCATCATCTGGAAGCTCCCCTCCCAGCATGTCGGCAGCCTGACTTTGATATGTTTTGCAGTTCCAGCACTGCGCCTAGGTGCAGATCCTTGAGGTAGCCCCCAAAACAGTACTGTGGGTGTCAGTGTCACACATGCTGGAGGTGCAGAACGCATCTCAGCACAACCTCTCAGGGTGAACTAGGCATGGGCAATATCTGCTGGGTCACCCAGTGAGGGACACATGCCAAGAATGATTCAATGCTGTAACTGCACTCAGAGCTGGGGGGAAAGCCTACCTGCTGTGTTGTGACCTCTGCCAAAATGTTACTCACCCTTCCCGAGCACAAGAGGTCACTGAAACGCTTGCAGCACTGAACCCATGTGTGTTGCACCATGTAATGGGAGCTGACTATCTGCCACCTCCTCCCAGGCACGTTTGGTCAGGTGGGGGGCCTCATCCTCCCGTCCCTAGGAATGAGGACCTCCCTCCGTGCTGCCACCTCCTCCAGGAGGGAAGCTGGGCACTCGTCAGAAAAGCAAGGGGCACAGGGCCCTGCTGATCTACCTTCCTGCCTGGCCTGCTCACCAGCAGCCCTTCTGTTGGCCATGATGAACAGCCTTTGCAAAGGCTGCCTACGCGCTATTTAAACATGCTGCCAGGTCGCCATTGGGCCCGGCAGTCATTGCACTCCCACCGCTACCCACCCACTCCCACTACCCTTGGGAGTCGTGTTTCACACTGGCAGGCCTTAACTGGCCCGCCCACGTAAAATGGCAGCGCAAAGCCGATCGTGGGCAGTGATCAGCTCCACGCCCGCCCGCACCCGGTCCCGAATGGCCCGCCCAATGGGGAGAGAATTCTCCCCACTAATTCCAACATGGTTTCCCTCACAAGCAGTGCCTGAATCTCCTGTTTCGATCATGGTGCAATGTGCAAATTTTGTAATTTCACTTTGTGTGGATTGACTAATTGGAAGCGCTGCACACAGTTCACCAAGGTACCATGCTGCATAGGGTAACAATACACAAAAGGGGAGAAATTTTACGACAGCGGGATTTTATGTTCCCGCCGAAGCTAATGATGTTTAGAATGTTTCGCCGCATTTTACAGCCCTGTCCACACTGAAACGGGGCCATAAAATTCTGCCCAAGAAGTTCCTCTTAACAAATTCATGGAGGGCATCAAACAGAGGTGAAACACCTTTTCAGAGTAGTGAGGGGCAAGGGGAAGAAAGCCAAATGGACCCAAACTGTCCCAATGCGCCTGCTGTAAACAGTGTTGATGGAAGTCTAAAAGCAAATCATCTACTTTTGTCCCAAATGAGGAGCGGTACATGCTACAGAAGGTACAGAATTAGGGAATAATGCTTAAAATACCAAATCATTGCCACACATGTTGCGTCAAATCTTGTTTGGGTAGTTTATGCTTGGTAAGATTTCTGAAATCAAAATAGTCCAAGAGCAAACTTCCCCAAGTTACCAGATCCATTAAATCCTGCTTACATAAGGGGAGACATATGCATCAGATTTTACAGTCGAATGGTTAAAATTAAATAGCTAGTCCAGCAGCATACCCTTTATCAATTTAACTAAATTACCCATCTTTTACATCAAAAACTGAACATTTTTTTAAGAGTTCATGCATATTATAAAGTTGAAACTCATGAAAGGCAATTTTGGTTTCACACTAAAGCATGTGTGAAAGACCAAGTACACTCCTTCAGAGAGTTTCACTATGATATTAGCTGAGACCTTAACTTAAAATGTACATTTTACCTGCAGTGTTAGTGTGAAGTGAATTGTCATAACTAATGTTACTGTTATAGTGTGAATGTGTGCTAAGGATAAGTGGGAATCTATTCACTCTGAAATTAAGGCAGACAACAATACACTCAGCTCCAATGCTGAAATAACATTTCAGTACAGTTTTACTGTTAATTTTTTCAGAGCTGATTTGTGTTTAGTGGTTTTTTCCACAGATTTTTTCCTTTTTTTTAAAGAGGTCATAGGCAGAGTTGTTAATTTTAGAGCAAGGAAATAACTTATTAATTTTACTGTATGCATTTAGGATACAAATGTTACTTAATAGATCTGCAGTACAATTGTACCAAATGATGTGCAAGGCCTGTTACCAGTTGCCAAGAGCTAATCATATGCATCTTCATTCAGCAATATTCACATTGACATAAAAGAAAAAAGTAATTGGACTGCAGTATTTAGTTACAGCCATTAAATTATACATGTAAACAATTTTCATCAATCTGAAAAAATCTGCTATCCAAGTATTGATGATGGTTAATATAAAAGCATTTTGTAGCATTGTGAAAGAAAACTGCAACCCCCTCAAATAATTTCTACCTTGCTGCATTGCCTTTGCATATAATCCATATTCAGCAATCTCATCCTTTCCATCTGATCACTTCCTACATTTCAGTTGGTCAATCATTTTGCAAACAGAATTGCTTTTAATAAAACTCTTTTCAATGTGGGTGTAAACTACGGTGGATTAAATAATGCTCTATTCAGTGCCAATGCAAAAGGTACCAAAATTACTAGCAATACAATATAAGACTGGCACAAGATAGAGAGACACGGAAAAATTACTGTGAGCCAAGGACCTGCCTTTGGGCAGAGCACACATAATGATGACAATATAATCTCTAACCTGAAGCCCAGGATTTATTCGGGTTCTTGAAAGTCATCTCTTGATTTATTATAGCAAAATGAGAAAAGATGTTGCTGTACATCATTGGCAGCTTCCATATCAATACAGCAAGGCTTTTGACTGCTTCAGCAACAGTCAAAAGTCCTGTTAGATTATGGAGTTTGGTAATTAAATTGGCTCATACCTTGAAGTACAAAGCCTAGCAGCAACCATATAACTCTCTCTTGGAAGTCACAACACTTAAGTAATTCGCAGAATACATACAATTCAGAATCATCTTGGTTCATCAAACAATCATGTAAAAATACTGTTCCACATTCTGTAGCATCTTCAGGTTAAGATAGGCAGAGACCAAGACAATAATTGTGGTACATCTGGGAAAAAATATGTGCAGGTTACTTTGAGATGGTCTCTCAAGAGGTTGGAAATGCTTCCTGTTCTGTTTTTATTTATGGTGCTTAATTGCTTGATAATAGAAAAAGATATCAGAAATCCAAAGCCATGCTCATCTAATACCGATTCCAAAATCATGTTTTATGTTGTGCAATGAAACAGAATAACTGTGTTAACTAAGCCTCGCAAGCTGCATATTGGAAATCTTGACTGAGCTGCACTAGGTCAATACAAATATAGCACCCACCTTTTTAAAAAGGCATCAGTTATCTCGGTGATTTCTTTTTAATTGGATGCTTCTTAGCACACCACAGTCAGTTCTTTTGTTGGATGCATCTCTTGCCTGAATGTCCAATATTAAATTATATATTTTTTAAAAGAGATATTCTGCAGAGAATTTGAAAGCAGTTGTCAGTGTTTGAATACAGAAGAAAAAGCATAAGAAGAAAATTTGCAGAATATGTTCAGCACAGGACCCACAGAAATCTAATGAATGCAATTTTTAGGCAATGCACACCCTCCAGTAAAAAAAGGCCAGAATTTTACGTTCGGTGTAATATGACACGCGATGATGTCGAGCGTGCGTCCTGATGTCAATGTGCATCCTCGTGATATTTCGCTAGGCAGGTGTGTGATCAAGATGGAGATGTGCACGCTATTAATTAATGGGCCAGTTAGGGCCCTTGAGACACCAATTGTCTCAGAGTTTACGTAGCCCATTTTCAGGGCATCGCACAGGCGCAGCGGGCAGGCAGGTAGGCCACATTTTCAAAAACCTAATCCACGGGCAGGATAAAAGGGGTGAGTGGGCTCGCTAATTGGTGTTGTTTGTAGTTTAGCTTATAAATTGCTGCTGCTTGCTTGTGTGAACAGGGCAACTGCATTTCACTTCAGAGCTGCTTTGACAGAAATAAGAGGCTTCATTTCAGGACTCCAGGCGAGTCATATCACTTGGGTCCTTACAGCTTTCAGACAGCCTTCTCTTACCCTGGGAATTGGGGTTGTGCTCTCTGCTGGATCACCTCCTCTGAGGAGGAAGAGAGGGCCAGAAGGGAGAGGAAGCTAGGTGTCCCAATGCAGCTTCCAGGGGAGTGACCTGTGGGAGGGCAGGCGCAGGCACAAGGGACGCAGGACCAACAGGGAGTCCAAGGTGGAAGGGATCACAGAAGATGCCACTATCCTGCTGCCAGGGTTTACAGGCAGTGATGCAGCTACATCAATAAGTCTCAGGTGCTGTGCCGAATGAGGCTCCGCCTCTCAAGGGACACAGCGATCTCCATCTGTCAGATGATAGGCCCTGAGGTCAGCTCAGTGTGGGTGGACACTCCATGCCAGTGGCTCTGAAGGTCATGGCTGCTCTCAACTTCTATGCCTCCAGCTCTTTCCAGGGGTTGGCATGGGTGACCTTTGCAGAGTCTCCCAGTCAGCTGTCCACAGTTGTGTCAAGCTGGTGACAGACACTCTGTTCAGGTGTGCATTGACTTTCATCCGCTACCACATGGACGAAGCCAGCCAGGCAGAGCGAGCCAGAGGGCTCGTGGCCATTGCTGGCTTCCCCCGCATCCAGGGTGCAAGGTGTGTAAACCAGCTTATATTTCAACTCTTTCTTGGACTCGAACTCAAGTTCTGTCGAAGGGTCATGAGGACTCGAAACATCAACTCTTTTCTTCTCCGCCGATGCTGCCAGACCTGCTGAGTTTTTCCAGGTAATTCTGTTTTTGTTTTGGATTTCCAGCATCCGCAGTTTTTTTGTTTTTAACATGTACCATGTACCATTTCAATCAAGTTCAATGACAAACAAGTCACTCATAACATAATGGGTTACCCTGCACCTGCAGAACTAATGAAGCACCCAGAGGCTTGTTGAACAGAAACACATTTAATGATGTTGTGCCTAGAATACATAATACAAATGAAATTGATAGGTGTTATCCATCACACCAATTAACATTTAACGTAAAAGTGGGGGAAAAAAACTATCACCAGTGATAAGCCTGTGTTGTGCTTAAGGTTTTCACTTGCGGATGCTATGTCTCTGTGCTCCACCCTCGCTGGCACTGACATTGGAGACAGCCTGTTCACTGTGCTGTCCTGTTGGCCTTGATGACCTTGGTGGGCCTGTAAAGCCTGTGTTGGGCCCGATTGGGAGGGAGCAGCTGGCATCTCCCCAGTCACCGCAGCCTCAACGGACGCCACTGTCACTGGCAGAGACAAAGGAGCTGCTGCCATCATCTGGAGTGCCCTGAGAGGAGCCCAAAGAGACAACAGGCAGCTGGTGGGCCAACATGAGGTTGCTTTGGACCTCCCTGCTCACCATTGATGGATGGGCACCTAACTGGAATGCTGGGTGCCCAATCCACCTCCCACACTGACAATACCACCTGAGGTCATTGCCAGTGTGAGAGCTTGCAGGTCCGAGCGCATTCCCAGGAAACCATGATTCAGGTCCTGGAGGAGGCTCTCCATGAGAGTCACCACCCTCTCCATGGAGGAGGCATTGCGCTCAGCCATGAGGGTCATTGCATTGCTCACGCTCCACATGGACTCCTCCACAACAGAAACCATGGCACACATTGTCTCATGTATCTCTGCCAGATCCTCCCGCACACCCTTCTGGACTTCCAGTATCTGCTATCTCAGAGACAACTCCAGAGGCTCATCATCAGCCACCCTCTCAGCCAGGCATGCGCCAGCGCAGATACCAGCAACTTGGTGGGCATTACATTGGTGGCTAATATCTTGGTGCACAATAGTGAGGGTACTTCACACACATGAAGTGCTGGTATCTGCGCTGGCGCATGCCTGGCTGAGAGGGTGTGATGTAGGTGCATTGTGATGGTTTCTGTCCTCTGGGGTCAGTGGTGGGCCTTCAGGCTTCTCACCCCGATGGGCTGCTGGTGAGCCTGAAAGGAAGAACAAGAACATGTCATTGGTTGAAGTCATTACACTGTTATTGTGCATACCTTGCACCCGGATCAAGATGCCCTCATCTTTCCATTATCAATGGGGATTCCATATTTGAGGCTCACATCAATATAGAGACAACAGTGGAAGGGTTGCTATTATAAATATTCTGACCTCAGCGCACTGCACTCTTATCTCCCTGTGGCACCCCAACCTCACCACAGCCGGTTGACCCAGGCGCATGGCGCCTCTCCAGCTTCAGGGCCTCCTGCTTATATCAAGTGAGGATGAGTAGGTGGGGTGCTCCACCGCCAGTCCGCAACCTCTTGGTATTGTTATGGGACGTCTTCTCCTGAAAGGAGAGAGGAGCATTGATTAGTCCACCCTGTACCTGTATTGCCATTGCAGCCTGGCCAACCCCATCTGCACAGGGCTCAGCCGATTCATGACCCTGGAGCCACAAGACACTCATTCCCAGCAGCCAGGGCTCACCTCCTTGCCTAGATGCTACCTCACTGATATTTTCCACTCAGACCCTAAGACCTCTGAGGTCCAGGGAAGAGGGTTGGTGGTGTGGGGGTGGGGTGGGCAGCTCCTAACTGCTGTGCAAAGTGACCCATGCCAACAAGATACTCATCCTTCCTGATCACAGGAGATCATTGAAGCGCTTACGACCCATGTGCTCCTCACCACATCATGAGAGCTCATCCTGGATGCCACCTCCTCCCATGCATTTTTGGTAAGGTCAGAGGGCTTCCTCCTCCCAAGCCTGGGGACAAGGATCTCTCTGCCACCTCCTCCAGGAAGGCAGTGAGATATTCGTCAGAAAAATGCGGGGCCCATTGCTCCACAGACCTGCCCTCCCACCTACCGTGTTCACTCATTACGATCTCCATCATAGGTGCAAGCGCTTCACTGACAGCCTTCGAATGGCTGTCGTGGCTGCTTTTGAATCAGCGCCGGGTCACCATTGAACCCAGCGGACATTGAGCTCCCGCCCCTGCCCACCCTTTCTTGCTGTTGCCGCTGTCGTGTCTTACACTAGGCCGGCCTTAATTGGCCCACCCGCCTAAAATAGTGGTGCGGACCCGATCGCAGTCGGCGGTCGACTTCCCGGCCACCCCTAACTGGTCCCACTGAACCCGTCCGACGAGGGACATTTTCTGGCCACAGAAACAATGTTCCACATATTAATTCTCTGGGGATAACACGATTAGATTACAACACAAGGTCATGATATATGATGGCTTGAAGCTTCAGTAAACTCAGCTACAAACTGACCATTTATTTATGAACCAGTTTGTGCTTGTCACAATATCATCTGCTGGAATGATATTGGCAGCCTCATCAAAATGATTGTGTTTTTCCCCCACTAGCTATTTTTGAAATTTTGCTCATACTGAAACAGTGCGTCAACCACAATCTGATACCCCAGGCCTAATTATACAGCTCCAATAATACTGATTGAGGACAACAGATGAAGTGGTATCATTAACCATCCTCAACATTCTTGTATATTTTTCCCTTTGTTGTCAGGCACTGTTTGGCTTGAAGCACATCTTCAGAGTTTCACATCCAGTGCCAAGTTTCTGCTCAGTGAAGAAATGAGCTGAAATTCTGGAGACAACTCAATGAACAGCAATGCTCCTCTGTTTTAACCAGCCACTTAAAAACAAGGTTCAAAATATTTATGATTATATCTTTAAACTATTTGGATAACTGCAATTGAAGGTTGAATTATCTGACTGACTTAAGAAATTTGACTCAATCTTGAACAATCGCACATTGCGGTGGGATCTGCATATGACAGCTACAAGCAAAATAAATTTGTGTTTATTGAAAACAAATGATTATGAATACTGTCAAGGGCGAGATACCATCTCAAATTAGTGAATTTCATCACAGCAATTTTCCTACGAGTTCAAGCCACAAGTGTCCATTCCAATAATAAAGATAATAGGTTAAGAGCTGTCATACAAATTGGAGAATAAAAAATTCTGAGGAACAAAAAGAAAAACAAAATACTTAATTTTATGTATGGCTAAATAGCCAACGGCAACACTGCGTTTCTGCAAAAATAAAATGATCACTGCACTTGCGAGCTGAGTCCATAAATACTGGAAGTATGATACTGGCAGATATTGGCACTTTTAAAACATTCTTTGTGTGGGAAAACGAACGTACTGCTCATGTGATTGATATTGTTGATAGCTCAGACTGGGGTCATTTAATTGCGCAATCAACATCAATCTTTGGTCTATGCTCCTAGCTTTGCAATCCAAGCAGTATATAGCTCTCCAAAGGGCAAATTAACAAATCCCACAGTGCAGATTGAAATGAGGTGTTAACTAGCAGCCAGCCTGCAGTGCTGTAATTCAGTCCAGTATGGTAGAAATAAAGAGCTAAATTCCAAGCATAAAGTGGTCAAAGTTCCCTTCCAGATAATTAATACACAGATGAAGCTGTACCACTGTATGTTTAGGTCTTAGTTTGAGGATGAAATAAAAACATTACCTGAGAAAGAGATATATTCTCTCCACCCTTTTAAAAAAAAATGTCAATACAATAAAACCAACTTCCTCAAAAAAGTTGTCCTCTGGTTAATCTTCAACAGTGCAAAAGCAAAATACTGTACTTGTTGGAAATTTGAAAATGAAGAAGGAATGTTTGAAAAACACAGCAGTCAGGTGGCATCTGTGGAGAGAAACCAGTTAATGTTTCCAGTTAATGACCATATTCTGATGAAAGGTCATTGGTCTGAAACACTGAGTGGTATCTTCCATTTTGGAGTGTAAATTGGCTGGTAGGAGCAGAAATGAGAGTGACTTCCACTAGGGGGCGAGATGGCTGGCCACAGGCAATCTCACTGTGTTCAGCTCATTATGTGTAATACCATGGGCAGAAATTTCCCCCTGTCAAGGGGTTGTGTGGGGGCAGACAGGGGCAGGCCCAAAACCAATTGGCACTCCTGATCAGGGCCGTACCACCACTTTACGTGGGCAGGCCAACTAAGGCCCGCCCAGCGTGACACGCACCCAGAAGCGCTGAGCGCTCCCTGTGCAGGCGGGGTGGGGGGTTCCCTAAGCGCATGCGTGCAAAAGAGCGCAGAGATCCGTGCCTCAGGGAGATTTGTTTAAGTTATGGAAATTTGAATAAAGGTGGGAAAAAAATTTAAGAACATATCACCTCATGTGAAACTGTCACATGAGCTGGGAAATGTCCATTATTTATTTCAAAAATTTTTATTTAAATAATAAACCCTTCATGAAACCTCATCCTGCCTGGATGAGGTTTCATGAAGAATGTGAAGGCTACCTGGGCTCTTCACGTGCCGCCAACCTTAAGGTTGGACAGGCAGCTCAGTTAATTACATTAATTACTTTTTAACAGGCCTTATCGGCTGTGCGCCCGCCAAACTGACAATCTAAATAACGTGCGACGACGTCGGGTGTTGGTGAGCAAGACCCGCCCCCCCGCTTGCCGACCCAAAAATTCTGCGCCATAAGACCATAAGACGTAGGAGCAGGAGTAGGCCATTCAGCCCATCGAGTCTGCTCCGCCATTCAATGAGGTCATGGCTGATCTGATAATCCTCAACTCCGCTTTCTAGCCTTTTCCCCATAACCCTTGATTCCCTTATTGATTAAAAACCTGTCTGTCTCAGCCTTGAATATACTTAACAACCCAGCCTGTACAGCCCTCTGCGGTACAGAATTCCATAGATTGACTGCCCTCTGACAGAAGAAATTCCTCCTCATCTCCGTCTTAAATGGGTGATCCCTTACTCTGAGATTATGCCCTCTGTCCTAGACTCTCCCACAAGGGGAAACAACCTCTCAGCATCTAATCTGTCAAGCCCCCTAAGAATCTTATATGTTTTAATAAGGTCGCCTCTCATTCTTCTAAATTCCAATGAGAACAGGCCCAACATACCCAACCGCTCCTCATAAGAAAATCCCTCCATTCCTGGGATCAACCAAGTGAACCTTCTGTGGACTACCTCCAACACCAGTATATCTTTCCTTAGATAAGGTGACCAAAACTGTTCACAATATTCTAGGCGTAGTCTAACTAGTGCCTTGTATAGTTTTAGCAAGACTTCCCTATTTTAATACTCCATTCCCTTTGAAATAAAGGCCAACATTCCATTTGCCTTTCCTATTACCTGCTGAACTTGTATGCTAGCTTTTTGGTGTTCATGCACGAGGACCCCCAAATCCCTCTGTGCTGCAGCTTTCTGCAGTCTTTCTCCATTTAAATAATATTCAGCTCCTCTATTCTTCCTGTCAAAAGAGTTAAACAGGCTATGTTGAGTGGCAAGGGAGACTGTAGATGCAGTTTGAGAATTAAAAGAGTGTAGCTCTCCACAGTAGTCTGAACAATAGAAAACCAGAGGCTTCACTGGATATTAGGACATTGATGAGGTGTGCACATCGTTCCTGGATGTCCTTGTTCAAATGTAACATTGGTCTAACATGCAGGTGAAGACATCAAGTAAGGAGGCAATGAGCAAAATGGCCTTGGTTGCCAGTGGGATTGAATGTAGGATTAAAGAGGCTTGTGTGCTGTTGACTGCAGCCTTTGTGGGACCCCACATGGAGAGCTGTTTGGCCTGCTCGTCTCCTTTTCAAGGGTAGGATTAATCCTCACATAAACAAATGGCAAACAAAGTGCACTGGACATCATTTAAGGACCGGAGTACAATCCTATGAGGGCCCGTGGCCTGCGTGCTGGACCATACGGAGAAATGAGAGGTTATCCATGTGAAGCATCAAAATCTCTTACAGGGCTCTGCAGAGTATATGCAGGAATGATGTTTATTTTGGCTGGGATATCCAGAATGACGGATCACAATCTCGCATTAAGACTAGAAACATCTAGGACTGAGATTTGTAGGAATCTCTGCAATTGGAGGGTGGTGAGTGTTTGGCATTCCACACCCCACAGGGCAGTTGAGGCACTGTCATTGAGTAGACTTCATGATGATAAACATATCAAGGGATATGGGGCTACTGAGGGCAAGTAGTAATCTGGGATCAGTTACAAGAAATTTCCTGATCCGGGTGCATGGAGGACAAAACTTGAGGGGCCACATGGTCTACTCATGCTATTCTTCCCTATTCATCCACATTCCTGATTCCGCCTGGAAGAGCTCTCTACAAGGTCTGCTCCCCATTCCCTTCCCTTTGTCAGTGTCCAGCATTAGATGTGATTCCGCAATTGGACAACATTTACTAAATAATCCTCAATGTGCTAAAAATTACACTGACAACAAATTTAAGTGAGGTACATCTGCCACATACATTACTACACATGGCCCTGTTCTTTGCAGACAGAAAGAACATGTACAAACATTGTACCTGTTTCAGCTAAACAAAATAAGTGATAGCCATCCGTTGGTTCTTTCCTCAGGGCAATGTCTTGACCAATCAAGAGTCAAGCTGTCTGGTTTAAATTTCGAACAATGCTTAGCAGTTAAGTGTCAGTCATCATTAACTGGTGCATTCACCATGGAAATGCCTCTACCAATCAGAGTCCACTTGCCAACCAATCAGCACTCTCTTCTCATACAGGATAAAGTTGCTGCTTCCCCTGACATTGGTAGTCTTGCAACTGTCCTGATAGGTCTAAGACAAAAAGCTTTGACAAAATGTTTTGTTCAGCAATACTCAAGCATATATTTGTTGAGAATTAGAAAATATTTCTTTAACAGCTCATCAATTAGTCTTTCATGAGTAGATTTTATAAAACTGGAAAATAATTTCATACACTGTGGTAGATTTACTGTTTTTTAAAATTCATTCATGGGATGTGGGTGTCACTAGCAAGGCCAGCATCTATTGCCCATCCCTAATTGCCCTTCAGAAGGTGGTGATGAGCTGCCTTCTTGAACCACTACAGTCCCTGTGGTGTAGGTACACCCACCGTGCTGTTAGGGAGAGAGTTCCAGGATTTTGACCCAGTGCCAATGAAGGAACGGCAATATATTTCCAAGTCAGGATGGTGAGTGGCTTGGAGGGGAACTTCCAGGTGATGGTGTTCCCATGTATCTGCTGCCTTTGTCCTTCTAGATGGTAGTGGTCACAGGTTTGGAAGCTGCTGGCTAAGGAACTTTGGTGAATTTCTGCAGTGCATCTTGTAGATGGTACACACTGCTGCCATTGTTCATCGGTGGTGGAGAGTGAATATTTGTCGATCGGGTGCCAATCAAGCAGGTTGCTTTGTCCTGGATAGTGTCGAGCTTCTTCAGTGCTGTTGGAGCTGAACTCGTCCAGACAAGTGGGGAGTATTCCATCACACTCCTTACTTGTGCCTTGTAGATGGTGGACATGCTTTGGGGAGTCAGGAGGTGAGTTACTCATTGCCATAGGATTCACAGCCTCTAACCTGTTCTTGTAGCCACAGCATTTATATGGCTAGTCCAGTTCAGTTTCTGGTCAATGGTAAACCCCAGGATGTTGATGGTGAGGGATTCAGTGATGCCAAGGGGCAATGATTAGATTCTGTTTTGGTGGAAATTGTCATTTGTTTCTTGCCACTTGTCAGCCCAAGCCTGGATATTGTCCAGGTCTTGCTGCATTTGGACATGGACTGCTTCAGTACCTGAGGAGTCGAGAATGGGGCTGAACATTGTGCAATCATCAGCGAACATCCCCACTTCTGACCTTATGATAGAAGAAAGGTCTATGAAGCAGCTGAAGACGGTTGGGCCTAGGACACTACCCTGAGGAACTCCTGCAGTGATGTCCTGGAACTGAGATGATTGACCTCCAACAACCACAACCATCTTCCTTTGTGTTAGGTATGACTCCAAACAGCAGAGAGTTTTCCCCCAACTCCAGTTTTGCTAGGAGTCCTTGAAGCCACGCTTGGTCAAATGCTGCCTTGATGTCAAGGGCAGTCACTCTCACCTCACCTCTGGAATTCAGATCTTTTGTCCATGTTTGAACCAAGGCTGTGATGAGGCCAGAAGCTGAGCGACCTTGGCGGAACTCAAACTGCGAGTCAGTGAGCAGGTTATTGTTAAGAAAATGTTGTAGTTGCACTGCAGCAGCTTGGCTAGGGGTGCAGCAAGTTCTGGAGCACAGTCTTCAGTACTATTGACGGAATATTGTCAGGGCCCATAGCCTTTGCAGTATCCAGTGCCTTCAGCCTTGCTTGATATCACGTGGAGTGAATCGAATTGGCTGAAGACTGGCACCTGTGATGCTGGGGACCTCCAGAGGAGGCTGAGATGGATCATCCACTCGGCACTTCTGGCTGAAGATTATAGCAAATGCTTCAGCCTCATCTTTTGTAGGGCCCTGTGCTCAGCTTCAATTTGGGAGCCCCCTCACCACCCAGGAACCCCACCACCCCCACCCCACCTCCCGCCCTCCAGAAACAAACCAAAACTACGGGGCATTGATTATTTCACTGGCTTTTTCACAGTAACGTGACTACTTCTGCACACTGCCATATAACCTCAGCTCTCGCCACTCAATCAAAAAAACTTAGTGCTTCTAACAAGATGATACAACTTAAAACATCTATGCAAATGAGCGTTGCTTTGCTCTCTTGGCGCAATCACTTGGCATGTGGTACATTAATGCCAGGATTGAGGCGTATGCAATGCTGATATTGAGTTCAAGCCAAACTTAGAGGAACTTCTGTTGAGCAGCTCCTGTTGTGAAAAACATGAGCTTTTGACTGGCTGTGGAATTGGGACACAGTGCAATATCGAGCAATAAAATAATTTAATTGGGAAGGTCCAATTTCTGTAGATTGAGAATGGTCCTGTCCCAATTAAATGGCTCAGGTATCAACATAAACACTGCAAATACTCAGCAGGTGAAGCAGCTTCTGTGGAGAAAGAATCGAAGGCAATGATCCTTCTGATATCGCTGATCCTGCATTGTGTGATTCATCTTGGTATTGACTCTTTAGCTCGTTTCAGGTTAATACTAAAATCAGCATATTCATTCTGAAATTAGTGCCTAAAAAATAAGCATCCAGAAGTAAAAGTTTAATTTTTAAAAATTATTTCCAAATGTCCAAGTTTCTGCAGGAGGGAACTTCCAGCCACTTACCTGCAACAAAGAGTTTGGTGTCTTGACCAAACACCCACACAGTGTGAGGTTCTAGGGTTCAGTCCATACAGTTATCCAGGACCCTGGAATCAAACAGAAAACACATTCAGATGCACCAGTCCCAGCATTAATCAGACTTCATGTAATTCCCAGTGTCCCCGCTGGTGAGTGACAATAAGGAATCAACTCTCAGCAACATCCAGACTAACATTAAAATGTTGTCAACACCCAATAGTGAGCAGTGAGATTCAGAATGTTATCAATTACAAAATGCAACTTTTGTATGAAGGACAAAATTAAAGTGATTTGATAAAATGTAAAATATTAGAATGTTCTAACCATTACAAAGGTATTACATTTTAATATTTGCTTCTCCCAGTTTTTGTTTCACCTCCTGTCACTGTGACACATAAGTACTGCTCAAGGAAACCCACTTTCCACAGTAATAGATGGCAGCATCATTCATCTCCAGGTTCTTTATGAGTAACTGGTAAATATTTTGGCCGTTGTTGGTTTTCAATGTGACACAATTGCTGCTGAAGCCACGCTACTCCATGAATAGTAAAATTTAAGGACCCATTGAGAAGCTGCTCCAAGTGTCTGCTTATAACGGTTCACACAATAGCCATCATGCATTCCAATGTTGCAGTCCATGTGGCCCTGTTTCCCAGTTTCGCCGTCAGGTCTGGGGGCTGAGTCAGCGTCTGAGACTGTCCACCTGTAAAAGAGCAGGGTTTGAACATTGTAAATTGACTCTTTAAAAGTGATCCTAAGCCCCCTATCTGCTGCTGTGAGGGGAGCAGAGTTCAGCGTTCACACTTTCAGCCCAGCCACAGTGCCAGAGACCAGAAAAAATACAGCCTCCGGTCTGGCCCCATTGTGTTTCATTGTAAATCTGCCCCTGCATGTACGAGGTGTTACTTGTTTTCAGGATCAATTATTTTTGTCCTAATAGGGCCAGAAATGGTAACATAATTGAAGCAGAGAGCAAATAACTAAGATACTAGAATTTTGTGAAGCTTATTCCACTAATAGAATGCTTCCACTTAATCACACGAGTATAACATTGCTATCTTCTCATGGGCTAGGGTGTCATTGTTTTTCTTGAATGTCTGCTGCTGGTGTCTGCATTGCTCTGTGGCTACAAACCTTAAAGAAATGTTGAAATATTAAATCAAGTTCTTTTAAAGCATTTACAATGTTAACCAATAATTAATTTTTAATGTTATGTCCAGGGAAATAGCATTTCTGTTGCATCATTTGCTAAGTTAACCAACTGAAAATGTAGACAAAATCCTGTATCTTACTGCGTTATAGTTAGAGATCTAATGAACTACATACGGTGCCATTGTTAAGGAGACTGTTTGAACGTTCGAACATCATACGAACATATGAATTAGGAGTAGGTCACTTGGCCCCTTGAGCTTGCTCCACCGTTCAATAAGATCATGGCTGATCTGATTGTAACCTCAACTCCACATTCCTGCCTGCCCCCAATAACCTTTCGCGCCACCTCCCCTCCCCACCCCGGTTAACCAAGAATCTATCTAGCCTTAAAAATATTCAAAGACTCTGCTTCCAATGCATTTTGAGGAAGAGAGTTCCAAAGACTCAAGACCCTCATAGAAAAAACTTTCTCCTCTTAAATGAGCAGCTCTGTCTTAAATAAGCGGCTCCTCACTTTGAACAGTGACCCCCCAGTTCTAGATTCTCCCACAACAGGAAACATATTCTCCACATCCACCCTGTCAAGACCCTTCAAGATCTTAAAAAATTAGATCAAGTTGCCTCTTACTCTTCTAAACTCCAGTGGATACAAGCCTAACCTGTTCAACCTTTCCTCATAAGACAACCCTCCCATTCCTGGTATTAGTCTAATAAACCTTTTCTGAACTGCTTCTAATGCATTTACATCTTTCCTTAAATAAGGAGACCAATGCTGTACACAGTACTCCAGATGTGGTTTCACCAGAGCCCTGTACAACTGAAGCATAACCTCCCTACTTCTGTAATCAATTCCCCTCACAATAAACAACAACATTCTGTTAGCCTTCTTGCTGAATTACTTGCTGTACCTGCATACTAGCCTATTGTGATTCATGTAATAGGACACGCAGATCCCTCTGAATCTTGGAGCTCTGCCATCTCTCACCATCTAGATAATAAGCCTCTTTTTTATTCTTCCTGCCAAAATGGACAATTACACATTTGCCGGATCTTTGTCCACTCACTTAACCTACCTATATCCCTTTGTAGCCACCTTATGTCCTCTTCATAAATTATTTTCTTACCTATCTTTGTGTCATCAGCAAATTTAGCAACCATACTTCATCCCTTCATCCAAGTCATTTATATAATGTCATGTAGATATTAGTGTATATAATGTTATTGGAAATTATTTTAAAGTGGACTTGTAGTAGGGTCTATTTCTGTCGGTGTGAGTGTGTGTGTATTAATTGGATTAAAGCCAGCTAGGCTGGGTGCTTTGATATATAGTAGTTTTGAGATGTTAAACAGAAAGATGAAGGGGACATTTGCATTTTGTTGAATAAACCATTCAAAGACTGGGGATGAAATCTTGCACCCTGGCTAGGAGACACCAAGCAATATGTTTGTATTACTAATAAAATTGGTACTATGAAAGGGGTTTTATTATTAGAAGAGGTGGAGTTCAATGGGCCTAGTGATACACCAAGAATTTGCATTCAAAAGGAAGGCTAGGTATATAGGAGAGTTTTGTGTGTGGAAGTCAGAGGCATGTGAGATCTAAGCCTGTAAGCCTACCACTGTGCCTGCAAAGGAACAAATTGAAAGGGACCTCCTTTTGAATTTGTAAGATAAAATGTGCTTTACCTGGTATCTGTTTAAGTCTATGGGTTATTGTTGCCTCAAGGAAGATTACCTAGGAGTGATTCATTTGGGGATTTGTTTAATAGCTATTATGGTAGTAATTTTTAGACATGCAGAGGGCATAATCTCAGAGTAAGGTGGTGCCCACTTAAAACAGAGATGAGGAGGAATTTCTTCTCTCAGAGGGTAGTCAATCTGTGGAATTCTTTACCGCAGAAGGTTGTAGAGGCTGGATCATTAAGTATATTCAAGGCTGAGACAGGCAGATTTTTAATCAATAAGGGAATCAAGGGTTATGGGGAAAAGGCAGGAAAGTAGAGTTGAAGATTATCAGGTCAGCCATGATCTCATTGAATGGCAGAGTAGACTTGATGGGCCAAATGGCCTACTTCTGCTCCTACATCTTATGGTCTTATGGTGTATGTGTTTAATTTCTTATTAAAATTAATAAATATTTAATTTAATTCTTATTAAAACCTTTGAAGGCTTGGTGGGTTCATTTCTGAATTCAGAGTTGCATCTCAAACATACCAATTAAAAATATAGGTTATGACAGTTATTTAAAGTTTCCCTCTGGGATTTTAAATAACTCAGCCTTTACCAACTGCTGTGTCATAACAATAAATTGTAATAAGCTGATCCCTGTGGCACACCACTCGTCACATCCTGCCAACCAGAAAAATATCCATTTACGCCAACTCTCTGCTTCCTGTTAGCTAGCCAATCTTCTTTTTTTTATTCATTCACAGGATGTGGGCTTTGCTGGCTGGGCCAGCATTTATTGCCCATCAATAGCTGCCCTTGAGTAGGTGGTGGTGAGCTGCCTTCTTGAACCGTTGCAGTCCATGTGGTTATAGGTACATCCACAGTGCTGTTAGGATGGGAGCTCCAGGATTTTGGCCCAGCAACAGTGAAGGAACGGTGATATATTTCCAAATCAGACTGGCGAATGACTTGGAAAGGAACTTCCAGGTGGTGGCGTTCCCATCTATCTGCTGTCCTTGTCCTTCTCAGTGATAGTGGTCTTGGCTATGGAAGATACTCTCTAAGGAGCCTTGATGAATTCCTGCAGTGCATCTTATAGATGGTACACACTGCTGCTACTGTGTGTCAGTGGTGGAAGGAGTGAATGTTTGTGAAGCGGTGCCAATCAAGCGGACTGCTTTGTACTAGATAATGCCCAGCTTCTTCAGTGTTGCGGGAGCTGCACTCATCTAGGCTAGTGGGGAGTATTCCATCACATTCCTGACCTGTGCCTTGTACATGGTGGACAGGCTTTGGGGAGTCAGGAAGCGATTCTTAGCCTCTGACCTGCTCTTGTAGCCACAGTATTTATATGGCTAGTCCAGTTCAGTTTCTGGTCAATGGTAACCCCCAGAATGTTGATAGTGGGGGATTCAGTGATGGTAATGCCATTGAACATCAAGGGGCGATGGTTGGATTCTGTCTTGTTGAAGATGGTCATTGCCTGACACTTGTGTGGTGCAAATGTTACTTGCCACTTGTCAGTCCAAGCCTGGATATTGTCCAGGTCTTGCTACATTTGGACATGGACTGCTTCAGTATCTGAGGAGTCATGAATGGTGCTGAACATTGTGCAATCATCAGCGAATATCCTCGCTTTTGACCTTATGATGGAAGGAAGGTCATTGATGAAGCAGCTGAAGATGTTTGGGCCCAAGACACTACCCTGAGGAACTCCTGCAGTAATGCCCTGGAGCTGAGATGACTGACCTCTACCAACTACGACCATCTTCCTTTGTCCTAGGTATAATTCCAACCAGCGGAGAGTTTTCCTCCTAATTCCCATTGATTCTAGTTTTGGTAGGGCTTAATGCCACACTCGATCAAATGCTGCCTTGATGTCAAGTTCAGTCACTCTCACCTCACGTTGGGAGTTCAGCTCTTTTGTCTATGGTTGAACCAAGGCTATAATGAGGTCAGGAGCTGAGTGGCCCTGGCAGAATCCAAACTGGACATCAGTGAGCAGGTTATTGCTAAGCAAGCACCGCTTGATAGCGCTGTTGATGAACCCTTCCATTTCCTTATTGATGATCGAGAGCGGACTGATGGGGTGGTAATTGGCCAGGTTGGATTTGTCCTGCTTTTTGTGTACAGGGCTTACCTGAGCAATTTTCCACATAGCCGGGCAGATGCCAGTGTTGTAGCTGTACTGGAACAGCTTGGCCAGGGGCATGGCAAGTTCTGGAGCACAAGTCTTCAGTACCATTGTCGGAATGTTGTCAGGGCCCATAACATTTGCAGTATCCAGTGCCTTCAGTTGCTTCTTGATATCACATGGAATGAATCGAATTGGCTGAAGACTGGCATCTGCGATGCTGGGGACTCCAGAGGAGGCGAGATGAATCATCCACTCGGCACTTCTGGCTGACCACTGTTGCGAGTGCTTCAGCCTTATCTTTAGCTCTGATGTGCTGAGCTCCACCATCATTGAGGATGGGGATATTTATGGAGCCACCTCCTCCAGTGAGTTGCTTAATTGTCCACCACCATTCACGACTGGATGTGGCAGGACTGCAGAGGTTAGATCTGATCTAAAAACAAAAAAACTGCGGATGCTGGAAATCCAAAACAAAAACAGAATTACCTGGAAAAACTCAGCAGATCTGGCAGCATCAGCGGAGAAGAAAAGAGTTGATGTTTCGAGTCCTCATGACCCTTCAACAGAACTTGGTGAATCCAAGGAAGGGTGAAATATAAGCTGGTTTAAGGTGTGTGTGTGTGTGCGTGTGTGTGTGGGGGGGGGGTGGGGGGTGGGGGGGGGGGGGCGCGAGAGAAGTGGGGGGGGTGGTGTGGTTGTAGGGACAAACAAGCAGTGATAGAAGCAGATCATCAAAAGATGTCACAGACAACAGAACAAAAGAACACATAGGTGTTGAAGTTGGTGATATTATCTAAACGAATATGCTAATTAAGAATGGATGGTAGGGCACTCAAGGTATAGCTGTAGTCGGGGTGGGTGGGGGAGCATAAAAGAAATAAAAATATTTAAAAATAATGGAAATAGGTGGGAAAAGAAAAATCTATGTAATTTATGGGAAAAACAAAAGGAAGGGGGAAGAAACAGAAAGGGGGTGGGGATGGAGGAGGGAGCTCAAGACCTAAAGTTGTTGAATTCAATATTCAGTCTGGAAGGCTGTAAAGTGCCTAGTCGGAAGATGAGGTGTTGTTCCTCCAGTTTGCGTTGGGCTTCACTGGAACAATGCAGCAAGCCAAGGACAGACATGTGGGCAAGAGAGCAGCGTGGAGTGTTAAAATGACAAGCGACAGGGAGGTTTGGGTCATTTTTGCAGACAGACCGCAGGTGTTCTGCAAAGCAGTTGCCCAGTTTACGTTTGGTCTCTCCAATGTAGAGGAGACCACAGTGGGAGCAACGAATGCAGTAGACTAAGTTGGGGGAAATGCAAGTGAAATGCTGCTTCACTTGAAAGGAGTGTTTGGGCCCTTGGACGGTGAGGAGAGAGGAAGTGAAGGGGCAGGTGTTACATCTTTTGCTTGGGCATGGGGTGGTGCCATAGGAGGGGGTTGAGGAGTAGGGGGTGATGGAGGAGTGGACCAGGGTGTCCCGGAGGGAACGATCCCTATGGAATGCCGACAGGGGGGGTGAAGGGAAGATGTGTTTGGTAGTGGCATCATGCTGGAGTTGGCGGAAATGGCGGAGGATGATCCTTTGAATGCGGAGGCTGGTGGGGTGATAAGTGAGGACAAGGGGGACCCTATCATGTTTCTGGGAGAGAGGAGAAGGCGTGAGGGTGGATGTGTGGGAGATGGGCCAGACACGGTTGAGGGCCCTGTCAACGACTGTGGGTGGAAAATCTAGGTTAAGGAAGAAGGAGGACATGTCAGAGGAACTGTTTTTGAAGGTAGCATCATCGGAACAGATGCGACAGTGGTGAAGGAACTGAGAGAATGGGATGGAGTCCTTACAGGAAGCGGGGTGTGAGGAGCTGTAGTCGAGGTAGCTGTGGGAGTCGGTCGGTTTGTAATGGATATTGGTGGACAGTCTATCACCAGAGATTGAGACAGAGAGGTCAAGGAAGGGAAGGGAAGTGTCAGAGATAGACCACATGAAAATGATGGAGGGGTGGAGATTGGAAGCAAAATTGATAAATTTTCCAAGTCCCGACGAGAGCATGAAGCGGCACCGAAGTAATCATCAATGTACCAGAGAAAGAGTTGTGGAAGGGGGCCGGAGTAGCACTGGAACAAGGAATGTTCCACATACCCCATAAAGAGACAGGCATAGCTGGGGCCCATGCGGGTACCCATAGCCACACCTTTTATTTGGAGGAAGTGAGAGGAGTTGAAGGAGAAATTGTTCAGCGTGAGAACAAGTTCAGCCAGACGGAGGAGAGTAGTGGTGGATGGGGATTGTTCGGGCCTCTGTTCGAGGAAGAAGCTAAGGGCCCTCAGACCATCCTGGTGGGGGATGGAGGTGTAGAGGGATTGGACGTCCATGGTGAAGAGGAAGCGGTTGGGGCCAAGGAACTGGAAATTGTTGATGTGACATAAGGTGTCAGAGGAATCACGGATGTAGGTGGGAAGGGACTGGGCAAGGGGAGAGAGAAGGGAGTCAAGATAACGAGAAATGAGTTCTGTGGGGCAGGAGAAAGCTGACACGATCGGTCTACCGGGACAGTTCTGTTTGTGGATTTTGGGTAGGAGGTAGAAGCGGGCCGTCCGAGGTTGGGCGACTATCAGGTTGGAAGCTGTGGGAGGAAGATCCCCAGAGGAGATGAGGTCAGTGACAGTCCTGGAAACAATGGCTTGATGTTCAGTGGTGGCGTCATGGTCCAGGGAGAGGTAGGAGGAAGTGTCTGCGAGTTGACGCTCAGCCTCCGCGAGGTAGAGGTCAGTGCGCCAGACAACAACAGCACCACCCTTGTCAGCAGGTTTGATGACAATGTCAGGGTTGGACCTTAGAGAATGGAGTGCAGTAAGTTCAGAGAGAGAGAGATTAGAATGGGTGAGAGGAGCAGAGAAATTGAGACGACTAATGTCGCGCCGACAGTTCTCAATGAAAAGATCAAGAGAAGGTAAGAATCCAGAGGGAGGGGTCCAGGTGGAGGGAGAATATTGGAGGTGGGTGAAAGGATCCGTTGAACGGGGAGAGGACTCCTGCCCAAAGAAGTGAGCCCAGAGACGAAGACGGCGGAAGAAGAGTTCAGCATCGTGCCAAGCCCGAAATTCATTGAGGTGAGGGCGTAAGGGTATGAAACTAAGTCTTTTGCTGAGAACTGAACGTTCAGCATCGGAGAGGGGATGGTCAGGGGGTATAGTGAATACACGGCTGGGGTTGGGACTGGAAGAAAGGGTGGGGACGGAGGGACAGGCAGGGTTGGAGGGTCCTAGATGGGTGTTGGTGTTGATGAGTTGTTGGAGCTTGCGTTCCTTAGCACTTGAGAGAAAGAGAAAAAGTTTCTTGTTGAGGCGTCGGATGAGACAAAGAATAAAATGAAACTGGGGGCACGCGCAGCTTTGAAAAAGGGTACGGCTGTGCTGCTGGAGGGAGAGGTCGAGTGTGTTCATATGGTGGTGCATGGCACTGAGTGTTCTCCGCCAATGCTGCCAGAGCTGCTGAGTTTTTCCAGGTAATTCTGTTTTTGTTTTTGTTTTAGATCTGATCTGTTGGTTGTGGGATCGCCTAGCTCTGTCTATCACTTGCTGCTTATGCCGTTTGGTATGTAAGTAGTCCTGTTTTATAGCTTCAACAGGTTGACACCTCATTTTTAGTTATGCCTGGTGCTGCTCCTGGCATGCTGTCCTGCACTCTTCATTGAACCAGGGTTGATCCCCTGGCTTGATGTTAATGGTAGTTTGGGGGATATGCCAGGCCATGAGGTTACAGATTGTGTTTGAGTACAATTCTGCTGCTGCTGATGGTCCACAGTGCCTTATGGATGCCCAGTCTTGAGCTGCTAGATCTGTTCGAAATCTATTCCATTTAGCACAGTGGTAGTGCCACACAACACGATGGAGAACATCCTCAATGTGAAGGTGGGATTTCATCTCCACAATGACTGTGTAGTGGTTACTCCTACCAATACTGTCATGGATGAATGCATCTGCAGCAGGCAGGTTGGTGAGGATGAGGTTTTTCCCTCTTGTTGGTTCCCTCACCACCTGCCGCTGACCCAGTCTAGCAGCTATATCATTTAGGACTTGGCCAGCTCGGTCAGTAGTGGTGCTACCGAGCCACTCTTGGTGATGGACATTGAAGACCCCCCCCCAGAGAACATTCTGTGCCCTTCCCAACCCTCCGTGCTTCCTCCAAGTGATGTTCAACATGGAAGAATACTGTTTCAATCAGCTGAGGGAAGGTTGTACGTGGTAATCAGCAGGAGGTTTCCTTGCCCATGTTTGACCTGATGCCACAAGACTTCATGGGGTCTGGAATCGATGCTGAGGACTCCCAAGGCAACTCCCTCCCAACTGTATATCACTGTGCCGCCACCTCTGCTGGGTCTGTCCAGCTGGTGGAGCCTGGGACATAATCTGTAAGGTATGATTCCATGTGGATGACTATGTCAGGCTGTTGCTTGACTAGTCTATGAGACAGCTCTCCCAATTTTGGCTCTAGCCCCCAGATGTTAGTAAGGAAGACTTTGCAGGGTCGACAGGGCTGCGGTCACAGTTGTCATTTTCGGTGCCTAGGTCAATGCTGGGTGGTCCGTCTGGTTTCATTCCTTTTTTTGTGACTTTGTAACAGCTTGTTACAACTGAGTGGCTTGCAGAGGGCATTTAAGAGTCCATCACATTGCTGTAGGTCTGGAGTCACATGTAGGCCAGACCAGGTAAGGACAACAGATTTCCTTCCCTTAAGGACATTATTGAACCAGATGGGTTTTTACAACAATTGACAATCGTTTCATGGTCATCATTGGACTTTTAATTCCAGATTTCTATTGGATTCAAATTCCACCATCTGCCATGGCAGGATTCAAACCTGGATCCCCAGACCATTACCCTAGGTCTCTGGATTACTAGTCCAGCAACAGTACCACTAGGCCATCGCCTCCCCATCTCTACCTGTGCCAATATCTTAACCACAACACCATGAGCTTTTATTTTCTGCAATAACCTTTGATGTGGCACCTTATCAAATGCCTTATAGAAATGTAAGTACAGATATTCGACTGGTTCCCCTTTATCCACAGCACATGTGACTCCTTCAAAGGCTCCAATAAATTGGTTAAGCATGATTTCCCTTTCACAAAACCACGTTGACGCTGCCTGATTGCTTGAATTTTTCCAAATGCCCTGCTATAACATCTTTAATAATAGCTTCTAACATATTATCTATGACAGGTGTTAGGGTAACTGATCTGCAGTTTCCTGCTTTCTGTCTCTTCTGTCTTCTGTCTCCGTCACTTTTTGAATAAAGGAGTTACATTTGCTAAGTTCCAATCTAATGAAACCTTCCCCGGGAATTTCGGAAAATTAAAACCTGTGTATCAACTATCTCACTAGCCACTTCTTTCAACTACTTTTGTAGTTAACCACAGGTGGTGGGTCCTCGCCTTGGAGATTTCCTTTCTCGTTGGAATGTATCTATTCTGTGTATCCTGAAATGTCCCTTTAAATGTCTGCCACTGAACCTCTATTGACCAATCCCTTAACCTAATTTGCTAGTTCTGCTTTCATGCCCTCATAATTGCCCTTATTTAATTTTAAAATACTAGTCCTGGGCGTGGAGTCCTTCCGGACCCGGGGATTTGCCAGCCCGCAGCCCCAACAATTTGCTCAATACCACTCCCCCAGTGATTGTTATTTTCCCCGAGTTCCTCCCTCCCTTCCATTTCTTGATTTACAGATATTTCTGGGGTGTTACTTGTGTCCTTTATAGTGAAGACCAATGCAAAATACCTGTTTAATTCATCCGCTATCTCCCTACTTTCCATTATCAATTCCCCAAATGTGCTTTCTGTGGACCAATGCTCACTTTGTTAACCTTTTTTTAATTTAAATATCTGTACAAACTCTTACTATCTACCTTTGTATTACTAGCTAGCTTTTTCTTATACTCTAATTTATCTCCTTAATAATCTTTTTGTCATTCTTTGCTGTTCTTCATATTCTTTCCAATCTTCAGACCTGCAATCCATCTTTGTGCAATTATATGCTTTTTCTTTAAGTTTGACACTATCTTTAACTTTTGTAATTAACCACAGGTGGTGGGTCCTCCCCTTGGAGATTTCCTTTCTCGTTGGAATGTATCTATTCTGTGTATCCTGAAATGTCCCTTTAAATGTCTGCCACTGAACCTCTATTGACCAATAAGGGATTGGTCAACCTAATTTGCTAGTTCTGCTTTCATGCCCTCATAATTGCCCTTATTTAATTTTAAAATACTAGTCCTGGGCGTACTCATCTCTCCTTCAAAATGAATGTCAAATTCAATCATATTATGATCGCTGCTACCTAGGAGTGTCTTCACTGTGAGATTATCAATTAATCCTATCTCGTTGCACAATACCAAGTCTAGTATAGCCTGCTCTCTGGTTGGCTCCAGGAAGTGCTGTTCTAAGAAATGATTCTGAAAACATTCTATGAACTTTTTATTTATGCTACCTTTGCCCATCTGATTTTTTCAGTCCAAATATGGATTAAAATCCCCTATGATTATTGCTGTACCTTTCTGGCAAGTTCCCATTATCTCTTCTTTATACAAAAACAGAATTACCTGGAAAAACTCAGCAGGTCTGGGAGCATCGGCGGAGAAGAAAAGAGTTGACATTTCGAGTCCTCAGTTCTGTGGAAGGGTCATGAGGACTCGAAACGTCAACTCTTTTCTTCTCCGCCGATGCTGCCAGACCTGCTGAGTTTTTCCAGGTAATTCTGTTTTTGTTTTGGATTTCCAGCATCCGCAGTTCTTTTGTTTTTATCTCTTCTTTATACTCTGTCCTACTCTTTAGTTACAATTAGGGGGCCTGTACACCTCTTCCACAAGTAACTTCATTTCTCACCTCAACCTAAACTGCTTCCAGATCCTGGTTTCTAGAACTTAGGTCATTCCTCTCTAATGTGCTAATATCATCATTAATTAACAGAGCCACCCCTCCACCTTTTCCTAACTTCCTGTCCTTCCTATATGTCAAGGTCCCAATCTATATCATCCTGTAGCCGTGTCTGTGTAATGGCTGTCAGATCATACTTATTTATTTTTATTTGCACCACTATTCAATTTAAAACCCTCTCTACTTCCTTAGTTATGTGGCCCGTGAGGACACCAGCCCCAGCATGGTTCAGGTGTAGACTGTCCTAACGGTACTGTTCCCACTTTCCCCACTACTGATGCCAGTGCCCCACAAACCGGACTCCATTTCTTCAACACTAGTCTTTGAGCCATGCATTCATCTCACTAATCTTATTTGCCCTATGCCAATATGCACGTGGCTCAGGTAATAATCCAAAATTATTATCTTTGAAGATCTGCTTCTTAATTTGGTGCTTAGTTTCTCATACTGACTATGCAAAACCTCCTTCCTCATCCTGCCAATGTCATTGGTTCCTACTTGGTTCACGACCACTGGATCCTCCCCCTCCCACTGCAAGTTTCCCTTTAGCCCTGCGGAAATGTCCCAAAGAAATTCCTGTCCTATTATTAGGAATGGAAAGACCTTGACTTCTTACCAGATGCTCACCAACAGCTAGCTTCTTCCCCTGTAGTAGAGCTAGAACCAGTTCCTACAGGGTGAAAAAGATGGAGAAAGCTAAGGAGCCCCAACCTTCCCTCCTCACCGAACACATTCAGCTCACAAAACTCTCTCACTCCATTGGGGTCACACACTCAGTGCTGGTCGTACTGAGAATGTCTAGGTGTATATGCTCTAAACAAAGGGACTAGCTGAGCCTAGGTACAGCAAGACCAGTTCAAGCTGGTTTCCTTAATTAACTATTTCAGCTGCTGCCAGTGGATAGCTTTTGTCTCCCTGCTTAGGCCCCTGGATGAAACTTAGAATTTAAACTGTACTTGCAGTCAAATGCTACTTGAAGTCAAATGGTACTTTCAGTCAAACGGTACTTGCAGTCATACATTAAATACAAACAACATTAGAATTTTAATCAAAAACAAAAACAGAATTACCTGGAAAAACTCAGCAGATCTGGCAGCATCGGCGGAGAAGAAAAGAGTTGACGTTTCGAGTCCTCATGACCCTTCGACAGAACTTGCGTTCGAGTCCAAGAAAGAGTTGAAATATAAGCTGGTTTAAGGTGTGTGTGTGTGGGGGGCGGAGAGGTAGAGAGACAAAGAGGTGGAGGGGGGGTGGGGGGGTGTGGTTGTAGGGACAAACAAGCAGTGATAGAAGCAGATCATCAAAAGATGTCAACGACAATAGTACAATAGAACACATAGGTGTTAAAATTAAAGTTGGTGATATTATCTAAACGAATGTGCTAATTAAGAATGGATGGTAGGGCACTCAAGGTATAGCTCTAGTGGGGTTTTTTTTATATATAATGGAAATAGGTGGGAAAAGGAAAATCTTTATAATTTATTGGAAAAAAAAAGGGAAGGGGGAAACAGAAAGGGGGTGGGGATGGAGGAGGGAGCTTACGACCCAAAGTTGTTGAATTCAATATTCAGTCCAGAAGGCTGTAAAGTCCCTAGTCGGAAGATGAGGTGTTGTTCCTCCAGTTTGCGTTGGGCTTCACTGGAACAATGCAGCAAGCCAAGGACAGACATGTGGGCAAGAGAGCAGGGTGGAGTGTTGAAATGGCAAGCGACAGGGAGGTTTGGGTCTGTCCGCAAGAATGACCCAAACCTCCCTGTCGCTTGCCATTTCAACACTCCACCCTGCTCTCTTGCCCACATGTCTGTCCTTGGCTTGCTGCATTGTTCCAGTGAAGCCCAACGCAAACTGGAGGAACAACACCTCATCTTCCGACTAGGGACTTTACAGCCTTCTGGACTGAATATTGAATTCAACAACTTTAGGTCGTAAGCTCCCTCCCCCATCCCCACCCCCTTTCTGTTTCCCCCTTCCCTTTTTTTTTCCCAATAAATTATAAAGATTTTCCTTTTCCCACCTATTTCCATTATATATATAAAAAAAAACCCACTAGAGCTATACCTTGAGTGCCCTACCATTCATTCTTAATTAGCACATTCGTTTAGATAATATCACCAACTTTAATTTTAACACCTATGTGTTCTATTGTACTATTGTCGTTGACATCTTTTGATGATCTGCTTCTATCACTGCTTGTTTGTCCCCACAACCACACCCCCCCACCCCCCCCTCCACCTCTTTGTCTCTCTATCTCTCCGCCCCCCACACACACACCTTAAACCAGCTTATATTTCAACTCTTCCTTGGACTCGAACGCAAGTTCTGTCGAAGGGACATGAGGACTCGAAACGTCAACTCTTTTCTTCTCCGCCGATGCTGCCAGACCTGCTGAGTTTTTCCAGGTAATTCTGTTTTTGTTTTGGATTTCCAGCATCCGCAGTTTTTTTGTTTTTATTAGAATTTTAATGGTCACTTAGTAGTACAAGACTTGAGTATTGACGGAAAGAGAGACACGTCAAAGCATCAGTACATTCACAAAAATACCAATATAAGGGGAAAACAACAATTTACAGTATGTGAAGAGAGTGCTGATTGGTTGGCAAGTGGCACTGCCATGGAGAATGCACCACTGATGGTGATTGACAGTTAACTGCCAAGTATTGTTTGAAATTTAAACAAGGCAGCTTGACTCAGATTGATCAAGGCATTGCCCTGAGGAATGAGTCAGCAAATAGATGTCACTTATTTTGTTTAGCTGAAACATGTACAATGTATGTACATGTTCTGTCTGTCTGCAAAGAACAAGACCCTGTGTATTAATATACGTAGCTTCCAGCACATGCAAATGTGCCACATTGTGAGCCCGACTGACAAGTGGCCAGTTCATAATTTCAATGAATACTGATTCACGCAATGGTGGCGGGCCTAGATCACCATTATATAGTGTTGCAGTGCAAATATCTATGGCTTCCTTAAGTGGAACATTGGTGAATAGGCTTGTAATGTCAAATGATCGCATGGACACAGCATTGCTATCGACATGCAAGTCCTGTATGATCTTTGCAAATGTGAAGGGGTCCTTCACCATGTATGTGAAAAACATCTCTCTGATCATGCGAGAGTGGTAAAGAAGGCAAATGGTATGTTGGCCTTCATAGCCAGAGGACTCGAGTACATGCTCCTCAGAAAGCGAGGAGTTTGTTCTTGTGAATGGTTTCAATTTTGGTGTGCCTTCATCCTAAATCAAACAGGAAGAGGTTTCTGCTTAGTTCAAACTCTGCTATTCCCAACTATCCCACCACAAACCAGCGTCCAGTGAAGATGCTGAATCCTTGAAAGCGTGACTAGCTGATCTAGCACAACTATATTGCGGGATTCTGAATGAACAGTCCAACTTTCCATGGAACGCAAATGGCTTTCAGGGTTGCGAGGCCTTAAGACCAAGCCAGACATACACATCAGTACAGCTGACAAAGGGACAGGAATAGTCATCCTTAACAAAGGAGGACACTAATAACATACCAGAAATGTTGAGGAACACAGGGTTTAGTGAGAGGGAGGAACTGAACAAAATGAGTATTAATAGGGAAATGGTGTTGGGGAAATTGATGGGATTGAAGGCCGATAAATCCCAGGGTCTGATAATCTACATCCCAGAGTACTTAAGGAAGTCACCTTAGAAATAGTGGATGCATTGGTGGTCATCTTCTGAGATTCTATAGACTCTGGAACAGTTCCTACAGATTGGAGGGTAGCTAATGTAACCCCACTATTTAAAAAAGGGAGGCAGAGAGAAAACAGGGAATTATAGACCAGTCAGCCTGATGTCGGAAGTGGGGAAACTTCTAGAGTCCATTATAAAAGGTTTAATTGCTGAGCACATGGAAAACAGTGGCAGAATCGGACAGAGTCAGCATGGATTTACGAAAGGGAAATCATGCTTGACAAATCTACTGGAATTTTTCAAGAATGTAACCAGTAGAGTTGACGAGGGGAGCCAGTGGATGTGGTTTAATTGGACTTTCGGAAGACATAAGAGATTGATGTGTACAATTAAAGCACATGGGATTGGGGGTAGTGAATTGAGATAGATAGAAAACTGGTTGGCAGACAGGAAACAAAGAGTAGGAATAAACAAGTCTTTTTCCGAATGGCAGGCAGCGACTAGTGGGGTACAACAGGGATCAGTGCTGGGACCCCAGTTATTCACAAAATATATTAATGATTTAGGTGAAGGAATTAAATATAATATCTCCAAATTCGCAAATGACACAAAGCAGGGTGGGAGTGTGAGCTGTGAGGAGGATGCAGAGATGATTCAGTGTGATTTGGACAAGCTGAGTGAATGGGCAACCGCATGGCTGATGCAGTATAATGTGGATAAATGTGAGGTTATCCACTTTGGTGGCAAAAACATGAAAACAGATTATTATCTGAATGGCTATAAATTGAGAGAGGGGAATGTGCAACGAGACCTGGGTGTCCTTGTACACCAGTCGCTGAAGGTAAGCATGCAGGTGCAGCAGGCGATAAAGAAGGCAAATGGTATGTTGGCCTTCATAGCCAGAGGACTCGAGTACAGGAACAGGGATGTCATGCTGCAATTGTACAGGACTTTGGTGAGACCACACCTGGAATATTGTGTGCAGTTTTGGTCTCCTTATCTGAGGAAGGATGTACTTGCTATAGACGGAGTGCAGCGAAGGTTTACCCGACTGATTCCTGGACTGGCGGGACTGACATATGAGGAGAGATCGAGTCGATTAGGATTATATTTGCTGGAGTTCAGAAGAATGAGGGGAACCTCATAGAAACCTATAAAATTCTAACAGGACTAGACAGGGTAGATGCAGGAAAGATGTTCCTGATGGTGGGGGACTCCAGAAACAAGGGTTTCACAGTCTGAGGATATGGGGTAGACCATTTAGGACTGAGATGAGGAGAAATTTCTTCATCCAGAGAGTGGTGAGCCTGTGGAATTCATTACCACAGAAAGTAGTTGAGACCAAAACATTGTATGCTTTCAAGAAGGAGTTTGATATAGCTCTTGGGGCGAAAGGGATCAAAAGTTCTGCACAACATGAATTAGCCAAATGGCTGGGTGAATTGTTACACCAGCTTTGACCAAATTTTCCACATACACGGTGAAGGACTCCTTCACATTTGCGAAGGTCATACAGGACTTTCATACCGATAGCAATGCTGTGTCCATGTGCTCATTTGACATTGGTGAATAGGCTAGCAATGGTCCACTTAATGAGGCCATAGATACTTGCACTGCAACACCATATCATGGTGATCTAGATCTGCCACCATTGCGTGAATCAGTATTCATTGGAGTTATGAACTCGACAACTCACGCTGTTGTGTTCAGTTTCAATGACACCATGTATACCCAAATGGACAGTGTTGCCATAAGATCACATCTAGGTCCAACTCTCACAAACATCTTTCTTGGGTTCCATGAGAAATGCGCCTTTGATGGAATGACACCTAATCCCCTACCCCTTGCATATTTCTGATATGCGGATAATACATTCACTATATTTAAATCTGCAACTGCATGTAACAATTTCCTTACATGTCTTAATGGGCTCCATCCTGCGCTCAAATTCACCTTTCAAATGGACCAGTCAAATGGCCTCCCCTTCCTTGACATACTAAATGAGAAATATGCCAGGGTGTTCTTTACCACCGTCTACTGCAAGCCTACCTTCACTGGTCAATATAGGCGTTGGGATTCTTACAGTTCCAGACATAAGATTGGTCCTATCGGCAACCTTGTCATTAGGGCCCAAGCCATTTGATCACCATGCAAGCTTGATACTGAAATAGAGTGCATCAAAGGCATCTTTCAGGATAATGGCTACCCTGATCAGATCATTTCACACTGTATATCACACAAACACATGAACAGACCCAAGGCCATCACTTTCAGCCCATAAAAGTGCCCAGTCTACCTCAAATTACCCTGGAAGGGCTAGATATCTCAAAAACCTGAGTAACAGGTGAAGCTAGCTGTTTCACGCTGCTACTATACAGTAGCAACACAAGTGGTATTTGCCACTAACAGGGTGCTGCCATCAAGCCAAAAAGGTGTTCTGCCTAACAGTAAAAGGAGTAATCTGGTACATGAATTTCAGCGCCAGTGTGATGCTAGGTACGTAGGTCGTATGTCCCAAAGACTGGCAGATCATATCAAACAGCATGTCCCAACTGCTATTCGAAATGGGCAAGGTACAGACCCCAACCAGCCCTTGCTTGCAAAACTCAAAACACAATGTCCAACATTAGATGTGATTCCGCAATTGGACAACATTTGCTAAATAATCCTCAATGTGCTAAGAATTACGCTGACAACCAGTTTAAGATTGCCAGTCGGGCTCACAATGTGATGCATTTGCATGTGCTGGAAGCTACATATATTAATACAGAGGGCCCTGTTCTTTGCAGACAAAAAGAACATGTACACACATTGTGCCTGTTTCAGCTAAACAAAATAAATGACAGCCATTTGCTGACTCATTCCTCAGGGTGAGGCCTTGACCAATCTGAGTCAAGCTGCCTTGTTTAAATTTCAAACAATGCTTGGCAGTTAACTGTCAGTCACCATCAGTGGTGCATTCTCCATGGCAGTGCCACTTGCCAACCAACCAGCACACTCTTCACATGCAGTATAAATTGTTATTTTCCCCCTTATATTAGTATTCTTGTGAATGCAAGACAAAAAGCTTAGACGTCACTTTTTTCAGCAATATTTGAGTTTCAGATATTTAAGTTTCCATCAGATCGCCAAACTCTCACACTCCATTGAGGTCACACACTCAGTCTTGTACAACGGAAATACAAATCAGCAAAATGAACATAGTATGAGAAAGAACATCTTCCCATTCTGTAGTCTAATATTCAAATAGACAATGGCAACTACATTGAACAATCTATGTAAGAAATAACCACTAGATGGCGACCTGGCAGTATACCAAACAGCTTTGGTTTTGCAGCTTTAAATCCAGGTTAAACCTGCCCATCATTCCATCATGAGGAAAATTCCAGTTCTTGACCCATTCTAACAAATGGACACATTTAATGTATACCCTCCAAACTGAAGCATTTCAGCATAAAATTGTAGCTACTTCTTCTCAGGCAGTCCCAGGTAGTGGATAACTTGTTTCCACTCCAATCTGATAGACTCTGAGATGGCTGATAAACCCAATGCGCAATCTGCAAATTCTGTCACATGCAGGGCAGGTGGTGCTTGAAGGGTCGGCACAAGGAGTTGCAGGCTTGCGCCCTTCACCTGTGTGTGTTCCCAAGGTCTCTCGATGTGATCAGTGCCTTCCTGAATAAACCTTCTCCATTTTGGTTGGTCACAAGTCAGGGCCTCCCATGAGTCCCAACATCCTCCTGGGAGTCTCCTGTCATGATCAAAGTTCTGAGCAGAACATTTGTTTTGGGAATCTGGTATCAGGCATATGAATGACATGTCCCACCCAGTGGTGCTGTTTTGAGTGATTTGTGCCTTGATGCTGGGCAAGTTGGCTTGGGAGAGGATGCTGCTGTTAGACTGCCTTTCTTGCCACTGATGGTGCTTCTCCGATGCTTTAAGGTGCCTGCTGTAGATTTGCCCCAGTGTCCGAAGTAGAAAGAAACATGGGGATCAACGCTGCCTGGTAAACCGTGACCTTAGCCTTTGGTTTGAGATCCTGGTCCTCAAATACTCTTTTCCTCAGTGGGCCAGGGGCTGAACTGACATATTGGAGGTGAAAATGAATCTTGTTGTCTATGTCTTCCTTCACCAAGAGAAGGCTTCCAAAATATGGAAAATAGTCTATATTTTCCAGGATCTCGCCATTGATCTTAATTGATGGGGGAGCTGTTATGCTGTGTGAGCTGGTTGGTTTTCTGGGTGAAAGGCCTGTTTTCTCATATGCTTCAGAGAAGGTGCTAACAATGACCTGAATCTCTGAGTGAGTACACACACAGTGAAAAACAATAAGGCCTCTGGAGCCAATGGAATCCCTGTTAAAATTCTGAAACTTGGCAGAGATACACTCCTGCCTAGCTGTACAACTTTATATCACTCACTTGGGAAGAGGAATGCAAGCCAGGGGATCTCAGAGACACTGTGATTGTGACGATATTTGAGAAGGGAGACAATTCTGATTGTGGTAATTACAGTGGTGTCTTCCTGCTGTCTGCCACAGGGAGGATCATTGTAAGAATCTTCCTCAATCGCTTCCTCCCCATAGCTATAGAGCTCCTTCTAGTGTCGCAGTGCAGTTTTTAATCATTGAGAGACATCACAGACATGATCCTCACTGCATGGCAAATTCAAGAAAAAAGGAACAAACAGCACCAACTGCTGTACATGGCCTATTTTGACTTCAAGAAAGCCTTTGATTCTGTCAACCATGAGGGATTATGGAGTATCCTCCTCAAACTTGCCCCTCCTTAGAAATTTGTCACCATCCTCCACCTAGTCCAGAATGACCTGCAAGCCATGATCCACACCAGCCGAACCAAAACCTGATCTCAGTGAAGACCGGGGTTGAACCAGGTTGTGTCCTTGCACCAACTGTCTTCACCGTTTTCCTCACTGCATACTGTACCTCACCTCACCCCAAGCAAATTATCCACAGGCATGGAGATAATTTACAGAACAGACAGGAAACTTAGCTACTTACTAGGTAATCAAATGCTGCAAATGCAAAAACTGAGAAGAATCACTGATGAGCCTCAAAAACCTACTTTACGTCATCAATGGGTTACACCCATTGTACGACATTGCTCATTTACCAACTACCTTTTGCCCTGTCTACCATTATTTATTAGGCCAAGATAGATGGCTTCAATAAGTTATACAATCCAATAAGCATTTTATCTCATTAAAGAATGCGCTACAAACTCCCCACAGCAAAAAAAAATGTTATCTAAGATTTTGCATGGCACTGGCTTCTTGATTTCCATCATAGTACAAAGAGTTAAATGTCCCAGGTTCCTCCATATATATTATTGGGTGCATCCTGCCCCACCAGCAGGATAGACCCAGCAGATTTGACAGCACAGTGGTATACATTTGATTCCACATTCCATGAAATGTCATGGACATCAGGTCAAATATGGGGATGGAAACCTCCTGCTGGTTACCACCAGGTCAGTGTTTTAAATCCACAACACAGAAGACCCACCTTCTGAAGACAACCTTAAAAAACCAATGGACACAAGAGACAAGCAACAGGGTGACTTTGCGTGCCATGGATGGAGGCAGAATTCTTGATCCTGACAACTCATCCCAATTGATTGCCCCAGTGGAGTCTCTGTGTCCTTTGCATGAAAACTACAAACACATCTTGTTACCCATGATTTACAGCGTAGTAGTCATTCTGGGCTTGCTATCCAATGGGACAGTGCTGTGGTTATCTTGCTGTCAGACTAAGACATGGAGCTGCACCATCATTTATTTGACTAACCTGGCAGTCGCAGACCTGCTGCATGTCCTTTCTCTCCCCTTGTTGATCGTGAACTACACCTGGAAGGACAAGTGGCCCTTCGGAGACTTCCTCTGCAAACAAGTCCGCTTCTGTTTCTATGCCAATATGTATGGGAGCATTATGTTCCTGACTTGTACCAGCGTCCACTGCTACTTGGGCCTTTGTTTCCCTATGAAATCTCTGAGGTGGAGGACTTGGAAACTAGCTATCGTGGGCAGCATTGCTGCTTGGTTTATAGTCATAATGGAAGCGTTACCCACCTCTATCAATGCACAGGCAGGGGGAATGCGCAACCGGGCCATCTGTTTTGACCTGACAGGTCCTGAGAATTTCTTCAGCTATTTCCCCTATGGGGTAACATTAACTGTGACGGGCTTTGTTATGCCTTTTACAATAATAACCTTGTGCTACTGCTCCATTCTGAAGACACTCATTACATGTGGAGACAACCCTCTAGTGGGGAAACCAGCAAGGACCAAGTTGATCTGCACCATTCTGGCCGTCTGTGCTCTGCTGGTGGTTTGTTTGGTGCCATTTCACATCACACACATAATTTACCTCTTCATTCAGGCCTATATGGTCCGAAACTGCACCACGCTGCAGTCTGTCAGTGTTCTTTACCAAGTCTGCAGATGCCTCATCAGCTTCGACAGCTGCATCAACCCTATTCTGTACTTACTCTGCGGGAGGAAATCTTGCAGCTGGCTGCTCAGGAAAAAAAAAGTTGCTCCAGCCTTTAGAAGTCAATGTCCAGCTGGAGGACATGCAGCTCCGCCCCGCCCCTTGGCATTGACCTGGATCCCTGGTTAATTGAGCCACTCAGAAGGCACTTTAACTCATGATATACTGAAAGGATTGGCAGCTCACCTCTCCCATCAATCAAAAGGCGACAGGTCAGAGAGCAGGTGAAGCTGGCTGCACCAAACCTGCTGGTCTGCAGGCCCCTTACTGTGGGACAACAGATCCTGTGGATCACCTGCCAGTCCCACCCTACCCACTTTCACTCGGCATTGCAAAAAATACTCATCAGAATTAATGGGAACTTATAGAAGCTGTAAACATTTTGCTGCTTTTTTGCTACCAAATGTTATAAGTTTATACTCTTTTTAAATTAAATATCAGGAAATTATTAATTCATGCCAGAAAAATTATAGGCATTTTCATATCATAAATACAAGAGAACATGTTTATCTGAACCATTCCAATGTTATAAAATTATCCCAATCATCTTCTGAGAAACTCTTACCTTACATCTATATTAATAAAACAAAATTAACAATAATGTAAGTTTTGCTTATAAAGCTACATTCTTATTGCTGGTGTTTTATTCCTGTTGAGCACACAGGAGCCATTCTGGCCATGAATCATCACGAATAGTGGGGTAAGTGTTCTGGCCTGTTCTCTCATATGGCCTCAGCCATGGCGTTGCATAAGGAATAGGAGCTGGAGTAGGCTATTTGGCCCTTCGAGCCTTCTCCACCATTCAAAAAGGTCATGCAGATCTTCTATCTCAATTCCATCTTCCCATACTATCCACATATCCCTCCATTCCCTTAGTGCCCAAAAATCTATTAACCTCTGCCTTGTATATACCCAAAAACGAGCATCCACAGCTTTATAGAATAGATAATTCTAAGGATTGTTAGTGCCTGCATGGTACCTTCCAGGTTGCTGAACATCCATGCACACACACACAGCTGAGAAGCAACACTGGTTGTAGGACTGAAGGAGTTTACAGAGATAGGGAGGGGTGAGACAATGGAGGGCTGGAGAGTTTTAGTTACGAGGAGAGAGTGGATAGATTGGGGTTATTTTCCCCAGTGCAGAGGAGATTGAGGGAGGATATGATTGAGATGTATAACATTATGAGGGGTATAGATAGGGTAGACAGGAAGGAACTTTTCCCCTTGGTGAAGGGATCAGTAACCAGGGAGCATAGATTTAAGGTAAGGGGCAGGAGATTTAGAGGGGATGTGAGGAAGAATTTTTTCACCCAGAGGGCGGTGGAAATCTGGAACTCACTGCCTGAACTGGTGGTAGAGGCAGAAACCCTCATAAGTAGCTTAAGAAGTATTTGGATGTGCACTTGCGAAGCCATGGCATACAAGGCCATGGGCCTAGTGCTGGAAAATGGGACTAGAATAGTTCGGTACTTGTTTGACCGGCGCAAACTCAATGGGCTGAAGGGCCTTTTTCTGTGCTGTAGACTTCTATGACACATCAGGACAACTGCTGTGACAGCCCGTTAGTTAAATGTAAAATATGCTCAAGTCCAATTTTCAATAAGGCCAGGGTGTGAAGTAACAGCTTGGCTGCCTTGTTGCCCATTTTGGGTCCAAGTTCAATTTCTCAATGTGTTCGCTCGTGACCCCTAAACTGGGCTATGTTTAGCGGACGAAAGACCTTTGGGACATTATTTTCTTTCACAGGATTTGGGCAAGGCTAGCATTCATTGCCCATCCAAAGTTGCCTTGAGAGGTGGTGAATTAAAACCGAGCAGCTTGGCCACTTAAAAGAACAGTTAAGAGTCAACTGTGTTGGTGTGGAACTGGGGTCACAAAGGCCAAAACAGACAAAGACATCATGTTTCCTTCCCTATGTAATATGAATTGGATTTTACAACAACCCAACAGCTACCTAGGCCAGCTTTTTAGTTCCAGATTGAAAAAAGATCCTTGCTTGTTTTAATAAAACTTCCATGCTAAGATTTGAATTCTTATTCTCTGGATTACTGGTCCATTAACCACTACACAACCATTGCTAAAGACTTCAATTAATATTAAGATTTTGGTTAAATGAATCCACAACAAAGTACAGAGAATGTGTAATTGAAATATTTCTAGTAGTTCAAAAGCAAAACACTGCAGATGCAGAAAATTTGAAATAAACACAAAATTCTGGAATCTTTCAGCAGTTCTGGTAGCATCCATGGAGAGAGAGAAAAAAGTCATCGACTTAAAACATCAGCTCTGTTTCGCCCTGTAGATGCTGGCAGACCTGCTGGGTAATTCCAGTGTTTTCTGTTTGAATTTCATATTTTAAGTTCTTGGCATTTCTTCACGGATGAAGATTTTATGGAAAGTTGTATTTTTCTCCTAATCAGTTGCAGGCCCGCTGGTGGCTAGTCAGGCCTACCTGTGACTGGCAGATCCTCCCACAGAAGTGCAGGCGAAGGTGCAGCCACTGATGAGAGCAATAGGATCTTTCCTTCTCCTCCTTTTCTCTTTCATGCTGGCTCTTTGCTCAGTCTCAAAGGTGTCTGTAGCACTCCCGATGTGGCATCTCCTGGCGTCAAAATCTACGGCCTGTGCTTCCGACTGGCGATGGTCAATCTGGCACACAGAGACCGACTTCCTCAGGAGTCCTTGAAACGTTTGCCTGGGGCTGCTCTGTTCCGTTTACAAGTGGTCAGCTCTCTGCATGACACGTGTCGTCCACCTGGCCGGTGTCGCCCATCTGGGCAATGTGACCTGCCCAATGCAGTTGGCTTTGCAGGAGGCAATATTGGCTGTTTCCAGGTCTTTAATGTTCATAATGCAGTGGCAGCGCTGATTGAAGGACTCCAGAAGGTGTACGTGGCAGCGGTACAGGTCCCATGACTCGGTGCCATACAGAAGAGTGGTGAGGATTGCAGCTTTGTACACTTCGAGCTTGGTTTGTGCTCTGAGGTTGTGGTTGTTCCACACTTGAGTGTAGAGTCTGCCAAATGCATTGTTTGCTTTTGAAAGTCTATAGTCCCCTTCCTTGTCTATGGTAGCATACGAGATGATGCTCCCCAAACAGGTAAACTGTTTGACAGCATTCAGCTCAATTCCCTTGATGACAACGCTTGGTGGTCTATATTATTCTTGGGGTGCAGGCTGATGCAGGACTTCAAGTTTTCTTTAATCTGAATTTTAGTCTGAAGAGTTGGCGCCACCTCGGAAAAACGTGTTGTTATACGTTGCAGGTCTGATTGACTGTGGGCCAGGAGAGTGAGGTCTTCAGTAAAAAGAAGTCCATGGATGCATTTTTCTTGTGTCTTTGTGTGATCCTAAAGATGCCCGAGGTTGAAAAAACCTCGGTCTGGAAGTGTACGTAAATTCCCTCAGGGTCTTCCGTTGCCTGCTGCAGCATCATGCTAACGATGGTGAATAAGGTCAGGGCAAGCACACATCCCTGCTTCATGCCACTGGAGATCCGGAAGGGACTTGAGAAGTTGCTGCTGTGCTTGACTTGTCCATATTGATTTTTGCTGAAGCTGCTTCACCATGGCCAGGAACCTGGGTGGGCATCTATGTTTTTCAAGGATTTTCTAAAGTCTTCGCTGCTCACAGTGTCGAATGCCTTGGTGAGGTTTACAAAACCTCAGGCCTTTGTTTTGCTCATGACATTTTTCTTGTATTTGTCTGAGTACAAATATCATGCCTGTGGTGCCTCTGTTTGTTTCGAAGCCACACTGGCTGTCCATGAGGTTTTTTCCCGCAATGGTAGGTATAAGCCTGCTCAGAAGTATTCTAGACAGGATCTTCCCAGCAATAGAAAGGAGAGTGATCCCATGGTAAGTGGAGCAGTCTGATCTTTCTCCTTTATTTTTGTACAAGGTGATGATAATGACATCACAAAGATCCTGTGGAATCCTGCCCTGTTCCAAGCAGGCCATGAATAACTCATAAAACCTGGTATATAGGGCAGGACCACAATGTTTCAAGGGTTCCAATGGAATTCCATCGACTCTGGGGGTTTTGTTGCTGTTCATCTGGTTGATGGCGATACAGATTCCTCCAGAGTTGGCCTTTCATCCAGTTCTTCTTTGACAGGCAGTTGTTGGATGCGGTTGATGGCATTATCATACACCGTGCACTTGACACTGAAGAGTGTTTCAAAGTACTCCGGCCAGTGATCCAAGATTGACTCCTTGTCAGTGTGTGGCTTCTTACCATTGGCATTCCTCAGGGGGTTTTTGGTTTGATATACTGGTCCATTGGCAGATTTTAGTGCCTAATAGACGCTTTTATCACAGTTATCAGCATACAGTTGAGTTTTTTCCACAAGTGTGATCCACCAGTCATTTTGAATGTTCCTTGGTTTATGTTGAAGGGTGCTGCATGCTTGATGATAGGCTGTCTTTTACGCTTGGCTGGCCTGCTGAGCCTGATGAGCTGACCTTTTTATTGCTAGCAGATATTGTTTAATGAGGTAGTCTTGTGACACAGTGGGTTGTCTCTGAGCCAGAAACTTCTGGTTTGAGTTCCACCTCAGGACTTGACGGCCAGTGAAGGTGCGTTCATAACACAGCCAAATAGGTTGAGTATCAACCTGCAAATCCTTCCATTACATACCAATGGCAAGTGACAAAAGTGGAAGAGATTCCTCGGCAGCCATATGATGGAAAGAACATTTGGAGCCACTACCATCACTATCCATAGCTTCAGACTACGACAGCAACTTAGACTCATTGAGTGAACTGTAACACCACTTAGTTGAATATATTTTAGTTTGATACAGTTTAGGTTTGTCACATTATTGTATTTTGAGACTGTAGCTTTTTATTTAGAGGTCATGTGGCCTGTGTCATGAAGCTATTAATCTACATAATATTTTGGAAAATATTTTTCTTTTAAAAAAGAGCTTTAGTCTGTGGATGTGTCTTAACTGGATTAAAGCCAACTAGTCTGGGTGCTTTGATGTGTACTAGTTTCAATATGTGAGAGATAGTGTGCATTTGCATTTTTTGAGTAGAGCATTCAAGAAGTGGGGTGAAAACTTGATGCCTATCTAGCAGCTACCAAGCAATATATTTATATTACTAATAAAATTGGTACTATGAGAAGGGTTTCATTGTTAAAAGGTGGAGTTCAAAGAGGCTGGTGAGATAATGAGAATTTACATTCAATCAGTGGTGGTAGGTACAACTTTAGCAGCTTTGGGTGTGCAGGGTAGAGGCAATGTAACATCAAAGCAGCTGTAAGCCTCCAACTGACTCCACAGGAACAAAGTGAAAGGAACCTCATTTTGAATTCGTAAGGTGAAAATGCTTTGTCTGGTGTTTGATTAAGTCTATGGGTCGCTGTTGCCTTAATGGAAATTAGTTTGGAAATTTATTAAAAGTTATGATAGTAGTAATTTATAGTCATGTGCATATATATTTTAACCTGTGTAAATTAATCTGTTTCATTTAGATTAATGTAAAACCTCAAGAACTGGTGGTCTGATTCCCAAATTTAGAATCGCATCTCAAACATAACACAAAATTATAGGTTATGACAGTCGTTTAAAGTTTCCCTCTGGGATTTTTAAATAACTCCACATTGTCATAACAGCCTGTTCTGTTCTACAGTCTGCCTAACAGTAAACTTGGGTGGTTTGATTGTTAGAGATCAAGTAAAGGCTTAGATTGTTTTACTGAGAAGATGGTGCGAGGTATTTATGCTTGGAAACAATGCAGCAACTCTGTGTTTACAATTAGACTGACTTTCCTGAAGTCCCTGAATGGTGTTGACGTTACCAGATTATAAATAGTTGTGCTTTCAGCTGTACATTTATTTCCAAGATGAGAGTTTGAATCAAGGATAGCTAATTAGCATTTCTACCTGGATGCAAGGTTAATGTATTTCACGTTGCCATGGGGAACAGGACAGAAGCTGTCACTTTGGAGATCAGGTTATAGGTTTGCCTACAAATCAATGGATATCACAGACAGACAGCAGCTTGTGTGGTCAGCTGAGAAAGACTGCTTGGCTTTGCCACGGCCAGATGCAGGAGGGAGATAGCCTCTAATCGATGAGATGCCTCATGCAGCCTTCTAAGGATTCAAGGAGATTTGTCCTGGCATGGCTGGGCGGGGTGGTGAGGGAGAAGAATCATTAGAAGAGGGTTTGCTGCTGGTGGTAGATTTAAGAAACTCTCTAAAAACTGAGGAAAGTGCCTGGAGATGGTCACTCCCAGTTACTACTTGGCGAAATAGGAATACGGGAACCTATTGGAAGCTGGGAATAACTGTGGACTGTTTGCTAAAAGGACTCTATTTCTGTGGAGAGTGCGAGTGATAAGTATACAAGGGGTGTGTCACTTTCTGTAGCTTAAAGTATAAGTTGCCTACAAAAAGTGCTTAGTCAAGTTTTTTAGTCGTTTGTTACAGTAAAGATTTTAAAACATGAAATCTTGCCGTCATTCTCAGCTAGTTACTGGAAACTTGAATCTTAAAGTTATTGCTCTCTCTGAAGATCATAAAACTTAAAGCTATGAATGCCTCATTCTCTGTAATTTAAGATTTATTTCATTCCATCCTCAACATATATTTTGTGGACTGAAAATATTGTGAAGTTCTAATTTTCAAAAAAAAACTCATTGGGAACCTAAGTCTCAAATCCTCTGGGTTGGAGGAAATCATATACATTTATTTTTAAAACGTTGCAGTTTCGTTTCCCTATTCAATTCTTCCCATTCTTGAGCACAATCAATGGCCCTACTGGAAACCCAATAAGAATGTAAAAGAGTAGAACAACAAACCATTTTGGCTCATCAAGTACATTTCTTCTGGATATAATGCATGTATAATTAAGTTTATCACATATTATACTCTGATCCATTTACGCTGCCTAACATAAGGTTCTGCAAATCATCTTACTTCCAAGTAAGTCACAATGACAGAGTTATAATATTTATTAATTGATCTATACTATTCATGGGATCTTCGTATGCAGAAAATGCTTAAACTGGCAACAATGCCCTGTTAAGGAGTAAAGACAAACCACAGTGAATTTAAGTTTGTGAGTGCAACATTCAACAAAAGAACACAAAGCTCTATCACGTCATGTCTAGACTCCCTCGCTCTCTTATTATAGGCGCAAGTATACAGTTCAATATGATGCATAAAATAGGCATTCACAGTGCAACATTTCTAAATGGACAGACATGGACTATTTTGCAACAGCCACCTTAAATCACTATTTTAAATTAATTTAATATCTTAAAAAATAAAACTATATTTAAGTTTAAGCACTGTTATTTATAATAAAATGGTGCAAGTTTATGCTGCAGTAATTTCTCCTACTTCCGAAAAGTGCATTTCATGCTTGTCAAGGTAAGTAAATCCCAACCCTCTCCAATACACTAACTTTAGTTGGTAAAGTAACAAAACTGCAAATAATATTCCACATCAGAGATCTCAGTTTATACCTGCTCAGAGTAAGTTTTTGATTTACTCATAATACTTTTCAGATGGTCATTTCAAGTCAATGATCTTTTGAGAAAACTGGACCAGTGACCTGAAACATTAAGGCTGTTTCTCTCTCTACAGATGCTGCCAGCGCTGTTGAGCATTTCCAACATTTTCTGTTTTTATTTTAGATTTCCTGTATCTGCAGTATTTTGCTTTGTACCTCTTAGGTACATGGTATTTAAGCTATGTTAGGGGTTTATTTAATAAACAGATCATATTGATTAGTAACTGGATATGAAAGTCAGTAATCACAAATCTGGACCACCTTTTCATATTCAGGCAATGGATATTTATCGTTCCAAAAAAACACATTAAGATGTACCATTGCTGAACTTCCAGATGATTTAAATGCTGTTAATCTCCAAATCACGTCACCTAGTTATAGAACTAAGTTTCTCCAAAACTTTGTGAAGTAAAACAACTGGGCAACGAGACCTGGTTTGTGGAGAACTGCACTATTTACTACTCCAGTTTCATTTTTATTACTTTCTGCTTTAAATTTTAAGCCGGAATATATCCCAGGAAGGATCTGATGAAGCTGGGATATAACCTAATGGAACATTAAAATAAAGTAAGTTGATAATTCACTCACTACTAACTCAAGGACACTTGGCATATATACTGTCCAGTCACCAATCACCAGATTTGGCTAAACTATGTTAAGTTGTACCATGCCTTGTTCCCTTTAGCCAAAACCACCCATTATTCCAGAATCATCCTGGAAGGCAAGGCAACCCAAGATCATCTTCTCTGGGGTGAACTGCCTCCTCAGACTTTTCTCTCACCTTCAATTGTGAGGAATAAAGAATTATTTCATAGATTGATACAAACTACGTAGCTGCCTTTACGACTTCCTTCCTGTCTGCCACTTGTTCTATGACACCATCATTGTGCAGTGTTACCCACTTTTTTTTTTTGCAGGCTCCAAGCTTGCTCTCCAGCTGATCTCTGAACCCTGTCTCTCCTTACAAAATTACCATTATCAGCCCTTCCTTGAAAATCCCACCCTGGACACTTTCTTGTCCAGGGTCTCAAATGTAACACCTCTAAATTCCATCTCTCAAGACTGCCTGTTTGAATCCCTTCAGCTTAGCTTACACATTTTTTTAAACCGTGTTGAGATGGCTCGAGGCAAAAACGTGAATCACTTCCTTTATGACCATGTCTATAGTGAAATCTCTCTTCATCCTGAATCTCTCCACAGCATTGAAACAATAAACTATCCACCCTTGTCTGTCTCGCCTTCACTGTCCAGGCCCGTGGAATCATTCTCGCATGGTTTCATTCCTACTTATTAAAACACAATTGGCGCATCTCCAGCAATGGCTTCTCAACTTGTTCCTTCATTATTGTCCAGATCAATAATCTATCCTCCATTAATCTATCAATAGGTTGTCCCCTAAGCAGCATCACCCATTTATCACAGGGCCAATTTCTGTGTATAGGCTGACATCAGGTCCATGTTTCAACCACCTCTCTCAATCCCTTAACCAGTTGTGTTCAACTGTTTGTCTGACATCATCATTGATGAATGCCACCTTCCTCAAATTGAACATCAGAGATATCAAAGCCATAGTTTTGTGCTCCCACTCCCTTCCCACAGACTTTTGACACTTACTCTGGCTGAACCGGTCATGCAAAGCTGTGACAACCCTGCTCAAATCAAAGCTGAGTTTCAAATCTCACGTCCCATCTACATATACTGCCACCTCAACAGCAGACTGACTTGATTCCTGCCCTCAGCCCATCTACTACTAAAATGCTTATTCACTTCTGGACTTACTTGCTCCACCCTTCAAAAACCACAACTTGTCCAAAAAACTACCTACATCCTGCCCCATCATTAGACACATTTCTTACTAATATACATGCACCATATTAAAGTTAAAATCAACTTCAAGTCCCTCATAGCATTATCACTGTGTTGTCTGGCCTGCACTTGGGTAAACTGATCTAATGTACACTACTAAACTCTACAATTAATTACAACCATGTGTCCTTTTTTTAAGCAATAATGAAACCACACTTAAAAGATTTAATTTTACAAAAACACTTTATTCATACAAAAAGGTCATTTACAAAGAATGTATAATTCTTGAACATGTTGATGAAGGCTGAACAAAATTTGTAACTTTGCTCTCAAAATTATGAGCTATTTAACTGCAGCTTTAACAATGATTACAGCCCAAATTACAAAGCCAAAATTTATGGAAGTGCAAATTATCCAAAAACTTCGGAATTTCCTAGATCTTCAAGTTTGTTGAAGCACAGGCATTTTTAGATTGTTCAAGCGTCTGAACTTCTCATATTCCAATTCAACTAAAACATTGGCTATTATACAAATAAAATACTTATTTTAGATACATTGAAAAGTACGTCTTTATCCAAGTGGAAAACAGCATGTACAAAATAAACAACTTTATCTGATTGTGCATCCATGATTCTTCCATTAGAAAAGTATTGTAACAGATTTCTGCCAGTCTTTTTTCACCAACTTCAGATTTATGAAAATTAAAAGGCAGCAATTTTCTCTGTGTGCTTCTTCAAGTTATTTGAGTATACTCCTATATGCCAGTGCAGATACATGGAGGCTGTAGTGTTCTGGTAACTGCAAAAGCAAAAACACGGAAAGATCTCACCACATCTTGCAAGCAACATATTTTACAGCAAATGAATGAATAAAATAAAAACAAATATAAATCTTCCAGTACTAGCCTTGACATCAAACCAGGAATGCTGCAAACAGCAAAAAAACAAAATATTATTCGGAAAGCAAAATAGTGGGACATGATTTGAAAATCAAATGACTGACTTCTAGACAGAATTAAAAATACAATAAATCTCTTTAAACCAATCCTGGATGATGAATTCTTGTTCAGTAGAACTGATTTACTCTAGGGTACGGTAAGTCACTAGCTGCCATTTGGTCATTTCTGGGTTTCTATGGCAAATATTCAAGATATCATTGCACAATCATAAAAGTAATCCATTGTGTAACTTTTACCACTCCTTTATATTTGATGTGATCTTAACTGCTATTTCATAATATTTTTCTCAAGTTTATGTTATAACAACACATGGTTCCCTTACTTGTGCACCAAGTCTGGAAAGATATCTGTTCCTTACTGCAAAAGCACTCATTGGTTGAATTCTAGCCAAGTCTTCCACTTGCTGTTGACGAATGCGTTCCTCTTTCTCAGCCCTACAAAATAAAAATAAATCATGACAACAAATTAAGGTTTTCAGCGTGTCAGGCTTTGAACCAAATAAAATGCCAAGTAGCGAATCACAAAGCTTTTTAAGAAGTGATCGATAGATGTCACTAGTTTTGTGGGGTTTTTTTCCCACCCATGTTATGCAGATACTAAGTAGGAGTATCCAATCTGCATTCCCCAGGACCACAAGTGGCACCCAAAGTCCAGGTGACATCTGTTTGCACTTACATTCCTTATTCAATGATTTGTTCTCTAAATTGTACGCATGAAGGGTCTGCAAACTGCTCCCTTTGCATTCTTGCTTCATTGGTGGGTAAATGCAAGATCTGCTTGTATCAAAATATATTATTTTAATGAGAAAATGGATTGAAACAATATTCATAGAGACTTCATGGTATGTATTCATGTGATCCACAAAAACAAAAGCTTGGACACTCCTGTATAGAGTATCAATATACAAGTTCAAGAATAAAATTTGAGCCAAACACAAGCAGAAATTTTAGCAGCATATATTTTTGTTTACTCAAACAAGGAGACATAGATAAAAGAAATACATATTTCCATTTATTTGTTAATGAATTCTTAGCTCAGTTTAGCATACAAAATCTTTCACATAAGCATTTAATACATCTGATTTTGTCAACTAATTTAAGTTCCATTTTTAGTTCAAATGGAAAAAAAAGGCAATGGTTCTTAAAAAAATAAACAATCAGTTCTACTTGCTTATCAAATAAAAACTAACTTGCAGTTAAACAGTAAATAGAAAATGGACTGTCCAGCAGTTTTGCATTAGGTTAAGTGCATTGTAATACATAAATCAAGTACAAAAGTACTACATGTTCTTTTGCAATGTAGTATTCACACAGCCATTCCAATTGTTTCACTGACAGCAATCATTACCTTTAATATTAATTTGTTTTAGAAGACATTATGCATAGTTTTAGTAGTAAGCAATTAATTGGTTTTTAAGCAACAAACATTATTTGAAGCTCAATATCATTCTATGACACTACAGTATGATCCAACTTTCATCAGCATTAGCATATAAGCCAAAAATCAATGCAATGCAAGAGGTTACAAGTATAAGATCAAAATTGGAAAACTTACCCATTCATGGAATACTACTAACTCAAAGGTCGACAACAGAACTAGATATGACAGGGCCTGTTCCACATGTACATGTACCACATTTTACAACCATTAACAATATTCTCAGCAGGCATTAACTCAAAGCTCCTATTTAAAATGAGAAAATATACCAAAAACCTTTGACAACCACCTAAAATATCACAAATACATATTTTAATATTCAGACTTTGATACTCATTTGTCAAAATTACAACTAATTGCAACCAAATTATTAGTGGTCTTCAATTAATTTAAGTACTTTTCTCCCCCTTTTCCAAAATCTCAAGGTATATTAAATATATTCTTCAAGTTGATGTTTTGATGGTGAAAGGTTGTGTACTTCTGGCCGAGGGCTGCTAGTCCTAATTCTCATCTGTAAAAAATTGTGGTGAAAATTACTTTTATGAATTCAGCTGCATGGAATTATCAACACTAAAATGACCACTCATGAGTTTCCATTCCAGTTAAACAAACTGCTTTTCTATGCCACAAGATAGTCAGTCCTGTGCTACAACTTCCTCCAGCTAATTACAGTATAAGATGTTGTTAAAGCTGTAAAGTTTTAAATGTTAAGTACCATTCATTCCTGTGATTTGATTTGTTACAAGTTTGACTGCACATGTCCGAAAGCCTACTCAAAAATTGGCTGAGGATATCATTGGCAGTCCCTGTGCATAGTGTGATTGATTCTGACTGGATTTGAAGTGGTCATGCAGCAATATTTATCTTGGTGAAAGAGAAACAGAAGGATAAGATGCTATTCAGATTCAAAAGGGCTAACTATTACATAAACCAGGTTACATGATTACAATATTATAAAAGCAAAAAACTGCAGATGCTGGAAATCCAAAACAAAAACACAAATATACCTGGAAAAACTCAGCAGGTCTGACAGCATCTGTGAAGAGGAATACAGTTAATGTTTCAAGTCCAAATGACTCTTCATCAGAATAAAGGAAAAATAGAAAAGAGGTGAAATATAAGCTGGTGGGGGGGGGAGATAGGTAGAGCTGGATAGAGGGCCAGTGACAGGTGGAGATTGCCAAAAGTTGTCATTGACAAAAGGACAAAGAGACGTTGACGGTGGTGATATTAGCTAAGAAATGTGCTAATGGGGACATTAGGGGTAGAAAGCAGGATTAGCAAGGGACAGATAGCCCGGGGGGGGGGGGAGAGGAGAGAAGGGATCAAAATAGGCTAAAAGGTAGAGATAAAACAATGGATGAAATACATTTAAAAATAATGGAAATAGGTGGGAAAAGAAAAATATATATAAATTATTGGAAAAAGGGGGATCGGAAAGGGGGTGGGGATGGAGGAAGGAGTTCATGATCTAAAGTTGTTGAACTCAATATTCAGTCCGGAAGGCTGTAAAGTGCCTAGATTTACTTAAATAAAGTGATGTAGGAATTTTAAAAAGGTGGCTCTGGATTAATTAATGGATGATCATGCTGTCTTTTCACTTAAATACCAAGCCCAGTTCCAAATAGATGTATATCCAGAACAGAGTCAATGTGGTTCATGAAGATGCAAAGTTTGGATGTTTGGAAAGATGGTGAAAAGTGATGGAACATACTGCAGGTGAACACCGAAGTAGAAAAAAACCAGTTACGATCCTTGGCCAGACTCTGGGATGTGGAGGGAGGTCAAACAAAGTCTGATCAGAAAGACTTAAAGTTAAGGTGCTCTGGAGTTAGCATCTGAGAAAGAAGTCAGAATATACGATTGAATGGCAAGTCTTGATTACAAAACAGTGGAAATACAGGAAGAAGAAAAAGAACACATGGCACTGAGAGAGAATTTCAACTTTGGTCACCTGTTTTGTGCCTACAAAATGGACGTTAGACCTCCAAATTTCATATTGCAATCTGATGTGGCTGATTTGGACCAGGGATGCACTTAAACATTGCAAGTCAAGCAATCTCCAATCAGGGTGCTCAAATGAAGCAGGAATGTTCCTCTAGGGACAACAAAACAACTGCAATCTACTGCCAGTGCAACAGATAGACAGCAGTAACTGCCAACCTCATGGTCATTTTGGACTAATTGAATTTCACTCCCAATGTCTTTGAAGCTTATTAGGAACTCTAGGAATAAAGTATCAATAAAGACAAGAAATGTCATGAGGGGAGACCAGCCTTTTCTTGCATCTCAATCAGAGGTACAAGATGAAACTCCTAAAAATAGGATGTCATAATTTTTTAAAACAAGATTCTGAGAAAACAATTGTGTGACACAAATGACCAAATCAAGCCTTTTAGCAACAGTGTTCGCAATGGAAATGTAAGAGCTCCATTTGAAGTCCAAAGAAGCATTAAGGCCAAGAAAGTTGGTGGAAGATGGTCAAGAAGTGGGACCAAAAGCCAAGAGAATCTTAGACATCTTTATCAGTTCCACATAGCAATTTGAAAACTCAAGGTATACTTCACAACCAATGAATAGTAGCCCCATGCATCAAAAAGGGGTTCATTAAGATGATCAAAATGAGAATAAAATTAGGTTATAAATAAAATGGGTTGCTTAAATGTTCGATTCCCTGCTGAATCAGAGTGTAATAGGATAAGTTAATTAATTACCCCATTGAATGGGATTGTTGATGGCTTGCAAATTGATTGAATTTTGCAATTATTTTTGCCATGTGATCTGGTAGTGTCTTAAAAGCATTAGTGCCTGATCTTTCGCCATAATAAGTCCTTGAAGGCAAAATGTTAGAAGATTAGAGAGGAAGCTTTCCCCATCCAAATCACACTGCATCAGACCAAGACAACCAATATAAAAAATAGTGCAAAGAGAGTGAAAGCATTTCACCAATTAGAAAAATAGTTGAAACTCAAGACTGACCCTTGTAAAATCGAAAATGAGCAAAATATCACATGGCAACCTTCAATCACAACCGAGTTCCCGACAATTACCAAAGAATAGCACAAGCTCCAGATCAACTGGGCCCCAGAATATCTGCTATTCCATAATTTGTGACTGTTCTCGTTTGCGACTCCATTCTTCTGCAATCCTCAATGTATCATATTTCTCCAGTTTTCAAAATTAAAACCTGATGAAAAAATCTGATCTACAGAGTGAAACTTCCAGCTATTAAGGAGGTTAACCTTGCAACGAAGCAGAATTCAGAAATTTGTGACAAGCTGATGAATGTCAGACATTCATTTGTCTGGGGGTGTAGAATAAAATGTCTGACATTCTCATTTTCTAAATTTCCTCCCTTTCTATAGGAAACTTCCTTGTTTACATTTTATGGTTCTTCTGCATTCTTCTGTTCAGGTCTTGGGGGCCTTCCATTATATTACAAAGAAAAAGCCATATCCAAATGTTTCATCCCATTCCAAATGGTGGTGTCAGCTATCAACTTTTTAATCTTAAGCACACTTGCCAAATTTAAACAAATATTCAGCAAAGGCATAGTTTGAGATAGTGTACACCCCTCACTGAGAAATGGCTTGCAAACAACTTTGTTTATTATTTCTAACACTGTGTACTCTCAATGCCTTTTTTGTGGACAGGGAATGCTCTGCCTTTCCTTTCCAATTAGCCAAATTTCAGAACTCTGTGAAGCTGCCGAAATTTGTTACACAAAAATACACTAAAGCACAACTATAGTCCCTGTATTGCTGTATCCTTGTTGTAGATAGGGCATTATAAGTCACTTATTTGTCTACAGCTGCTGCAAGCCTAATTGATCATCAGTACAATACCCATCAGAAAGCTTTCCTACACCCCAGCTACATCACGTATTTCATTTAATTCACAGACTAAAGAGACCTACAAGTTTAAGTTAAAGCAGCAACAAAGCTCCTAGAGAGAAATAGAACCATTGCATTAGTCTGGATCTCAAACAAAATGGCATAAAACAATACAAAAAGTTGGGAATGTAACTGTAAAAGGTAGATTTCAGATAAAATAAAGTTTACATCAAAGGTGTAACTAATTATTTTAGGATTGTTCAATTCTTACTGCTAACTGTATTATAGAAATAAACTTTCTGATTATAATAAAACAACTTTAAGTGGCCATCACATGAAGAGTACTGGATTTCCTATTGCCAGTTTTTTAGAAAAACTATTTTCCACAGTTACTTCTATTAGCTTCCCAGAAATTATAGCAAACAATGAAGGATCAGTTACTGGTAAATATAATCTGCTCACAGCAAACATTCCCCAGATTCAGATGGAGCATGGATGATGGTGCAGGACAGAAGTACTGTCTCAAAATGCCTTAGAGAGGGACAAAGATATTTTCCAGACACTTATGCAAATACTTGGCAAGTTCAAGATGGGAAAAGAAAATAATTGTCTCCTATGACAGGAAAATGGAATTAAAACTTGTGAAAAAGGAATTGTAACCTACTTGGTACAATCCTATTTGAAGTGATTTCATAAATTTAATATATTGAGACTTTTCTGTGTTTACTATTTTGCAAAACATAAAACTATTTGGCTATAATTGTTTAGGAGTAGACCCTAACCTTTTGTGCAGTTCAGCAACTTCAGGATTGCAGCACCTTAATTTCAATTATCTCAGTCATAAATACGACTCTACAGCTCAAGTTTCTTCAATCCTTTTCAAAGGTCAGTCCAATCATAGAGTGTAATTCATTTTAACAGGTTAAGTTTCTGAACAGCCTTACAGATAACCAACTATGGACATGTCTGGTCAGCTGACAAGTTAGGAATTTAAAAAAACAAGACAATACATTGAGCTGTTAACTGAAAAGAACCATCACAATCAAGTAGTAAATAAACTTCAAGGCAACCTTCACCAATCAGAATCAAGCAACTGCTTCAGACCTCAAAGCAAAAAAGACCTCTGAACTCAGACTTTGATCTGTCATGACTTCTGAAATCCCCTTCAAAGAAGTTAGCTTTTGCTCACTAAAGTCATTGAAATCAGATGCAGCAAGAGGGGAACTTGGGGAAAATGCTAAAAAAGCAGCAGGAAAAATAGCCCTCTCCCATAAAAAGCACTGAGTGTGCAAAGTATCAGAAACAGGATAAATAAGATCATCTGCAAGCAGTTTCTTAGTGGGTGGCATACAGTAAATATTCCAACCATGCCTTTGTTAAATCAGGCTAAACTTGGTGGGGAAACAGATAGTTGATACCCCAGCAGCACAGCACATTATGGCTCCAACAGACCAACCGAGATTTGATTTGTGCTTACAGGTGATCACTTGTCCTATCTGCCAATTTCTCCAACTAAACTTTGGGCTGAGGCGGGTGGTGGTAGAATGAGAATTTGAGCAAAATTCATCAGACTACTGATAGCCCCTTCTCAGCTGCTGGCACTGATAGAGGCAAAGTGCAGGTTGCCCTGCAGCCTGGGAGACATAAAGTAGGAGGAAGAATATGTAAACCTTCGCAAAACTCCAAACAGATATTGAAACCAAGCATCTCATAGAGGTTTCATTACATTTTTTTTAAAGGAAAATTTCTAATCAAGCCTACACTGTCACTACTTGAACAGCTAGAACTACAGCCTTCTTTTACTGTAGCCCATTGTTTCATATCAGCACGACAGGAGTAGGAAGTAAATATTATAAGCAGCCATTTAGCCCAGAAGGGCAAATGCCAAATAACCAGACTACACTACTCAGTGGGGGCCAATTAGCTCAGTTGGCTAGGTGGCTAGTGTGTGGTTCAGAATAACACCAACAACACAGGTTCGATTCCCATTCTGGCTGAGGTAGACTTGAAACCTGCTTCCTCTCCCTGCCCCAAAGAATGGAAGGCAATGGTAAACCACCATTGGCCAAAACTGCCAAGAAAATGGCTCAGGATGATCCATCTGCAGATAATGAGCCAAGGGCTCGCCTTCAGGTAGAACAAATGAATGAATGAGTGATGCTATTCTGTAGCAGCATCCAGGATAGTAAAACAAAACCCAATATAAAAGATTACAGTTAATGGCAAAAATCTTCACAATATACGTGCTAGAATTTGGATTTCTGCAAAGCACTTGGTACAATTCAGAGCTCGGGTTTCTTATATTACATCTCACCGGACACAGGTAACAGATTCATTCAATTCCAGAAAAGCATAGGGGACCATGTTGATATAAATTAGAATATATTTATACAATATGCCAAAACTACAGTGGATTTCTACTTAAGTGTTTTGATCGGGGTAGTTTAGACAGTTATCTTCAAGCAAAAAGCTTAAACAAGATGGCACTTGCACAGCTTGAGTTACATATAAGAGCAAACAAAAGTAAGCAAAGTGAATACTGTTTTTACAGTAAACATTACTTGATATAGAACGAGATTTTCAAATATGTTATTTTTTTCTATTGTTCTATAATATTAAAGTGTTGGACATTTTGCTCTAAAGAAAATAGAGGAAAGTTCTTCTCATTATCAGAGGATTGATATCAGCGAAATTCACAGCTTAAATCAAATGCACAGAAATAAGCCCAAGGATATGTGCAATAAAATTAGTGACAAAACATGAGCCAATTTTCATACAATTCAAATTAAAAACAAATCCCTTCATTGCAGTTGTATTATGCTCTGCTAAAATCTTCCACAGTAAGCTCAATATTATACTAGATTGAATCTCATCAAGGAGGTCATTAAAATAACCCAAACACACGAAGAGTTAAAACTGACATTTTCCTAAGTAAAAGCTTTAGCCAACCATTATATTTTTCACTACAAAAACATTCAAGCACTTATTACATACAATTTTCAAATAAAACTACCCGACAACCATCTAATCCAAATAAACCAGGAAAGTGGAATACTCTGAATAATCGGCTTACCCACAAACATTATTCTATTCTGATCAACCAGCAGAGGTACAGCTCAGTCAGTGCATGCCACCATTCCATTAGGAGGGAGCCAGTCACCTTACTGTGATGTCTCGTCTTTGCCAGGGAAGACAAGAGTAGCTGACAGAATTGAATGTCAAATTGCCAACTTCATTGGGCTTCCAGCATTTTGGATACTTGCAGTTTTCAGTAATTTTTTTCTCAAGCTTTGTACAATACAATAATTCAGCCATATATAATGGAATACCATATGACCTTATATTTGGAATAGGAGGGGTTACAATAACATTTTTCCAAAGAAACCATACACTGTCCTAAATTGTGTGTAAAGAATCATTAATTGAAAAGCAGAATACAGTGCATGCTGGAAATCTGAAATAAAAACAAAGTGCTGGAAATATTCAGCAGGTCAAGCAACATCTATGGAGAGAGAAACAAAGTTAACATTTCAAGGACTTTCATCTGCTAAGTATTTCCAGCATTTTCTGTTTTTATTTTAGAGGGATTATTAGTTGTCTCTTAATTTTTCAGATATCCTTTTCCATGGGCTTTTGGTTACCAAAATCAAGGGATATGGTAGACAGGCTGTGCATGACAGAATTCGGATTTCCAATCCACTGACCGATAGCTGAGATTGCTGCCATTGACATGAGAAAGATGCCCGATAAGGAGTCCAAAATGGAGCTTCATATTCGTAGTTAACTAGGGACAGTGGTATCAAGGTTCTCAATCAGCTAATGATTCTTGGTGACTCTGCCCACGTTAGCTTGTTTTTATGTGAACAGTGACAAATGATGAATTAAAATAAAAGATGCAATTTTGTACCCCAAACCCAATATCCATGCACTTGTTTGGACTCTATACATGTATTAAATTGAAGGTTTTTAAACAATCATAGCTGCATCTTATGCATACAACATGTGTTCCAAATCCAATCCTACTCAAGTCTAAAGTCATTAAACTATTTCCAAAGGAGTGGATAAGTACTGGTCACTAATTTGATAACAATCAAGATTTGATTTGAGAAGAATATTTATTTTGTTCCTCGATGTCACACCATTCGCTGCAGCTACAGGAAATACATTGGAAACTAGAAATGCCCATACTAGAAGCTTTTTAAAATTAGATCAAAGATGTGTATCCATTTATAACTCATCTGCAAATACTACACACTATAGTACTTCAGCAATGTTAAAATAATTTACAAGTTACTGAATTTTGGTGGAGTGTTTATTTTAGCAAATAATGTCTCACATCACAAACTTCGGACTCATATTAAAGATTTCTTTAAACTTTTTGAACTTTAAAGGTCAAAGTTAAAAAAAAATCTAAGTTAAGGACTAGGATCCACAATGTTGGGCAAAATAAAGTTAATTCAGCATATGGGTAAGCAAAGTCAGAAAACGTTTCCTATACTGAATATATTGAATATCATTTCCAAAAAAGTTGAAATTACTGAAAGTTTGGGCTTGGAAGACATTAATATCAGTCTGCAAGGATTTCTTTTTCTCGCCTTCCTCCTCTTCACAATAAAGTGAATTTTTTTCACAGAATTCATATATCCAACTGTTTTAAATGGCATTAGTCGGCACAAAGCAGGCAATTTCTCAAAGCAGTTAACTGCAGATTGTACTTTGAAACTGAACCACACACTTCAATTACTGACAGTTTTCACCAAATTTTCAGTCTCCCAGTCTTATACACTCATTGATTGGATTTTTAAGACCACAGCCTCGCCATCCAAATATAAGTACTTACTCTGCTGCAGCAACAGCTTGGAGTTTTAAACGATTCCATGAAGTCACATTGAGGTCACCTTCTAAAAAGTTTAAAACAAAGGTCACTATGAATAGTTTTGGAGGCACTTTTTGAGGTGAGAAAAGAAAAATGTCATTCTTATGTTCATACCTGACAACAAATCCACAAAGTAGAGCACTACAACAGCTATAAGCGCCACTGGAAGATAAAAACAAACTGTAGTTGAACCCTGACAAATACACATCATTAAACAAAAATGAACAAAAAGTACAAACAATTTTAATCGAAGATTACGTTTTTTTTGAGTATTGCTGAAGTAAAGACACATGGAAGCTTTTCTCTTGCACTCATCAGGACATTCATAAGTGCCAGATTTAAAGGGAACAACAGTTTATGCTTCATGAGAAGAGAGTGGTGACCAATCAATTGCTGTTCCCTTTACAGTTGGTATTCTTATGAATGTCCTGATGAGTGCAAGGTGAAAAGCTTTGACATGTCTTTTTTCAGCGATACTCAAATTAAACTTCTAACAATTGTCTGCTAAAGTTTCATTGCAGTGTGAAGAATCCATCAGAATTTATTTTTCTGGTCTTGGTATTGGTGAAAACTAACTGCAAAACATGAATACTAACATTATAAATTTTGACTGTTAAAGCACTGATTTAATGCTATGAGGGAATAAATTTGAAAAAAATCGACAAGTAATAAACAGCACTTCTGAGTGACATTTAAAGAAAACAATGATCTTGATTAGAAAACTACCAGCATCTGTGGAGGAACACATCCTTGCCAGAAGAGGGAAAGGCATTCAATTTAGGGTAATACAACCCATCACATTCTTTGTCACAAAATACTTCTTCAATACTTTGTTACAAAGTAATGTTCTACCTTTTAATCACCATTATTCAGTGCGTTGGTGCTGGTGGTTGGGTGGCAGGAGGAGACTACTACTCACACCGCCACCCATGGGAATAGATTACACACCAGTACTCAAAAAGATGTGATAATGTCTCAATAAGAATGCTGTCCAGTTCTACTTCATTTAAACCTTGTTCAAAATAGAAACAAACTAATCCAAAGCACGTGTTATCTTTACACCTAAGGTCATTTTTCTAAGTGGTCAAAAAAAAAGTTTACTTTTCAGCAGAGCAGTTATGATGTTATGGGACTTTAACTTAGGGGGAAAATGGAGGGATGAATGGGTCATGTGACCTGTTCTGAATTCTGCCTGACAACAAGCTTGGGTGGCTTGGTTGTTAAAGGGGTGAGGGTGCGTCAGGTTATTTTTGTGGGATGAAGGTGCAAAATATTCACACCTGCAAACAATGGCCTAAGCAGCAGTGCTGAGAGTGGATAGACTCCAAGTTCCAGAGAGATGTTAGGCATGTCAGAATTTATAAATGTTATACTTTAAACTGTGAAGTTGGGGGTCTAGAGGATAGCTAATTAACATTTCTATCTGGATATAAGGCTCTAGAAGTTCACATTGCCATGGAGATTTGGTTTTGAGAGGGGAAGAGACCATAGGAAGAAATAGTATTGGGTTGGAGGTTTTCCCAAGATATCCCTAAATCGCACAGACACAGTCTGCAAGAATCTAAGGGAAAGTGCACTGAGATAGAGGCAGCAAGTCTCTATTATTCACTGTAGATATTCACTCCATTATTCACTCTAGCTGTAGCTAGAGGGAAGAATCTCCAGTTTGTCCTTCACTGTGAAAGTCAGTTCTGGGATTAGGAGCTACCCAGCTGGGAAAAAAAAAGAACCAAGAATCATCTTTAACTGATTCCTGGAGAAAGAAGAGTCCACCTAAGGGACAAAGTATAACGATGGAAGGGCATTTTCAGTCAGTTTGGAGGTTAATGGGCAACCTCATTGTAGTTTAGAGTATACGCTGCTTAATGAAATGTTTAGTGTTGTGAGATTGTAGTGGAAGCTCAATTTCTTTTTAAAAAATCAGTCCCTATGGTGATCATAACACAGTGAGGCTCCATCTTCCCACCATCTAATTTTTTTTTTAAAGTTCTCGTTCAAAAACAACATCCAGTTCTACATTGTCAACGAACATTCAATATCTTAAAAAAATATTGAGGACTAATGTGGCACCAATATTTCCTTACAAGTCATGAAAAGACATTTCAATATATTTTCTGGTTCGACTGTCCCATGTTAAGTTTAGATATCATTCAATAAAAGTCAACCGTACCCAGCCATCCAACTGGTCCATCAAATAAGAAAACAAAGTGCTGAAAATACAATACTTACCACAAAGACAAGCACAGAAAAATACTTCGAGAAACAGATATCCTTTGGAATCCAATATGGAACCTGCAGCAATTGCAATCACGGCAAGACCCAAATTTTGTATGGACTGCATGCTGAAATTGCATGTTTTAACATTAAAATGGAAAAAAATACATCTAGACAGCAAAAGCTTACAAACAGCTCATTATGCAAAAACATCATAATCCAGCACAAGCATTCGTACAAGAAGAATGAAGGACAGAAATCCCAGGAAAATGAACCCCGTGAAGAATAATTCTGTTTTTAGGTATCTATGCCCAAAGAAGCAAACAAATAATCCAATGAGCCCGACAGAAACAAAAAATATTTTTGTTGAAGTTCGTTTCTGAGTGTAATTAGGAATTTAAGAAAAATCTTTTAACAATCAGTTTCTCAAGACTGTGAAACAGGAGGGTGCTCAACATGGAACATTCAAGAAGAGTGGTTAGGAAAAGATATAAATGCCTTTAACAACCTGTGGATACTTCAAAGCCAACTTTTAAATGCGGTCACTATGATAATGTAGGAAATGGCAGCCGCCAATTTACTCACACCAACATCCCAAGAGATAATCTGTTTTAGTGATGTTGGTTGGTTTATGCCTTGTTAAATCTAATGATCTGTTTATACTGCACACACACATTTTACCCATTACAATTTTAAGAGTGCAATAAGCAGTCAACACAAATATTAAATGCTGGGATGATTTAAGAAAACCTACTTCATGCACATTCTTGGCAAAACTGATTCTTCCTTTTGTCAAGTTGTGGAACATTATTGGTTTTAAAATGAGAATTTCCCCAAAATTGGGTACTCACATAATACGACAAGTTGGCCTTCAGTCATGGGTCTTAAGCAAGCAGGTATGAAGAAGTTACTTCACTTTGAGACTACAAGCATGCAGTTGAAATGCAAAATAAATTCTTAAAGGTTGAACTTCAGGGATTATAATATCCCTCTTCAGGTCTATCCAACGCACAAATCCACATGCGAATGAGCAATTTTTTTTCCTCTGGCATACCCAATTCACCTCTCATCTTGTCTGTTAAGTTTCCCCTCCCAAATGTTCCCTCAGAAACATCTGCTTAATCTTCTTAAAACTGTGGTCTAGGTTTCAAGTATTCTAAATCAACATGTTGAGGAATCAATTAGGGAACAGACTATTTTGAATCTAGCACTGTGCAAAGAGAAAGAGTTAGTGAATAACTTTGTCGTAATGCCACATCTATGGAAGAATGGCCATCATATGATAGCGTTTTCTATTGAATCCGAAAGTGATTTCATTACATCCAAAACAAATTACGTAGTGTAATGAACTCTGCAGTTTGCAAGAAGCTTGTATTTTTGAGACATCCCCTGGCCAAAGTGAAAGGCTGGTACAACTGGATTTTCTGACTATGAGATCATTTCTGAGAAATGACCCAGTGACTTGAGGTTGCTGTGGAAAAGCAAGCAAGGTAACAAAAAAATACAAATAGAAGCTAATTGGGGTATAAGGTTTATGCCTGTTGTGCAGAACTCAAAGATCTCTGGTGTTCAGAAGCAAGTAAAGTTCTCTAAAATAAGGGTCATTTTTCACAGACAAGAGTTCTTGGTGAAGCAATATGCGAGCTAGCCAAAAGGGAATAAAACCTAAAGGTGGTGTCAATCACTCAGGTATGCTAAAGAGCTGGGTGTTTGAATCAGACATGACTAGACTGTGATCTGGGGTGCTATTGGTTGGTCAGTTGAGAAGAAACTTTGATGAGCTACCCATTAGGTACCTGAGGAAGAGGGGTTTTGGGAAAGTGTGCCTTGCCAGTGTTAATTGTATTCAAGGAACTCAGATGGAATAGAGTTGCTGATGAAAGTGACTCAAGGACCACATCCAGCGAGTGAGAAAAGTAAGAGATCCTAAGTACAGGGGGTCAGTTAGCTCAGTTGGTTGGACGGTTGGTTTGTGAGGCACAGTGACGCCAACAGTGCAGGTCCAATTCCCGCACTGGCTGAGGTCATCCATGAAGGCTCCGCCTTCTCAACCTCACCTGAGGTGTGGTGACCCTCAGGTCAAACTCACCACCAACGCCTCCCTCTAATGAGTCTTTAGTCCTCTAGGACTGTGGCTACTTGACTTTAGTATTTTTATTGGTTTCTATGGGGGTCATAAGTCATAATAGTAGGTATGAGGGGCAAGTTAGCTAAGGTAGGTCGGGGATCTACACAAAGATAAGAGAGTAGATAAGCAATGACTCACATTGAAAGTATACATAATTTGTAACCAATATACATTCCCTTCAGGTACAAAAACCCCAAAGAAAAACTGGTCCATCCATGGCTAACAAGATGGGTGAGAAAGGACTATCAAGAGATATATTAAAAATTACAAATGTTTCTATAGGTATGTAAATAGGAAATAGTACTGCAGAAATTAAGGGGAATAAGTGAAGATAAACCCCTCTGACCTGATGACCTGCGTCCTTGGGTTTTAAAAGAGGCAGCTTCAGAGATAGTGGATATTTTAGTCTTAAAGAATTCCATACATTCTAAAACAGCTCCTCAGGAGTGCAAGGTAGCAAACAAAGCCCCACAATCTAACGAGGGAGGAAGAGAAAACGAACAGGAAGCTATAACCAGTTAGCCTAACATCATTTATCTATGGTTAGGGACATGATAATAGGGCACAGAGAAGATCATAATGACTAAACAGTCAACAGATTTATGAAAGGGAAATCATGTTTGAAAAATTTGTTAAGAGCATTTTTGAGGACATTACTAAGACAGAAAAAGGAGAACCAGTGGATAAAGTATTTTTGGATTTTCAAAAAGTTTTCATTAAGGTGCCACAAAGCAGGTCATTGCACAAAATTTAGCCCCCTTTCCTGCAGTTGGCAACTCATATTCGGCTGTTCTGTGCATCAACAGTTCTATTGTACCGCAACCAGGTGGAAAACAAACATAGGTTCATTTTTACAACTGTGAAGTTGCAACTCATTTGAGGATAGATTGTGTTACCATCTTGACCTCAACTCCACTGAAGACAGACTATAGATACCATTTTTCCAAATATTAAGTACACTTTGATATTTTCCATCCCACCATGACATCCAAACTCGTTGCTGCCAGTTTACTTTAATCTACAAATATCTACAGCTACATTGAAGCAATTTTGGAATATTATTACTTACAAGCCATAAGCTGTTCCCAGCTGGTGTTCAGGAACAACAAACGCCACCATTGGCCACAACGCGCAGGCAAGCAAAGAATAGGATATTCCCAACAGACACTGAAATAAAAAAACACTTTTAAAAATTTGTACTTGAATGCAAAACATTTAATAAAAATTGGCTTCAAAATAAATAAAGATATGATAGTGGAAATTTTCTAGGCTGCACAAGTGAGAGATTTGTAAAACTTTTGAACCATGAGATGACAACTATATGAAATAGGTTAAGTGAAGTGTAACTCAATGGAGAAAAGTATCAAGCACAGATTTACCTCCCTGCCTGAAAATCTGCACAAAAATCTGAAGTTTTATGGTTTTAATTCTATACCAATGACAGTAGATTCCTAATTTCCACAACATATTGTAGTTTTGTAGTTATAATCACAACTTTAGAGCCTTTAAGCATCAAAGCAATTTCAACATATTTCTTGTTGAACAAGTAGCAAGGGTGGGGGGAAGGGGTGAAGAAAGGGGCTAAATTCTGAGAAATATTTGTAGGAGGCTTAATAAAGAAGTGAAGTGGGTAGAAATGAACTAATACACTAATACTTTGAGAACTGGATTGGAACCCAGCTCAGACAGATGAAATACAAGAATTTATTCTCAAACAACTTTGAATTTATGTGAAATGAGCTTGAACAATCAACTTTGCTCTGAGTGAATGATAGTTGAAGTCGTAGTGTGTTTGAGTTTTGATTGTGATTGATTTCCACTTATAACTCTTTTAACCTCCTCCCCTTTCTCCTCCCTTCTTGTAGAAAAAATACAAATCAATTAAAAATCTACAGGATAAGTCACAATTGAAGTCTGCTTAACCTATTCATATTCAAAGGCTTATTACCATGGCAATCCAAGGGTTCCAGAAGGTGAATGCCAACATCATATGAGCAGCCAATGTGATCAGTACAGAACCCATCACCCAAAATATATTCTTTCCTACTTTATCCACTAGAAATCCCAGAATAGGTGAAGCTGGAGCAGAGATAATGTACACAATGCTAAAAAGAAAAACAACCATGAGACAAATATTCAACATAATATTAGCATTCAAATGTTTTTTAAATACAAGCCGTTACAATCTGGATAGAGAATAGAAGCTTTTAAAAAATAAATTTCAATTCTTAGTGACCAACTTCAAGAAACTGCGCAGCAAAATTAAGTTTCAGTTCATTTACTGTAAATAAAATCAACATTGACTAAACACTATTTTTAGGTAACATACTTCAAACTACAGAAAAATTCCCTTGTGAATACTTTAACAGGACCAAAATTCTCCCTCCATGGCTATACTTTACCCTGCCCTTTAAGTGGACACTCCATTCTCCTGGAACCTGTCCAAAGTGATCCTTAGCTCCTGAAGGCTTGTTTCCTTTCTTTTACTTTTCTAGCCGGATAACTTCCAATTCTCAAACTGGCATTGGGTTACCCTGGGAATCCCTCCCTCCAGCCAAAGCTAATTGAGTCTTGTTTAAATCCTTACGAACTCAGTCTCTTCAATCCAAGCACAAGCTCCCATTCGCGTTCTTGTGTGATGAGCCCGAAAGGCATGCTGCCTTCATCTTTCTGCTCTCTCTCGGATTCTTGCTGACTGACCCTGTGAGGTTCAGTGATATTTTTAGTGAAAAACTGTAATCCATTCCTACAATGGCTTCCTATGGACTGATCCCCTCTCAAAGTCCATCGCCATGGCAATGTGCATCAAATTGACATGCATTCAGGTAGAAATGCTAATGAGCTGTCCTCTAGACCCTCAGCTGTCTTCTATCTTGGATTTAAATAGGCAGATTAAAGTATAACCATTTATAAAACCTGGCACTCCTACCACCTCCATGGGACTTGGAGACCAACAATTTATCCATGGTCAACACAGCTGCTCGGGTCATTGTTTACAGGCTTCAATATCTTGTACCTTCATACCAATAGGACAACCTGGGCCTCCCTTTAATCTTTAACAACCGAGCCACCCAGGGTTGTTGTTTTACAGAATTCAAAACTGGTCACATTGCCCACTTTGAGCGCTCCATTTTACTATAAATTAAAGAGACAGTCCCAAAACATACAATCGTATAAACCTCATATTTGTAATAAAGCAAGATGAAATATTTCCGATTTTTGAGATTCTACAAAGTTCAGTTCTGAACAAACTCTTGCCAGCTTGTAAAGCAGTTCCGCTGTGCAGCACACATCAAGACCACCAGATACTCTGTATCAAAAATCTATCTCTCTGCTGACAGAACAAGACTTAAAAAATTGTTTAAGAAGGTAGCAATTTAAAATGGAGCTTGGTGGCAGCGTGAGCAAAATCAATCTGTCACCTGCAGAGTAATAGGGCACATCCTCCCAGCGAAATCACTTGCATTGCTCCCAAACACCAGGGGTAGAAGACAAAATAGAAGGCAAAACATTTATCCAGAGACACAGAATAAATCAGAAGTAGTTTTATCATTAGTATTCACATACTTTCAAGGATGAAGTTTCAGAACAACATTAACAATGGTCTAGAATCATATAAGCAACCAATGTGATCAGACAGCACACACCATCCAAAATGTATTGTTTCCTACTTTATCCACCAGAAATTCCAGAACAGGTGAACCTGGAGCAAAGGTAATGTACACAATACACAATAGAAAGTATATAGGAAATCTCAAATATATTGAAATTGAGAGCTGGATCACAGCTGCTTTGGGCAAGATGTAGGAAAAATAGGTAACTAAAATAGAAGATATTGGTTTCTAGATTTCTTAAAAGCACTGTTTCCAAGGCTTCTTCCTCATCTTCTGTGCCCACTATTACGTGTGCTTACTGGATAAGTGAAGGGAGATGATATCTGAATGTAGGGTAACTAAACTGACCAGAATGCAGTAACAAATGGTCAAAATATCAGATTACTCCAGTGAGGATAGAAATTATTTTTAGAATAGGGCTCTAAAGGAGAATCTCAATTCATGTGTATTAATCTTCAATTAGGAAAACAGGCAAAACTTGCTGATACAAAACGCTATAAAAATCCATGCCAAAAAAAACAGAATACAGCGCAAAATTTGGATTTTGTAACTCAAGTGCAAGCAAGGCTTTTAACAATTATAGAATTTATTTTTTTTTTTAAAAACAGATGTCAAACTTTTGAAGTGCTTTATCCATTATTAAGTTTCAATAGATTACTTAACTGACCAGTAAATCAAGATTCCTCAGGTCCGGTTGTTGATCATAAATTAATTACCTGTTGATTAAACTGGCTTGTTTCAGAGAAAAGTTGAATTTTTCAACGAAGAATACTCTATGAATACAAAAACACAGTTCAAGAAATAAAGACATGTTGTGGATGCACGGAAACTGACTTCTAATGGATACCTTCCAAGTTTTATACCAGATGGCGTCACAATTTAATGCAGAGCTCTGATTTTTCTTTGGGGTGAGTGACAGGGAGAGTATAAAGTGGGGAGAGGGAAGAAGTCATGCAAATTCTATAGATCTGGTTGACAAGAGTAAAACTATGCTTAATTTATGGGCCTGGGGTACAAATTCTGTCCAGAGAAGTTTTATATCAGAACCAAGAATAAAGTAACAGAAACTTAAAAAACAAGAAAATTCTCTACAGATATTACAGCATAGATCACTCTTCAGAAAGAGAGAGATGGAGATTTGAAAGGAAAAGCTTCCCTGAAATAAGCAGAAGGCTCAAGAAATCTGAACCTTTATACAAATCTTCAAAGCAGTACTCAGACCAAGTGGTTATCTACCAATTTTTGATAAGTACATGACTTGAGATTTGATTGAGGTGCTAAGTTAAATGGGTGTAGAAGGAAAGTGAAGGTCGGTCGGTTTAGATTATAAGTAACTCGAGTTCATTGTGCTTTTAATATCCTTAACGTAACTGGCTATTTAAGATAGAGTGTATTTATGAATTTTCACATCATTTGATTTTGGTGTAGTAAAATTCTTTTGATTTAAAGGGTGAACCTTGTGGCTTCAGGGTTTTGGATTGTAAAATAAACTAAGCGTGTTACTGGTCCCCATGGAGATCATAGTGTATGCTACTGGTAGAACATCGTCTCAGGAATTAATACATCACCTCTTGACAGGTAGCAATTAGCCAAACTAATCTCTGCTTTCCATGCAATGAGCTAGTTGTCGCTGAACTGATTCCAACATGTGGGGTGTTTAGCAAGTCATCCAGAACTTTATTTACATTCTGCTTCAACAGGAATTAGCATATTTTCCCTAGCTGGTTAATCCTTGATGCTCTTACCCTGTTTTGCTAGGTTTGTTGTTTCGTTGAGAACTGATTTCTCACAATCTGCTTTTTGAGGTAATATGCTTGTGAACCATTAAATAAAACAAATTGTTGAAGGCTCTTCCTTTTCAGATTTAACCAAAAACAATTCTGCTCTGTTCTATCAATTGTACTATAAAACTGGGGTAGAGCTGACTCTTTATAGTGAAAACGGATTTTGTGGTACAACTTATGCTGCAACAAGAATCTGATTTTAACTCCACATCTTCGGCCTTGTGAACGTTTGATATGGAGTTCTCCGAGTTCCACTCCAAGCTCAACTCCCAGGTTTCATCTTTTCATCTAAACTGACACTCAAATGTTGCAACGTTGGGAGTCACTCCGGATGAGATGGCAAAACTAAGGCCAACCTGACTCTGGTGATATTGTTTGACAAAGAGGTGTTGCTCTCATTTTCTGACCAACTTTCCCTTCAATTTACCACGAAATTAACTGGTCAAGCACCTGCTTTGTTTGTGGAAACATGCCATGCATGAAGTAGTTGTCACCTTACTAAACAGTAACTTCTCTTGAAAGAGCCTTCTTGTGCATAAAGTTTTCAAATAATAAAGATAGTTTTGAAAGAAATGTCAAAACACTGTGGTTCAGATCATTTTTATAAATAAAGGCATGTTAACAATGAAAGTCTTTATTAATGTGCAAATCAACTAGCAAATTGAGAGGTTTATGAGATATGCCATAAATCTCCAGAACATTTACGGTGCTCCACTGTTTGCTTTATACAAATGGCATCTCATCTTAGCCACCGTTATTTTTGAGCACTTGCTGGAACTGCACGTTAATTGCCCATTAAACTCACCACAAAGTTAAATCTAGTAATTAATAGCACATGTATTCTTTTAAAGATGTGATAATTGCTAATGCAGCATCAACCAACCTTTCTGGCTCAAACCGAACAATTTAAACTGGACCCTCAATCCTTCAAGTGCTAAATTATTAGATATTAAAGCCAAATTTTATTTTTTTTTACTTTGTCTGATCTTTCTTTCTCTATTTCTCCTTCCAAACCTGATTTGACCCTAATTCACCATAACTTTTCAGTTATTCGTCTGTTGCTTTCACAATCTCTAAAGGATTAAAATTTTGGGCTCTCCTTTTTGCTGGCCATTACAATAACCATTTGAAGGCATCTTTCCTCTTCCCTGTTGAACTTAACAGAAGGCTCATTTTAAATCCTGTATAACAGGAAACTGCTGTTCTGATGGATTTTTTTAAAAAATTGGGCATTGATCACCTGGTCTCCTTGTAAGGTCAGCATTCTTTTATTCATCAGTCTACTTGCTTCTTTAACTACATTGGGTATTTATTCTTTTAGAGATCAAGGCTGGATAACTTCTTAGTGTAGTTAAAACTGCTGGATATCCATCCCGAATTATTGCTCCTTCTTTTTATTATGGAATTTATCTTGTCAGAGATCTTCTGGCTCCACTTCAATAACTGCAAATCAGCATTCAGATATCTATCCCTCCTGTATTACTTTATTAAATCTGCATGCAAGATACCGCAAATTATGTCAAGACTTCATGATCTTTCAAGTTTATGTTCTTAGACTTGGTTTAAGATTTGCTGGGTCAACCTCACAAACATCAATTTTATGTGCAACGGGTTCTGATCGACTTGTACTTAGTCTGCCCAATGTCAGATTAACACCATTAAATTAATCAATTATTGCAAAGCCCTGAAACTAAAAAAAGAGCATAGATTACACAAGTTTGAACAAAATAAATGCACTCACTTTCCAAGTCCAATAAATGGGAAAACAGCCACATAATAAAAAACACAGATAAGGAATATCAGCCAGAGGGATAATGGAAAATCTTTCACATCTTTCAGTTTAACAACGTCACCTAGAAAGATTTTTTAAAAATCCAATATTAAAAAGCAATTTATTATCTCAATTTTAAAACAATGCAGTTAACTTGCTGTATATTGGTTGAAAAGAAAATTGTGACTATAAATCAAATAAAGTGTCAAACTTGTTGAAAAGCCAATTTTTTTTAAGTCTGCCTAAAGTTTGATGCAGGATTAGTTATTTGGTGCTGCTGTCTCTTAACCATATATTTCCAATCTATAGTAAGAATTTAAGTAGATTGTCAGCTAAGGATAACGAAGCATTAAGTCAGGTTTTTGATTTGATTTGTTGGTGTTTGGAAAGCCCGTGTATGGATTTTAAATTTGAGTTAACCAAAAATTTCAATTAATGTAACTTTCATACTATATAAAACTGGATCATTCATTGAAACAGAAAACATATAAAAAAGAGGAAATACAGCCATTTCTTTATTTAGATAACACTAACACATTAAAACAAGGCAAAAGAACTAAATATCCCTGTGTGATGTGTCAAAGCTTTGGTTTGCATTCCTACGTGACATTCCTATTGATTAGATTGCCTCTTTGGAGCTGATCAGCAATGAATAGCAGCCTAAAGTAAAAAATACCATCGAGTCTTAAGGAAATAACTGAGTGCAAGTGCCTGCCAGAAATGTTATTTCCACTGCACAAAACTTGTACATTTGGACAAAGAGTTATAAAAATACACAGTATGCCAAGGCTGAATCTGGCTTAAGGTCACTTGGCTTGGTAACTTTTAAAAAGTCCAAGATAAAAGCAAAATACTGCAGATGCTGGAAATCTGAAACAAAAATAGAAAATGCTGGAAAAACTCAGCAAGTCTAGCAGCTTCTGTGGACCCCATCCTGTCTTCTATTCCCAGCCCTTGCCATATATTCACCATATCCTCTGACCTTCCCCTCTCTGATGCTGAATGTTCAGTACTCAGCAAAGGACTCAGTTTCATACCGTTACGCCCTCATCTCAATGAATTCCGGGCTCGGCACGATGCGGAACTCTTCTTCCGCCGCCTTCGTGCTCACTTCTTTGGGCAGGAGCCCTCTCCCCATTCTATGGATCCTTTTACCTGCCTCCAGTATTCTCCCTCCACCTAGACCCCTCCTTCTGGCCTCTTACCTGTCCTTGGTCTTTTCATTGAGAACTGTCGGCGTGACATCAGCCGTCTCAATTTCTCTGCTCGTCTCACCCACTCTAACCTGTCTCCTTCTGAACTTGCCGCGCTCCGTTCTCTCAGGTCCAACCTTGGTTTTGTTATCAAACCAGCTGACAAGGGTGGTGCTGTTGTTGTCTGGCATACTGACCTCTACCTCGCAGAGGCTGAGCGCCAACTCTCAGACACTTCTTCCTACCTCCCCTTGGGCCATGACCCCACCACCAAACATTAAGCCATTGTTTCCAGGACTGTCACTGGACCTCATCTTCTCTGGAGATCTTCCCTCCACAGCTTCCAACCTCAGTCTCTCAATCCCAGACAGCCCGTTTCTACCTCCTTCCCTAAATCCACAAACAGGACTGTCCCAGTAGACCGATCATGTCAGCCTGTTCCTGCCCCACGGAACTAATTTCTTCCGATACTGATTCCGTTCTCTCTCCCCTTATCCAGTCTCTTCTCACCTACATTCGCGATTCTTCTGATGCCCTACATCATGTCAACAATTTCCAGTTCCCTGGTCCCAACTGCCTCCTCTTCACCGTGGACGTCCAAAGCGTCTACACCTCCATCACCCACCATGATGGTCTGAGGGCTCTCCACTTCTTCCTTGAACAGAGGCCTGAATAATCACCATCCACCACCACTCTCCTCCATCTGGCTGAACTTGTTCTCTCACTGAACAATTTCTCCTTTAACTTGTCTCACTTCCTCCAAATAAAAGGTGTGGCTATGGGTGCCCGCATGGGCCCCAGTTATGCCTGTCTCTATATGGGGTATGTGGAACACTCCTTGCTCCAGTCCTACTCAGGCCCCCTCCCACAACTCTTTATTCGGTACATCAATGGCTGTTTTGGTGCCGCTTCGTACTTCCATCTGGATCTGGAAAAATTTATCAATTTTACTTCCAAATTCCACCCCTCCATCACCATCACATGGTCCATCTCTGACACTTCCCTTCCTTAACCACTCTGTCTCAATTTCTGGTGATAGACTGTCTGCCAATATTCACCACAAATCCACCGACTCCTATAGCTACCTCGACTACAGCTCCTCTCACTCTGCTTCCTGTAAGGACTCCATCCCATTCTCTCAGTTCCGTCTCTGTCGCATCTGTTCTGATGATGCCACTTTCCAAAACGGCGCTTCTGACGTCTTCCTTCTTCTTAATCAAGGTTTCCCACGCACTGTCGTTGACAGGGCCCTCAACCATGTCCGACCCATCTCCCGCACCTCCGCTCTCACACTTTCCTCTCCCTCCACGAACCATGATAGGGTCCACCCCCTTGTCCTTACTTCTCACCCACCAGCCTCCGCATTCAAAGGATCATCCTCCATTTCCGCCAACTCCACCATGATGCCACCGCCAAACATATCTTCCCTTCACCCCGCCCCGTCGGCATTCCATAGGAACCGTTCCCTTTGGGACACCCTGGTCCACTCTTCCATCAGCGCCAACACCTCACCTCCCTCCCAAGGCACCTTCCCATGCAATTGCAGAAGATGCAACACCATCCCTTTACCTCCTCACCATCCAAGGGCCTAAACACTCCTTTCAGGTGAAGCAGCGCTTCACATGCACCTCCTTCAATTTGGTCTACTGCATTCGTTGCTCCCAATGTGGTCTCCTCTACATTGGAGAGACCAAATGCAGACTGGATGACTGCTTTGCGGAACACCTTCAGTCTGTCCTCAAGCATGATCCACACATTCCTGATGCTTGCCATTTCAACACCTCATCTGCTCTCATGCCCACATGTCCGTCCTTGGCCTGCTGCAATGTTCCAGTGAAGCCCAATGAGGAACAGCACCTCATCTTCCGATTAGGCACTTAACAGCCTTCCAGGCTTAATATTGAGTTCAACAACTTCAGATCAGGAACTCGCTCCTCCATCCTCATCCCCTTTTTATTCCCATTTTTCAATACTCATTCTTATTTCTTAATTTTTACTTTTCATTTTTAAATTTTTATGCACTTATTTTCATTTTTATTCATTGTTTTATCCCCACCGTTTACCCTATTTTCAATCTTTTTTCCTACCACCGTCCCCTCCTCCCACCCCACCCCCACAAGGACCATCTGTCACTTGTTCATGTTGTTCTTTCCAGACCCTTGTCCCGCCATTATCACATTGTTTTTTTTTGATCTTAATGCCACCATTAGCACCTCCTTTAGCCAGTGTCACTGTCATTAACACCTCCTTGTCCATGACATCTCTGGCAATCTCTCCTTTGCCTCCACTTATCATTGGCTTTTTATCCAGCTCCACCCCACTTAAACAGTATAACTTTCATTACATTTTTACTTCTCTCTAGCTCTGAAGGACTCGAAACGTTAACTGTTTTTTTTTCTCTCTACAGATGCTGTTAGACCTGAGTTTTTCCTGCATTTTTTGTTTTTGTTTAAAAAGTCCAAGCTCTTTAGTGCTGAATCAAGTGAGAATTTGAGAATAAGAACATCAGTGCAATTTCTAGCGCACATCAAAATTAATTAAATCCGAGGAATATATAAGATTGGAAGCCTGATGAACACAATTGTTTACTTAACAAAAATTGAAGATGTGCATTTTTCTTGTTTTGAGAGATATGTTATGGAATATATAATTTCTGGAATATTTATGAAAGAAATGCTGACAATAAGGAGAAGAATGTTGACCCAACATTACTGAAAAACCTAAAAAAAAGCATAGCACTTAAAAGTACAAATAGCATACATACAAATGACCAGATGTATGATCTAATTTCATGACTCTTAGAAGGGCAAAAGAAGATGATAGAACAGAAATGGCTTTGGATTATGAAGGAACAAAGATTCTAAGAAAATAAAAGTAAATAGTTATAAGTGAAAACCAAGGCACAATGAGCCCTCATTTTTTATCATGTTATCAATGGACCAGTACGTTTAAGTCTTGCAGCTTCTCCATTTTGACACAATGTCAGTTCAACATTAATGTCTAACCAAACGTACAACTTCAGTGCACTGAAGAACTGCTACATTGTCTTTCTTCACCCAATGTTAAGTGACCAGAAAAAGCTACAAGCGATCAAATTACTGTCAAATCACTATTATGTCATATAAAAAGGAGATAACATCCATGATCGAAAATGGCAGTTTATGAGAAGTTCCCATATTTCAGTTTCACAGAAAGGCTGCAGCAGGAAACGAAGACAAATTACAATATATATTCAAAAAATGAGCAGTTTTATTCATTAAAGAATTGAAACAAACAAAAGAGGTTATGGAATAAGGCAACATTCCATGAAGAATATGTTAAAAGCCATGGTAAACAGTTTAGATACTGCAATTCTATTGCAACCAACTACTCACTATCCTGAGAACTGGACAATGGGACCTGAAATCAAGAGCAACATAAAATGCAGACTGAACTAAACTACACCAAATATAATTAAAATTTACAACTTCAAACCGAGCAATGATAATTTTTCCTCCCTGAAAAAACTTCAAGAAAGAAAAGTCTTCTAAGTAGCTCCTGCAGACCACAACAGGATAAGTTGATTTGTGAGTCTGATCAAATTTTCCTTGATATGACACCATATAGCTATGAATCCCCAAGCTTTAAAAAACTGCAACAGCATTTTGCAGCAGAATGACATTTTGTTCACACAGCACTAAGTATTGTACGAAAGCACCAAAAATTGTCTGAATGCTAGTTTACTACAATTTATAAAAGAAAAGAGACATTTGGAATATAAAGTTGCAAATTCAGTAAAAACTATTTAAGTAGCTTAGCCAAGTTGTGTACAACTGCAAGTGCTTAGAGATCTCAGTTCTGGTGAACAACACAGGTAATGCCAAGTTCAGGCCTACCTTCAACACTTGCTGACTTTCAGAATGTTAATAACTGAAAACCTGTTGCGTTAAACAGTCAAAAATTTAAAAGACATTACTCAAACGGATATAGTAAGAAAATCAACTGGCAAAATACTCAAAAGAAATTACATTTCAGTATCATTGCTTTTTGCTGAATTTAAAAATGCTTTGATTTCAATTTCAATTCCCTATCTCAAAACATATGGAGTCAGAAATAACAACTTTGAACTAACCTGTTTTTCCTTGATCTTTATTTAAAATCCGCTCAGCTCTTTTGTCTAAATAAGCAATGGCTAATGCACACAACAAGGAGAACACACATGTTGAGGTAGCTGTACGGAGAAAAGTTTAAATACTGATTAAGAATATTAAATCACACATTTCAATACTCAGCAGGAACAAATGTAAAATATAGACTAAAGAAACTAGTCCAAGAAACTAGTTTATGACGATTCATTCCTCAACCAACCAAATATGGATTAGTCACTTCGCTCACTGTCGTTTAACGAACTTTACTGTGCATAAAACGGCTAACACATTTCCCGACATGACATTTGGTTGTTCATGGGAAATATTAATTAGTACTCGAGAGAATGTACCACATTTCAACTAATGCCATCGGATGTTTAAAATTCACTGGAACTGCTGCAATAGGCAGATCCATTGCTAAACGTTTAATGTGAAGGTCGCTATAACTTTAGGGCAATATACATGAGTTCCTTAAACTCATTTCCTCAGTAGTCTGGTATCATTTCCAGCTAGACTTTTTCTGTCTTCACTCTGTAGTATACATGTACGACCTGAACTAAAATCTGCCCTTCTTTCTCTCCATGTCCCTGTGAGTCTCTTTTTGATCCCTTGTTGCTGGGCAACAGCACAGTTTTTTCCTGCTTTTTGTGTTTGTTTTAACTTCCCTAAACTACTAACCCCATGGTAACCCATTTCTTCACTTCAAGAGTCATAAAACCTCATTAAAAATGCATTTATACACACAGGCCTGGAGACTTTGCAGCTCCATCTCAAAAAAACTCTAAAATGAAACCAAACCCAAGTCTCACCTTTCTTAACATACAAATTTAAAAATTCTAAACTAATCTTAAAGCTATATGTTGCTCCTAACACCCAAAATTACAAAATATAATTTAAAACTATATCTGGTTCCTAACTTGCTCACAGTGATCTAAATTACTGTGAGTGTTACTGACCATCCCATATCCACTGTTCTGTGCCTGTTAATCAATGTCATTGGGGGAAATGGACCTTCCAGAATTTCATGAGAATAAAAATACATCCAAGCTAACATTAGCATAGACAAATCAATTGTGGCTAATAGGAATTCCAGTTGGCATTCATGTTGGTAGCACTAAATGAAAACAACGATACACACCTATCATGAGACTTATACCAAGTGTGCTGTAACTCATAGAGCCCAGCATCTTTGCTGCTCTTGCATAGATCCACCCCATAATGTTCATGTTCACAGTACTACCCTGGAAAAAACAAAGTAGATTAAATTCTGCAGACTTACTTCAGTGCAAGACAGATTTATGCACACTGCTTGCCATGCATTTACATTTTTCAAAGTAAGTGTCAATAAAAATTAAGTCTAAAACTTGTACAAAATACCCAATACCCCACAATAATTACATTTGTCACTCCAAAGAGATTCCACTGCCTCAACTTCCTCCTTCAGCCTGAAAGGAGGTTGGACAATTTTATGCCATGTTTAGTCAATGGGGCTCTTAAAAACTGCACTTCCACCATGAATTGATGGATTTTATGAAACTAGGTGCTACAAAGTGTTGCATCTAGTAAAGTTAACTCAATTCATTTGTCAAAGAGAATGAAATTCAAGCAAATAACACTGGATCTAAACTGAAACTCTCTACGTAAATTACACATACTAAACTTCTTCATTCTCCCCCTGACACCCAAGTTTCATTTGAGTGGGAAAATCCCATTAGGTTACACTTAAACTCTGCTCAGTTAGAATTAGTGTCAATTTGTCATTGTGTGGGTACATTCTAGCATTTGTTAAAAGTTCAGAAACAATAGGCTTGAATCTTTTGTTTTGGAAAAGCTGCTCTATTTTGTATCCCTTTCTTGGGAAACAGACCTTCACCAATGAAAATAGCTATTAGGAGGCAAAATGCAAGTGCAGTTTGGGGAAAATTTTCCCTCCTTCAAATACAGTGCAAAAGCAACAACCTAGTGATAGAGGGAAAATCAGGATCTCAAACCAAGGTTGACCGAGAACAGTCCTAGTCATCTCTCCAGGCACCTAAACTAAATAGAATAAGGAGTCTCCATGTAGTCAAAATTCCGACACATTTCCTGAAAACAGTTGGATTGAGTTTGGGGTGTTTATCAGCCCTTATCCCTTTAATAAGTCCCTCCGCAGTAGACATTTTCCATAGCCTCCACAAATGCTGTTAAAACTGCTGTTTGGAGACACTTGAATAGAGCCCCAACACATTTTTCCAGTACATTCCTCTACTTGTGGAAGGAAATTGTAAAATATATTCTTCTGGCAATGGACATTGGTCAAGTTTGCAAAAGCTACCAAATTAAGAGCAGTAGAATCAGAAGAGGCAGCTTAGAAATCATGGTGAATAGTTATACGGACAAAATAATGGGTGGTATTTAATATAAATATAAAGTATTGGACCCAGTCTATGAGTAGTACTCAAACAATGAAAACATAAATTTGAAAGACCTAGGACTTTTAAGTAATTTGATGCTTGACATGTCCTCCCAATACAATCAACAAAATAAATAGAATGGCAGCAACACAGCCAAACAGCAAAACAAAGGTCAGAACGAAATCATGATCAAACTCTATCTTAAGTAATGTGTTCACTTCTGGTCGCAGGGATATCAAGATGACATTCACACACAGAAAGCAGTGCAGAGAAGAGCGAGTATTTATGTTGTGAAGAATGTTTAGTAGGCATCGAGATGTGGTTTGAGGAATATAAGAATGTATGTAAACAGTATGAAAAATTATTTTACATATTGAAAGTATGACAAGGTGCTACAGGTTCAAGCTAGTAAAAGACACATTTTGCACTGAAAGTACAAGTTATTCTTCACACAAAGTCAACAATAATGGAATGGACTGCCAAATACTGGAAGTGATAACCTTAGAATCTTTTAAGAACTGATGAGATGAAGTTAAGAGGGAACTTCGGGATCATTCTGAGTTAAAGAACCAAGATAGACTAAGCAGTGTTCTTCATTTGTAATTATCTAGTGATATCCAGAATCTGTCATGTGAGGGATCACAGGTGTGCACAATACCCTACTTCTTGAGAATAGTAGAAATACATTTTCAGTGGGTTTCACTACTGTATCTCCCAAAGTAATTTTATAGAATTGAGAATGCTGGCAACAGAACTGCAACAATCAAACTACCACATGTGGTAACCACAATTTAAGAAAAAGTTGCTTAAGAAAAATTAGGCATTTGATTTTTAAATTTAAACGGGTACTGCATTGTAATTTTCTCCTTCCTGCTCCCAGTCCTCATCTAGTCCACCCTTCATTAAATTTGCTGTCTTAATAGCAGTAGAATGTTAGAAAGTTATATGCATTAAGTAGCTTCTTTATTTGATATAAATGTAAACTAGCAGAGTATATGTTTCTGCAGTCCAGCTCTAGAAGTGTCCTTTTTCAAAATTAGCTTTCTGCTTTTCTATATTGCACAGGGTGATGTGTAAAGATGCTGCTTATTTCCAGAGATTTTAATAAGATTAACACAATTATGGCAACCTATTTGGATTTTTGTTATATCTCAGGATCTAAAATATGCTACTCATACCAGTCTAGCCATGCTTAGTTGCAACCCAAACACAAAGTTTAGCTCTTTGCCTTTGAACCAGCTGACAGCATACGTGTTTTGTGCGACAGCTAGTGACTCCCCACCAATCCTATAAAAGTGAAAAGAAACATGTGATTAAGTCGCAATTACTTTACAGCTCTATTTTACTCTCAATTACTTCCAGGATCAAATTAGGCAGAGTGCCTTCTTGATGTCATATAAGTAATGGCATTGTGTAACTGAGTCTTCTCAGCTCCGGGGAGGTGGCAATAAGATTGAAAAAGTAGTAAAATAATTACATACTGAAAGCTACATTCTAAACTAAACAGTTGTCCAATTGTTAAGTTTCAACTTGACTTATTTGGTAGTCCTTGAACCTTAAGAGATTCAAGGCCACTCCAGAACTCGAACACAATCTAAGTGGACACTTTAAAGGTAGCGTTGGTATGAGGTCAATAGTCCAACATAGTAACAAAGGACAACTAAAAGATAATAGGAAGTGTAAAATGATAAATAATGCACTTATCCTTAAAATATACACAGGTGGAAGTAGGTAGTCTTTTGAAGTAAAGGGTATAGGATTGGAGACTCAGTTCAGGGTCAAATAGGAAGCCTAGGCTAGGAACAGCCTGAAATGCTAGCTGGGAGGGAGGAATTAATCCATGGTGAGGGAACAGAGTTTGCGGTGGGGGGACAAAGGCACAGGTTTTCGTCTTTCTCATGTCTAATTGAACAAAATTGCACTTCATTCAGGCCTGAATATTGGACAAGAAGGGTGAGAGCAGAGATACAATCAAGGGGTAGAGAGAACTGGTGGAGGTGTAACTGGGTTTCATCAACATCCATGATGTCATGACAAATGATGGGCCAAAGTGCAGCACGTAGATGAGAAAGAGGTTGGGGTCAAGGGCAGTCCCTTGGTGGGCTCGAGGTAATGGTGAGAAATAGCAGAAAGAGAAACTACTGCCGCAAGATTCTCTGACTACACTGGATTGACAAGAGTGGAACCAGGCAACGGCAGTTCCACTTAGATAGATAATAGAAGAGATACAATGGAGGACAGTGGTGTGGTCAACCTTGTCAACAGCTGCAGAGGTCAAAAAGGATGAGAAGTGAGAGTGTACTGTGATCAAAGTCACAGAGCATGACATTTATAACTTTGTTTAGAGCCCATTCGCAGCTGTGACAGGGACTGAAACCTAATTGGAGAAGTTCAAACATGGAATTGCAGGGAAGATGGGCATAAATTTGGGAGGTGACAACAGGTTCAAGGGCTTGAGAGGATAAAGAGGTTGGAGATGCAATGGTTGCATGCAAATGTTGAGGGCAGTCTAGTACCATTGGATCTCAATCCCAAGATAAAGGGTCAGCCATTTTGGAATGAGATTAGGCCAGAGCTGTGAATCTGTACAATTCTCTACCTGAGAGCTGTGGATGTTCTGACGTCGAGTATATTCAAGACTGAGGTCAAAAGAATTTTGAGCAGTATGGGTATCAAAGGATATGGGGATGGGGTGAGAAAGTGGAGTTGACATACAAAATCAACATGATCTGAATAAATGGCAGAGCAGGCTTAAGGGGCTGTATGACACACTCATGCTCCTATTTTGTAATGTTCTTAACAGGATGTGTAACATCTTTAAACAAATAGATTAATGCCAGCATTAAAATAATAAATTGGAAAACTTATATCATATTGCCCAGCAAATAATCTAGAGATTGCTTATATTTTTAAAATGTATTTCCATTTTTACTCATTGTTTTATCCCCAGCTTTTAGCATTATTGATTTTTTTCCCCCCACCTCACTCCACAACTAGGGCCATCTGTCACTTTCCATAGTGCTTACCCTAGTCCTGCCATTATCACATTCTGCTTTCCACTCTTAATGTCACCATTAGCACCTCCTTTAGCCGGTACCACCACAACCCTTTCTTCTTTTGTTTATGACATCTTTCGCAATCTTTCCTTTGCCTGCTCCTATCGCTGGCCTTCTATCTAGCTTCACCTGTTCCGCTTCCCTAAAACAGTATATATTTCACCACATTTCTACTCCCCTTAACTCTGAAGAAGAGTCATACAGATTTAAAACGGTTAACTCTGTCTTTCTCTCCACAGATGCTGTCAGGCCTGCTGATTTTTTCCGGAATTTTTTATTTTTGTGCTAGGGATTACTTAGTTGGTTGTATAGCATCTATACTAACAGAAAATAATCAACTCACCCAAAGACAAATCTTCCCAGTTCCATTAGCCAAAATGCATTCAACAGTGCTCCAGTAGCAACAATAACCTTAAAAAGAGAGATGCACACATTTATATTGTTTTCCATCCATGTGGATTTATTCTCCTTTATTAGGTCTTTCACACCTTGGAAAGATAATACAAAAGAACCCACAGCACAATGACTATATGCTCAACCTTTTCATTACCGAACTAGATAGCTTGTAAGCAAGTTAGAAGGTGGTCTCTACACTTTGCTATTTTGTGATAACTTGATTTCTGGCACCCAGGGAATGGTCAGCTCGTGTCTAATAAAAGTGTACATTGCAGTGAATCAGAGACAGCGTAAGCTTCAGGATGAGCTGCACTTTAAAAAAAGTCCCAGGCCAGAAAACTGGTCATTTGCCTTGTGCACATAGACATGCCGATTCGCCACTTTGGCAAACTCTTCACCTCCTTTGGGCATCAAAAATTAAACAAATATTTAGACTCCAACATAACTTTGGCAATTAAAGGAAATGACAATGAAAGGTGCCTCTGGAGGGATGGTTTTATGGGACTTCGGTTTGAAACAGAGGAGCACAGTTGCAATTAAAAAGTTTAGGCACCAAGGTCCACACTGTTGAAACATTTAGAATCTAACTTCTGGGAGAAAACTTCTGCATATCCATGCAAGCTCAAAGCTCTTTTCTGGATAGCAGAGCTAAAGGAACAGTAGGGAAATGTGAAACAGAGTGCTGGCTGGCTGAAACCCAAGACTGGCAGCTGCAGTCTAAATGCACTCTTGAACAGTAACACATATTAAAATAATCTGGTTGACTGACACCAGGGCAGATACTCAAGGATGCAGTATTCTTGATTCCATTGAGCGCTTTATAAACAGTCACAGAATAAATGTGAATTTTTACTCACTTGTCCAACACAGACAAACAAGCTGAAAATTATGGTTCCCAAACTGCAAGAAAAGTTTTAAAAGTTATATTTGTGGCATTCAGGTCACACAATTCCATTTTTTTAAATTAAAATTAGTTCAATCATTTATAAGAAAAGCAATAAAAGTCATTGCAAGCTTCTCTTGTTGATGCTCTTACCGTATTCCAAATACTTTGTCCAGTAGAAATCCTCCAAAAAAGCAGAGGACAACATTGGGCCAGGAATACCATGCATACAGTTCCATGAATGTGACAGTATTAATCTTCATATCCTGCCAAAAGAGAAAAAAATCATACCAAGTTGGAATTTCAAATAATGTAGTCAAGAATTCTAAAATTTTACAGAAGACAATCAACTACATCGGGTAATAATGTGTCATAATACACAATCAATACCTACAATGATCATCAGATTTTAAATGGGCAAGTCACAAGTCATATGCCACATCAAGCAATGCGGCACTTATTAAATAAGCTTGAAAAGTCAAGCTTTGAGTGTTTTTTCTAATCCGGTCAATTCCTCTTACTTCGATTTATAATTCCAAATGTCCTAGCACCATTTTCCCACTTTTCTGGATTAGGTTACTAAATAAATCTGATAATTCAATTTTATCATAAAACTTTGTCATCATCAGGAAGAAACTGTATAATGGTAACTCAACAGAAATGTTAGGCGAAGTAATGTTGACAGATTGAGAAAAGGAATAGAAAATCAATTTAAATTCACTATACTCATTGGTTTAAATTTATGTTTAAATGACAAGACTTATTCTTAGATTGCAGCCAATACTACATATTAATCCACAGCTTGTATTACAATTCCTGCCATATTACGTTGTCGACAGCGAAATAATTAATTTCAACTAATTTACAGCTTGGAAAATTTCCATTATTATTTAGAGTATAAGAACAGATCTATAAACAAACACATTACAATACTTACAAAGCTGTAACATTAAGACGTCAACCTGTGCACCACAATGGACAACTTCTATCATCTAGGACTTAGTCTCGACATGAACCTACATCTCAATATAAGCATAGGCGAGTGCATATTCTCCTTCAATTTTGCACTTGTAACATCACATACCTATTCTCATGTTGCAAGTGTTGCATGTTGCAGTACTTTAATGTGCTTCATGAAATCATTTTTACACTATACAAAGTGTAAATAATCTCTTGTTTTTGTTTTTTTTGCAGCAATGACATTTGTATCCATGCTAAGCTTAAACCAGGTATATCCCTGCCTCACTAAATGTTTGGGTGTTATAAACCAAACACTGCAAAAGTATTCTCCCCTACACATCAAAAATATTCATAAAAACAGAAATGAACATGCATTTATCACACTTCTTTTCATAAAGTAACCGTGTTCAATTCATGCATTCTTGAATGTGATGCCAATTACTTCAATTGGAGTGTTACGTAAATAAAAAAGCACTGGGATTTACGGACTATAATTTGGTTATACTTTCTATGGCTTGGTTTCAGCAGAAACACAAGCACTCAGTAACTAATTTTAAACATTGAAAAACAGATGATATTGGCTACCATGTGTGATTTGGTAGAGGTATTCAAAATCATGAGGGGTCTGGACAGTGTAGGTAGGGAGAAACTGTTCTCATTGGTGGAAGAATCGAGAAGTAGAGGGCACAGATTTAAGGTAATTGGCAAAAGAAGCAATGGCCATGTGAGGATAAACTTTTCCATGCAGTGAGTGGTTAGGATCTGCAATGTACTGCCCAAGACTGGTGGAGGCAGTGTCAATTTTCAAAAGGGAATGGAATCATTATTTGAAAAGCAAAAAAATTGCAGGGACAAGGGGAAAAGGCAGCTGAGTGGCTCTAGGTGAATTGTTCCTTCAGAGGGACAGCAAGCACCATGTGCTGAATGGCCTCCTTCTGTGCTGGAGCCATAAGGACAAACTTACTCATTGGTGAAATAAAACAATCAAAGTCTGTATTTGGCTCTGTCATCACTGTGATTGTTTCATTCATATGTGTGATAGATGCGACTTATTTCATATTATACTTCTGTGAGCAATACATGTATCAACGCACCTACTAAGTATTTCAAAGGACATTAATACTCAGCCAGGTAGGGTGGGACTGAAGTCACTTGAATGGAAGCAGTAGCAAACTCCCTTGACCAAGTTAGTTAGGTTTTTAAGACAATCGAGAAGCTTTCAGGGTCCTTTATCCCTGGTGCCAGTCTATGAGTTATCAGACATATTGAAATTAATTTCAGAACTTTGCTATTTTGGATTTGAACTTACAACCTTCAGGTAGCTGATTCAATACCATAACATTAATGTACACTTGCTTTAATTCAGTAATATTTCAATGATGTCTTTTCTTTCTAGTCCAAAACATATCAAGGCATTAAATATACAATAGCTTGAGGGAATTTGGAATGCCATAGCCTGTGACTTGATATCTATTTCCAAATTAGTTCCATTATTTAACTTATTAATGCAGTATATAAGTTTTCTTCCAATGCTTTCCATTAACAGCATGGTGGAAAGAAAAAAAACTGGTGAGATCATGCCATTTTATTGCAGCTTATATCTGATTTGCAAAGGAAGACATATCAACATATTATTTTCTGACAGTTAAAAGAACAACATTGTACAGAACAAAACCTGAGTAGTTTGTAATTACCATTGCTCAGTCTCAACAACCCAACCCCCCCCCCCGGTCACATTACAACTGAACTGGTTTAGGAGCATTCAAGGCATCATGATTCTAGTACATAACTCAATAAAATAGTAAACTATATAATTATGTTTTCTGCATATCAAACATAAAATCTGCCATGAACCAGAGCATTCAGGCAGCGCATTAGAACATATTTTTGAAAAAATGCATGAAAATATTTGTTGAGCTACTTAAGAGTGGTATCCTGCTGCAGCTTTATCAATACAGCTGAAAATATGTTCATCAAAAAAGTAAGCACTTCTTTTCAGTGACCAATCCAACAACTAAGAGTAACATGGTTTTAAAGGAATAAAATAACATTAAAAATGCAGAATCATTTACTTGTTTATTAGGTGTACAGTAATCAGTATCATAGTACAGAAAAAAAAATGCTTTTAAAATTTGCCTAGTGTTCTGATATCTAAAGGAAACTTAATTTTGAGTGTATTCTCGAAGGTGAGCCAACAGGGGCAATTTAATGAAAACTCAATTCAATCTGGAGGCACGACCAATTGTGTGGGCAGGGCTACAAATGTGTTCCTAAAGTTGTGGTTGAAGGATTTAAATAGCAAAAACTCTTCAAACCATTAGCAAAGTTGTAAAATTGTCCCAAAAAATAAAATCCAACCTGTTCTAAGCAGCTATTTCTAATATTAGAGCACATTGCACGTAAGAAAGTAGTGCATTCTAGAAGGAAAGTGGTTTACATAGATTCAGCAACCACTGCTGCAGTCAAATAACAGATTTACTGAACTGACCTATTTATACAAGTGTAATACAAGTGTAATTGAAGTTAACATATGACTATTAAATGTTGGCAAAACACCTGAAGTACTTAAGTGTTCATGAGTGTCACAGAATTCAAGATACAGGTAACATGGCAATCATACAATAAATATTCATAGCACCAGTTGCACTCCAATAGTTTTCTTTAAAGTTAGCAAGTGCTGGACTATATGTTTAAGATTTTCAACTTACACTCAGAAATTGGGTCTGCAAAGCAGCTGGATTATCATAGCAGAAATAACTACCTGAAAAAGAGAAAACATATCCATATTGTTATGTACGCCTAATGTCATATGTATATTTGAGGTATAGCTTTTAGAAATCCAATCTTAAATATAAGTTCGTTGGGGAAAAATCCTGGCAAACATCTAGAGGCTGACGTACCACACAGACTTAAGATAATTACAATTCAAAGGGTAACTTGTGTTTATTGGATAAAGTCAGAGTAAAAGGGTGAGAATCAAAACAGCAGCTGGTCTTAAACAGGAGACATACATTTGAATTAGGAGCAGGACTAAGCCACTCGACACCCTTGAGCCTACTCTGCCATTAAATAAGTTCATGGCTCATCAGGCTGTAACCTTAACTCCACTTTCCCGCCTACCCCCTATAACCTTTCACCCCCTTGCTTATCAAAACATGATGTCTGCAATTATACCAGTAAAAGATGTAATTCATGTGTCTTCCCAGAATTAAGAAAACCTTTGAAATTAAAGGGGATTAATTTATACTTCTACCTGGGAACAGGTTGTGTAAGTCACATTGCCATAGAGATGGGTAGAGCTTAGTGGGATTCTTTGATTTAGTGTTTATCCTTGGGAATTCAGTTAGGGCATAGCCAGTAGGCAAGACTGATTATTTGGAAAAGCTTCGACTCTTATGGAGCTTTCAGTTCCTCGGAAGTGGGGAGATAAAACCTGAAGCATATGAAATGCTAGATCTATCATCCACGACACACCCTTCGAGTTGGAGCTGGTATAAGACAATTCAGCATAAGACAAAATTGGAAAGAGGAATAAAGAAACAGGAAGATTTGTTTAGCTGGAAGGTAAAGGAAAAAATCGACAGTAATCCTCTCAATAAAAGGCTGCTAACCTTGTTGCAGTTGGAGTTCTGGAAGTAATCAGCGTGGTTGTAGTTTGAAAGCATAACAGTGGTCAATTGGAAATCAAGGGTGCTTGCTAATGTTTCAAGCCACTCCGCAGGAGTCACAGAAAGGTCCATGCTGGAGCTGTGACATCTTGAGTTAAGAGGTCAGGAAAAAAATTGGAGGTTGCTTAGCCAAAAGCTAATGGAAGGGCCCCCATGAAATCTTGTACCTGGGAGAAGAGTTGGAACCTGAAGAGAAATCAGTGAATCTCAGAAAGCAGTGATATGCCTTTTGAGTTTGTTCCAGGAAAAGCAAATGAACACTTTTTTGTAATTTTGAAAGATCAGAGAACTCTTGGGTAGGGGGCAGAGGAGAAGTAAAAAATGCAACTGAGTTTATAGCATAAGGCTTTATAAACTATAGTGTCAAGTTAATAGTGTGTGCTTCTTTAATTCTTTTTGAAATATAATAAAGCTTGTTTTTGTTCTAATCCAGGACAATCTGTATCTATCTTCTGTTGATGTTTGACTATAAACTGTTTGATTAAAAATACGATAAGCCTATCATCAAGTTCTGTTGGGAGATGCTGAGAGATCTTGGTCTTCCGTGCAGTACAACGTTGTTTCTCTTCATAAACCTGGTACACCATCCAAGGCTGGCTTTGAAATCTGCAATGTCCAATTTGCTTGCTTATTTCAGGGCAAAAATTTGGGTAGATCAGCAAGAATGAGCCCATTCTGGCAATTTTCATTAATGTAATTTGCAACTTCAATTTCCAACCATGACCACATGCTAGGCTCTCCTCTGTTTACACATTTCTTAGGTATCTGCCTAAGATCTGTCGACCGCCTCCTCCAATCTCTAACATTCTTCTTCGATATTTTGAATTCTCTAGCTGCTGCACAATTATTTGTCTCCTCTGCAATCTCAACAACTTTTTTTGAACTGGGCTGTGTATCTGCCATTCCTTTTTGATACCATGCTGCATATTAGAGGGCTGGATTGGCAGGAATACAGCACGCAGCGAGGTGGTAGCCTTGACAGCATGTGTTGACGTGTACAGACACAAGGAGCCAAACAACTGCCTTCAATAGTGTGCTAGCCTATGATTCGATGGTGTGCCAGTCTATGATTCTCTCAATGTGCAGGTTTGCACCAGGGCGAGTTTGACTTCAGTGACAAGCAGGTAGTTAAGTACAAATTTATAATTTTTGACCAAAAGTCAGGGGCCAACCACTGATTTGAGTCGGTCCAAGTCGAGTGGAATGCCTGAGGTGGTGGCTGCGGCGAAGGGCGATGCGTCTTGCAAGGTGTCAATTCCAGTTGTGAGAAGGGATGATATACTAAATGGGTCAACAAATGGGGCTTTATGGATTGAGCTTAGAAATAAAAAAGGGACAGTCATACTACTAGGAGTATCCTACAGACCCCCAAATAGTGAAAGGGAGATAGAAGAACAAATATGTAGGCAAATTTCTGTTTGTAAGAACAAGAGGGCAATAACAGTAGGAGACTTCAACCATCCTAATATCAACTGGGATTCAAACAATATAAAGGGCACTGAGGGAGAAAAGCTCATGCAGTGTGTCCAGGAAAAATTTTTCAACCAATTAATGACAAACCCAACGAGAGGAGATGCAATTCTGGACCTAGTCTTGGGGAACGAAGAAGGGCAAGTGGGTGAAGTGACAGTTGGCGACCATATCGGGGACAGTGATCACAATTCAGTTAGGTTTAGCATTACCATGGAAAAGGACAGAGATAAGGCAAGAGTACAAGTCTTGAACTGGGGGAAGGCAAATTTTGCAGAAATGAGAAGGGACTTGGCTGAGGCGGACAGGGCAACACTGCTGGAGGATAAAACAGTGGAAAACCAGTGAGAAGCACTAAAACGCGAGATCCTAATTGTACAAAGTAGTCATGTGCCCAACAAAAATAACAGTGGTACCACCAAATCTAGACCCCCCTGGTTGTCTAGAGGAATACAGGGGAAGATCAAACAGAAAAAGAAAGCATACGATAGGCACAAAGAACTAAGCACTGCAGATAGCCTAGATGAATATAGGAAGTGCAGGGACGAAGTAAAAAAGGAAATAAGGAAATCAAAGAGAGGGCTTGAAAAAAGATTAGTAAGTAAAGTTAAAGATAACCCAAAGATGTTTTACCGATACATTAATGCTAAAAGGTTAGGTAAGGAAAAAGTGGGACCTATCAGAAACGTGTGTGTAGATGCAGAGGCTGTGGGAAGGGTTTTGAATGAATATTTTGTCTCCGCGTTTACAAAGGAAAGGGAGGATGCAGATATAGTCCAGGAGGGACACTGTGAGATATTGGACGGAATAGTCATAAAGAGAGAGGAAGTACTCGAAGGGTTGAAATCCTTGAAAGTTGGTAAGTCACCAGAGCCAGATGGATTGTTTATGAGGCTGCTGAAGGAAGTCAGGGAGGAGATAGCAGATGCTCTGAGGATGATTTTCCAATCTTCACTAGATACAGGGAGGTACCGGAGGACTGGCAAAATGCAAACGTAGTTCCATTGTTTAAAAAGGGATCAAAGGAAATGCCAAACAATTATAGGCCAGTTAGTCTTACATCGATGGTGAGCAAATTAATGGAATCAATCCTGAGAGATAGGATTAACTATCTTGTGGAAAGGCATGGACTATTCAGGGATGGTCAGCATGGATTTTTTAAAGGAAGGTCTTGCTTCACAAATTTGATTGAATTCTTTGAGGAAGTGACAAGAAGGGTTGATGAAGTTAGTGCAGTGGATGTAGTGTACATGGATTTTAGCAAAGCATTTGACAAGGTCCCACATTGTGGATGGGTCAGGAAAGTAAAAGCCCATGGGATTCAGGGTAATGGTCGATGGATGCCCTTGTGAATGGAAAGTTGTCTCAAGTGGTGTTCCACAGGGCTTGGTGTTGGGACCCTTGCTGTTTGTGCTATATATTAACGATCTGGATGTGAACGTGGGAGGCACGATTGGGAAATTTGCAGACGACACAAAGATTGGCTGAGTAGTGGTTAGTGTAAAGGATAGCCATAATCTTCAAAATGATAAAGATGGGTTGGTGGAGTGGGTGGTAAAGTGGCAGATGGATTTTAACATAGAGAAGTGTGAGGTCATACATTTGGGAAGATCAAACAGTTACAGGGATTACACAATAAATGGGAATACTAAGAGGGGTAGATGAAGTGAGATATCTTGGCGTCCAAGTACACAGGTCCCTGAAGGCAGCAGTTCAAGTAGACAAGGTTGTAAAGATGGCATATGGAATGCTCTCCTTCACTGGCAGAGGTATAGAATATATAAGTAAGGATATAATGTTGAAATTGTATAAAACACTGGTGAGGCCACAACTGGAGTATTGTGTGCAGTTCTGGTCACCACATTACAGAAGGACGTAATAGCTCTGGAGAAAGTGCAGAGGAGGTTTACAAGAATGTTGCCAGGGTTAGAAAAGTGTAGCTACGAGGAGAGATTGAATAGATTGGGGTTATTCTCCTTAGAACAAAGAAGGCTGAGAGGTGACTTGATTGAGGTGTACAAAATTATGAGGGGAATAGCTAAAGTGGACAAGATAAAATTGTTTCCCGTGATGGAGAATTCTAGAATCTGGGGATATAGATTCAAGATAAGTGGCAGAAGGTGTAGTGGGGACATGAGGAAGAACTTTTTTATGCAGACGGTAGTGGTGTCTGGAATTCGCTGTCCAAGTTGGTGGTAGAGGCAGAAACTTGAAACTCTTTTAAAAAGTACCTGGGTCTGCACCTTAAGTGCTGTAAGCTGCAGGGCTACGGGCCAGGTGCAGGAAGGTGGGATTAGAAAGGGCACCTGGCATGGACAAGATGGGCCAAATGGCCTCCTTCTGTGCCGTAACTTTTCTATGGTTCTATGTTACTATGTCACATGAGATATGTTTTTATTTTTCATATAACCTTTCCTAAAGCTTTTACTACTTAAACAAAAACTTTATCGCATTCGTGGATAAGGTTTCCTAAAAAACATAAAGGCCATTTGGCCTTTTCGCCTGCCCACCAACCAGCATAAACTTTACATTAATTACTTTATTAATGGCCTTAACAGGCCTATAAATTAGCAGCAGGTGTGCAGGTGGCTCCGACGTGCGCCTGCCGAACGAAACATCGTGATGATGCCAGGACACGCGCCTGACGTCATCGCATGTCATTTGACGTGCCGGCAGGTCTGGCCTATTCCCGCATGCCGACTGAAAAATCTTGGCCTTGAAGCTTAGAGTTCAGCAGTTATGTCGCAAAAGAACAGCAGTGTTGATCACATCCGCTCTCGAATGCTTCCAGACCACAATCGTGTAAGTCATCTGAGTAACTATAGTAATTAGGGCCAAAAATGACTCTGCAAGCCATTCTGAACACTTTTCATGGCTTTACATCACTGCTTTGTGATTCTTCTAAACCACACAGGTGCCCCACGTTCCAATACTGGACCAATAAAAGACATGAAAATGGTTACAAGGTCTTCGCTTGAGAGGGATTGAAATATAATCTGCCTCACAGTTGATAAATGTTATTTCACAAGCAAGATTGATAATACCTTGTCACCAGATCTCTCAACCTTACATTTGCTCACATTCAACACCATCTGATTCTTGACAGTCCAGCTCCCCATCATTGTTCTCCTTGTTTTCACTATTACACTTTTCACATAGTACATGCACTGCTTTATATTCTTGAACATGTTTCATTTCCCCTCTCTACATTTTTTTCTAAAAGTCTGATTCAATCTGCTCCCACCCATTGAGTTCACTGTTTATTAAAATGACTAAAAGTTACCAGTGTCTTTGGAATAACAGAAACCGTCACACATGTATGGGGAGGTGGTGGCATAGTGGTATTGTCACTGGGTTAGTATTCCAGAGACCCAAGGTAATGCTCTGGGGACCGGTGTTTGAATCACAACCAGTTATAACCTGGAATTAAAAGTCTGGCAATCACCATTGCAGATTGCCATAAACCATCTGGTTCACTAATGTCCTTTAGGGAAGGAAATCTGCTGCCCTTACCTGGTCTGGCCTACATGTGACTCCAGACCCAAAGCAATGTGGCTGACTCTTAAAAAATATCTTCTAAACAAGGTAATTAGGGATGGCAATAAATGCTGGCCTAGCCAGTGATGCCAATATCCCATGAACAAATGTAAAAAAAATGACTGAGCTCAAAATAGATTAGCTTGGTTTCTTGCCAAGGCACATCTGATCCTTACATTCCTTTAAAAACCTCCTTTCAAGTGAAGCAGCTTTTCATTTGCACTTCCCTGAACTTAGTCTACTGCATTTGTTGCTCCTAATGTGGTTGCCTCTACATTAGAGAGACCAAACACAGACTGGGTGACTGCTTTACAGAACACCTGTCTGCAAGCATTACCAGACCCCCTGTTGCTTGCCATTTCAACATACCACCCTGTTCTCTTGCCCACGTCTGTCCTTGGCTTGCTGCATTGTTCCAGTGAAGCTCAACGCAAACTGGAGGAGCAGCACCTCAACTTCCGACTAGGCACTTTACAGCCTTCCGGGCTGAATATTGAGTTCAACAATTTTAGATCTTGAACTCTCTCCTCCATCCCCACCTCCTTTACGTTTCTTCTCCCTCCTTTTTGTTTTTTCCAATAATTTATATACATTTTTCTTTTCCCACCTATTTCCATTATTTTTAAATGTATTTCCACCCATTGTTTATCTCTACCTTTTAGTATTCCCCCACCCCCACTAGAGCTATCTGTACCTTGGCTGTCCTGCTCTCTACTCTTAATTAGCACATTCCTTTAGATAATATCACCACCTTCAACACCTCTTTGTTCTTTTGTCTGTGACATATTTTGGTTATCTCCACCTGTTACTAGCTGCTTGTACCAACCAACACCACCCCCCCCCCCGCCCACTTAAACCAGCTTATATTTCATCCCTTTCCTATTTTTACTTAGCTCTGTTGAAGGGTCATGAGGACTGGAAACGTCAACTGTGCTCTCCTCCGCCGATGCTGCCAGACCTGTTGAGTTTTTACAGGTATTTCTGTTTCTTTTTATTCCTTTATTCCAGTTTTTCAAACTACCCTAATTGCTTCTTCTATAGAATATAAACCACCATGATGGCAAAATACAGCCCGCACATCAATACCTGAAAGTACTAGAAGACAACGTACTTTATAATAGACTATTAAGTTCCTACATGTATTCCGAAGTGTACGCGTGAACAATGTAGTTCCTTGCGTTCGCTACCAACTTCAAAGAAAGTTTCGTGCAACATAAACACATTGCAGATTCACAGGAAGTCACATTGAAGTCAGATGGCAGCCCGCACCTCAATTACAACTGCAGCATTCACATTAGCGATTGATTGTAAATTCTCCAACTAACTTTAGGCATCTTAAAAGAACATCAAAGACCTCGAGAGTAAATAAGATATGAGTGGGGGCACGTGGGTTACAATCACTAGACGACGAGAGCCCCGACCGCAACTTTCAGCTTCCCCACCAGCACAAGCACCCGCCTGATTGGGTTTAAATCATGTCCCCGAGTTCCGCAGCAGGTGAAGCCGAGCCCGGACGGTGGACACCGACTCGCCGGCAACAGGGTCTCCTCCCTCCCTGCCCCATTCCACTCACCGAAGCCCAGGAAACACATGAGGGCCAGCACCACGAAGCGATGCGGCCATCTCCGGGGGTCACCCAGGGCCGTGGCACAGCCTTGGCTCGGCCGATCGACCGACTCCCGATCTGGCTCGCCGGCTTCCCCGGGCAGCAGAGCTTCTCTCTCCTCCATCGCGTCCCGTCACCGGCCGCTACCAATGCTGCTACCTCCCGCCGCTCACGTGACCCAGGTCACCTGACACCACGGTCCTCACTTCCTGGAGACCGGTCAGGGACTTCCTGGAGACGGATGGAGATCCTCCAGCAGAGCAGGTAGGAAACACTAAACTGGATTAAAGAAAACAATCAGCCATTCTCAACATAAACACAAGTTGAGTTCGGCAGTCCCCTCATTCCTAATCACATCAATGTCACAACGCTCACACTTCCCCTGATGTTGACAAAAGGAAATATTAAATATGAGAAAGCACGATCGAGCTCTCCATTCCCTATTAAAACTGAAAGAAGAATTTTGCTCTCCCAGTTTGTGATGCAAGGTCTCCCAAACACCGTATTCCAGACTCATCGAGTACAGGGCGCAATAAACATGGATTTAAAAAAATGATGCTCACTTTGTGTTGTTCATTTTTACTATCAAAGATTTTAGATTTTTAAGAATTTGTTCTTGGGACATGGATGAAGTCGACAAGGTCATGTTTATTGCCCATCCCATGCCTTAAGACGGTAATGGTGATGGCTCTTCTCAAACCAGTCCTTGCTTCACTACGGTTTTCGAACACCAAAATGTATATTATATAGTATTTTCAATGTCATGAAACGTCCCAAGGTGCTTCACATTATGAAATAAAGAATGACACCAAACCACATGGGAAATATTACATCAGATGACCACAGCCAGGTTACACCTGGGCAGCACCGGGACTAATGTCCTGGGGGGTACATTTGCTAGAGTGGTTGGGGAGGGTTTAAAGTAAAATGGCAGGGGGATGGGAACCAAAGCAAGGAGTCAGAGGAGGGGGAATCAAGGACAGGAACAAAAGACTGAAAGAGGAATAAGAAAAGTGATAGGCAGAGAAATCAAGGGCAAGAATCAAACAGGGCCTCAGTGAAAAATAAAGGAAATTATGATGGGAACAGGACGAGTAATGTTAAAAAAATCAAGCCTTAAGGCTTTGTGCCATAACGTGAGGAGCATTTGCAATAAAATGGATGAATTAACCACACAAATAGATGTAAACAGGTATGATATAATTGGGATTACAGAGACATGACTGCAGGGTGACCAGGGATGGGAACTGAATATTCAGGGGTATTCAGTATTTAGGAAGGACAGACAAAAAGGAAAAGGCGGTGAAGTTGCATTGCTGGTTAAAGAGGAAATTAACGCAATAGTGAGGAAAGATATTAGCTTCGACGATGTGGAATTTGTATGGGTAGAGCTGAGAAATACTTAAGGGGCAAAAAACGTTAGTGGGGGTTGTATATCGACCCCCAAATTGTAGTGGTGATGTTGGGAATGGCATTAAACAGGAAATTAGAGATGCATGCAATAAAGGAACATCTGTAATTATGGGTGACTTTATCTGTATCTAGACTGGGCAAATCAAATTAGTAACAATACTGTAGAGGAGGAATTCCTGGACCGTATACGGGATGGTTTTCTGGACCAATATGTTGAGGAACCAACTAGAGAACAGGCCATCCTAGACTGGGTATTGTGTAAAGAAAAAGGAATAAATGGCAATCTGGTTACACGAGGCCCCTTGGGATGAGCGACCATAATATGATAGAATTCTTCATCAAGATGGAGAATTACGTAGCTGATTCTGAGACTAGGGTCCTGAATCTTAATAAAGGAAACTATGATGGTATGAGATGCGAGTTGGCTATGATGGATTGGGAATCATTACTTAAAGGGATGATGGTGGATAGGCAATGGCAAATGTTCAAAGAGCGCATGGGTGAACTGCAACAATTATTTATTCCGGTCTGGCACAAAAGTAAAATAGGAAAGGTGGCCAAACCATGGCTTACAAGGGAAATTAGAGATAGTATTAGATCCAAAGAAGAGGTACAAATTGGCCAGAAAAAAACAACAGACCTGAGGATTGGGAGCACTTTAGAATTCAGCAAAGGAGGACCAAGGGATTGATTAAGAAGGGGAAAATAGAGCATGAGAGTGAGGTTGCGGGAAACATAAAAACTGACTATAAAAGTTTCTATAGGTATGTGAAGAGAAAAAGATTGATGAAGACAAATGTAGGTCCCTTACAGTCAGAAACAGGGGAATTTATAATGGGGAACAAAGAAATGGCTGACCAGCTAAATACATACATTGGTTCTGTCTTCACAAAGAAGGACACAATTAACGTACCAGAAATATTGGGGATCACAGGGTTTAGTGAGAGGGAGGAACGGAAAGAAATCAGTATTAGTAGGGAAATAGTGTTGGAGAAATTGATGGGATTGAAGGCCAATAAATCCCCAGGGCCTGGTAATCTACATCCCAGAGTACTTAAGGAAGTGGCCCTAGAAATAGTGGGTGCATTGTGGTGGTCAGCTTCCAAGATTCTACAGACTCTGGAACAGTTCCTACAGATTGGAGGGTAGCTAATGTAACCCCACTATTTAAAAAGGGAAGTAGAGAGAAAACAGGGAATTATAGACCAATCAGCCTGACGTCAGTAGTGGGAAAAATTCTAGAGTCCATTATAAAAGATTTAATAGCTGAGCACTTGGAAAACAATGGCAGAATCGGACTGAGTCAGCATGGATTTATGAAAGGGAAATCATGCTTGACAAATCTACTGGAATTTTTCGAGAATGTAACCAGTAGAACTGATGAGGGGGAGCCAGTGGATGTGGTTTATTTGGACTTTCAGAAGGCTTTCGACAAAGTCCCACATAAGAGATTGGTGTGTAAAATTAAAGCAGTGGGATTGGGGGTAGTGTGTTGAAATGGATAGAAAACTGGTTGGCAGACAGGAAACAAAGAGTAGGAATAAACATGTCTTTTTCCGAATGGCAGGCAGTGACTAGTGGGGTACCGCAGGGATCGGTGCTGGGACCCCAGTTATTCACAATATATATTAATGATTTAGATGAGGGAATTAAATGTAATATCTCCAAATTTTCAGATGACACAAAGCTGGGTGGAAGGGTGAGCTGTGAGGAGGATGCAGAGATGCTTCAGTGTGATTTGGACAAGCTGAGTGAGTGGGCAAATGCATGGCAGATGCAGTATAATGTGAATACATGTGAGGTTATCCATTTTGGTAGTAAAAACAGGAAGGCAGATTATCTGAATGGCTATGAATTGAGAAGGGGAATGTGCAATGAGACCTGGGTGTCCTTGTACACCAGTCACTGAAGGTAAGCATAAAAACAAAAAAACTGCAGATGCTGGAAATCCAAAACAAAAACAGAATTACCTGGAAAAACTCAGCAGGTCTGGCAGCATCGGCGAAGAAGAAAAGAGTTGACGTTTCGAGTCCTCATGACCCTTCAACAGAACTAGGTGAATCCAAGGAAGGGATGAAATATAAGCTGGTTTAAGGTGTGTGTGGGGGCGGGGGGCGGGGGGGCATTGGTTGAGGGGGGGAGAGAAGTGGAGGGGGGTGGTGTGGTTGTAAGGACAAACAAGCAGTAATAGAAGCAGATCATCAAAGGATGTCACAGACAACAGAACAAAAGAACACATAGGGGTTGAAGTTGGTGATATTATCTAAATGAATGTGCTAATTAAGAATGAATGGTAGGGCACTCAAGGTATAGCTCTAGTGGGATGGGGGGAGCATAAAAGATTTAGAAATATTTAAAAATAATGGAAATAGGTGGGAAAAGAAAAATCTATATAAATTATTGGAAAAAACAAAAGGAAGGGGGAAGAAACAGAAAGGGGGTGGGGATGGAGGAGGGAGGTCAAGACCTAAAGTTGTTGAATTCAATATTCAGTCTGGAAGGCTGTAAAGTGCCTAGTTGGAAGATGAAGTACTGTTCCTCCAGTTGCGTTGGGCTTCACTGAAACAATGCAGCAAGCCAAGGACAGACATGTGGGCAAGAGAGCAGGGTAGAGTGTTAAAATGGCAAGCGACAGGGAGGTTTGGGTCATTCTTGCGGACAGACCACAGGTGTTCTGCAAGGCGGTCGCCCAGTTTACGTTTGGTCTCTCCAATGTAGAGGAGACCACATTGGGAGCAATGAATGCAGCAGACTAAGTTGGGGGAAATGCAAGTGAAATGCTGCTTCACTTGAAAGGAGTGTTTGGGCCCTTGGACGGTGAAGAGAGAGGAAGTGAAGGGGCAGGTGTTGCATCTTTTGCGTGGGCATGGGGTGGTGCCATAGGAGGGGGTTGAGGAGTAGGGGGTGATGGAGGAGTGGACCAGGGTGTCCCGGAGGGAACGATCCCTAAGGAATGCTGACAGGGGGGTGAAGGGAAGATGTGTTTGGTGGTGGCATCATGCTGGAGTTGGCGGAAATGGCGGAGGATGCTCCTTTGAATGTGGAGGCTGGTGAGGTGATAAGTGAGGACAAGGGGGACCCTATCATGTTTCTGGGAGGGAGGAGAAGGCGTGAGGGCGGATGCGCGGGAGATGGGCCGGACACGGTTGAGGGCCCTGTCAACGACCGTGGGTGGAAAACCTCGGTTAAGGAAGAAGGAGGACATGTCAGAGGAACTGTTTTTGAATGTAGCATCATCGGAACAGATGCGACAGTGGCGAAGGAACTGGGAGAATGGGATGGAGTCCTTACAGGAAGCAGGGTGTGAAGATCTGTACTCGAGGTAGCTGTGGGAGTCAGTAGGTTTGTAATGAATATTGGTGGACAGTCTATCACCAGAGATTGAGACAGAGAGGTCAAGGAAGGGAAGGGAAGTGTCAGAGATGGACCATGTGAAAATGATGGAGGGGTGGAGATTGGAAGCAAAATTAATAAATTTTTCCAAGTCCCAACGAGAGCATGAAGCAGCACCGAAGTAATCATCGATGTACCGGAGAAAGAGTTGTGGAAGGGGGCCGGAGTAGGACTGGAACAAGGAATGTTCCACATACCCCATAAAGAGACAGGTATAGCTGGGGCCCATGCGGGTACCCATACCCACACCTTTTTATTTGGAGGAAGTGAGAGGAGTTGAAGGAGAAATTGTTCAGTGTGAGAACAAGTTCAGCCAGACGGAGGAGAGTAGTGGTGGATGGGGATTGTTCGGGCCTCTGTTCGAGGAAGAAGCTAAGGGCCCTCAGACCATCCTGGTGGGGGATGGAGGTGTAGAGGGATTGGACGTCCATGTTGAAGAGGAAGCGGTTGGGGCCAGGGAACTGGAAATTGTTGATGTGACGTAAGGTGTCAGAGGAATCACGGATGTAGGTGGGAAGGGACTGGACAAGGGGAGAGAGAAGGGAGTCAAGATAACGAGAAATGAGTTCTGTGGGGCAGGAGCAAGCTGACATGATCGGTCTACCGGGACAGTTCTGTTTGTGGATGAAGGTAAGCATGCAGATGCAGTAGTCGGTAAAGAAGGCAAATGGTATGTTGGCCTTCGTAGCCAGATGATTCCAGTACAGGACCAGGGATGTCTTGCTGCAATTATACAAGGCCTTGGTGAGACCACACCTGGAATAGTGTATGCAGATTTGGTCTCCTTATTTGAGGAAAGATGTTCTTGCTATAGAGGGAGTGCAGTGAAAGTTTACCTGACTGATTCCTGGGATGGCAGGACTGATGTATGAGGAGAGATAGAGTCGGTTAGGATTATATTCGCTGGAGTTCAGAAGAATAAGGGGGGGTCTCGTAGAAACCTATAAAATTCTAACAGGACTAGACAGGGTAGATGCAGGAAGGATGTTCCCGATGGTGTGAGAGCCCAGGACCAGGGGTCACAGTCTGAGGATATGAGGTGGACCATTTAGGACTGAGATGAGGAGAAATTTCTTCACCCAGAATGGTGAGCCTGTGGAATTCACTACAGAAAGTAGTTGTGGCCAAAACATTGTATGTTTTCAAGAAGGAGTTAGATATAGCTCTTGGGGCGAAAGGGACCAAAGGATATGGGGAGAAAGCGGGAGTAGGCTATTGAGTTGGATGATCAGCCATGATCACAATGAATGTCAGAGCAGGCTCGAAGGGCCGAATGGCCTACCCCTGCTCCTATTTTCTATGTTTCTATAATCATCTAATGCCCTCTTGAATGCCTCAATTGAATCTGCCTCCACAGCACTTCCAGGCAGTGCATTCCAGACCCGAACCACTCGGAGGGAGGGAACTCCTGAGCTTGGGGCCTGGCAACTTAAGGCACAGCTACCAGTGGTGGAGCAGTTATAATTGGGAATGCACAAGAAACCAGCATAAGAGAAACACAAATATTTCAGAGGGTTGTGGGTTTGGAGGAGATTACTTCCACTTACTTGGGTGTCTGGCTCCACTGTTGATCATATGGCAGGCACTTCTCAGAAGTGGAATGTCTTCCCTGTTGGAGGCTGTGGAACACTCAGCCCGACTTAATTATTGGCCCAACGGCCATAAGATCGGCTTGGGGCTTCCTGGCCATGCAAAGGTGGGCTCTTACGCTAGGGGCTCAGGGGAGTGGGGGTACTACCCTACTGCCTGTGTAAAATTTTACCTAGAACAAGGGATTGCCCATTTATTGCAGAAATCTCTCAATTATCAAGCCATTTCAAACAAACAGATCAAGAATTGGTCAGGCTCGACAGCAGATAGATGATCCACTCAATTAGGTTGTCAAATTTGCCATAGTTCCTTCTAAAGAAGAGCAAGGGAATTTTCTGTGACCTAACCAATATTTATCTCTTAACCAACATCACCAGCCATTTATCTCAGTGCTATTTGTGTGCAAATTGGCTGCTGTGTGTATCTGATTAACAACAATGACTGCATTTTAAAATATGATCATTGTCTGTAAAGAACTTTGAGATGTTCGAAGCTCTTGAAAAGTGCGATATAAATGCTAACTTTTCTTAAAGAGATTAGATTGGAATTAACTTCATATAACAACAGATGCCAAAATTGAAAATTAACCCTAAGGTTACCCCATCTGAGCTACCTCAATGATTGCTGGAGCTTTGGGTCTTACTCCTGCCATGTTCCCTGATTATGATTCCGAAGGGGCCAGGTCTCTTGTCATGCAAGGACATTAAATTCCATCAAAGAAAACATTAATTTACCATTTCAAATTATTTTGCTTTACTGAAGAATTATCAGTTTTTTCAGCCATTGTCAACATTATCAGTGGTACGATTGCCTCAGCTCCCATCTGCTGTTGTATGAAGTTAATTCCAATCTGATCTCTAAGAAAAGTTAGCCTTTATATCGCACCTTTCAAGACCTCTGAACATCTAAAAGTTCTTTACAATGATCATATTTTAAAATGCAGTCATTATTGTTAATTAGATAGCATTACACAACAGCCCATTAGCACATAAATGGCACTGAGATAAACGGTTGGTTATGTTGGCTAAGAGATATTATTGGTTAGGTCACAGGAAACTCCCTCGCTCTTTTTTAGAAGGAACTATGGCGAATTTGATGTCCGCCTAAAAAGGCAGATGGCCTCTGTTTAAAAGGTCTTATCAAAAGATGGCAGGCACCTTGAGCAATGTAGGATATCCGCAATATGGCATTGAAGTGTAAGCTTAGATTTTGTGCTCAAGTTCTGCAGTGGAAACCTACAGCTTTCTGATTCAGGATTGAGAGTGTGTAACTGTCTCAATCTTGCACTTGTTTAGTAAATATTTAGTTTACACAACTTCCAAAATGAGCAGCTCTCTTTTCTTTCGGTTAAGTTACAAAATATAAATGTGTTCAGCAGCTTATCCTAAGGTTTCTGTCTCGCTCTTTTGGCCTTTGGACCTTTTGGTTCTTTTGAGAAATCTGCAGTTCCGTCTCCCAGTGTCCAGTCTCTCTGGGTCCTGGCTTCAAATTGAAACTTAAAACTGCTGTTTCTTTAGTTTTTCTGTGAGTCTATGGGAGGGGCCTGCCTCTCTGGACCCCTGTTGCTAGGCACAGCCCAATTCTTCTACTCCTGTTTATTTAACTTAAGTCGTAAATTCTCTCTCAAAAATGCAAGCATCTTTTAAAAGTGAAACTCAAACTCAATTTGACCTTTTTTAACACACAGATACAGAAATACAAATCAAACTTAAAATTTAAAACAATCTCATTCCTAACACCTACAAATACCAATCTAATTTACTTAAACTGTCTAATTCCTAACAAGCTTTGGAGTGCAGGAAAAGGGTGAGGGAATCTTCTACTGCTCCAATTTACCTCACAGGGTGGGAACTGAGTGATGGGCCTCAGTGGACAAGTTACCATTGGTGCTGCCCATGCAAAAAGGGCTTATCAACGTGAAGTGCTGATTAAAAACAAAAAAACTGCGGATGCTGGAAATCCAAAACAAAAACAGAATTACCTGGAAAAACTCAGCAGGTCTGGCAGCATCGGCGGAGAAGAAAAGGCCCCAGCTATGCCTGTCTCTTTATGGGGTATGTGGAACATTCCTTGTTGCAGTCCTACTCCGGCCCCCTTCCACAACTCTTTCTCCGGTACATCGATGATTACTTCGGTGCCGCTTCATGCTCTCGTCAGGACTTGGAAAAATGTATTAATTTTGCTTCCAATCTCCACCCCTCCATCATTTTCACGTGGTCCATCACTGACACTTCCCTTCCCTTCCTTGACCTCTCTGTCTCAATCTCTGGTGATAGACTGTCCACCAATATCCATTACAAACCCACCGACTCCCACAGCTATCTCGACTACAGCTCCTCACACCCCACTTCCTGTAAGGACTCCATCCCATTCTCTCAGTTCCTTCGCCTCCGTCGCATCTGTTCCGATGATGCTACATTCAAAAACAGTTCCTCTGACATGTCCTCCTTCTTCCTTAACCGAGGTTTTCCACCCACGGTCGTTGACAGGGCCCTCAACCGTGTCCGGCCCATCTCCCGCGCTTCCGCCCTCACGCCTTCTCCTCCCTCCCAGAAACATGATAGGGTCCCCCTTGTCCTCACTTATCACCCCACCAGCCTCCGCATTCAAAGGATCATCCTCCGCCATTTCCGCCAACTCCAGCATGATGCCACCACCAAACACATCTTCCCTTCACCCCCCTTATCGGCATTCCGCAGGGATCACTCCCTCCGGGACACCCTGGTCCACTCCTCTATCACCCCCTACTCCTCAACCCCCTCCTATGGCACCACCCCATGCCCACGCAAAAGATGCAACACCTGCCCCTTCACTTCCTCTCTCCTCACCGTCCAAGGACCCAAACACTCCTTTCAAGTGAAGCAGCATTTCACTTGCATTTCCCCCAACTTAGTCTACTGCATTCGTTGCTCCCAATGTGGTCTCCTCTACATTGGAGAGACCAAACGTAAACTGGGCGACCGCTTTGCAGAACACCTGCGGTCTGTCCGCAAGAATGACCCAAACCTCCCTGTCGTTTGCCATTTCAACACTCCACCCTGCTCTCTTGCCCACATGTCTGTCCTTGGCTTGCTGCATTGTTCCAGTGAAGCCCAACGCAAACTGGAGGAACAACACCTCATCTTCTGACTCGGGACTTTACAGCCTTCCGGACTGAATATTGAATTCAACAACTTTAGGTCGTGAGCTCCCTCCCCCATCCCCACCCCCTTTCTGTTTCCCCCTTCCTTTTTTTTCCAATAAATTATAAAGATTTTCCTTTTCCCACCTATTTCCTTTATATAAAAAAAAACCCCACTAGAGCTATACCTTGAGTGCCCTACCATCCATTCTTAATTAGCACATTCGTTTAGATAATATCACTAACTTTAACACCCATGTGTTCTATTGTACTATTGTCGTTGACATCTTTTGATGATCTGCTTCTATCACTGCTTGTTTGTCCCTACAACCACACCTCCCCCCCTCCACCTCTCTGTCTCTCTATCTCTCCGCCCCCCACACACACACCTTAAACCAGCTTATATTTCAGCTCTTTCTTGGACTCGAACTCAAGTTCTGTTGAAGGGTCATGAGGACTCGAAACGTCAACTCTTTTCTTCTCCGCCGATGCTGCCAGACCTGCTGAGTTTTTCCAGGTAATTCTGTTTTTGTTTTGAAGTGCTGATTCCTCATCGTCATACTGCAGTCCATCTAGTCTGCAGGTACAGAGGCGACTTTAGGTCACTGACCCTGCCATATAGAGAGCTCATATTGTGGAAAGGCAAGTGGGGGTCTGGTGTAGAGGACACCAGCAAGCGCAACAGACACCATGTCTCCTCATACCTATTTCTTCTACGCACCTGAGCTCAATGTTCTGGAAGGTGCTGCCAGAGAATCCTAGTGGTCTTGGTGCAGTGGAGCTTTCGTATGGCAGACAGTAGTCGGAGGGTTGCTGCTGGCGACTGGTAGCACATGTGCCACCTGCATCCCAAGTGCTGTTATTTTCTCTCCTTGTGCAAGACAAATAACGCAAGAGAGGGAGCACAGGAAGGGGCATGACTGAACTCCGGTACCTGACGCCGTACAATGAGTGAGCTGTTGAGCTGGCGGGGAGGATTGGGACTGAGCTTATGAAGATGGCGAGGTCAGCTTCTGGCCTCCATCCCAGAAGGAACAATGCTTAATGTCCCTATTTAGAAACTTAAGGCTCATGCGTGGTGCCATGTTGGAGGCAGCCCATGCAGTCACTTACTCTCTCCGCTCGCAATTGCAGGTGCCACCAAGACAACGACGAGGCCAGACCCCAAGCCTGAGTCCACACATCCGGCAGCCTGCGGATGAGCGAAGATGATGAGGGTGAGCAAGACATTTCACCTGTAGAGCCGTCACAGTGGTCACCTGCACCCTCCAGCAGCCCAGAGTTGGTTCGTTCAGGCAGGGTTTCTCTATGCTCTCTGATGAAGTGCTACTGACATGTGTGAGCCTTGAGGTTTCCATGGGGAGGGTGGCAGATGCCAGGGAGACACTTGTCCAGCAGAACAATCAGTTTCTGCCGGGGATGCGTGCAGACTTTCATTCCATTGCAGTATCTATGGGCGATGTTTCGCTGTAGCTATGTGAGAGGGGGACAGGGCACCTTGATCTCAATCCAGGTGCCCCTTCTCCGGAAGGAATCAGACAAGGGCCTTTGGGCACCCAGAGAGAAAAGGAGCGACAGGCAGACACCCTGGGACCTGCACTCAAGACACTCATGGTGTTTTTTAAAATTCATTCATGGGATATGGGCATCGCTGGCTAGCATTTGTTGCCCATCCCTGATTGCCCTTGAGAAGGTGGATGTGAGCAGCCTTCTTGAAGACCTGCAGTCCTTGTAGAGTAGGTATACCCATAGTGCTGTTAGGGAGGGAGTTCCAGGATTTTGACCAAACAACAGTGAAGGAACGGTGATATATTTCTGAGTCAGGATGGTGAGTGGCTTGGAGGGGAGCTTCCAGGTGGTGGTGGTGTTCCCATCTATCTGCTGCCCTTGTCCTTCTAGATGGTAGTGGTCGTGGGTTTGGACGGTGCTGTCTAAGGGGCCTTGGTGAGTTCCTACAGTGCATATTGTATATGATACACACTGCTGCCACTATGTGTCAGTGGTGGAGGGAGTGAATGTTTGTGGATCAGGTGCCAGTCAAGTGGGCTGCTGTGTCCTGGATGGTGTCAAGCTTCTTGAGTGTTGTTGGAGCTGCTCATCCAGGCTAGTGGAGAGTATTCTGTCACACTTCTGACTTGTACTTTGCAGATGGTGGACAGGCTTTGGGGCAGCCAGGAGGTGAGTTATTTGCCACAGGATTCCTAGCTTCTGACCTGCTCTTGTAGCCACGGTGTTTATATGGCTGGCCTAGTTCAATTTCTGGTCAATGGTAACCCCCAGGATAGTTGGGGATTCAGTGATGGTAATGCCATTGAATGTCAGAGTCCAATGGTTAGATTCTCTCTTGTTGGAGATGATCATTGCCTGGCACTCGTGTGGCGTGTATGTTACTTGCCACTTGTCAGCCCAAGCCTGGATATTGTTCAGGTCTTGCTGCATTTGGACATGGACTGCTTCAGTATCTGAGGAGTTGCGAATGGTGCTGAACGTTGTGCAATCATCAGCGAACATCCCCACTTCTGACCTTATGATGGAAGGAAGGTCATTGATGAAGTGGCTGAAGATGGTTCACATTGGACACTACCCTGAGGAACTCCTGCAGTAAGGTCCTAGAACTGAGATGATTGACCTCCAACAACCGCAACCATCTTCCTTTGTGCTAGGTATGACTCCAACCAGCGTAGAGTTTTTCCTCTGATTCCCATTGACTCCAATTTTGCTAGGGCTGCTTGATGTCACACTTGGTCAAATGCTGTCTTGTTGTCAAGGGCAGTCACTCTCACCTCACGTCTCGAGTTCTGCTCTTTTGTCCATGTTTGGACCAAGGTTATAACGTGGCAGGAGCTGAATGGCCCAGGCAGAATCCAAACTGAGTGTCAGCAGGCTATTGCTAAGCAAGTGCCACTTGACAGCACTGTTGACGACCTTTTCCATCACTTTACTGATGATCGAGAGTAGACTGATGGGGCAGTAATTGGCCAGGTTGGATTTGTCCTGATTCTCCAGACATTTGCCAATAAAAGGTGGGGAAGAGGGCCAGCAGGAGGCAGACTCTTCAGAGCAGAGTTTCTGTGAGCCCACTGGAGCAAGAGGCGCGGCTGGGTGACAAGCCTTTTAACGCAACCTGTCTTAGGTACCTTGCGATATACTCCATTTACGAGTACGTCCTAGAAATGAAAGAGACTCCAGTTAACCATCCAGGTGGCGCAATGGAGCTCCAACAACAGCACCAGCCATGGAAATTCGAGAGACTCACAGAAGTCGCTGGTTGGAGTCATACCTAGCACAAAGGAAGATGGTTAACATTCCACTGTGTGAAAACAGCAAGGTCTTGACAGTAAGATCTCCAAGATCTCAGTGTGTCAGTGCTGCACAGAAATTGCCGCACACTGGCTGCTGGAAGAAGTTAACTTTCTCTTGCGAAAGACTCTTGCAGGGAGAAGGATGCATGGGTGGAAACTCTGAACCAAAGGAAAATAAAGAATTCTCTGCGCTACAGCACGCTGAAGTTCCAGGTGCAGAATTGGAAAGAGCAAAGGAACTTCAAAAGCCTATTTGTCGAAGGAAATCACCGCATATTGCCAGCCAGCAACCTAGGCTAGTGATGTTGTGCTCAACAGTCAGCACTGAACACAATTGTCTTGGACACAGTGACAGAAAACCAGAAGAGCATGTGGATACAAATTACAAGCCAGACACAGCTAAGCAGAGTGAAATGCAAACTCGAAACCTTCGCAAGAGAGTCAAAGAGGAATTTGAAACCAGGCAATGTGGAAATGATCAAGGAAGTGGATAGAGTTTCGGGGCAGTTCCCTTGCGTCATTGTTGCCAACTCTGTGCTTGAGCAGGGATCTTCGTCAGTAAAAAGATAGAAACATAGAAAATAGAAGCAGGAGTAGGACATTTGGCCCTTCGAGCCTGCTCTGCCATTCAATATGATCATGGCTGATACTCTATCTCAACACCGTACTCCTGCTCTCTCCCCATATCCCTTGAACTCCGGTGAATACAGGCCTAGTGGGCCCAATCGCTCCTCATACAACAATCCTGCCATCTCAGGAATCAGTCTGGTGAACGTTTGTTGCACTCCCTCTATGGCAAGTATATCATCTCTTAGGTAAGGGATCAAAACTGCACACAATAAGCCAAGTGTGGTCTCGCCAAGGCCCTGTACAGCTGCAATAAGACATCCTTGCACCTGTATTCAAGTCCTGTTCCAATGAAGGCCAACATACTATTTGCCTTCTTAACTGCTTGCTGCACCTGTATGCTTGTATAAAAGTTGGACTCATAGTGGCAGTAACTCGGAGGATGCTGTCGTTATAGAGCCCAAGCTTAAGCTCGCAGATGTGGAACTGCAAATGGAGATTTGGAAACACATTGTAGAGACTGAGGAAGAATTAAAGGCTAAAGACCCTGAAATAGGAGAGAGGACGTTTGTGGAAGCCACCCCTCCAAAGGAATCACAGAATGATACTTGTAAAGTATCAAACAAGCATACTGGAATTTCAGGAATGGATTTGGCAAATTAGGAGCTGTGCAATCAGAGGCAGATTTGAAACAAAAATCAATACAGAACTTGACAGCAGGTGAAGAAAGGATATGTGACATGATGAAAAAGAAGGAAACTGAGAAGGCGGAAGCTGGTAGGAAAGTTCAAGAAATGATTGGGATTACAGAAAAATTGGGTCAGGAAGCAGAAGAGCAGAATATGGGGAAAAGTGAAGAGATGCACAAGTCAGTACTTTAACTGATTGTGACTAACCTGGATTCTTCAAAGAACTTTGGCAAGCTATAGATTGCTATGATCAACTTCTTCATACAGAGAAAGGGTCAACATCAAGAAATCCAGAAAACATAGCCATGTAACTTCCTCTTCTGCTCCAGGACATCGTATCTGGGGGTTACCCCAAAGATGCGCTGGAGTGCCCCAAAGATGCGCTGGAGTGTCCCAAAGATGCATTGAGGAACCACCCTCCCCTCCCCCGGCAAGTTCCCAGGTAAGGTTTGCACGGCAGTTACCCTGCATTGGGAACCATCCAAAAACGTGATTTAAGTTGTAAATTTCAGATGATTCTGACTGTGTTACATCAATAGTTACCCAGAAACAAAAGAATTCAAACCAATTCTAGCTTCTGGATAACTATTGTACAGTCCCATAACCACCATCTATGTGACACCCACACCTAATGGGACTCTTCTTCGCGACCCCCACCCCCCCCCCCACAATCCCGACAGGTATTCCCCAACCCACAGGATTCCCCAACCCCACGGGGTCATTTCTCCCCTGCATCTATGGGAATTCCCACTGCCACAGGGACATATCCCCCTCATTGTCATGGAAATCTCCACTCCTACGGGGACATTTCCCGCCCACCCCCACAGGGACCTTCCCCTCTCCACCCTCGCCAGGCCCAACTCTCTCACCCACCTCTCCCCCCACCCCCAGCCTCAGGCCTGACCCAACCCGACCCAACACCACCGCCCTCCACCAACCCCTACCCCAGGCCCCCACCGACCTGACCCAACAAGCACCCTCCCCCTCAATTCACAATCCTACCCCTCAATTCACAATCCTACCCACTTACTGCTGCTCCTATTTCGTATGTACCTTACATACTTACCTTCTCCCGGGCTTGTCAAGGACCTTTAAATCTGGCTGGACCTTTAAAATTACAGCAGCTAGTGATGTAAAATAGGGGGCATGTCTTCCTTACTTGTGACTCTGCAACTCTCAACACTAGGCCCCAGGGATGCATTGCATGGCCCAGATCTCACCCAGCTTTAGTCGGAAGATCTGGCGAGATAGGATCAGCTGGGTTTCAAGGTAAGAGTTTTTGAGAAGAGTGGCAATCCAACTCAATTGCCACTCCATCGGAAGTTACGGCTCAATGAAATACAACAGAGAACAGTTGTTGGGCCATGCTGTGATTGCACAGACCGCAGCAGATTCATAAACCTGTGGCAACTGTCTAGGGCAAGAAATGAAAGCTTAAAAAGTACAATTGTGACTCAATGATCCTACCCCCAACAAAAGAGGAAAATGTTTGGAGAACTTCTGTTTTAACTAGGAACCAGAAAGAGCCTGCATCTCTACTAAAGAAGGAAAATAAAGAATAAACGGGAACAAACAGAGAAATCAGAGGAAGACCTTCTGTATGGTGAACTGGCCACTGAATCACAACCTCCTGGTCGCCCATACCTGCAGGCGAGATAAGAAGATGGCAGGCATTGACACTGACAACATTCACTGACAGCCATGACCTCTGGAGGCTGACTGTTTGGAAGGACATTGAAGGAGGCAAACAGAAACGAAAAGCTCAGCTGACCGAGAAGAGGGCCCAGAGAAAACAGAGACCAGCGAATTGTGCACCTTCTCAGCTCACCGTCTTCCTCTGCAGCAAAGACTGCCATGCCAGAGTGGGATTCCTGAGCCACACCAGGTGATGCTTAACACAGAGTTGACCACCACGGCTAAAACTCACCAGCTTATGAGACAGAAGGTTGCCCCTGTGCATGTAGCTAACGGCTATTAGTTTAATATGTAATTTGATTACTATCCTTAAATTTGTATATTTTAAAAATCAAATTGGGGTACTGTTTCAACTGCCACAGTATTATGTGCCAAGACATCAGGTTCTATAAATAGTTCCTAACATGTTTTTAGCCTGTCAGGTGTACGTGAGGTCCCCATTCTCCAGATCAAGGTGTGAATTGAATTTGACAAAGAAATTTATTCAGTGGTAAAGTGCTGCTGGATCACTTAGGAACTTCTCAGCATGGCTAGTATGAGATTAGGTATCTAGGACAACTCATGTTTCAGTTGTCTGGCAACCAGAAATCAATCATCCCCTGACCTGTATACTTCTGTTATCAAATGATTGTATTAGTGTCAACTTTTTTCTTAAAGTACGAAAGAAAAACAGTTCCATAAAATAAAGCAAAAGTTTTCTGCAATTAATAATCTTTGAATGAGTCAGTACTGATTAAACTATTAGCAGTAAAAATACCTCATTCCTTAGCTGTGTTATGTTGTATTGCAAGCATAGTCATCTTTTTATTAAATTGTCCAAAACGGTAAACTAGCTCAGCCTTGTTAGAATTTATCTGGAGATAATGTACTTAGATACTTGTTAATTTGTTTCATAATTACAAGTTTTGTTACTCCTTTTATTACCAACTCTCTCTTTCCAGATGACATTGGCTTGGATTTTGCAGTCAGCAGCAAACGGCCCTAACATTCATTACACTTATACTTGCCCACAGACCTTCCTTCAGCCTTTTACACTGGAACTTGTCGATGAAATCCATTAGAAATCCAAAGTAGCTTTCAGAGAAAGCTTTTAACAAATATGTTTTCAAAAGTGAACCAAATGCCATCTTTGATCCAATCAAATTCCATCAGGGGTGCAGCAATCAGAAAGAGAGGGATATATCTTTCCCAGCAATGGGAGAAATAAAAACCTGCCTCTCACCAAGACAGAATGGTTGGAGGTAGCTGAAAAGATAATAAGTAGAAGCATTGTGCCCATATATAAGCTAATACCAGGAATGGGCAGGTTGTCTTATGAAGAAAGGTTGGACAGGTTAGGCTTGTATCGACTGAAGTTTAAAAAAGCAAGAAGTGACTTGATCGAAACTTTTAAGATCCTGAAGGGTGGAGAGGGTGTTTCCTCTTGTGGGAGAATCCAGAACTAGGAGTCACTGCTCAAAAATAAGGGATTGCTCATTTAAGACAGATGAGGAGAATTTTTTTTTATCTGAGGATCGACAGTCGTTGGAACTCTCTTCCTCAAAAGGCAGTGGAAGTAGAATCTTTGAATATTTTTAAGGCCGAGCTAGATAGATTCTTGATTCACAAAGGGGTGAAAGGTTATCGGGGCAGGCAGGAGGTTACAGTCAGATCAGCCATAATCTTATTGAATGGCGGAGCAGACTTGAAGAGCCAAGTGGCTTACTGCTGCTCCTAGTTCGTATGTCATGGATGCAATGTAGAAAGCGGTATAATTACCTAACCAGGTCAGGAAAAGTGAATACATTTGCTAATTCAACTATACCCTGTGCTTTGAGCCCTCCTTTCACTTTGTCTTACTAAGTATTCTCCATCATGACATTTCATACCCATTCAATTTTCAGCATGGTATGGTATTATTCAACAGGATTAGAAGTATTTTGTAAGGTTTAGAATTTAGCAGGATTAGTGGCATTTTGCAGGGTTTGATATTATTTTGCAGAAATTACTATTATTGTACAGGGTTACTATGATAACTGTAATTATTTATGGGTGACCCCAGACAGCAAGCATCAACAGTTTGCTTGATTCAATGATATCACAGTTGAGCCTGATACCTGATCCTGTTCTTACCTAAAATCCATACACACAAGAGCAAGTGTTTCTGGACAGTCATCAGGAGCAGGAATCCATCTGATTTTTTTCCCTCGACGATCTACAGATACCAAGACTAACTGCAGTGCCTTTACCACTAGACGAGTTGATATAATCTCATTTAGTGGAGATTAGAAATTGAACCTTGATGCATGATTTTCCAGCCCCGGGTGGTGGGCTGGAAGACAAACATAGACAGCAGCCAAGTGAAATAATTAAAGGCCCAATGATTTTCCCACCCCTCTGGCATTTTGCTGCGGCCCCAAAGGGCCATCAGAAGAGGCCTGCCTGCTTCATCTGTCCACCTTTAAACTTACAATTTACCTCCCTGAGGATGCCTCCATGTTGAGGTGCTCATGGCCAATTAGGAGGACAACTCCAGAAAGATTGCCAAGCAGTCCCACTGCCGGCAAGTGCGGGCTCGGAGACCTATTGGTCCCAAAATCAGGGTCCCAAACCTGCCCTAGGACCTTCCTGTCTTCCCTACCAATTGACCAGCTGAAGTAAATGGGGAAGTAAATGTCTTCTAACTGTTACTGTGTTAAATTGATAAGCAAGGGGCGGGGTTAGATCTTCATCAATATATCTTATTTGAAGCAGGAGAATTAAATCCAATTGCTGCAGTTTATATGGTTAAAATAGAATTCCATGGGACTGACTTGTGCATTGCAAGTATTGGACTATCAATTTGAAAAATAATATTCTCTTGAGATTGAAGCATGGTCTAATTGAGCTGTTTAAAATGTAAAACCTATTGATAAGGTAGATATAAGGAAAACCATTTTCCTGTTGTGCGTAACCAAGGGGACATAATCTCAAAATTAGTATGAAGAATAATTGGAGTTTACAAGACTGAGACAGGGAGAATTTGGTCAGCTAATGGCATCACAGAATATAGAGCAAAGATGAAATAGAGAGTTGACATACAGATTGGCCTTGACCTAACTGGATGGCAAAGTAGGCTTAAAGGGCTGAATGGCCTACTCTTGTTTCTGTAAACCCATGCACTGCTGCTATTTAAATCTACAAATTACTGGAGTAAATTATTGAAGTGTTGAATTTATATCCTTTTTCTTTTATTTTTCAACTTAACTCACAATTGCAGATAAACTTTATATTAAGAAAATCAAAAATATATTACCATGAGCCAGTACAGTTCCAATATTCTTAAACTATTTATTTACAATTCAATTTATAATTAAACAAACTGATAACTAGTCAGTTTCCCTGTTAAAATGTGTTCTTGGGGAGAAATTATGGGCATAGACTGACATTCTTAAAACAAACAGATAATTTGAGTCAATTTAGTGCTAGAGAATTGTGCTATTTGTCCAGATCCCCAGTCATCAATACAAAAAAGAACTGAAAATAAAAATTAAAATTAAACATATGCTGAACTCTGAATGTAATATTAACTGTAACAAAATTAACTAAATTAAAAACATACTAACATTTAAACTGTGAGAAATAAATACTAACGGTACATTTGGGGAAAACAACATAGGCAACTGCAATGTTAAATAATTTATACTCTTGAATTGGAAGAGTATTTTGTACACCAAAGTAGAAAAGGTACAATTTGTATTCTTAAAAACTGCTACTGCAATTCATTGAAAGTGAGCTTTGTAATTAAATTCATAAATATATATCTTTTCACAATCACTACGCCACTACACAAGATAAATGTTGACTTAAGGGAAATTAATATGATACTTTTTTGGTATTGCTTTTCCAAACAGCATTGCCTGACTTTAAAAGGGCAATGCTACGTACAAAGGGAAATATCATGCAGAGTTTAACCTTTTGAGTCATAATTCTGTAAATTCAATATAATAAATTAGAAATAAATTGTGATGTTTGTTTTAAATTATAACAGTGTTCATAGTCCATAAAGACTCCCCAGAATGTTGCTCCTATATCTAACATGTGAAAGTAATGACCGTAGACCCAATTCACTGCAAATTACACAACGACTAAACTGATATATATATATATCCTGCTGATCTGTGAAAAAGCCAACGTTTGCTGCACTTATCCAGATGTCTAATCTGCCAGACATAATCATTACATTCTGCTAGCAGGATCATAAAATACACAAAGTAAAAATAGAAAGAAGTTTGACATCATTTCAAATGGAAATGCTCATGAACATCGACAAGGCTTAATGTACAAAAAGTTACAATGGCATTAACTAAGAATGACAAACTAGCATATAGGCTCATACCATACCATAGAGGATGAGTAATGCAATTTGTTAGAATGCTCTCTCCTCAGTGATCAAGGTTTCAACTAGATAGGACAGACAGAATAGAAATCTCCACTTTGAGGTGACTAACCTTCGAAACCTTTTTGGCCAATCTTAATGGAGATCACTTACTGCAAAATGCTCAGAATTTGTCAGTCAGGCTCAGTTGCTGATTTTGAAAATGCAAAAATTCACTCTGATTTCTTTTTGTTCTTTTAGTTCCCCCTATGCTCTTTACTTCTGTGGGGGGCGGGGGGGGGGGAGTGGTTGCTGGGGGAGAAAGAATGCGGAATTAAGGAATGTCATAAATAAATGCTTGAAAAGATCGGTTTTGTGGAGTTTCTTAAAGTTAGGGCGAGAGACAACAAATAAGAGGGGTTTAGAAAGAGAGGAACAGTTGTTACAATGGCAGCCGATGTTATTCACTGAGCAAGCCTATTCCCAGAGGGAAGCTCGTCTTACTGATCATGACTTTTTTTAAATTCTGAAAACGAGAGGAAAACTACTGATCCCAGAAACAAAGAAAGCCAGTAATACTTCTGGGTTTTTAAAATTAAAAGATTAACAAGAAGAAAAAAAACTTCAACACACAAGATTAAAATTACAGTTAAAAAGTCTTATAAAACATTCCCCAAAAACTCACTCGGTCAGAACACACAAGTAAACTACTTAGCAACAGCTCCCTTTAGATTTTTAACCATAAAAATCCAGTAATATTACCCAAGGTAAAAACTCCTGTCACTTTAGAAAAGGTATACCACACGAATTCTCACTCTCTTCCATTCTGCTGTGGAAATTCAAAAGGAAAGGAACAAATTGCTTTCTGAAAATAAAGACTTTCAATTCATCCATCCAAGAGAGGAAATTTGATCGACATATTCAAAATCATGAAGGGTCTGGGCAAATAGGGAAAAACTGTTCCCACTTGTGAAAGGATCAAGAACAAGAGGGCAAAGATTTAAGGTAATTGCAAAAGAAACAATTAAGACATGAGAAGAAACCTTTTCATGCAGCAACTGGTTAAGATCTGGAATGCATTGTCTTATAGTGTGATAGATTCAATCGAGGGCATTCAAGAGGGAATTGGCTTGTTATCTAAAAAGGAAGAATATACAGGATATGGAGAAAAGGCAGGGGAGTGGCACTATGTGAACTGTTCATTCACATATGAGAAAGCCGGCATACACGATGGACCAAATAACCTCCTTCTGCGCTGTAACAATTCAGATTCTGTGAGCCCCCTGGTGGCATCAAAAAAGCATGCAACTGTATGATATTACCATTGGTAACTTGTAATAGTTACAGTTTGAACAACACAGCATGAATGATACTTTAAACCAGAAAATTGACAAAGTGGATTTCTAAAAATGAAGTGTTCTCAAAATAAAATTATCCTGCAACCAAACAGTTTATGCACTTTCATGAATAAATTAATGTAATTTTGATGTCCGGAAGTCAAATGATTATGCTACCTTAAAAATACTCACTAAATTTCTATAAAATATGCAATTTAAATAGCTGGCTCTGCAGTTAGTTTATTATAGGTTCTATATTCATTAGGTAAAACATTCATCGCATGATTGAGGAAGATCTCTCAAAAATAATGGGCAGGATTTTTCCTATGGCCGGCGGGCTGGGCGGAAGCGGATCCGATTGCCACACGTGACCAGCTCCGCTCTGCCACTTTATACGGATGGGCCAATTAAGGCCCCCCCCCCACCAGCATAATACATGACCGGTAGCACAGTGCTACCTGTGCGGGTGGGGGAAGAATCGGGGCGAGCGCTCTTTCGCACGTGTGCGAAAAAGCACAGCAATCTCCCTGAAGCACAGAGCTGCCTCAGGGAGATTGAATGGATATTGAAGAAGTGATTTAAAATTTTATTTAAACATGTCCCCCTCATGTGACTGTGTCACATGAGTGGAGACATGTTTTTATATTCATGAAAATTTATTTATTTAATAAAAGCTTCAGGACCTGCTCATGGATGAGGTTTCCTGAAAAACGCAATGGCTGTGTGGGCTTTTTGCCTGTCTGCCAACCTTTAGGTTGGACAGGCAGCATTCATAAGTGGCTGAATCAATTTCTTAAAGGCCTTAATAGGCCATTTTCATTTTGGCGGGTGCGCAGCTGACTCCAGTGCGTGCTCGCCAAACAAAATATTGCAATGGTACATGATTACATTGGGAAGCACACCTGACATCATTGTGCGTCATTTTACACATCGGTATGTCGGGCCCACCCCCGCATGCCAACCGGAAAGTTCTGCCCAATTTTTCTGAATGTTTCAGTTACATCAGAGAGCTTATTTTTAAAAATTTTGCTTTGCGTTTATATTCAATTTTTTGATTGTATGGAAATACTCCAATATCCATCACTTTATATTTATCTAACTTGAAATTGGCTTAATTCAATATATTGCAAGTTGCTTTGATGGAAAATGAAGCTGATTCTTTTGAGATTTAATGATTCTGTGATTGTCAAGTTACTTGTTGCAAGTGAGGTTGTCCTTGTGTGATAAAACGAGCATTTGAAACAGCTGTCAATTTGCAAAGTTGTCCACTGCAGGATAGGCTATTAAACCTCATGGAAGGGATGAAACTCTTAAAAGAACATAATTACTGTACAAAGAATTGTGTTTCTCTGCACTCAACCTATGAAATTTCTGTGAAGAAATTAAAATGATTAAAGGTGAATTTTTAAAATCTATAACATAAATAACTTCACAATTGCTAAATTAAAATGTATAAACGACAACAATCCTTTCTTACCCTATGAGTAGATGTGTTCTCCAACCTAACCAAGAAAAATAACTAACATCCAAACAAAGACAAACAATATTGAGAAAACCTGAGCCTTTTCATGACATCAAGTTATAATAAATGATACTAACAATGAGAACTTATAACCATCAGGTAAGACTGAATAGGCTGGGGCTCTTTCCTCTAGAAAATATAAGGCTGGGGGGTGACCTAATAGAGACCTTTAAAGTTATGAAGGGTTTCGATAGGATAGACATGGAGAAGATGTCGCCTCTTATGATCGAGTCCAAAACTAAGCTAATAAATCCAATAAAGAATTCAAGACAAGCTTCTTTACTCAGAGTGGTTAATTATGATGAGCAGCATAGATGTCTTTTGGGGAAAACTAAATAAGTACATGAGGGAAAAAGGAATAGAAGGATATGCAAAAGGTTAGATGAAATAATGTGGGAGGATGCAGCTCATATAGACGATAAGTGCAAACCAGATGGACTAAATGATCTGTTTCTGTGCTATAAATTCCTTATTGGTAGAAGTCTTATTGGATCCACTGAGGAATAAACTAAGTTTACTGAACTTACATTGGTTTGTTCTTTCACCGATCACATCCATTGTACATCATAGGAACTTGTAAGTCTGTCCACAAGGATGACCCAAACCTCCCCGTCGCTTGCCATTTTAACACTCCACCCTGCTCTCTTGCCGTTGGCTTGCTGCATTGTTCCAGTGAAGCCCAACACAAACTGGAGGAACAACACCTCATCTTCCGACTAGGCACTTTACAGCCTTCCAGACTGAATATTGAATTCAACAACTTTAGGTCTTGACCTCCCTCCTCCATCCCCACCCCCTTTCTGTTTCTTCCCCCTTCCTTTTGTTTTTTCCAATAAATTATAGATTTTTCTTTTCCCACCTATTTCCATTATTTTTAAATATTTTTAAATCTTTTATGCTCCCCCCACCCCTAGAGCTATACCTTGAGTGCCCTAACATCCATTTTTAATCAGCACATTCGTTTAGATAATATCACCAACCTTAACACTTTTTTTGTTCTGTTGTCTGTGACATCTTTTGATGATCTGCTTCTATCACTGCTTGTTTGTCCCTACAGCCACACCAACCCCCTCAACTTCTCTCCCCCCACCCAAACCACCCCCCCCCCACCCCCCACAAATCTTAAACCAGCTTATATTTCACCCCTTTCTTGGATTCACTCAAGTTCTGTCGAAGGGTCATGAGGACTCGAAACGTCAACTCTTTTCTTCTCCGCCGATGCTGCCAGACCTGCTGAGTTTTTCCAGGTAATTGTTTTTGTCTTGTATAATCATAGTTGATTCAGGTGAATTTTTTTTTTTGTTCTGACACCACCAGGCCTGTTTCCCCATGGTGTTACCCAGGTTCCAACCCTATGTAAGGGCACAAGGTCTACTTAATGGCCAAGTTAATTTTGATCTGTGCTGTCCCAAAACTACTTCCTTCTAAACTACCTAAGCGCAGAGTAACAATTATAATTTCATAGGGCCAGAGAGCATGGCCAGTAATGATTGTGATGTGTAAGGACTGCTATCATTTGAAGAATGATAAAGAACCTACAAGGTACATCATCCTATTTACTTTGCTATTCAGGCATGTCTTGCAACCTAGGAACTATTCTAAAGTAGTAACAAATTAGGAGCAGGGTCATTCTATCTGTGCATCCCAATCCTTGCTGCCAAACCAATTTGCCAAATGCATTTTTCGGAGTTGTCACCAATATAACCAGTACTGTCTCCTACTGGCACACTATGGCTGCCATGTGTACCATCTACAGGATGCACTGCAACAACTTGTCAAGACTTCTTTGATAGCACCTTCCAACCTGTGACCTCCGTTACCTAAAACAAGGGCTGTGGATGCATTGGAATACCACGGTCTGAAAGTTCCCCTCCAATCACCCCATCCTGATTTGGAACTATATCACTATTCTTTCATTGTTGCTGGGTCGAGATTCTGGAACTTCCTACCTTACAATATTGTGGGAGGTCCTACACTATGCAGATTGCAGCAGTTTAAGGCAGCTCATCACCAACATCTCAAGGGCAATTAGGGATAGGCAATAAATGCTGACCTTGCTAGCAATGCACACATCCTATGATCAAATAAACAAGAAATGTGAAGCACACTACATTGCTGCATCACAGACACTGCCAAAGAAAAACTAAAAGAAGGTTAAGTAGCTGTGGACCTTGATGCCTGGAACATTTACCAGCTATTTTTCATTACCCATTTTGCTGTATTGTGCTTCATCACCAATTGATCTGAAAGTGTCCTAAAATCACAAGTGCAGTCAGTGAACATTAACACATTAGAACCTATGATCCTCATCTAATTGCAGTGGAGGTAGATAAAATAAGTGAACTATTGCTTGCCACAAATAAAACAATCAGGCCAAGTGATCTGCAACTAAAGCTTACTTAAACCTTATTCCTGTGATCCATACAAATTAGGAGCAGGCCACTTGGCCCCTTGAGCCTGCTCTGCCATTCATTAAGATCATGCCTGATCTGATTGTAATCTCAACTCCACATTCCTGCTGACCCCCGATAACCTTTCACCCTCTTGCTTATCCAGAATCCATCTACCTCTGCCTTAAAAATATTCAGACTCTGCTTTCACCACCTTTTGAGAAAGAGAGTTCCAAACACACAACCCACAGAGAAAAAAAAACCATCATCTGTCCTAAATGGGCACCCCCTTATTTTTAAACAGTGGCCCCTAGTACTAGATTTTCCCACAAGAGGAAACATCCTCTCCACATCCAACTTGTCAAGACCCCTCAGATCTTATATGTTTCAATCAATTCACCTTTTACTGTTCTAAACTCCAGTGGGTACAAGCCTAGCCTGTCCAACCTGTCCTCTTAAGACAAGCTGCCCAATCCAGGTATTAGTTCAGTAAATCTTCTCTGAACTGCTTCCAACATATTTACATCCTTCCTTAAATAAGGAGACCAATAATTTGCATAGTACTCCAGATGTAGTCTCACCAATGCCCTGTATAACTACTTCACTACTTTTGTATTCAATTCCCCTTGCAATAAATGATAGCATTCTATTAGCTTTCCTAACTCATGAGCCAAACTCATGCTACTAATAATGCTGTCTTCCAAGTAAGACATTTTCAATTACACATTTGACAATTTCAGAACTGTGGATCATGGCATGATGAGTACATTAAGATCCTCATTAAAACTAAGAGTGGTTTATTTGAATACAATTTCCATGACGCTTAAACTAAAATGACCACAAGAGCAAAGAATTGACTGGATTGAACACTGATTTCTTGGGAATTACAGCAAGGAATTTGACTTTCTCCTCTCTCCCCCAACTCCATCCCACTGAATCAATTAGAAGAGAAAAAGAAACAGGCATTAAATATGTGAAATAATTAAAAAAGATTTATTTTTGTTAAAATATATTAGGCTAGATTTTGATAACGACAAACAAAACCATGCCGGCACTTTGGGATTTTGCACAGGAACTTAATGTAAATGAAAGAGCCTAAAAAGTGCAGCACTTCCTATGGGGAATCTGTGATCTATGTGAATAGGGAAAGCAACTGTAAGCAGTGCAGAGTCTGTCTGATCCAGGAGGTAATGTAACACCCCTATTCAGAAAGGGGAGACAAAAACCAGATAACTACTGGCCAGTTAGCTTAACATCCATCATTGGGAAAATGTTAAGAGTCTATTATAAAGGATATAATAGCAGAACATTTAGAAATGCATAATATAATCAAGCAGAGTCAGCATGGCTTCATGGTCAAAATCATGCCTGATAAATTTATTAGAATTCTTTAAGGAGGTAACAAGCAGAATAGATAAAGGGGAACCATTAGATATTATATATGTGGATTTCCAAGACGTTCGATAAGGTACCACACATATGGCTACTTAATAAGATAGGAGCCCATGGTGTTGGGGATAGTATATTAGCATGGATAGAGGATTAGCTAACTCAGAGAAGACAGAGAGTTGGGATAAGGGGGGGTCTTTCAGGATGGCAACCTGTAACTACAAGGATCAGTGTTGGGGCCACAATTATTTACAATATATATTAATGAGTTGGATGAGGGAAATGAATGTACTATTGCCAAGTGTGTGGATAACACAAAGATAGGTGCGAAGGCAATTGGTGAAGACGACACAGAGTCTACAGAGGGATATAGACAGGTTAAGTGAGTGGGCAAAAACTTAGCAGATGGAATATAATGTGGGAAAATATGAGGTTATGCACTTTGGCAGCAAGAATAGAGGAGCTGAATATTACTTAAATGGAGAAAGACTGCAGAAAGCTGCAGCACAGAGGGATTTGGGGGTCCTCATGCATGAATCCCAAAAAGCTAGCATACAAGTTCAGCAGGTAATAGGAAGGCAAATGGAATGTTGGCCTTTATTTCAAGGGGAATGGAGTATAAAAATAGGGAAGTCTTGCTAAAACAATACAAGGCACTAACAGACCACACCTAGAATACTGTGAACAGTTTTGGTCACCTTATCTAAGGAAAAGTACACTGGCATTGGAGGCAGTCCAGAGAAGGCTCACTAGGTTGATCCCAGGGATGGAGGAATTTTCTTATGAGAAGAGGTTGAGTAGGTTGGGCCTGTACTCATTGGAATTTAGAAGAATGAGAGGCGACCTAATTGAAACATATAAGATTCTTAGGGGGCTTGACAGAGTAGATGCTGAGAGGTTGTTTCCCCTTGTGGGAGAGTCTAGGACCAGAGGGCATAATCTCAGAGTAAGGTGGTGCCCATTTAAAACAGAGATGAGGAGGAATTTCTTCTCTCAGAGGGTAGTCAATCTGTGGAATTCTTTACCGCAGAGGGCTGTAGAGGCTGGATTGTTTGATATATTCAAGGCTGAGATAGACAGGTTTTTAATCAGTAAGTGAATCAAGGGTAATGGGGAAAAGGCAGGAAAGTAGAGTTGAGGATTACCAGATCAGCCCTGATCTCAGTGAATAGCAGAGCAGACTCGATGGGCCGAATGGCCTACTTCTGCTCCTCCGTCTTATGGTCTAAGCCGCAAGGAGAAATTGGAGAGCAAATCAATCCTAATATACATTGTATTCACTTTTACATTGTCAACCTTGAATCAGCTGTAGCACTTTTTCCTCTGAGTCAGAAGATCGTGGGTTCAAGCCTCAATCCAGAGACTTGAATATGTCATCCATACTGACACCTCAGTGCAGTACTGCACTATTGGAGATGTCATCTTTTGGATGAGGTGTTAAATGGGGACCCTGTCTCACATGGATGCAAATGAACCATGATACTTTTCGATGAAGAGCAAAGGATATCTCCCAGGAAAGCAACCATTTGGTGCAAAGTGTGTTGACAGCCCTGAGAAAAACTCTGCTGGCAGCTGAAATGAGAATAAATGCAGATGTCGGAGGTGAACATTTTTCATTTGGACAAATGATACCAACAGGTCAGGCAGCATCTGTGAAAAGGGAAACAAAGTTAATGTTCCAGGTCTGTTGTACTACCTGTGGCTTCCGAATTAATGAAAAAAATTATTGATTGGCTAAACATACAGTAATGTGACTTTTCAAGTCCCCTTATCTCCAAGTGATCCTTTAGCGACCACACTGATATCCTGTTAGGTAACATGCAAATAAACAGAATTTTATAACTGAGCGGGAACTCAGAATATTTACAAATGTGATTTAAAATTGAGTTCTGTGGTAGGTTCCAAAAACGTAAAATAGTAAAAATTGACATAATTTACAACAAAATATAGTCCTGGATAATCCTGCAAATTTTTGGGATGCTGTGGTACAGAACAGAAAGTTTTCATTAATTTCATGATTAAATTGTATAATTTTGTTGTTGAAGTTTGCACCAGCTTGAAGTATTTCATCTACCTCGAGTACTTTCAATGGATTGAATACCTGGCTGAAGGATAGAAGGAACAACATAATAAAATCAAAATACTGCAGATGTTGGAAATCTGAAATAAAAACAGAAAATGCTGGAAAAACTCTTCAGCTCTGAAGTCATATGGACTCAAAATGTTAACTCTGTTTCTCTCTCCACAGATGCTGCCAGCTCTGCTGAGTTTTACCAGCATTTTCTGTTTTTATTACAGAAGGAACAAACCTACTTTTATATAATTCCTTATAAAGCCTTCAGGATATCTCAAATACTTTACAGCCAATGGATTGCATTTTGAAGAGTAGGCATTGATATGCAGGCAAATATGGCAGCCAATGTATGCACAACAAGGTACAACAAGCAAGTAAGGAAATCAAGGATTATGGGGGGAAAGGCAGGAAAGTGGAATTGAAGATTATCTGATCGGCCATGATCTCACTGAATGGCAGAGCAGAACAAATGGGCCGAATGGCCTACTTCTGGTCCTATGTCTTATGGTGTCAAAACTATGAAATTCAATGACAAAATCAGGTACAAAAAGTGAAACAAAAAGAAAAATAGGATAAAAGATGTGTAACAGAGACCACACCACAATCCATTAAAAGCATAGCTGTGTTCAAATAAAGCAATACTTAAAATGCTGAACTTTTAATATTTTAGAACAGAAGCAAAACCTCAATAGAAAAAATAAGAAATTTGGTTTTCTTACTATTTTACCAAAAAAATCTCAGTTGTGGTCTATTTCTGTCTCACTAGAGGAATTTAACTGTACAAATAGAGAGGAAAATATTTCTGCAGATATGACAGAATGGACAATTTATTAAACTGCTGAGGCCATCAAGGCATAGTGCAGTGGACCCTGATGCACCAATATGCCTCACTAGTGTTTTCTTTTATGTTGAAACTCCTGTTACAGGTCAGATGCTTCTCAAAAGGGCAACGATTCCTATCATCTGGTGAGAGCAAGGAATTCACAAGAATTCAAAGTGAGCACATAGTTTCAAAAAGATAAAACCCTGAAGCCAATCACAATGCTACTTTGCTTCAAAACGATTGAACAGTGCAGACGTGAGACCGAGGCTGAGTTCCCCCCTCCTTCAGGTGATGTCTGGCCCTGCCTTAGCCCTACTTGTCTCTCGGTTTCTCTCTTCAGGCCATGGGCTCCTACCTGTGGCTGCTTCACTGAGTCTCGAAGCCCGGTCCTGACGATGAACCTGGCAGCAATGCTTCCACTGCTGAGCTGCAGCCTGTCTGAGCCCAATTCCATCAACCCAGCACTGCAGAATGACCTGGGTTCTAATATCAGCCATCTCATGGCCCTCAACCTGCACTGCATCTGCTTCCTGGCCAAGGTCCATGAGGTGGAGCAGCTCAGATGAAGTAATGTACTGATGAGTACATAAAATATTTCAACAAAGCACTTTTCCAACACAGATTTTCATATTTATATGATGCATTGTTGATCTATAATGTGAGAGCTTTAAAAATTATATGCTGAATGTTACTATGCTGCTTTATCGCTGTTTTGTTACTGTTAACATCTAGAGTCATGTTAAACTTAAAGTGTTAAAATGGGAATATATTGGAAAATAGTTTGGGAATCATTGTCATAGGGAGTGCTAGAAAAATTGGAGAGCTAGGTTTTGAAGACCCACTTTCATGTATTTCTAAGCAGCAGGCACAGAATAGCAGTGGCAGGAGATTGGAAAACAGGCATGTGTGCACGTCACAGCTCGTGTGCATGTAGCACACTGAGGAAAACATGAACAGCTTGCAAGAAACAAAAGACCTTTTGGTAATCAAAGGGAATAATCACAAACAAAAGAACCTTTTCATTTAACAAAGTTCACCATCTACGTCATTCTTCCTTTTAGTTTCATGATTGAATCTTTGTTGCCAGTGAACTCAAAAGATAAAAACAAAGATTCACACTTTATAAAGATCTTCCCAGTTTACAAAAGACAAAAGCATAGGGGTCACAAATTTTGGGAAACTTGGATTTTTCAGCTCCAGATAAAAAATATTCCACTTTTATAAGACAGTATTTTTAAAAGGGCAGAGTCTTTATCAAATAGTTTTAAGGAAACTTTTTTTTGTAGATTAAAACAGAATATAGTAAATAATCTAAATAAATAAATAGCACATGTATGCCTAACTGGCACGAGGTCAATGTACTGAAACATGGCTCTTCTCCCTTCTTAAAAATAGTTGTTTCCCAAACTTTTTTTGATGAATGTAGCACTCCCTTAAATTAACAGAAATATAAATTAAAAATTGATCAGATTTCTAAAATCAGTGCTGGATCCAAGAGAAATTTAACTGACAATTTCTGTACTCAATTAAAATACAGATGATAACTGGAGGATATTTTATGCTTCACTTCTGGATTTTGTATTTCAAAAAATGATGCCTGGAGCAGGAAAAATGTACAATGGGGACAGAGTTGGAATTGCTCTTCCCTAGAAAAAAAATCAAAATGCAATTCTTTCAGTTATTCAGCAATTTATAACACACCCTTTTCAAAAAGGTACCTGCAAGAATAAAAAAAAAGTTGCTTTTGGAGCTACAATATGAAGAAATAAATCTCAGTGTGTAACCTGATAAATCCTTCAAAAACTAAACAGTTTGATAAATGTCAGTTCATGAGATGTAGCGATTGCTGTAAGTCTTATCAAAGGAATAATCTTAAGGAATTCCTATGCATAGGTGTCACCAACAAAACACTTCCAACAAAAGTGTATTAACATTCTTGAAACAGTTATCAGGATGCCCAAAATGACACCAACATTCTTGAAAAATCAACTGACAATGGCATTTAGTTCTTGGCTTTTCCCTTTTTAACTGGTAGTTGGCCAGTTGCTTCTAGGTATTTATTGACCAGATCTTCCTGTACACTGGGCAGGCATGGCTGGTATCTGCTGTAGTCCATTGTGTATTCACCTTTACCCTGGAAAACATAGTTAAAGAGGTTATAACAAAGCTTGCCTTTATTAAAAAAAATCCTTTGAAAACATTCATCTATTTACGTGTAGTAATTATAATCAGTTCAATCAATTCAACATGATCACGTCATAATTTTTCATTATATCAATTATAAATGAAGTCTGAAGCTTTATTTATCACCAATAACAAATGTTACAACAAACATTTATTTTAAGAAATTAAGAGAATGAGTAGCCTCAGGGGAGCAAGCGATGAAATTGAAAGCTAAATCAACGAGGCATTTTTAAATGCTTGATGATATACCTCTGTGCAAGATCGCAGTTCTGTGGCATATCCAAACATGTCATTTAGTGGTACCTGTAAAACAAGTAAAAACATTTTTTAAGTCTTGTGTGATGACAATATTGAGAGTAGCTGGCTCTTCATGTCAAGTTCTTTTATCTCTAATTCAGCTAAGGATGAGCTATTGTATAACTTGACAAGACAACCAAAGTAAACCACAAAAACTGTTGAAATGAACAATTATGAAGAGAAAGTTAGTAATTCCCAAATGTGGCAGTTTAACTGATATTTCTGACAGCATAATCATATAGGTATCCTGTGAAGATTATTAAAGGACTTAGTACTCGGATGTTAGATCTACTGGTAGATCTAAGTCACATTCTACCAACAAAAGTGAAATGCTAAATACTATACACCAACATGAAATTCCCACCAGAATTATTTATTACTGAAGCCAAAACAAAGATTGGCTTCACGTGTTTGTTGCTCTTTATGTAATATCATTAGGACCTTTCCATCAATTGTCAGTAAAATTGAATATACCTACATGTGAAAATTATTCTCTTCTACAATGTTCAATTATTACTCAAACAAGTAAATTTCCCATGGATAGAAAAAGACAAACATGGAATAAAAAAAACCCATCCTTCGAGTGTGATTAAAAATATCCAAAAATCTACAGGGCAGCACTTTAAAAATTATTTTTTGTTTTGGAAAGCAGGAGGATGCCAGTACTTTGAAGAGCCATTAATATCACATGATAAGGGAATGCCAATACTGCCACTGCAAAAAGCAATGTTTCTTCCCACACTATTCTAAATTCCTTCTATCTTTCACAACATTCTCCAAAAGTACTATTTTTTATTTAACCATAATTTATTTGAAATAGTTTTGTAGTCACACAATCACGAATGTACAGTGAATAGTTGAACAAAACATCTACATAAGGCAAAATGTGACTATGGTTATTTAATAGTGATATCAGCAATTTTCCATGAAATAAAACTAGGCAATGCATTGTACATACATCAGCATAAAGTGTAAAGTATCCCTCTGCTCCATCCTGGCCAGTGATAACACCATGTCGACGATTAACTCCAGCAATAACAGCTCCCTGAAACTCATTTGGTGCAACAACCTCCACTGACATAATGGGCTCCAGAATAACCACACTAGTCTTCTCCATAGCTAAGCAACAGAAACAAATAAAAAGCAAGCAATTATTTCACATATAAGGTAAGTACCGGGATTACACACCTGCAGGCAATTGGGGAGGGTCTAGTCAAGGTGCTCTCGACATCATGAGTTTCAGGTAAATTTGATGGGCCAGCTGCTCCATTCCTGCCTGTTCACATATTCAATTTAATCTCTAATCTCCTATTATGTATATGAAGTTTTACATTAGATATGTTTGTAACACTTAGCTGGAAAGATTCACCTGCAAAATATTTATTTCTTTTATGTTTAGATGCTAGCTGATCAGCCTGTATAAGCACTGGGAATATGCTGGTTTTTTCACAGTTTGCGAAAGTAAATGCTGAAGAATTCATGTGCAGTCAAGATTTCTGATCATGCTGATTTCCATAAAAGCTCAAACAGCATCCTATGATACAATAAAATACCTCTGGTGTGATTATTAAAATCTGAAACACAGGAGGTACTACATGGTAAAATACTACTTTCATGATTCCACATGGCTTATATATACACATTACAAACATGAAATTGGAGTGAAAGTAATATGCAAAACATGACATAAAATAAGAAATTACAAAATTAGTTCTGTAACATAATTGCATTTTCTTGCAAATAATCTTCCATCTATAAATGCAAACACAGTTCCCATTGTAAAAAGAATTTAAAGTAGTAATTTTTGGCATTTGCTTGATATAACATCCAATGTACAGTTTTGAAGTTACCAGGATGTGAATTATCCATCTATGGACATAAAGACATACAGGTTCAGTATGAAAATCTGCAACACTAAATCAGCGTTTGTTGAAAGGAAATCACTTGCAATAACACATGTTTTTGCAAGGTAAAGCTACACTAACACTTTATTTTCTAAGGAGTTGGGAAGAGTATTGAGACCATTTATTGTTAGTAGTTTGTGTTTCTATTAGCTGTTTCTCTGAGCTTTACAAACCCTGTCTGACGGCACCCTCTCCAGCTCTGATGAAAGAGATTTCATTGGAATCTACTATGTGATGAGCACCATCTTCCAATACAAATCGTACTCCGGAGATCTTGTGAGCTGTAAGAGGACCTTTTTCACAAGCTTCAAGAAATCCCTGCCAAAATAATGCATAGCACATTATTATGACATTTACAACATGTTTTTGGTTGTACAGCTATCTCACTTTAAACAACATTGATTTGAAGCCAGGTACAGACCTGAATATTTTATTATATATTTTAGATTTCCCTTTCAATTTATTTAAAAAGAGGTACAAAGATCAAGGTGGTCCCAGGTTAGTCCATTTCCTGTACTGAAATAACAGATGTCAATCAGAAAAATGATGCAGGCATTACAATTGGCTTTGGCGTCATATTAAAAATGGTAAAAGTTAAAAGTGGACAAATTAAGTAAATTGTACCAAAACAATTCAGCAGAAGTGCTGTAACTAATACAGACCCAGAGTAAAACAGTCATATGCAATGATTATGATAGAACTATAACCATCTTCCTTCTAACTATATAATTGCCAGTCAATGAAAAAAATCCAAAAATTTCTAGAACACAGTCTCACTCAGTACATATGCCATACTATTTAATAATTTTAAAATACAAAAAATTTACAGCTTGCAATCTCAAGAGCTGTGACTTGCGATGGTAAAGGTTGCAGCACATCAAGGGTTGAGATCATTGTGATGTCATCTCATGCCCAAAATATATCCCTGCCTTAAATAAGCTCCAAGTCCTGAATTGATTTCTTTAATACAATTATTTCTTACTTTCTTATCAGCTGGGATGAATAAAGAACCAGTAAATTGGTTCAGTTTGTGCCTCATTCTCAGTTAAGGATGGGTTGATGATGCCAAGTGGAGCACTGGTTTACAGACAGCCAAATTGCTGAACTACAAGCTGTTCTTTTGAAATTGTTTTTTAAAATGAAATGGATTTTTGGATTAAAGACTAAATATAAAGGACTTTATACATTTTATTTCCCTATGTCGATATGAAAGAACGAATGCCCACAAGGAAGGATTACTGAGGAATAAGATACTTTTTCACTTTCTGTTCTTTATACCAAGATATGGCTTACTTAGGTCAGATTAGCTGAAGAGCCATGTTCCCTCCATAATATGCCATCAATTGGACAACCCTCTGAGGAGTACCAGGTCCATTTTCACCACTGTGAATTTCTTCTATTTCCCCCATCAGTCATCTTGCGGTCTGAACAAAATGCCAATTTAGTACTAAATGAAAAGCTTTGCTTTGTGTTGTCATTGGGAATCAGCTTAGCAATGCCCGCATTCATTTCACGCTATATCCTTATAGAGAATGAGACAATTCTCATTCCATCAGTTTGAGTGGATTTGAATACTCAATCGGGAAAGGAGAGGTTGGCAAATTGATTGCATGACCATTTCCCCTAGCTTATCTCTAAATTACAACAATATACAGGCTAAAAAAACTGAATGTGGTTTATTGTTTTGGTTAAACCCAGTTAATATTTTTATTGCCGTAAAGTTCATGTGTTCTGTCTCAAATTTAGATATAGTCCCAATTTTTCTGTGAAGTACAATGCAGTTGATAGGCTTCCCCTATATTTTATTGGCAAACTTCACAAGTTTAGTTTTGGGCAGCAATTATTCTGATTCAATTTCTCTTGAAAGAAATTATAAAATTATTAATTTCTCCCCACTAGAAACCAAGGTTTCGAGGTACAATAGTTTAGGATATTTGGCAATATTACTAGAGGCAAACAGAAGTCAGTCTAAGATGCAGGAGGTGATGAGGTAAGGAGATAATCAGATCCATTACCTTCTCAATGGCTGGTATAAACTGCTTTGGTACATTTGTTCCAATAGTTCTGTCAGCAAATTCTAACTTGGTGTAGTTTTCAGGGTCTAGAGGTTCTAATACACCAATAACTTTGCCGTACTGGCCTGAACCACCAGACTGCTTCTTGTGAGTAAATTCAAAGCTAGAAAAATAAATGAAAAACATAACTTGAAAAATAATTCTGTACATAATCTGTAAAAGTAAAACATTTCTCTTTTCATTAAAAAAAAGTTAAAAATTATTTATTTGTTCACCAGATGTGGGAGTCACAGGCAAGGCCAACATTTATTGCCCATCCCAAATTGCCCTTGAGAACACGAGGTGGTGAGACACCTTTTAAATCGCTGCAGTCCATGTGGTGTAGGTACACCCATAGTGCTGTTAGCTTGTTCCAGGATTTTGACCCAGTGACCGTGAAGAAATGCAATATAGTTTCAAGTCAGCATGGTGTGTGGCTTGGAGAGGAACTTGCAGGTGGTGGTGTTCCCACATATCTGCTGCCCTTGTCCTTCTAGGTGTTAGAGATCATGGGTTTGGAATGTGCCGACTAAGGAGCCTTGGTGCGTTGCTGCAGTCCATCTTGTATGTGATACACACTGCTGCCACTGAGCGCCAGCGGTGAAGGGAGCGAATGTTGAAGGTGGTGGATTGGTGTCAATCAAGCAGACAGCTTTGTTAGGTTAGGCTATCTATTATGAGATAGGTGCAGATACTGGACTTGTTTTTTTATTGATTATACAGTGGTAATATTTGAGCCTAAAGATGAAGGATATCTCAGATTAGTTTTATCCTGCAGCCAGATCCTGGGAGCATGAAAAAGCTATATAAAAATGCGTTTAAAAGTATAGAGATGGTGTTTGGGATTGTAGAGTTACCTCCAGGCAGGGAGGTATCCAAAGGAATGGGCCCCGCTGTAACAACACTTTTTTTAAAAAACATTTATTTCTTTTTATAATAATTAATCATTTAGCAATAGTACGATCTTTATAGTATATCTTTCCTGTAAACCTAACTTTTCTACAGAGCTGACACATATTGGCTCGTTTGGCATGCACAAAATACTGGCATCATAAGAAATAGGAGGCATAGACCATTCGGAGGAGGTCCTGTGGTGCAGTGGATGGCATCCCTGCCTCTGAGCCAGCAGCTCCAGGTTCAAGTTCCTCTCCAGGACTTGATGGCCAAGGAAGGTGCATTCATAACTTGGACAAACAGGCTGAGCATCAACTTATAAATCCTTCCAACACATGCCAATGGCAGGCGGTAAGAACGGGAGAGAGTCGTGATGGAAAGAAATTGAAGCCTCGAACATCAATATCCATTGCTCCAGGCTACAACATGCATGTAAAGTGTATGTTGGCACATCAGCTTGGAATCTTTGAGGGGGTCAATTGACTGTATGGCCTGTGTGGATCAGATTGGTGCCAATAGCACTAGATTTGATCCCCATTCCAGCTGGGGTTATATCAGGACCTGCCTCCTTGCCCTATCATCCGTGGAGGAGATTGCGGCACTGTGGGTCAGATCTGCCTGCGGACAGAGAGCTCAAGATGACGACGAAGAAAGACCATTCTGCCCCTCGAGCTTGAACCACCATTCAATAACATCATGGCTGATAGTTTGACAGGGCTTACAAAGGTTTGAGTAATCACTGTAACTTCTGGAATGTTTTCCACCATCAGTTACAACCAGTAAAATGAAAGGCAAGAACTTGTTGACACTTGGGGAAGATGTAGTGAGAATATCAGGAACTGTCTTCTAATATTAACTTCTGTAACTCATAACCGACAAAAAGTTTAGCATGGATGATTTAAACTGGAACAGAAATTTTCCAACTTGGAGAACTGCTCACATTTTCACTTTCTTGCTAACCTGCTGCTTTATTAAAATAAATTGATTTTCTCTGAGAGAACCATGTCCAACACTCCATGCAAACCAGATAAAGAATGCGAGAAAGGAATGACAAGTTGCAAAAGAGGAAAACAACTGAAAACATGGCTCTTCCTTATATCGTGGTTGATTTAGAATCAAAGTTAGGACAAAAGCTGTAATTCTCACTATAAAGTAAACTAATCAGTTGCCAGAATAAGTCCCATATGTTTTTCCTATTTCCTTCTTAGCAATGTAACTAGTTCAGATAAGCAAACATCTGAAGAGAAGCTCCAATGTTACTAATCAAATTCAAAACTCTAAATCAAAAGCATTGTGCTCTACTGCATGACCAGTGGCAACATCATGTGCTAACAGGGCCCATGTTTTCTAGTTCAAACCTCAGAGCTCCAGTCCAACAATATAGTTTCTGATAATCTTAATAGTTCATCTCTATATATTTTAATTCATCTGGTTAGCAATTTAAAGAATCATGTTAGAACAAATTGCACAACAGTCAACTGCAAACTTCTTGATCAATATTCAGTGATGAAATAAAACTTAATTCTTCAGTGCGGATGCCTATCACTCACTGATTTGGAGCACAATACCCTGCTAATATCCACATAAGGATACAGTCAGCAGTTAAACTGACCCACACAAAGCTAAACCTTCCAATAAATGTCAGGTTTCAGCTGCATTCATTGAGCACTGGACTCATGGTACAAAAATGTCTACTGAACACACCAGATTGTAAATGATCTATTTTTCCCAATTTCTGACTAATTCTATACTCTTTTTGAAATAACAAATTCACACATCAAATGATTTGTATTTGAAATTAGTTTTAGATTTCTAAACTAGCACAAAATAGGAATACTAAACATGAACACCTGTAAACTGCATCAGTTTTTCGAAATACTGGCTAAACTCCCAAAATTTTTGACGATTCTAAAATGGTCCACTTTACTCACTACATTGAACATGTATTACAAAAGGCAATGAGGGAAAATTAAATTGCAACTATCATTACACATAACTGTAATTAAAAAAGCAAAAAGTTGTGGAAATTAACATGATCACAGAACAATATTCCTTCCTCTCACTACTGAAAAATTAAATGGGGAAAAGCACTTTAAAACATTGAGACTCTGAACATGAACTTTGGCTCAAGTTCAAAAGTTAGAGGAAATCTTTTTTGTTGAAAGCAAGATTAGCAGAATGAAGTCAGCATTACATTCCAGAATATATTAATCAAGTGCAGTAAAGTTAAGGCCAGCTTAAAAGCAGAAGTGCAAACTTGCTGGAAGTAGTCATTGGAGACAGTAACAAAGTCCATAAAACATGTGCATTTATTACTTGAATATATAATCATTAAGATTGCAAGGGTGCTGTGACGCAACTGCTGAAGCTATTTCTTCCACACAGTAAGGGCTCAGTTTAGCTCACAATTGGGTTTGCTCAAAGATGTACTTACTGCTATGCTTCATTGTTTGTTTCTTACCATTATCGTATGGAATGCCAAAAATAACAGATCGTTTAGACCTTTCAGTTAATGCTGTTGAAATTTCTACAAAAGCCCGCGTTGCTCAACAAGCTGCAAGTGTGGCCATTCATTATTTAAACTATCGTTATGGATCCCCAAGTAGAGTTTATGAACTACATGAGCTGAAGAAAGCCTACACCGAGGTAAGATTTTTTAAAAATAGAAACAGTACAAGTAACAAATTTAAGCCACTTGCTTTCTGAACATCGAGTTGAAAGAGATCTTTTTTGTGTCCTTACGTTTTCTCTAATAGATGCTATAAAATATAGAAACTAATTTAAATGTGTTGCGGCTATCAAATTGAAACAGAAGTATTATTTATAAGTTTCATACAACATGTTCCAGTTAAAACCAGAAGGACAGAATTAAAATGCAAAGCACATGAGCAGGGAGATGGCAAATGCCTTTGTTTATTAGAAAAGTTGCTGAATTGGAACCTGTATGCAAGCTAGATACATTAATTTGAATAACATGGGAACTCAGGAGCAGACCATATCTAATTTCCAATAATCATTTTTTAGCAAAAGAAGCTTACAATGTGCTCACTAGTTTATATCAGTGACTTTAGCTGACACAATTTTCAGTTTAATATTAAACTCCATTGCTTCAGTAAGCTTATGAAGGATAGGTGCTGGATTTGGAACAGAATATTGCTTTCAAATTTCAACCACTTCAATGTATTCCATTCCAAAACAATAATAAATAAAATCTATGAAGAAATTTGCTGATATTCGTAACTAAGGAAAACTAAAAACTTCTCTATCCTGCGAAGGTCAGAGTGGGCTGGGCTATTTAACAGTACAAAAACCATTTTGTATTCTAATCCATGGCACTTAGCAACTAAGAATTTTTTCACATGTTTTCAACCTTGAAACACTGTTTGAAGTTCCACCTTAGAAATCTAAATAACGAAACCAAATATTATAGTATTTATCCATTATTTCAGCTTGAACATTGCACAAATTGTTTTTGAACAAGTCTTCTATATATCAATTAGTCAGTTTCCTCTTGATAGAAACATAGAAAATAGGAGCAGGAATAGGTGATTCACCCCTCCAAGCCTGCTCTGACATTCAATACAATCGAGGCTGATCCTCTGTTTCAACGCCATACTTTTGCGTTCTCCCTGTACTCCTTAACGCCTTTCGTGTCTAGAAAGCTATTTTCTTCTTAAATATATTCAGCGACAGCTTCCACAGCCTTCTGTCGTAAAGAATTCCACAGGTTGACCACCCTGAGTGAAGAAATTTCTCCTCATCTCAGTCCTAAATGGCCTATCCCATATCCTGCGTTTGTGACTCCTTGTCCTACACCCGCAACCAAAGGAAACAATTCCTGGATCCAGTCTGTCCAGCCTGTCTGAATTTCATACCTTTCAATGAAATCCCCTCTCATTCTTCTAAACTCCAGTGAATACAGACCTAGTCGACCTAATTTCTCCTCATGCGACAGTCCTGCCATTCCAGAAATCAGTCTAGTGTACCTTCGCTGCACTCCCTCTATGGCAAGTATATCCTTTCTTAGGTCAGGAGACCAAAACTGCACACAATACTCCAGGTGTGGTCTCACAAAGGCCCTTATAGCAGCAAGACATCCTTGCTCCCATACTCAAGTCCTCTCACAATGAAGGCCAACATACCATTTGCCCTCTTAACTGCTTGCTGCACCTGCATGCTTGATTTCAGTGATTGTTGTACAAGGACACCCAGGTCCCTTTGGACATCAACATTTCCTAATCTATCACCATTTAAATAATACTCTGCCATTCTGTTTTTCCTACCGAAGTGGATAACTTCACGCTTAACCACGTTAAACTGCATGTGCCATGTATTTGCACACTCACTCAACCTCTCTAACTCGTCTTGAAACCTCTCAACGTCCTCCTCACCACTCACATTCCCACCTCGTTTTGTGTCATCAGCAAACTTGAAAATATTACAGAGATAAAAACAAAAAAACTGCGGATGCTGGAAATCCAAAACAAAAACAGAATTACCTGGAAAAACTAAGCAGGTCTGGCAGTATCGGCGGAGAAGAAAAGAGTTGACGTTTCGAGTCCTCATGACCCTTCGACTTGTGGATGTCGAAGGGTCATGAGGACTTGAAATGTCAACTCTTTTCTTCTCCACCGATGCTGCCAGACCTGCTGAGGTTTTCCAGGTAATTCTGTTTTTGTTTTGAAAATATTACATTTGGTTCCCTCATTCAAATCATTGATATATATTGTGAATAGCTGGGGCCCAAGCACTGATCCTTGTGGTACCACATTGGTCACCACCTGCCACTCTGAAAAAGACCCATTTATTGCTACTCTCTATTTCCTGTCTGCTAACCAACTCTCAATCCATGCCAAAATATTACCCCCAATTCCATGTGCTTTAACCTTGAACACTAACTCTTATGTAGGACTTTATCAAAAGTTTTGTGAAAATCCAAATACACCACATCCACAAGTTCTGCTTCATCTATTTTGCTAGTTATATCCTTAAAAATCTCTAGGAGTTTTGTCAAACGTGATTTCCTTTTGGTAAATCCACATTGACTTTGTCTAATCCTATTGAAATTTTCTAAGTATCCGGCTTTCACGTCTTTTATAATAGACTCTAGCATTTTCCCGAGTACTGATATTAGGCCAACCGGTTTGTAGTTCCCCGTTTTCTCCCTCCCTCCTTTTTAAATAGTGGAGTTACATTTGTCACCCTCCAAACTGCTGGGACTGTTCAAGAATCTACAGAATTTTGGAAGACGACAACCAATGCATCCAATGATCAGGCCCTAGATTTACCAGCTTTCAGTCTTATTAATTTCGGCAGCACCATTTTTTTAGCAATACTATTTCCTTCAATTCCTCCTTCTCACTAGACCCTTAGTTCCATAGCAAGTCTGGGAAGTTATTTGTGTCTTCCTCCATGAAGACAGAACTAAAGTAGTTGTTTAATTGCTCTGCCATTTCCTTGTTCTATATTATAAATTCTCCCATTTCGGACTGTAAGGGACCTACAATTGTCTTCATTAATCTTTGTCTTTTTACTTATTTATAGAAGCTTTTAGTCTGCTTTTATGTTCCTTGCAACTTTACTCTCATTCTCTTTTTATCCCCCTCTTAACTGATCTCTTGGTCCTCCTTTACTGAATTCTAAACTGCTCCCAATCCTCAGGCTTACTATTTTTTCGAGCAACTTTATACGACTCCTCTTTGGGTCTAATACTATCCTTAATTTATTTTGTTAGCCATGGTCGGGCTGCTTTTTCTGTTTTGTTTTTGTGCCAGAAAGGAATGTATAACTGTTGCAATGCATACATTTGTTTGTTAAATATTAGCCATTGCCTATCCACTGACATGCCTTCTGATGAAGTTCCCCAATCTATTGTAGCCAACTCACCCCTCATATCTTTCTTTTGTTTAGATTTAGGATCTAGTTTCAGATTGGACTACTTCACTTTTCCTCCTAATGAAGAATTCTATCATGTTATGGTCACAGTTCCCTGAAGGACCCCACACAACAAGATTATTAATTAACCTCTTTCATTGCACAATACCAATACCAGGATAACCTGTTCCCTAATTGGTTCCTCAACGTACTGGTCTAAAAAACCATCCTGTACACACTCCTGGAATTAATCTGCCACTGTATTGTTGCTAATTTGGTCTGCCCAGTCTATATGTGGATTAAAGTCACCCGTTACTGTAGCACCCTTGTTATATGCATCTCTAATTTCCTGGTTAATGCCAACCCCTCCCTTACTACTACTGTTTGGAAGCCTTTAGACAACACCCTCTAACTTTTTATTGCCCCTTGTTGCCTCTTAATCCTACCCAGACTGATTCTATATCTAGATTTTCTGAGCCAAGATCATTTCTCACTATCGCACTGATTTCATCTTTAACTAACAACGTCACCTACCTCTTTTTCCTTTTTGCCTGCCCTTCCTAAATATCGAATACCCTTAGATATTCAGTTTCCAGCCTTGGTCACCTTGCAGCCATGTTTCCGTAAACGCAATCGTATCGCACCCATTTGCATCTATCTACACTGTTAATTTGTCTACCTTATTGCAAAAGCTCTGTGCATTCAGATACCATGCCTTTAGATTTGCTTTTTGATCTTCAAATTAATAGCCAAATAGCCAATCATTCATGCTGTCGACCGAAGCCAGGAAATTGGAACAGTTTTTGTAAAATTAACTCATAGGATGTGCGCTTCACTGTCAAGATCAGTATTTGTCATCCCTAATTGCCCTTAAGGAGGTGATGCTGAGCCACTTCTTTGAACCACTGCAGTCCGTTTGGTCAAGGTAATTTCATAGTTCCAGGAGTGAAGCCAGCAACAATGAAGGAGTAGCAATATATTTCCAACTCAAGGTAGTGCAAGACTCAGGGCGGGGGCAGCTTAAAGATGATGGCATTTCCACGCACCTACTGCTCTTGTCCTTCTGGATGGTAGAGTTTGAGATTGTTGTGATCTCAATGTAGATCATTAACTATTAAAAAGAAATTTAAACTCCCCATTATTACCTGAAACTACACAACAATTCACAGTTTAAACAAAAACTTTTACTGTACAAGAATCAAACAAAGTACTACTAAGTTAACTACAAATGTTCCATAAATAACCGACCACTCCTGTTTTGTTTTTAATTCCACCTTTCTGTTCCGCAATAATTTCCAGGGCTTTCAGGGTTCTTTCACTTCTCCTGAGAGTAAATTAAGGCATGCTACAGCTCTGAAAAATTTACTTTGACTCTCCTCAGTTTCCCAGACTGGCACTTAGGCTCCCAGGACCCGCTCTCTCTGTGAGGATTCCACTGTCGATCTCTTCCACTAGCTTTACCAGGCAGATCTAACAATTGTAATCGCTCATGAACTTAGATTTTTCATTCTGTGTATGGACCCCACTCTCGATTTCTGCTTAGTGACTCCAATTTAGGAACACCCCTGGTTCCTAATGGCCTCTCTGTCCCTTGTTCTGGATGTCAGCAGATACACCACTGCTTTCCCATAGCCTTCCAAGGTGATGCACTGTTTGTGTGAGAAAAACACAGATAAATCCAAAACAAAAAACAGCCCTCTTGCAATCTATCCCCATGGCAATGTGGCACACCTGGGGTCTCCCCAGTAAAGATTTCAATTACTAACTTAAATTTTAAGCCAGTTCTTTGATCTGAAAGTATATGGATGCTTTAAGATCTCCCCATGTTTACCATTTGCTTTCACACCTTTCTTTGATCTGGGATCCACATGAATAATTTAAATCCCTTATGAAGGCAACGGTAAACAAATCGGTCGGGATTTTCCGTGCCCTCCGGCGTCAGGCATATTTGGTGGCATGAGCGAACAACATGGTGTGATCGGTTTCACGATGGTGTGAAACCAGTTTGTGATTGTCTGCTCAGCCTGCTGATGGTGGACCATCTCCATCATTGGATGTCGGGAACCTCTTTGTAATAAATCAGCATATCATTATTAGGCCTGGCCAATGGATCATCTACCCACATCAGTGGGAAAACACACCAACATGTTTCACAACAGCACATAAGCGACATGCACCTGGCAGGCTGCACTTCACACATGGTTTGTTTGCCTACCTTGCTTTGGTCAGCACTCGCAGTCATCAGCACCAGGCTTCACAGACAGCACCACGTCACTTTTAGAGGGGCTCACAAGCAGGTCTCTAGCTATCAGATCAGCCATATGTGGGTGGCTTTTCAATAGCTGCAGGGCTAGGGCTTGCTTGGCGAAGGTGAAGTGACCTCAGGCAAGGGAAGAGGCTGCAGGACAAGAACTGTACCGGGGAAAGAGGGTAATCCAGTGTATCTGTGGGGACACTTATTGATCTGTGCAAGTGGCCTCAAGATGGTTAGGGCTGAGGAGGCAGCCTCCAGAGGTGATGAGGCCATATGGACATGTGAGGGTACGTTTGTGAGAATAGGTGGTGATGTCCCTTGAGCAAGCAGTGAGTGAGATGCCAGTGAATGTGTGATGGGTTTGAGTGTGAGAGCTTAGAGTGATGAGATGGTTGCCATATCCTGGCTGCATGGATGAGATCATTCATCCTCTATCCGCATTGGATGGCCAACCTCTTCTGTGCAGCACTGGCACTGATGATCACTGCCACAGCCTCCCAAGCCTGGTTGCTCATGCCACTGCCCATCCTGCGACTGGAGTGGGGGTACAGGACATCACGGCAGACCTCCACGGTGTATAAAAGGCGTTCCAGTGATGCGTTACTAAACTGGGGGCAGCAGTCTTTTTGCCTTTCGTGAACATCTTCCCTGCTGTAGTTGTGAGCTGGAAGCACTGAGGAGTGTGCGCCCAGCTGGACTTTAAATATAGCACCCAGCTTGATGAAGCGGCGTGAGGTGACGGCGGGCAGGCAAATGGGAGCCCGCCCGCCATGGCAACTATGTGTTTCCCAAGAATGCATAACTAATGAGGCAGGTTTGGGACGATACAGTGTGAAAACCCGCCATTGCAGTCGGTGGGTAAAAGATCGTTTTACTCACCCGCTACTGCACTTAGTGAAAATCTGGGATGATTCCGCCCAGCGTCTCTACCAAGACTCAGAAAGGGGCACTTCTAACCTGGACTTTGTCAGACCTTTGATGTGTAAATACTTTTAGGTGATCTGGCGACTTCTTAATCCCAGATTTTCCATTACCTTACATTTACAAATTTAATTTCCCCCAAAACTAAAATTATATTCATACAACAAGTGCCTATGCATGTTACAAACCTAATTTATAGTCGCAGGCATTCAGCTTAGCTGAAAAGTGAAAAATATAGGAAAAAGATTTTCATGTAACTGAGTGATTTGATTAGTTCACACTTTAAAATCTGTAGTTGTTGCTGATTGTCATTGTTAGACACTTATTTTGAACTTAATGATCAATGATTTTCATGCACTTCTTGATCATATTTGCTCTCTGCCAGTGACTGCTGTTGAAAATAAGTTTTGAATCATAAAAGCTTCCATATTTCACAATAATGATTCGGCTTAACTATATACCTCATGAGTATCCCTAATTTTAATCATTTGTGGTTGTGCCTTCAGCTGTCAAGGCCCTAAGTTCTGGAACTCCCTCCCTAAATGGCTCTATCCTCCATTAAAACACTGCTTAAAATCTAACTCTGGCCAAACCTTTTGCCATCTACCCCAATATCTCCCGATTTCAGTGTCAAATTTTGCTTTGCTATTCTCCTGTGAAGTAGCTTGGGATGTTTAATTACAGTAAAGGGGTCATATAATACATATTCTGGATTTTTTTTTTGTCTGGTACTTTCATTTTGTTTTAATTCAAATGCCTCAGAGTCTCTGAAATGTCTAGCCTTTCAGTTGATATCCTTCCTCTATCAGCTGAAAAGGCTTAACAACCAATCAGCACTCAGTACCGTACACTGTATTACAGGATGTATGGTATTATAAATCACAAAAGGAAAAGCTAGGTTGGTTTGGCAAAATCGTCATGGCTGTCATGGATTGGAATGCCATTTGAACACACTGGTTTTACGTATTATTCCCAATGTTTAATTCAAGCACAAGGAGGTTTTGTTTTTAAACAGTCATTTTTGTTGCCATTATTACGTATCATGATAGACAACACACAGATGGTGAACTACCACAATAAAATCATGGAGAAACTTCAACAGGAGTGCTTAGAAAAATTTAACTTGAACTTTAGTGACGATGGATTTTATTTCACCGATTCTACAGGACTGTGGCACATCCAATTTAAAAGTACCTTGTGCAGAGTTCAATACAACCTTTTGACTCTGCACTTCCTAACGTATCAACAGGATCTAAACCCATGTATTCTAATTTTGCACAATTTGCCAAGCGTACAAAAATGTTCTGACCAATGCGTATTGAATTGAATTGTTCAAGATGGCAGCTCCCCGCCATCTTCTCAAGGGCAATTAAGGATGGGCAATAAATGCTGACCTAGCCTGTGACACCCACATCCTTTAAATGATTTTTTTTTAAAAATACTGTTAATATAAAGCTTGACCTAACATAAACCCAGCCAAATAAGTTATTTTTATCTCCAGGTGATTTTGAATATAGTACACAAGTACCACCTAGAATTTGAAGTGAAAAATCAAGAAAGCTCTTCAAACGTAAGTAGAATAGTAACAATATGGTTATGCCTCACATGCAACATTCACTGTCTAAATGACTCACAAATGAACTTTTATTCATATCTTTCTGCTTTTGATAATGTGTTTTTGGCACCAGGATTAAGTGACAGAACTTTGGTATCTTTCACTGCCTATTTAAACACAAGTAATTGAACTAGAATAAGTAGTTGCCTCATATAAATAAACACAATCCAGCTAATACAAGTGCTATATGTACTACTAAAAGAACTAAACTCAACATTACAATAATTGTTTCTCACCACAGGTTATTGCTATCTGTACAGCTAATGTAATCTTCCATAAGAAAAAAGATCCAGACACAGCTCTAAAGTGCAATCTGAAAGATGATATGAAGGACACCTTTGAGAAAGATAATAGATTTTACCTCAATTTGCAGAAACAGAAGTACCCTATGGTTGGCTACAATATCCCAGGTACAAAGTTTCAGTCACCCATGTCACTTAACAGTTTAATTAGTTATCAAGCTGATTTTTAGAATATGTGACTGATTTCTAAATTTTATTTTTTCAAAAATGTGTTTCATTTTCTCCCTGCATATTAGATAATTTTGGATTTGTGGATCCTAAAATGATGCCAATCTGGCTCCTGGCAAAAGTTAGTGCCAGTTATATCATCTGGAAAAAATCCACTGAAGTTATGAAGTATAATATGGTTCGAATCCAGAAAGTTAACCAACTGGTATGAAATTAAAATATCATCTTGCCCCTGAATATATCTGTATTACGGCATTTTCATCAAATGTTTTAGTAACTAAACAATTCTTTTCCAGATAAGAACAGACACATTTCTTCAGTTTATCTACACAATTCTTCTCCATGAGTTGCCAACCCAGGTAAATTAATCAACAAAAAAAAAACTGATTATCACTATAGGGACCACTGAAATCCCTTTCACAATGATCAATGCCAGCACATTAATTACATGTTCAGTGATGCTATTTTTTCTGGCCTGAACAGGAAACAGTCACTTGCTCTATGTGGGTGATGTGGCACCCCAAACAATCTCTGACTGTGAAATACTTTTGCTTGCCGTCTCCATCTGAAAGTTTTCCTAAAGAATCAAGATTGGAGAGATTCGAAGGGTCAGGATCGGAGAGATTCGAAGGGTCGGAATCGGAGAGATTCGAAGGGTCGGGATCGGAGAGATTCGAAAGGTCGGGATCAGAGAGATTCGAACGGTCGGGATCGGACAGATTCGAACGGTCGGGATCGGAGAGATTCGAAGGGTCGGCATCGGAGAGATTCGAAGGGTCGGCATCGGAGAGATTCGAAGGGTCGGCATCGGAGAGATTCGAAGGGTCGGCATCGGAGAGATTCGAAGGGTCGGCATCGGAGAGATTCGAAGGGTCGGCATCGGAGAGATTCGAAGGGTCGGCATCGGAGAGATTCGAAGGGCCGGCATCGGAGAGATTCGAAGGGCCGGCATCGGAGAGATTCGAAGGGCCGGCATCGGAGAGATTCGAAGGGCCGGCATCGGAGAGATTCGAAGGGCCGGCATCTGAGAGATTCGAAGGGCCGGCATCGGAGAGATTCGAAGGGCCGGCATCGGAGAGATTCGAAGGGCCGGCATCGGAGAGTTTCGAAGGGCCGGCATCGGAGAGATTCGAAGGGCCGGCATCGGAGAGATTCGAAGGGCCGGCATCGGAGAGATTCGAAGGGCCGGCATCGGAGAGATTCGAAGGGCCGGCATCGGAGAGATTCGAAGGGCCGGCATCGGAGAGATTCGAAGGGCCGGCATCGGAGAGATTCGAAGGGCCGGCATCGGAGAGATTCGAAGGGCCGGCATCGGAGAGATTCGAAGGGCCGGCATCGGAGAGATTCGAAGGGCCGGCATCGGAGAGATTCGAAGGGCCGGCATCGGAGAGATTCGAAGGGCCGGCATCGGAGAGATTCGAAGGGCCGGCATCGGAGAGATTCGAAGGGCCGGCATCGGAGAGATTCGAAGGGCCGGCATCGGAGAGATTCGAAGGGCCGGCATCGGAGAGATTCGAAGGGCCGGCATCGGAGAGATTCGCAGGGTCGGCATCGGAGAGATTCGAAGGGTCGGCATCAGAGAGATTCGAAGGGTCGACATCGGAGAGATTCGAAGGGCCGGCATCGGAGAGATTCGAAGGGTCGGCATCGGAGAGATTCAAAGGGCCGGCATCGGAGAGATTCAAAGGGCCGGCATCGGAGACATTCAAAGTGTCGGCATCGGAGAGATTCGAAGCGTCGGCATCGGAGAGATTCGAAGGGTCAGGATCGGAGAGAGTCGAAGGCTCAGGATCGGAGAGATTTGAAGGCTCAGGATCGGAGAGATTTCAAGAGTCGGGATCGCAAAGATTCAAAGGGTCAGGATCGAAGAGATTTGAAGGGTCGGGATCGGAGAGATTTGAAGAGTTGGGATCAGAGAGATTTGAAGGGTCGGAATCGGAGAGATTCGAAGGGTCAGCTATGGAAGGTTTTCTCATGAACTGAGTGCTAACCACTCATGTAGGGCAAGTTACATTTATTGAAAATTATGATTTTCCATTGTACATGTGGCACATTAAAGACAACAATGTGAGAAAGAGGATATTACTAACCTTGCATCTCAATTGATTTAATTAATACTTGTAACTCACAATGAATGCAACACTGCTGCTTTAGTGTTGCCATAACATTTTCATATTGCATTCTCGACTATTGATATAAAAATATATTTAAATGGCACAAGATATTGAAACTGCAGTCAAGCCCATTTTGTACCTTAATGTCAGATTATTAAAACCACTGTTAATCTCAACAGTTCACTCCATCAATGAAAGATGCACTGCTATCTAGAAATAAAGAATGCTTAATGAAAAACACTTTGTGAACAGATTTATAAAACTGCACACAAGCTGGAAGATTTGATTTGGTTTGATAGGGTTCAACCATCATTCTTTGTATGAGGATGAATTCTTTTCAGTGAATCAAGATATCCAAAACTGGTACTTGGAACCCTGTCACCTCGAAACATTTTCCTCCACTCAGCAATCATTTCTCCCAAAAACATAGGCAGACAATTTAACAATCTTAAGACATAAGAGCAGAAATTAGGCCATTTGGCCCATCGAGTCTGCTCCACCATTCAATCATGGCTGATAAGTTTCTCAACCCCATTCTCCCGCCTTCTCCCTGTAACCTTTGATTCCCTTACCAATCAAGAACCTATCTATCTCGGTCTTAAATACACTCAATGACCTGGCCTCCATAGCCTTCTGTGGCAATGAATTCCAGAGATTTACCACTCTCTGGCTAAAGAAGTTTCTCCTTATCTCTGTTCTAAAAGTATGCATTTCTAAATTTGAATAGTATCAGAATTTTTTTTTAACTCGCATGGCTGGGGAAACAGTTATAGTTCAATGTCAAAGTTTGCAATCCAATCAACAGGATCAGTTGACACAATGTGAATGGTTGTGGTGCCACCAGGAATAGGTCGGTCAGGACAGAAGTTCATTACATGGGTGATGGTCTGCCTTGATGGCCATAGTCACACTTTGAACTGTTTCTCATGTTCCACTTGTATCAGGATGACAATATAACTTAATTTTGGTGTCAGCTTAAGTTGTCAGTTACATTTAAGTTAAGAACGGGCTCATTTTGTTCATGTGTTTGCAATATTCTGACTGCCACCTACCCAGAGTCATCTCTTTTATCTGCATTTAGAAAAATACCTCTTGGACCTACGCACACTTTGGGTGCCAAACAGGGATGTAAATTCTCACCTTATATATGCAAATAATTCCAGCACTATCTAACCTCCTACATTCTGTACAAAAGTCTGATTCATGTTTCAATCATTTCTGAGGAGCTATTTTTTTTAAAACATCAGTACTAAATTTTACTTTGTGCAGTTTAAACTTTTTGCCTCTTGTCCTACTGTCATGGTTTAACTTGGGAGCAGTGTTCCAGCTTTGCTTTTTCTGTACAGTTTAGTTCTTTCTTATTTGCCTGCTTTTAAGACTGCATTATCCAAGTTTCTGAAGCATTTCCTCAAAATTCAGTCCTCAGCAACTAGAGATCGACTTCATTACTTTTCACTGGACCATCTCCTGGAGTTTAATATCTCCTTTGCATCTTACCAACCAAAATTAGATATGGTAGTCAAGATGCAGTCTGATGAGTGGACTGGCCAATTTTAGCAGGTCGTCTTCAAGTTGTTTTCTAATGATTTAGTTATACAATTCAATCCACTACAGTTATATAAATCAGCCCACTTGCTCTGTTGACTCTTTCACATTGATCCAATACTACAAATGCCAAGTCTAGCACCATCCCTGGTTCCATCAGACTAGAAATTGGGAAATGTAGCCTCTCTATTCAAGAAGGGAGGGAGGCAGAAAACAGGAAACTATAGGTCAGTTAGCTTGACGTCTGTCGTGGGAAAGGTGTTAGAATCGATCATAAAGGAGGTTATAGATGGGCACTTAGAGAAACTCAGAACCACAGAATTTCACAGTGCAGAAGAGGCCCTTCGGCCCATTGAGTTTTCACCGACACGTTGAGAAACACCTGACCTACCTGCCTAATCCCATTTACCAGCACTTGGCCCATAGCCTTGAATGTTATGACGTGCCAAGTGCTCAAGGTAATCAAGAACAGTCAGCATAGTTTTGTGAAAGGAAAATAATTTTTAACCAATTAATTGGAGTTCTTTGAAGGACCATGTGCTTTGGGTAAAGGGGAGCCTGTAGACATGCAGCACTTGGATTTCCAGATGGCATTTGATAAGGTGCCAAAGGTTATTGCAGAAAATAAAAGCTCATGGTGTAGGGGCTAATAAATCAGCATGATTAGAAGACTGACTGGCTGGCAGAAAACAGAGAACATGCATAAATGGGGCTTTGATCAGCAGGATGTGACGAGTGAAGTCCCGCAGGGGCCTCAACTTTTTACAATTTATATCAATGACTTAAACGAGGGGAGTGAAGGCATGGTAGCTAAATTTACAGATGACACAAAGATGAGTAGAAAAGTATGTTGTGAAGAGGCCATAAGGAAGTTGCTGACGAATATAAATAAGTTGAGTGAATGGGCAAAAATCTGGCAGTTGGAGGATAATGTTGGAAATTGTGAAGTTGTTCACTGTACTTAAAGGGAGAATGGCTGCAGAATTCCAAGGTGCAGAGAGATCTAGGTGTCCTAGTGCATGAGTAACAAGAAGTTCTTATGTAGGTGCAGCAAATAATTAAAAAGGCTAATGGAATGCTATCCTTTATTATGAGAGGAATTAAACATAAAAGTAAGGATGTTATGATTCATTAAACAGGGCATTGGTGAGACCACATCTCGAATATTGCATGCAGTTTTGGTCTCCTTATTTAAGGAAGAATGTAAACATCTTGAGACGGTTAAGAAGAGGTTTACTAGATTGATACCTGGAATGAGCAGGTTGGTCTTATGAGGAAAGGTTAGGCAGACTGGGCTCCTTTCCGCTGGAGTTTAGAAGAGTGAGGGGTGACTTGATTGAAGCATATAAGATCCTGAACAGTATTGACAAGGTGGACACAGAAGGGATGTTTCCTCTTGTGGGCAAGTCCAGAACTAGGGAGGCACTGTTTTAAAATTAGGGGTTGCCTTTTTAGGACAGCGATAAGGAGAATTTTTTTAAAAAGAGGGTTGCACAACTTTGGAATTCTCTGCCTCCGAAGGCTGTGGAGGCGGGGTCATTGAATATTTTTAAGGCAGCTGTAGATAGATTCTCGTTAGGCAAGGGAATCAAAGGTTATGGGGGGAAATAGGAATGTGGAATTCAACACACAAACAGATCAACCATAATCTTATTGAATGGCGGAGCAGGCTTGAGGGACCGATTGGTCCACTTGTGCTCCTATTTCATATGTTTGTATCTCCTTTATTTTTGGTTATTTCAGCATTATTCATGGAGTATGTGCAAAAATGTATTGCAATCTTCATTCTGCACATTCTCACACACGGCACAGCTAGAACTTCTCAGTGTGGCAATATCAGACTTGTATCTTTCTAACTGTGGCATTATGTGTTGATGTTAGAATGCACAGTGCCATTGCACTGCCACTTAATGGAAACTTTTTACCAATATGTCACTGATATGTTTAATCTATATATTTCCCTGCATCAAGATCCATTTTTTCCCCACCAATTGAACAAATAGTGATAATGATTTTTAAACATCAATATGTTAATGTAGTACTACATGAATCAAATTCTGGAATTTTACAACTGAAGGGCTAGAATGTAAAGAGAACGAAGTTTTGCTACAGCTATACAAAGCTCTGGTAAATTACATTTGGAGTACTTTGTACAGTCTTGGACAATCCACCTTAGAAAGGATATATTGGCCTGGGAAGGAGTGCAGCACAGATTCACTAGGGTGTTAGCAGGTCTCTTAACGGTTAGCTTAGCATTAACAGATGACATAATCTAGGTATATAATCCCCAGAAGAAAGAATTCTAACGTTGAGCTTTTTAGGATTTTGAAAGAACTTGACAGGGGTTGATAGAAACTTTGGTGGTGAGTCTAGCAAAGGGTGTTATAAGTGTGGAGAACTCTCCTACAAAAAATCAGTACATGCCAGATCAATTAATAATTTTAAATCTGAGATCAATAGATTTTTGCTAGCTAAACGTATTGAGGAATATGGAGTCAAGACAGGTGGATGGAGATCAACCCTTACAGATTAACCAAGATCTTGTTTAATAGCAGTATTGGTTCAAGGACAGAATGGCCCAGTCCCAGCTTTTTAATGCCCCAGGAAGGTTCGGGAAGATTTTGTTTATAAAAAGTAAAATTTGTCTCAATTAAAAAGGATTCCAAAAATATTAAGCACTGAATGTAGAACTCAGACGAGATATGGAAATCAATCTCTCGAAGTTCAGTTATGCCAAAAATAAAATACAATTTAAATTCCAAAGTAGTTAATGAAAAATAAGTCCAATAAAGTGATAGTTATGAAGCTACTTACGGAACACAGGTAGAAATGGTTTCTCTGAAGGCAACTTTAGGTTTTCCCATTACACAGGGACAATTGTATTCTCTTTCTAGTCTCTAAATATCAAACAGAAGATAAAATAATTAAACACCATTTATGGCTTCATTCAAAGCAATATAAAGGGACTACCATAAGAACTTGACAGCCTTTTTTATCCTGGTACTGTTTTAGCCCTGAGTTTGGGAGACCAGTGCTCATAAACTGGTTCCTAGTATTTATATGACTTCAGTCAGATCATCAAGCCTGGAAGCAGATTCAACAAATCTGAAGGCTCATGAAATGCCATTCTTTCAGAATCTTAACAAAACCATGCAGCTTATAAAATGTTTGACATGTAGAGATATGTACTGCCAAAGTTAATAAACCTCAGATAATTTTCTCAACCAGTATGAGCTGAGTTGTGCTCACGACAAATCAACAGCAAACTTGCCTGGAAGTGTCTTGAAAAACAAATAGATGCTTTCCACTGACATTCAGAATTAAAACTTTTTATTTGAGACATGCTGATTAACAAGGCATAGTGACAGCAAAATGACCCATTCAGCACATTGTCACAGCTTGCCATGACTCCTCTTTGCAGGAGTCAATCAATGAATAGCAATACAACAATCTGTAAGGGAATATGATAATGTAAGTAGTTTACCAAATGTACTTCCTATTACTGGCACATCCCAGCAATGAAGTAATGGAACTACCATAAACAACACAACACATATGAATTTATAATCAAGTGAAGCAATGCAGGGGCATGGCTACAAATTTAAGACTTGCAAATTAGAAGTTCTGGTGTAGGCTGTTGCACACTGGTATTCTTTGCCATTGTGGGCATTGCACAGTCAACTATATCACTACAGCAATAGCTTAAGCTTTATTAAACTTCTTTGCTCAGTTTAGGTCTGCTCTGATACAACAAGAGTTTGCTCATGCTTTCTGAAAGAGCAAAGGCTCTTCAAAAACTAGTTTGAAATGATTTTTGTTATCCATTCAGCTGTTAAAGCTCAACTGAATGAGTACATTTAATTTGAAAAAGAATCAACGTTAGTGCTCTTACATTCTAGTACTGATGGAAAGATGATCTGCTTTCATGGCTACCCACAAGATCCTAGTCGAAACAAAATTCCTATGAGGCCTTGGTCTACAGAATAACTAAGTCTCTGACAGGCTATAACGATGACTTTGGAATTTCTCCAATGTGGGTGCATTAAGTACTTCTGAAATTGGGGCTGAGACACATCATTGACAAAAAGGTTGAAGGAGATTCATTTTTCATTTGACCGCTCTATTTCAATCCTGTCTTGATCATAACACAAAATTGATTTCACAATGCCCCACTGGTAGTCCTGAACCTTGGAGATCAGGAGTCATATGGACTCAAAACATTAACTCTGTCTTTCTCTTCACAGGTGCTGTCAGACCTGCTGAGTTTTTCCAGCAACTTTTGTTGTTTCAGATTTCCAGCAACCGCAGTATTTTGCCTTGACCAAATCTCCTGGTCTCCAGAGATGTGACTGAGGACATGTGTTGGACCCTGTGAAAGTCCTGACTTTCCCAAGACCTCCTTGGTAATTGCCTGGGAAGTTTCAACTTCCGATGGGCAATTCCCCTGCTTCCTGAGAGCCTCCATGAGTGTCACTGACTTGGAGTTAGTCAGAAACTTGGAGCAGTTCCGCAGTACTTACCTGAATAGTTACCCAGGAAATGTCTAATATCTGGGTAACAACAAAACCAGCTCCTCAATCAACCCTAGACCCCCTGACGACCGCCCCCCAGTACTCCCTCTGACCACCCCCCAACATGACTAGCCTCTCCTGACCACCTTCCAACCACTTGACTACCTCCCCACCTGATCACCCTTGAACCACTTGACTACCGCCCCCAAGTCGACCCAGCTAACCCTTCAGAAGACGACCGATCTCACTCATTCACTAACATTTAGACTGGACCTTTAAACTTATCATATGGCAACCAGTACCATAAAAAGTCTTCTGCACTGATCCCCTTCACAGGTCTCTGCGTGGATTCCTGTGCTGAGGGAGCTCTTCTGGATTCTGGAAGTTGGACTCTTTTAAATGTAATCAGGTAAGTGCACAGTTTTCTGACTGATCAGCACCAGATGCTGATCAGAAGATTTCGGCCACAGCCTTTCGTTTCCTCAGTATTTACATAGGTCTTCACACTGTTTATGCCAGATTTTATGCATTACAAAACATTTTTTTTCAATAACTGCCTTTATCCAGCCACTGTTCACTTTAGCAAATGGGCATTTCTAGATCTGGAGGAGGAAGGGCAGTAATTGAGGGGAAAGAAAAGCAGGTATAACTGTAACTCACTCATTACATCTAGTAGGTTCTACATGTATGCTGATGACACCAAACACTATATCTTCATCATATTTCTTGGCCACTGCCATGCTCGGCATTGTTAACCTGCTTGCCTGATATCCGGACCTAACCAAGCAGCAATTTCTTACAGTTCAGACAGATTTTGAGTGTCAGCATTTGGTTAGCTGATGATACAAGGTCAGAGCAATGCTGGGAGCTTGCTAATTCTTCAAATAAAATAAACTGACGTTACAAAATTGGGAACAATCATCTCAGTGCGTTGTGGGCAGCCAGTCATTCCTGGAACACATTTTCCTGAACTAAAAGCTATATTGCCAAAAGTAGATTTGTCACATTCCAACCCGCTTTCTTCAAAGTGATGAATACAATTCACCAAAAGATATATGAAATTTTAAATGATATCTTGTGAAAGAGCAAATCTATGAAAACTAGAGGTGTCACATACACAGGACTGAACATCTCTTTCAATCCCTCTGCACTGCACACTGAATCTCAAATAAAGTCCGGCTGAGTAGTTAACGCTTGAAGGAATCTGTCCGAGGAATATCTGGGCACCGCCACACTTATCAGCACCCAGAGAGTGAGGTGAAAATTATGTTTGTTTTCCCTCCTCCGTCTCCCTCAGTGAAGCCTGAGGCCTGTCCTTCCGTCTCATGCCCCTGGGCTCGGACACTGGGGGAGAAATCGAGCTGGAGAGGAGCTGGTGACTGTTACTGGATGTTGGTGAGAATGTGGACTTTATTTAAGACAGAGTGGGGAGACTTCAATTAAAAAAGTGCAGAGAGCAGCTGTTTGGGGAGCTGGATTGGTGAGTATCTCTAGTCTTTAGATTAAAATTAAGGTCTATAGCTAGTATTTAGCTCTCTAGTCTTTATTTTCTCTTTCTTAAAAATAGCCTGTTAAGTATAAGATCGAGACTGCTGTAAATAATTAATTTCAATAAAGTGTGAAGAGCAAGGATACCAGAGTAATTAATTAAATAAAATAAGATAGCAATGGCAGGATGGGCGATGTGTTACTGCTGTGGCATGTGGGTGCTGCTGGACACCATCTGTAGTAAGTGTTTGCAGCTCGAGGAACTTCAGGTCCATGTTGAGGAGCTGGAGTCCAAGCTGCAGACATTGCGCCACATCAGGGAAGGGAAAGTTACCTGGACACTCTGCTCCAAGAGGTGGTCACACCCCGCAGGTTAGATAATTTGAATTTGGTCTGTGATCAGGGACAGGAGAGTGTGACTGCAGGTGAGGGAGGTATGGGGATCCGGGGGTAGTGTTCAAGGAGCCTCAGCCCCTGAAATTATCCAACAGTTACGAGGTTCTTGCGAGCTGTGTGGACGAGAGCAGGGATTGCAGGGAAGATGAACAAACTGACCATGGTACAGGGAGCCATTCAAGTGGGGGGAAGAAATAGGAACATAGTAGTGGTAGGGGACAGTATAATTAGATACTGTTCTCCACAGCCATGAGCACGAGTCCCAAAGGCTGTATTGCCTGCCCAGTGCTAGAGTTAAGGACATCTCCTCAGGGCTGGAGAGGACCTTGAAGTGGGAGGGGAGGGATCCAGTTGTCATTGTCCACATTGGTACCAACGACAATGGGACTAGAAAGGAGGTTCTGCTGAAAGAATATGAACAGTTAGGAGCTAAGTTGAAAAGCAGAACCTCCAAGGTAATAATGTTAGGATTACTACCTGAACCACGGGCAAATTGACATAGGATAATTAAAATCAGGGAGCTAAATGTATGGCTCAAAGATTGGTGTGGGAGGAATGGGTTTCAGCTCATGGGGGACTGGCCTCAATGCTCGGGTAGAGGGGAGCTGAACCATGCTGGGACCAGTGTCCTGGCAAAGTGAATAACTAGGGCCGTAGAGAGGGCTTTAAACTAAATAGAGGTGGAGGAGAGGTCTGGAGAGGGGATAAGTAGGCTTATAAAGCAAAAGGATATGGCGGCAATGCAGGGCAGCTACTTAGGTAATGTTACCCAGAGTCTGACAGGAAGAGACAGAACATACAAACATAAAAAATACAGCAGCAAATGGGTAAAAGGGGGAAAAAATGGTAAAAAGGCACAATTAATAGCTCTTTACTTAAAAGCGCGTAGCAGTCGGAACAAATTAAATGAATTAATGGCACAAATAGAGGTTAATGAGTATGATCTTAATAGCCATTACATGGTTACAAGGAGATCAGTGCTGGGAATTAAATATTCAAGGGTGTGTGACTTTTCGAAAGGACAGACAGGAAGGAAAGGGTGGTGAGGTAGTGAGGTAGCATTGTTAGAATGAGATAGAATAAGTACAATAGCAAGAAATGATCTTGGATTGGAAGATGTGGAATCCATATGGGCGGAGGTAAGAAATAACAAGGGGAAGACGACACTGGTGGGAGTAGTCTATAGGCCCCCTAACAGTAGCTATGCTGTCGGACAGAGAATAAATCAGGAAATGAGGGAATGTAAAAAATGCAGTATATTAAACATGGGTGACTTTAATCTCCGTGTAGATTGGGAAAATCAAATTGGCAGAGGTAGCCACGAGCAAGAATTCATAGAGTTTGTTCGGGACAGTTACCTGGAACAATATGTTGTGGATCCAACCAGGGGTCAGGCTGTTTTGGATCTGGTAATCTGTAATGAGGCAGGTTTAATAAATGATCTCAGAGTAAAGATCCCCTAGAAAACTGACCATAACATGGTGGAATTTAGCATTCAGTTTGAGAGTGAGAAACTTAGTTTGGAAACATCTGTGCTAAACTTGAATAAGGGGAATTACAAAGGAATGAGGGCAGAGTTGGCTGCAGTGAACTGGGAAAGGAGTTCAGCAGAAAAGACAGTTGATGAACAATGGCAGTCGTTTAAGAAAATAAGAACATAAAAACTAGGAGCTGGAGTAAGCAATTCAGCCTCTCAAGCCGCCCCGCCATTCATTACGATCATGGCTGATCTCATTTTGGCCTCAAGTCCAATTTCCCACCCTCTCCCCATAACCTTTCAACCCGTTATTAATTAAAAATCTGTCTATCTCCTCCTTAAATTTATTCAGCGTCCCTGCATCCACTGCACTCTGAGGTAGTGAATTCCTCAGATTCATGACCCTTTGAGAAAAGTAATTTCTCATCTCTGATTTAAATCTACCATCCCTTAGCCTAAAACTATGGCCTTTCATTCTAGAATGCCCCAGAAGGGGAAACATCCGCTCCATGTCTACTCTGTCTATCCCTTTTAGCATCTTATATACCTCAATTAGATCTCCTCTCGTCCTTCTAAACTCTAGCGAGTATAGGCCTAAACTGCTCAATCTCTCCTCATAAGACAAGCCCTGCATCTCTGGAATCAATTTAGTGAACCTCCTCTGAACTGCCTCCAGTGCAACTACATCCTTCCTCAAGTAATGGGACCAAAACTGTGCATAGTACTCCAGGTGCAGTCCCACCAATGCCTTGTACAGTTGCAACAACACTTCCCTATTTTTATCCTCTATTCCTTCAGCAATAAATGTCAAAATTCCATTTGCCTTCCTTATTACCTGCTGTACCTGCATGCTAGCTTTCAGCAATTCATGCACGAGGACACCCAGATCTCTCTGCACTGAAGCATTCTGAAGTTTCTCTCTATTTAAGTCGCCTTTTTATTCTTCCGACCGAAATGGATAACCTCACACTTATCCACGTTAAACTCCATCTGCCAAGTTTTGGCCCATTCACCTAACCTGTCCATATCCGTTTATAAATTCCTTATTTCTTCATTGCAACTTACTTTCCTTATTTTGGTGTTATCTGCAAATTTAGCTATAGTACCTTCTATCCCTGAATCCAAGTCATTTATAGATTGTAAGTAGTTGGGGCCCAAGGACCGAACCCTGTGGCACCCCATTAGTTACAGCTTGCCATCCAGAAAAAGACCCATTTATCCCGACTCTCTACTTTCTGTTGGTTAGCCAATCCTCTATCCAAGCTAATATATTACCCCAACTCCGTGTGATCTTATCTTGTGCATTAATCTTTTGTGCAGCATCTTATCAAAGGCCTTCTGGAAGTCCAGATATACTACATGTACAGGATCCCCATTATCCACTTTGCTTGTCACACCTTCAAAGAACTCTAGCAAATTAGTCAAACACAATTTACTCAGTTAGTTCATGACTCACAACAAAGATATATCCCAGTGAGGAAGAAGGATTGTAGGAAGGGGATAAATCAACCATGGTTAACCAAGAAAGTTAAGGATAGTGTCAAAGTGAAAGAAAAACATACAATGTGGCAAAGATTAGTGGTAAGTCAGAGCACTGGGTAAGTTTTAAAAACCAACAGAAGATAACCAAAAAAAAAGGGAGAAAATAAACTTTAAGGATAAACTAGCAAGTAAAATAAAACTGACAGTGAGAGCTTCTTTAAATATACAAAAAGGAAGAGAAAGGCCAAAGTCAATATAGGTCCCTTAGTGGATGAAGCTGGGGAAATAACAATGGGGAACCAGGGAATGGCAGAGGAGTTGAATAAATACTTTGCATCATTCTTCATGGTAGAAGACACTAATAGCATACCAAAAATACTAATTAATCAAGGGGCAAAAGGGGGGGATGAAATAAATACAATAACTATCACTAGAGAAAAAGTACTAGGGAAACTAATAAGGCTAAAGGCCGATAAGTCATCTGGACCTGATGGGTTGCATCCTAAGATATTAAAGGATATAGCTGCAGAGATAGTGGATGCACCAGTAGTAATCTTCCAAGAGCCCTTAGATTCTGGAAATGTCCCAGAGGATTGGAACACTGCCTATGTAACACACTTATTTGAAAAGGGAGCGAGACAAAAACAGGTAACCATAGGCCAGTTAGCTTAACACCTGTCATTGGGAAAATGTTGGAGTCTATTATAAAGGATGTAATAGCAAAGCATTTAGAAATGCATAATCTAATCAAGCAGAGTCAGCTTGACCTCATGAAGGGGAAATCACGCCTGACAAATTTATTAGAATTCTTTGAGGACATAACAAGCAAGGTAGATAAAGGGAAATCAGTAGAAGTAATATATTTGGATTTCCAAAAGGCATTGATATGGTACCACACATAAGGCTCCTTAATGAAATAAGAGCTCATGGTATTGGGGATAGTATATTGGCATGGATAGAGGACTGGCTAACTAATAGAAGACAAAGAGTTGGGATACGGTTCGGGGGGGGGGGGGGCGGCATTTTCAGGATGACAAGCTGTAACTAGTGGAATCAGGGATCAGTGCTGGGGCCACAATTACTTACAATATATATTAATGACTTAGATGAGGGAAATGGATGTACTATCGCCAAGTTTGCGGATGACACAAAAATAGATGGGAAGGCAAGTGGTGAGGATGACACAAAGAGTCCAAACAGGGATATAGACAGGTTAAGTGAGTGGGCAAACACGTGACAGATAGAATATAATAATATAATATGGGAAGTGTGAGGTTATGCACTTTGGCAGGAACAATAGAGGAGCTGAATATTATTTAAATGACGAAAGACTAAAGAAAGCTGCAGCAGAGAGGGATTTGGGGATCCTTGTGCATGAATCACAAAAAGCTAGCGTACAAGTTCAGCAGGTAATATGGAAGGCAAATGGAATGTCGGCCTTTATTTCAAAGGGAATGGAGTATAAAAATAGGGAAGTCTTGCTAAAACTATAAAAGGCACTAGTTAGACCACACCTAGAATACTGTGAACAATTTTGGTCCCCTTATCTAAGGAAAGATACACTGGCATTGGAGACAATCCAGAGAAGGTTCACTAGGTTGATGCCAGGGATGGAGGGATTTTCTGATGGTTGAGTAGGTTGGGCCTGTACTCATTAGAGTTTAGAAGAATGAGAGGCGACCTTATTGAAACATATAAGATTCTTAGGGGGTTTGACAGGGTAGATGCTGAGAGGTTTCCCCTTATGGGAGAGTCTAGGACAGAGGACATAATCTCAGAGTAAGGGCGTGCCCATTTAAGACAGAGATGAGGAGGAATTTCTTCTCTCAGAGGGTAGTCAATCTGTGGAATTCTTTACCGCAGAGGGCTGTACAGGCTGGGTCGTTTAGTATATTCAAGGCTGAGATAGACAGATTTTTAATCAGTAAGGAAATCAAAGGTTATGGGGAAAAGGCAGGAAAGTGGAGTTGAGGATTATCAGATCAGCCATGATCTCATTGAATGGCAGAGCAGACTCGATGGGCTGAATGGGCCTACTTCTGCTCCTACATCTTTTGGTCTTATGACATGTATAGCTAACTTCTGTATCAATGTGTACAATCCTGTGCTTTGGTCAAATCAAGTTATATAGAATATACAGCACATAAAACTTGCCATTCTGCCTAAGTCCTTACTGGCATGTGTGCTTCACTCGAGCCTCCTGCCAGCCTTAACTCTAACAACATAACCCTGTATTACCTTTGCCTTCATATGCTTATCTAGCCTCCCTTTAAACGCTATTCGCCTCTGTGTGGTAGTGAGTTCCACATTCTCACCACACTTTGGATGAAGTTTCTTCTGAATTCCCTATTTAATTTCTTGATGAATTTATTGATAGCCTCTAGTTTTGATCTTCCCCACAAGGAGAAACACTGTTTACCAAAATCAAGTTTGGCTATAATGAATAATATCATGCACACTACATATACTCAGTTGAAATACATAATGATGAAATGGGACAGACTCAGAATAAAAGAACAGGAACTTAGCATGAGGGAAGATAGAAGACAAACTGGCTTCTACTGGTCAAAAGAATGAACTGTATTGACTAAATAAACAAATATAGTTTTTCTTTATAAGACATCCATTTTCAGCATTTTCGGGTTTGCCCCCATTCTAATAATAACGACAAAAACTTTCTTGAAGTTGAAATGCATTATATCTACAACTATCCCTAAGTTGCATAATGTAGTAGAAAGAGGTTGACTTATGCATCCTGAACTACGTCCTTAGTTGCACCAATATCACATTATAGGTAATGGCAATAATAAAAACATTTTATATTCCTTTGCTAAAATACGTGATATCTAAGATATCTAAGTGCTCAAAATTTTGCCTCAAAACTCATTTTTACCAGCTTCTGACACCTGCAACTTTGTTTAATTGAACTTATTTTAGTGACTTAACTTTTATTTAAAAAATACAATTGATAAACTACAGAAAATGCAAGGTAATCCTTGAATTTCAGCATTGAACAGTCATCCTTTTACAAATGTAGGATATTAACGTTTGTTTTGAGGAATACTCAGAATACTTGGAAAAAGAAAATATTAAAAGAATTCTTGAAAAAGGATTACTAATAGCTTTTGGTAGGGAATCCAACATCAGCACAGGCATGACAAGTCAAATGGCCTTCTCTGTATTGAAATTGCTATGATTCCAGATAAATAATAACATTAGAAATTTAAATTGCAGGACAAGCAGCAGACCCTAACTTTAGCTCATATTGTCCATGTTGAAACTAAATATCAATTAACAAAGTCCCTAAGTCATCAAAGTCCCTCTGCCAGATCTTCACTTTTATATCTAAAAACAAACTACACACAAGTACCTTTCACTTTATCAACAAAAGCTATGACAGTGCTCCCCCTCAAGATATTTTCTCCTCAAAAAAGTTGGCATTAAACTGCCCTACTACAGCAAAATGCACTGGATGAATTTGAGCTCACCTCAACTGGGCCATCAGTTAGAAATCTTAAAACAGGTTTTTTGCCAATTTATTCCCTTCCTTTTCATCTGAAATCTGTTGAGGTATGGTTCTTGTTATGACCTCTGTCAAGACCAGTAACTTTTCTTTTTTAAAAAATCCAAAATCTCAGTTATTTACTGAAACAACGAAACCACAAGGTTCCATGGTATAAAATAAAGTACTTTGTACCATACAAGAGTTAAACAAAGCAAATACTAAGTACTATAGTTGTTTGGTAGTACAGAACTTGAGCATTGCTGAAAAAAGACATTTTGTGAAAGCTTTTTGACTTGCACTCATCAGGACAATCGCAAGAATACCAATGTCAGGGGAAGCAACAACTTTATGCTGTATGAGAAGAGAGTGCTGATTGGTTGGCAAGTGGCCTGATAGAGGCATTGCAATGGAGAATGCACCAGTTAATGGTGACTGACAGTGAACTGCCAAGCATTGTTTGAAATTTTAAACCAGGCAGCTTGATTCTAAGGAATGAACCAGTGAAAGGCAATGAAAGCTTTGGTAAAATGTCTTATTTCAGCAATACTAAACACTATCTAAGGTAACCGCCTATACTCTAAAACCCAAAATCAACATAAGTTAAACATGAATTAACTGGCAAATTGCAGTCAATTATAAACTATAAATTGTACATTAAATGGCAGATACAATTAAGACAGATCTTACAAACTGCCTCAGCAATCCACTGAGCATATATATATCATCCATCTCAGTCACGAACTCCTTCAAACCTCTATCTTCCTCAGAATTTCAGATGCTTGTCTTTTCAATTTAGCCTGAAACCTGCCTGACAGCAGCGCACAACAAATCTGAGTTCCTTGGGCACAGTCTTCACCAAAAATGGCACATTTCTGCAGAACCTCCTCTGCTTACGCTTGTCTGGGTGGCACCGATCCACCAATGTTATATTCAAGGAAAAAAACAACTGCAGCAACTGTATATTAGCCTATTCTCAGCTTCTGAGCCTAGCCTCCATCTTCTGTAGCCTGCCTGTACTGCACCACTGGAGTCATCCTCTGAGCTCTGATGGCTCTGTGTCCTTTAATATGGTTTCAACCAATTTCAGCCTCCCCCATAAGTTTTGGTTTCCAATCTCAGTTTCAATCTTAGTTTCCTTAGAAACTGGGAGTGTCAGTTTGCATTCTCAGTTCCATTTTCAAATAGTGGCTGTCTCAAACCACAGATTCTGTTGTGGTTTAAAGATGAGACCACTCGAGTGAGAGAGTTCCAGCAACCAAGGTCTTTATCCAAGCATAAGCTGGGAGATCAGCCCTCACTGCCTTCCAAGTGCCTCTCTCAATAATACAAGGTCTGTGTAACATATTTAAATATCTGGGTTATAGCAAAACACAATATCTTGCACATACATCACTTAATCAAAAGCCTTCTGCAGATATTCCGTTATCTTAACATTTGTGGCATTCTTGCCTTAGCAGGAATGCATTCGTGTCTGTGACTTCATGACTCCCTATATGTTATTGTTATCTCCTTACTGCCTTGTTTACCGAAGCTGTGATGGCCATTAGGTTGGTTCCCACAGTGCCATCCGATCCTGCCTATGTGTTGGCCAAATTTCCCATCATGCTTAGGAAGAGTTCTTACAACTACACTTAAAGCTATTAACGCTAATAACTACATTTGTCTATTTTTAAAGCTGTTAATGCACATCTTAATATCAGTTTTAATATAAAGTTATTTCATTCCTCACATCAGATTTCATCACAATTTTGCGCAGCAATTGCTTTTCAGCAACTTACCCACGGCTGGTTGAAAATCAACATTAGTGAATACTGTTGCTGGCATGTTATTTCTCAATGGGCGTCATTAGAGCTAAGTCTGACCTTGGCCTTGTTTGATGCCCACACAGGTGCATTTTACAGCAAGGAATAATGATTAGGAGCAGTAATAGTGGTTAAAATCCCTTCTCTCTAGCCCAGGAGCATTGTAATGCCCCTACTGCCACTTTGCTAAGGTCAGCTAACTCAGCATATATGGTCAAATATATGGCAACAAATGCTGGTCTAGCCAGCGACGCCCACATCCTGTAAATGATTTTCTTTTTTAAAGTATGCCATTACCAAATGAATCATCATAAAGTGAGCTGTCCCCTTTTAAATCTACATTTACATTAACAACCTGCAGAAGCTTTAGTTAGCAGTTTTCTCATTTGATTTAAAGCTCCACATTGAAGTGAAAACATCAGATTTTCAAATTTGTAAGCTGCTTTTCACTCCTCTGCCCTCTCCCAAAGCCTCTAGTTTTTATCCACACAGTCCTGTTTCCACCCTAACCATTGCACAGGGACAGCATTAAACTGTCACTGGTGGCACCCAATGTACTTCTCTTCCTCCTCAAATGTTCCACAGCATTCAATTCAGTTGATCACTCCATTTATCCCCATCACCTCATTTGCATTCTACCTTTGGGAAATATCCTGGAAACAGATTCATTCCTACTTGTTCCAACACAGCCACCATGTTTTCTGCCCATCCTATGGTCACATTAAAATACGTCAAGGTTTCCTAGGCTCCTTCTTCTTTCTCATTTAAATGCTGTGCTTCGGAAACATTACACGCAGGGGTCAGTGCCTATACTTAGGGACGCACCCAACTTTAATTTATCATCATTCTCAATTCCACACTTTCACTATTTTGACAGATTGCTCAAACTGACACCAAGTCAGAAATAAGCCAGAATTTACTCTAGTTGAACACAGGGAAAGCTTAGGCTAATTCATTCAGTTCCTAACCTTGATCCTGATTCTAGCTCTCTCCCAGGTTGTTCACACAGGTTGAACAAGACAGTGCACAAATTCAATATCATAACTGAGCTGAGCTTCAAACCCCATATGCTATCTATAATCAAGATAGCATACTTTGATGGTAATGTCCCATTTTGGGATTTCTATGATTTGCTGCAGAAAGAATCTAGGTGTTATATATATCAAGTCCTTTTATTACATGCAACTCTTTTGGGGTCAATTCACAAAATAACAGAGCTAGGAAATGTAGGGTTGGATTTGAATAAAGGGTCTAAACCATAATACTAAAGACAACTGAAATTAGTTTGAACATTCCCACTATCATCCATGCCCATGACTGTTGGGATGACCCTAATCATGTGAGCTCAGCAAGGATGGTCGCTAAGGAGGTTAGAACTCACTTTTGGAAGAGAGATAGCTAGCTTTATGACTGAACCAAACTCTCCTCGCCCCCAAGGATTCACACTTGCTGACAGAGCTTTGAGCTATATTGGCCCCACCCTAAAACACTCAGCTTTGCTACTTCTCTCCTTATCTTTAATAAAAAACGTTGAAATGCATCATTTTGACTGTCCTTTCAGCCATATCCTACATATTCTATTCCTCAGTTCTTCTTTCTGTCCTACAAGAAATACTTTGGAACACTTTATTACTTTAAAGGCACCATACAAATGTGATTTGCTGTCAATATTAAGGCACACATCAGTGAAGAACTCAGGTATTTGGTCTATTCCCTTCCAGATTCAGAACAACTGAGCTTATAAGATGAACAAAAATAATCAAGGTGTGAGAGTAAAGCTGTCCTTGAAATACATCTGTATATCAGTATTAAAAAAAGTGTGTTAAATTTCAGGGCAGTACAAAATGCTTTGATGAAAAATGTGGAAGATATATGGGGGAGGCGGTGGCATAGTGGTACTCCAGAGATCCAGAGTAATGGTCTGGGAACCAGGGTTCAAATCCCACCAGGGCAGATGATGAAATTTGAATTCAATAAAAATCTGGAATTAAAAGTCTGATGATGAACGCAAACCATTGCTGATTGTCATCAAAAACCCATATGGTTCACTAATGTCCTTTAGGGAAGGAAATCTGCCATCCCTACCTGTTCTGGCTCACATGTGACTCCAGACCCAGAGCAATATAGCTGACTCTTAAATGCCTTCTGAACGAAGGCAATTAGGGATGGGCAATAAATGATGGCCTAGCCAGAAATGCCCACATCCCATGAACGAAAAAAAAAATCAGGCTTTGTTCTCAAATCTGCCATGTGGATATACAACAGATTTACATATATTCAAGAAAATCCAATCTCAAAAGAAATTTCAATTATGTTAATAATTTTGTCAAACTCAATATAATTTGTTCAAGTTAAATGAATCATACTTCATCCAATATAAAAATATTTTCCAGCTCATAAAATTAGCATAGAAATTCCAGTATAATGATTTTACAACAGTGGAGGTTGTACTGGCTTGTTTTACACTTAGGTAAATTGGTGGCAAGATAAATCATATCAGCCCATAAAGCACACCATATATTAGCAGCCATAAAAATCTATAGGGCAGTGTAATTTATACAGCTGATTTCAGAGGACTGCCATCATTATTCCAATATCTATACCTTAAAAATATGAATCAGAATTTATATTACACATGGAGTGATAATGTGGATGGCATATGACAGCCTGCTTAGGTTTCCACTTAACTGGATGAGGACTGAGTAGCAAGGGAGGGAAAGAAAGCAATGCTCTAAATATTGTAATTGCATTTAAACAAGCAGCTTTTTCAAGGTTTAAAAAACAGCTCATCAAAGATGCTAACAAAATTTTAACAGGACTACAGAAAATAAACTATCAAGAGCATAGCCGACCTGCAGTTATTAGGAATTTTGTGCATTAAAGACAGTTTGAATTTAGACTTTTCCCTCAATATATCACAAATTCAATTAATTAAAAAATTGATACAACCATTCAAATAGAAAAAACATTTGTGTTCATTCTGAAAGGTGCTGTGAACACCTGAAATGCTTTTTTATTGAAACCTAACTTCACAAAACATTTAATGAATTGCACCAAAATTCAAATCTTAAAATTAAAATGAAGTTACAATAGGTTAAATACCTGGGCGTAAATTTCTAAGTGTAATTCTCCCATTCCAGATACAATTGTCTCTCTACTCTCAGAGTCATAAATAACCCTAAAAGTGGGGTCCTCTCGTGTAAATCTGCCAATTCCCTTGGAAAATTTATCCAGATCGTTCTGAAACAGAAGACAATATACTTTAAAGTGTACTCCTTACCGTCTAACATTGAAAAATATTTTTCTTCAGTCAAAACAGTACATTTGTAATTTCAACATATCTACTGTATTTGGAAAGCAAAATGAGATTTTCCAATTTCCAAACAACCCTGAGAGATTTGTAGTGCGGTGCAGTGAAATATTTTTGAGTTTTGAATCCATGAACTTAAAGTATCTATGATTTTTATTTAACTTCCTAAAATTCTCAAAACAATGAAAAGCCTTTTTGATGATGTCCAATATCTAATTATAACTATCTTTTCTGATACAAAGCAACTTTGAGTAATTCAAATATTTGAAACAAGTACATATATATTTATAATCACAACAGATATGTTTCCAACAAAAAAGTGAAATCTTTAGTACGTATCATTGCTAGAGTACTTCAATTTAAATCATACTCAAGGAAACAGGCCCTAAACTTACATTTCTTTTTCCTGTGATTTTTACATCATAGCTCTAATTTCAAATTATTTTGGCATCTATATCTACCTTCAAGTTCTTCAGGTAACCATCCACTCATTTGAATACAGATTCTGCATATTGTTATTCTTTTCCTGCCACATATCTGACTCTCAAATTAAAGTACATCAACACTCCTTTAAAAAAAATGCATTCCTTGACCAAGGCACACTGGGCGAGAAAAGAGTCTCTCAACTTTCATTTAGAATCAGAGTGCAAAAATTATGCAATGCAGAGACTAAAACCTGAATTTCCAAATTTATGCCAAAGCATATTGCATAAAACTTTACGTACCTTATTGACAGGTTTTACTGCTACTGATATCACAGGTTCAGGGACATGAATAGATTCCTGTATTGTATTTAAAAGAACAATTACTACCAAAAAAAGCTATTTCACATCTCAGATTCTTACATTTACATGTTACTTGATTATAGAGCAGTATCGAACCTTTTAATTATTTTAATGCTGTATTACACACAAGAGATAACATTTCAAAATATCTTGACTTAAAAATATCAAACTTGGTTTAACTCCCACAGACCCTTGCTAAACTATACTGTTTTCAAGATCAGAAGAATATAAAATGTACTTTGCAATAGAGTACTGGGTTCTTGTCAATAAAAAATCATTTTGTTCTGTTTCACTATTGTAGAGCTAGTTTACTAGAAGATTGAACAGCTATGGGGAGACAAGAAATAAAATTTCTTATTGTTGCCAGATTTTATTACCCAATAATGTAAGCAGTTATCCATCTGGTGATGTTACATATTAGTAGAAGAAAAATGTAACTATAAATTTCAATTAAGTGTGTGCAAATTGTTTTATGCTAAAATATTACAAATTAACATTTCTGTAACATAAGATATTTCCAATTTCTCCAAATGAAGCTTCAAATCAAAACAGAATTGATGTGCTGCCATTTTCTTATTCAACAATCAAGTGAAGAGAGCACTCAGTAGAGTGCATATCTTTGCCACACTTTGTTAATGCAACATTATCACAATTATGCAGCTCTTCCTTGAGGCTTTCCCTGCCTGGTTGATGCTTTGTAACTACAAAGCTGAAAAAAGAAATCTTTGTATTAAGAGCTTCCATCTCACTGAGGTGGCGTCAGGCCAATCCACATCCAACAACCTGCTCTGAAAACTCTGCCCATATTTTGAAAGCTGTGTTAATTTGCGCCATAGTAGCTGTGACAATCCACAACATTTGAAAACAATCAACAATCTTCTCAAAAGTCAATTCGCCCTATCTCCCATTATTAACAGATGGAGTGGATCCTTTAAAGAAGCATCTTCGCTAAAAATTAATCAGCTCTTTGTAGGGCCTTACCCTATCTACATACCAGGTTTTGTTGAAATCCATCCATTAGTTTTTGAGACATATTGTTCACAGACCAATAGGGGCAAAACATTTCTCTGACCATCTTCAATGACAGAGTTAATAAATGAATTTCATTTTAAACTGAGAATAAATTCAGTGCAAAAAGAACTGACATAGGAAGATATGCTGCACCAAAACCATATGGGAACAAAGGCACTTGTAGAACACTGAGGTAGCAATTGAAAATCATTTAAACTGGACAAATAGGGGAGGGTGCAAGAAGAATGCCAGATCCCAGAAAAGTAGATCAAAGGCACAAAGTCATCAAACAGGTGAGTGGTAGAGCAACTCTGACCCACATGAACTAGGCAAAAGCAAACTCCAGCAGACTTGAAAGGAAGCAAATCTACAATAAGGTGCATATATATGAATTCTAGTAGCATAGTAAAGAATTCTTTCAGTATTACAACAATAAAAGATTAGCTACAGAAAATGAGAGGACCATAAACAGTGCAAACAAGGTTGAATCTGATGGTGCAAAGCTGAAAATATGCCAAAATATTACCTTATGTATTCACAAATGAAGGAGCCATAGGGCAGAGTTTTACGTCCTGTGGTGGGCGTGTGCCCAACCCGATCGGGCATAAAATTGCACGAGATGACATCAGGCGAGTGTCTTGACGTCAGTGCACACTTTTGCAATATTTCACTCAGCGGGCATGAGTGGCAGTTGAAAGTGCACCTGCCGACAATTAAGCCCATTAATGGCACAATTGAATGTGATTTTTCATGAACCGTCCAGCCATACGGTTGGCAGATGGGCCAATCGGCCAGTCTTTACATTTTTCATGAAACCTCATCCAGGGGCGGGATGAAATCTCCATTAGGAAATAAAATAACAAATATCCGGGCACAGCATTTTTGTGAGGTGTGCTTTCAAATGCTTGATTGTGCTGTATGGACATTTTTTGCAGCTTTTTTATGCTTTATTTTATTATTTGCAGGTCGGCGGCTCTCTGAGGCAGCTGTCTGCCTTCAGGGAGCTCTCTTGAAGCAGGCGCCCGCAGTGACATCGTCGCCCGCCCGCAGTGACATCATCGCCTGCCTCTTCCTGCCCCAACCTCGGCAGGGCTGAGCTTTTCAGCATGCGTTTCACGCTGGCAGGCCATTAATTGGCCAGCCAATGTAAAAGCGTGGTATGGGGCCCATTTACCGACCGCTCCTGAGCCCGCCAATCAAGCTCGAGAGAAAAATTCAGGCCATAAGCAACATATCCTCCACAAAGTTAAATCAATACAAATGTGGTGACTCCCTAAACAAACTGGAAGGACTCAAAACAAATGAAGAACCAAGGAAGGACACTTAGAGAAACTGGGGAGGAGATTGCTGAGGCACAGACAATCGTTATCAGAGAGTCACTAAAGAAAGGAAGGTACAATAAACACAGAACAGTGCGGTGCTTGTTTAAATGAGAACAACCTCAATGTTCCATTTATTCCCATTTGGAATTACTGCCAGGTACTGATCTATGTCAGCCAATAGGGCTCCAGTAAGTGACAGAGATCAGTCATAGAGAAATCCATGATGAAAGGTACTTGATCTCACAGATGGCTCTTATTCACACACTTTCACGTGTGTTTTTCTCATGTTGGTTGAAATGGGATTTCAAAGGTGAGAGGGATTCTACTGGGGAGGAGTAAGTCTTTTGATCACTGTTGGAGAAACTGAAACACTTCAAGATTTTGTTATATGTTTCTTCCCTACCATCGAAAGATTACAGCTTGTTCTTGAAGTAAATGTATCACCACTGGCACAATCAATGCCAAACAAAGCACAAATATCACCAGCATAAACTTCTTCAACATCCTATAAAAGACAAACAAAAACAATATGTAAATAATTGGTCACCTTATTCCCTTCCCCTCAAATAAAGCTAGGTGAAATTCCAATTCATCCACTACATTACAATTTTCAAAACATTCAGATGTTGGCTCAGTTGATAGTACTTCCAGCGCTGATTTGGAAGGTTAGGTTTAAGCTCCACCATGGATAAAAGCATATAATTTCACCTAATACTCTGTCATATTGTGTAATGAGGCAGATTTGATAAGGCAGCTTAAGGTGAAGGAACCCTTAAGAGGAAGTGACCATAATATGATAGAATTTACCCTGCAATTTGAGAGGAAAAAAACTGGAATCAGATGTAACGGTATTACAGTTGAATAAAGGCAACTACAGAGGCATGAGGGAGGAGCTGACCAGAATTGACTGGGAGATGAGCCTAGCAGGAAAGACAGTGGAACAACAATGGCAGGAGTTTCTGGGAGTAATTTGGAAGACACAGCAAAAATTCATCCCTAGGAAGAAGAAGCATTCTAAAGGGAGGACGAGGCAACCATGGCTGACAAGGGAAGTCAGGAACAGCATAAAAGCTAAAGAGAAAGCATACGATGTGGCGAAACCAGGGGATTGGGAAGCCTACAAACACCAACAGAGGACAACTAAAAAGGAAATAAGGAGGGAAAAGGTTAAATATGAGGGTAAACTAGCCAGTAATGTAAAAGAAGATTGCAAGAGCTTTATTTTAGATATATAAAGGGTAAGAGAGAGGCAAAAGTGGACATTGGGCCGCTGGAAAATGACGCTAGAGAAGTAGTAGTGGGGAACAAAGAAATGGCGGAGGAACTGGTTAGGTACTTTGCATCAGCCTTCACAGTGGAAGACTCGAGTAACATCCCCAAAGATCAAGAGAGTCGGGGGGCAGAGGTGAGTATGGTGGCCATTACCAAGGAGAGGGTGCTAGGAAAACTGAAAGGTCTGAAGGTGGATAAATCACCTGGACCAGATGGATTACACCCCAGAGTTCTGAAGGAGATAGCTGAAGAGATAGTGGAGGCGTTAGTGGTGATCTTTCAGGAATCACTCGAGTCAGGGAGGGTCCCAGAGGACTGGAAAATCCCTAATGTAACCACCCTGTTTAAGAAGGGAGTGAGGCAAAAATGGGAAATTACAGGCCGATTAGCCTGACCTTGGTCGTTGGTAAGATTTTAGAGTCCATTATTAAGGATGAGATTTCAGAATACTTGGAAGTGCATGGTAAAATAGGGCAAATTCAGCATGGTTTCATCAAGGGGAGGTCATGCCTGACAAATTGTTAGAATTCTTTGAGGAGGTAACGAGCAGGTTAGACAAAGGAGAGCCAATGGATGTTATCTATTTGGACTTCCAGAAGGCCTTTGACAAGGTGCCGCACAGGATAAGAGCCCATGATGTTAGAGGCAAGGTACTAGCATGGATAGAAGATTGGCTGTCCGTCAGGAGGCAGAGAGTGGGGATAAGGGGGTCCTTCTCAGGATGGCGGCCAGTGACTAGTGGAGTTCCGCAGGGGTCAGTGATGGGACCACAACTTTTCACTTTATACATTAATGATCCAGATGAAGTAACTGAGGGCATCCTGGCTAAGTTTGCAGATGATACAAAGATAGGTGGAGGGACAGGTAGTATTGAGGAGGCGGGGAGGCTGCAGAAGGATTTGGACAGGTTAGGAGAACGGGCGAAGAAGTGGCAAATGGAATACAACGTGGGGAAGTGTGAGGTCATGCAATTTGGTAGGAAGAATAGAGGCATAGACTATTTTCTAAATGGGGAGAGAATTCAGAAATCTGGAGTGCAAAGGGACTTGGGAGTCTTAGTCCAGGATTCTCTTAAGGTTAATTTGCAGGTTGAGTCAGTAGTTAGGAAGGCAAATGCAACGTTGGCATTTATTTCGAGAGGACTAGAATATAAAATTGCTGCTGAGGTTTTATAAGGCTCTGGTCAGACCACATTTAGAATATTGTGAGCAATTTTGGGCCCTGTATCTCAGGAAGAATGTGCTGGCCCTGGAGAGGGTCCAGAGGAGGTTCACGAGAATGATCTCAGGAATGAAAGGCTTAACATATGAGGAACGTTTGAGGAATCTGGGTCTATACTCGATGGAGTTTAGAAGAAAGAGGGGGGGATCGGATTGAAACTTATAGAATACTGAAAGGCCTGGATAGAGTGAACGTGGGGAAGATGTTTCCATTAGTAGGAGAGACTAGGACCCGAGGGCACAGCCTCAGAGTAAAGGGAAGACCTTTTAGAACAGAGATGAAGAGAAACTTCTTTAGCCAGAGAGTGGTGAATCTATGGAATTCATAGTCACAGAAGGCTGTGGAGGCCAGGTCATTGAGTGCATTTAAGACCGAGATAGATAGGTTCTTGATTGGTAAGGGGATCAAAGGTTACGGGGAGAATGCAGGAAAATGAGGTTGAGAAACTTATCAGCTATGATTGAATGGGCAGAGCAGACTCGATAGGCCGATTGGCTTAATTTCTGCTCCTATGTCTTATGGTCTTACTGAGAAAACACTGCATGGTTGGAGATACCAGTTGTGGCGAAAATAAAGTGGTTTGATCTTGCTTTAACTTTGTAAGTTTCACCTAACTCAATAACTCATAAAGAGATTAAAGAAATGTTCCCAACTGCGTGCAGAAATAAGGCCCAACTAACTTTAATGAATTATTGTATAGTTCTTACATTGCCTTCATCGGTTTGGAGGTAACCAAATAGCAATAACCGCATGTGCTGTACTGAACGTATGAAGATCAATTGACCTTACTTCAGTTTACAAGCTTACAAAGATGGATGCCGAGCATTAAAACCAAACATAACCTACCATTATCAAGAAGTCCTTACTTTAAAAAAAATTCACCAGACTTCACAAACTGTTTCACCTATATATCTATATTAAGCTAAATCCCATGGTCAAACACCATGCATTAAGTTTTAATCATCTTTCTGAATAACAGATCTAATTTCCAGCATGCTATCGTTAGAAAGAACCATAGAAAAGTTACAGCATATAAAGAGGCCATTCAGACCATCATGCATGCCCCAGTCAAAAAAGAAAAACTACTTAAAAAACAGCCGCCCATTCTATTCCCACCTTTCAGCACCTGGTCCAAGTCTTGCAGGGTTCAATACTTCAGTGCTGATCCAGGTGCCTTTTAAGAAACCAAACGGCGAATTCCAGACACCAGCACCCTCTGGATGAAGAAGTTTCTCCTCATGTTCCCTATAATCATCCTACCAATCATCTTAAATCTGTGCCCCTGGTAATTGACTTCTACGCGAGGGGAAACAGGTCTTTCCTGTCTATCTAGGCCTCTCATAATCTTGTACACCTCAATTAAGTCACCCCTCAGCCTCCTCCATTCTAAGGAAAACAACTCCAGCCTATCCAATCTATCATCATAGCTGCAATTTTCAAGCCCTGTTAACATTCTTGTAAATCTTCTCTGTACTCTCTCTAGAGCAATTATGTCCTTCCTGTTATGTGGTGACCATTATTTGTATCACAAAATAATTGATATGGACAAATGGACAGACCGTGGATGCAAAAAGGTCCGCCCAGAAAGTTTACTGAAGAATGGACAGAAAGACGAGAGAACATAAAATATATTAGATTGGAAGCCATACCTCCATCTGACCAGCATGCATTCGGACTAAGCGCTGCACTCTAATCTTCTTGCCAGTTCGTGTGTTGTAGATATTTTCACTCTTTCTCACCATACCCTGATAAACTCGAATGTATGTTAACTGTCCAAATCTGCCTGCCTGAGAAGTTAAAGGAAAACTTAATGCATCTTTTCACAAGTATCACTCTCTTATAATCACATTACTACAGTATGTTTTATCAGACAGGTTAAATTATGTTATCGTTATTAAAGAGAGAGTCAAGTACACTTATCAATCACGTTGTCAGTCCAACATTAAATGAACGTTTAGGTTACAATTTTAATTATTTCAGAAGTTGAAATTATATTATAATCTTTGTAATGGTGATGGTTCATTAATATCTCTCACAACAGGCCCGATTTGTACTCTACACAAATAGATGGATTTTAAGTGAGTTAAAATCTCATCCTTTCATATATCTAAACTTCACACAATTCATGTGCGACTTAACCATACCTAGAAATCAGTATCATAAGTCTTTCTTGACTTGTGTAAATTCCTCCAGCCCATTTTCCTCACTTTCACTGTCTGCAATCCTTTACTTGGGTTGCAATTAATCACATTTCTCACTGTTATTATTGTTTTATTCATTCATAGGATGTAGGAGTCGCTAGCTAGGCCAGCATTTATTGTCCATCCCTAATTGCCCTTGGGAAGGTGATGGTGAGCTGCCTTCTTGAACTGCTGCAGTCCATGTAGTGTAGGTACACCCACAGTGCTCTTAGGCAGGGAGTTCCAGGACTTTGAAGCAGTGGCAGTGAAAGAACAGCGATATATTTCCAAATCAGGATGGTGAGTGACTTGGAGGGGAGCTTCCAGGTGGATGAGTTCCCATCTTTCTTCTGCCCTTGTCCATCTAGATGGTAGTGGTCATGGGTTTAGAAGATGCCATCTAATGGGGCTTGGTGAGTTCCTACAGTGCATCTTGTAGATGGTATACACTACTGCCACTGTGTGTCAATGGTGGAGGGAGTGAATGTTTGTGGATGGGATGCCAGTCAAGAGAGCTGCTTTGTCCTGGATGGTGTCAAGCTTCATTAGTGTTGTTGGAGCTGCATTTAGCCAGGCAAGTGGAGAGTATTCCATCACACTCCTGACTTGTGCCTTGTAGATGATGAAAAGGCTTTGGGGAGAGGGGAGGCGAGTTACTCGTTGCAGGATTCCTAGCGTCTGACCTACTCTTGTATTTATATGGCTAGTCCAGTTCAGTTTCTAGTCAATTGTAATCCCCAAGAAAATGTTAGTGGAGGATTCAGCGATGGTTATGCCATTGAATGTCAAGGGGCGATGGTTAGATTCTCTCTTGTCGGAGACGGTCACTGCCTAGCACTTACGTAACATGAATGTCACTTGCCACTTGTCAGCTCAAGCCTGGATATTGTCCAGGTCTTGCCGCATTTGGACATGGACTGTTTCAATATCTGAAGAGTCGCGAATGGTGCTGAACATAGTGCAATCATCAGCGAACATCCTCACTTCTGACCTTATGATGGAAGGAAGGTCATTGAAGAAACAGCTTAAGATGGTTGGGCTGAGGACACTAGCCTGATGAACTCCTGCAGTGATGCCCTGGAACTGAGACAACTGACCTCCAATAACCACAACCATCTTCCTTTGTGCTAGGTATGACTCCAACGAGCAGAGACTTTTCCCCCTAATCCCCATTGACTCCAGTTTTGCTAGGGCTCCTTGATCCACATTCAGTCAAATGCTGCCTTGATGTCAAGGGTAACCATTCTCATCTCACCTCAAGAGTTCAGCTCTTCTTGTTTGAACCAAGGCTGTAATGAGATCAGGAGCTGAGTGTGCTCACAATTGCACCTTCACCTGCCTGAATTTGCGCCTGGAAATGTGAATAATTATGAAAAGTGGCTGACCACAGAAAATTGAATGCTAGTATCACGTTACTATTACCGTCGTAAGACCCTTCTTCAGAGCTGCTCTGAAGAAGGGTCATATGGACTCGAAACGCCAACTCTGTTTTTCTCTCCACTGATGCTGTCAGACCTACAGAGATTTTCCAGCATTTTCTGTTTTTCTTTCAGATTTCCAGCATCCGTAGTATTGTGCTTTTATCTTAGTAATTTTGAACCTGATTACTAATTGCAGTATTAAGACAGTTAATACTACAATTAAAACTTATTCTACTCTTTTAAAATCTGATATTTTCCCTTCATAAACCCAGCCATTATGAGAATCCAATAAATAGGACAAGTCCGAGGACCAGGAGGTTTGAACTCCTTCTATAAGAAAATTTCTTTTAACATTAATTTATTCATATTAACCATTAGTTTTTGCTTTTTAAATGAGTATTTGTTAGAGAACAAAAATGTAATACAGGTTGGCTTTATTGTGGATAAATGTGCATTTTAGCAATGTTCAGTTATGGGAATTAAAATTTCTGCCAGGCGTTTAGCTGCTAAGGGTTCCTTTGTTTGCTCAACCTTGAGAGCTACCATATATCTTTCAACTTTTCAGGCAAATAGACATCTTTATGGCAGTTAAATGTGCCTCTAGATACATGTTATGACATCAAATCAAAAGTTATACTTCAATAGCTGGGGATTTTAACTCTTCCAAGGGTACATCTATGTAAGGAATGCGGTCAAGTGATAAAATCGCTGTAGGTAGTCTTTGTTCAGTAATCATTCTACAACAGTCTCCAGTTGAATGACTTAATTGACATTTCAGCCAAAGTGAAGCTAGAACAACAGTTGGGAAGTTATCCTTGTTAAAACAGTTATTGATATGGGACAACACTTAATTGAATGAGTTAATTCTATAGAACAGGTGGATTCTCACAAAGCAGGACTGCATAAAATAAAAGAATGGATATTAGCAAAGATACATCAGGATTTAATGAGGTCTTATCAGCTTCAAAAAATCCTCAAGCTCAACAACTGTAACATGCTTTGAATTCTTCAGGTGAACTCGCAATGTATCACTGTAAGTGTATTCTTAAGTATATATGTAATTACTGTCTATTATGGTTATCACTGCATGCTTAACTTACATGATTTTCAAAAAATGCTTTTGAACCCTGTTCACTTGAGGAGTAACTTATAAGCAAGAGCACCAATCCTCTAACACTTTCTGGATTTGAATGTATAAATGAATGATTTATAAATTGCAGAAATACCTCCAGTTTAAAGGCCAAGCCAACAAATGGTTGAGAAGCATCTCTTTTGGGGTCCATTAGAACTTTAACTCGGTCTTCAGAATTCCTGAAGGAAACAAAACACTTAAGTAACATCTGTCATTCGGACCTCACACTTATCATTGAGTATATTTATGTAAACATCAATGCATCTAAAACTCTGCTGCCCACGCACTATCCCTGTCCAATTGATTCATATGCTCGTACACAAGTCCTACTAAGCCAGCATTGCTGTCCTGGTTGACCTACATTGGGTTTTAATACCCACAAAGCCCTAAATTTAAGATTCAAATCAGTGTTTAAATTCCTTCATGGCCTTTCTGCTCAGCCTCCAGTCCTACGCCCACCCACCCACCACCACACCCATCCCTCCTCCCACCACCACGCCCATCCCTCTCCCCACCGCCACCTTCTGTTCCCCTGACTCTGACCTACTGTGCTTCCTCCCTAATTTCATTTCACCACTGGAGGCTATGCCTTCAATGCCGAGGCCCCACATTCGGAAATTCACTCTCAAAACTCTCACTTATAGATTCCCCACTCTTTCTTTGAGAACGTCTTTAAAATCCTCCTCTTTGGCCAAGATTTTGATCATCATTCCTAATCTCTCCTACTTTGATTCAGTATCCATTTTTTTGTTATCACTCCATGACGCATTTTGGGATATTTTTCTATGCTAGTGGTGCTAAACTCATCTAAGTTGTCATTAAAATATTTTAATTCATTTCAAAGTAGTACTCTAGCTCTATTTAAAAGCTCATCAATGATAACAGAGAAATAAGTCATTATCTATCACACACTGATAGAAGCCCTACAAGAAATCTAAATCCATGAGTAGGAATCCAAGCTTGAAGGTCAAAGGCAGCCTCACTTTGTGAGAGGGCCACTGCTTGCTGGGAGAACAGAATTATACAATAGCACATTAATGTGAAATTTCCAATATTTAATATTGTTGATAACTTCCTTCATCACTAGATAAAGGCAAATATTGAATAAAAACATGACTATTGATTCAGAAGTTACAAGAATGTGCTGCACAGTAAAATTATAATCAATAAATAATGAATATAAAGCACTTACTCTTGATTAACAGTGGCATAATTTGGGACTTCACTAGGGTCCGGTAGATAGTCTAGAATAGCATCCAATAGTGGTTGTACACCTTTATTTTTCAGAGCACTTCCCACTAACATGGGTGAGAATAGCCTGCTGATAGTTGTTCTCCTAATAGCAGCCTGCAAATGGATGGATGGGTGATGGGGGTGGGGGGGGAGAGAAAAATTAGTATTCAGATCTAAAAATACAGCCACCTGTGAATCAGATTTTCTATTAAAAATATTCCTTTCCCTTAGAACCAAAAAACATTTGTTCTTAAAAACTCCTTCATTCCTAGCATATTAGTTCCATATTTTTCTAACAAACTGAAAGACATAAAGGGTTCCACAAAATAAAACATCTAAGTATGTTGAATGTGAAATCATTTACCAGAGTAATTTCTCCATTTCATTCTTAAACACTGATGCAGTACCAGAAATATGAAACCTCGAAGAAGCTGAAGTTTGCATTCCTTGAAATCTGCCTTTTCCAACAATAAAAACTCACTTTTAAATCAGCAACTGTAGGGAGTTTCTCTTCCAGAAACATTTCACCCAGTAGTTCATCCACATTGGCTACGCACTCAACCAACTCCTGACGTCTATCTGCAGCTTCTGTACGTAGCTCAGCAGGAATGTCATCATATTTTACATTCTGACTAAGCAAATGAGAAAGATGCTCATTTAAGTAGCAAATCTTTTAAAGTATTCTATAGATCTATCATTATCAGTTGAAAAGGCTGAGTGGACAGGCTGAACATAAATCACCAAAAAATGGTGTTTCTATTTAAAATTTAAACAAAAGGTTTCAAATAGTATGTCAATCTATTACATCAGTACACTGTTCAGAAGGTGTACATACTCTGACCATAATCTTTCAGGAGGCCTTGGATAAGGATGTTATAGCTGAGGATTGAAAGGTTGAAGGTATATCACCTACATTTAAAGAGGATAAACTAGGTGACTAAAGATCAGTCTTCCTAATATCAGTAGTGTGTAAACATCTACAGGTCAAAAAATAGGACAAAATTAATACTCTCAAACAGTCATTACAGATTTGTAAAAGGCAAGTCATGTCTGACAAACGTAATGGAGAAAATAATAGAGTACATTGATAAAGTAAATGCAGTGAATATTGTGCGCACTGACTTTCAGAAGGTGTCTACCAAGCAAGAGGTGTGTTGATAAAATGAGATATGGTACTAAAGAGAAACATTCCAGGGGATGTTAGCTAAAGATAGCACGTAATAATTAATAGATGTTTTTCAGAACAGAGGGATGTGATCAGTGGCATCTCCCAGAAATCAATATTAGAACCATTTCTTTTCAATACACAGTATTTTTATGTGAATAATCTGGACTTGGCCATACAGCATACAACAAAAACTAGAATTTATATAGCATATTTAACAAACATTCAAGGCGCTTCACAGGAGCATATCAAAATCAAAAACTTTGATTTGGAGACAGGAGGGGAATAGGGTGCTTGGTTAAATGTGAGAGACAGGAGCACAACTAACAGGTTAGCAAATTGATCAGATATATTGAATAAAATTTATTGTGGAGAAATGTGAGATGATCAACTTTGGGAGGAAGAATAAAAGGAGTTTGGAACAATCTCCCTGTCCCCCTCCCGTGTTCTGCTCCCTGGCACACCTACAAGATATTGGTGCTCCGCATCAGGTCGTCTGACCTGCCTTTACATGCCATTTCTTTTCTTCTGTACAGGCCTGAAAAATGTTAAAAAAAAAACAAACTGTGCATGTGTGGCCATTTCTGGCATATGCACAAGAGGCCCGAGGTTCGTCCTGAACAGGAGTTCTCAACCTCTGAACTTCAAACTAAAGTAAGTGCTTGAGTTTCATCACAATTCATAGCATATGAAGGAGCTGCCTTCATGTATACTCAACGTAAGGCTGACCAACTGTAATCAACTCCTGGAAGGGTGGTAACTGTCTTCATTGGCAGCTCACTTGGCTAACTCTTCGACATGGAGAGATGTGGGAAGAAAAACCTTGTGCTTTCTTGTTCCTCAGCTGTACAGGGAAGCCACAGTCTGGGATCAGTCTGCAGGATTTCGTAAGGGAGCCATTAACACGAGGGACCTCAATTATAAAGTTTACTAAATTCAATGAGAAACCTGACAGAGATTCTGAGACACCCTTGTTTAGTTTTTGTCATAAAGTAAGTTGCAAAACACTAATTGTTATATTATTCATTTGCATATGAAAAATAAATTGATTTATATTTACCCTTGCACACTAAAAAGTTCATCAGTTGACCTTTCAGAATGTAGGAGAAATGCCTGACGTGGCACATCCAAGATTACATTAGCCAGTTCACATAAGGAGTTTTCATTGTCACCAAATGTCACAAAAACAGATAACTAGATATTAAGTAGAAGTAAACTGCTGATCATAGGAGATTCAAGATGTGTGCATGGTGGGGGGATCTGTTGAAGTGGAACCCAACTCAGGCTCAAAATCTATGATAAATGGTGCAGTTTCAAATAAGAGCAGAAAAGTAGCCAGATTTATGGGGCCCTTGTTTTTTAAAATAGGGTACAGAAGCAAAATAGTCATGGCAAACATATACAAGTCAATGGTTAGACTGTAGGAGGCAGTTAGCCTAGCCCATATCACTTAATTTTGGGCATTCAGTTCAAACTTCATTCAAGCTTCTTTAAGGAATAATGACCAGACCTAACAGTGAGGTTAAAAAAATACACCATTTGGCCTGTGGAGTCAAGAAAGCTGCAAAATTCCCAACGACCTTAAAAATGAAGGGCAGTTTATTTACAGAATGTAATTTTATGAACCAAATGTTACTACTACTGTTACGGTATTTATACAGGGTTGGATTTACTTATACAAAGACTTTACTTATACATCTCGAGAGGTTATATATCTAAAATATATCCAAACCAGCAGGGGTTCTCCGGAACATTTTAAAAATATTCTTACCCGAATTGGCCATCAAAGTAAATTGCACGTTCCTCTATGAGGTCAATAATTCCCTTAAGGTTGCCTTCAAGGCCAATCGGAATTTGGACAAATGCTGTATTATGGTTGAGTTTTGATCTGTAATTGAAAAAGTAAGTTTATTTTCATTTTTGCTTCGTTAATAAGATTGAGGAAGCAAGAGCAGTCGAAGACCATATTGCCCTCGAGCCTGTTCTACCATTCAGTAATCTTGCCGATCTTCTTCCTCAACTTCACTTTCCCACCCACTCTCCATTCCCTTTGATTCCATGACAGATCAAAAATCTATTTATCCCAGTCTTGAACATACTCAACTTTGGCACACTCATCACACTCTGAAGTAGAGAATTCCAAAGATTCACAACCATAAATGAAGAAATTTCTCATCTCAGGCCTAAATGATTGATTCCTTACGCTGAGGCTGTGCCCCTGCACTTTAGATTCCCTAGCCAGGGAAACAACCTCTCAGAGTCTACTCTGTCAAGCCCCTTCAAAGTCTGTTTCAATAAGATTGCCTCACATTCTTCCAAACTCCAGAGAGTTGAGGTCCAGTTTCCTCAGTGTCTCATCATAGGCACCAATTTAGCAAACTTCTGTTGCACTGTCTCCAAGGCATGTATATCCTTCCTTAAATATGGAAACCAAAATTATGCATTACTCCAGGTGTCTCAACAAAGCCTGGTAGAATTGTAGCAAAACTTCCTTGTTCTTGTGCTCCAGTCCTCTTCAAATAAAGGCCAACATGTCATTTCCTAGTTGCTTGCTGTGCCTGCATGCTAGCTTTTTGGTGTCTTCCGTACATGAGTTACACCCAAGTCTCTCTGAATGTTAACATTTAAATTCACTTTTCTTACCAAAAAATAACCTCACACTTCCCCACATTACACTTCTCTGCCACCTTGTTGCCCACTCGCTTCACCTGTCTATATATCTCTTTGAAGTTTCTTTGTGCCCTCACAGCTTACATTCCCACCTAGCTTTGTATTGACAGTAAACTTGGATACATTGCTTTGTGTCTTCATCTAAACCATTATTTGCATTTTAAATAGCTGAAGTGCCAGCACTGATCGTTGTGGTACTCCATTAATTACAGTTTGCCAACTTTGAAATAACTTGTTTATCCATACTCTCTGCTTCCTGCCCATTAACCAATCACTCATCTACGCTGATATATTATCCCCAACTTCATGAGCCCTTATTTTGCATATTAACTTATTGTGAAGCACCTTATTGAAGACATTTTGGAAATATTAGTATACTACATCTACTGGTTCATCTTTATCTACCCTACAAGTTATATCCTCAAAAAACTCATATTTCAAACATGATTTCCCTTTCATAATGTGAGCTCTGTCTGATCACACTATGATTTTCTAAGTGCTTTGTTAAGGTTCCTCAACAATAGATTCCAGCATTATCCTTTACATCTGGTATCAAGCTAACTGGCCTATAGTTCCGTTTTCTCTCTCTTTCCTTTCTTGAATAGTGGTGTTAAGTTAGCTAATTTTCAGTCCACTGACACCATTCTCGAATCTGGGGAATTTTGGAAAATCTTAACCAGTGCACCTATTATCTCTGCATCTACTTCTTATGGAACTCTAGGAGGTAGGCGATCATATCCTGGAGATTTGGCGGCTTTTAGTCCCTTAGGTTTCTCCAATCATTTTTCTTTGCTGACATGAATTATTTCAAGTTCCTCACTCTTATTAGCACCTTGTTACTCTATTTCTCACACAAAATATTATTTGTTCAAAGTCTCTAGTTTTCATTCCCCATGATATTTCTCCTGTCTTTGCCTCTAAAGGACTATGTTTACCTAAACTACTCTCTTCATTTTTACATAAATTGTAAAAACTCTTTACAATCCATTTTTGTATTCCTAGTTTGTTTACTCTCTACTATTTTTTTCTGTTTTTGTCAACTTTTTGGTTGCCCTTTGCTGGTTTCCAAAATTCTCCCAATCTTCAGGCTTACTACTATGCTTTGAAACATTATAATCCTTTTTTTTAACCTAATACTATCCTAACTTGCCCAGCCAAGAGTGAATCTTTCTTGCTGAGTATTTGTTTTTCATTGGAATGTCTTTTGGATGAAAATTTTGAATCATTCCTTTAAAAGTTTCCCACTATTTACAGCCATATCTTTTAGAGTATTTACCCAAGCAACCTTAGCCAGCATCTCCCTCAGACCTATGTAATTGGCAATGATTAAGTTTAAGATTTTTGTTTTCGACAAGTATGTTACTTTCAAGCTTATTCAAATGTATTATGGTTCCTACTTAGACCACAACAATTGGGTCCTCCTGCTCCCATTCCAAGTTAGTCTCCAGCTGCAAGGAGATGTCTCTAGCCTTGTCACTGGGCAGGCAACATAACCTTTAGAATTCTCAGCAACAGCTGTAGAAAACAGTATCTATCCCCCTGACTGCAATATTCCCCATCACTACCACACTCATTTACATTCTTTCCACTTCGAATGGCTTCTTGCACCATGTTGTAATGGTCGGTTTGCCCATCTATCCATTCATTGTGAATTATTTCGGGACTTCTTCTTTCTTGCAACAGGCTTCAAATATCAACATTAAGTGAAAATTGAACAGCAAAACAAAGTACAGGAAGTTTATACAATTTCCTCTACCATTCAGACACCAAAATTTCAGAAATACTGGTTTAAAAATACCCCAAAGAAGATGGGTTCATAAATGTTTCACAGCCCTCATGATTCGGCAGGTAATTGCAGTGCACTGTCTCCATACAAACGGGTTCTGGGTCTGAGGTGAGCTGGGCAATGACTTAACAGTATTCTGAAGGAAGGGTATCCCAAAAGAAGAAGAAGGAAAATAAAAGAAATAGGACCACAACACCTGCTTCTGACTGCTAGCTAGTGAATTCTGCTGGAAGGCTGGGCTTAACTGCACTGATGCAGAGGTTCAAAATAGCCCAAAGTGTGTAAATAAAGAACAGTTATTTGACACCACCTGTGGAACTGAAATTCTTATTTCCTTCAGAAGGCAAATGAAGAAACAAAGAAGACATATTCTTACGACACTCCTCTCAATGAAACAATCCCTTAAGTGTAAAATTTTATTAAGGTACTACATAGCTATCAAATTATGCACATAGAATAATTAACTGGTCATACAACTTACAGCTCTGTCGCATATTGAACAGCCACAAATATCAGAGGCAATTTTGGATGTCTCAACCTGCCACCTAGTGGCAGAAACTTAGATGAACAGCATGAACAGAGATTTGGTTGCAAACTGGACAAAAATGGAAAATAAACATCTGGATAGAACATACTTAGGAGCAATAGAAAAGATAAAGGACATGGGGTAGAAATATTATTTAAAGAGACATTACATGCTCCAGAGAGGATCGTGTAGACAAGAATCATCAAGGTTGGAGTTCAAAGATAATAAAAAGTAGTAAAGTCTATTACTTTACATTAGAAGTCTATTCAGATCTCCAGATTGTGGAAAGGAAATCAAAGATGAAATCTTCACACAGATAAGAGAAATGAGTCAGAATAAAATAACAAAATTATTGTTCTGGGAGTGATCCACATCGATTAGGCCAAAGTGAGTGAATGGAGAAAAGGAAAAGAAATTCTTAAAGTGTGTGCAAGACTCCTTCCTCGTCAGAAGTGAAATGAGACACTCTCCCCCACCCATCAAGAGAAGAGGATTGTTACTTTACAGAGGATGATCAAAAAATTAAGGTTCTTTATAAGTATTTTGCATTGATCTTTACCAAAGAGGATATTAGAGAAGAAATTAATTTTGAAGTTACTAAGTGTGAGGTGGCTGAGGAGAAAGGGGAAAATGTACATTTTTGTAAGCTAATGGAAGACAAAATGTCAGCATTTCAGGGTATATCCTGGTGTGCTGAGGAATTAAGATATTGCAAATGGCTTAGAATGATATTTTGGTGCTCCACTGGGTGTGGATGGGTGCTGGAGGTCTGTAAAGAAGTCAGTTTTGTGCCCATTTTAAAAAGGGAGATGAATCTAATTGAATAATCAAAAATAAAAACCAAAAACTGAGGATGCTGGAAATCCAAAACAAAACAGAATTACCTGGAAAACAGGGTCATGAGGACTCGAAATGTCAACTCTTTTCTTCTCCGCCGATGCTGCTAGCCCTGCTGAGTTTTTCCAGGTAATTCTGTTTTTGTTCTAATTGAGTAATCGTTAGTTTAACATATGTGGCATGGAAAAATTTTAGTCTACACTTAAGAATGAGATTACCACATATCTAGATAAAGGAAAAATAGTTTTAAGTAGCCAGCACAGATTTCAAAAGGAACAATTTGGCTTGACAAAGCTTAAGAATTCTTTCTATAGATAACAGATATGGTAGGGTAGATATGAGAAAAGCAGTCAATGAAGCATACATGGACTTCAGTAAAGCCTCTGGTAAAGTACAAAATTGCAAGGGAAATTTAAAGGTGCATTGAATTATGGGGAGGTGAGCAAACTGGATTAAAAATTGGCCAGAATGGAGAAAGCAGAGATAGGAATAAAGGACAATTTTTTTTTAAGTGGTTGAAAACAGGGACTGGTGTCCCTTAGGGTTCTGTTCTTGGGTAGTTCATTGTGTCTACCAATCATTGGATATAGGCCTAGAGGGAATGGTATTGAAATACCAAATTAGGAGGTATAGTTAATTTAATGTTTTACAAACCAAAATAAATAGTCATAATATAGTGAATAAGCAGTGAGGTGATGCATTTCAGTAAAACAAGTAACAACAGTAATTATACAGTAAGTGGGAGCAGGCTCACTTCTACGGAAGGATAGAGGAACTTAATACAGGTTCATAGAACATCAAAGGCAGCACCTCAAGTTGATATGGTTATTTATAAAGCTAATCAGAACATACCGTTTCTGGCACTATATTAGTAAATCTTTGCTATACCCTTTCCACTGTCCAAATATCACAACAAAAGGGCGAGATCAAATGGGCCTACGGGCTGCCTTTATTTACATCATGTGATTTATTGAAGACAATGCTTTAAGTGGTACAAAATTTCATATATGTTCAAATTATTCCATATCCCCACCCCCACCCATATAAGAAGCTGACTCTTACTTTGACATGATGTTTTCATATATTGATTTATTTGTGGCTTGTCTGGTCTTCATTATGGGAAATAAACCAAGCCCATCTGGTTGGCAGGACACGATGAGCGGTGTACCATAGGGATCACTGCTGAGGCCTCAACTCTTTACAATTTATATAAATGATTTGGATGAAGGGACCAATGGTGTAGTTGCTAACTTTGTTGATGACACAAAGATCGGTAGCAAAGTAAACTGTGAAGAGGTCATAAGGAGGTTACAAAAGGATATAGATATGTTAGGTGAGTGGACAAAGATCTGGCAAATGGAATATATTTAGGAAAATGTGATTGTCCATTTTGGCAGGAAGAATGAAAAAAAGGCATATTATCTAGATGGCGAGAGTTTGCAGAGCTCTTGAGATGCAGAGGAATCTGGGTGCCCTAATGCATGAATCACAAAAGGTTAGCATGCTGGTGCAGCAAGTAATTAGCAAAGCTAATAGAATGTTATCATTTCTTGCAAAGGAATTGCATACAACAGTACTGAGGCTATGCTTCAGTTGTACAGGGCATTGGTGAGACCACATCTGGAGTGTTGTGTACAGTATTGGCCTCCTCATTTAAGGAAAGATGTAAATGCATTAGAAGCAGTTCAGAGAAGGTTTATTAGATTAAAAGCAGGACTGGGCAGGTTATCTTAAGAGGGAAGGCTGGACTGGCTAGGCTTGTATCCCCTGGAGTTTAGAACAGTAAGATGCTGCTTGATTGAAACATATAAGATCCTGAGGGGACTTGACAGAATGAATGTAGAAAGGATATTTCCTCTTGTGGGAGAATCTAGAACTAGGGGTCACTGTTTCAAAATAAGGGGTGCCCATTTAGGACAGAGATGAGGAAAAAAATTCTCTGAGGAGGTTGAGACACTTTGGAATTCTCTTCCTCAAAAGGTGGTTGAAGCAGAGTCCTTGAACATCTTTAAGGCAGAGGTAGGTAGATTCTTTGTAAGCAAGGGGGTGAAAGGTTATTGGGGGTAGGCAGGAATATGAAGTTAAAATCAGATCAGCCATGTTCTTATTGAATGGCGGAGCAGGCTTGAGGGGCTGAGTAGCCTACTCCTGCTCCTAATTCATATGTTCGTATGTAGCCTCCACTCAGCACTTCCCTAGCAACCTGGTCAAAATCAGTGATTCATTATATGTGAAACTGCAGCATCAAAACCATATCCTATTTCCTTTTCTTCTTTCTTTCACAGGGTGTGGGCAACACTGGCAAGACCAGCATTTATTGCCCATCCCTAATTGCCTAATAAGGTGGTGGTGAGCTGCCTTCTTAAACCACTGCAGTCTATGTGGTGTAGCTACACCTAAGTGCTGTTAGGAAGGGAGTTCCAGGATTTTGACCCAACGACAGTGAAGGAATGGGAATATAGTTCCAAGTCAGGATGGTGTGTGGCTTGGAGGGGAACTTGCAGGTGGTGGTGTTCCCATGCATCTGCAGCCCTTGTCCTTCTAGACGGTGGAGGTCGTGGGATTGGAAGGTGCTGTGGAAGGAGCCTTGTTGAGTTGTTACGGTCTATCTTATAGATGGTATACACTGCTGCCAGTGTGTAGGTGGTACACACTTCTGCCAGTGTGTAGGTGGTACACACTTCTGCCAGTGTGTAGGTGGTACACACTGCTGCCAGTGTGTAGATTATACACATAGCTGCCAGTGTGGTACACACACCCTGGATATTATATCTTGTCTCCCTGCACTGTGCTGTGTTCATCTACCCATCGTCTCTCGTTTGTTGAGGAAGGAAACAGTTAAAGGAGCTCAATTGCTAATTATTAGTTAACAAGCTTAGTACCCAGGTTAGACAAGTTCTGTCTATGGAGAGTTTTATGACCAGTAATTAAACTCTATCTGAAGGAGTCCGTCTTGGTTTCGGTCTTCAGTTCCAAACAACCATTGGAGCTTAACGTTGTTCATTCCTTTATCCCTTACAGTTCTGTGGGTGCCAGTAGCCCCACGGCTTCTCATGACCACCCCCCCAAATGGTCAGTTTCCAAGTCTGAGCACTGGATACAAATATTCAATATATATTTCATCTCCATAAAGTACAAACTTAGTTTACTGCAGGCCTCTGCAGAAGTCAAATGATGCATGATAAACAGACAGTGCTCAAGCCTGCGGCCTAACCATGTGCATCAAATGCCACACAAAACCGCAAGTCATGTTTCCCCCCGCACACCCCCCCAACACATAATCTACCCACACCCTCCAACTTAAATTTTGGCCTGAAACCGAAGGTTCAGGAGGAAGTGGCAGAAAATAGAAAATACTAGTGTTCATGTGAAAAATCACAATATAAGAAATTTAAATAGTCAGTTTTTCACATTATAGCACAAACCTTATTTGTTGAAGAGCTCGATTAGGATTAGCTCCCAATCTGTCCAATTTATTTATGAATGTAAGAAATGGAACATTGTAACGCTTCATCTGTCTGTTTACAGTCATTGTCTGGCACTGAACTCCACCGACAGAACATAAAACTAGAACAGCTCCATCCAACACTCGTAGTGCACGCTCCACCTCTATTGTGAAATCAACATGTCCTGTAAAAGCAGCAAACAATAGTGTGTTTAATGATCAAGAACTTCTGACTGTAGTACGAGTGTGCCTAGAGCACACCATTTTTGACATTCTGTACTGTGGTCAAAAATGAAAACAATGCAAGCAAATTGATAATGTCTAAAAAAATGTAGAAATATAGAAATGCAAATATCAATTTATGAAATTACTCATTTGAAACAACATTCAACTTAGGCATATGAGCATGAGGTACAATAAAATGGATAGGGTGCAAATGGCAGCAAGCCTGCAATGAAGTAAGAAATTCCATATCCAAAAATCATGTAACTTGCTGGCTGGCAGTTCATGTTTTAATCATTGTGTGCGCCATTTGAGAAAGAGGAACAAGGTGAACATTTATATAGCACCATAACACATCATCACGATGTCCCAGTGTTTTATAACCAATAACTTACTCTTGAAGTTAGACTTGCACAGGAAAACACCACAAACAGCTAATGAACTAATTATCAGAAAATTTAAAGTAACAAAACTATTCTCATTACAGCCTCTCTCATCTATTGTCGATGCATTCCCAAATTAAACAGGCTACTTCTCAACAGTCAATTGCACTGAGCATTGTGATATACATTGTATTGTGAAACTAGTTGTGACATGCTTGTACGTAAAATGCATGCAGATATTAAGCTTTATGCAATGTATGCATAGATCCAAAAAGAAATCATCTACACTTCTTCATTATATATACACATCAGTATAATCAAGTCTTGCATCAAGTATAATCAAGTATGCAACCCCAACTATTATATGTGCAAAACCTATAATACACTGATCCTCACACCTTTCTGACTAGATTAAATATCTGCAGAAAAAAGAAAATCATATTTCACAAATATTTATTTATTGAAATAATACTCAACAGATAGAAAAGCAGGAAATGATCCAGGAACCATCTTGTTTTCTTAGCAACCCAAAGATACAAAACTAAAAATAAAATGTCTAACATAATAAATTAATAGAATCAATAAAGTGTCTTGAGCTTGAAATTTCTCCAATTCTTCTTGCAGCCTAGGGTTTAATCCTGCTCTGTTTCATGGCATGCATCAACTACTTTGCAAATAAGGAGGCTCATCCAGTTAGCAGACTACAATTTCTACAATGTACCATTGTCACTCTGGTGGTTTACAACATCATGAACGGTGTTCCAGACAATTAATTTTAGGACCTGGGATGGGGAAAGAGAGACTTGCAAACAGAAAGTACGGGTACTTTTTAAAAAAAAGCTACATTTTATGACAAATAATGTTTTATTTTACAGTTAAGCCTTGTACTAAGCCACATGAGCAAGCAGTTTTTATGTCACTGACACACAGATTTGGGTATTGCTTCAATGTCCTTTGAAGCATAGAGAGCAATAACTGTTGGCAATGGATCTATGTTTGCACTGATTGAATACATTTATTCCACTATTCTGGAACAGGGGAGTTAGTTAAAAATTAGTTACCTAAAAATAAATCATAACAAGTATAAATTATTGAGGGACAATGATCTTAATTATAACATTCACTAACCCATTTGCTAGCCCTCCCCCAGTCTTCAGTGCTCTATTCTATGCTGTGCTTCCCAACTGTGGCTGGAGCCATGCTAAGTGTCACAGAGCATGCTCTAAATACCTAATTTCCTGCGGCATTGTTCACAGGTAAAAGAAGCTAGTTTTAAATCAACAGACTTCCCTCTTTCATTACAGTATCTTGCATACACGTTTTATGCTGAATACAATTCCACAAATATTTCTGTGTGCATTTTCCACACAAATCAGATTAACTGTAATAGAAAGAAGTCAAGTGCTTCTGAAATAATCTCAAGGTATAAAGGAGTAAAAAAATTAAATGATCCATCTTCCACCCTCCAGAAACCACTAGCTCATCCAAATATCTGCAGTCCATATCCTAACTCGCATCAAGTCCCAATTGCTCATCACCCACATGCTTGCTGACCTATGCTAACTCCCAATCCAACAATGCCTGGATTTTAAAATCTTCATTCTTGTGATTAAATCCCTCCATGGCGTTTCCTATCCACATCTCTGCAATCTCCTCCAGCCCTACAAGCTTCTAAGTTCTCTCTGCTCCCCCAATTCTGGTCTCTTGTGCAGCCCTGCTTTTATTCGCTCCACCATTGATGTCCATGCTGTCAGCTGGCCTTGGCAAGGCCCTAAACTCTGGACTTAATTCCCTAAACTTCTCCAGTCTCTAACTGTCTCTCCCCTTTTAAACAATCCTTAAAATTGATTTCAAAACAAAAACAGAATTACCTGGAAAAAGTCAGCAGGTCTGGCAGCATCGGCGAAGAAGAAAAGAGTTGACGTTTTGAGTCCTCATGACCCTTCAACAGAACTGGGTGAATCCAAGGAGAGGGGTGAAATATAAGCTGGTTTAAGGTGGGGGAGAAGTGGAGGGGGGGTGGTGTGGTTGTAGGGACAAGCAAGCAGTGATAGGAGCAGATAATCAAAAGATGTCACAGACAAAAGAACACAGAGGTGATATTATCTAAACGAATTTGCTAATTAAGAATGGATGGTAGGGCACTCAAGGTACAGCTCTATTGGGGGGGGGCATAAAAGATTTAAAAATAATGGAAATAGGAGGGAAAAGAAAAATCTATATAAATTATTGGAAAAAACAAAAGGGGGAAGAAACAGAAAAGGGGTGGGGATGAAGGAGGGAGGTCAAGATCTAAAATTGTTGAATTCAATATTCAGTCCGGAAGGCTGTAAAGTGCCTAGTCGGAAGATGAGGTGCTAATCCTATAGCTTGCGTTGGGCTTCATTGGAACAATGCAGCAAGCCAAGGACAAACATGTGGGCAAGAGAGCAGGGTAGAGTGCTAAAATGGCAAGCGACAGGGAGGTTTGGGTCATTCTTGCGGACAGACCGCAGGTGTTCTGCAAAGCGGTCACCCAGTTTACGTTTGGTCTCTCCAATGTAGAGGAGACCACATTGGGAGCAACGAATGCAGTAGACTAAGTTGGGGGAAATGCTGCTTCACTTGAAAGGAGTGTTTGGGCCCTAGGACAGTGAGGAGACAGGAAGTGAAGGGGCAGGTGTTGCATCTTTTGCGTGGGCATGGGGAGGTGCCATAGGTGGGGGTTGAGGAGTAGGAGGTGATGGAGTGGACCAGGGTGTCCCGGAGGGAACGATCCCCATGGAATGCCGCCGGGGGGGTGAAGGGAAGATGTGTTTGGTGGTGGCATCATGCTGGAGTTGGCGGAAATGGCGGAGGACGATCGTTTGAATGTGGAGGCTGGTGGCATGATAAGTGAGGACAAGGGGGACCCTATCATGTTTCTGGGAGGGAGGAGAAGGCGTGAGGGCGGATGCGCGGGAGATGGGCCAGACATGGTTGAGGGCCCTGTCAACGACCTGATCAAGCTTTTGGTCATCTTTCCCAATATCTCCTGATGTGACTCAGTGTCAAATTTTATTTAATGTTCCTGTGAAGCTCCTTGGTTTATTTTACTATGTTAAAGGTGCTACATAAATACAAATTTCTGCCAATTCACTTGTTCAATTCCATTGTTCAATGAATAAGAGGAAGTAAAATGTTTACAAGAAAACAATTCTTTTTGCTGACACTTCAATAACCATTCATTATCAGCAACTTTTGCAGGTTTTTAACATTACCTTGAAAGCTCTATATGTAAACACATAGCATGGTGTCCTTCTTACAAACAAGAAAGGTACCAAATTCAATCTCTATTCTATAGTGAATTAATTTGTCTCAAATAAAGGAGAGTCTAACTGTAGAACTTCTGCTTAACCCCCAGGGAGAAAACAGAACAGGTTCTCATCTCCAATGACATTTGTGGAATGGTACATGTGCAGATGAGAGAACTAAATTAATCTCACCTGTAAACATTGCCATAGTAAAATTATAATGGATTATTTTTAGCACAGTCAACATAATGAAATGCTCCAAGACACACTATAGCAGCATTATAAAATAAATTTGACACAAAGCCACATATGGAGATATTAAGGCAGATGACCAAAAGTTTGGTCAAACAACTAGATATTGAGGTGTATCTTAAAAGAGGAGGCAGTGGTACAGCAGTTTAGAGAGGACATTTCAGAGCACAAACAACAATAGTAATTCAAACCAGGGATGCTCAAGAGGCCAGAAATAGAGGATATCTCTGAATGCCATGAGGCTGGAAGAAGTCATAGAGTTAGGAGGGGGTGTGGTCACGGAGGTTTAAAAACAAGGATGAGAATTTTAAAATCAAGGCATTTTTTAACAGAGTCAATGTAGTGAGCACAGGAGTGATGGATGAACTGGTCTTGGCGCTAATTAAGGACATGGACTGCAGAGTTTTGATGACTTCTAGATTATGGAGAGTAGAATGTGAAAGATCAGTCATGTGTGCACTGTAATTGTAAAGTCTAGAGGTAGCAAGGCATGGCTGAGAGTTTCAGCAGCACATGAACTGATCGAAGAGCAGAGTCAGACAATGTTAATGAGGTGGAAATGGGCAGTCTTAGTGATGGCACAGATGTGTGGTCAGAAGCTCATCTCAGGATCAGTAATACACCAAGGTTGCGCAACAGTCTGATTCAGGAATGGAGTCAGTGAACAGAGATTATTATGGGAACAAAGACAATGGCTTTGATCTTCTCAATATTTAATTGGAGGAAATTTCTGCTCATCCAATGCTGGATGTCGGATAAAAGTCTGATAATTTAGAAGCAGCGGTAGAGTCAAGAGAGGTGGTGGTGAGCAGAGTTTGGTGCTGTCAGCGCACATGTGGAAACTGATGCACACTGACACTTACAAGAAGCTCACACATCAAGGTGTCATTTGGGCGTAACGGTGCATCCCGTTACAAAATGCTGTCTTCAGGAGAAGAGGAGCAATGGGAGAGATTTTAAGCAACAAAGCCCAAACCATGACTAAAAAAAAATATATATTTTTGGCGGGGAAGATATTCCATAATGTACCAGAGAAATGACTGTAGATCTCTCACTGTCCTTCACTCTTCTTCACAATTATTTTTTCATATCATTAAATTCCTACTATCATTCTTTCTCCTTCCAATTTATTCAAATCTGCTCCAACTTGATCATTTAAAGGATATCAATACTCGTCTCACACATCACCTGGTGTATCAATTATATTGATATTCCTTTTATTCCATACTGTGTATGTAGCTGCAGATTGGATAGTGATTCCTCGCTGTCGCTCCAGTTCCATAGAATCCATTATGGCACCCACACCATCCTTTCCTTTCACCTGCCAATTCGAAGCAACACAATCTCTTTAACACAGAAGAGTTAGTGAATTAAAGACTGTGTTTTAAATGACCTTCATTTTGAATTAATGGTTGGATTTTGGCTGTATCTGTAATCCAGAGAATTGGCCTTTACACAAGTTGGTTATGGTACACTTGAGTTAAGTTTCAATCAGACACTGGAATGATGTGGTGAGAGTTTTCCTAGAGCACCATTTTGAACTTTAGTATAGGTTTAACAAGTGCTGAAGAGGTCCATTGGTTGTCAAAGATACTATCTCAAATGAAGCAGAGCTCATTACATAGCTAAAGAAATTAGGTGCTCCCATCCACATTTTCAATGCAATCACAATTTACCAGTTAGCAGGGGAGCCGTTCACATATGCAAGCATATATAGAGCCCTCTCCTTACCATAAGAGTCAGATGCACAGCCAGGCAGTAGTTAAGTAGTTATCTATTAAAGATTTGTGTCCCAGTTGACAAATGTGGACTTACATGCATTTTTGCTGCTGCCATAAATGACTGTTCTGTGAGGAACTGTCATTCTCTGCTGTTGAGATTTTAAAAAAACAATTATCAGGGATTGCTAAGAAAATAAAAGCTCCAAGGAGGGAAAATAAAGCTATTTACAAGCCTTGCTAACTTAGGGTTAGACTTCTTTCAAATTTAATTACCATAACAGTTTAAAAAGAATAAAATTAAAGTGCTACTGTGTCAATTTGATCTCAATGGCATAATTTGAGGTACTTGCTGAAGCTTATGTGATAATGGGAAAATATTACATTACTGATCAAGCGATATTAGGCAGTTTTCTTGTCTGTCGCTTCTTGTGAAGGGCACTATTAACTGATGATTGTCATTGTGCAAACAGCAACAAATCTGAACGGAGTCATAACAGCAGCATTACTCCCTTGGACCATAAAAAGGAAAATGTCATATATGTGTCCACGAACAGTGAATGTGTGACTCTCACAGCACCATGCAAACTTATCAATCAGAAGTGTTGACATGATCAAGCCTCCTTATTTCAAAAAATAACTTTTAAAGTCAACTTTGAATTATCATAAATACAAACAGAAAATGTTGGAAATACTCAGCAGGGCTAGCAAAGTCTGCAAAGACAGAGAACAAGTCAAAGCTTCAGGTTGATGGTCTTTTCTCAGAACAGAAAAAAAAGAGATGAACGGTCAATGACCCGAAATGCCAATGACCCGAAATGCCAACTGTGTTTCTCTCCTAGTCTGCTGAGTATTTCCAATATTTTGTTTTTATTTCATATTTCCAACATACACAATATTTTACTCTTGGTTTTTTATCCCTGCTCAAAAAAATTGTAGTTGCTTAAATAAACCCAACAGGTTTCAACCTAAGAACTATCAAACAGAAAGTAGTTAACATAAAAAGGTTTTAATAGCTGAATGACTAGATGCCAAGCATTGCTCCATATGTGCAGAATAGTTATACACTGACTGGGAAAATATACTTATGACAAAGTCCAATGACAAAACAAAGACACTTGATTTTGTAATAATTGAGTGGGGTTCCAAAGAATATTATTCAATACAAGACAAACTAACAAATTGCAGCATATCATTTTATCAGAGATCTCTTGAGTACCGGCTTCTTGTTTTGATCAAACAAGCAAATATGTTCCAGGATTATTTCACACTTATTTGGAAACCAGCAAACATGTCTCACCTGTCAGGTTTTAAAATGATGTCACAGAAAAGAAAGGCTGCAAAATTTAGTGCTTGTTGCTTTGTAATAGAACAAACAAACTTAATTGATTTACAGGAACTAGTCTGGTGAAAAAAGTGAAACTTGTAACAAACTTTCTGGTGAAATTTCACATCAAAAGTACCTTTTATGTACTTGACTCAACCTATAATTACTTTTGTGCCATAACAGCTTCAACTTTCTTTTTGAACTGTCTGGAACTTAGTTATTCATCAGATTAAGAAATATTTTATATATATCTGAACATTTCAAAATAAAATTCACAGTACCTCATGCATTTCTGCTATTCTTCCTGTGTAATATAGAACTCTTTCTGTCAGTGTGGTTTTCCCAGAGTCAATGTGTGCAGAGATTCCTATATTCCGAATCATTTTGTTAGGTAAGATTCCAGATGAACATTGCCGACAGATGTTTTTAAGAACCTGAAAGAAAATATTGAAGAAATATTGATTGTTACTGAACAGTGAAAGATGATTTTGCACCTTCTTTGAATTACTCAGGTTCTCCGTTCAATTGTTGTTGCCTTTTAAGGTCTTGTGTGCTGGTAATATGGTTTGAAATTCAAAAAGAAATATGCAAGTCCAATCTCCAAGGTAAAACATTATGGATGATGTGTTACTGATACGTCCTCTACGACCTTTCCACTTCAGCTTCCCTGGACAGAGATCTGCAGATCTCATTCTGCTACCTCAAAGCTGTATTTAGTGGAATCAAAGTACTGAGCGAATGACAGCAGCTCTACACACACCATTGTTGTCAATCCAATCCAAACAGTACCCATGGAGTCCCCTTACTTGCATTTAAGGAAAACTGTCTTGAGGATATGCAATCCCATTTTAGGATCAAGGAAACAAAGAGAAATGTAAATAAAAGCACAATTATTATTCTACTAAAACCAAGTTAATGGCAAAACAATTAAAGATAACAAATAGTTACGAGATTTTTTAAAAGTGCCTTAACCAATAATCCTTATAGTGATGGGCCTTTGATAATCAGAATATGACCAGTGCAATGATCAAGCCAGAGGTCAGCAGTCATTTCACTGACAGAACTTTTCAACAAGTGTAATTCTGTAAAGATATACATGCATAAAGTACAGTGAACCAGAAGAACATCATTATGATTATCAGATTTATTGTGAGCAGTTCCGGACATCACATCTGAGGAAGGCCATACTGGCATTATCATGGGATTGCAGCACAGATTTACCAGAATGTTGCCTGGACTCTAAGGGTTAAATCACAAGTAGGGAAAACATAACTTTCTAACGTCCAGGGAAAATGTAAGATTTTATCAAGGTTTTCAGGATATTAAGGGGAATTAACAGAAAGAAACAACGTCCTTTAGTATGGGAATCTAGGACTAGGAAGCACAGTCTAAAAATTAGAGCCAGACCTTTCAGGAGTGAAATCAGGAAACACATCTAGACACAAAAGGGTAGAAATTTGGAACTGTCTACCGTAAACAGCAAATGATGTTAGATCAATTGTTAATTTTAAATCAGAGAATGATAGATGTTTTGCTAATTAAAAGTATTAAGTGATATTGGGCAAAGGTGCGTATATGAAATTAGGCCGCAAAAGCCATGGTCTCACTGAATAAGGGAAACAGGTTCAAGAGGTTAAAAGGCCTAACCCCCTACTCAAAAATTCCCACAAAAGGTCACTGGTGCCTACCAAGTTTGAGTTGCAGCGAAGCAAGAAGATAGTCCTGAAGTTTCATACCTCAAACTCTGCCCTTGAATGGTATGGCCAGGAAGGTGCTGACACTATTCATGAGGAGCCTCTGGAACCTACGACTGTTGATGAAATATTGCAAGCCTTTGTAACAGACTTGAAAATCAATAACCTGAGCCAAAAAGGTCCACAGTATTACAGGACACTTTTTTCTTTTTTTTTATTTGATCATGGGATGTGGGCGTCGTTGGCTAGGCCAGCATTTACTGCCCATCCCTAATTGCCCTTGTTCAGAGGGCATTTTTTTTTAAAGAGTCAACCACATTGTTGTGGGTCCGGAGTTACACGTAGGTCAGACCAGGTAAGAGCAGCAGATTTCCTTCTCTAAAGGGCATTAGTGAACCAGATGGTTTTATTTTACAAAAATGGCTTCGTGGTTATCATTAGACTTATAATTCCAGATTTTTATTGAATTCAAATTCGAACCCGGGTCCTCAGAACATTACCCTAGAATCCTAGTCCAGCGACAAAACCAGTACGTTATCGTTGCCCACTATTATTAACTGTTAACCATCATGGCTAATTGTGAAACATAGAGAGTGGACCAATTACTGGGATTGCAATTTTTTCCAAATAACTCTCCAAGTCAATGCCCTTCAGGAGCATCTAGAAGCTTACTTGTAACTTGTGCTGGTGGGTGTATGATTTTAGGTAGCTGAATTCCAGTAGCTCCTTTGTGCACACCCAGAATGGCTGGGCCTTGGCTTGCCCAAGCACTCTACATTTAGGAGTGTGACACGGCCCTTACAGAAGAGTTACACTCTATATCAGGCAAACAGAAACTCATGTGTGAGATTTCCTTCAATCAGTATGGAGACTCAGATATGGTAATAAGTAAAATGGTAACATTGATTTTTATAAATATCAAGTTTGTAACATTGTTATATTTTGGGACACTCTCATTAATTCAGGGTAAAATGGAGGAATGCAGGTCATGTGACCTGATCTGAATTCTGCCCAGCAACAAGCATGGGTGGCTTGGTTGTTAAAGGTTAAAAGGAGGCCCAACTGTCTTCCCAGGAAGAAGGTGCACCTAAACAATGACCAGAGCAGCTGTGCCAACAGTGGACAGACTGTTAGTCTCCATGTCGCAGGGAGGTGTTAGGAATGTCATGTTTATGTTCACAAAATCACACAGGGCAGAAGAGGCCCTTCGGTAAAGTGTTAATGTTAAATATGTAAATAAATGTCTACATCATCAGTGATGTAAGATCTTATGATAACAGAGCATTAAGAGAGATAGTTCCATGTAAAGCTTCCTATAAAGACTACCTTGTAAGTAGTTAGCATAAGGGAGTTTGCTAACAGTTTTGCCTCCAGCCGTATCAACAAGTCCAGGACCATGATGACCACATACCAGACCAAAAACAACAATAGGAGTTTAGTAAATGGTTAAATTTTCAATTAATTCTTAAAAAAATGGAGTGGGGGGGGGGGGTGGCTAAAGGACAGCTAATTAGCATATCTACTTGGTTACAAGTCCCATGTGATTCACATTGCCATGGAGAAAGGCTTTGAGAGGGAAAAATCCATAGAAAGCCATTGTGAACTGGTTGTGGGTTTTCCTGAACTTCACAGAGAAGTCAGTCTGCAAGAATCTGAGAGACAGAGAAAAAGAGATAGAAGCAGCCAGTCACTACTAGTCACCACACAGAATGTGGTTGGGAGCTCACGGGTGGAATGAAGAGACTAAGCTTGTGAGAGTCCAAATAAAGCTGGAAGATTTGCCTAGCTTTGCCTCAAGGAAGGGATCTCTAGGTTAATCATCACCATGAAAGTCAGTTCGGGATTAGAAGTTATCCAACTGGTAAAAGGGAGCAAACCATGAGGAGCTGAGAATAACCTTGGACTGGTTCCTGGAGAATGAAGTGTACACTTAAGAGACAGCATCAAATATAACTATAGAGAGGGATTTTCAGTCATGGGGAGTTTTTTTTCGGTAGTTTAGAGTATAAATTGCCTACTGAAATAGGATTTATTCAGTGTTGCTTTTAATTTGCTCACTACTGTAAAAGTCTTCAAACTTAAAATGTTGTCATGTAACCCTTTCAGTCATGAGAAGTTCTAATTTCTTTGTGAAAGTTATCGGCCTCTCCAGGTATTATAACATTTGTTAACATGTTGAGCTGATTGAAAAGAGACCCCTATTTTTAATAAATTTTCTTAAATCACTAAAAGCTGTATTATTATTTACCAAGTGTAACTCCTTTCCTGTTTAACATTTTTTCCATTACAATAATACAATAGCATATTACACCAGGTGTGTGGTACACTTAATTCAGTAACAAACTGAGATGGAGTTTGTCAAGAGAAATTGTGTGAATGGTTAAGGCTGTATAGGGTAGGTGGTGGCATGGCAGTATTGTCACTGGACTGGTATTCCAGAGTCCCAGGGTAATGTTCTGGGGACTTGGCTTCAAACCCCACCATAGTGAAATTTGAATTCAATAAAAATCTGGAATTAAAAGTCTGATGATGACCATGAAACCATTGTCAATTGTTGTAAAAACCCATCCGGTTCACGAATGCCCTTTAGGGAAGGAGATGTCATCCTTACCTGGCCTGGCCCAATGTGGTTGACTCTTCAAAGAACAAGGGCAATTAGGGATGGGAATAAATGCTGGCCTAGCCAGCGATGCCCACATCCCATGAATGAATAAAAAAATTGAAATTGTTTAAATAATTTGACAGAAGTTGGTAAATAAAAGGAACAGACAAAAAACATGTAAACTGCGGGCCCCTGCCATCGAGGAACAGCCCTGACAGGGAACAACAGAAAGGTTGTGGCAACTCAATGTGCATCACTTGACAACATGAGCAGAGGGCTGCAGTCTATTTCTGGGGCCACTTTCTTGCGACAGAAAAGCAAAAATCATCCTCAAAATGTATCAGACAGCCTCCAACCGCAAGTGAGATTCAAATGACTGAAGAGTTGAATATCCCATCAGTTGCAGTGATCATGGAAAGAGTATGACAATGTTTTATTAAAGAACATGAAATGTGTCTATTTTTGATGGGGTGTGCACCAGTTGTGTTTATGGTGCAGCCAAAATACATTACTGGTGTGAATCTTTTTTCCAGGTAGCCTTGCTACTAATGAACACAAGTTGATTCTATCAAACGTCCAAGTCAGTACTTTAATAATTTGCATTTATAAAGTATGTTTGATGCTGCAAAACATCTTAAAGCACTTCACAAAACAAAATTTGACACTGAAGCTACATGAGACATTAGGACCAGGTGACCAAAAGCTTGGTCAAAAATGGTCTTGAGTACCACCTTAAAAGGAGGAGAGGGAGAGGTAGAAAAGTTTAGGGATGGAATTCCAGAGTTTAAGGCCTAAGCAAGCCAGAACTAGTACCAACTAATTCCAAAATAGTCAGATTTAAAAAAAAACAGCAAAAACATGCTTTCCCAGTGGTTCAGCAACTCTCATCTCGCTGAGCCATTTCAAACAAGATTCAATCCCTAGAGATAAAAACAAAAAACTGCGGATGCTGGAAATCCAAAACAAAAACAGAATTACCTGGAAAAACTCAACAGGTCTGACAGCAACGGCGGAGAAGAAAAGAGTTGACGTTTCAAGTCCTCATGACCCTTCAACAGAACTGATTCAATCCCTAGTTTATCCCGAATCAGCTGATCAGTGCTGGGATATTGCATCGAAACAGAGATTAGACTTCAAATGCCTCATTTGTTTTGGGACATCTCGATATTGTGAAAGACATTATATAAAGGCAAATTCTTTCTTCCAGTTTTGAGTACTAGGGACCAGAGATGGGGGAAAAGGTTGCTGTTCCGATTGGTAATCGGTGCCCCCCCCTCCCCCTAACGTAAATGTTGCACATGTTCAATATTTATTGTAATATTTCTCACGATCAAATTGTCCTTTGAAACTTTCAATTCTGGGATATGACTAGCTCAGTCAGTTGGGCAGTTCAGCAGAGCCCACTTGTCTTGTGAAACCACCTCCTGGCCACACATCGATGCCTGGGAACAAGAACAAAAAAGGTCCGAAAAATGAAAGGAAAAGCGGGTTCCACAAGGAACCAGAGGAGCCCGGGAGCCGGAAGATAGGGATCACATTGATGGGAACCCCCAGTAAGCACCGGATCCATATTAACCCCGGGGGTCATAATCTTCCCTTCGAGACACAGTTTATCCCGATATAGGGACCAGCCAACAAAGCCGTGCCGCCAGTGAGCAGCGACACAGCGGCATCCCCGCCCCGGGCTGCACTCAGCCCCTTCCCCCGCACGGAGATGCCGGCTCCGGTCGGGTGACAACGGGGCCCATCTCACCTGTCGGACCCTGAGGGAAGCCGCGTCCCGCACCGACTCCTGAGCCAATATCAGGGTCGCTTTGAGCAGATACATGGCAGCCGCTTCCTCTCGCCCTCGCCGGCTCCAGTCGCTGGGAAAGGTCAGACACCCGGCACCGGAAAGATGGTGCCCTGGACAGGCCGAAGCCCCGGAAACTCCACAGAGTGCGCCCCCTGCCGGCTGGAGTACCTCCCTGTCTCCACAGCGTGCACCCCCTGCCGGCCGGAGTGCCTCCTTGTCTCCACAGAGTGCGTCCCCTGCCAGCTGCAGTATTTCCGTGTCCCACACAGCCATTTTCCCCTTTCTCAGAGGCTATGGGCAGCTCGCTGTGACTCTTCAGTAGTTTGTGTGGGTGCTCTAGCTGCCTCTTCTTCCAGAGGGTACTGCTCCTCCCTCTGCACAGCCAGGTGCCTCAGTCACTCTCTTCGTCGTCTTCACTCTCTCGAAGCCAAAAGGCATAAAGCTATGTCACCAGGCTTGATGATCCTGATGTACTCTTTCTGCAGAACGAAAGAGATGCGTGGGTTAACATAGTCTGAAGGCCCCTTAGCACATCCCGGAGAGTGCTGGCCACCACTTGCATGGCAAGAGATTAGTGTGCTGCATGGCTGCCCGAAACCCTAACCACCTCCGCCCCACTCTACTCGACTGATTGGCAGCAGCTTTGCCCACTGGACTGCATTCTGTGCTCTCAGCTCAGATGCAGGCATTTTCCTAACCTGCGCTGCAAGGCTGCATTGTTAGCTTGAACCATGGGGGAGACTGGTCCAAACTGGGATGGTGACATTGCCAAGGGTTGTGAGCATCTCCACCAGTGACTGCTCCACGGCCAGCTTTCGCAAGGGGATTGTACAATGTGCCAAGTCGAGCTCCAACTATTCTGCAGTCCACTAAAATGCTCATTACTTTGTAGTCCGTGCCCGAGGGGTAAAAGCTCTGGAGCATTTGGTGACACTTTGATGCCTCTGCGTGGCTTGAGTGGGCAGAGAAGCTAGAGCCTGACTCCAATCATATCAATGTGGCTGCAGCTGAACTATCTCAGCAGAGGAATGGTTACTTTGTACAAGGTTGCCCTAATGTGCGGCCGCTTTTCTCGCCCACCTCCCCACCCCACCTCGCACAAGCTTGTGTGCTACCTTCAACCACAGGGCAGCCCTTGCCCCCCCACCCCACCATACACATCTCAACTTCGGTCTGTAACGTTGCTGTGCACTTCCCTCAGTTCCCCTCAAAGTGCAGTCCACCAAGTGCTCACCTTTTATATGCTGCTGTGAAACACGTTGGCGAGCAATCATGCCAATGTGGGCGGATGGTCCAGTGTGGTGAGGGGGCTTAGAATAATATGCAGATGTGTTACAATGAGGTTCCCAACATCTGATAACGGGAAACGTGGCTCACCATTGGTGGGCGGAGAAGATGATCACAAACTGATTTCATGATATCGTAAAACTGATTTTTGTCCTTCTTGCCTTATTGTCTGCTCAAGCAACTGAACACGCCCGACGCCAGCAGGCACGGAAAACTCCAGTCCAATCTTTAGATGGAGCACTTTACAGCCTTCAGTACTTGATATTGAGTTCAACAATTGTAGATAACAAGATCTGTTCCTCTTTTTGACAGCAGCTGTTGGCAATGATTCTGCTGTTCCCATTTACAAAACCTCCAGATCATCTTGTTTTCTTATTTCTCACACTACCATCCTCTTTTGCCTTGTGTAGTACAAGGGTCTGGAACATGTAGGGTCGATGTGGGACTGAGTACAGTACCGCCCACACAGTGATGTAAGAGAACACATGACCCCACCGAGGGGTCCATCTAGTGTTGGACAGAACTGTTTGTACAAGCAAGCATGGAGACAGCTCCTCGCATGAACGCTTTACTGTGCATATGTACATAGTTTCTGTAGTTAATAAATATATACAGTTAACCTACTTAAGACTATGAAAATAAAAGCAAAATACTGGGAATCTGAAATAAAACAGAAAACACTGGCAAAATTCAGCAGGTCTGGCAGTATCATGGAGAGAGAAACAGAGTTAAATATTTGAGTCTGTATGACTTCTTCAGAGCTCAAGACTACATTAAGACTTAATGAACAGTATCCAACACTCTGCAACATGGCAACAATGAATGGAAAAATCCAAACCCACGCAAAAAAATGCAGAGGAAAACTAAAATCCTGCAAGACTAAAGAAAATTTTGAAGAAGCATTCTGACCTGAAGAAAAGCTTGAGAAGCAGATGCGCAGAGGAAAATCACCAGGGAAAAGCACCAAAGAAAGGCTTGGACTCTGAAGGCAGAAACTTAAAATTCCTCACTGCAGCAGAAAACTCCATAGGATCTCTTAGACGTCGAGCTTAAATTCCCAGAGTGCAGAGTCAGCAGATCTAGCAGGGGTCAGCTAAAACTTGTAAATTCCAAGTCCTGAGAAACTTTCAAATAGTTCAGAGGTCAGAAATTGCCATTTAAAAAAATAACTCCATCAGGAAAAGCTGATTCCTGAGTCAGTGTTTGAACACGGTGTCTAAGCTCACTCCCAAATGGAGAAAAAAAAGGTAATTTGGAAGAATCATGACGAGAGAATCAGCTTTAAAGACCAGCAAAGGCCAGAATTCGACACTTTCATGACCCTAAAGCATAGCGCTGAAACAGAGAAGTCTGCAGCCAGTCAATCCAAGCAGCCATCGTTTAAAACTTTTCAACACTAGGAACCTGCCGAAACTGGTAAGCACAGGTAAACCCTTTGTCTTCAAACAAACAGCAATGCGACCTTGAATTTCAGGAGCTTCTTAAAACTGAACCTACACATTAAAATTTTTAACCATGGATCAAAAATCCAACTTACCAGATCAGTTTGAACTCATCCAAGGGCCAAACCTAATGGAAAATTGTGTGTCCTGGAGAAGGGAATTTTTCAACTACTGGTGTACCTCAGCTCTAACTAGCGAGTCAGAAAAAGTCCCAATTAATACCCTTTTCTACTGGTTTGGTAAACTTGCTGATGAAGTAATCCTAATGCAGTGAATTGATGAATCCTCAACCAGCCTTGATGAAATATGAAAGGTCGTTGACGAATATTTTAATCTTCTATTTGTGGGTGTGCAGAGCTTTAAAAAAGCCACAGAAAAACCTCCATAAAGCAGTGAAAGAAATTAAGGCAATAAACAAGGAAATCACATGAGGGGGCCAGAGAGTCAGGATACGTTCCAGAAGTCTTAAAAATATAGGGCAGGATCCTCCAGGCGGCGAGCAGGGGTGGGGCCCACTTGCCAACGCATAAAATGATGCAGAATGACATCGGGTGGAATTCCCGACATCACCGCACATCATTTCCACTTTCAAGTCGGTGGGGGCGCAGCCAAGTCAGCTGCATGCCTGCCGACCTGTCAACGGCCTATTGAGGCCACTGAGAAACTAATTCAAGGAATTAATGGACCTGCCCGTCAAACCTGGCAGGCTTCAGCGAAAGCATGAAACCTCATCCACGGGCGGGATGAGGTTTCATGAGGGTATTTAATTTTTTAATAAAGGTTTCAATAAAAGTTATGGACATGTCCCAACTCAAGTGACAGTGTCACATAAGAGGACATGTCAGGAACATTTTTCTATCATTTGTGTTGCAAACCTTAGTTTGGAGCCGATCTCCCTGAAGCAGCACATCGCCTCAGGGAGATCTGTGGGCTCTATCAAGCGCATGTGCGAAAGAGTGCACTCCTAGCTGAGGGAATTCCCCCCCACCCGCCCGCATGGGGAGCGCAAAACGTTTCCTGGCTGATGTCAAGCTGGGCTGGCCTTAATTGGAAGCCCTCATAAAATGGCGACACACTCCCGATTGGGGGCGCTGATCAGAGGTGTGCCTGTCCGCGCCCGTTCCCGCACATCCCCCCCCAACATGGGGAAAATTTTTCCCATAGTTTTTTAGAAATCCCGACACCTTACTTGAACTGCAACAGCAGTTGACGGTGTGAGCGAGCAGCTGGCATTGAATGAAGGAAAGCTATTTGATAAAACCCAAAATAAGCAAACCCTGCAGAAGGAAAATGAAATAAGCTTGGAGAATCAGGACTGAATTGGAAGATTGGAAACTCAAATTCAAGCTGAGTACATACTCTTGGAAACCCATGAGACACTAAAGTCATCAATGAACCAAGATCTGAACATACACATTTCTAAGGTGTCATAGAGGTACAAGAAAGAGACTACAGAACTGAAGAAAATAGTTGGACCCATGGAAAAAAACTGAGAAAAACATTACATTTCCAAAGAGATTTATGAAGAGATGAAAATCAAGGAACTATAATGGCAAGAGAAAGAGTGTGAGGAGTCTCAAAACCAGTTAGCAGAAGCACAATTACAGAACACGAGCTTACACGATAGCACAGAGAAATTATAATCTGCCAAGGAAAAACTGATCAGTGCAGAGAATCAACTTTCACGTGTAAAAGATGCATTTGATAAGGAAAAACAAAACCTAATGAAAACAAAGGCATGTCACTCACAGGAATTAGAATACTTGAAAGAGGAATTGAAATGCTTAGATGATGAAGTTGTAGAAACAAATTCAACAAAAATGGATCTTCAATTAAAACTTGATGAACTTCAAGCATCACAAGTCTCTTGTGAGCATCATGCAAAATGCTGGGAACAGGAGAAAGAATTGCTGATGAATCAGAACAGTTGCTTAAAAGCAGAATTAACAACCAAAACTGATGAACTTCTTGAGCTTTGGTCCAATCTGAACAACATGAAGGATGAAATGTGCAGTGCGGAAGAGCAAATCCAGACTTTAAAAGCAGAAAATGTGAATCCTACGGAACAGATTGAAGATATACCGAATGAATCGAAAGAGTCAAAGGAGCAGTCAGTGACCATGACAGAAAGATTCCGAAAAGAGTGGAATGCCAGGCAAAGTCACTGAACTTATGTAAGAGTTCCGCAGGTAACTCTGAAACAAAAACAACTTAACGTGGCAAAGTTGTTGCTGAGCTGATTGAAAAAATTCATAAGCTGAAAAAAACAACTGGAAAAGAAGTAATCAAAAATTTGACTAAAATTGTGAAACATGTGGGAATGATGGTTCTATTGTTGAGTCGTGCACTTCCATATGCATCGCAGTGAGTCACGTGACAAAAGAAGAGGAAAAATGCTACGGAGATGCACACAGGGTTCGTTCATCCTGGAAAAATGGGATAAATCAACAACGACCTATCACCATAACTGCTAAATCAACAAAGAGTGGTTCAATACCGAGGAATGGAAAAAGAGGATGAAAGGATACCTGGATGCCGGAACAACCTCCAAATCAACAGTGTTTAATTGCAGCAAAACCTACCACTTGTCCAACAGCAGTGCAAATGTGATATGGAAGAGTTATAAGGCCTTCAGACTATCTGAGCCTATGAATTCAGAGACATGAAAGGCGGAGATGGGGTAGTAATAATATAAATACATGGGTAAACTCGAATAACTTGAAATACATTGGATAGACTTGGGGGAGGTATAGTATAAGGGTCTGGCACATATAGGGTTAACGTGGGGCAAAGTGCAGTACTGCCCACACAGCGACGGAAGAGAACACATGACCTGCACCTAGGGGTCAGTCTAATGTTGGACAGAGCCGTGTGCACAAGCAAGCGGGAAGACAGCTCTTACCTTGAACCCTTTACTGCACATATGTACGTAATTCTTGTAGGTTAACTGTAAGTATTTATGAATTACTTAAGACTACAAAGACTTAATTAAGACTTACTGAAAAGTATCCAACATCCTACAACACCTTGCAGCATCATCACTTCCATCATTTATCTCTCTTGCTTTCCACCTCTTCATAGACTTCCCTTTTGTATTTTTCACCTTTCCCACTTTCTCTGCCTATGTATTTCATTAAAACCCATTACATCTATTACTTTTTCCAGGTCTGACAAAAGATCATCAACCTGTAATTGTTGCTGTTTCTCTCTCCACAGGTGCCGCCTGACTTGTTGAGTATTTCCAACATTTTCTGTTTTTTGCTATAGATTTTCAGCATCCACAGTATTTTGTTTTTGTCTCCCTGAAGCACACATTCATATTGAACTCGTCACTTGTGCAACTCTCCAAAGTATTTCTGGTTCTGCTTCTCTCCTTTCCCGCTCTGATTTTTGTTTCCCAGTTCTCATCATTTGTGTCTTTTTCCCTCATTCACGTATCCCGACTTGGCTCTGCACCTTCTGGAATTGCCATTTGTATTTTTGTAGCACTATAAAAGTGCAGCTGCCTTCATTCAAAAGCAATTTTTGTTTCTGAAACACAACTTGCAGGCTTTAAAAATTTGAGCAATAGGTCTAAACCTACTGGAGTTCTTTGGAGAGGTCAGATACCTTTTTGAAGAGGTTCAGATACTCCTCTGGGATCCTTAACAGTAGACATGAATGCACATAAACGGTGGACAAGATCTGTGGAGCCATCAAGCTGTCAAATCATTTAAACCCCCGTCCCTTTAAATATTAGAAGATGCTGCTGTGATTCTCAGTTGAAAAAAAGTCAGTGCTTACAACTTCAACGGATGTCTACTTATCTCAGTCTAAAGGCTTTCATTATAGGATGAGGACTGCTTGACTACTTCCATAACCTATCATTATCACATTGAGTACTGTAAATTCACAGTTTCATTGACAGCTCCAAGTGTTTCTAAGTGATTAGCTGTCTTTGATGTGGGACTATGAACACAAATGCTTGCTTTATAAGGGATTTAAATGTATTGAATGGGCTTTTCTCAATTAGATTTAATTTAGATATAGATATAGATCTGGAAACAATTATTCGAGATAGAATTAGTAGTCACATGAAAAATATGGGTTCATAAGGAAGAGCCAGCATGGATTTCTAAAGGGGAAATCATGTTTAACTAACTTGCTTTTGAAGTCTTTTGAAGAGGTAACATGGTCAATGAGAGTGATGCTGTTGATGTGGTGTACATGGACGTTCAAAAGGCAAAAGCAAAATACTGCAGATGCTATCAATCTAGAACAAAAACAAAAATACCTGGAAAAACTCAGCAGGTCTGACAGCATCTGCGGGGAGGGATACAGTTAACATTTCGAGTCCAAGTGACTCTTCATCAGAACTAAGGAAAAATAGAAAAGAGGTGAAATATAAGCTGGTTTAAGGGTGGGTGGGACAGGTAGAGCTGGATAGAGGGCCAGTGATAGGTGGAGATTGCCAAAAGATGTCATAGACAAAAGGACAGAGGTGTTGACAGTGGTGATATAAGCTAAGAAATGTGCTAATGGGGACATTAAGGGTAGAAAGCAGGACGAGCAAGGACAGATAGCCCTGGTTTGGGGGGGGATCGAAATAGGCTAAAAGGTAGAGATAAAACAATGGATGGAAATACATTTAATAAGTGCCACACAACAGGCTTGTGAGAAAAGTTATTGTTCATGGAATAAAAGGGACAGTAGCAATGTGGATACAACATTGGCTGAAAAATAGGAAGCAGAGAGTAGTGGTCAATGGATATTTTTCAAGCTGGAGGAAGGCTTGTAGTGGAGTTCCCCAGGGGTCGGTATTGGGACCCTTGCTTTTCCTGATATATATTAATGATCTAGATCTTGGTGTGCAGGGGACAATTTCAAAGTTTGCGGATGATACAAAGCTTGGGAGTGTTGTAAACTGCAAAGAGGACAGTGAAGAACTTCAGAAGGACACAGACAAGTTGGTGGGAGTGGGCAGATAGGTGGCAGATGAATTTCAAGGCCAAGACATGTAAGGAGTTGCATTTTGATAGGAAGAACATGGACAGACAATATAAGGGGTGAAATTTTAAAGGGGGTGCAGGAGCAGAAAGGCCTTGATGTATATGTGCATTGATCACTGAAGATGGCAGGACAGGTAGAGAGAGCAGTTAATAAAGCATATAGTATCCTGGGATTTATAATAGGGGCATAGATTGTAAGAGCAAGGAGGTTATGCTGAATTCACATAAGACACTTATTAGACCTCAGCTGGAGTATTGTATTCAGTTCTGGGCATCACATTACAGGAAGGATGTGAACACATTGGAGAGAGTGCAGAAGAGATTTATAAGAATGGTTCCATGGATGAGAAACTTCAATTACGAAGATAGATTTTAGAGGTTAGGACTGTTCTCCTTGGAGAGAAGAAGGCTGAGGAGATTTGATAGAGATGTTCAAAATCATGAGGGGGCTGGACAGAGTAGATAGGGAAAAGCTGTTCCTGCTCGTAAAAGTTATTCCCGCTTGTAACAGGATGGAGAATGAGAGGGCACAGTTTAAAGTGATTTGCAAAGGAAGCAAATGTGATGTGAGAAAAAACTTCTCACACGAGAGTGGTATGGGCCTGGAATGCGCTGCCTGGAAGCGTGGTGGAGACAGGTTCAATCGAGGCATTCAAGAGGGCATGAGATGATTATTTGAATAGAAACAATGTGCAGGGTTATGGGAAAACAGGCAGGGTAATGGCACTAGGTCATATTGCTCATTTAGAGGGCCGGTGCAGACGCAGTGGGCCAAATGGCCTCCTTCTGTGCCAGTAAAATTCTGTAATTCTATGATATAGTGAAGTCTGTAATAGATACTTAGAACTTTATTTTATTTCAGCAGAGCTCCTGATATCTGCCCATAGTGGATACTGGATGAATTGGCATAGAGGGTGTAAGGGCAAACAGTGATGGGTGGGGGCATGTGTTGGCATAAGTTGGCACTAATGTGCCATAGGGGCAATAAAGGACTATGGGGGTGAATGCAGGGTCATGGGTTGGCATGAGTTGGCACTAAGATGGCATGGAGGGTATTAAGACCCATGGGGGTAGGTAGAGTAGCATGAGGTGGCATAGAGGATATGAGAGGCCATGGGGGAGGGTAGGCAGAATGGGTTGGCATGTGTGGGGGGATTGAGGTGAGCTAAGAGGGTACAAGGTGTGAGGGGCAGAGGGCTTTACTGTTTTTATTTTAACTGGAACAAAGTCCCAGAGCACCAAGGTGGGCCTTTCAGCCCAGTGCTGTACTCAGTGACCCTGTGCTGCCTCCACACCATTTCTGGGGGCAGTGGGCCTGACTCCAGTTAGCATCCAGCCATCCATTTATTGCCCATCCCTAACTGCCCTTGAGAAGGTGGTGGTGAGCTGCCTTCTTGAACTGCTGCTGTCCATGTGGTGTAGGTACACCCACAGTGCTGTTAAAGCCAGATCCAGGATTTTGACCGAGTGACAGTGAAGGAAGGGCGATATATTTCCAAGTCAGGATGGTGAGTGGCTGGAAGGGGAACTTCCAGACGGTGGTGTTTCCATATGTCTGCTTCCCTTGTCCTTTTAGATGGTAGTGGTTGTGGGTTTGGAAGGTGCCATCTAAGAAGCCTTGGTGAGTTGCTACTGTGCATCTTGTAGATGGTACACAATGCTGCTACTGTGCATCGGTGGTGGAGCGAGTGAATGTTTGTGGACGGGCTGCTAATCAACCGGGCTGCTTTGTCCTGCATCGTGTTGAGCTTCTGGAGTTTTGTTGCTCATCCAGGGAAGTGGAGAGTATTCAATCACATTCCTGACTTGTGCCTTGTAGATTGGGGATAGGCTTTGGGGAATAAGGAGGTGAGTTACACACCACAGGTGCCAAAGGATTCCAGGATTTTGACCGAGTGACAGCGAAAGAACGGCGATATATTTCCAAGTCAGGATGGTGCGTGACTTGGAGGGGAACTTCCAGGTGGTGGTGTTCCCATGCACCTGCTGCCTTTGTCCTTCTAGATGGTAGTGGTCATGGGTTTGGAAGGTGCTGGCTAAGGAGATTTGGTGAGTTTCTGCAGTGCAAATTGTAGATGGTACACACTGCTGCCACTGTCAGTGGTGGAGAGTGAATATTTGTCGATAGGGTGCCAATCAAGTAAATTGCTTTGTCCTGGATAGTGTCAAGCTTCTTCAGTATTGTTGGAGCTGAACTCATCCAGGCAAGTGGGGAGTATTCCATCATACTCCTTACTTGTGCCTTGTAGATGGTGGACATGCTTTGGAGAGTCAGGAGGTGAGTTACTCATCGCCACAGGATTCCCAGCCTCTGACCTGCTCTCTCAGTCACAGTATTTATATGGCTAGTCCAGTTCAGTTTCTGGTCAATGGTAACCCCCAGGATATTGATAGTGGTAGATTCAACATTGGTAATGCCATTGAACATTAAGGGGCGATGGTTAGATTCTCTCTGGTTGGAGATGGTCATTGCCTGGCACTTGTGTGGCGTGAATGTTATTTGCCACTTGTCAGCACAAGCCCAGATGTTGCCCAGATCTTACTGCATTTGGACACGGACGGTATTTGAGGAGTCACAAATGGTACTGAACATTGTGCAATCATCAGCAAACATTCCCATTTCTGACCTTATGGCTGAGGGAAGATCATTGATGAAGATTGTTGGGCCTAGGCCAATAACCTGAGGAATTCTTGTAGTGATGTCCTGGAGCTGAGATGACTGACCTCCAACAACCACAACCACCTTCCTTTTGTGCTAGGTATGACTCCAACCAGCAGAGAGTTTTCCCCGATTCCCATTGACTGCAGTTTTGCTAGGGCTCCTTGATGCCACACACGGTCAAATGCAGCCTTGATATCAAGGGCAGTCACACTCACCTCACCACAAAAGAGTTCAGCTCTTTTGTCCATGTTTAAACCAAGGATGTAATGAGGTCAGGAGCTGAATGGCCCTGGCAGAATCCAAACTGACTGTCAGTGATCAGGTTATTGCTAACCAAATGCCACTTGATAGTATTGTTGATTACCCCTTCCATTGCTTTACTGATGGTCAAGAGTAGACTGATGGGGCAGTAATTTGCCGGGTTGGATTTGTTCTGCTTTTTCTGTACAGGACATACTTGGGCAATTTTCCACCTTGCTGGGTGGATGCCAGTGTTGTAGCTGTATTGGCACTGCTTCAGCCTTATCTTTAGCACTTTAATTGTCTTTTTATAATTTTCTCCTTCTCTGACCCTATTTTCTGATGCACTCTCAAGTTTGTATGCTTTGTCCATTCCTATCTCACTCCGGTTGTCATTACCCATATCACTACCCTGCACTATTGCCTTGTCCTTTTTCAGTAACTTTCTAAATCTCCCCTCACATGAATGCTCCCCTCCTCTATTTAGCTTAAAGCCCTCTGTACAGCTCTAGTTTCTAATTCGCCAGGACCCTAGTTCCAACATTGTTCAAGTTGAGGTCACTCCAACAGTATAGCTCCTATTTTCCCATTACTGGTGCCAGTGTCCCATGAATTAAAACCCATTTCTCCCACACCAACCTTTGAGCCATGTATTCAACTCTTTGATCTTATTTATCCTACGCCAGTTTGCTCATGGCTCAGGTGGTAACCTTTGTGGTTCCACTTTTTAATTTTGCCCAAAGCTGTTCATACTTACTTAGCAGAACCCCTTTCTTAGGTTTATCTATGCTGTTGATACATAAGTGGTCCATACCAACCGGATCCTTGTTCTCCCATTCCAAGTTCCTTTCCATTTCTGAGGACATGTCCTTAACCTTAGCACTGCGCAGGCAAACAGCCTTCAGAATTCACACTGCCAGCTGCAGAGAACAGTATCTCATCCTTTTTACTCTCCCCATTTGAATTTGCCCCGTATACCACCATGCTGTGGTCAGTTTACTCATCCTCTCTGCTCCTCTCAGTTCTCGTCTACACAAGCTGCAAGAACTTCAAACCTGTTGAGTCAATGGCAAGGGCTGAGGCTCCTCTAGTACTACCTTCTGAAACTCCATATCTGCCTCACTTGTAGTCATATCTTCCTGTCACTGACCACCAACCAAATCTCAAGTAACCAATCTAAAGGGTGTGACTGCCTCCTGGACCAAAGTGTTCAGGTACATTTCCTCATCTCTGATGCACCTCAGACTCCTGTTAATCAACTCTGAGCTGAAGTTCCTTGAGCTGCAGGCACTTACTGCAGATATTGCTGCAAATGGATCACACTAGTGCGCACCAGCTCCCAAGTGCTACAGTTCCAACACATCACCAGCCCTGTCATCTTTATTGTATTTGGTTTAACTAATTAGGATTTCAAGTTTAGAAATACCATTCAATGATAATTTGTAGTTAAATTAAGTAGTTTAAATAGTTAAGCAATGAATTTAATAAGAGTACTAATATCTCCCTGGTACTAGTTTAGATTTAAAAAACCTTCAATCCTGCCAAACAATCACTTACCTGCTTACTTATGACTCTTGCAATTCAGCTCGGAGGTCTTGCTGTCTCTTGCTCCTTCTCAGGCCATTCCTCGTTTTGGAAAAGACCAGAGTAATACCTACTCCCTCACTGTGCTGAATTCCCCAACTCCCAAATCCTCCTGTGAAACCAGATTTCCCTAAGCTCCAGCAAAATATTTTGGCATCAAAATCATGAGTTTCAAGTTTCCATAACAACTGGGATAACAGTAGTGAAAAAAGTACATGACTGTGAGTGTACAAATGTAAATATCCAGTCTGTTCTTTCAAAGTGACATTAGGGGAAAACAGATAAAGTCAAAGGCATTATATCTGAATGTGTGAAACATTCACAAAAAAAATGAACTTATAGCGGAGATAGAAATGAATAAATTTGATCTAATAGCCATTACGGAGATGTGATTGCAGAAGGACCAATGTCGGGACAAAACATTCCAGGCTACTTGACTTTTAGAAAAGATAGGCAAACGGGATGAAGACTGGGGGTGAGGAGGGGGCAGTGAGTGGTGATTGTGGGTGCAAAGGGGGTGACCCTGATAATGAAGTATGGGATAAAGGTAGTACAGGGCAGGTAGCTTGGAAAATCAAGATATGTTCTTCTGGACTCTGCCATTTGTCAGTAATGGTGCTACCAAGCCAATCTTGCCGATGGACATTGAAGTCTCCAAACCAGAGAACTTTTGTGTCCCTGCTACCATCAATGCTTCTTCCAAGCAATGTTCAACATGTTGCAGCACTGATTCATCAGTTGAGGGTGAGTAGTAGGTAATGATCAGGAGGTTTCCATGCCCATGTTTGACCTGATGCCATGAATATTCACAGGGTCTGGAGTCTATGTTGAGGTCTTCCAGGGCCATTCTTTCCTGTCAGTATATAGCTATGCTCTCACCTCTGATGGGTCTGTCCTGCCAGTGAGACAGAACATACCTAGGGATAATGATGGAGAAGCCTGGGTCACTGGCTGTGAGGTATTATTTTGTGAGTATGAGAATACCAAGCTGTTGCTTGCTCAATCTGTGGGACAGTTCTCCTAATTTTGGCACAGGTTCTCAGATGTTAGTGAGGAGGATTTTGCAGGATCGAGTGTGCCTTTGTGAATTAGGTGTAAATGGCATACTAAATTCAAAATTGTTGTTAAGACAGCCTCACTGCCCCTGACAAAGTAAGGTTATGTTTGTGGGATATCAAATTCTTCCACGATAAAAAAAATCACTTTTTATTTTGTTTTTAGAGTTTATGATATTTCCACTTCTAAATAAGTTCCATGTATATGTTCCAATCATTTATTTTGCTCTCTAAACTTTTTATTTAAAAGAAGTTCAGTGCATTTTACTTTCTGGTTTCCAGCCCGAGAATACTTTAATTTGATTGGTTGCTTAGCCTGCTTGATGATAGCACTTTTGCTGGATGCCTCGAGTTCCCCTTGGCTTAGCACCAGAGGTCATGGATGAAGGCTGTCACTTCGTTGCTGCCTACAAAATCTGTGCCATTAGATTAAGCATCAGCAAAGTAGATTAATTTACTGGAGGATGAGCTATTGTTTGCTAGTTTATTGATCTGAAATTCCAAGACACCATCATTGATGATGCGGTACTCTGTCAGTACTGTCAGTCTAGGCGTATGCTCATTTTTCTGGTGTGAGGCTAGAGCTTGATACTTTCTAACTCAGAAGTGTTAAAACTTGGCCAAGGTGGATACTTTAGCCCAGATTTTTGATCCCGGGTCAGATGCCCAGAGACTGGAGAATTCTGTGAATGGTTCATTTCCCAGCTCACCTGAGGGTGAAGTCACAGATTATCCTTCTATGGCAGACTCCAATAAGGACTTTGGTGGGATGGCATAGAGAGAAAGCAGATGGGCATGTGTGCTGAGTCGCCATACATGTTGCAGCCTTTGTGTGGATTGGTCACCTATTCTTCTGCCCTCCCTATGAAAATGCAGCAACACTTGCTGCCAAATCCAAGAACTCATCACACCTCCATCAGTATTCCACAACCCTTCCAGCAATTACAAAGGCAGAAGTTCTTAAAAATGACTTTATCTGCAAGTTGGGTGCCTGGCCCTTTAAATAAATTGGGGTCGGGGCCTCTCTTGCAACTGAACACCTGATTCTTGTTGAGTGACATGTAAGTTTGTATAATCAGACCTGTGTGGTATAAATTTCAAAGAATCCAATCAGTTGAGAGTCATGGAAAAGTCCAAGAATCACACCAACCACAATCAGTCCAGCAAGTGGCACAGGACAGGGATCAAAAAGTTCAATTCTTATAGATTTGAACCCCTGAAAGGATTTGATCCCAAGTTCCTGAGGAACATGGAGTTTTCCAAGAAACACAACAAAAAAGGGAAGCAGGGAAGATTGAAAGCAAAAAATAAAATGTCAATCACTAAAAAAAGGACAGTCTTAACAATTTAACATCTCCTGTCCTTCAGGATGGCAGCCATGTGATATATTTATTTCCAAATTGTTTATTTTGAATAAAACCCAAGTTGGGACTTAATGGCCAGGGGCCAATTCAGTCCGTTGCACCTATGCCAGCTCTCTGCAATGGCCAATTCATCTAGTGCCACTCTCCCTATATAGAAATTTGGGCAATGGGCTTCACATCAGCCTCTAGAGACACACCATTTTAGCTTCCTCCAGGGCACGCATCAGTGCACTTCTCAAGATTGTGAGCCACACTAGAAGCTGCTGCCACTGCAAGGTGCACACCCCACCCCTGGAAGGGGTTGGCTTCAGGAGCATTCAGTCACTAAGAATGAAATTCATGCCCATAATTTTGAATTGAGGCAGAAATAGTAACCTAGATTGGAATGGAGGTGAGGTAACCACACATATTTCTCAAATTTCTGGAGATAAACTGTATTGGAAACAGATGTAAATTGGCAGCTGAATGATGATTGAATGCAGTTAAATACTTTATGAGGTCAAGAAGGACAAGTGTTCCAGTGGCCCTCTACCATGAAATCATACTTAATTTTCCAATTTCTCAGTTTGAGTATAAATATTCCCTGCTGCATGCAAATTGATTCCCTTTTACAATCTACCACTTGTAATTTACTTCTGTAGACCAATATGTTGTACATACTGCCAAGTTATGAAATAGCAGCAGAAATTCAGCTGAATATGGAAACAAAGGTGCTCAATTCCATACTCTTTCAGACCCACCAGAAAGAGAGAAGGACATATACTTCCTGGCACAATCAGGATACCATCCCATCAGCCAGCCATTAAAATCCCCTGGGCTTTAGGCTGCTGACATGAAGGGGGCTTCTCATTCACCCCATTACTCACCTGTCTAATTTACACCTGGAATTAAAATTAAAATTTATTCCTGTAGTGATCTTTGAATACCACCAGGTTAAGACATGGGTGATTGGGTCTGTTCCATTGAACCTTGGAGGACTGAGGTGACACTTATCGCAGTGAAGCTCAAGTCTTTGAAAGACCTGCTTCCAGCTGCATCTTACTTCCATTTATAGAGGTTACCTGGCCTTGGCAGAGAGCCCCTACATGTGCTTACTTGAGAAGGGGATCCAAGGAGGAAACTGCAAAGGCACTATCCTTAGAAACAACAGCATCTTCAAGATAACACACTTAAAAGCTTGAGATATTGAGAAATGGCTCATTTGGACTCAGTCACTGATGGAGCAGACTGATTGGTTCCAAATAAACTTCTGAAACCCTCTACTATGATGCTTTTTTGGCATCTCACATGAAAACAGTTGTCATTGTCTTTCTAGAAGCTACAACTATCCTTGGGTCCACTTCCTGAGGCTTTACAACTATAAATCTCTCCTGAACTATCACATAATTTCCTGAACTATCACTGGCATGGGCTGCATAGCCTTTCAAATTTCGTTCACTGTACTGCTGAGTTGGATAGAGGACTCTCTACTCCTGGCCCAACCTCAGCCCATTTCCTGCCAAAACTGTCATCTATCCCATTGTCACCTCCAGACTAGACTATTCCAATGCTCTTTTGGCTAGCCTACTTCTCCATTAAAACAAGTTAATCCAATATTCTGCTCCTGTATTCTAACCTGCACTGAATCCGGCTCACCCATTGTTTATGTATTCGCTGACCTACGTTGGCTTCCAGTTCCCCAAATACTTCCAATTTAAAGTCTCATGCTGGTGTTCAAACATCTTCATGCTTCAGCCCTTCTATATCTCTAGCTCAACAACCCTCCAAAAAATCTGTCCTCCAACTGTGGCATTCCAATATTTAGGGCCTAAGCTCCGGTATTCCTTCCCTAAACTTCTTTCCTTCTTTAAGATCTTCCTGAAGGCCCACCTTTTTGACCAAACCTTTAGTTACACCACATAATAGCTCTATGGCTTGTCTGATTACACTTCTGTGAAGCACCCTGTGATGTCTTTCTACATTAAAGGTGCCATATACATGCAACTTGTTTAAAGCATCACCTTTCTGAAAAGGTGTCCGCAAAAAGTTATAAAAATGTAAGGGAAAATATAAATTACACAATGAAGACAATTCATACTTTGCAGTTTATGTAAGCATTTGTAGAAAAATCTTAGTAAAACTGCAATATCAGTGAAGCATGCTGTTACTTAGAAATATTGTCACATTGCTGATCATTTTACCACAGTAAAATTAAGTCCTAGATTGCTTACTCGTGTGGCTTTGCCACTGACCACACAGTTTCACCTGGCCAAATTAAATCACTTTACTTTTCTTGAAACAAGATAAAATGAGAATTCATCACACTAAAATCGTGGTCACACCTAGGCAAAGGTCTGAAATTCATGTTTTAGTAAGCTTACTGGTATCTTCATTATACTATGATGACAGTGTCATTGTTTCCGGGAGGAAGTTGTATCTAGTCGTTATACAATAGTCACCTAACAAGGTGTATATAAGCTTTTCTGCAAATACTATTATTGTCCAATTTTTTAATCTATTAAGGAATAAATTTTAAAAAGGGAAAAAATAAACAGGGTGACAGAAAGCATATAAAGGTGGTCAAGAGTCACCTTTATTCACTCTCAAGCCCACATTAGTTTGTGAAACATGGAGGGGAGTTTTACCCCTAGAATTCCAAAGAAATCATATTGGGCTTGAAACTCTGTTTCTCTCTCCACAGATCCTGCCAGGCCTGCTGAATTTTTCCAATGCTTTGTTTTTATTTCAGTTTTCCAGCATTTGCAATATTTTGCTTTTGTATCAGAAAATCAGGATGCTCTGGAGCCTTCTGCTTCATAAAGACTTTTCCCTCACACTACTGATCCAGGTCCGTTCTCACTTCAAAAAGGAGTAAGCCTACTGGATTTTCCATCTTCCCAAATCCCAAATGCAATAAGCAGCACTTAATGCTGGCAACTGGCTGCACATTTTTAAATCTAGCTATATCTCCTGTGCACCCCCTCAAAAAAATGTTGTGCCTCCCACCAATGTCACTGTATTAAATCAAATTCTTCGCCTGTACTTCTGAACCCCATTTTACTGGGTGTCTATCTTGACTAAGTAGATATTTACTATAAACTTCTATAAAGTGCATTCCCTTTATTTCTTGCGTATTGCTGTTGACAAAAATGACATGCTGGTTATGGAGCTTTAGCCAAAAGCTAAAAATGAACTGGAGTATTCTGCATGAACTGAACTAGAGCTTAAAAAGCACAGCCTTGGTCTTAATAAACAGAGATGGCCTGAGACACATAATGAAGAGCCAGGTAGTTTCAGCAAAACGTTCATCTCTTTCCAGGTTTCATCACATGATGTCCGTTAAAGCCTCTGTGATTCGCAGCAGGACAGCCACAACCACCAGGGGTGGGAGTAGGAGACAGAGCAGTTGGTCTCTTACCCGTTTTCCTAAAATGCAAAAGATCCATAATATTGTTACTTACATTAATGGTGGACATTGCTTTCCAGTTTTTGAATGATACTGACAAGGATAACTCATTTTCTTCAGTTGTCAGAAACTTATGGCAAGAGTTTATTAATTTACAGTCCAGAAGATTGAAACTTAGATGATTCTATTCTGTATATTTTCAATCAGAGTAGGTGATTATTCTCTAGGACTCATGGATATACAATATTAACATAGAATCTGCAGACAGCGGTGAAGGAATGGTGACCACAGAAAAGTTGCCTATAAATTTTTGATCATCTCTAGTGCACAGACTTCCTCTATTCGGATGTCACTTTGAATTTGGCACCCTATACAGGGGATTTGTGACTTTTGACAATAGTGAGATCATCAAGCAAAGTGATCTGCCAATCAGATTGGAGAATTATTACAGCTAGCAATGCAGGAACAAATAAGCACAGAACATGAATTTCACTGAAATCATACAGAAAAGCAAAATAAAGATTGGGACATAAGCAAGGGTTAAGGGAGAACCATAAACATCAGAATACAAACTTAAAAAAAATTCTTTAAAATCTCAATCATCAGCAAAATGATGGAAGGTGTCACTGGCAATGCTATCATGTGGTACTTAACTCACCAATGATCTGCTCAACAATGTTTATTTTGAGTTCTGTCAGGACCACTAATCTCCAGACATCATTGTAGCTTTGGTCCAAATATGGACAAGAAAGCAGTATTCCAGAGAAGAGGCAAGAGTGACTGCCCTTGATATCAAAGTAGTATTTAACCAAGTCTGGCGTCAAGAAGCTCTACTAAAATTGAAGTCAATCAGAATCAGGTGTAAAACCCTCCAATGGCTGGGGTCATAAATGCCATAAAGGAAGATGCTTGTGGTTTTTGAAGGCCAAACATTTCAGCCCCAGGACATTGCTGGCGGAGTTCCTCAGGGTAGTGTCCTGGCCCAACCATCTTCAACTGTTTCATCAATGGCCTTGCCTCCATAATAAGGTCAAACGTGGGGGTTGCTCACTGATGATTGCTAAATGTTCAATTTCATACATAACTCCTCCAATAATGAAGCTGTCGTGCTGGCATACAGAAAGAGCTGGACAACATTCAGGCTTGGACTCATAAGTGGCCAGTAACATTGATGCCACACTAGTGCCTGGCAGTGGTCATCTCCATCAATAAAAGATCCATCTCCCCTTGATATGCAACAGAATTGTCTTTGTTGAATCTATCCTCCACCTCCTGGGATCACCAGTGACCAGATGCTTAATTGGATTAGTTACAAGAGCAGGTCAGAGGATTGGAATTCTGCAGCAAGTAACCCACCTTCTGACTCCCCAAAGCCTGTCCCCCATTGACAAGGCACAAGTCAGGATTGGGGTGGAATATTCTTCATTAGCCTGGATGAGTGCACTTCCAATAACACTCAAGAAGCTCGCCACTATCCAGGACAAAGCAGCCCACTTCACTGGCATCCCATCCACCACCTTAAACATTTGCTCCCTCCAAAACCGAAGGATAGTGGCAGCAATGCGTACAATCTGCAAGATGCACTTCAGCCACAGGCCAAGGCTCCTTTGACAGCACCTTCCAAACCTGCAATCTCTCCCACCTAGAAGGACCAGGGTAGCAGGCATGGAAACACCCTGACCTGTGAGCTCTGCTTCAAGTCACACACCATCCTGACTTGGAAATATATTGCTATTCTTTCACTATTGCTGGGTCAAAATCCTGGAACTCCGTTCCTTATAGCGCTGTGAGTGAACCTATACTACATACATTGCAAGAAGATGATTTGCCACCACCTTCTCAAGGGTAATTAAATTGGGCGATAACAGCTGGCAGTGCCAGCGATGCCTACTTCCCGTGAACAAATAAAAAGGATGCTGAACACAGTGATGAGAAAAATGTGGGTGATAGCAGCATATTGCAGAGAAAGAACAGTATATTTGTGAGGATAAAGGGTGGGTGCTTTCAGGATATTGGTGAGGACTATTGTTTTGAAAGAAAAGAAACAATAATGAAAGGTAGGGAGATGACAATCATATGCCTAAGAAGGGTATGTTAGATGGTAGGTTTCAAGAAGAAATTGAGTTTAATGAGGGAGGGCAAGATGGAGAAAGCTGCAGACTGTAATGAAGGAAGGAGAGGCAACTGGATTTAGGAAACAAAGTCCATGAGCTTCGCACATGTAAAGTCAGAGTTAAGTAAGGAGGGTGCGGGGGAAAGGAGGTAGTCACAAGAACACAAGAAATAGGAAATAGGAGCTGGAGTAGATCACACAGCGTATCAAGCCTGCTCCACCATTCAATTCGATCATGGCTGGTCTTGGACTTCAACTCCATTTTCCTGCCAGCTCCCCATACCCCTTAATTCCCCGAGAGACCAAAAATCTGTCTATCCTAGCCTTAAATGTTTTCAATGGAGTGTCCACAACCCTCTGAGGTAGAGCATTCCAAAGATTCACAACCCTTTGAGTGAAATAATTTCTCCTTACCTCAGTCCTAAATGATTGACCCCTTATCCTGAGACTGAGCCCCCATGTCTCCCCGACCAGCGGAAACAATGTCTCAGCACCCACCCTATCAAGCCCCTTCAGAGTTTTGTAGGTTTCAATGAGATCACCTCATTCTTCTAAACTCCAGAGAATATATGCCCAATTTACTCAACCTCTCATCACAGGAAAAACCCCCTCATCCAAGGGACCAACCTCACTGTACCACCTCGAATGCTAGTATATCCTTTCTTAAATGTGGAGATCAAAACTGCACACAGTACTCCAGATGCAGTCTCACAACTGTAGTAAGATTTCTTAATTCTAGTAATCCAATCCCCTTGCAATAAAGGCCAACATGCCATTTGCCTTGCTAATTGCTTGCTGCACCTGCATGCTAACTTTCTGTATTCCTTGTATGAGCACACCCTAGTCAGTGGCACTGCAGGAGTTTGGAGTTGCCGTTGCCCTTCCCAACGACAAACAGAGGCAGAACTCTGCAAGTGGACACCAATATTGTCTCATTAGTCTCAGTGTGTTTCCATCACTTCGACAAAATGTGACATATCCTAATTTGACATTTGAATAAGAAGGTACCCAAATAGGTAACAGGGACTGTTATAGGGCTATCAAGGCAAGTTGTGGAGCTTGAGGAGATTCTGATGAAACCCTTTAGGTGGGTGGACTCTGGTTTGCAATAGTTATTGATATAAGCGCTGGAATTTTGAACTCCCTCTCTTGGGTGAATTAACAGGCGGCAGGGGCTGAATGGGGTAAAATTGGGTCTCATGGTGGCAGTGCACACCTGTCGCCTGCCCATAGGTACTTTACCTGCAGTATGGGAGGTATTGGGCAGCCCACTTGTCCATGGGCCAATTGAGGCCCTTAAGTGGCAAATTAATAGCCACTTAAGGGCCTCCTCACATTACTAATGTGATTTTACCTATGATAGGAGGGCTGGCACCATCTGGCCGTCTTGTTGCGGGGCTACAGGAGGGTGCTTTCTGTTAGGGCACCATGTGCCCAACAGAGGCTCCCCCCAAAAGTATTCACTCCACCCCCCCTAACTGTGTTCTTTCCTCCACCACCACCCTGTCAACCCTGGCCTCCTAGCTCTCTGGGCTTTGCCAGCCTAGCCCAGTGAAACCCCTTTACTGGGTTCCATAAGTTCCTCTTCTTTTTGAACTGATGGCATTCCCAGCAGTGGCCACCAATCCCGTTGGGATTAACAGCCTGGTGGCAATTTAATGGCTGCTGGATGATCTGGTAAGGGGAGGCAGGCTTGCCCCCACCCCCCACACCAACTTTTATGCCAGAGCAGGGCGAGGCCACCATCCTCCGCATAAAATTCAGTCCAAGGGCTCAAAAAAGCAACAAAATAATTGGCTGGCACTGTCCCAAATAACAAGCCTAAGGTTCAAATGGCAATGTCTGAAGCTTCCCGTGCATGTTCAACCTGCTTTTAAAGAAATCTATTTCAAAGAGCACCTGCACAAGATTGGTTTGAAGCAGTAGAAGGTAAAACATTAAGCCAAGCACAGTGGGTTTCCTCTCAATGGGATCAGTTATTCTCAAATGTAGAACACCAACAGCAAGTGGCATTTCAAAATCCTAAAAATCTCAATCACCCCCTAACCTCCTATATTCCAGATAAAACAAACCTTATTCATATAATCTCTCCTCTTAATCTAATTTGCCTGCCAACATTCTGCTTTATCTGTACTTGCATCCCTTCCAGGTCCAACATATCCTTTCTAAGATGGAGTGCCCAGAATTATACACAGTACTCCAGATGTGGCCTAACCACAGCTTTGTGTAGTTGCAGCAAAACTTCTTCCTCTTTATCTTCTGATCCTTTATTTATTTTTTTGTACATGTACCAGTTTTAAGTATGCAAAACAAGTGTACATTTAGCCAGCAAAATGAATGTGTGGGAGCATCAGTCTGAACAGTTTTCAAGACAGGAAATTAAATATGGTAAAATTTTCATGGAAGGGGGTGACAATTTTTCTTGATTCTTGGTTTTGTTTATTCAGATTGATAAATTCAATCCTTGAGATGCAAAAATATCTCACTGCCTAACACTAATACTCTTATTCATGCAGTTCTAAGTCTTAACATATTTTAAATTTCACCTCAAGTATTAAGCTATTTCACTTTTCAAAAATAATCCTGTTAAAAAATAAGAGACTGATGTACCTTTGTCCTTCCAAGATTTTTCTTACATCCTGAATACCATATGGATTTTTTCCGGGAGGCATAAACCTTGACACCTTATTCTTCCATTCTTGGTCAAAACCTATTGCATCATCTGTTAAGTTATAAGAAAACAAAATAACAAGGTTGGTTATAAAATACACAGATTCTCCACCTCCACCACCCCACACCTCAGACCACCAATCCAAGGTATACACACATTTAGCCAAATTATAGAGTTCATCTGAAGCCACTTGCATTTTTTGGTTTGGACTCATGGCTTGCAATATAATGCACGATGGCAAGGGAATAAAATTAAAATTGCTGATTTGAGTGTGGGCTGAAGACATGCCTGACAATAGTCCGGAGAAAAGTAGGACAATAAAAATCTTGCTGTAGGAAGTGTAGTTCAAGAAGGATGTACTCTTTCTGAAATATGGATCATGAGATGCAGAACTTGGAAAGAAATGGTACACAAAGCAGCTCTGTTCAGTGGATAAAAACTGCAGTGTTGCAAGAAATTTAATGACCTTGCCAAATGGTAAGGACTAAAATATCAAAACACGCTTATGCAATATATCAACTATTATTATAATGAACTGTCCATTCCCAACCATGTGTCTCTTCACTTAAAGCACCCTCTTCCCATGGGTGCTCATTAAACTGCACTGTTCAGTTTACAGAGCCATATCTACTGAGTTGCCACCTCCCTTGGGAGAAGGACACATAGGACTACCCAATGTCAACTCCTTGTGCGAGCACCTAAGAATTATATGAGGACAAATCCTCAGAGGACGTCATTGCTTCTGATGGTGTTCTGTCACAGAATGTAAAGCAATGCACCAGGGTAAATAACTTCACTTTGGTGGGCCCAGTTGCGTGTTATTTAGATTCCATCTGGTGATTCAAAAGCAAGCACTGGTGGCAGGGACAGCTGCAGAGAATCAGCATTGTTGGGTGCAATCCTCTCCAAACTGCCCAGTTGGAGGCAGATGCAAAACCCAGGGGGCCATTGTTGAAAAGGAGAATGATAGAGGTACAAGAGTAACTCTGTGAGGTACTGACAGATGTGCCACACACAGACTCCACCATAGCAGAGAGGAGGAACAGTCCAACTCCAGTACTAATGAATTGATAGAGCAGGGAACTGTGAGATTGTCTGCCATGAAGAGAATTGCTGCCTCCCTGGAGCTTCAAGCCTGGCTCTGAAACAGTCTATGTAAGCCTTGACCACAGCTGTGTAGACTGGATGCCGAAGTGTCTGCCTTATTAATCAGGATGACAGTTACATGTTCTGTAACTTTGCAAGGTGTCACTAACCTTCACTAAGCTGCTCACCAGCAGAGTGACAGGAGTGATGTGGTGCTGGCTCAAAAGAGGGATGATAACAAAAGAGGACATTGAACTCCACTCAAAGTACTTCTCACCTGCTGACATTGCGTCTATCACTCTGCTTCCCTTTTCTCCACCTCAGCGAGTATCTGGCATGCTGCCTTGTCTCCCAATGACTATGGATGGCCCTGCATTGGTGCAGGTGGAGAGTTTTATTGAGCTCTCCGGGGCTCTGAAATCCAGAGGTGACAGACCAAAAGCAGTCAGGGCAGGGATCTGAGTAGCTTGCCTCTACCTCTGCTGAAGTTGCATGGGATGTACCACATAAAAGCGATAGGAAGCATAAGTTAAAATAATTGTAATTCAGCAAGTGCATGCACATTAATGTGTGGCACAATGATCCATCATTAAGTTTATTCTTAAACAGCAAAGAGCATCACTTCCAGGTCTTGCTTATTATTGAGTCATGAGTACAAACTCACCCTTTTACTTCAAGCTGAATGTGAATACATGACAGAACCCACTGTGCATTGGGTGTATGCCTGGTTGAAGACTGTTTTGTGCAAGGGGTTGGAGGCTGCTAGTGGATTATTGGCAGCGGCAGCTTTTACTTGTTATCAAGTCCTTTCAAGTTTCAGGATAGCTAACTGAACCTTTGAGCTGTGAAGACATTCCTATGCAATCAATGGCGCCCTGTAACCATGAGAAGGCAGGCAGAAAAACAAACAATAGGGCCCACTCAATCTGGCTACAGTCATCACAAGGAAAGTTGACAGAAGCTTATGGCCTAACAAACAACTTATCTGTATCCTGTTGAATACATTCATGGGTACCCAGCCAAGAGATACCAGATGTTTCTGGTGGCATACAGGTAAGAGCCAGAGCAAAGGAATTGAGGGCAGTGTTGACTTTGGCAGTATAACCCTGGGAAACCTATGTTAAAAATATTAATGGCTGAGCTACTTGCCAACCCACCTTTGTCCTGATGATCCAGCTGGTTCCTGTGAGCTAGTTACTTGTAGACAGCTAAACATTCCTCCTGTAAACCTGGAAGTAGGCGTAATGGAGCTGGGGTGCAGTCATGTTTTAATTTTTTCACAATTTTTACTTCCAACCAGACCCCAACCCATCCATTCTTGAAAGTTAATATTCCTCTGATCTCTTCAGCACTTCACATGCCATTGTCACTTAATTCCACTTTGCCCAGCATAAGCACAGATTGATTTAGCTGTAACAAATTGAAGTCAGTTTGATGGCAATGCGTTATATAATCAACAGAACATGGAAATATATAAATGCAAGAGGAGATAGACCTGGAGAAATTGCAAGCACTTCATCAGAGGGAAAGGTTCCTTCCTTTCAGGGTCATGAACAGCAGGGATACCGGTATTCAGGGTCCAGCTTTTAAAAAACCGTGTTTTCCAAGAATGAGGGATTGTTTGGAGTCTTTGAGGAACTTGCTTAGAAGCGTTACAAGTTGGTAACTATGAAGGACTCTATAACCCGCATGCATGGTGTTCTGTGCACGGATTGACAGTGTGCAGTCAGCCATGGAATAAGTGGTGGTTGCAGATACACCACCTTGATTCTGGATATCCTGACTGGCAAGTACTGAATGGGGCCTCCAGACCTATCCATGCACCTGAAGTGCATCCTCCATATTCTGCTTGATGACATACCCTGAGGTCATGCAGCTCACTGGTGGGGCTTCTCGTATGTGGCATGAACCAGATTTGAAGAAGATATTCCTTGTCTCTGGAATGACTGGTGGTTGTGTTACTCTTTGTATCACTGCTGAATACTTAAGATTGCTACCACACAGGCTAAGGACATTCTGCATTCACTCAGGATGAACTGAAATCACCACTAAGTGAAATATCACAATATGCACATGTCAGCAATAATTCATATCTTTTATCTCTCATAGGTCCTTCTAAGATGATGGAAGAGCAGCAGCAGCAGGAGACTGAGGAGCCCTCAAAGGAGGATGAGCATTCCGTGGATACGCCATCACAGGACTGTACTCACTTTCCACCAGAGCAGATATATATCTCCAAGGGAACTTCAGTGGAGATAGCTAGGTTGTCACATGGCAATGTGTACATCATGTGAGCAGGAGAAGGTGCAGGAGGTAGTGACAGCATTGAAGAGTTCCTGAAACGGAGCTCCACACGCTGCCTCCAGAGGACATCAGCCAGGGACTTCTAATCTTTTAGAGCAGGGAAACAAGCAGCCTGCCCCGAGCTCTGATGAAGATACAAGGGTTGCACCATATAAGTGTAATAGGAAGTAGAACAGGAAGACATATTAGCACAAGGGGATTCACTTTTGCTTCTATATATTTCCGTGTGTGTAACAATGTTCATGGTGTTATGCATATGTTCATTTAATGAATCAAATATTTTATTTGAACTATTCATTATCTTGTCAACTATTTTGTTGTATTCTACATTCCAAATAGAAATGGAGGGGTCGGGTGGGGGTGGGCAGGAGAGCACAGGATTTATGATTGTACTTTTTTATGGCTTCACACACTCAGATTAGCTGAAGCGCGACTGTGTGAGGCCATTGCGGGCTTCTCTATCAGTCAGTTGAATGCCGGCTCTAGTCATCATTTCCACATCTGGCTCCTCCTTTAAGGAGAATGCTGCCAAGTGCTCTGCACCTTTCTCCCTTCCACAGCTTATATTGTGCAAGGCGCAGGAGACCACAAGCAATCTGGTGACCCTTGCTGGAACATACACCCTCCAGATCTGTCCAAGCACTGAAATTGCAACTTCAGCAATCCAATGGCTTGCTCATAGCACTTGTGGTCATGTGAATCTTGTTGTCTCTCTTCTCTGCATCAGTGGTAAGGCTTTCAATGACCTGGTCCTCTCAGGAGCCACTTGTTCACTGTGTGGAAGTGTGAAAATCTATAGGAGATGAGACTGCACAGAATGAAGGCATCATGGCAGTTTACAGGATATCTTGCACAGACGTACATTAAAACTTTCCGCTGGTTGCATACGAGCTGAACATTGAGAGTGTGGAATCCCTTTCAATTAACAAAGGCTGCTGGTTGATTGACGGCATGCTGATTGCCACAAGTGTGTAGTCAATGACTTTGTACACCTGTGGGAATCCAGCAGCTGCAGCATATGTAAAAGCTCTCTGTGCATGACTAGCCTCATCCGTGTCAAAGTGCACATAAGTGGTGACCTTGGCAAATATGGCATCAGTCACCTGGAGATGCACTTGTGGGCAGCAGCCTCCATCGAAAGTCAGATTGCTGCAGTGGAAATTCAGACTGAAGTAATGCAAGCTAAGCTTGCTGCCATGCAATCACAGGCGGCTGCCATCATGGCTGTGGATACCAGGGTACAAAGGGGCTTGCAGGGTGTCACAGGAGTTCAGCAATGTGTCTTCCAATAATTACTAGGACTGCAATGGTGCAATTTTAGGGGATTGGCAGTGACTCCACAGAGCATAAACCTGCTGTCCTCTCTCAGGACGACAGCACTTGTGATCTCAACACTATTACTTTGTCACTGCCCCTGCTGTTGCCTGTCAGAATGCCAGCCCATGCTGCTGCCACCCATGACAAGGCGGTGCAGCCTGAAGCCAGGCTTTCTTGGCCCAGAGTGCTCAAAGTCACCCTCTAAGGCCATCGCTACTCTCCTCCACTGAGTCAGCAGCCTTTCGCCAGCTATGCCAACAGAGGTGGCACTGTGAGTGAGTGTTTAGACAAGCAAAGGCACAAGAATGATAGACAGAAAGAGAATACACAAGGATAATATGTTTGTATTCAATAGGGTATGATATAATTTATAAAATTGGTTTTGGAATGTTTATGTTGTAGTGGCTTTTATTTCTACATTGTGATCAAGATGTTGTGATGGTCAGTAGCAGTACGAAAGTAAGGAGTATGGGACTGTTGCTGCATGAGGAATTGGGGTTAAGGTTGCTTCATTAGGCTAATGGTCTGCTCCATCATATTTCTTGAGGCAGCATGGCTCTCACTGTATGCATGCTGCAAGCGTGTGCAGAGTTTGTGAGTCATTAGCCACATTATCAGCAAATAGCTCTTGTTGTCCAGTAGCCATACTTTGGGTTGCTGTGGTAACTGAACATCTGGCACAGTAAACTGCCACAGAATGAAGGCATCAAAATAGCTGCCAGAATACCTGACATTGACCTACATGATTTGCAGCCTATGGTTACACACCAGCTGGATGCTCAGGGAATGGAATCCTTTTAGGTTCCGGTACATGAAAGAATTGACATGCAATGCCAGCAAAGAATGTGCATGCAGTCAATGGCATCTTGCATCACGGGGAAGCCTGCAATCTGAACAAACCCTTATGCCCGCTCTGCTTGCGCGTCTGGCATGAGGGAACAAAATTAAGTTAGCAACAGTGGACATCAAACCGCGAGATGTTGCTAACATCTACAGCAGCAACATGAAAGGAACCAGTTACCTCATAGCCACTGCCAATGTATTCTTGCCCTGCTGAGGTTGAAGCTGCAACAACATCAGTCGGCAGATTTTGCTGTGAAGCTCCTTAGTGAAGCGTCGATATCTCACAAATTGCTTCTCATTGAGGTTCAGGTGAAAGAATTGCTTACAGCCTGTACAGATATGGTATACTATTAAGAGTCCTTCACCTCTCACCCTTTTTCCAGCAGCTTGTCCCGTTATGTGGGACTTCTGTTCATTCTGCAGATTATGCTCTATTCCTAGAGAAAAGCCTACTAGTGCACCCGCTTCTTGTTTTGTGTAGGAATCTTGAAGGCAGCAAAGAATGCTTCAACACTTATCGCACATATCCCTGTAGGCCTTTGAAACATATAACTATGGAAAGCATCAAAAATGTGTTGAATTTAGCAACAGCCAGAAGAAATCAAACTGCAAGAAGGCAGAAGTAATGGACGATCCCTTCAAATAGTGCTGTTGGGGGTTTCTTCCTGCATGTTCAGCTGTGCGAGCTTTAGAGAGATTTTGACTAATTGGTGAGCTCCAAATTGGCAGCATTGATGTCAAATGAATGTGATGTGTTGATTTGCATTCTTCTAGGGTACATTCACTGTGCGTTCACTTGAACATCTGCACTCGGATGGTGTCCAGTGCAGTTTGCATCCCAAGTATACATAATCATTGCAAACACCATTTAGCAACTCGAAGAATATTTGCAGCCACCCCCCCCAAAAAAATGGGTGCGACTGATCCAATTTCTCATCCATAATGTTTTTCTAAGGTGTAAATTTGTAAAACAGCGTCCCCAGACCCGCACATCCCCACCCCACTAAGCTGTCAGGATGGTGCCCGCATCTTCCTCTACACTGCTGATAAGCTATAATGGGTCAATCATTACTGTCACTATCAACATCCTGGGGGTTACCATTGACCAGAAACCTAACTAGACTAGCCATATAAATACCGTGGCTACAAGAGCAGGTCAGAGATTAGGAATCATGTGACGAGTAACTTACCTCCTGACTCCCCAAAGCCTGTCCACCATCTACAAGGCACAAGTCAGGAGTGTGACACACAAGTCAGGAGTGTGATGGAATACTCCCCATTTGCCTGGATGAATGCAGCTCCCAAAACACTCAAGAAGCTTGACACCATCCAGGACAAAGCAGCCCGCTTGATTAGTACCACATTCACAAACATTTGCTCCCTCCACCACTGACACATGGTAGCAGCAACGTGTACCATCTATGAGATGCACTACAGGAATTCACCAAGGCTCCTTTGGCAGCACCTTCCAAACCCATGATCACGACCAACTAGAAGGACAAGAGCAGCAGATAGATGGGAACACCACCACCTGGAAGTTCCCTTCCAAGTCACTCACCATCCTAACTTGGAAATATATTGCTGTTCCTTTGCTGTCGTTGGGTCAAAGTCCTGGAACTCCCTTCCTAACTCCACAAGGCAGCTCACCATCACCTTCTCAAGGGCAATTTGGGGTGGGCAATAAATGCTGGCCCAGCCAGCGAAGGCCCAATCCCATGAATGAATTTAAAAAAATTAACCCCTCTACAATGATGAGAGAGGATGGCGTTGAAGGCTAAAAATTCCTAACATTCCTCAAACCTGTTACATATGTCTGTTGCCATTTTTCCAGAAGCTTGGTGAGTTGGTGCATCTTATTGTAATATTTATAGTAGTATTGTTTGTAAGCCAAGACGTGCAGGAGAGCTCTTCCCAGCTCCTTAAGCAAATCCTCTGCCCGTCCCTCCCACTCTCCAATCTGTCCTATGTCTTACTGCTGCTGTGCTTTAAATGGCCCATCTTCCAGCCCCACACCATGCCCGATAAAAGCGTATTTATCTTTGATTTTATTGGAAACCAGTTGATTCCCACTCCTAAATCAAGACACCATAACTTAAATAATTTTGAGGCTTAAGTCACAGACAGAATTTATGTGCTTTTTTATCTGTGATCAAAGTTTTATGAATGTGAGGTATATGTATTTGCTTACCTGCATATGGTTGTCCCAATTTTGAATAATTCCAGCAACAAACTTTGGTGAATTTAAAAATGAACTTATTTATTATCCCCCACTTGCCCGATTTAATATAAGGCGATGTCTCACTCACATGACTCACACATACTGTTTATAACTATTCTTAGTGTGAAAAATGAAGAAGAAAAAACAATACAATTACAACCTGGTATTATTTCAGTATCTTTTGTGGATGTGGCTTTAGCTGGAGTGAAGGTCTTGAAAAGTAGAGGCTTTGCAGTAAGCTGTGAGGCTTTTGCAGTTGAATTGCTAGGAGGTTGGTTATCAGGTGATCTTGCATTTGGAATAGGTTGGAGAAAGTCCTTCTCCCACTTTCAAGGTATGACCGTAAATTATCTTAGCTGATTTGACTGCAGCTGGTTCGATGGCTTTCTGCTGGTTTCTCAGTCTCAGAAGAGTTTGTTGTTTTAAAAGCAGGCAACATACATGGCTGTCTTACTCATGTGATCTGCTGAGAGTCCAAAGTGCTTCTATAAATAATGTGGAGTGTTAGGTCAATAAACATCCTGTGTTACGGCTTCTCACACTTTGACAGTTTGAGGGGTGTTTGTATGAGGGGCCATCGCAATATAATGAAAGGTCGATAGGATCAGCTTCACTTTCATCTAACACCCACTAAGCTTTGATGTCGCTTTTGTCCCTTGTGAAACATGGCGATGAGTTGACTGCAAACCCCATGATCTGTCGATTTTGGTCCATCCTTAAACAATGAGATGCATGAATCTCACAAATGATTGTGAGGATCCTTCATTCAGGTCCATATTTAATCAGGTATTGGCCGCTGACTCTGCTGTCCACAGTTCAAATACCAAAAGTCATCTGGTACGCTGCAATCATTTTAACAGCTTTTGTGTTCACTTTTTAAAATAAAGCTTTAAAATTTGTAATATCTTAATGCCTGTATCTTAGAAACATGAAAGTGCAATATAAAACATACTATTGATAGTAGGAAGGAAGTTTGAAAATACATTTTCAGCTACTAGAGGGATTCAAATGGGGATGGTCACCATGCTCAAGACAGAATATACAGATACACACAGATGCGAACCAAGTGACTCCTGCTGGAGGGGTTGACAGCAGCAACAGTTGGGACAGCAGTCACATACCATTCAGTTCTCACTGCAGCAGCTGGTGGTGGGACCCAAGCACTACCGGGACAGTTTGAAACCACATTTTACGATGCTATAATCATTTTCACATAGATTGAGTGTTGTACAGCCGGCTTTCCCAGCCTTGAATATCATCTTGATGGATACAGTCAAGTTAAAAACTGTTAACATACAATGAATTTTACGCAAAGAAATAAGGGCATTCCTTTATGACCTAAAAGCACCAGCAAAACTCTCTGAATACCATTTAATACAAATGCCCTGTAGCACATAATATTAGTGACCTAATGTACATATTACATGTCAGTAATACAGCTATTATTATACAACAGTTCATCCTTTGACTCAGGATAAGCAATGTCACAAGAGATCTGCTGGTAAAATTAAAAAAAACTGGCACCTACTTTGTGACCAATCAGCAAAGTTACAGAACTTGAGCTGCAAATGACAAATTTTCTACTTAATTGCCAGGTCTCTGAACAAGGTTCCAAATAGCAGAAGATTTCTACCATAACTTTGTTGAGGGTTTTACAAAATGGTCACAAACTCAGCCAGGGCTCTGATGTGCCAGGTTCCAGCTATGTGCAAAGTTTTCTGATCAGGCTTATAAATTGCTCAAATCTTTGACTTTTCTTTACAAGGCCTGTGATGTGAAGGATAAGAGCTTGAATGTTTGGTTCCCACATTCCAGCCTCATTTGAGACACAGAATTGGGTTGGGTGTAGCAATGTGATTTCTCAGTTGAGATCTAAGAATACATGTGGGAATCAAGGTTTTGAAGCTGTCCCATTTGCACTCCCAAATTGTTGAAGGCCTACTCCCCCTGGCCAATGCTGTTCACCCTGGAAACATTGGTGGGGTTAGCAGCAGAGTCTCACAATGGGACTCTGATGCCACACATAATTGCCAGGTTTGCTCTCCATGGAGTTTCAAATGTCTATCTCACCCTGGTACAATAAGGCAATTCATATGCACATTAAAAGTAAAAAAATAGGATATATATATAGATCCTGGCATAAAGATCCTGGCTTCTGAAAATAATCTGAGTATGCAAAGAATGAAGGATTTATTCCTATGCATATATGCTGATATTTTCATATTATTTAATGGCATCTTTTGAAATAGACCTAACCATAACATGGTTGCCTCACCTTCATGTAGGTTGATAAATTCTTGATCAATTTCTTCATCACCTGTTCTCTGGTTTCTGTATTTCTGAATGACATGAGCACGGTCTTGAATGTGATGACCAATTGACATCTTTTCAACTCCACTTTCAGAATCTTTTACTGCCCGTCTTGTCTCTTTGATCTGTAAATTCATAAATTGTTAACTAGTTTTACCTACAAAGTAACCTACCTACAAAACAACTTAACACTTAACAATGACCAGTAAAAAAACATCTTTGTACTGTAAACTGTAAGCAACTTTTGTCATTAATATGTAAGTCACTGATATTTCCAATCATATTGGCAAGGAACAAACTTTGGGACCCCTGGTTCTCTACTGTATGCTGAAGTTACGCTAAAATGCGTATTTCCATCTACAACATTTTAAATAGAATGCTTTGATGTGTAACCTAGGTTACACTACAATGTACTACTGCTACTCTATTTTGGTTTTGTTAAAGCAACACAGAATTCTATTAAATATTCTACACGCAATAATCCAACACTTGGGCCCGATAATAATTCAGAGCCAAGCAAGTGCAGAGTGCGCATGGGGAGTTATAGAATCATAGAATGATTACAGAACAGGAGGCCATTCATCCCATTGCACCCTTGTTGGTTCTGTGCAAGAGCAACTTACCTAATTGCACACCCCCTGTCTTTTTCTTGTAGCCCTGCAAATGTTATCTCTTCAGAATCGTCCAATGCTCTTTTGATTGGCACAACTGAATCTGCCTCCACAAAACACTCAGGCAGCGCATTCTAGATACTAACCAACAGCTGTGTAAGAAAGGTTTTTATCATGCCGCCATATTGCTTCTTTTGTCAATCACCTTAAATCCCTCTGATTCATGCACCTTCTACAAATGGGAACAGGTTCTCCCTATCTACACTTTCCAGACCCTTCTTACTTTTGAAAACCTCGAAAGAAATTCCTACTAATCTTCTATTCTCCAAGGAGAAAAGTCCTCCAATTTATCCACGTAACTGGTTCAAGGATGAGGAACCTCATTCTTGTGAATCTTTCCTGCATCTCTCTAATGCCTTCACATCCTTCCTAAAGTGTTATGCCAAGATTTGGACGCATTATTTCAGTTCAGGCCCTGCTCATAAAGTCCAAAATCCCACATACTTTGTTAACCACGTTCTTAACTAGCCCTGTAACCTTCAATAATTTGTGCATACATAACTCAGATTACTCTCCTCCTACACCATCTTTTGACTTGCATCCTTTATTTTATATTGCTTCTCGTCACTCTTCCTGGAAAATTGAATCACATCACACTTCTCTGCATTAAATTTCATCTGCCAGGTGTCTGCCTATTCACCAGCCTGTATACATCCTCCTGAAGTTTATAACCATTCTCCTCATAGTTTACAATACTTCCAAATTTTGGGTCATCTGTAAATTTTGAAATTGTGCCCTGTACACCCAAGTCCAGGTACTTATATACAGTGCTGGTTCCTGGCACTGACTCCTAGGGAACCCCATTCTTCCTCCAATTACCATCGCTACTCTGTTTCCTGTCCTTCAGTCAATTTCATATTCATGCTGCTACTGGCCCTTTTATTCCCTTGGTACTAACTTTGCTGACAAGCCTGTTATGTAGCGCTTTAGCAAATGCCATTTGGAAGCCCGTTTACACTACATCAACCCTCCCTGTTACTTCATCAAAAATTCAAGCATGTTAGTTAAACGCATTTTGTCCACAACATAAATGCTGGCGTTCCTTAATTAATCCACATTTGTCTAAGTGACTGCTTTTTCCCAAATTATCATTTCTGAAAGCTCTCCCACAACCAAGGTTAAACTGACAGGTCTGTAATTGCTGGATTCATTCCTCGTCTTCTTGAACAAGGGTGCAACACTTACAATTCTCCAATCCTCAGGCACCACCCCTGCATCTAAGTAGTATTGGAAGATCATGGCCAGTGCATCCACAATTTCCACCCTTACTTCTCTCAGTATCCTTGGATGCATATCCTCTGGTCCCAGTGACTTAGAAACTTCAAGTACAACCAGCCTATCTAATACCTCTTTTTCATCAATTTTTAACCCAACCACTGTCTCAACTAACGCCTCTTTCACTACAACTTAGGCAGCATCTTCTTCCTTGGTAAAGACATTTAGTATCTCAGTCATGCCCCTTGAGGTGTAAATCCTCTTTTAGATCCCTAGTTAGTGCCAGTCCTCATTTTACCACCCTTTTTGCATTAGCCACCAGTCTCTTCTCAGTATACTGTCTCTTTGCTTCTATTTTTTATCACTTGCCTCTGAACCTTCTATACTCAGCCTGGTTCTCACTAGTACTACTCACCTGACATTGTCTGCACAGGAGTGCTGTGTTTGGCTGCAGTAGAGAACTTTAGTTGGAGATTGGTGACTGAGGGGGTTTAAGGGTTAAATTAAGGGTTAAATTCTATCTAAAGTCCAGTCTTTCTTTAATTTAGCATATAACTAAAAGTTGCTGTTCGGATTGGAAGGCGAGTTTTAGTTCAGCCTGAAAACAGGGCTTATAGAAGCTCTGCTTGCAACTGTAACTAGTAAATTATATAGCTGGCTTCATCAGCTTTTCAGAGGCTAGGTTCAGAGAGTATGAAAGTTGGCTATCTTATAGTGCTGACTTTGTCTGTGTTCGGCTGAAGTAGAGAGTTTCAGTTGGAGATTGGTGACTGAAGGGGTTTAAGGGTTAAATTTAGTGTTAAATTCCATCTAAAGTCTAGTCTTTCTTTAATTTAGCAATTAACTAAAAGTTGCTCTTAGGGTTGGAAGAAGGTGAGTTTTAGACTGGAAAGGAGAGCTATATAAAATGGTGTGAAAAACAGAGACCAAGACCAGAAAGGAGAGGCATACCCTCAGGACATTCAGGCGGTGGAGTTCAAAATACATCACAATTCAAAAAGTGACACGATGCAGGGGAGGCAGCTGATTGATAAGTGGGGTCAGGTGAGTACTTCTACTTTTCCTACTAATTAAACTGCTGTGGTCCATTAGCTTAAACAAAATAAGGTGAGGACTTTGAACTGTAGTGGGAGTGTTTGCAGCGGAATAAGGCCCCTAGAGTAGTTAGTATTTTTTAAAGGGAGTAACGAACAAGCTTAGTCTAAAGGGAAGTCATGGCAGCAGAGCTCACACCCGTTATATGCTCCTTCTGTGGGAAATCATGGATACTTCCATTGTCCCTGGCGACAATGTGTGCAGGAAGTGTGTCCAGCTGCAACTGCTGGCCAACTACATTTTGGAGCTAGAGCTGTGGGTGGATTCACTGTGGAGCATCCGCGATGCTGATATTGTTGTGGACAGCACGTTCAGTGAGGTGGTCACACCACAGGTAAAGACTGAACAGGCAAAAAGGGGATGGGTGACCACCAGGCAGAGTAGAAGAAGGCAGGCAGTGCAGGAGTCCCCTACGGCCATCCCCCTCTCTAACAGATATACCGTTTTGGATTCTCAGGGGAAAGCAGCAGGAGCCAAGTCCATGGCTCTGCTGCACAAGAGCGGAGCAAGAAGAGGGACAGGGCTATAGCAATTGGGGATTCAATAGTAAGGGGAACAGACAGGTGTTTCTGCGGCCACAAAAGAGACTCCAGGATGGTATGTTGCCTCCTTGGTGCCAGGTTCAAGGATGTCTTGGAGAGGCTGCAGGGCATTCTGAACGGAAAGGGCAAAAAGCCAGTGGTCATGGTATACATTGGTACCAGCAACAAAGGTTAAAAAAAAGGGTGAGATCCTACAAGCTGAATATAGGGAGTTAGGACATAAATTAAAAAGTAGGACCTCAAAAGGTAGTAATCTCAGGATTACTACCAATGCCATGTGCTAGCGAGAGTATGAAATAACAGGATATATCAGATGAATACGTAGCTGAAGAAACAGTGTAGAGGAGAGGGATTCAGATTCCTGGGGCATTAGGACTGGTTCTGGGGAAGGTGGGACCAGTACAAACAGGACAGGTTGCATCTGGGCAGGATCGGGACCAATGTCCTTGGGGGAGTGTTTGCTAGTGCTGTCAGGGAGGGTTTAAACTAGAATGGCAGGAGGATGGGAACCTGAGCAGGGAGACAGAGGAGGGGGAAACAAGGATAGAAATGAAAGACAGAAAAGTAAGAAGCAAAAGGGGAAGGCAGAAAAAACAAGGATGAAAAACAAATGGGGTCATTGCGCAAAATAAAGCTAAGATGACTAACAAGGTTAAAAAGACAAGTCTAAAGGCATTGTATCTTAATGCATGGAGCATTCACAATAAAGTAGATGAATTAACAGTGCAAATACATATAAACGGTTATGATATAATTGCAATTACAGAGACATGACTGCAACGTGACCAAAGATGGGAAATGAACATCCAGGGGTATTCGATATTTAGGAAGGACTGACAAATAGGGAAAGGAGGTGGGGTCACACTGTTAGGAAATAAGGCAATCAATGCAAAAGTGAGGAAGGATATTGGCTCGGGAAATCATGATGTGGAATCTGTTTGGGTGGTGATAAGAAACACCAAGGGGCAGAAAATGTTGGTGGGGGTTGTCTATAACGGAGTAAGTAACAGTAATGGAGATGTAAGGGAAGGCATTAAACAGGAAATTAGAGATGCATGCAATAAGGGTGCAACTGTAATCATGGGTGACTTTAATCTACATATAGATTGGACAAACCAAACTAGCAGTAATACTATGGAGGAGAATTTCCTGGAGTGTATACGTGATGGTTTTTTTAAACCAATATATTGAGGAACCAACTAGAGAGCAGGCTATCCTAGACTGGGTATTGTGCAACGAGAAAGGATTAATTAACAATCCTGTTGTACAGGGTCCCTTGGGGAAGAGCGACCATAAAATGATAGAATTGTCCATTAAAATGGAGAGTGAAGAAGTTGAATCTGAATCTGGGGTCCCGAGGGTATGAGACGTGAACTGGCAATGATGGATTGAGGAACGTTATGAAAACAGTTGACGGTAGATAGGCAATGGCTAATATTTAAGGAATTTATACATGAATTGCAACAATTATTCATTCCTGTCTGGCGCAAAAATAAAACAGGAAAAGTGGCTCAACCATGGATTACAAAAGAAATTAGGGATGGTATCAAATCCAAAGAGGAAACATATAAAATTGTCAGAAAAAGCAGCAAGCCTGAGGATTGGGAGCAGTTTAGAATTTAGCAAAAGTAGGTAAAAATATTGATCAAGTAGGGGAAAATGGAGTATGAGAGTAAACTTGCAGGGAACATGAAAAACTGACTGTGAAAGCTTCTATAAATATGTGAAGAGAAAAAGATTAGCAAAGACAAATGTAGGTCCCTGACAGTCAGAAACAGGGAAAATTATAATGGGGAACAAAGAAATGGCAGAAGAATTGAACATATATTTTGGTTCTGTTTTCACAAAAGAGGACACAAATAATTTCCCATAAATGTTAGGGAACCAAGAGTCTAGTGAGAGGGAGGAACTGAAATCAGTGTTAGTAAAAAAATGGTGTTAGAGAAATTAATGGGGTTAAAGGCTGAGAGGTCCGTAGGGCCTGATGATCTACACCCCAGACTACTAAAGGAAGTGGCCCCAGAAATATTCGATGCATTGGTTGTCATCTTCCAAAATTCTATAGACTCTGGAGCAGTTCCTACAGATTGGAGAGTGGTAAGTGTAACCCCATTATTTAAAAAAGGAGGGAGAGAAAAAACAGAATGACAGACCAGTTACCTAACATCAGTAGTGGGGAAAATGCTAGAGTATGTAATAAAAGACATGGTAACAGAACGCGTGGAAAGCATTAACGGGATTAGACAAAGTCAGCATGGGTTTATGAAAGGGAAATCATGCTTAACTAATCCACTGGAGTTTTTTTGAGGATGTAACTAGGAGAATAGGTAAGGGAGAACAAGTGGATGTGGTGGGTTTGGATTTCAGCAAGGCTTTTGATGAGGTCCCACATAAGAGGCCAGTGGGAAAAAATAAAGCACATGGAATCAGGGGTAATATACTGGCACAGATTGAGAATTGGTTGACAGACCGGAAACAGAGAGTGGGAATGAATGGGTCTTTTTCTGGAAGGCAGGCAGTGACTAGTGGTGTACTGCAGGGATCAGTGCTTGGGCCCCAGCTATTCATGATATATATAAATGGCTTGGATGAGGAAATAAAATGCAATATTTCCAAGTTTGCTGATGACACAAAACTGGGCAGGGTTGTGAAGAGGATGCAAGGAGGCTTCAGGGCTATTTGGACAACGTTTTGTGTGTGGGAAACACATGGCAGATGCAGTATAATGTGGGTAAATGTGAAGTTACATGCTTTGGGTGAAAAACAAAAAGGCAGGCTGTTATTTAAATAGTGATATATTGGGAAATGGATCTGGGTGTCCTTGTACACCAGTTAATGAAAGTAAACAGGCAGGTACAGCAAGCAATTAGGAAGGCAAATGGTATGTTGGCCTTCACTACAAGAGGATTTGACTTCAGAAGTATGGAAGCCTTACTGCAGTTATACAAGGCCTTGGTGAGGCCACACTTGGAGTATTGCATGCAGTTTTGGTCTCCCTACCTAAGAAAGGATATACTCGCCACAGAGGTAGTGCAGCAAAGGTTCACTAGGCTGATACCGGGGATGACAGGACTGTTGTATGAGGAGAGATTGGGTCAACAGGGCCTGTATTCATGAGAGTTTAGAAGAATGAGAGGGAATCTAATTGAAATTTATAAAATTCTAACAGGGCTAGGCAGGCTAGATGCAGGGAGGATGTTTCTCCTGGTTGGGGAGTCTAGAACCAGGGGCCACAGTCTCAGGATACGGGGCAGGCCATTAAGGACCGAGATGAGAAAAAATTTCTTCACTGGTCGATCTGTGGAATTCTCTACCACAGAAGGCTGTGGAGGCCAGGTCACTGGGTATATTCAAGAAAGAAATTGATAATTTTTTGGATATTAGGGGCATCTAGGGGTATGGAGAGAAAGTGGGAATATGGCGTTGAGATAGAAGATCAGCCATGATCATGCTGAATGGCAGAGCAGGCTTGAAGGGCCGAATGGCATACTCTTGTTCCTAGTTTCTATCATATGCACCTTTTTGCTGCATCATTTTGCTATCTCTTCCATCATCTAGGGAGCTCCGGATTTGTTTTCTCTACCTTTCCCCATCATATGAATATATCTTGACTGTAGGCGAACTATCTCCTCTTTAAAGGCAGCCTATAGTTTGGTTACAGTTTTGCCTGCAAATCTTTGATTTCAATTTTCCAAGGACACCTCCACTGAAGTTGACTCTCCCCCGGTTAATTATTTTTACTCTGGATTGCTCCTTGTCTTTTTCCATAGCTAACATAAATTTTATAATGCTACGATCATTGTCTCCTAAATGTTCCCCCCGAGCACTTGATCCACTTGTCCCACTTCATTTCCCAGAACCAGATCCAGCAATTCATCCTTCTGCATTGAACTAAAAACATACTGATGCAGAAAATTTTCCTGAACACATTTCACAAAGGCTGCATGCTTGGTTGGACTGTTTTACTCCATGATGTAGTTGCAAGCGAGGCAGCAGGAAGGGGCAGAGATGCTTATCAGTTATTAAAGACAGTGATTAAAAAAGTTTCACCTTCTCACAGTTGATGGGGCAGAGGGGAGCAATGGAGGCAGGGGATCGTGATGGGGAGGCAGGGCAGGCTTCTGATCAACCTAGTGACGGCAGCAATTCCGGATTACAACTTCCATATCCTGCATTTGCAGATCTGGGGCTTCTTTCAGTTGTATCTCATTCAGATCCTGAAGCCATTCACCCAGTTCCTGAGCCCCGCGGCAGGCAGGCAGGTAGTTGGGGTGTGGCCTCCCCTCAGCTTCTGAATCTGCTGCTCTGGAGCATCCTCTCCTTAACCTGGGTCCGTCGCCGGGAGGAAGCCCCAAAGCTGCAAATGTGAGGAAAAGAGGTTGTAATCTGAAATTGTGGCCGTCGTCAGGTTAGTTTTATTCATTTACAGGATGTGGGCATCACCGGCTAGGAAAGCATTTATTGCCCAAAACTGATTGTCCTTGAGAAGGTAGCGGTGATGAGCTGCCTTCTTGAACCGCTGCAGTCACTGTGGTGTAGGTACACCCACAGTGCTGTCAGGGAGGGAGTTCCAGGATTTTGACCCAGCGATAGTGAAGGAACAGTGATATATTTTCAAGTCAGGGAGGTGATTGTTGGACTTAGGACACTGCCCTGAGGAACTCCTGAAGTGACTCCTGGAACTGAGATGATTGACCTCCAACAACTACAACCACCCTCCTTTCTGCTAGATATGACTTCAACCAGTGGCGAGTTTTCCCCGATTCCCACTGACTCCAGTTTTGCCAGGGCTCCTTGATCCACACTCGATCAAATGCTGCCTTCATGTCAAGGGCAATCACTCACACCTTACCTCTGGAGTTCAGCACTTCTGTCCATGTTTGAACCAAGGCTGTAATAAGGTCAGAAGCTGAGTGGTCCTATTGGAACTCAAACTAAGCGTCAGTGAGTAGGTTATTGCTGAGCAAGTGCCGCTTGATAGCACTGTTGATGACCCCTTCCATCACTCTGCTGATGATCGAGAGTAGACTGAATGGGCGGGAACTGGCCAGGTTGGATTTATCCTGATTTGTGTGTACAGGGCATACCTGGGCAATTTTCCATATTGCCAGGTGGATGCCAGTGTTGTAGCTGTACTGAAACAGCTTGGCTGTGGGCATGGCAAGTTCTGGAGCACAGGTCTTCAGTACTGTTGCTGGAATATTGTCAGCGCCCACAGCCTTTGCAATATCCAGTGGATCATAAACTTCCCCTTCCTCCCCATCTTGCTCCCCGGAAATTGCAAAGAGGCTGTGCCCGAACTGCCTGCCCACTGTGGTGCTCAGAAGCTGGGTGAATGACTTCAGGATCCAGCTGGCACTATCTCTCCTGCAAAGTAGATCATTAGTTTTCTGCGTATACACAGACAAGTGTGCACGTGCAGACTGTTTTGGCAGCCATCATGCGTTGGCAGGAGACACGCTTTCATACGAACAAGGAGAATGAGTAGGCCATTCGGCCCCTCAAACCTGTTCCACCAATCAATAAGATCACAGCTGATCTGATTGTAACCTCCCGCCTACCCCGGATAACCTTCACTCGTTGTTAATCAAAAATCTATCTAGCTCTGCCTTAAAAATATTCAAATACCCTGCTTCCATTGCTTTTTGAGGAAGAGAGTCCCAAAGACTCACCACGCTCTCAAGAGAAAAAATTTCTCCTCATCTCTATCTTAAATGAGCGACCCCTTATTTTTAAACCGTGACCCCTAGTTCTAGATTCTCCCACAATAGGAAACATCCTCTCCACATCCAATCTGTTAAGACCCCTCAGAATCTTAAAGATTTCGACCAAGTCTTACTCTTCTAAACTCCAGTGGATACAAGCTTAACCTGACCAAGCTTTCCTTCTGAGACAACCAGCCCATTCCTGGTATTAGTCGAGTGTACCTTCTCCAAACTACCTCTAAAGCATTTACATCTCCTTAATCAGTACTGCTTCCCCTCCTTTCTCTATTTTCCTGAACACCTCACATCCATTAATGTTCACTATCCAGTCCTGCACTTTTTTGAGAGAGGACTCCATTATTGCCACATCATATTTCTTGCAACCCACCAATCTTATATACCACACCCCATGTATTCACATACATGCACAGTAAACCTATTTTAGACCTCATTATATTCCCTCTTACTCCGACCTATTTGCTATTCTTGAGCGCTGTGTCTTTCCCAACTCTTTCTGCACCTTGTTTTTCTCCTCTAACATTACTTTTACACTGCCAAGTTAGTTTAAATCCTCCCCAGTAGTACTAACAAATCACCCCACAAATGCAATGATCTTGGCTCTGTTCAGGTGCAACCTGTCCTTCCAGCCTGTATAAGGTGGCCCCAACGTTCCAGGAATCTAAAGCTGTCACTCTGCAGGGCAGCAGCTTTTTGGATGTCAACCATGGAATTAAGGGTTTTCTGCAGGTCTTTCGGTTTTAAATTCTAGCAACAGGTTCATTGCCCAACAGCTAGCCTGGTTAACTGATGCGCATCCATGTGTGGATATCAAATAATTCTATCATCATTGGCCTGAGGTAGGAGGTGGGGATGGGGAAGAGATGGACCGTGAATGAATGGGACATTATGTGGGCTGCATTGGGGGTAGTCAAACAAGCTGGTGTGTCACTGGTAGCTTGGAAATCCCAACTTCCACGTTTAAAACATTTGAGTGGTCGACTCGTCTCCGGAGAACAGGATGGCCATCCACCTACCTGCCAACGCTAAAAGGGGAATTAGGTGGGTAGGAATCAGGATTTCCATTTTAAGGTTTGTAACCTCCTCACCCACCTCCTCCCCCATCCTCCAGGGGGATTAAAGTTACCAATATGCTGGCTAAATTGGAGAAGTGTGCCTTGATCTGCAAGATAGCTGACGTTCAAGTTGGAATAGTGATGCAAATTTTGGCCATTAAGGAGAAACAGCAGCCAAGTGTGACAGAGAAAGACAGGGAGGGGGAAAGTGGGAAGGCAAAGAAAAGTGGGAAGGCAAGTGAATTTGGGTAGGGCATAGCCGTTTTGTGCATGTGGATCAAATTCAGTAATCAGAATTAAATGTTAAAGTTGGATGGGTCAGCAGAATAGCAAATTTAAAGTTATATGGATATGTAAAGATATATGGATATCAGCAGCAAGGAGTTATATTTAATGCACTTGTCAGACCTGCTTCCAGCTTTACTCCACTACAGTTTAAGATCCCTTTCAGTTGTTATGTAAATGGCCATAGCTCAACCTGCATGGGTTGTGGGCAGGTTGAGAAAGCAATTGTGGCAATGCAGATTGGCACCACAATTGCATTGATGTCCTAACTGAATTATTTGACCCCAATTTCAATATGTTAATGAGATCGCTGCAGGCTGTGTATATTGAGGTCTGTCCATACAATGGAATAGGTGAACCTCAGGCTAAGTCAGTGATTTCTTTTTAATTTTTCCAATGCTACTGCCCCATTTGTGTCTAAAACCAGATGGCATTGAAATGAAAATTGTCCCCCAAATCTTGCTCAATAATTTTTATTTCAGAAGCGTTCTACATTCTGGAGTTTTCATTTTGCTTTGCATGGTGGAGTAGATTGGAATACCAACGAAGCACAAGAGTCAAGTAATGATTTAAAACAATTTAATATTTAACGATGGACACCATCACCATCAAGAATGATTGACTCACCTTAGATTCATATCCGTGAACCTAGCGAAAATCACTGGATAGAAATCAGAGGTGGCCAATTGCAACACACCAAATGCTTTTCAGGTTAAGATCAACTCAGCATAGATAGTGACTGAATCTAGGAAGTTCTGCTCTCCATGATATGGTGTTAGATTGGTTGATACATTGGAGAATCTGGGGAGAAAGTCCTGCCTTCAAGAGCTGCCAACCAATCAAATGGCTACCAGCTCTCTGGTCCCAACAGTGCCAATGGGAAAGATAGCCACTGATTGGACTGCATTCAGTCCCAAACAGAGATTGTTAGTGAAGCCAGGCACTGAGGTAAGTGGGACGGGAGGGGATATCGTTTGGGCCAAGCTTTCAGGCCTGGTGAGAATCCAGGGGTGGCAAGGGTGGACAGGCTGGCAGGGGTTGTGAGGAGGTGGTGGGGAGGGCGGGTGGTGCAGGGAAATAGGGCAGTCCTTCTGAAGGGTCCAGTGAGCCCAAGGTGGAGGTATTGTCACCTTTGTCTGTCCAAAGTCCATGCAGTGAAAGCTAACGGACTTTCCACTTGGCTTCAGCCATCCCCCCACTGGGGGAAAAATTGCAGCAGGGAGGGAAAAAGACCTAAGTGACCACTAACATCTCACCTGCTACGCATAAGATAATACAGAGATGGTTGGATAGGGTCCAAGAATGGCGCCAATTTTATGCCAGCCCACCTGCCTGCCAACTTGCCCCAGGGGACATAAAATTCAGCCCAATGGTGCAATCAGAAATTGCATTATATGAGCCAATCACATCATCTTCAAACAATGAATTTCTTTCCTAGTTATTACTTTTTTATGTTTAAGGCAATAGTACAGTTTTGTGTAAACAAGAATGAAATGCAGTCAATATGAACATACGAACAAGGAGCAGTAGTAGGCCATTCAGCCCCTCGGGCCTGCCCCGCCATTTATTAAAATCATGGCTGATCTGATAGAAACCTGAAATCTGCATCCCACCTACCCCCGATAACCTATCACCCCCTGGCTTACCAAGAATCTATCTACCTCTGCCTTAAAAATATTCAAAGACTCTGTTTCCATCACCTTTTCTGGAAGAGTTCCAAAGACACACGACCCTCTGAGTGAAAAAATTGCACCTCATCTCTCTTTTAAGTGGGTGATCCCTTATTTTTTAAACAGTGACCCCCTAGTTCTAGGTTCTCCCACAAAAGGAAACATCCTCTCCACATCAACCCTGTCAAGACCCCTCAGGATCTTATATGTTTTAATCAAGTTGCCTTTCACTCTTCTAAACTCCAGCAGATACAAGCCTCGTCTGTCCAACGTTTCATCATAAGACAACCCACCCATTCCAGGTATTAGTCTGGTAAACTTTCTCTGAACTGCTTCCAATGCATTTACATCCTTCTTTAAATAAGGTGATGAATACTGTACAAAGTACTCCAAACGTGCTCTCACTGGACAACTGAAGCATAACCTCCCGACTTTTGTATTCAATTTCCCTTGCAATAAATAACATTCTATTAGCTTTCCTAATTACTTGCTGTACCTGCATACCAGCCTTTTGTGATTCATGCACTAGGACACCCAGATCCCTTTCCACTTCAGAGCTTTGCAATCTCTTAACATTTAGATAATATGCTTCTCTTTTATTCTTCCTGGCAAAATTGACAATTTCACATTTTCCCACATTATACTCCATTTGCCGGATCCTTGCCCACTCGCTTAACCTATCTATATCTTTTTGTAGCCTCCTTATGTCCTCTTCACAACTTACTTTTCCACTTATCTTTGTGTCATCAGCAAATTTGGCAACCATCCCTTCATTTAAGTCATTTATATAAATTGTATACAGTTGAGGCTCCAGCATTGATCCCTGTGACACACCACTCATTACATCTTGCCAACCTGAAAAAGATCCCTTTATGCCTTCTCTCTGCTTCCTATTAGCTAGCCAATCTTCTATCCATGCCAATATGTTACCCTCATACCATGAGCTTTTATTTTCCACAATAACCTTTGATGTGGCACTTTATCAAATGCCTTCTGGAAATCTAAGTACAGTACGTCCACCGGTTCCACTTTATCCACAGCATATGTTACTTTCTCAAAAAACTCAATAAGTTGGTTGAACACAATTTTCCTTTCACAAAACCATGCTGACTCTGCCTGATGACCTTGAGCTTATCCAAGTGCCCTGCTATAACTTATTTAATAATAGCTTCTAACATTGGCCCTAGGATAGATGTTAAGCTAACTGACCTGTAGTTTCCTGCTTTCTGTTTCCCGTCCTTTTTGAATAATGGAGTTATAATTGCTATCTTCCAATCTAATGGGACATTCTCCGAATCTAGGGAGTTTTGGAAAATTAAAATCAATGCATCAACTATCTCACTGGATACTTCTTTTAAGACCATCAGATGAAGTCCATCAGGAGCCGGGCTCTTGTCAGCCTGCAGCTCCAACAATTTACTCATTACCACTTCTCTGATGACTGTAATTTTCCTCACTGCCTCACCCACTTCCATTTCCTGGTTTATAGCTGCTTCTGGGATGTTACTTGTATCCTCTATAGTGAAAACTGATGCAAAACACCTGTTCAATTCATCTGCCATCTCCTTGTTTACCATTATCAATTTTCCAGGCTGACTTTCTATAGGACCAATGCTTACTTTGTTAATTTGTTTCTTTTTAAAATATTTAGAAAAGCTCACCATCTGTCTTTATATTTCTGGCTAGCTTTCTCTCATACTTTAATTTTTCCTTCCTTATTAGTCTGTCCAATCTTCTGACCTGCCACTTGTCTTTGGATAATTATATGCTTTTTCTTTAAGTTTGATACTATCTTTAACTTTTCCAGTTAACTACAGATGGTATGTCCGTCCCTTGGACTTTTTCTTACTCGTTGGAATGTATCTGTTCGGTGCATTCTGAAATGTCCCCTTAAATATTAGCCACTGCATCTGTATTGACCTATCCCTTAACCTAATTTGCCAATTCACTTCAGCACTTTTTTGCCACATTTATGATTAGATGTCTTTGGTTACCTTATTTCCTGTGGTTAGGTAGTTTGTAGCAATGACTCACCAGTCACAATGGTCGCTAAGATAATGAGGACAGAAGTTATAACAAATTTTGTTGCACAAACAATTGTTGGTGCATGAATGCATTGCTAAAAGGAATAGTTCAGGCTGAGACCATTACATCTTTTAAAATAGTAGTGGATAAATATATGAGACAGGTAAAGATGAAGTATGATAGAGAGAACTGACATCACTGAAAGCAAGCGGATATCTGCAGCACAATCTGTAATACCCTACATACTCTTACTTATCCAAAACATAGCTGCGTGCATCCTAAGGCAGGCTGACCCACCACCACCACCATTCTCAGTGATCAATGTTGCTCCTATCCCCAGCATATTAAATTAAACTAATCCTGATCTCCTCAAATGCCATCTTTGCCCCATCCTATCTCTGGAACCTTTTCCAACCTAGATTCATGCTGCTCCCTTCAGTTCTGTCACACCAGGTTTTTTTGCAATCTCCTTCTGTCTTTGTCCCACCATTGGCGAACAGTCTTCAGTTTTGGGCCTTCCCTCTGGAACACTCCCTTTAAATTCCTGCACTTCTGTACTTCTCCTTTCCCCTTTAAAGCTTTATTACCATCTTTTTTGTCGAGTTTTCAATCACACCCTCTAATCTCTTCCCTATGTCTTGGCATCTGTCCCTCTATCTATTTCCATTTGTGAAGTATTTTGGGATTTTTTAATGTTAATGTTGCTATATAAAATGAAAGTAGTTCTGTTGAACATAAATGGTGGTAGATATTCTTCTCCCAAGGGGTTATCTGAAAATAATTTACAATGCATATATTATGGCTGTCCAAAGCCACATGGCATCCCAAAAGAGAAGTCATATGGGCTCAAAATGTTAACTCTGTTTCTCTCACTACAGATGTTGACACATCTAGGTTTTTCCAGCATTTTCTATTTTTATTAGGGAATCCCAAAATCTTGGTTTTATCTTATGATCTAGATATGAGAAACAAGAAAATACTCATGTTCGTGTATATGCCTATTCTGACAGAATACTTCAGGCCGATTAAGAATTTAGAATACTTACTCCTCCAGGAACATTGTGTACATGACTGGAAGCTTGGAATATTTTGGGAGGTTCACACCCCACTTTTGCATAGGTCATTACACTGGAGCTGTTCATAGAGTGGCCACTGGGATCTGAAGGTCGGCTTCCCTATTGGAAAAATACACACTTTTTTTAAAAAACTGCTGCAGTTTGGCAAAGCACTTCAGAAAATTCTGGAAGCCTAGCCAATAGGGTTAATGTTTCTGCAATATGAAAAAAAACCCTGCTATAATTGTGGAAAATAAGAGTTTGCCTTTGGTTGTGTCTACATTACACTTACATGTTTACTTTGCATGCCAAGCATTTCTTTTCTGAGTTCTTCCATCACGGTGCTCATGTGATTGAAGGGATCTGTCCAGGAAGAAGCCTATCATAATATAGCAAAAGAAAATCAGAAATTAAACATAGAAACCATACTTTTTCTAAATAAAAACAACATACCAGCAACACCAAAATTAAGTTATGAATTGTATGTAGTTCAAATTTATATTTTAAGGTATCAGTAACAGTAATTGGCTACAACTTTCTAAAAGTGCTGCCCTTTTTTTGTATTCTATATTCTACTACCTACTATATTTTATATGAGGCAGTAGATGTGTTGGTGTTACTTTTCCAAAATTCCCTAGATTCTGGAAAGGTTCCATCAGCCTGGAAAGAAGCAAATCTAACCCCTCCATTCAAGAAGGTGGGGGGGGAGTCAGAAAACAGGAAATTATAGGCCAGTTAACCTGCTGTCTGTTGTAGGGAAGGCGTTAGAATCCATCATGCAGTGGATCATTGCTGGGCACTTAGAGAAACTCCTGGTATTCGGGAAGATTCAGCATGGTTATGAGAAAGGGAAATCATGTTTAACCAATTGAGTAGAGCTCTTTGAAGGAGTAACATGTGCTGTGGATAAAGGCCATCCTGTAGGCATACTATACTTGGATTTTCAGAAGGCATTTGATAAGGTGCTACATCAAAGGTTATTACGAAATAAAAACTCATGGTGCAGGGGGCTGATATATTAGCATGGATAGGAGATTGGCTGGCTGGCAGAAAAGAGAGGGTATGCATAAATGGGTCTTTGTTTAATTGGCAGAATGTGACAAGTGGAATCCCAAATGAGTCTGGACTGCAAACAAGTCTGCTGTCTTTCTTCTCAAGGCAAAACCAAAACCCACTTTTCAAAACACAGTTCCAGGCATGTTTATTTTCAGAGCCATAACAACCCATGTGACCCCCCACCCCCCCACCCCCGTCCCCCCTCCCTCCCTCCCCCCTTGTACACTGCTCACCAGGATTGTTATAACATGGCAGATGATGTGTGCCAGGCGGATCGAATCCATGAGGGAAACTTGATCATGCTATCACAACAGTTTTGCGATTTGTATTTATTTCCAGATACGTGCACTGAATTTAGAAGTAATAAGTCCACCAAGACGTTTAGTTTTTTTTAAAATTACATTAAATATTTATTAAAAGATTTCAAGCACATACATAGGACTACACATTACTACTATAATAACTCCTAAAATTCCTAATTAACTTGACTCCCAATTACACCCCTTAAAGGCAACAGTCCAAAAATAGATTTTAGAAAGATCCAGCAAATTAACACAATACCCTGGACAGTGGAATTCCAAATGGATTTCTCCTCCAGCTTCAGTTTCTGTAGACAACAGGCTTATGCAAAAATGCTGGAGGCTTCATTAAGGCTACTTCACACAATTCTGTTAAATCTCACAATGACTTCTCCTAACACACAGCCTTGTTCTCCTTTATAAACATTTCTCTCTTAATATGTAAATTTTATTGTCTCATAAGTCTTTGAGACTGTATCTCCCTCATAACATAAAAACTTTCATGTTGTCACTATATATTACACACAGACAGACCCAACTATTTACCTCCATAAACCTACTTTACAACAAACCAGAAAAACATTATGAAAATCATTATACTTTCATGACACCTCCCTCCTTATGAGAAAATGAACCATCATAACTTTAAAAGACAGCTTCATTTTTTTAACCCATCTTACAATACCTATGATACTTATCTATACACCCACACATACATGCACATAAATCCTTGGTATCAAGAGATCATTTCAGTCCATTGTCCAGGTTTTAAATGTCCAATTTCGCTTTAAGCTTTAAACTCTCAATAATGCACCTCCTATTAGATTTTCTCTTCCAGATACCCACATAATCTGTAGATTAAATGGTTGCAGTAATAAACTCCAACTGAACTGCCTTGCGCTTCGGTCTTGAAATCTGTCCAGAAATTTTAAAGGATTGTGGTCTGTATAAACAATTGTTTGTGATGAATTGTTTGCAACATAAAACTTGAAATGCTGCAATACTAACACCAGGCCCAGACTCTCTTTTCGACTGTTGAATATTTCCTCTGTTGTACATTCAATTTCCAAATTTCCACATTCAAAATACCCGATCGATTTCTCAATTCCAGTTTCATCTTCTTGTAACAGTACAGCCCCAATGCCTACATCACTCACATCAATAGCCAACTTAAATTGCTTGGCATAACTGGGTACTGCCAAAACTGGTATCATTGTCAATATAGTTTTTAAACTACCAAATGCCTTTGAAACTTCCATTGAAACTCCTTGTTCTTTTCTAATAGCTCAATCAATGGACCAACCACACTTCTAAAACTTGGTATAAATTTCCGGTAAAGCCCACTCATGCCCATAAATCTCAAAACTTCTCGTTTTGTTGTAGGAATGGGGAAATTCACGCTAGCTTTCACTTTCACATCTCTCGGAGCCACCTTAACATGTCTAAAGGTATCACTTAGATATGTAACTTGCACTTTTGCAAATTTACTTTTAGCCAAGTTCATCACCAAATTAGCTTCTTGAAGTCAATTAAATAATTGTAAATGTTGTAAATGCTCCTCCCACATCTGACTGAAAACTATCAAGTTGTCAACTGTTATGTCAATTAAATGCTGAGCTGCTCAAATCCAGAAGGAAACCTGAAACAACTGTCACAATTAAGTTTCAATCTGTATAAATTTCGAGACGCGTGCCTTGAATTCAGTAGTAATAAGACTACCAAGTCCTATAGGTTTTTATACAACTAGATTAAACATTTATTGATAAGACAAATGATTTTAAATACATACATAGATCTACAAATTACTACTATGATAACTTCTAAATCCCCTAATCAACCTTTCGTTAAGGCAGCAGTAAGGTACATAGATTTTTAAAAGGCCCAGGCAAAGAAACATGATACCCTGAAGAGGTTGAATTCCAAGTGAGTTTTCTTAACTTCGGTCCTTTGAGTACAGCAACCTGAGGCATAGATGCTGAAGGCTTCTCACACACTTGTAAGATCTTAAAAATGCCTTCCCTGACAAGTATCCTTTGTTCCTTTATACATGTTTTCCCCTTTGAATGCAAATACCCAACATTTAACTATGTCTTTGGACTTTATCTCCCTGATAATAAAACTCTCTCATTGCACTAAGTTTTATCAGTAATCTTTGAGTAAAATAAACACACTGTTTCTAAACTTCACCTGGTGAGGTGACACATTTCAGCCCTCCTTTGAGAACAATCTGGTCTGGTTTATTTCAAAATGCAAATGTTCCCTTGATACCTATGTTTCTAAACTTGCCCATATTTATCTAATTAGCATTTCAAACCTAACCTCTCTTCTTAGATCAAAGCACTCAGACTAATTCAATTAATTCTTACACACGCACACTGACACATATAGACACATCCCACTATTTATTTTATAATAAATCCCAATAATATTATGAGAATTATTATATCTTCTTGACATCAATATAAACAGCTCAGTCCAGCAATTACTTTGTTTGCCGGTCTTTGAAATGTTGCTGGTGCATTTTTCATACCAAATGGTATGACTTTAAACTGATATAGTCCATCTGGCGTCACAAAAGCCGATATCTCCTTTGCTCTCTCCGATAATGGTGCTCGTCAATATCCTCTCAACCAGTCAATCTTTGTGATAACTATGATTGTCCCACTTTCTCAGTGCAATCTTCCAACCGTAGCATTGGATATGAATCTGCTTTCATCACTGCATTCACCTTTCGATAGTCCACACACAAGTCTTTGTGTACCATCCAGTTTCGGTACCAGCAAAATAGGCAAACTCCAGTTACTGCAAATAGACTCAATTATATAATTTTGAAGCATTAATTCTATTTCTTTCTATATCTATGATAACTTTGCTAGACTTAGTCTATAAGAATGTTGCCTTATTGAAAATGAATCTTGTATACTCACATCCTGTGTAACTAAATTTGTCCTCCCCACCTTATTCCCAAATAGCTTTGTGTGACAGCAATAGCACTTGTGTGGAAGGTAACTCAATATTACATTCAATTTTTTAAGTACCCCCTCATTATCCAATTTGATTAGAGGAAAATCAATTTCAGAATCCTTCACGTCTGCCTCTTTCTCCTTATCTACCATCACTAATACCTCCTTTTGTTCGTCTTCCATCAAAGTACTTTTTAAGCATATTTACCTGACACACCCTCTGCTTCTTTCTTCTGTCTAGATTATTTATTAAATAATTTATTTCACTCAGCTTCTTTTCAATTCTCTAAGACCCACTAAACCTTACCTTTAACGAGTCACCAAATACTGGTAACAGAACTAACACTTTTTCCCCAGCAACAAAACTACAACTTGCGGCTCTCCTTTATACTTTCACTTTCATCACTTGCTGTGATATCTTTAAATGTTCCCTAGCTAACTCACATCTGTTCTTTCTCTGAAGTTCGATACATAATCCAGGAAATTCTGAATTTTTACCCACCAATTTCTCATAAACCAGCTTTAGACAATCTTACCTCATGACCATAGGCTAATTCAAAAGGACTAAATCCAGTTGAGGAGCATCCCTAATAGCAAACATCAAGAAGGAATTCTCCTATCCCAATCATGTGGATAGTCCTGACTATACACCTTCATCATGATTTTTAAAGTTTGATGCCATATTTCCAAAGCTCATTGTAATTCGGAATGGTAAGCTGTTGACTTAAACTATTTTATTCCCAAACTGTTCATTATTTCCTTAAACAGCTGTGACATGAAATTTGAACTCTGATCTGATTGTAGTACTTTTGGTAAACCATATCTTGTAAAACATTTAGTCAATTCTTCCACAATTCTCTTTGCTGTAATATTTCTCAAAGGTATCGTTCAGGCAACAGTCCAAAAATAGATTTTAGAAAGATCCTGCAAATTAATACAATACCCTGCATGTGGAGTTCCAAATGGCTTTCCCCTCCAGCTTCAGTTTCTGTAGACAGCAGACTTATGCACAAATGTTGGAGGCTTCATTAAGGGTAATTCATACACTTCTGTTAGGTCTTACAATGCCTTCTCCTGACACATAGCCTCATTCTCATTTATAAATGTTTCTTTCTTCTTAATATTTAAATTCTATTGTTTCATAAGTGTTTCAGGAAACCTTGTAGACACATCCAGTATTGTCAGCAAGAACTGATTTCCACTTTTAGTTTTAGGGAGGGGTCCTACACAATCAATCATGACCCTAGTAAAAGGTCCCTCAAATGCTTGAATTGGAATTAAAGATGCCAGCTTAATCACTGCTTTCCCTACCACCTGACATGTGTGACATGTACTACAGAATTTGACAGCACCTCTATGAAATCCAGACCAATTAAAATGTTTTTGTATTTTCGCCTGTGTCTTTCTAGTTCCTAAATATCCTCCCATTGGAATTTCATGAGCTTTTCTCAGTATCTCGTTTCTATACTGCACTTCCATTCATGTTCCATCTGTTGAAACCGGACATGGTCGCCAATTTCTCAGTAACACATTACCCTTAAGGTAATGGAATACATCCTGTTTCTGTTTCTGAGTAAGCTGCCTGCTACAATCGTTTTATTTGTGGATTGTTTTACTGCAACTCTACCAACTGCCTTGAGCTAAACACTTTAGCTGTATTTCCTTCCATTCTCTCTCCCTGAACAATCTTATCAAAGACAGTGTCAGCGAATTGAACTTCAAAACATATTTCCCCTGACTTTTAACTTCCACTTCTTCCTATTTCAATCTGTGAGCTTGTGATCTCGTTCCCATGCAATCTGGAAACAATCCAGGATACTCTTTCTTTAACACTTCTGTTGAAAACACCTCTACAGGCTGCTCAACTACTGTAGACATCACCTACACCTGTGACTCAGCTATATCATTACCTAAAATAAACAAAACCCCTGCAATGAGCATTTTTTCCACTACTCCAACAATCACTTCACCTGCTTTCCACTTACTCTTTAAATTTACCTTCCACAATTGAATAGGTTTAGCATTTCCATGAACCCCACTTATGATCACCTGAACAATCTTATCAAAGACAGTGTCGGTGAACTGAACCTCAAAACACATTTCCCCAGACGTTTAACTTCCACTTCTTCCTATTTCAACCTGTGAGCTTGTGATCTCATTACCACACAATCTGGAAACAATCCAGGATACTCTTTGACACCTCTGTTGAAAACACCTCTACAGGCTGCTCAACAACCATAGGCATCACCCATATCTGTGACCCAGCTATATCATTACCTAAAATAAATAGAACCCCTACAATGAGCATTTTTTCCACTACTCCAACAATCACCTCACCTGTTTTCCACTTACACTTTAAATTTACCATCCACTATTGAATAGGTTTAGCATCTCCATGAACCCCAATTATTATCACCTGTTCCTGCAATACTCACTCTGAATAACAAATATCACTTTCCCATAATATTAATGCTTGACTAGCCCCTGCGTCTCTTAAATTTTTAATATTTTGTTTTACCTGATCCACCTGTACACATGGAAAGACCTCCCCTTCACATACGAAATCTTTAAACATTTCTGCAACTTGCTCCTCAGAACTCCCTTGGGTAAATTGTGAACACATTCCCACTTCTTTGCCTATCACTGATTCTTCCTGTTTAACTTGTACACAAACCACTGGTTTTTCCTGTGCCTGAACCTCAGAATCCACAGTACCTTCACTTCTAGAAGTTTTCTGCATTCCAATAATTGCTACAGATTTTCCCTGTAGTTTCCAACACATTGACTTTGTGTGCCCAACTTTATTACAATGAAAACACTTCAATTTTAAAGTATCACTTCTACCCTCAGCACCTTCCTTTTTAGTCTGAGAAAAAAAACTTATTGGGAATTTCCACCTACTCCTCTTCCCTGGCTACTTACCTTCCTTTCACTTTTCCACTTCCTATCTTTCTCTGATTTAAAAGGGTGATGAGAAAAAGGTTTAGATCTATGAACTAAGTCATAATCATTAGCTATCTCTACCGTTTTGACCCTCTGTTCCAAAAGAATTACTTCTCTAACAGTTGCATTTGTTGTCTCTACCTTTAATGTCTTTATCCAGCAGTCAAAATTACTTTGTTTTACCCTCTCAAACTCAATATAAGTTTGCCCAGGCAGTTTCCTTACATTCCTAGACTGACCAACTCACATGCACTCAAAATAGCCTTTTTCACCGTATCATAATCCACCAACACATCTTCTGACAGTGAAGCATAAACCTCATGAGCTCTACCCACTAACCTAGACTGTAAAAACAATGTCCTGTTTTCTTGTGGCCATTTCATCTGTTTAGCTATCTTCTCAAATGAAATAAAGAATGCCTCCACATCTCTTTCTTCAAACTTCAAAAGAGCTAACACTAATTTAAACATCACCCCACTGGGTTTTAGGTTGAAGGTGCTTTCATCATCAGAACCTTCCTCAGCACCTGCAAGGTCTTTTTAAAGTCTAGCCTTTTATGTTGGAACTCTGTCACTTTCCTTCTCCCTCTCTTCCATTGCTAACTTCTCCCTCTGGAGATCAAGTTTTCGCATTTTCAATTTTCTTTGAAATACTCTCTTTTTCTCTTTCTGCCTTTTCTTTTTATGCTGCTTACAGTTCAAGTTTTTTTCATTTCCATTACTTGTTCAAATTCAAACTTCTTCATTTATAACTGAAGTCTCACTACCTATCCAACTGTGACTTGCTGGTGTCAGGTATCACTTCCACTTCAAATGCTGTGCTATCACTTCAATTACGTTTGCTTTCTTTGCCCCGACAGGTAACCTCAACTGCAACTTATCTGCCAACTCAGTTAACTTACTCTTAGATAATATTTGTAACCCATAGTTATATCTTCTACTCCCAAAAGCCATGAATACGGCCATTTTTGCAGTCTCACCACTTTAAAATCCCTCACACCAACTCCTGAATTCAAAGTAATTTTCGTACTTGTAACATTATGATTCATCAACTCCAAACTAATCACGGAATTTCAAATATCCCACAAAAAGCCCCCAATTTGTTATGATGCAGCAGACGATGAGTGCCAGGCGGATCAAATCCATGAGGGAAACTTGATCCTGCTATTACAATGGTTTTGCAATTTGTATTTATTTCAATGCATTGAATTTAGAACAAATAAGACAACCAAGACTTTTAGAGAGTTTTTGAAAAACTACACTAAAATACTTATTCACAAAAGAAAACATTTCAAGTACATACATAGGGCTACACATTACTACAACAGTAACTCCTAAAATTCCTAATTAACCTGACTCCCAGTTACACCCACTTAAAGGCAACAGTCCAAAAATAGATTTTAGGTTTTAGAAAGATCCAGCAAATTAACACAATACCCTGAACAGTGGAATTCCAAATGGTTTTCTCCTCCAGCTTCAGTTTCTATAGACAGCAGGCTTATGCACACATGCTAGAGACATCATTAAGGCTGCTTCACACACTTCTGTTAGATCTCACAGGCCTCCTCCTGACACATAGCCTCATTCTCCTTTATAAACATTTCTCTCTTCTTAATATGTAAATTTTATTGTTTCATAAGTCTTTGAAACTGTATCTCCCTCATAACAAAAACTTTCATGCTGTCACTAGATATTATCAGTTACCCTTAGGGGCAACAAAGTTTCAGAGAGATGGGTTTTTGTTTGTCCTGATGACGTGAAACATTAACTCTTTTCTTCCTATCCAAATGCTGCTTGACCTGGAGTACTTCCAGCATTTTCTGTTTTTATTTTAGATTTTCAGGATCTGCAGTGTTTTGCTTTTGTCTTCTTGTATAGAAATGTTGCCAAGGTTGCTGATACCAAGTTTTTAGGAGAAGTCAGTAAATTCATGTCAGCTAATCAATTAATTAAACATAAGAGTTAATGAACATAAGAACTAAAAGTATAAAGTTATCAATGTTCTAATGTAATCAGTTTGGGTGTCAAAACAAGTTATCCTGATCATTGGTGAGACCACTTTTGCAACATCATGGGTAGCTACTGGCATTACAAAGCTTTAGAGGAACATAATTATACTAGACAAAGCTCAGAGAAGGATGATTTTAGGTTCAAGTAGTGTTCAGTTTTGAGAGTCTCACTGAGAATTTGATTTACCATTTAACATGAACTTCAAGTGAGGGAAAAGGTGTACGCATAAAATTAAACGAGCCTCAATCAAAACTAGGGAATAGAAGCATTCTTCCTTTCACAAAATAAACAATGGGATGATATTCTTTGGTGAGGCATATAACAGTTGGCAGCCTTTAAGCAGACTACCTGGCTTCCTTTTCCATCATAGTCACTGGTTTTGGTCAAATAAATAATTTCATTGTTCAGCAGCTGCAGCAACAAATGGAGGCAAGGTACATATCCAATAAGAGAGAGAAAAGTAAATAAGTTCTAGTTAATAAAAAAAATGAACACTTCTTTCCCTAATAGATTTAGTATAGCGAGACAACTAACAATATTCATCGAATAGACCCAAAGCACATGGGTTACGAAAGATAAAAATAGTTGTGATATATTAGGTTCAACAGATGTTGGAGATATCAAGCGTGTTAGCACCATTTTATAAAATGTACTCAACTATTTGCTAGAACTGCTACCTACTCTCATTATAAATGCTAGACATGAAATGAGAATAGTGGTAGACCTAAACATAATAAACAGAACTGAAGAAACTGTTTCAACTATTTGTGGAGATTATAGGTACCAATATATCTTCTTGGCTTATTTAATTCCAGATCAGCTGTTAAATCAGGCAGCTTCAAATCATTTTGTCAACACAGAAAAGAAGAAAGCTAGAGCTGGTGCAGCATTTGTTTCCTGAACATCAGCTGGTATCTTATATGCTGCTTTATTTCACATCATATCTCCAAATGCATCCAGTAATACTTCTTCAACTGTCAACAGTTTGAGGTAAACTGTAAACCTTGGGGTAGAAATTCATTGTCATCCATTGTGTTTCATTACTATTAATCCATTGCGACCTAGTTTCTGTTGTGTCTTTACAAGCAGCATACCCATTCAAACAAGTAAATATCTGGCCACTTGCCTTGTTGGAAGTGGCCAAAGGAAAAGTGCCAGAAGAGGATGCTGCAGCAGTGGGGAGGGAAACAGACATCAACCAGCCTATTGGGGTACTGTGGAGTCAAAGGAACGCTCAGAGGTATGGGAACATGGAAGAGTCAAATTATGGAAAGAATTGAACAGATGGATGAGAATTTTAAATCTGAAGTATTTGAGGACAAATAGGTCAGCAAGCACAGTGGGAGGTGTGAAGAAAACCTCATGTGTGATAGGATAAGGGAAGTAAAATTGTGATGGAGCTGAAGTTCAGTGAGGTATGTTGTGGTGCTAGGGATGAGAAGGCAAATGAAGGATTCAGCAGCATAGGGACTGGGGCCAGTTATGATCTAGAGGTGGAAATAGGTGGTCTTTGTGATGGAACGAAGATAAGGTCAGAAATTTAGGTCAAACATGATGCAATCCTGTTCAGCCTGAGTTGATGGCCAAGAAGTAAGAATGGTATCAGTGGTGAAGGCATGTTAGGTTTTGAAAAGTGACTGCGTGGTTCTGACATTATAGTGGATTTTCCCCAACAAGTAATCTTAAACATCGTTTTAGTTCTTTTGACCACGTTTACATGGAAGTGTAGGTCAATTGGCGTAATAGCTGCATTTCTACAGTATAATTCTTTTCAGAGAGAAATGTTTCTGAAACTGTTTGAAGAAGCTGCAGATGCAGAAGGAAAACTACGGAAATTAAACAAATGAAGCTGTGGTCTGAATGATGCTTCCAGGGTATATTTTTTGGTCACATCTATCTGTTTTACTGAAAATAAATTGTGTTTAACTGAAAGCAGATCCCACAATGTTGTATGGGTAAAGGAAAACATTCAGGCATTTTCAGGATACATATTACTGAATTCTTACGGAGTGGTACTGCAAAAATTCAGAAGTGTGTTTATTAGTAAGATTAGAGTAGAATTTAAAATTAGGAGTCAGGCACATGGGGCTTTTCAATATATTGGTTTAGATATTTAGCATTGTAGTTCTAGTATAACTTTAAATCAACAATCCCATACAGTGTGTGTTACCCCCCGCCCCAGTTAATCATATTATGCCATTACAGGAGAGTTATCTTATATCAAAAGAGACAAAGCAATAGCAAAGCTTGATTGGTCAGTAGAACTGCTTATGCATTCAGACTAGATCATATGCTAGTTTTGATGTGTTGGAGTTAACTACTACTTTGAAACATTCCAAGGTGAAGGATTTAATGTTTGAAAAGTTCTCAGGTGACCCAGTGATGCTCCTCATGCTAACCTTCCAGATGGATATTCTAGGGCAGCTGGTTTCAGAGCAGTTCTTATGGGCAAGAATGGAAAATGTTATCCTTTAGATAGGCAAGTTAATAGAACAAAAAGGGTTGACTGCTGAATCATGTACACTTGTGAAGGCAGCAAGAATTGGGTTCTATTCTATTTGAGTGAGATTCTGTACAATGGGGTTGCTGAAGATAGTAGATCCATTGAACGTTACAAAGATAACCTTTCATTATGGGATCTTGTACATGAGCAAAAGTGTGAATGAGAAAAGGTTACATGTTGGCCTTGATGGTTCGCAACAAATGGTGCGGCAGCAATGGAGGCTGGGGTGTGTGGTGAAAAGAATTCTCTAAAGTAAGTGGGTAGATTCAAGCTATCAACTGTCAGGGTTATTTTACTACAAAAAGTAAAAGAACTAAAAGAAGACATTTTGAGGGTGCTGGGGGAGGGCTGTCTCACAATGTAACACTTTCTACAGTGTGTGGATGTCTTTAATTTTCTTCTGAAATCTAATTTGAAGTCTAATTTTGATTTCATTTAGAGGGATAAGGTAATCTGTTAATTGTAAATCAATTGGGCGTTAACTGTATTCAGATGGTGGGTATAATTTGGAGACTCATCTGTCATGGTATCAATTGTCCCTTCACCACCTAGCTATCTGAGTTCTTACATGAACTGTTATAGCACAGCTGATGGTAAATGCTGAGCTGCTCAAATCCCAGAGGGAAACTTGAAACAACTGCCATAACTTGTTTTGCAATTTGTATAAATTTTGAGGTGCATGCCTTGAATTCAGTATAAGACCACCAAGTCTTATAGGTTTCTTACATAACTAAATTAAACCTTTATTAATAGAAGAAATTATTTTAAATACATAGATCTACAAATTACTAATATACCTTCAAAATCACCAAATTAATCTAACTCCCAGTTACACTTTCGTTAAGGCAACAGTAAGACACACAAATTTTAAAAGACCCAGGCAAAGAAACATGATAGCCCGAACAATCCAATTCAAAGTGAGTTTACTTAACATCAGTTCTTTGCAGACAGCAACTTGAAGCTTAGATGCTGGAGGGTTTCTCACTTGTTAGATCTTAGAATGCTAATCCTTACATACAGCCTTCACTCCTTGATACATATTTTCCCCTTTGAATGCAAAGGCCCATTGTTTCACTATGTCTTTGGGTTTTTTCTGTCTAATAATAAAAATCTCTCATAGTACAAATTTTAACAGTAATCTTTGAGAAAAATAAACATACTGTTTCTTAACTTCTCCTGACTAGGTGACACATTTCACCCCTTCCTTTGAAATCAATCCAGCCTGGTTTATTTAAAAATGTAAATGTTCCCTTTACCCCTATGTTTACTACTTAACATTTCAAACCCAGCTTATCTTCTAATATAACAAAGCCTTCAGACCAGCTGCCTTTAATTCAATTATGACACACACATCCACACACAGACATAGACCCATAGACACAGACCCAACTATTACTCTACAATAAATTCCAATAACATTATGAGAATTAATATAACTTCGTGACATCCCCCTCCTTATAAAAAAATACTCTTTATAATTTAAAAAGACAGCTTCATTTTCTGAACTTATCTTACATTACCTCCTAAACTTGTTACACTATTACATTACCAGATGTGTGCATTAACATAAAAATATATACAAAAGTCATTGGTATCAACAGAAATCATTCTAATCCAGTGTCCAGGTTTTAAATGTCCAATTTTCACTTTAAGCTTCAAACTCTTGACAATACATCTGCAATCTGATTTTCTTGTTCCACTACATGTATCTCTAGATCAAATGGTTGCAGGAATAAACTCCATCTGAATAGCCTTCCATTTTTGTATTGAAATTTGTCCAGAGACTTTAAAGGATTGTGATCTGTATAAACAATTGTTTCTGATGAATTGTTTGCAATATAAATCTCAAAATGCTGCACTGCTAACACCAAACCCTTTTCGATCTTTGAATATCTTCTCTACTGTACATTCAAATTCCGTGAAAAATATCCTATCGGTTGTTCAATTCCAGCGTCATCATCTTGTGACAGTATGGGCCCAATGCCAATATCACTTGCGTCAATGGCCAACTTAAATTGCTTGGCATAATTGGGTATGGCCAAAGCTGGTGTCGTAGCCAACACAGTTTTCCAACTGTCAAATGCCTTCTGACATTCCTGTGTCCATTAAAGCTTCCTGTTCTTTTTTTAACAGTTCAGTCAATGGATCAAACACACCGCTAAAATGTGGTACAAATTTCCGATAAAACCCACTCATTACCAGAAATCTCAAAACATCTCGTTTTGTTGTAGGCACAGGGAAATCCACAATAGCCTTGACTTTCATATCTCTTGGAGCCACCTTACCATGTCCAATGGTATGGCTTAACTTGCCGCTTCTGCAAATTCACTTTAAATAAAGTTCATCACCAAATTAGCTTCCTGTAACCAAGTAAATAATTCTTCCAGATGTTGTAAATGCTCCTGCCATGTCTGATAGAAAACTATCAAGTTGTCAATATAAACAGCACAATTGCCCAGATCTGCAATTACTTTGTTTGTCAGTCTTGGAAATTTTGCAGGTGCATTTTTCATACCAAACGGCATGACTTTAAACTGATATAGTCCAGCTGGCGTCATAAAAGCTGATATCTCCTTTGCTGTCTCTGATAAAGGTACTTGCCAATATACTTTCAGAAAGTCAATTTTTGTGATAAACTTTGATCGTCCCACTTTCTCAATACAACCTTCCAACAGTGGTATAGGATATGAATCCACTTTTGTCACTGCATTCACCTTTCAATGGTCCACACACACACTATGTATCCCAGCTGGTTTCGGTACCAGCACAATAGGCGAACTCCAGTTACTGTAACTAGACTCAGTGATACCATTTTGAAGCATGAATTCAATCTCTTTCTGTACTTGTGATAACTTTGCTGGATTTAATCTATCAGGATGTTGCCTTAGCGAAGGTGAAACTTTTACAGACACATCATGTACAGTTAAATTTGCCCTCCCCAACTTACTTCCACAAATAGATTTGTGTGACTGCAATAGGTTCTCCAAATCACTTTGACACTTGTCTGGAAGGTAACTCAATATTACATTTAAATTTTCAAGTACTCCCTCATTATCCAGTTTGTTTGGAGGAAAATCAATTTTAGAATCCTACATTTCTACTTCTTTCTCATTATCTACCACCACTAATACCTCCTTTTGGTCCTCTTCCCTGTCAAAGTACTTTTTAAGCATATTTACATGACACACTCTGCTTCTTTTTTCTACCTGGAATACTTACTAAATAATTTACTTCACCCAGCTACTTTTCAATCCTGTAAGGCCCATTAAACCTTGCCTTTAATGAGTCACCAAGTACTGGGAACAGAACTAGCACCTTCTCGCCAGCAACAAAACTACGAGCCGTAGCTTTCCTGTCTGCTTTCATTTTCATCACTTGCTGCGATATCTTTAAATGTTCCCTAGCCAACTCACATGCAAGGGGCAATTTTTCCACTATTCCAACAATCACCTCACCTGTTTTCCACTTGCCCTAAAGTTTACCTTCCACAATTGAATAGGTTCACCATCTCCAGGAACCCCATTTATTATCATCTGTTCCTGTGATACTCCTTCTGAACAACAAATGTCACTATCCCACAGCATTAAAGATTAACTAACCCCTCATCTCTTAAAATTTTAACATCTTTAACTACTCCACCCTGTACACATGGAAAGGCTTTCCCTTCACATACAAAATCTTTAAATATTTCTGCAACTTGCTCCTCAGAATTCTCTTGGGTAAATTGCGAATACACTCCCACTTCTTTACCTATCATGGATTCTTCCTGTTTCACCTGTACCACAAACAACTGGTTTTTCCTGTGCCTGAACCTCAGAACCCATAGTACTCTTACTTCCAGAACTATTCTGCACCCCTATAATTCCTACAGATTTTCCCTGCAATCTGCAACACACAGATTTCCTATGTCCAACTTTATTACAATGAAAACACCTCAATCTTCGAAAGTCACTGCCACCCTTAGCTCCTTTTTATTCTGAGAAAAAACTTCCTGCAAATTTCCACCTACTCCTCTTTCCTGACGACCCACCTTCCTCTCACCTTCAAACTTTCTATCTTTTTCTCATTTTAAAGGGTGATGAAAAAAGGTTCAGCTCTATGAACTAACTCATAATCATCAGCTATCTCTGCTGCTTGTCTTACCGTTTGAACCTTCTGTTCCTCCACATGAGTTCTCACTACCGAAGGAACTGAATCTTTAAATTTTTCCAGAAGAATTACCTAAGAGCTGCATATGTTGCCTTCATCTTTAAATGCCTGTATCCACCAGTCAAAATTACTTTGTTTTACTTTTTCAAACTCAGTATAAGTTTGCCCAGACTGTTTTCTCAAATTCCTAAGTTTCTGCCTGTATACCTCAGGAAGCAACTCATATGCACTCAAAATAGCCTGTTTTTTCACATCATAGTTCACTGATATTTCTTCTGACAGTGAAGCATAAACCTCATGGCCAGAATCTTCGGGTCGGTGTGCAGAGGTAGACCCTGCTGATGTGTAAAATGACACACAGTGATGTCAGGCGTGCACCCTGATGTCACCGCGTGTCATTCTGATCCTCAGTTCAGCAGGCACACAACAGAGTCGGCTGCACACCCGCCAACCTGTCAAAGGCCTATTAATTAACTAATTAACGGAATTGCCCGTCCAACCTCAAGGTCTTAAAATTCCTTTCTTCTTTATTTAAAATTTTCAAATTCAAACTAATCTCCCTCAGGCAGCTCTTTCGCGCGCATGTGTGAAAACGTGCAGGCCCCAAATTAGCTCACCAGGGAGCAGTCAGTGCTTCCGGGTGCCTGTCACGCTGGGTGGGCCTTAATTGGCCCGCCCACGTAAAATGGTGGCACACAGCCGATAGTGGGTAGCGATCGGCTGTGCACCCGCCCGCTCCTGCCCGACCCTCCAAAGGGGAGAAAATTCTCCCCCATGTGCTCTACCCACCAATTTAGATTGTAACGACAATGTCCAGTTTTCCTGTGGCCATTCAACTGTTTAGCTATCTTCTCAGATGAAATAAAGAATGTTTCCACATCTCTTTCCTCAAAATTTTGAAGAGCTTGTACAAATGTAAACATCTCCCCACTTCAGTTCAGTAGTAATAAGACCATCAAGTCTTATAAAACTAAATTAAACCTTTATTAATAGAAGAAATGATTTTAAATACATTAATAGATCTATAAATTACTACTATGATAACTTCTACACCCCCTAATTAATCTAACTCCCAGCTCCCTTTACCCCTATGTTTACCAACTTAACATTTCAAACCTAGATTGTCTAATACATCAAAGCCTTCAGACCAGCTGCCTTTAATTCAATTAAGTCACATACAGACAAACCCATAGACACAGATCCCACTTTTACTCTACAATAAATTCCAATAACATTATGAGAATTATTTATACCTTCCTGACAGCACGGTGTGGATCAAATCACCAAAGAGCAGGATGTAAATGAGCAATATGAGTGAGGAGTGGATAATACATATCACACGGACTGTGAAGGAATCAATGCTAACCAAATACCATCTAGGCTTGCATATGAATAAAGGTCCATTTATACAAGGTGTCAATAAGGGTGTTAAAACTGCAACCTGCTAGTTACTTTCAGCCAAGGTCTGGAGGCTCAGCCTTGCTGATATGAAGACAGCACAAAAAAGAATTTTAAACATCTTTAAGCTGGATCGATTTCAGCAACAACAATTTAATTAGAATATGTATGATCCATTAAACAAATATTTCTTACGCTTCCACGTTCACAGTTCAACTTAATAAGTTTTTGTTTTAACATATTAAATTATTATGGCAATGCCAAAACAAAATGTTTTTTTTAATGGATATTTAAGGCTAAAGTCATGAATATCATTTCCCTGAAATCCAAAACCCTTGTATTTCAACTAGACTAAGGAAATATTAAGTTGAATACCTCATTTATTGTTGCTTGTTGGCATGAGGATCTCCGTTCAGGGTTTCTGCCAGCTGACATATTTGTCATGAAGTCCTGTCCCATAAAACTTGGGACATTGGCCATCATCTGACGGAGCCGTTCATGGTGAGAATGGAAAGGTTCCCTAAAATGTGGGGGGGTTCGGGGGAGGAAACAAACTGTTTTAAATTATAATAACTGACATGAAATATTGAATGAGGTTATGTAAAGCAAAGACAGAGGAGTGCAACTGGTCTATACCAGCAACATAAAACAAGCTCGTAGCAAATCAACAGCCAATTTTTTCATGGTGCACAATCTTTCTTCCAATAAAGTTCACAGACAATAGTTCAAACCTTTTTTGAACACTGTTTATCCAGTTTCTGTGTGCTTTTTATTTGGTTTGCATGAAAAACCAATGGAAAATTAAAAAACTAGCAGGGTGAAAAGTCAGCTGCTGAATGACTGAGCCAGTTTCGTGCTGCTGACAAAGACCAATTTCACTGCCACAATCTGTTTAAAAGAAACATATCATCATAAATAATGCAGCTGAAATTCAGTTCCAACCAATTTAGTTATAAGGTCTTGAATTTGATGATGACCATGCTTAAATTGATCTACATGATAATTTCAACTTGGATTAAAGAACAAAGAAAATGCTTATCTCTCATTTTAAATTAATTGCTAGCTTTTTATTTTTCTTTAACTTAAATCTAAAAACATGTATGTTCTTGCCCAAGTTGAATCTCATGAAAACCTGCAACTATATGAAGGACAGATACCACTGTGCTCTTAAATTAAAGTAATACTGGACTGTGCATGACAATAGGTCCATGGGAAAGGGAGGTTTGCATGCACAATAGGAAGCCAGTATGCTAGGAATATTAGGTTTGAACATTTTGTGATTGCACAGCATGCCTTGCCAGGTCATCAGTTCACTTACTTAAAAGATAGAAAAATCTCCAATTTTCCCCCAGTCTCCTCGAAGTTATCTCTACCATTTTGTGTCCAAACACCATCAGCAACATTACAACAAGTTGCATTGATGTAGCAACTTTAAGATAGAAAAAAATTTAAAGTTCTTCAGAAGCTGCATCAAAACTCCACTCCATGTCTGAGGTTGAGATGATAAACAATCAATTCACTTGTGGGAGTGGTGTGCAGGTCTCCTAACTGGAACTGCACAGTAGGGCAGAGTATAAAGGAAGAGATAATGGGAGCTTGTCAGAAAGGTACAGCGATAATCATGGGGAATTTTAATCTACAGGTAAACTGGAGAAATCAGATGGGTAAAGGTAGCCTAGATGAAGAGTTCATGTTCATAACTAAAGAAGTCAAAGACAGCGTCAAACTTAAAGAAAGAGCATATAATTGCATAAAGATGGGTGGCAGGTCATAAAATTGGGCAGAAGAATAGCAAATGACAAAAAATTAACGAGGGAAAAATTACAGTACGAGAGAAAGCTAGCTGGAAATATAAAGATGGATAGTAAGAGTTTCTATAGACATTTAAATAAGAAAAGAGTTAACAAAGTGAACGTTGATCATATAGAAAGTGAATCTGGGGAATTAATAATGGAAAGTAAGGAGATGGCAGATGAATTGAACAGGTATTTTGCATCAGTTTTCACTACAGAGGATATGAATAAAACTCAGAAATGGCTGTAAATCAGGTAATGGAAGGTAGGGAGGAACTCAGGAAAATTACAATCGCCAGAGAAGTGATATTTAGCAAATGTTTTCCACTCAGCAATCTCTTCTCCAAGGAAAAGAGTCTCAACTTCTCCAATCTAGCTTCATAACTGGAGTTCCTGAATTCCCTTACTTTTATATTCTATGCATCTATTCATAAAGATCTGCATCCTGTACATCTTATTAATTCTTAACTCTCTGCTATCTCCAACAATTTACACACATAACCCCCAGGGTCTCTCTGTTCCTGCAGAGCCTTTTGAATTATGTCCTTTAGTATATATTGACTCTCCTCATCCTTCCTACCAAAGTGTGTCACTCGACACTTCTCTGCATTGAATTTCATCTACCACATGTCCAATATTCCACCACATTCTCTTGAAGTCTATCTCTATCCTCTTCAGAATATTTTCATGTTTTTTGTCATCTGTAAATTTTGAAATTGTGCCCTGTATACCCAAGTCTGAATCATTAATATATGTACACATTTACCCCTCAGGAACCCCACTGCAGACCTTCCTCCAATCCAAAGCCCCAATGAAACTGGCCTTCCTCCAATTAAGCATTTTTGTTCCCGATTGCTCCTTGTTCTTTTCCAAAGCTAATCTAAAATTTATCATCCTGTGACCACTGTTCCATAAATATTCTCCTACTTACACTTGACCCACATTCTGCAGAACCAGACACAACAATATCTCCTTCTAGTAGGACCAGAAATATACTGGCCAAAAAAATTCTCCTCAACACACTTCAGAAACTCTTCTACCTCTCTGCCCTTTCCACTATTATCATCACAGTCTATCATAAGATAATTAGAGTCCCTCATTCTCATTATTAGTAATTTTAGATGTGTGTTCGACTGAGTGCTGCCTGCATGGCCCGAGTTAATCAGAACCGGGCGTATGGATGGATTGTTCGTGCATTAAGGATATGCTGTTTGGATCTACACTGCAGGTTGTGACCAAGGGTCGTAATCACAGTTGATGAGTTAATTGACAGACAGATAACACGATCAGAACACAACAGCACAGGAAATTTGTTGCAGATTTGAAGAGAGAAAGGAAAACAGAGTTACGAGCCATCTGTAGCCACTATGGTAGGTGGGAAGCAACAAACATCTGAACAAGGATACCTTTAGTCTTTGTTTGTTAAGTATAATTTTAGTTGCTTAATAAATTGATCTTGCACCACTGCATCAAGTGTCTCCATTTCTGTAATTTATTGTCTGGTCTCTGAACTTCTTACAATCCTGCTTATACCAGTCGAGGAAGAGCTACCCAGTCTAATCCTACCTCCATGCAGTCGGTCGACAGCCTTTCAGGTGATGGATCTTCAAGTATTGCTGAAAAAAGGGACATGTCGAAGCTTTTCATCTTGCACCCATCAGGACACTTCACAAGAATATCAATATAAGGGGAAAACAACAATTTATACTGTATGAAAACAGACTGGTTGCCAAGTGAACTCTGATTGGTAGAGGTGTTGCCATGGAGAATGCACCACTGATGGTGACTGACAGTTAACTGCCAAGCAATGTTTGAAATTTGAACCAGGCAGCTTGACCCTGATTCCTCAGGGCAATGCCTTGACCAATGAGTCAGCAAATGACTGCCATTTATTTTGTTTAGCTGAAACAGGCACAATGTGTGTACATGTTCTTTCTGCTTGCAAAGAACAGGGTATTATGTATTAATATAGGTAGCTTCCAGTACAGGCAAATGCACTATACTGAGCCTGACTGACAATCTTGTCAGTTGTCAGCGTAATTCTTAGCACAGAGGATATTTAACAAATGCTGTCCAATCGCAGAATCACATCTAATGTTGGACGCTGCATTTTGAGTTTTGCAAGCGCAAGTCTGTGCCTTGTTTGATACAATCCGGCGCTAGTCTTTGGGACATATGGCCTACATGCCGAGGCACTAAAATCCATTAACCACATTACTCATTTGTGTGATAAGCAGAACATCTTTTTGGCTTGAAGGCAGCATCCTGTTAGTGGCAAAAGCCACTCATGTTGCCACGGCATAGTAGCAGCGTGAAACAGCTAGCTTCACCTGTTGCTCAAATTTCTGAGATTCCTTGCCCTTCCAGGGAAATCTGAGGTAGACTGGGGGCTTTTCAGGGCTGAAAGTGATGGCCTTAGGCCCATTCATGAGTTTGTGTGATATGCAGTATGAAACGATCTGATCAGGGTAGCCATTATCCCACAGGATGTCTTTAATGCACCCTATTTCAGAATTAAGCTTGCATGGCGAACAAATAGCTCAGGCCTTATTTACAAGATTGCCATTAAGCTAGGCTTGTGGTAGACTGTTGAAGAGAACCCCCTGGCAGATTTCTCAACTAGTGCACCAAGGAAGGGGAGCTCACTTGACTGCTTCATTTCAAAGGTGAATTTGAGCGCAGGATGGAGCCCATTAAGACATGTAAGGAGATTATTACATGCAGTTGCAGATTTACATATTGCAAGTGTATCATCCAAATATCGGAAATATGCGAGGGACAGGAGGTGAGGTGTCATTCCACCAAAGACGCGTCTCTCATGGTACCCAACAAAGGTGTTTGCGAGAGCGGGACCTAGAGGCAATCCCATGGCAACACTATCTATTTGGGCATACATGGTATCATTAAAACTGAACTCAACTGCAGGAGTTGCCGAGTTCATAAGTTCAATGAATACTGATTCACACATTGGCAGCAGGTCTAGATTGCCATGATATAGTGCTGCCGCTCAAATATCTATGGCTCCCTTAAGTGGAACAATGGTGAACAGGCTAGCTATGTCAAATGAGCACATGGACACAGTATTGCTATTGATATGCAAGTCCGGTATGGACTTAGCAAATGTAAAGGAATCCTTCCCCTTGTATGTGGAAAACGAAGTGTCCTAATGAAGGCAAGGTGAAAAGCTTCAACATGTCACTTTTTCAGCAATACTCAAGTTCTGTGCAACCAAACAATCTTCAAGTCGGTATCCAAATACTTTTTAAGTGATGAGATTCTGCCTCTACCATCCTTTCAGACAATGGGTTTTCAGGTTTCAAAACCCTCAGGGTGAAAAAAACTATTTTGTCATCTCCCAGCTAATCCTTCTAGCTATTACTTTAAATCTATGTCCCCAGGTTTTTGATCCCTTTGCTAAGGTAAGTAGGTCATCCTTATTTACTCTCTCTAGGCCCCTCATAATATTTTATGCCTCAATTAAGTTACCCCTTAGCCTCCTCAATCTAGAGAAAAACAACCACATTCAGTTCAATCTTTCATCATATCTAAGCATTTCCAATCCTGCAATATCCTTGTAAATCTCCTCTGCACCCTCTTCAGTGCAATCACATCTTTTCTGCAATGTGGTGACCAGAACTTTAAACACTACATGGGCTGTGGTCTAACTAGTGTTGGATACAATCCTAGCATAACCTTCCTGCAGTTATATTCTATACCTTGGATAATACAGGAAAACATACCATATTTCTTCATAACTACTTTATCAATCTGTCCAGATACCTTTAAGGATCTGTGAACATGCATTCTAAGGCTCCTCTGTTCCCCCACACCACTCAATTTCCTCCCATTTATTGTGTATTCCCTTGCCTTGTTATACATCCCAAAATGCATCACTTCATACTTCTCCAGATTGCAATCCAATTGACCAGCTATCTAAATTTTCCTGAGGTTGAAAGATTTCTTCCTCACTGTCACCCACACGCCTAATTTATCAGTGCAAATATCTTTATCATGCTCTTACATTTGAGTCCAAATCATTAATATAAACAATCAAAAACAAGGAACTGAGTACTGAGCCCCTCAGGACCTCACTGGTAATAACTTTCCAGTCACAAAAACACCTACCAACCATTACCTTTTGCTTCCTGCCACTATACTAATTTTGGATCCAATTTGCCATTCTCTCTTGGATTTCAAGGGCTTTCATGCTTTTGAACAGCTTGCCAATGGGATATTTTTAAAAATCTTGCGGAAAGCCATGTAGACCACATCCACACACTGCCCTCATCAAATATACATGCTATCACCTCAACAAATTCAATCAAGTTATTCAGGCATGACCTTTCCTTAACAAATCTACGTGGTAACCAGAACTATAAACAGTACTCGAGCTGTGGTAGAATATAACTGCAGGAAGATTATGCTAGAATTGTATACTGACTTTCCTTGTTAATCTTTGCCTTTCTAAACAAAGGTTTATCCTATCCCTCAGAATTGATCCCAACAATTTCTGGCTTATAATTACTTGGATTGTCCCTCCCTCCTTTTTTAAAAACAACAATGTTGCCAAATTCCAATCCTCTGGCACTGCTCGTGCAGCCAGGGAGACTTTAAAATGATGGTCAAAGCCATCAGAATGTCTACCCTTGCTTCTGTTAACAACCAGGGAGGTACTTCATCTGGGCCCGTCAAGTTATCTACTTTCAAAGAAGTCAAATCCTTTAATACTTCCTCTCTTATAATGTTTACCTCGTCCAAAGTTCACATTTTTCCTCCTTAATTATGACATAATTATTGGCCTCTTTTCCATAAAGACAGCCTTAAAGTATTCATTAAAAGCCTTACCCACATCCTCTGCCTCCACACAGAGGTTACCTTTTTAGTCCCTAAAAGGCACTGCTCTTTCTGTAATTATCCTGTTGCTTTTTATGACATCACATGAGGGCAGGTTCGGACTTGGATTATCTCCCTCAACATTGACCCACAAGCTAGCTGTACTGCATATCCCCAGGATAGGGGGCGTTAGGGGCAACATTATGTGTGCTTGTACACTGGAACCTGGTCCTCAATTGTTTTAGCTATCCATGCCATCTTTGGATTTTCCTTGATTTTATTTGCCAGTACTTTTTCATGCCATTTCTCAGCTTTCCTAATTTCCCTTCTAATTTCATCCTTACATTTTCTGTATACTTCCAGGCTTTCTGCAGTATTAATCTTGGTGTCTGATATAAGCTTCCCTTTTTTGCCTCACCTCTATGCACCTTAAATTCTAGGAGACTCTAGATGTGACTCACCCTTTTCCTTTGTGGGAACATGTTTAGCTTGAACACCTTGAATCTCCTCTTTGTGTAGCTCCTAAGGATTTGAAACTGATTTACCTTCAAGGAGCTGTTTCCAGTTCATTTTTGCTAAATTGTTTCCACACCTAGTAAAATTGACCTTCCCCAAATTTAGAACTTCTAACCCTTCTTTATCTTTGTCCTTTTCCATGACTGTGCTAAGCCTAACTGAATAATGATCACTACCACAAAAGCTCTCCTCCCACTGATGCTCCTTCCTCCGCCATCCTTGATTAATTCCCTAAAACTGAAGCCAGAATTGCCATATCCACCACACCCACTCTGTTGGGCTTGCCACATATAGGCTAAATATGTTCTCCTGAATGCAACTGAAGAATTCTGTGCCCTCTGTACTTTTTTTTACCTCGACTGTATCTCAGTTAATATTAGGGTAATTGAAATCCTCCACTATCACTCCCTTATTGGTTTTGCGTGTCAGAAATTTGACTACTATCTACTGCCCTTGGGCTGTTAGGAGGTCTGTAGTACACTTTCCCAACAGTGTGACTGCCCTTTTTCTGTTCCTTCATTCAACCCATATAGCCTCATTTGATGAACCCTCAAATATATCACCCCTTCTAACTGCTGCCAACCCACTTTCCTTTTTAATCCCCTATCTCATCTGAAAAACCTCTAACCAGGAACACTAAGCTCCCATACCTGCCCCTTTCTAAGCTATGTATCAGTAATATAGCTCTAAAGAAGGGTCATAAGGACTTGAAACATCAGCTTTGTTTTTCTCTCCACAGATGCTGTCAGGTCTGCTGAGTTTTTCCAGCATTTTCTATGTCCATTTCAGTAATACAGGTTGGATGTCCAAAATCTAGCACCCGCAGTACCAAAGGCAGTGCTGAGTTTCTAATGCTCTCGGATTTTAGACAATAAAATCAGGTAGCCTATCCTAGGCCAAATTCAATGAATCAGAGTACATGAAATAAAGTATAAAAAATACAAAAATATAATGTATATATAAAGTTTGAAAAGAATAAATAAGTTTTCTTTCATAAAAGCAGACCAGCAGGCTAGTGCTGAATCTTACCGATGTTGGGAGGCTGGGAGTAGGTGCGATGGGTGCGGAGCCAATTACCACCCGTGATCGGCTCTGTGCCGCCATTTTACCCAGGTGGGCCAATTAAGGCCTGCCTAGCATGAATCACAGCTCTTGAGAACAGCAGGAAGAGGAGGGCGGCAGCGGGAGTCCAGTGACTGCTGGGTCCAATGGCGACCCGGCGGCCTGTTTAAAAATGGTGCAAGCAACCTTCCAAAGGCTGCCAACGATGGCGCACAGAAGGATGTCTGAGGGCGCTCTCAGAGAGCAGGCCAGGCGGGAAAGAAGGTCAGCGGGGCACCGTGCCCTGACATTTTCAGATGAGTGCCTTGCTGCCCTCCTCGAGGAGGTGGTAGCACAGCACGACATCATAATGCCGCCCCCCCACACACATGACGAAACGTGCCTGGGAGGAGGTGAGAGAAGGGGTCAGCTCCTGGGTGCAGTGCCGCAAGTGGTTCAATAACCTCTTGCGATTGGGAAAGGTGAGTACCATGTTGGCATGGAACGCTTAGCACAGCAGTTAGGTTGGCCCTCCCCAGCCCCCAAGCTCGGAATTTTGTTTTTGCATTCATTCATGGCATGTGGCCTTCGCTGGGTGGGCCAGCATTTATTGCCCATGCCTTGTTACCCCTGAGAGGGTGGTGCTGAACTGCCTACTACATCCACTCCATGTGGTACACTTACACCCAGAGTACTATTTTGGGTGCGACATCCAGGATCTGGACCTAGGCGCAGTGCTGGAATGCCAAAACATTTCAAAGTCAGAATGCTGAATAACTTGGAGGGGAACTTCCAGGTGGTGGGGCAACCATCCATCTGCTGCCCTTGTCTATCTGGGCAAGGGGGTCAGCCCTGGCTGCTTGGAGTGAGTGTATGGCAACTCCAGGGTCACTGACACCTGAGGCCCCTGAAGATATACACGCAGCAGCGTCACACCAACTCAGCTAGGCAGGCACCAGCTCAGATACCAGCACCTCGATGAGGATAGGGTCGTCAGCTAGTGTCCCAGGGCACAGTGGTGAGGGCACTTCACACTCGCTGGCATTTGGAGGGCTGCTGGGGACCAGGAACATGCTCAGTCGGTGGCTGATGATGTGCCTCTGGGGTCCTCCCTGAGACAGCAGACGCTGGAAATCCAGCAGGGTCTGCGAGAGGATCTGGCGGAGATACATGAGACAATGCATGCCATGGTCTCCGTGATGGAGGAGTCCATGCAGAACATCAGCAATGCAATGACCCTCATGGTCAAGCTCAATGTCTCCTCCATGGAGAGAGTGGTGACTCTCATGGAGAGGCTCCTCCAGGAGAACAATCAGGGCTTCCTGGGGATGTGCTTGGACCTGCAAGCCCTCACAGCGGCACTGACCTCAGCTGGTCAGTGTCAGCGTGGGAGACGAACTGGGCACCCAGTATCCCAGCTAGGTGCCCAAACATCAATGGTGAGTAGGGAGGTCCGAAGCGTGCCGTCGTCTCTGTGGGCTCCTCTCAGGGCACTCCAGATGAGGGCAGCAGCTCCTCTGCCAGTGACCATGGGATCCAATGAGGCTGCAGCGACTGGGAAGATGCCAGCCATGCCACTGGCCACTTCCTCCCAGGCAGGGCCAGCACAGGCTCCACGGGCCAGAGGATGCCCACCAAGGTCATCAAGGCCAACAGGACAGCAGAGCGAGCAGGCTGTCTCCAATGCCAGTGCCAGCGAGGGGGGAGCATTTAGGTGTAGCAGCTGTAAACGTAAGCGTAAATCACCTGATGCACACCACAGGCTTACCACTGATGGATTTCTGTTACCCCCATATTAGTTGCTTCTCATTCGGTGTGCAGCTCAACACCTTTTAATGCACTTTCATTTCTGGTTTGTATTATGCGATCATTAAATGTTTTAGTTCTCAACAAGCCTCTAGGTGCTTCATTATTTCTGCATGTGTATGGGAACCCATGATATTATGAGTGACTTGTTTGTCATTGAGCTTTATTGACAAGGCACATAGTTAATGTTCCTAACCAGGCAGATGTTGCTCTCAGGTATCGAGTATGGAGCCTGCAGCTCTGGCATGTGTTGGAGGTCCATCTGTTGTAGGCTAGCTGAAGGATCGTTGGATCAAAGCCTTCGGGGTGTCCTTGCCCCCAAGGAGGTTGCCCAGGTCAGCATCTAACCCCTCAGTGTTCTCCTGACTGTGCTCGTCCTTGGGCTCACTCCTGGACTCATTGTCTGCAGCCAGAGCATCTGCTTCTACATCTTCTTCCTCCACTGCGTCTCCCCTTTCCAGCTCCAGATTGTGGAGAGCGCAGCATACAACCACTATCAGTGACACACGATCTGGGGGGGATTGCACCCCCTTAACAGTCCAGGCATCGGAAGCACATGTTGAGAAGATCGATGGTTCTCTCTATCGCAGCCCTTGTGGAGGGTGGCTCCTATTGTACAGCTGCTTAGCCTCTATTCTTGGATGGTGGAGGGGCATTATGAGCCATCTTCCGAGGGGATAGTCCTTGTCACTCAGCAGCCATCCGGGCTGGAGCACTGAAGCACCTTGGAACTTGGGAGTCTCTTAGGATGTTAGGTCATGGGAATTGTCTGGGTACCTTGCTAATACTTGCAGAACCTGCAACCTGTGGTCACACACTATCTGCAGGTTCAAGGAGTGGAAGCCCTTCCTGTTGACAAAGGCACCTGGCTCACCCGCTGGCGACTTGATGGCCACATGTGTGCAGTCAATTGCACCCTGTACGCACGGGAACCCAGCAATTGCTGCGAAGTCTCTGGCTCGCTCCGTCTGGCTGGCCTCGTCCAAGCAGTAGTGAATGAAAGTCAATGCATGCCTGAACAGTGCATCAGTCACGAGCTTGACACGGCTGTGGACAGCTGACTGTAAGACTCTGCACAGATCACCCCACCGACCTCTGGAAAGAGCCGGAGGCACAGAAGTTGAGGGCAGCTGTGACCTTCAACGCCAGTGGCATGGGTTGTCCACCCACACAGTTAGAGCTAATCTCAGGGCCGATCATCTGACAGATGGAGATCACGGTCTCCCTCGAAAGATGGAGACTCCTTCAGCACTGCACTTCAGACACATTGATGTCGCTGCAATGCCGCCTGTATACCCTAGCAGCAAAATAGTGGCGTCTTCTGCGGCCCTTTCCGCCTTGCACTTCCTGTTGTCCCTGCATCCCTTGTGCCTGCATCTGTCCTCCCAAAGGTGGCTCCCCTGGAGATTGAATATGGACTCCTGCCTCCTCGCCCTTCTGGCCCTCTCTTCCTTCTCAGAGGAGATGACTCCAGTGGAGAGCACAATCCCCATTCCCAGGATAAGGGAAGACAGCCTGAAACCTGCAAGGCCCCAAGAATTATGTTTCCTCCAGAGTCCTGACCTGAAGCCTGTTATTCCTGTAAAAGCTGCTCTGAAGAGATTTGAAGCTCTTCTGTTTACACAAGCAAGAAGCAGTAAGTTTCTAAAGTAAATGACTGACAACTAGCATTTGTGAGCCCAATCACCCCTCTTATCCCGCCCGTGGATGAGATTTTTAAAAATGTGGCCAACCGGCCTGCTCTGAAAATTGCATGGGATCTGAAAAATCAGCATATTAATGCCTCAAGGGCCTTAAGTGGCCTGTTAATTAATGGCCGGTGCGCCTCAGAACTCATAGCACGCCCACCCATCGAAATATCACGCCTGACGTCGCCATGCGTCATTTTAGGCATCTGCGTGACAGGCCTGCCCCTGCACACTGATGTCAAAATTTTGCCCCTAATGTAAACAAAGCAACTAAGGCGATAGATAGTCCAGCGTGCCACCAAGAATGAGCACCTAACCCAATTATCCCAGTATTCAAACAATAAGTCTGAATACCACTTAATTGAATGTAAAATGGAATATTTTCAAAAATGTCTGGTTTTCAGACATTTCAGTTTTTGGACAGCCAGATTTTAGACGCCCAGCCAGCAGCTTAAAAATGTGTCCTCAGCTCACCTGCCTTATTCACTACACTCCTTGGGTTTAGGTATGAACCATGATGCACAATCAGACTTCTTTCTTTTCTATTTTCCAATCCTTGTTTGCCCTGCCTTCCAAACTCTCATGCTAATTTTCTGCTTTCCATTTCCAAGTCTGCCTTTTTTCCTGCTGAATCTATATTCAGTTCCACACCAACACCACCCCCCACCCCAACTCTACCATTTTGACTGTCTTTTCTGCTATATTTAGTTTCCAGTCCTGACTGCCTTACAGAAATATTTCAGTTATAGTTATTGTGTGTTACAAGTACAAGGCTGTGTAATTTAAAGTGAAGTAGACTATCCTGATTAGGGTGATAGTGAGATCATACTCACCACTGCCCAGAGACAGGCCCATATGATTTGGTTGCCATGGTGAAAGAGGTCCCAGGCTGAAATCTATAGGAAATCAAGAGCCAGTTTTCACACCTTGACATAAAAGAGGGGCAGCTGGTCTTTCTGGATGCAAACTCTTAGACACAGAGATCAAAGAGATGCGAATAAAAGAGAATTAAAGACCAAGGGGTTGCTGGAATATGGTTTGCTGCTGCAAGTCAGTTTGGGGATACTCAGACAACTGAGTGAAGCAACTTTCAAAGGACACAGAAAGACTCGTCCTGGTGTGGCAGGGAGATGGGAGCCTGCTGAAAAGCTGACAGGAGCGTGGGACTTAACTTGTAAGGCTAAGAGCATGGCGTAACATACAGATGGTTCATAAAGCATTTTCAGGTGTATTAAGTAGTTAGTGGGGAAGTCCTTTTCTGTAGCCTGGTGTACTCATTGCCAATTAAATAATGTTTAGTCTATGTTGATTTTGATTTGATTTACAGTAAAAATCTTGTGCGATTCCTTCCATTGATTGCTGGGAAATTTAAATCTCTTTTTCAATCTCTACAGGGATTATAACACGTCATACCTCAAGGATGAATTTATGTCAACATTTGTCCAATTTGACCTTATTCGCGATACATTTGTATAAAAAATGCTTATTTGGGCTACACACCCTAACCAGTGCTTCTGCTATAATGTTATACTCATGCTTCTTATTTCTCTTTTTTGGTTAAACTATGTCTTTTAGTTTCCCTTTAACTCTTAACCTAAAACACATTTTCTGACATTAAGTCTACTCTTCCCATTTTTGTTTGTTTTTTGAGTTATTATTTATACTATTTCTTTTCCATCAGGGCCCTCATTAAGGTCGTCCGAGTTATCCTTTCCACTCGGACCCTTGTCCCAACCCAGCTCAGTTGGAGCCCGTCCCTGCAATACAGTTTCTTCCTGTCCCCAGCACTGTCGCTCATGCCCCATGAAATGGAACACCTCCTTCAGCCATGTGCACACCTCCTCCAGTCATGTGCTCACCCCCACGGTAATTTGCAAATAGTTCAGGTAATACTCCAGAAATTATAACCCTCGAGGTATTATTTATTAATTTAGCTGCTGGTTCCTGCTACTCTCCAAACAAGACCTCTTACTTACTCCTCCCTATGTTGTCACCCCCAATATAGCGACAATGACTGGACTCTCCACCTTGATCTCTAACATTGTTTAGAAGCTACTTCTTAATGTCACCTATCCTGGCACCAACCAGGTAGGCAACACACCATGTGAGATTCTCCTGCTTACAAAGGGTGCTATCTGTCCCCCTAATTATTGAATCCTCTATAACTACCACATTATGCTTTCCTTCCTCTCTCCTTTGGACAGCTTCCTGGTCTAAGATGTCATGGTCAACATTCTGACTATCCTTTCAACAGTTTTTACCTTATCCTCACAGGTATCAAATACATTGTACCTGCTGAATAGAATTAGTTTCTGCAAATCCTCCTTCTCCATCTCACCTGGGTCCCTCTTATGCTGCACACCATTGGTCAAACCAACCTTACTCTGAACCTGCACCCCCTCACAAATGTGACCAAAGTCTGGTGCAAACTGTCTCCAAATCTCACACCCAGATGGATATCAGGATGGAGATTGCAAATGCGTTCCACTCTGACATTCTCACTGCTCCCAAACTCCGACACACCGCACTTCAGACACATAGCCAACTCTGCCATTTCTTAACCTTGATTATTTTTAATCTACCTTTTAGTTTGTTGAAAATTGCTTTTCCTTTTACTAGGCACAAATTTGCACTGAGCACCGAAACACTGGAAAAAAATTACATGCCTCAGTTTATTAAGACTACTACCTGAACATGCCAAAAATAAGCTTAAGACTTGCCTTGCTCTGAACAGAAAAAAATTTACCAGCTACTCACCAATCAATTTTTCCCTTGTGCTGACGCCAGGTTAATTGCTTTTACCTCCCTCCCTGACATTTGTGCTCCCTTAAGTCCTATCTCTCTAATTGATTGTTCACTAAAAATACGAAACACACTAGCATTTATATGCATATAAATACTTGCCCTATATACTTGCCTTAAAACCCTGGGGTTCCGCTGCTCCTCCCTCTGTGTTGATTTAGATATGACGCCACTTATTGAATTCTTCTCCGCCTCTGTTTGGTCTCTGCGTTGTTTTTAAAGGCTCTGCTCTCCCAATATGCTTTGCTGCACAGCTGAACACCTTGCCAACATTCCAGGCACAGTACCACACCTCCAGTAATGTTGCAGTATGCCTTTATTGTACGGTACATCATGTCACTCGCTATTAGACATTGTAGACTTGCAATATGAATGTTGATAGATTCTTTTGGCAGGGACACCCAAATCCAAAACTGCATGCGACTAAATAGTAGACTCAGAATCTTAAATCAGAGGCTTTAAAATTCAATGCATGACCGTCACTTCACTCTCTCTGACAAAAGTTTTCCTTTCAGAATAAGACATGTCAATTGCATAAGGCCATGCCTAACAACTTCTGCGCAACTACCATAGGAAAATGAATAGCCTTTGAAGACTAATGTTGGGTGACCAATCTTCATACCAACATATGGCTTGGATTTTTTTCATATACCTGTACTGCAGCTTTTACAAAGACAAAAAAAAAACACACACACACACACACAACACTGCGAAATTTTGATTCAATTTGGGAAAACCTTGCAATCTAATGTAAAGTTAATGAGATATGGCTGCTCTTTCATAGGATAGTGGTGGCACAAACTACACTGAAAATGATGAGAGAAAAGGAATGATGAAGACGACTCTGAAAAGAAATGGAAAGACCAAATCAAGCAGATTATCAAAAAAAATGTTCAAATAATAAATGGAGCCAAATCCACAACAGCAGAAAAATTTTACCCGGTGTGGGAAACACGTAGAATTGATGTGCCAAATGAGTGGGGTGAAATTCATCTTGGGTAGCAGCTCAAAATTAGCAAATTGGCCACTTGTTTACATTTCATTCTATTATTATTTCCACGATGGAGCAATGGGCAGGCAGTGGCAAGGTGAATGGAACCAGGAGGAGCACTTATACTTCTCCTGTGCCAGCGCCAAAGCAAATTAAAACTAAGAAACTTAATTCACAGAATCACAGAATTGTTACAGTGTAGAAGGAGGCCGTTTGGCCCATTGTGTCTGCACCGGCTCTCTCAGCATTTTAACTTAGTGCCAATCTCCTGTCTTTTCCCTGTAACCCTTCAGATTGTTTCTATTTAAATAATCATCCAATGCTCTCTTGAATACCTCAGTTAAACCTGCCTCAGCCACACTTCCAAGCAGTGCATTCCAAACCCTAACTACTCGCTGTGTGAAAAAGTTTTTTCTCACCTCACATTTGCTTCTTTTGCAAAACACTTTAAAACTGTGTTCTCAATCTGTTTATGAGCAGGAACAGTTTGTCCCTATCTGCTCTGTCCCAACCCCTCATGATTTTGGAATTTCTATCAAGACTCCTCTTAGCCTTTTGCTCTCCAAGGAAAACAGTCCCAACTTCTCCAATCTTTCCTCCAAACTGAATTGCCCATCCCTGTAAACCTCTTCTGCGCTCTCTCCAATACATTCACATCCTTCCTATGGTATGGCACCCAAAACTGCACACAATACTCCAGCTGAGGTCTAACCAGTGTCTTATATAAGTTCATCATAACCTCCCTGCTCTTGTACTCTATGCCCCTATTAATGAAGCCTAGAATACTGTATGCTTTAGAAATAGCTCTCTCTACCTGTCCTGCCATCATTAATGACTTATGTACATATACATCCAGGTCTCTCTGCTCCTGCACACCCTTTAGAGTAGTATCCTTTATTTTATACTGTCTCTCCATGTTCTTTGTACCAAAATGCATCACCTCACACTTCTCCACATTGAACTTCATCTGCCACTTATCTGCCCACTCCACAATGTGTCAATGTCCTTTTGAAGTTCCAAACTGTCCTCCTCAGTTTACAATTCTCTCAAGTTTTGTGTCATCCGCAAACTTTGAAACTGTCCCCTGCACACCAAGATCTAGATGATTTAAATATATCAGGAAAAGCAAGTGTCCTAACAGTGACCCCTGGAGAACTCCACTGCAAACCTTCTTCCAGCCCAAAAAATGCCCATTATCCATTACGCTGTTTCCAATCCCTCAGCAAATTTTGTATCCGCGTTCCTACTGTCCGTTTTATTCCATGACCTATAAATTTCCTCACAACTCTATTGTGTGGCACTGTATCGAACGCCTTTTGGAAGTCCAAATACACCACATCAACGGCCTTGCCCTCATCAACCATCTGTTTCCTCCTCAAAAATATTCCAGACACGATTTTACTCTAACAAATCCATGCTGACTCTTCCAAATCAATCCACATTTTTCAATGCAACAATTAATTCTATCCCGAATAATTGTTTCTAGAAGTTTCCCCACCACTGAAGTTAAACTTTGTTGAACAAAGACGTACGTTTGCAATTCTCCAGTCTTCCGGCACCTCCCCCAAATCCAGGGACCATTGAAAGATTATTGCCAGTGCCTCTGCAATCTCCACTCTCACCTCCTTCAATACTCTTACATGCATCTCATCCAGTCCCGGTGCCTTATCAACTTTAAGTACCAACAGCTCATCCAATACCTCCTCCTTACCAATTTTAAACCTTTCTAGTGACTGACTTTCCTCCTCTATCACCATGGCCTGGACCTATGTCTCATAGGTAAAGACAGATGCAAAGTATTCATTAACACCTCAGCCGTGCATCTTGCCTCTATGTGTAAATCCCCTTTTTGGTCCCTAATCAGCCCTACTCCTTCTTTTACCACCGTTTTACTATTGATATGCTAATAGAATACTTTGGGATTTCCTTTTATGTTAGCTGCCAGTCTTTTTTCACAATTCCTCTTTGCTTCTTGTATTTGTTTTTTCACATCCCTTTTGAACACTCTGCATTCAGCTTGGTTCTTAATTGTATTTGCTACCTGACACCTGTCGTAGGCACACTTTTTCTTTTTTAACTTAATTTCTATCTCCTTTGTCATCCAGGGAGCTCTGGATTTGTTAGTCCTTCCCTTCCCTTTTGAGGGAACACACCTTGACTACACCCAAACCATCCCCTCTCTGAAGGTATCTCATTGTTAATTGTACTGTTTTTCCCACTAACCTTTGGTTCCAGTCTATCCGATCCACCTCTGTTCTTGCCCCATTGAAATCCGCTCTCTGCCAGCTGATTATTTTTACTCTGAACTGACCAATGTAATTTCCCACTGTCATCCTAAACATTATGATACAATGATCACTGTCCTCTAAATGTTAACCACTGTCACTTGATCTACTTGGCCCACCTCATTCCCAAGAACCAGGTCTAGCAGTGAGTGCCTCCTTTGGTTCTTTGGTAATCTAAAGCAGCCCCTTTAAGGTTTGCCGGTTAGTGGCCCAACTGGAAAGACTTTGTGGAGTATGTGCGGTGCATTTCTGTCCAGTTTCCTCCAAATTTAGAAGTACAATTATAAAACATTTTTACCATCAATTTAATGATTCTACTCTCCCTTCCAGGTCATTTTCCATGCTGTTTTGTGTTAATTCAATTCCTTTCTCATATTTTGTTGTCTGCTCTTTCTCTCAATAGTTAACATCATGCATGTCAGTGTTAAAATGCATTAACCATCTAAATTCCAAATTTAGCGAATTTACCAGAGATTTCTGAATTCAAATCAATTATGTAAATCAGAAACAACAATTCAAGTGGTACCTGTGACAAGTCACCTGCAACAGCTCTTCCTGGGCTGGATATACCCCATATTTTACTCCTATTCTCTTCCTTCTCTCCAAAATCCTACTTGTTTAAAATCAAACTAAGTCATTTATGTTTGTGGGATGTTCCGGTGAAAAAAAAAGGTTTTGTTTTTGTCTGCTAGGACAATGACTAGGCGTCAGTGAACAGGTTATTGCTAAGCAAATGCCGCTTGATAGCATTGTTGATGACCTTTTCCACCAAACTACTGATGATCGAGAGTAGACTTATGGGGTGGTAATTGTCCTGGATTTGTCCTGCTTTTTGTGTACAGGACATACCTTTTTTATTCATTCATGGGATGTGGGCTTCGCTGGCTGGGCCAGCATTTATTGCCCATCCCTAGTTGCCCTTGAGAAGGTGATGGTGAGCTACCTTCTTGAACCACTGCAGTCCAGGTGGTGTAGGTACACCCACTGTGCTATTAGGAAGGGAGTTCCAGGATTTTGATCCAGCAACAGTGCAGGAATGGCAATATGCTTCCAGATCAGGACAGTGAGTGACTTGGAGGGGAACTTCCAGGTGGTGGTTCTCCCATCTATTTGCTGCCATTGTCCTTCTAGATGGTAGTGGTTGTGGGTTTGGAAGGTGCTGTCGAAGAAGCCTTGGTGAATTCCTGCAGTGCATCTTGTAGATGGTACACACTGCCGCTACTCTGCATCAGTGGTTGAAAGAGTGAATGTTAGTGGATGTGGTGCCAATCAAGCGGGCTGCTTTGTCCTGAACGGTGTCGAGCTTTAGCGTTGTGGGAGCTGCATTCATCCAGGCAAGTGGAGAGTATTCCACCACACTCCTCACTTGTGCCTTGTAGGTGGCGACAAGCTTTGTAGAGTCAGGAGCAAATTAATCATCGTGCAATTCCTAGCCTCTGACCTGCTCTTGTAGCCATAGTAGTTATATGGCTAGTCCAGTTCAGTTTCTGGTCAATGGTAACCCTCAGGATGTTGATCATGGGGGATTCAGTAATTGGAGTGCCACTGAACATTAAGGGGCGATGGTTAGATTCTCCCTTGTTGGAGATGGTCATTACCTGACACTTGTGTGGTGCGAATGTTACTTGCCACTTTTCAGCCCAAGCCTGGATATTGTCCAGGTCTTGCTGCATTTGGACATGGGCTGCTTCAGTATTTGAGGAGTGACAAATGGTGAACATTGTGCAATCATCAGCGAGCATCCCCACTTCTGACCTTATGGTGGAAGGAAGGTCATTGATGAATAGCTGAAGATGGTTGGGCCAAGGACACAACCCTGAGGAACTCCTGCAGTGATGTCCAGGAGCTGAGATGACTGACCTTCAACAACCACAACTATCTTCCTTTGTGCTAGGTATGAAGCCAACCAGCAGAGTGTTTTCCCCCTGATTCCTATTGACGCAAGTTTTGCCAGGGCTCCTTGTTACCACACTTTGTCAAATGCTGCCTTGATGTCAAGGGCTGTAACTCTCACCTCACCTCTGGAGTTCAGTTCTTCTGTACATCTTTGAACCAAAGCTGTAATGAAGTCAGGAGCTGAGTAGCCCTGGTGGAACCCAAACTGGGCATCAGTGAGCTGGTTATTGCTAAGCAAGTGCCACTTGATAGCACTATTGATGACCCCTTCCATTATTTTACTGATGATCAAAAGTAGACTGATTGGCCAGGTTGGGTCTGTCCTGCTTTGTGTACAGGGCATACCTGGGCAATTTTCATCATAGCCAGGTAGATGCCAGTGTTGTAGTTGTATTGGAACAGCTTGGCTAAGGCGTGGCAAGTTTTGGAGCACAAGTCTTCAGTACTATTGCCAGGTTGTCAGGGCCCATAGCCTTTGCACTATCCAGTGCCTTCAGCCTTTTACTGATATCACGTGGAGTGAATCAAATTGGCTGAAGACTGGCATATGTGATGCTGGGGATCTCCGGAGAAGGCTGAGATGGATCATCCACTTGGCACTTCTGGCTGAAGATTGTAGCAAATGCTTCAGCCTTATCTTTTGCACTGATGTGCTGGGCTACCCATCATTGAGGATGGGGATATTTGTGGATCTTCCTCCTCCAGTGAGTTGTTTAGTTGCCCACCACCATTCACGACTGGATGTGGCAGGGCTGCAGAGCTTAGATCGTTGTTGGATCGCTTAGCTCTATCATTTGCTGCTTATGCTGCTTGGCATGCAAGTAGTCCTGTGTTACAGCTTCACCAGATTAACACCTCATTTTTCGTTATGCCTTATGCTGCTCCTGGCATGCCCTCCTGCACTCTTCATTGAACCTGTGTTGATCCCCTGGCTTGATGGTAATTGTAGGGTGGGGGATATGCTGGGCCATGAGGTTTCAGAGTGTGTTTGTGTACAATTCTGCTGCTGATGGCCCACAGTGCCTCGTGGATGCCCAGTCTTGAGTTGCTCGATCTGTTCGAAATCTATCCCATTTAGCATGGTGATAGTGCCACACAACACGATGGAGGGTATCCTCAGTGTGTAGCCAGGACTTTGTCTCCACAATGATTGTGTGGCGGTAACTCCTACCAATACTGTCATGGACAAATGCACCCACAGCAGTGAGATTGGTGAGGATGAGGTCAAGCATTTTTTTCCCTCTTGGTTCCCTCAGCGCCTGCTGCAGACTCAGTCTTTCAGCTATGTCATTTAGGACTCAGCCAGCTCGGTCAGTCGTGGTGCTACCGAACCACTCTTGGTGATGGATATTGAAGTCCCCCGCCCAGAGTACATTCTGCTCCCTTGCCACCCCCAGTGCTTCCTCCAAATGGTGGTCAACATGGAGGAGCACTGATTCATGAGCTGGGGGAGGGTGCTACGTGTTAATCAGTAGGAGGTTCCCTTGCTCATGTCTGATGCATGAAACATCATGTGGTCTGGAGTCAATGTTGAGGACTGTGCCACCACCCCTAGTGGGTCTGTCCTGCCGGTGAGAGAGGACATACCGGGGGATGGTGATGGTGATGTCTGGGACACTATCTGTAAGATGTGATTCCGTGAGGATGACTATGTCAGGATGTTGCTTCTCTGTGAGACAGCTCTCCCAATTTTGGCACTAGCCCCCATATTAGTCAGGAAGGCTTTGCAGGGTCAACAGGGTTGAGTTTTCCAGTGCCTAGGTTGATGCTGGGAGGTCTGTCCAGTTCCATTTTTTTTTGAGGCCGTGTAGCAGTTTGATACAGCTGATTGGCTTGCTAGGTCATTTCAGAGAGCACTTATGAGTCAACCACATTGCTGCGGGGCTGGTCATATCGGCCAGACCAGGTAAGGATGGCAGATTTCTTTTCTTAAAGTACATTAGTGAGCCACATGTTATTACAATAATGAACAATGATCATCCTTTGACTTTTAATTCCAGATTTTTATTGAATTCAAATTCCACCATCTGCCCTGACGGGTTTCGAATCTGGGTCTCCAAAGCATTATCCTGGGTCTCCAGATTACTAGTCCAGCGACAATACCACAATGCTAATGCCTGGAACCTCTAGCTCACACCCATAACCAGTTGTTGGTGCGCCTAGAAATCAAATGGTTCTCAAAAAGCAAACTTTGGATTCAAATATTTCCCTTTGAAACATCTAAAATAAAACCAATAAAAAGCGAAAGAAATAAGAGAATGAGGTTGGGGAGTAGTGGCCTCCACCTCAACAACTTGTGGCAGTCTCCCCATTGCACTGATTGGGTCCCACACTCAGCCTTCCTCAGCTCCAACATACCTTGGTGGTTTATGTTGCTTGTAAACATTCATAGCACATGAGGTCATTCGGCCCATCGTGTCTGCACCAGCTCTCCACTGGAGCAATTAACCGAGTACCACTCCCCTACTTTCCCCATTCCTGCAAATTTTCCCTTTGAAGATAATGATCCAATTCCCTCCTGAATGTCTGGATTGACCTTTACCCCACCACACACTCAGGCAGTGCATTCCAGACCCGAATCACTTGCTGCTTGAAAAAGTTGTCCCTTATGTTGGCATCGCTTCTTTTGACAATTACTTTAACTTTGAAACAAAAACAGAATTACCTGGAAAAACTCAGCAGGTCTGGCAGCATCGGCGGAGAAGAAAAGAGTTGACGTTTCGAGTCCTCATGACCCTTCGACAGAACTTGAGTTCGAGTCCAAGAAAGAGTTGAAATATAAGCTGGTTTAAGGTGTGTGTTTGGTGGGGGGGGGGGGAAGCGGAGAGAGAGAGAGAGAGAAGTGGAGGGGGTTGGTGTGGTTGTAGGGACAAACAAGCAGTGATAGAAGCAGATCATCAAAAGATGTCACCAACAATAGAACAAAAGAACACATAGGTGTTAAAGTTGGTGATATTATCTAAACGAATGTGCTAATTAAGAATGGATGCCTTCTTGCTCTCGATTCTTCCACGAGTTATTCCTATCTACCCGGTACAGGCCCCTCAGAATCTTGAATACCTCTATCAAAAAAAGCACGATTAAGAAAAACTAACCAAAAGCTAAAGCAAACAGTGTAACCTAAACTTACGTGAAGAACGGATCCTCTTCCATTTCACGAAACATGGTGCAGGGTCCGGGTTTAGCGAGTAGCTGCTGCTATTCCTGCCGCTCGGCTCTTTCTCAACGGCCTTTAATCTTAATCTTGGTCTTGGGCACCCGCAGATTCAGATTCCCCACCCTGCTTCAGGTACAATCAGCCTCCCCCCAACCTTGGGAACTCTGCCTCTTTCCACCCACTCTCGCAGATACTTCTGGAGCCGCCGCAGCACAAATTTTGTTTTGATGCGCAACGCCGACGTCGCTATGGCAACACGCACCTGGCGGCACAAGGCGAGCTGCGGAGTGATTGGTGGAAAGCTCTCCAATCTACTCGGCTCCCGGCAAAAAAGGTCACCACGGCAACTTCCAATCACAGGCTCCGGTGCCATAACGTCACAAACGGAGGCAGAGACACACATGAACACATCAAACAAAACTCCCTGTGGGTAGCGGGCTATATTCACTAATATACATTTGCTGTGGGGTGGGAGGTAATGAATGTCTCAAAGCTGTACTACGTATAAATGCTTTAGTCCCATAAAAACGGCAGCAAAATAACTAAATTATTAAGGATGCCGCAACATCTGTTAAGGTTTAAACTTTAAAATGGGCAAAACATTTCAATAAATGCTAATCCAAAGAATATGTTGGAGTTGCAAATTTAGTTACCCAAAAATATTCATTTTGCAATGAAGGATGACCATGCTAATCTTGAAAGTCTGACAACATGCACTATTTTACTGAATAGGGAAAAGCTTACAATTAATTCAATCGTCTTGTTTCACTTATCCCTGTCTTAATTCCAGTTCTTGTGCATTTTGTAAAATGGGGAAGTTATATTCTCTTCATAACAAGGTGCCATATTTTAAAACAATAAGTGATGACAATGGAGACACAAGTTTGGGATTCAGCAATTTGATATCCTGGACAGATTCTGCAATGTTGCAAGTATGCAGTTCCATTTGGTGCACACATCAATGCCATTTTTTTTGCACTATATGTTCATTAATTCATGATGAAGTCACCAGGGTGAACAATGAGACTACTCTAAAATAAATACATTGGGCAGGAGGCTTGAATAATTGCGAGTTAATGTTGAAGTGTGGAGTGTTAATCTATGCAAATGTTATTCCATCCTCCCCATTCTCAATATATAGTTTGAAATTTGGTATGTTATCTCACTGTGCAAGCAAAGAGTACCATTAAACAGGTGCATTGGGCACTGTGCAACCTGTGCCATACACCCATTGGGTCTGCATCAGGCATCATGCAACTTTCAGAACTGCACTGGGCACTTTGCAAACTTCACGGCCTGTACTGGGCAATGTGTGACCTTCACTACCTGCTTAGGCAACTGTGCAACTTTCAACAATCGGGCCTGATCCAATCTTCATGCAATCTGCACTGCCTGCACTGGTCATTGTGCAACCGGCTCTGGGCTGTACCTTCATTGGCTACATTGGGCACTGTGCAACCTTCACTATATGTACCCTTACAACCTGACCCTAGTTACTGTGCAACCTGCACTGGGCACTATCTGGACTTCACTGGCTGCACCAGGCACCATAAGGTCTTAACTGTCGACACCTGCCACTGTGCGACTGCACTGACCTTCACTGTATGCACTGGGTATGACATTAACTGCCTGCACCAGAAGCTGTACGACCTTCACAGCCTGTACATGGCACATTCTGGTACTGTGTAATACTTAGCCGCTGTCAAGAAGATATAATAATTTTCATAATGTTATTGGAATTTATTGTAAAATGGAGTAATTGTGTGGTCAGTGTCTATGTGTGTGTGTCTGTGTGACTTCATTGAATTAAAGGCAATTGGTTTGAAGGCTTTGATGTTTCAGAAGATAAGCTAGATTTGAAATGTTAAGTAGGTAAACATGGGGAGAAGTTTTACAATGTAAGGTGTAAAGGGACTATTTGCATTTTTAAATAAACCAGACTGGCTTGAATTCAAAGGAAGGGGTGAAATGTTTCACCTAGCCAGAAGAAGCTAAGAAACAGTGTTTATTTTTCCAAAGATTACTGGTAAAATTGGTACTATGAGAGATTTTTATTATTAGAGAGGTAAAGTCCAAAGACATAGTGAAACAATGGGAATTTGCATTCAAGGGGGAAAATACGTGTAATGGAGAGAAGGCTGTGTGTAAGGGCAGGCATTCTAAGATCTAACACAAGTGTGAAAAGCCTCCAGCATCTAAGCCTCAAGCTGCTGTCTACAAAGAATTGAAGCTGAGAAAACTCATTTTGAATTCAACTGTTCAGGGAATTATGTGTTACTTTGCCTGGGTCTTAAATTTCTGTGTCTCACTATTGCCTCAACGAAAGTGAAACTGGGAGTTAGATTAACTAGGGGATTTAGAATTTATCATAGTAGTAATTTCTAGATCTATGTATGTACCTCAAATTATTTCTTGTACTAATAAAGGTGTAATTTAGTTTTGTAAGAAACCTATAAGTCTCAGTGATCTTATTACTACTGAATTCAAAGCCCACAACTCGAAATGCATACAAATTGCAAATATTTGTGGCAGCTGCTTCAAGCTTCCCTCTGATTTGAGCAGCTCAGCATTTACCATCAGCAGTGTCATAACAAAGTTGGGGGCTCTTTGCGGGATATATTTGAGATTCCTTGATTGGTTTGCAATCGGTGAATCTTAAGGTTATGAGTACAAGAAGCACATTGAATTCGGGAGTTGGTGTGAGGTTCCTTTTTTAAGTGGTTAGACTACAATATGGCTTTGGCAGTTGCTAAGACTTGTTTGGGTGTTGAAGTTATAACTTTGGCTGGTTTACAAAAGGTAACTAAAGTTAAGTTAATGGAATTGGTGGAAAAGTTACAATTGGGATTACCAGCAGGCGTAAGGAAAGCAGACATAATTGAAGGTATAGCACAGCATTTAAAGTTGTAAGTGATACCTGACACTAATGAGTCACTGCTAGAGGTAGTGAGACTTCAGTTAGAAACGAAGAGGCTTGAATTTGCGGAAGCAAAGGAGCTGAGAAAACTTGAATTAGAGGCAAACAAAAAGGGTAAAAAATTGGAAATTAAAAAACTTGAGCTAGATGTTGCAGAAAAAAGGAAAAGGAGAGAATATTTTATAAAGAAATGGAAATGTGAAAACTTGATCTCCAGAGGGAAAAGTAAGCAATGGATGAGAGAATGAAGATAAGAGACAAAGAGTACCAGCTTAAAAAGCTGAATCTTAAAAAAGAGACATCAGATGCTGAGGAAAGTTCTGATGCTGAGAAAACCTTTAACCTAAAAACCGTTGGGGTATGTTTAAATTTGGCAGGCTCTTCCAAAGTTTGAGGAAAGAGATGTGGAAGCATTCTTTATTTCATTTGAGAAAATAGCTAAACAGATGAAATGGCCACAGGGAAACTGGACATTGTTGGTCCAATCCAGGTTGGTGGGTAGAACAGATGAGGTTTATGCTTCACTGTCAGAAGAAATGTCGGTGAACTATAATGTGGTAAAAAAGGAGATTTTGAGTGCGTATGAGTTGCTTCCTGAGGCATACAGGCAGTAATTTAAGAATGAGAACACAGCCTGGGCAAACTTATATTGAGATTGAATGAGTAAAACGAAAGTAATTTTGACTGGTGGATGTGGGCATTAAAGATAGAGATGACATATGCAGCTCTTAGAGAGGTAATTCGTTTGGAAGAATTTAAAGATTCAATTCCTTCGGTAGTGAGAACTCAGGTGGAGGAACAGAGGGTTCAAACGGTAAGACAAGCAACAAAGATAGCTGATGATTATGAGTTAGTTCATAGAGCTAAACCTTTTTTTCGTCACCCTTTTAAATCAGAAAAGCTTAGAAAATGGGAAGGTGAAAGAAAGGTGGATAGTCAGGGAAGAGAAGGAGTAAGTGGAAATTCGCAGTGTTTTTTCTCAATTAAAAGCAAGGTGCTGTGGGTAGAAGTGGCACTCAAAAATTGAGGTGTTTTCATTGTCATAAAGTTGGAGACACAATGGTTGGAAATTAAAGGGAAAATCTGTTGGAACTATAGGGGTGCAGAATAGTTCTGGAAGTAAACGTACTGTGGGTTCTGAAGTTCAGGCACAGGAAAAAACAGTTTGTGTACAGGTAAAACAAGAAGAATCTGTGATAGGTAAAGAAGTGGGAATGTATTCACAATTTATCCAAGAGAGTTCTGAGGAGCAGGTTGCAGAAATGTTTAAAGATTTTAATCTGTGAAGGGGAAGTCTTTCCATGTGTACAGGGTGGAGTAGGTAAAGACATTAAAATTTTAAGAGACACAGGGGCTAGTCAATCCTTAATGTTGAGGGATATGTGGTATTTATTGTTCAGAGGGAATATTGCAGGGACAGGTGACATTAAGTGGGGATTGATAGAGATGCTAAACCTATTCCATTGTGGAGATAAAGTTAAAGAGTAAGTGGAAAATAGGTGAGGTGATTGTTGGAGTAGTGGGAAAATTGCCCATTGCAGGGGTTCAATTTATTCTGGGTAATGATATAGCTGGGTCACAGATGTGGGTGGTGCCTATGGTAGTTGAGCAGCCTGTACAAGTGTTTTCAACATAAATGTTGCAGAGAGAGCATCCTGGATTGTTTCCAGATTGTGTGATAACAAGATCACAGGCTCATAGGTTGAAACAAGAAGAACAGGAAGTTCAAAGGCAGAGGGAAGGCGTGGAAGTCTAATTAGCTGACACTGTGTTTGATAAGATTGTTCAGGAAGAAAGACTGGAAAACAATGCAGTTATATCAAACAGTTTACTCAAGAACAGAAGCAAAATATATTCCAAAATGTTATTACCTTAAGTGTAATGTTTTAATGAGAAAATGGAGGCCTTATCATGCTTCAGCAAATGAAAGCTGGAAGGAGTTGCATCACATTGTAATACCATTTGGATATAGAAATGAGATTCTGAGAATTGCTCATGAAATTCTAATGAAGGGGCATTTAGGAATTAGAAAGACAGAGGTGAAAATACAAAAACATTTTTGTCAGCCTGGATTGCATAGGGAGGTAGTCAAATTCACATGTCAGGTGTTGGGGAAACCACAAGCATTAATAAGCTGACATCTTTAATTCCCAATCCAGCATTTGAAGAACATTTACTAAGGTCATGTTTGATTGTGTAAAACTCCTCCCTAAAAATAAATGTGGAAATCAGTACTTACTGACAATAATGGATGCATCTACAAGATTTTCTGAAGCAATACCTTTGAGAAATATTACAGCAAAGAACATTTTGGAAGCATTAACTAATCTATTTTACAAGATATAGTTTACCAAAAGAAATACAATAAGATCAGGGTTCAAACTTCATGTCACAACTGTGTAAGGAATAAAACAGTTGAAGTCAACAGCTTACCATCCTGAGCCATGGGGGCTTTGGAAAGATGGCATCAAACTTTAAAAGCTCTGATAAGGGCATGTAGTCAGGATTATCCACAGGATTGGGAAAGGGGAATTCCATTCTTGTTATTTGCTATCAGGGATGCTCCTAATACATCGACAGGTTTTAGTCCTTTTGTACTCGTTTATGGTCATGAGGTAAGGGGACGACTGAAATTGATTCATGAGAAATTGGTGGGTCAAAATTGGATTGTGTGTCAAACTTCAGAGAGAGATTGGACAGAGCATTTGAGTTGGTTCGGGAACATTTAAAGATATCACAGCAAGTGATGAAAGTGAAGGCAGACAGGAAAGCTACAGCTCATAGTTTTGTTGCTAGGGAGAAAGTGCTAGTTCTGTTACCAGTACTAGGGAGGGAGGAGCACCGGTGTGGTGAGTATAAATCTAGCTTACCACGGGGATCCACGGCCTTGTCTCCAGGGAGCAGACTCGGAGGCAGGAGCACCGGAGCGGTGACATCGGGGCACAGAGTAACTGAAGCCAAAAACTGAAAAAATGACATCACAGGAAAGCTGTGACCTGATTGGTTGGTAGGAAATCTGCACCAAATTTGAAAAAAAAACCACTGCAAAGCTAATTCATAAATTAATTATCTAAGTCGAGATGGCTGGGCAGGTGATGTGCTGCAGCTATATGATGTGGGAGCTGGCAGATCCCATTGCGAGCCGCAGTGACCATATCTGCAGCAAGTATTGGTTGCTGGAGAAACTCCAGCTCAGAATTGATGAACTGGAGTCTGAGCTCCGGACACTGCGGCACATCCAGGAGGGGAGAGTTACCTGGATGCTTTGTTTCAGGAGGCGGTCACACCCGGTAGATTAAGTACCTCAAGTTCGGTCAGTGGTCAGGGTCAGCAGGGTGTGACTGCAAGTGATGCAGGTAGAGGGATCCTGTGTTCAGGAGCAGAGAAGCCTCAGCTCTTGACCTTGTCTAACAGGTACGTGGTACTTGTTCCCTGTGTGGTGAGGAACAGGGCTGTAGGGAGGATGAGCCAGCTGACCACAGTACCGTGGCACAGGAGGCCATTGAAGAGGGGGGAGCAAAAAGATAAGTAGTAGTTGTAGGGGATTCTATAATTAGGGGAATTGATAGCATCCTTTGTAAGCAGGATCGAGAGTCCCACATGATATGTTGCCTGCCCGGTGCCAGGGTGAGGGACATCTCTGACTGTCTTGAAAGGATATTGGAGAGGGAGGGGGAAGATCCAGTTGTTGTGGTCCATGTTGGGTCAAATAATATAGGTAAGAATAGGAAAGACGACCTGTTTGGGGCTTATCAGGAACTAGGAATTAAAGTAAAGAACAGGTCCTCAAGGGTTATAATCTCTGGATTACTACCCGAGCTAAGTGCAAATTGGCACAGGGACGCGAGATTAAGGGAAGTAAACACGTGGCTAAAGGAGTGGTGCGGGAAAGAGGGGTTCCATTTCGTGGGGCACTGGCATCAGTATTGGAACAGGATGGATCTGTACTGTTGGGATGGTCTCCACCTGAACCAATCTAGGAGCAATGTTTAGCGAAAAGGGTAAATAGGGTGGTCAACAGGACTTTAAACTAGAAAGTTGGGGGGGGGGGGGAGGGAAGGGTAAAACTCCAAGAAGTATGACTAATGGGAAACAAAGCAGCAGGTTAGCGTGTGGGGGGTGGATTCAACTTCATGGAAAATTATGAAAAAACTGAAAAGAAAGGAGTGCTCAGGAGAGGCTATTAAAGTCTCCAGAACACAAAATAGGACAGAGTGTTTGGAAAGGGCTAGGAATCTAACTTCAAGCACATCAGGTAAAGGGATGACAATGAGAAAGGGGACGGGAAATACAGGACTGAAGGTGTTGTATCTGAATGCACGCAGTATACGAAATAAGGTAAATGAGCTTGTGGCGCAGATTGAAATTGGCAGGTATGATGTGGTGGGCATCACGGAGACATGGCTGCAAGGGTATCAGGACTGGGAGCTTAATATCCAAGGATATACATCCTATCGAAAAGATAGGCAGGTTGGCAGAAGGGATGGGGTTGCTTTGTTAGTAAGAAATGAAATTAAATTGATAGCAAGAAATGACATCGTGTCAGATGATGCAGAATCTGTGAGGGTATATTTGAGGAACCACAAAGGTAAAAAAACCATAATGGGAGTTTTGTACAGGCCTCCGAACAGTAGTCAGGATGTGGGGCACAAGATACACCAGGAGATAGAAAAGGCATGTAATAAAGGCAAGGTTACAGTGATCATGGGGGATTTCAATATGTGGGTAGACTGGGAAAATCAGGTCGGTAGTGGATCCCAAGAAAAGGAATTTGCGGAATGTCTATGAGATGGCTTTTTGAAGCAGCTTGTGGTGGAGCCCGCTAGGGAACAGGCAATTCTAGATTTAGTGATGTGTAATGAGGCAGATTTGATAAGGGAGCTTAAGGTGAAGGAACCTTAAGGAGGAAGTGACCATAATATGATAGAATTTACCCTGTAATTTGAGAGGAACAAGCTAGAATCAGATGTAACGGAATACAGTTGAATAAAGACAACTACAGAGGCACGAGGGAGGAGCTGGCCAGAATTGACTGGGAGATGAGCCTAGCAGGAAAGACGGTGTAACAACAATGGCAGGAGTTTCTGGGAGTAATTTTGGAGACACAGCAAAAATTCATCCCTAGGAAGAAGAAGCATACCAAAGGGAGGATAAGGCAACCATGGCTGACAAGGGAAGTCAGGGACAGCATAAAAGCTAAAGAGAAAGCATACAATGCGGCGAAGAGCAGTGGGAAACCAGGGGATTGGGAAGCCTACAAAGACCAACAGAGGACAACTAAAAAAGAAATAAGGAGGGAGAAGATTAAATATGAGGGTAAACTAGTCAGTAATATAAAAGAAGATTGCAAGAGTGTTTTTTAGATATATAAAGGTTAACAGAGACAAAAGTAGACACTGGGCCACTGGAAAATGATGCTGGAGAAGTAGTAGTGGGGAACAAAGAAATGGCAGAGGTACTGAATAGGTACTTTGCGTCAGTCTTCACGGTGGAAGACACGAGTAACATCCCCAAAGTTCAAGAGAGTTGGGGGGCAGAGGTGAGTATGGTGGCCATTACCAAGGAGAAGGTGCTAGGAAAACTGAAAGGTCTGAAGGTGGATAAATCACCTGGTCCAGATGGATTACACTCCAGAGTTCTGAAGGAGATAGCTGAAGAGATAGTGGAGGTGTTAGTGGTGATCTTTCAGGAATCACTGGAGTCAGGGAGGCTCCCAGAGGACTGGAAAATCGCTAATGTAACCCCCGTGTTTAAGAAGGGAGTGAGGCAAAAGACGGGAAATTACAGGTCGATTAGCCTGACCTCGGTTGTTGGTAAGATTTTAGAGACCATTATTAAGAATGAGATTTCAGAATACATGGAAGTGCATGGTAAAATAGGGCAAAGTCAGCATGGTTTCATCAAGGGGAGGCCATGCCTGACAAATCTGTTAGAATTCTTTGAGGAGGTAACGAGTAGGTTAGACAAAGGAGAGCCAATGGATCTTATCTACTTGGACTTCCAGAAGGCCTTTGACAAGGTGCCGCACATGAGGCTGCTCAGTAAGATAAGAGCCCATGGTGTTAGAGGCAATTTACTAGCATGGATAGAAGATTGACTGTCTGGCAGGAGGCAGAAAGTGGGGATAAGGGGGTCCTTCTCAGGATGGTGGCCGGTGACTAGTGGAGTTCCGCAGGGGTCAGTATTGGGACCACAACTTTTCACTTTATACATTAATGATCTAGATGAAGAAACTGAGGGCATCCTGGCTAAGTCTACAGATGATACAAAGATAGGTGGAGGGACAGGTAGTATTGAGGAGGCGGGGAGGCTGCAGAAGGATTTGGACAGGTTAGGAGAATGGGAATACAATGTGGGGAAGTGTGAGGCCATGCACTTTGGTAGGAAAAATAGAGGCATAGACTATTTTCTAAATGGGGAGAGAATACAGAAATCTGGAGTGCAAAGGGACTTGGGAGTCCTGGTCAAGGATTCTCTTAAGGTTAATTTGCAGGTTGAGTCGGTAGTTAGGAAGGCAAATGCAATGTTGGCATTTATTTCGAGAGGACTAGAATATAAAAGCAGGAATGTGCTGCTGAGGCATTATAAGGCTCTGGTCAGACCACATTTAGAATATTGTGGGCAATTTTGGGCCCTGTATCTCAGGAAGGACGTTCTGGCCCTGGTGTGGGTGCAGAGGAGGTTCATGAGAATGATCCCAGGAATGAAAGGCTTAACATATGGGGAACGTTTGAGGACTCTGGGTCTATACTCAATGGAGTTTAGAAGGATGAGGGGGGATCTGATTGAAACTTACAGAATACTGAAAGGTCTGGATAGAGTGGACGTGGGGAAGATGTTTCCATTGGTAAGAGAGACTAGGACCCGAGGGCACAGCCTCAGAGTAAAGGGAAGACCTTTTAGAACAGAGATGAGGAGAAACTTCTTTAGCCAGAGAGTGGTGAATCTATGGAATTCATTGCCACAGAAGGCTGTGGAGGCCAGGTCATTGAGTGTATTTAAAACCGAGATAGGTAAGTTCTTGATTGGTAAGGGGATCAAAGGTTACGGGGAGAAGGCAGGAGAATGGGGTTGAGAAACTTATCAGCCATGATTGAATGGCGGAGCAGACTGGTTGATGGCCGAATGGCCTAATTTCTGCTCCTATGTCTTATAGTCTTATGGTGACTAATTAAAGGCAAGGTTTAGTGGCGCTACAGGATTGAAAAGTAGCTGAGTGAAATGAATTATTTAGTAAATACTCCAGATGGAAGAAAGAAGCAGAAGGTGTGTCATGTAAATATGCTTAAAAAGTACATTGACAGGGAAGATGACCAAAAGGAGGTATTAGTGGGAGTAGATAATGAGAAAGAAGTAGAAACGCAGGATTCTGAAATTGATTTTCTTCTAATCAAATTAGATAATGAGGGGGTACTTGAAAATTTAAATATAATATTGAGTTACCTTCCAGCCAAGTGTCAAAGTGACTTGGAGAAGCAGCTGGAGGAACAGCACCTCATCTTCCGACTAGGCACTTTACAGCTTTCCGGACTTATTATTGAGTTCAACAATTTCAGATCATGAACTCTCTTCTCCATCCCCACCCCCTTTCCAAATTCCCTTTTTCCAATAAGTTATAATTTAAAAAAAAAATATTTTTCTTTTCCCACCTATTTTAAAATTTATTTCGATCTGTTGTTTTATGTCCACCTATTAGCCTATTTCGATCCCTTCCCGCCACCCCACCCCCACTAGGGCCATCTGTCACTAGCTTGTCCTGCTTTCTACCCTTAATGTCCCCATTAGTATATTTCTTAGATAATATCACCACTGTCAACACCCCTTTGTCCTTTTGTCTATGACAGCTTTGGCAATCTCTTCTTTGCCTCCACCTATCACTGGCCCCCTATCCAGCTCAACCTGTCTCACCCCCCTCAAACAGCTTATATTTCACCTCATTTTTATATTTCCTTAGTTCTGATGAAGAGTCATTCGGACTCAAAACATCAACTGTATTCCTCTCCGCAGATGCTGTCAGACCTGCTGAGTTTTTCCAGCCAATTGATCATGACTAGGTAACATTTTCTTTTAATAGTGTTGGTTGAGTTATAAACATTGGCTAGAACACCAGGAAGAATTCCCCTCGTCTTCTTCAAAGTAGTGCCATGAAATCCTTAACGTCCACCTGAGAAGGCAGACTGGGCTTTGGTTTAACGTATCATTGGAAAGATGACCCCACTGACAGTGTAGCATTACTTCAGTACTGCACTGGGAGTGTTAGCCTGGATTTTTGTGCTCAAGTCTCTGAAGTTAAATTTGAACCCATAATGTTCTCATCAAGGAATGAGCGGTTTGCTGCCCGGAAGGTGCAGCAGGAGGTCCAGGGGGTTTGAGGGCCAAGCCTCATCTAAGTAAAATCAGCGCCTTGCTCAAACTGACAAACATCCAATGCAGCTTTCCAGATTTAGGTTACCCAGCCATCAGCAAGATAAATCTGAAGGGGGAAGAGGTTGAGATCTTTGTTGGGTGGAAGGAAGTGGGAGGTGGCAGCAGCTCAGATTATTTTTGTGGGGCCCAAGTCAGCACATTTGCTCCTACAGGCCTCAAAAAAATAAATTTTCACTGACCTTTAAGGTCTCTGCTTCTTGCCCAACAGGTCCTACTGAACGAGGGTAATGGTGGACACTCTACCCAGTAGGCCATAAAAATGGCTTCAGAGTACAATGTATTGAGGAAACTCCTGCCTGAGTCAGGCAAGCTCCTCAGCCATTGCTGCACCATACAGCAATTTTGCTTCTAAAGTCCTTAATTTTTCTGAATGGACGCGAGCATGAACAAGTCACTCGCTTTATCAATAATATGCAATGCAGTTTAACAAATTTAAAGATGAAAATGCTCTGGATATGCAAAGTATTTAATGAAAGAAAGTAACAGCTGGTACAAATTAGATAGTTTACTAAATCAGAAATCCTGAGCTTATCAATAATTAGCTCTCTTTGTAATATAAATTCATACTTAGCAAGATAAAACAATGAAATACAGTAATTTCACAACATACTTATTGGCTAATGGTTCAATCATTTAAGAAACATAAACAACATTCAAAATCCAGACACTGGGCTTCCCATTAATTTCTCCTGCCGCAGAGTGATTAACCTCTTGAACCATTTCTCTTCTGCTTCTTTCTTGTCCGTGAACAACTGTAGTAACAGAACAAAACCAAGTGAAGAAATTAGTTTTAACAACACACTGTCATTGTTTAACTCAACTTTCTTTAGCATGAAGTTTTCGTTACTTATGCTTATCCATTTTTTTTGAAAGTGCAGTTGAAAGAGAATGAGAACTCATGCAACTTGCTCTTTCATAAAAGCTTCTATGGTTAGCAGATAATGATGCAAAGTTGTGTGAACAATCCTCCAACTGTGGAATGTGCATCTCAATGCACAGGCACCAAGCAGAGGTCAGACATTCCAACACAGGGATGGAAAACAAAATGAACCATCAGCCCTCTTCCCCACGGTGATGTGTAGCAGAGGGGTCTCAAGAACAAAATACTGAGAAAATACCCTAATTTAAAAATATACGTAAACGAATGTCAGAGTTTAATTTCTTGAAGAACAAGCACATTTTCCCTTTTGTCTATCTTTGAAAGCAGTGACAAAATTTTCATGTTATAAACTCAGAATGTTGCAGATGCCCATCAGGAGTTACCATCATGACTAACAAATGTGAAAAATTGTCTTGCAATTTTTAAAGCTTTGATCCAGCCTAATTACAAAGCATTTTTTATTCTTGTTAAATACAGTTGCATTGACACCAAAACTAATTACTATTCACAAAAAGTCAAATATACTTATACTCTGTATAAGAGGCCCAATAATACCGAGTTCACCAGTTGCATAATGTATTGCTGTCTGGCTACAAGTATCATGATGTGCCAAGCGTGTCAGGGCTGCTTTGTCAGGCACCAGCAGTTAGTAAAGGGCGAGAGTCGCATACCAGAAACCATTGCAGCTTGGGGGAAGAGGCACCATGTGGATGGAGAGCAAAGGAATATGAGAAGGAATGGGCAAAGGGTAAAGAATAGATTTACTTTTAAAAGTTGAATGGTGATCTTTCCTTTGTGCCTGTTTTAAATATGTACTATGCAATGGGAGGGCTTTTAAAGCATTTTAGTTGTTTTTATTGGGCAACCACCTCATTTAGGTGATACCAGGGCCGAATAAGCCACCATACACCTTGTGCAGGCTCCTAAATCCCCTTTGTGCTTGCTGTCCATCTTGGGGCACAATGAAAGCCTTATGTAATTTTATAGGTTGCAAATATTTGCAGCCAATTTTTCATATTGTCCTCCTTCATTTTTTCTCTATATTCAATAAGATAGTGTGAATACCGAAATATTAAAAAAGACATTGACACCAAAGTGTCCATGGGAAAGATCATGTGATGTGCTTCTTTGAATTACTGCAGCAGGATATGAGTGCCTAATTCACTGATATGTGATTCTAGCCTTCAATCATTATGCATTAACTAAAGAAGAGCAAGTGTAATTTAAATCTTGATCTCATCTTTGGTGTTGTTGCATGATTTCTTTAGAATGTTTTGGTCTGTAAATTTGGATCCTATCAACTGTAGTCTTTATCAAATGGCAAGTTAGGAATGGAACACTATTGATACTTCTTAAATGCATTAGCAGTGACTGGTAGTGATGTTTGATTTAGTAGTCATGGACTCCTCGTTGTCTGAGTAAGTCCAAGGGGTAAATTATTTCAAAGGTCATATTTTCTGCAGCTAAACCCACGCTAAGCAATTTGATTATAGTGAAGGAAGAGTGTACGTTGTTGCCCCTAGCCTCTTTGCAGCTTTCTCATGATCTCAGCGGCAAAGAAGGTCCAAGACATCTGGATAGGTTGGCAGCTGGAAAGGCTGACAATTACAGGGTGTTTCTCTGCTTTCACCCTTTTGTTGCAGTCCACCCAGGGTCACTAATCATGGCTTATGCTACAATATCACTATGGGGCAAGACGAGGAGATGGGGCCCCAAGAACTACCTCAGCCAGTACAGGGATTTACACCGTGCTGTTGGCTTTATTCTACACCATGCTTTTAGCCAGTGAGCTAACTACCGCCTTGATGTTTGATTATTTCTAATTAATGCTGTCTGCTTGTAATGCTATTATGTTTTAATGCACTTCACTCTCAGATTTTTGAGTAAACTATCAATTGTTCATGACAACTAAAAATTTGAATCTGAAGTTCATACAGGTGCTATTTGCAGAACACAGAACAAAAAGCATCTCTTTGCTAAACAAGAATGAAAGCCATGGAGGCAATTTGGAATTTTAGCAGAGACAATAAATCCACAGTGGAGAAAACAAATTTGGATGGGGCATGTAACTGGTGGCCCATCTGCTACTCCTAATTTCTGTCTTACTGAAGTCAAAAATTACCCCAATGCCTTCCAACGTGGCTTCAGAACTCAGTTTTGTTGTCTATCGTTTCTCTCTCTTATTTTAAATAGCACATCAAAATCGTAGTTTAAAAAAAAATCGATGGATTTTGAGCCATCTTGAGGTTTAAATTTTATCAATTAAGAAGGCTGATTGTCCTCAAGTGAAGGTTTCAGCTGATGTATGATTTGGTAATATTAAAACAGCACCATATCATCCCTCATCAAATGGTTTAGCTGAAAGAACTGTGCAAACTTTCAAATCAGGAACGAAGAGGTTATCAGAAGGTACTCTAGAAACTTGCTTTCTTCTCAATTATCATACAACACCTCATTCAGCTACGGGATCAACGCCGTCTGAATTATTGATGAAATGCTGCCTATGTACAAGGTTAAGTCTGATGTTTCCAAACTCAGAGGGGAAGGTAGAGATGAATCAGGGTAATCAACAAACGAATCTCAATATTGAGAACAAAGCTCGAAGATTCACTATGGAGATGCAGTTTTCGTGCAAAATTTTGGAAGTGGACCTTGTTGGGTTTCTGGTCCAATTGTCTCAGAAATTGGTCCCTTCTCCTTCAAGAGGGAAATGTAAGACCAAATTATTCGAAAACACGTGGACGATCTTAGGAATAGAGAGACATTCCAACAACCAGCTATTCCACCTGTGATTAATGTTGAACCATTAATCCCTGAGGTGACAGATCGACCTAAAATCGCTTGATGTCTCTTTCGAGTTGCCAAACCCTGGACTGCCACTTTCTAATGATGTATCTGGTGCTGCAGTTCCTGATCAAATCGATCTCGTGGTAGATCTGCGCTGCTCTAACCGAATAAGGAAACCACCTCAGGGACTTAGGGCAGAATATTTAGCTCAGTGTGTAGGTGCGTGCCTGACCTGACTGGACATGAAATCATGCGAGATGACATCGGGCAGGTGCCCTGACATCATCCCGCACTCGCACAATATTTTGGTCAGTGGGCGCCCACAAAAGTCAGAAGTGAGTTAATTAAGGTAATTAAAGGTGCGATTGTCTCCAATTTTTCGAGGTCCGTCCAACCTTATGGTTGGCGGACAGGCGAATCGGCCAGGCGGTATTTGCATTTTTCATGAAACCTCATCCAAGGGCGGGATGAGGTTTCCGTTATTAAATGAAAGAAAAAGAAAAATCTACGGACAGCATTTTTATCATGTATTTGTTCAGGTGACTGATTGTGATGTCTGATTTCCTGATTTTAAAAACTTTGTTTAATGGTTTTCAGGTCTTCAACTCTGAGGCAGTTCTCTGCCTTCAGAGAGCTTTCTATCAGCACTTGCTCACGCCCGCACTGACGACAGCGCTCACCTGCACCTGCGCTGACGAGAGCGCTCACCTGCACCTGCGCTGATGATAGCGCTCACCTGCACCTGCGCTGACAACAGCGCTCACCTGCACCTGCGCTAGACGACAGCGCTCACCTGCACCTGCGCTGACGACAGCGCTCACCTGCACCTGTGCCGACGACAGCGCTCACCTGCACCTGTGCTGACGACAGCGCTCACCTGCACCCGCACTGACCGCACTCACCTGCATCCGCACTGACGACAGCGCTCGCCCTCTTCCTGCGCCCACCTGGTAGTGCTGAGCATATCAGTGCGCGTTTCACATTGCCTGGCCATTAATTGGTCAGCCAGTGTGTAATCGCGGTCAGCAGTCCGTTCCCTGGCCGATCCTGGGCCCACCGACCTAAAAATTTTGCACTTAATCTTTAATCACCCTAGTTGTATATAAGTATATGTTGTGGGATATACAAATATTCTCTGTAAACAGAAATTGAAAAAAAGCTAAAGGGGGAAGAAATGTAATAATTGAGGGTATAGCTTCTCCTACTGTCTATCATGGGTCACGTGTTTGTTCTTGGAGGCTCCGATCAATGAGTCAAACGTGGATAATCCGGGGTGGGGGGCGGCAGGGCTTCTTGTCAAGGTCCTGGTTCAAGCATGTAGCACCTGAAAAGCTCTCCGTAATAAAGTTATGTGTTTTTCATTGAAACCTGTCCGTCAAGTCATTATAGGATGGTGATAATGCTAAATGCTGCCTGGAGATAGGCCCATGTGATCCATAAATGAAACCTATAGAAAATCAATTGACAGTTTTCACACGTTGACACAAAGTAAGGGCAGCTGGTTTTCTAGGCACGGTGACATGGAGACACAAACAAAGGAATCACTGAATTACTATTTTTGGAACAGCCAGCAGCCATTGCTGTGAAATACAGAGGTAAAGATTGTTTTTTGTGTTAGCCACCAAGAAGGATGTTGGTGAGAACAGGGGGAGACGGTGGCATGGTGATAATATCACTGGCTTAGCAATCCAGGGGCCCATGCTAATGCTTTTGGACAGCAAGTCAATTCCCTCCACAGCTGCTGCTGGAATTGAAAACTAGTCTCAGTAACGGTGACTATGAAATTATCATCAATTGCACACATCCCACGAAAGAATAAAAAAAACTGGTCCTCTGTTCAAAGAGATGGGACTTGTGGACATTTAAGGAACATGGAGTCGCCAGAGTGGACCTTGCTGCTGGAAGTTGGTTCAGGGACACTCAAAAGTCTGACTGGAATGACTTTCAAAGAACACTGGACGACTTGCCCTGGCTTCGCAGGGAGAAGGGAGTCTGCTGAAAAGCCGGGAGCTTGGAACTTAATATTCAAGGCTGCATATCTGCTGAGAGTGTGGCATAAAGTAAAAACGTGACTTAAAGTATTTCGGTTGTGTTAGTTAGTTAATGGGGAAGTACCTTTTCATTAGTCTGGTGTATTAGTTGCCCATTAAGAAATGTTTAGTCCAGATTGATTTTAGTTTGTTTGTTAGAGTAAAGGTGTTAGAACACAAAATCTTGTACCACGTTCTTTTCATCAGTTGCTGAGAAATTCATTGCTTTTTTGTTATTGGTCTCTACAGGGATCGTAACACTTGGCAGCTGACAATTCGCTGAAGCGAAAGAAAATGGACACATCAGGTAGTAGTTATGAATACATAGTTATATTTGTTCATTGTACATTTGTGCATTGGTTCATTGTGATTGTATTTTGTGGGCGGTTATTACCAAATCATAAAATTAAGTGGCCAACAAAAATTTGTATTTTAGTCACAAAATACTTACACTTGGGTGAGCCAATGAGTCATCATCTTGATATTTAATCGCAGAAGGGACATAATCAATCTCTTGTTGGATTTCAATGTTAAAATCAGTTGTTCTGTTGCTTAGCACAATGGATTCGTGCTTGATTTCAGTGGGTTCTTGTGCCTAAGCAATGGAAAAATAAGATTAAATGTTTTGGCATCAGATGCTATCCATTCAAAAATACCCATCACTTTTAGTGTGGAAAAAGCTGTTTCTGCGTGATAAATTAGCAATGCGTAATGTTTCATGGCATAATATCCTATGATTTGTGCAATTTACCATTTTTGCCAGAACATTCTGTAAATTAAGTACATTATGTTTTAAAATTAAATTCTAGCATATCAATTCATCTTTGCAAGACATTACTAGCATTGTACTTAATAGCACACTAGCAGCAGATCTCCTCTTCATCAAGTTTTAGCCCATCTAGTATCTTAACCACCACCTCTTTTACAATAGCTTTGGCAGCATCTTCTTCCCCGGTAAAGGCAGCCGCAAAGCTGTCACTTAACAACTCAGCCAAGCCCCTTCCCTCCAGGCATAAGCTCCTTTAAAGGTCCCTTATTAGCCCTTATACCATTCTTATATACCATACTTATAAAAGACTTTTGAATTCCCTGTTATGTTAGCTGCCAAACTCTTTTACACACTCTCTTTGCTTCTCCTTTTCTTTTTTCCACTTTTCCTCTGAACCTTCTATATTCAGCCTGGCCCTCACTTGTAGTATTAACCCTTTATCTTCTTCATCTTACTCTCTATCTCTTTCATCATCCAGAGATCTCCAGCATTTTTTGTCCTACCTTTTCCCCTCCTGCAAATGCAGCTCAACTGTACTTGAACTATAGGTTTTTTGAAGACAGCCCTTTGCTCTATTCAGTTTTGCCTGCAAATCTTTACTTGGATTAGATTCATTCTCACCCCATAGAAATTGGCCCTCCCCAAATTTATTAATTTTACTCTCGATTGCTCGTTGTCCTATTTTCATAGCTAACCTAAACCTTATGATGACTCTTCCTTCAGTGTTCCCGTACTGACACTTGATCCACTTGTCATACCTCATTCTCCAGAATTACACCCAGCAATGCTTCCTTCCTTGTTGGACTGGAAACAACTGATCTAGAAAATTCTCTTGGTTACACTTCAGAAACATTTCCCACTATCTGTCCATTATACTATTACTATTCAAAAGTCCCCCATTAGAACTATTTCATAGTTTTTGCAAGTCTCTGTGATTTACTTACAAATTTGTTCCTCGATATATTCCCCTCTAGTTGGAGGCCATAAAATACACCCAGTAGTGTAAAGGTGCTATTATTGTTTCTTGAACACTAATCAAATAGATTCTGTCCTTGACTCCGAGGATTCCTCTCCCAACAGCACTGTTATGTTCTCTTTAATTACTATTATCATCCCTTCTCCTCTCTTTTCTTCCAAATCATTCCTGAATACCTTGATTCTAGGAATATTTAGTACCCAAAAGTGCCCTTTCTTGAGCCAGGTCTCTTATGGTCACAACACCATTTCCCAAGTGGCTATCTGCACCTGCCACTTAACAATCTTATTTTTGAGGATGTAACGATGAGGGTAGATAAAGAAGAACCAATAGCTAGAGTATATTTAAATTTTCATTAGGTGTTTGATAAAATGTCACATGAAAGGTTGATGCACAAGATTAGGGAGCATGGGACTGGGGGAATATTAGCACGGATACAGGATTGTTAAAGGACAAAAAACAGTGAGTCGGAATAAATGGGTTATTTTCAGATTGGCAAGTTGTAACTAGTGGTGAGGCCTCAGCCATTTGCAATCTATGTTCATGACTTAAATGGAGGGACTGAGCGTAACGTAGCTAAGATTGCTGACAATACAAAACCAAGCAGGAAAGTAAGCATTGAGGAGGACACAAAGAGGCTGTAAAGAGATATAAATAAGTGAACGGAAAAGAAAGAGGCAGATAAATATAATGTGGAAAAATGTGAGGTTATTCACATTAAGAGGAAGATCAGGAAAACTAATTTGTTTAAAATGGTGAGAAAATATTGAATGTTGTTGCCCTGAGTGTACTTGCATAAGAATCACAGGAAGTTAACACGTAGGTACAGTAAACAAATAAAAGGCAAATTGTCTGTTGGCCTTTATTGCAAGGGCATTTGATTACAAGAGTAAATAAGTCTTGTTGCAACTGAACATGGCTTTACTGAGACTACACCTGGAGTATTGTGCACAGTTTTGGTCTCTGTATCTAAGGAAGGATATACTTGCCTACAGGGGTTGCAAATAACATTCACTAGATTGATTCTTGGGATGAGGGGGCTGTCCCATGATGAGAGATTGAGTAGAATGAGTCAACACTCTATGAAGTTTATAAGAATGAGAGGTGATCTTCTTGAAACGTTTAAGATTCTGAGAGAAATTGATTGGGTAGGTGCTGAGATGCTGTTTCCCTGGCTGAAGAGTCTAAAACTAGGGGGCGTTGTCTTAGGATAAGGGGACAGCTATTTTCATTGCGATGAGGAGAAATTTATTCAATCAGAGAATTCTGTAGCACAGAGGGCCATGGATATATCAACATTGTTTTCAAGGTTAAGATCTATCGGTTTTTGACTCTAAGAGAATTAAGGGGTTTGGGGTTGTGGTTGGAAGGGAAACAAGTTGAGGTTGAGCATCAGCTATGAACTTATTAAATGATGGAGCAAGGGTGAGAGGCCACATGGCTTACTCCTGCTCCTATTTCTTATCTCCTTATCTGGCTGAGCTGCAACTGACCTAAGCATGCTTGATGCTGGAGCTAGGTGTCTCAGTGGAAAGTGTTATTTTAATTTCATTCTAAAACACTCAACAAAGTGGGTGATGTTAACCCAAAAATGAAAACAGAATATCTTTCAACTGATTTTTTTCTGCTTGAATGGTTTGCCACATTATGAATTTTTATTTTTCATAACCAACTTTGCAACTGTACCCCAGCAACAAGACCCAAACCAATAAAAAAACACAGGGACTCCAATAGTAAATGCAGCTTTAAAATGTTTGATCCAAATACTCAGAAATAAAACTTAGAAACATGGAATATAATACCTACCTTTTTTACATCTCGACCTGATCGGAAAGTTTGCTGGACAAAAAAATCACTTTCAATTGCTTCAATGCTTTTTACTCGCTTCACCTGTTCTTCAATAGTATATTCTGGGGAGAAAAGGAATTTAAAGGAATAATGCTCCAAATTTCAGACAGGATCTGAGAACATTCAATTCCAAAACTGTCCTAAAAGGTCATCACATTGGCTGCTGTGACTAGATGGTGTTGCTGTGTGAATTTAAGTTGACAACGTCATAAAGTTTAGAGTTGTTCTGGAAAAGAACGAAGAACAACCGTAAATGAAGATAACCAAGGGTGCTAATTTCATGGAGTTGAAAAGGGATCTGGCCTAGGTGGTTGGAAACAAAGATTAGCAGGTGAAATGGTAAATGAACAACAGGAAGCCTTCCAGGAGGAGATAATATGGGTACAAACTAGGCACATTCCTATGAGGATGAAAGGAAGGGCATTCAAAGCAAGAGTTCCCTGGATGACTAAAATAATCAAGGTTAATGCCAAACAGAAAACGTGGCTCTTGATAGATAGCAGGTTCATATCAAGCAGAATGCAGGATGTACAGAGGAGAATTAAGAAAGGAAATAAGAGGGACAATAGGAGAGGTGATGGCATTGTGGTATTATCCCTGGACTAGTATTCCACGGAGCCAGCTTCACATCCCATCACGACAGATGGTAAAATTTGAATCAATAAAAAATCTGGAATTAAAAATCTGATGATGACCACAAAACCATTGGCCGATTGTCATAAAAACCATTGGGTTCACTAATATCCTTTAGGGAAGGAAATCTGCCCTCCTTACTTGGTCTAGCCTCCAGACCCACCGCAGTGTGGTTGATTCTTAAATGCCCTCTGAACCAGGGTAATTAGGGGTGGGAAATAAATGCTAGCCAGTGATGCCCACATCCCAAGAATGAATAAAAGAGAAAAAGATTAGTGGGAATAAATGGGAACACTTTTTTATAAACATATAAACAGTTGCAACAGTCAAAGAAATAGTGGGGCCGATTAGGGACCAAAAAGAAAAGCTTCTTAATATAAAAACAAAATACTTCAGAGCTCTGAAGAAGGGTCATACAGACTCGAAACGTTAACACTGTTTCTCTCCCCACGGATGCTGTCAGACCTGCTGGGTTTTTCCAGCCTTTTCTGTTTTCATTTAAGAAAAACTTTTTGTTCTAAACCAGGTCCTCTGCATCACAAATCTTCACAAAAAAGAATGCTGCCAATCTCACAATAATGACTAATTAAATAAACATATTAACCATGTGCTCAAGGTGCTTAATCAATCAATGTCCTTCACCTGTGTATCCTTAACCTTTATAATACATTTAACATACCATTAATATTTGTGTCGGAGTTTTGAATTTCAAATCTTATGGGTGGGGACTCAGGTTCAAGATATATATTAATCATTCTTTGGGACATAATCTTTTGATTTTTTTCTTTAAACTAAGACTCAAATAGCAATGTAATTTCATCACTATCGTGGCATTGTGTATGTCTTAGTTTGTCAACCTAGTAAAAGCATAATCACACTACAAAATTGAAACATTTAGTAAGAATTAATTATAAAATATCTTGCTGTAAATCTATTTTTATTTTTTAATCTAGCCAATTGTGGAATGTAATAGGTAAAACTTACAATTGGAAAATTCAAATTTTAAAGACAGATATCATCTGATGGTCACAGATTGAACAACATGGAAAATAAACATGGCATTCAGGTTCATTAGTATGGTTTTATTTGACAATGACATCATTGATGATAAAATCCCTTCCTTGATATTGCTGATCAGACATCAGAAGAAAATGTATTTGATAGAAAAATCAAATGTAATAGATTCTGAAATCCCAGGCAAGCTTCATATGTCTGGGATCAATAAAATCCCAAATTCAGCAAAATTTATGGTCTGGTGTGAAAAATCATTGTTGACTTTTACATAAGAACATAAGAAATAGGAGTAGTCCATTCAGCCCTTCAAGACTGCCCCGCCGTTCAATAAGATCATGGCTGATCTGCTCCAGGCCTCAACTCCTCTTTTGTGCCAGCTCCTCATAGCCATCAACTCCCTGATATTTCAAAAATCGATCTGCCTCTTCTTTAAATACTTTCAGTGATCTGCCTCTACAACTCTCTGCGGTAGAGAATCCCTGACATTCACTGCCCTCTCAGAGAAGAAATTCCTTCGCATCTCAGTTTTAAATGAGTGTCCCATTATTCTGTAACTTTTTCCCCTAATTCAGGATTCCCCCACTAGTGGAAAGATATACTCAACATCTACCCTGTCAAACCCCTCAGAATCGTGTACATTTCAATAAGATCACTCCTCATTCTTCTAACTTAATTGTTCTAATTCACCATTAATTGACATTCAATTTTAAATTTTGATCGTGCTCGTACAAAAAGTCAACAGGTTTCTCTTTGGGTATTTAGGATTTCTTGTATAATTTCAGCACTCTAATGAAACGATATACATGGAATAACATATATAATGAGATTTATCTTTAGCAATACAGGTCCCTACTTTATCATTTAACAACTTAATTTCTTATTTTTCTGTCTATTCTTTATATATTTACTTAACATGACTTGAAAGGCAACCTTAAAAAATATTTCAGCATTGTTACTTTATTGCAGCAACTGGTACATATACAATGAAATAACGCTTGGCCTAAATAGCCAAGTGGTTATGGTACTGGGTTTGTAACCCCAAGATCAAGAGTTCAAATCTCACAATGGCAAACTATGAAACAATGTAACTTCATCTGAAACAGATGGAAACGTGTTTGTACTCGCAAGAGTTACAATGAAATAACAAATATTTTGTCCTTTGTCTTACACCTGAGTACTGCAGACATGAGGCGCAACTTGTGTGATAGCATCATGTCCCACGGCCCCTGATGAATTGACTGAGAACTGCATTGGAGCTGTCACACGTTTTGCGGTTTGTTTAATGAATGGAAAATTTGCGATTTGTGTATTAGGGGGTGTGCTTCTTCAGAATAATTTTGAAACAAACAGAAACCCAAGTGTCGTTGTTCACTTTGGGTTTTCCAGAACCTATGTTGGGAATGCTACTCAACATATATTTCATTTTTAGATAAACTTGGAGTTCGTATTTCTTTACAATTAATGGAAATGTGTTCCTGGAAAGATTGAATATTTGTTTAACTCGACTGAATTTTATTTGCAAATTAAATATCTGCTGCATGGAGTTAGCATTCTGATCCTTTTAATGCAATGTATTTGTTCTGTTGAATAAGTTCTATTTGTTGAGGAGATGGTTTTATCACACGCAGGATTGAAAGCATGTTACGCAGTAACTCTTTCAAAGAGCATTGAAAAGTCACTCCATGTTTTTCTACATATTTTTGTTCCAGTTCTTGTTGTCACTTTGGCAAGTAGTATAATGGGAAGAAAAAATGACTGATTGAAGGCTATAATTTCATACCATGCTGTAATCTAAGGTTACCAAAGAAGTTTAAAAAATGATTGAAATCTATGCATTCCTTTAAGTGATTTTTCTTTAAGTGACTGGATTTTTTACTTGAAAAATTCAGGTAGTTTTCATTCTCCAATCAACGTTACTAATTTTTCCTTTACCACTAAACTTGAAAATCAACATCAAAGGTGGTTTTCCATGGATCTCACACATCACTAGGCTGCTGGGAAGAACTCTCCTCTCAGCAATGTCTGATAAGGCTGTGGGCTGTATTTTACATACCCCAGCCAGATGTGTTTTCGGCAGGGGATGAATGTAAAATAGGGCCCACCCTGTCACCTTCCCAACCACCCATGAGCTCTCACCCCCATAATACAGGAGGATGGGCGGGCCTCAAAATCGGCAGCCCACCTGCCATATTTAAATAGATAATGAAGGGTCAATTAGGCTTGTTACCAAGCCAATTAGCCCTGATAATGCACTGCCCACGCCATAAAATGTTTGGCATGGGCAGTGGGGCGGTAGTGAGCAGCCTGATTTTTAAAATAATCTCTTTGATGGACAGGAAGGAAGGGAGGGGTTCTATCTTCAGGGTTGCCATTTGCCGATGGGGGGGGTGGAGTGGGGAGAGAGAGAGAGACACGGGACGGGGCAGTCCCCCTAAGATAGAACGCCCTGTCTTTCTTCCTACCCATCCGCCACTTTAAACTAACTAACCAACACCACTGCACCCCCACCGCCCCCTCCCCACCCCCTCCCTGAGCTGCCCAAACTCTCCCTGCCCAAGACCCTGGACTTACTTGTTTCCAGGGATCCATAGGCCTTCTTCCTCCTCCTCTTGCAATCCCAGCAGTGCCCATTAACACATACTTGGCACTTCCAGGACTGATGGTGCTGCCGGCCACTTTGATTGGCTGGCAGCTCCCAAGGGCAGGATTTCCTCCTCAGTGAGGGGCGGAAGTCCCATTCAGCCCTTGTGCAACTGGCCTGCAGAATATTATGGCTGCAGGGTGAGCCAGCATTGGCTCATTGCCAGCTTTGTTTCCAGGGGTGAGCCGTCCATGCCCCCATAATATTCAGCCCTATGTTCTATCATTGCTTATTGAAATACACAGTAACCTGCACTGACATTTATGTTTCATTTGAATGATCAGATTAAACGTTCCCGTATTTAAACTCATAGTCAAATTAAACAAGTTACATGGTGTATAAGATACAATGCAGCTTCACCAATGTGAAAGAAAAAATAACAGTAGAGATTAAATCTTTAGAGGCATTTTCATTTCTTCCCACCAAAAGGTGCATATCTGGAACACACTTGTGACATTGGACATGAAAAAATCTCAGTTTCTCAAAGCAGTGTTTGATTTGAGCTACTTAACACATGCTAAAGTCGAGATTGAAAACAGCAAGCCGCTCATAATAGTCTCAATAAATCTTAGGGATAATCCCTGGAAGTTTAGTCTTGTTCTGAACAGCCAGCTGTTAGTCAGAACTCTCCTGCTTTGAGAGCAATAGTCTGCAGGAGGACCAGGTCATGTTGCAAAAGATTTACAATAAGGCACTGGCAGTTTACTTCCCCCTCATGGCTTTCAGTAAGAAATCAGGGTAAACCATTGGAAAAGGATACTGGAATTTTTACTAAGATGGGGATTGCCCTTCCAACTTTAGGTGCTGCTCCTAAACAGGACCGTAATTTGTTATAAAAACATGGAAATCAGTTAACTCTGAAGGAACCAACCTATGATTCAGTTCTGAAATAAAGTCAGCTTGTCAGGTGTTAGCTTATCAATGTAACTTTGCACTTTCTGCAAAAAGCAGAGTCCAGTAACATATGTTCATTCCTGTTTGTTGGTGTAACAAAACACTCTAGTGGTGCTGAACATCAAGAAAATTTAGTACTCTTGAATTTGAGGCTGGAAGTATTGCATTACAAATATGCTGCCTCGTCAGCTCTTTGAGGAGTCTCCTGAAGATGCTATTTCTTACTGGGTGACATTAATAACAATTGTGAAATATATTGGTTGGCAAGTGTACTCCAATCAGGGTGTTGTATCAAGTTGTCCACTGCTTGTGGACATTTCTTCAATGTTTTCTTCAAAGCTGCCTACCTTTTCACTAACCAAAGCAAGAGAGCATTCCACAGCATCACATAATAGAGGTAACCATTGTCCAGCTAACACCTCCCCGCTCCCCCACACCCACCCACCCCCACCCCGCTATGCAGGGTCCTATTAAGATAACTGGGAATGGAAAGCCAGTGAGGGGACAGGGGGAATGATTTAAGGCCATATTTGAAATATCCTAGGAGTATCTGAAATATGTTGAAAAGGGGAATTACTAAGAGGATCATCACTAGGACACGAGAAAGGTGAAGTGGCTAGCATTCACCTGGCACAGCATATCATTATACAAAAATAGGTTTTAAAAAAGTTTTCCTGCAGCCAAAGTTCATCAGTAATCATGGTCAAGATGGCTCTTCTGGGATACTGACAATGACCATTGCTCTTTCAGCAAGGCCCATCAGAGAATCTTCCAATAAACCTATGAAGGTGTCCTCAGGGCTCAAAGAGAGGACTATATTGAAATGGTATGAGGCCATCTGCATAGAGATTAGACAACTAGTGAAGTGCTTTGTACAGATGAAATGCCCTTAATGAATCAATTCTCTGGGAGTAAGTCAACTCTCACTTAGTTGCACAACTAATACAAGGGAGAATGGTAAGAACAGAAAATGCAGTAAATACTCAGCATCTGTGGAGAGAAAAACAAGAGTTAACATTTCAGGTGAATGACCTTTCATCAGAACTGCACAAAGTTTGAGATGTAATAGTTTTTAAGCAAGTACATAGGCAGAGAAAAGGATGGGGGATGGGGGTTGGGGGGAGGAAAAAGAAAGGGAAGGTTTGTCAAAGGGTGTGAGGATGGAGAAGTTAAATGACAGAAGGTGCAAAGCAAAAGGGGGTAGTAATGGGACAAGTAAATAAACAAAGATGAGTTCTAATTGTGAAAGGCAGACCTTCACTTTTGTTCTCCTCACCTCCCCCTTGAAGTTAGAACATGTGAAGCTGACCAGGATTGTGTTGACATAGTCAAGTCTAGAGGTAACCAAGGCCTGAATGAGGGTTTCAGCAGCACAGCTGGGAAAGGAGTGGAATTGGGCAATGTGACCAAGTTGGAAACAGGCAGTCTTAATATTGGCGCAGATATGTGGTTTGAAGCTCATCTCAGGGTCAAATACAACTAGGTTTTGAACAGGCTGGTTCAGCCTGAGACAGTGGCTAGGGAGGGGAATGGAGTTGGTGGCGGAGAATGGAAATAATGGCTTTGGTCTTCCCAGTACTCAGTACTGAATGTTGGGCAAGCAGTCTGATAATTTATAGACAGTGGAGGGGTCGAGAGATGAGCTGGGGAGGTAGAACTGGGTCTCATAAGTATAGATGTGGAAACCAATGCTGTGCTTTTGAATGATGTCACCAAGGGGCAGCAGCAGGTGAAAAATAGGAGGGGATCAAGGGTAGATCCTTGGGGAACACCAGAGGTAACAGTGTAGAAGGGAGAAGAAAAGCTATTGCGCCTGATTCTTTCTATGACTGGATACATAAGAATGGAACCAGCTAGTGGAGTCCCATCCACCTTTTTGTTTATTTATTTGTGGGATGTAAGTGTCTCTGGAAAGGATAGCATTTATTGCCCATCCCTAATTGCCTTTAAGGTGGTGGTGGTGAATCATCTTCTTGAACCACTGTAGTCCATGTGATGTAGGTATACATACTGTGCTGTTTGGAATGGAGTTCTGGATTTTTACCCAGTGACAGTGAAGGAATGGTGATGTAGTTCCAAGTCAGGATGGTTTATGACTTGAAGGGGAAATTCCAAGTGGTGGTGTTCCCACACACCTGCTGCTTCTGTTCTTGCAGGTGATAGCAATCATGGGTTTGAAAGGTGCTGTCAAAGAAGTCTTGGCTAGTTGCCTCAGTAGCCACTGTATGCTGGTGGTGGAGTAGTGAACGTTTAATGTGATGAACAAGGCACTGATCAAGCAGGCTGCTTTGTCCTGAATGGTGTCGAGCTTCTTGAGTGTCATTGGAGCTGCACTCATCCAGGCAAGTAAAAAGTATTTCATCACACTCTTGACTTGTGCCTCATAGATGGTGGACAGTCTTTGGGGAATCAGGAGACGAGTTACTCGCCACAGAATTCCCAGCCTCTGACCTGCTTTTATGGCCACAATATTTATATGGCTGGTCCAGTTAAGTTCCTGGTCAATGGTGACTCCAGGATGTTGATGGTGGGGGATTCAGTGATGATAATGCCTTTGAAAGTTAAGGGGAGATTTTTAAATTTTCTCTTGTTGGAAATGGTCATTGCCTGGCACTTGTGTGGCATGAATGTTACTTGCCACTTGCCAGCCCAACCTAAGTGTTTAGGTCTTGCTACATAAGAGCATTGATTGCTTTAGTATCTGAGGAGTTGCAAATTGCGCTAAACATTGAGCAATCATCAGCAAACGTTCCCTTTTCTGATCTTGTGCTGGAGGTCAGGTCATTGATAAAGCAGCTGAAGATGGTTGGTCTTAGGACACTAACCCAAGGCAATGTTCTGGGGCTGAACTGATTTTCCTCCAGCAACCACAACCATCTTCCTCTGCATTAGGTTGGACTCCAACCAATGGAGAGTTTTCCCTCTGATTCCCATTGACTTAAACTTTTCCAAGGCTCCTTGATACTGCACTCAGTCAAATGCTGCCTTGGTGTTGAGGGTAGTCACTCTCACGCCTCACCTCTGGGATTCAGCTCTTTTGTCCATGTAGCCAAGTGGGCCTGGTGGAACCAACTGGACTGTGATGGAGAGGCTGTAGTGGAGAATAGTTCAGTCAACCATGTCAAAGCTAGCAGACAGGGTGAGAAGGACGAGAGGGATAGTTTACCTAGGATGTCATTTGTAAGTTTGATAAGAGCCATTTTGTCACTGTGGCAGCAATGGAAATCTGATTGAAGGGATTCAAACATGGAAAGCTGTGTGGATTTGGGCAGAGACAACACATTCAAGGACTTTGGAGAGGAAAGAAAGGCTTGCAAGAACAGAGGTATCAGGAGTTTTTTTTAGGAAAGAGGTAATAATTGGAGATTTGAAGGAGAGGAGAGTTAGCAGCTGAGTGGAGAGGACTGGTTAACAACATCTGCTAATGGGGGAGCCACAAAAGAACGTTGGGTAGTCAGCAATGTAGTGGATATAGGATTGCGGGGGTGGGAAGTGGGTCTCATGGACAAGATGAACTTGGTGAGGGTATGAGGGGAAACAGGAGAGAAATTAGAGGAAGATGAAAGTTCAAGGCAACGGCAGGGAGAACCTCAGAGAAAGTTTGACCCAGTGGCCGAGGGAGGGGAAGTAAAGTGACAGAGACAGCTGAATAGATGGCATCAATCTTAGTGACAAGAAGCCTGTGAGTTCCTTGCACTTATATTGGAGGTGGGGATGAGGGTGACAAGGGAGAGTGGTTTAAGAAGGCATTTTGCAGTAGAGATATGAATGCTGGTTATCTTTGCATTCTGGGATGATCCTGGAACAGTGAGCAGTTTTGACAGTCCAGTGCAGCACCTGCTATTACTTTGTGTGGTCAGACCAGTCTGGCAGTGAATTAATAAAATGAGAAAATCTTTAAAATGTTTTGGGAACCTTTTATATTTAGCATATTATTTGCAACTGGAGTAAACTGCAATGTGGATATCCGATCCTGCTTGTAATTGCTGTAACAATTTAGAGACAGGCCTGAGAGGATAGAAAGGAAGAGCTGGAGGGTAAGCACCCTCTTGAATCTCTCCACCTTCCTTTGGGGGAATGCACAGAGTGTTAATGGTAGAAGTAAGTGACAGAAAAGCAAAGGAAGGGGAGGAAGAGGTAGTTGAAGGGAAAGGTATGGAAGTAATGATAGGGCTAGAAAGGGGAGGCAGCAGTGGGAGAGTGAAGATGCAGGGGCCTAAAAATGAGTAATGGAGAGGAGTGCTGCTGGGCACATTTTCGTTGCAACTTTCATCCCAAATGTAGCCTGCAGCCATCCATGGCTTCCTTCTCTGCCCCACACCTCACCATGCCCTGCTACCTGAAAGGAAAAACATAAATGCAGAGAATCATAAGTGGGGGGGTGAGGTAGGGGTGAGGGGGAAGAGAGAGAGCAAAAAGATTTAAAGAAGGCAAGAGAAGAGAAAGAAGTAGAAAATATGACAGAGAAAGAAATATAAGCTGAAAGGCAGCAAAACAGGTACAAGGGTGATTATATTTTCTGACATGGAAGACTGATGAATATGTGTTCACCATTGCATGGTATTTTTGGGTAAAGGTAGTTCCTGAACGCTACCACTAGATGGCCTGTAAAGCAACAGTTCTGTTCTAAAAGAGTCATTTGCAACTAGAGCCAGCAGAGGTCAGTAGATAATAAGCTGTAATCTGGTTCAACTGCTGCTCTCTATAAATGAAGAAAGCCAGCTTTAAATATTATCTTGTGACAAACAATGATTAAAAGGACATATAAAATGAAATGTGAACAAATGTAGTTATACCAAAAATGAAGAACAAAACTTTTGTACTGTTATGGACACGTTTGCATATTCATGCATTAAATGATATTTTGGTCCCATTTTGTATACACACAATAAAAGCATCACATCATCATTTTATGTTTGATATTTTCCTTCTTAACTGCACATATACATTCCTAATGAACATAGAACATTTAACTTTGTGAAATTTATCTGAGATAAATTAATTCTTCCTATTAGGTGTTGAGTTAACTGTTTGAATATCATACTTTAGGAGTAATTTTAAACCTTCCCACCCAGCAGAAGCTGGGCAAGCAGGTGGATAAAACCTACCAGGCGACTGACCACACACCCTCCCAACCATGGTCTTCTATTTCATCTCCTGTGCTTCTCAGCAGGTGGGAAGGATACCTGCTAGAAACCAGTGAGCCTTGATACCTTCTGTCATCCAGGGTAACTACTGCTTTAAGTTAATGATGGAGGGTTTGTGATTTCCTGACAAATGAGCTCAGTAGGAAGAATCTGGCCCAAAAGAGGCCCAAATAGCTAAGTATTTAAACTTATAAAGCAAATGTCCTTGTGAGGCACACCATTGCTTATCATGAGGTCCTCTGCAAAATTTCCCTGCTGCTAGCTGGCTAGTTGCCACTTCCTACTGGTTTTGAGCACCAGAACTGTGGAGGCATGCGAACGAAGCTGGATTTACAATCACCTGGGCCTCATGCTCCTTGTTCTGCATGATTTGCTACTTGCCCCTCTAATCATTCAAGTGAAAATTAGGGCTTTGTGAAAAATGGCCTTTATTGTTACACTTGTGAAACAAGGTCCCTTGCCCAAATGCGCGTGCCAACCTTAGTGTGTGTACCATGAACATTTATCCCTAAAACCATTCAAGGATGTGATGGCAAAGGGAATTTATGTTCTTACTTCTGAATTATTATATTGCCAGCATACTGCCAATTTCTCTATCCTCTTTTAATGTATCAGAATAGGCATTAATTCTAAACTAATAGTGATTATTTAAAACATATGGGTTACACTTGTACCACAATCTGTCCTACTTTAGCCGGCAGTAATATATTAACGAAAGCTATTGTGCAAGATATTATAATGCTTCAGTTGTATTATAGATAATTGGTTCAGCTGGCAGACCCCAGTTATGTTCCTGGCTGCACTCAGCACTAATTCAAAAACCATGAACCTCTGCACAGAGCTTCATTCCTTGAGCAGTTAATTTTAATCTTACAAGAAGTGCTCTCCTTTATAAAATTATAAAAAGTCAAAAGTATAACATTTTTAACATTAAAGAAAGTCAAAAGTGATTTTATAAGGTTCCCAGGAAATCCAGTTGAATGACTGGGCACTTAAAAATTAGTACAACTGTTGCCCAGTGCAAAACTATTCCCAATAAAAAAAATGTAAGCAGCGAGTGAATGGCTATCGAACCAAGGTGGTCTCACAGTTTATTAGTATGCTCGTGAGTCTGATCATCAAACCGACTTCGGAGTCAGACTGTGAAACATTTGTCAACATGCCTCTGTACCACTTCACAAAGATTTGATAGTTGTAGGAAAACTACAGCTGCCTAACAATAAATTATTGCATGACCAGCCTATAAAGTAAACATGGGTTTCAGGAAACAACGAGGACAAAGGTTGAGTGGCTTCAAAAATTAAATTTGGAGCTCAATATTGAGCAAAAACCTCAACATCAACATCAATTAAATACATGTACCATTTGCTTGTTATTTCAAAAGAAAAGCTTCACTGTGGCTAAGTTGTTTGCAGACATTGAATCTCACATAGCAAAAAGCTACTACTGAGGGACTGAAAAATCTTGATTGGTACTTCCACATATAAAATAAGAAAAAGAAAAACAAAAGTGGATCTTTCTCTGGGTGGTCATTGTGCTGCCTTCGTCAGCAGCCTGGAAGTTAATGTGATGTTTTGAGACTGAGAACATTTCTTCGTGTCAGGAGCAGGGAGGAGGCATCGGACAGAGGGGGAGGGTGGGAAATGGACTATAGGTTCACTACATTGCTAACACATCTGTTGAAAAATAGTTTGACTTTCATCTGCAGCTGTTCCATTTACACCAGTAAATAAAGCAGTCAGCTCATGCAAACACACAACTTCAGGATTATGTCGGCTAACTTAGAGGATTAATTTGTGTGCTTTGAAATTAAAATTTAAATTAACACTCTTTATGCATAATTCACTTAAATTCCTAGAAGCACATGTAGCTTTTTTTAAAATAAAGAGGTAGTATTTTCACAAAGGTTTAAGTATTACTGAAGTATTTGTGGCATAATCATTGATGAATTATCCTCCAATGTGACAGATTCCACACTCTGTGTAGCAATTAAATTCTTGTAATTTTACTCAGTACACATGCAAGTTAGTGTGTTAGTCCATAAATACTAAGGTTAACCTGAGCAGAAAGCATATATTGCTGTAAACGTCAGAATAGCAACAGAATTCAAGGCAACAAATGATGCTGATTCATAAATTCCATTGTTCTTTAGATTCAGAGAAAATTTGACTCCACTCTATAAGACGACAAGTAACTGGAACTTTTATACATAGTGTCATTAAAAATGGGTTACTGATAGGATGATTTAATAAAGCTGTATTAATACTCAAAAGGATTTGAAACATTAAATAATTCGATAGATTTTAAAACCCTTCTGACTCTTTTATAGTTTGTACCCTCTTTAACTATGGTAGTAGAGAACATGGAATATAATTAATATGCAATAAGATAATAAATGTTTCAAGTACTAAACATTTTACAAAATAGACGATGCTAAAATAACTGAAGGTAGTTTCATGATCAATTATAATGCTGCAGTTCCTTGAAGGCCGCTGTGCTATGATACAACTGTGCTTCATGTAGGAATGGAATTCCTAATAAATCTACATTTCTTTTTAACGTTAACTAATTCATTCTAAAACCGTCTGAAAACCAGCAAACACCAAATAATGGATTGATTGTTGAAAAGAGCAATGCCTTATTTTGCTGCTTTTTGTGCAATTAATGTCAAAAAACTGAGCTTTCCTTTAAGATATCTTATTTATAAAGTTATCAGTTACACAAGAAATTATACAATTAAATGGAATAAATATCAAATTCATTTTCTATGAATTCAGCAAAAACTCATATCACACTCCACTGACTGGAAGAATGATTGGCCCAAGTAAGCAACAATAATGCTGCTGTCCATTCCAAATTTGGAATCTCTTTTTTGACCCAACTGATTAATTTACTGTGAACCAAGGCACAACATGTTTACAAGGTACCAGTCATTAGATGCCATCTGCTAGCCATCTCCAAACACCCCATAACCACATACAACTAGTCTGTCAGGAGAGGTAACACAGACATTGCAGGGCATACCACATTTGTCACTTAGGCCAACGTCAGAGATATGCCTACAATAAGCAGCTCCCTCCTTCAAATACGCAGGGCTAGATATGTAATTCAATGCTCAATTTACCCTTGCCTCACAGGAGATTTTTGCCTGCTAATTGATAGAAATTAAGCCATTAATCAAGCCACTAGCCATCATTCAAGCCAGGGAAGATGAATACAAACTTTCATAATAACCACCTTCACCATTTTAGTGCTCATTAGCATTAATTTTTAATGCAATTATGCTATTCTTTTACGCTGAGCTCATAAATTACAGCTCTTCTGTTGCTGGTTGGCCTTGTAAAATCTACAGTAATGCTTTGTAGTCTGATCTTAAAGGCAATTACTGGCTTCTTCTATCTTTTATCTCTCTGTCTACCCAATAACCTTTTACTACTGATTTATTCCAAATCCTTTCTTTCTGTTTGCTTTTATTTTCAGCTCATTGAAATGCTTTGAATCTAAGATTTGCAGTGTCCAAAAAAAAACCTAAAATTCATTACAATTCAAAGTAAAATATGAAGATTTAGAGCTTTTCTGTATCGGATTGTTATACATAGCTTAAATTGTATACTGAATATTTTTACATCATATAATGGACCAAATCACCAAATACTTAAAGCAAAACCAAGCCAGAGTGATCTGCACTTTATTCACTTTCAAAAGAAATTACAGAATTATTGTTTAGAATATGTATTCCATAATGTGACAAAAGTCTGTTAGTAAATATTTTTAACAAATAACATTTGACTGCATGATGCTGTTGAATCCATTTTTAGCTCTTTCTATAACATTTCTGTAATAAATATACTCCTTTGGCATTTTAGTTTCACCTCCTCTTAATTTTCTTCTATCGCTTATGAAGTAGATGTTGAAAAGACAGAAGCCATCATTTTCAGCCCTGACCACAAAAGTCTGTTCACATTTCCCTCCCTGGCCACTGTCTCAAAGAGAACCAAACTGTTCGCAACTTTGGAGTCCTACTTAATCCTGAGCTATCCTTCTCATCTCATATCCTCTCCATTAAAAAGGCTAGCTACCTCCACCACTGTGACATTGTTCTTCTCTATCCTTGCCTCCATCCATCTACTGCTGAAACTCTCATCCATGCTTTTGTTAGCAAAAGACTTGGCTATTTCAATGCTCTCTTATGACTTTCATTCCATCTTTCACCATCCATAGACTTGAAATAATGCAAAACTTTCCTGACCCACAGCAAGTTCCACACATCTGTGCTTGCTGATGTATACTGGCTCCCAGTCTGGCAATGACTTTGAATTTAAAATACCCATACTCATGTTCAAATTCCTCCATGATCTCCCTATCTCTGTAGCCTCCTGCAGCAGTACAACCATTCAAGAGCTTGATTTCTCTCCAACACTGATCTTTTCGGCATGTCCCATTCGCTTTGCTTCACCATTGGCAGTTATCTAGGCCCCAAGCTGTGGAATTCCCTCTCTGAACCTCTCCTCTTTTCCCCTGTAAGACATTCCTTAAATCTATCCCCATAACCAAGATTTAAATCATCCTTCCTAATATATCCTCCTTTGATTTGTTGCTTTATCTTGTTTAATTGCACCTCTATGAAGCATCTTGTGCTGTTTTTCCTTATTAAAGGTGCTACATAAATGCAAGATGATGCTGGTTAAAGGCCAAGGTGTACAGTTCCATGAATGCTTAAAACCCTTTAGTACCTCAAAGTAAGAGGCCATGCAAACTGTGAGAGCTATGGCAACAGGAGTTAGCAAACTAATAAAACAGAGATGTTATGGGCAATATTGATCCTGGCCAAATTTGTTGACCACATATGGCATTCTCCAGCACAGGAAACTGGACAGATTCAGAACCATTAATATTAATTTTTCCTCTTTCTTTCATAATTCTGCACTGGGAATGCAGGTTTGATCCAATTACCCTTTAATGACAAGGCTACAAATGGAAGCTGGCCATTTGCGCAAGATCCTTGAAGTTAATTGGAAAATTTATAAAGTGAAGTGAGAGCTGTAGCACTTACAAGTCACGAATACTTTTTCTCTCTGTCCCTCAATGTCAATATTAATGGATCTTTTGAGTGGTGAATCGTGAAACATAACAGGTTAATCTACAACTGAATGGAGGGGAAATTAACAACAGGGGAAGACAATGACCAGGAAAATAAGGGCATGATCAAGGAGAGGAGTGTTAGTGGAAGAGGGATACAGTGGTCTGAGAAGCAAAATATAGTCATGAAAGTAAGTGAAGTTAATTTGAGTAGGAAATTGCAGTTGAGAAAGTATTATGATAGGATCAGGAAGAGAGCAACAGGCCCAAGAGTGTTCTGAAAAGCTCAGGTGTAAACCTTACCTGACTTCTTCAATATGAGAACCATAACATTGCTTTGCTAATGCTCTAAAAGGAAAGCAATGCTCCTTGACATCAAAATCAGTAGTTGCTAACAGTACAAGTAAATGCTGATTTGGCTGTAATAATGTTCAATGCAGATTACAGTTCTATTAATCAACAAACTGATTTTAAAGTATTTGAAAAACGTTGTGCAGAATACAATAATATTACCAACATATACTAGGAAACTATTTAATTGTATGATAGATCTTTCAAGCTAGGAAGGATATTTTGCTCCTGTAATGGAAGTTTGGAGCTTATTTAGTTCATTGAAAAGTCATACTAAAGTCAGCATATTTTTACTGAACGGCTAAGTAAATTTTCTGAACAGTTTTGCTTTGTAGTTTTGTCTTGTTTCAATACTACCTGTTTCAAAAAGTGCAGTATGATTATTTCCGTGGGGAAATTAAGATCGTTAGGGATTTACAGTATTAAAGAAAATAAGGAAAATAAAACTACAATAAATATGGTAATTACCTGTTGATAATTTCTAACTAGACTATTAATTTGAGATATTTTGCTGATGCTTCAAGTAAAAGTTGAAATATATTAACTACATTTTATATTCATTATTCTACAACAAGTCTGATTCTTTTGGTTTTAGTAAACTGCATGGCACAGAGAAAACCTTTGCTCTGATGTAATATTTCAGCCTTATTTATTTCAGCTAAATGACACTGTAAAACAGGATTATATATGTCAGGCACCACTTCATATTTGGGTAGTCTTCAGAACGGACACCTCAATGACTATAAAAGATGGTTAAAAAAAAATTAACAAAAATCAACATTAAGACAACATGATGCTCAGCTCTCCTCCCTCCTTCTTTGTCTCCTTTTGGTTTGGTTCATAATAGCTGGGACAATTCAAAATTCCTTCACTTTAAAAAAAATCCCCACATCCAACATTTTAGAATACTCATCTTTGAAGTGATGAATGTAGAACAAAACTATTTCTGCTAGTAACATGGTGCATTGGTATAACAGATGCAGACTTTTAATTTAGGTGCTACTGCTTAAATTACAGTTTTATTTTCCATCTATCCAGTGGCTTTCTAGTTAACAACAAGCCAAATATATGTTTACAGTAAAACATTACAGTTCTTTGAACACAATGAATTGCATTTAAATCTATATAGGAATTTGATTCAATGCAACCATCTGCTTCAACAAATGCAGTGAGTGTGTCTCCAGAGTTTAAAAAAAATCACCTTTCAGAATTAACCTATTTTGTGAAGCACTTCAAGCATCACTTTCATAAATAAATGTTTTCAGCATTGAAAGTATTGTTTCAAAATTTAACAATCCCATTTATTGAAATCATGGAGGTATTACTTCTGCCAAAAATGACAAATGCCAACATAAATATCACTTAGCTTTTCAGGAGTTTGCACCTCTAACAATAATAGGACGTTTCTACTTGCCTATTTCTTCTGCCATAAAATGCACAATTGAGATATTCTGCACAGCAATTTTCATGCCCCTTCCCACATGTAGACATTTTGGTGTAGCCAGGCATACACAATTTACAGACCTGAGTCGTTACTATCTCCTGGGGCAAAAAATTGGTGAGTTTTCAATATAGTAACTGATTGGCTGCCCCAAGAGGACTGGTCAGGAAAACCACTGCTTCTCTCCTTGATGAGCTTCTCATTGCTGGTCCCAGTGGCAGCCCCGACCTGAAGCTGCTGTTTTGCTTCAGAAATGGGCTCTGGGCTGGAACTGGGATATTTCTCACAGCAGATCACAACTCCCTCTATGATCTCGAGGCTTCTCCAAGCGAAATAGTTCTGTCAAGTAGGAACTGTGGCCAGGACTGCAACTGAGGAGATCACCAAAGCAGGGAAGCTGCTTTTGGTTTAGGGGTGAAAAAGTATCAAATGTCACTTATTTTCCTAGAACTTTTTGACAGTATAAAACAATCAATTGTGAAGTAGATTGCATTTAAGATGAAACAGAATGCATAATTTTTACTGTATAAATTCATAAATTTTCTAGTGGAATCTGTACAATTGTAAATTGCCATTGGTTCTACATACAAAAGCAATTCATACTCCCAAAGAAAGACTGACATTAATGCCAATTAATGCTGACAAAGGGACAGTTTGTTTTGTTGGTAATTCCTTAAGGCATGCAATGTCCACTTTAATTTGCACCCTTAGCAAAAATCAGTGGGGAAATCTGGATCTGAAGTCAAGGTTGGAATTGAACCTTGATTAAGACTGAAAATACAGCATTGCTTCATCAAAACCCCTTCAAAATATTGCACATTCTAACTAAAATGAATATGTAACTGGAAAAAAACTTAAGTTACTGAAATTTCTGCAGGTAATTTCTGCACAATAACCATCCTTGCAATACTTTTTGTGTGCTATTTCGGAATAAGCTATGGTATGATATGAAATTTTCTTCTATTGTATATATCAATTGGTGACATAGAACCCGAGAATGATATTGCACAGAACTGAACTATCACCCATTGTGCCTGTGCTAGCTCTCTCAATGAGCTATACAATTAGTTCCACTTCTTCACTGTTTCTTCACAGCCCTGCAATCTTCCCTTGTTTGTGTGTACATAACATAGATATATTATATAATATACACAATTTATTTTTGAGAGTGACTATTGAATTTGTTTTCACCACTTTTTCAGGTAGTGCCTTCCAAATCATAACTATCTACACACAAAAAAGCATGTTATGTCTCCTCTGGTTCTTTTGTCAATTACTAATCGTGTCCTTCTGCTAATGCTCCTTCTGCCACTGGAGAAAGTTTCTCGTTACTTACGCTGTAAAAAACATTCATGATTTTGAATAGCTCTATTAAATCTCCTCTTAACCTTTCCTGCTCTCAGGAGACCAACTTCAGGTTCTCCAATCTCTCCACATAACAGAAGTCTGTCATCGCTGGTTCCAATCTAGTAAATCTCTTCTTCAGGCTCTCCAAAGTCTTGACATCTTTTCAAAAGTATGATGCCCAGGATTGAAAGCAGCATTCCAGCTGAGGCCCAACCTGTGCTTTATAAAGGTTCAGCATAGCTTCCTATCTTTTGTACTCTATTCCTATCTTAATAAAGCCAAGGATCCCACATGCTTTTTAACAGCCTTAAGTTGTACTGTTACCCTCAAAGGTACACCCCTTGACCTCTCTGTTCCTGCATTCCCTTTAAAATTGTATCATTTAGTTCAGATTGCTTCCCTTCATTCTTCTTACCAAAATTAATCACTTCATATTTCTCTGAGGGCAACTGAATAAATATCAATTAGATTTAATTTCATGTTCTATGACGAAAGCAACATGATACAAAAAGCACAAGCAAGTACTTCATCAGTCAAGTGGAAAAAGAAGATATGACTGTCCATGAACTAATGGAAGCCACACAATTCTCATTTCGGAAAGGGTTTCCATGCATACATTTCACTGATTATAAAAGAACTAAAGGTTACAATTTTTAATATTAATACTTAGCTTTTCAGTGATATATTGGACAGATAGTCAAATGATTTTTATTTTATAAAACTAGATATATTTTTCAGCTTGCAGGACAAATAATTGCCGCAGCACAATAGCTTATTTGCATTTGCACACACAAGTCAGCCTTTCCAAGTTCTTTCCAGTTATGCGATTGAGAATAATTCAAATAAATAGAAGCCACTAAATAAAAAAATACATAATTTCACAGCTTACTTCCTAAAGGAAAAAATTAAGAAGTTTACTTCCATATATCTAAGCACTGCAATGTAATTTGCTGTGCTACATCAAAATAAAGATAGTTTAATATAGACATTTCGTGATAAAATTAAGGCTTATTTTCCTCCAGTGTTCACTGAAATTAGATTTTCATGCAAGTTCTCTCACTTATTGACTACATGCCTTCCAGTGTTTTCACAGATTCCATTCAACCTTTCATGATTTCTACTTACTTAAAGTCTAGAAGCACTATATGTCTATATGGACAAACACTGCATCATATAGGGAAACTATTAAATGTATAGTGAATTACTCTATGACAGAAGCACTGCCTCCCTAGTGGCATTGCTGATCAATGAACAGCAGCCACCTCTTATTGGCTGGTAGCTCTTGGCAGGTGGGACTTCAGTCCCCTAGGTCCTTGATTCCGGGCAAGGTCCAGTTAAGAGCCTGACTGACACTTGATGCAGTGGGCCTTCCCGAAAAGAGGCAACACGGGGCTCTCGCTGGTTTTCCAGCTGGCAGGAGACAGCTGCCTCGCCTCTCTTGATACCACCCTATACGTACAACATGCTGTATAAATAATTACAGCATATCTGGTAACCTTGCCCAAAAACTATCCTGTAACACTTCTGACAAGTCATGTGGTAAATACTTCGGCTTTGTTTTACATCATAGAAATTGCTGCTGCACTTAATGAGAGAACATGATCATGCTTTATTATTGAAGGCATAACACGAGATAGCAAACATGTGCAAAGACAATAATACTAATGAGCTCTAATCATATAAAACTAAAATAATTCATCACCTGTTCAACCTTCTGAACAATCCTGTGGCACCATAACCTGACTCTAATTTCCACTCAGCAAGTTAAAAGTGTCTATTGATACTTTTCCCCAAAGCCAGTTTCGTAAGAAGTTTCAAACTATACAAGTTACAATAACTTCCATTAGCTTTAGGCACTGTCCTTCATTGAACCGAGACAGATACTTCCAAACATATTCAAAGCTTGTGTGGGTAATGTTTTATTTCTTCCTCAATAGTTCCATCGTACAAATTCTTGCATTGTACTATCAGGTTTAAACTAATTTATCCATCACCAAATCCCATTCCCACCTGTTTGTCAATACAGTATGATGAAAAGAGGATGGAGAAGAAACAGCAGAGGACCATTGAAATTAAAAATGGTGAACCTGATTTAACTGAAATTTGATTGAAATTAGAAATGAAGGCAATAAACGAGTCACTTTAAAAAAAATGAACTGTACATAATTGAGGAAATTCAAATCTTTTGTGCATTAGTGTAAATGCAACAGATTTCAGGGGTTCATGCTCATTTTTCTCTCGGGTTCTCTTTCAACATATGTTCACTTTCCCAGCAAAGTTGGTTCAGACGTTTAAAATTCAGGTGGCATCCTATTACGGCAACCATACCCACAAATTCTGACTTCATTTGCATTCAACAGCATACATTTGCACTCATTGACATCAATTGCACTCAAAAGCAATCATTTAGTTATCATTTGACATCAATTGCAATCAAAAACAAATATTTAGCCATTCTTTGACATCAATTACAATCAAAAGCAATCACTTAGCTATTATTTAACATTGTCCATAATGTAATTGACACCAATGTCATCAATTGCCTGCAGCGTTCAAACATTTGTAATTAACATCATCATTTAAGCATTTGGACACCAAAAATGATCAGGGTTTATTTTCCATATTTCTGAATTTCCATAGTTTCAAACATCATAAAACTGAGTTAACTTTAGAAAAAGCAGATTTGATTTTAACAGGTTTTAATAAGCTAGTTTTATGTTTTTCTTCATAACTTATAATGCAGCACAACCTTGCCAGCAACAACTCCCCCCAAAGATTGCAGCAGACTAGCCCCCAATGCCAACCACCCACTGCCCCTGACCACCATTTTCTCTCCAACACCCCAGCAGAACAATGCTCTCGCCCAACCTAGGCAATTTTTTTCTGCCCCGAAACATACCATCCCCGAAATTGCAATAGTTTGCTTCCTCTCTCTCTCCCCAACAACACTCACCTTCCATCTCTCTCTGCCCGATCACCACTCCCCTTCTCCCCTGCCCCCACTCCTTTCTCCCCTGTCCCTTCTGTCCCCTTTCTTCCCCCTGCCCCCTTTCTCCCCCCACACTCACCGTCCCCTTCCTCCCCCCTCCTCCTCCGCCCCCTTCCCCGCTCCCTCTCCATCCCCTTTCTCCCCTGCACCCCTCCGTCCCCTTTCTCCCCCGCCCCCTCTGTCCCCTTTCTTCCCCCGCCCCCTCAGTCCATTTTCCCTCCCTGCTCCCTCCCTCCACTTTCTCCCACTGTCCCTCTCCCCCCCACCCTCTGTCCCCTCTCTCCCCAGCCTGCTCTCTTCCACAGCCCCCAACCCCAAACACCCTTCTCATCCCTACCCTTCCGAGTCCCCTCTGTCCCACACAACCCCCAACTCCCTCTCTCCCCTGAACCCTTCTCTCTCGCAACGTACCCAACCCCCCTCTCTGCCCTGCCTTCCCCAACCCCTCTTTCTTCCACCGTCCCCTGTCCCACTTTCACTTTCTCCCTTCTACCCATGCTCTCGCTCTCTCCCCTCTCCCTCCACTTCTCCCTATCCCCTGTTTCTCTCTCCCCTCTCCCTCCCTATTCCTTCTCTCTCTCCTCTCCCTCCTCCTCCTCTCACCCCCACCTTCTCCCTCTCTCCTCCTCTCTCCCCTCTCTTTCACCCTTCCCCCCTCCCCCACGTCTTAACTCTCGCCCCTCCCACTCTCCACCCCCCTTCCCCTTCTCTCTCCCTCCCCTCTCCTCCTCTCTCTATCTCCTTCTCTCTCCCTCCCCTCTCCCTCGCCTTCCCGCTCTCCCTCCCCTTCTCTCTCCATCCCTTCTCCCTCGCCTTCTCTCTCTTTCTCCCCTCTCCCTTGCCTTCTCTCTCTCTCCCCTTTCCCTCCCCTTCCCTCTCTCTCTCCCCTCTCCCTCGCTCCTCCTCATTTTCTCTTCCCTCCTTCTCCTCTCCACTCCTTTTCTCTCTCTCCGCTCCCCTTTCTCTTCCTCTCCTCCCCTTCTCTCACCCCTCCACTTCTCCCCATGGATTCTGGCAGGGACCGAGGCCTCACTTTCAGTGGGGCCTGAGGCCTGGAGACTTGGGGGCGAGATGTTGTTAAGAGTTTGGATGGAGAGGGTGGTGTAAGAGTTTGGAGGCCAGAGGGAGGGTGGAGTTTGGAGACCAGAGGGAGAGTGGGGGAAGAATTTGGAGACTGGAAAGGGGGTGAGGGGAGAGAGTTTGGAAACCAGAGGGGAGAGTTTGGAGACCGGAGGGGGAAGAAATCGAGGGAAGATTTTAGATTTTGAGATTGGGTGGGGGGGAGTGGTGGGGGAGAGGGCTTAGGCCCTGTGTCTGTATGGGGATTGGGTTGGGTTTAGACCCTGAGACTGGGGGAGTGGGGGGTGGAAGAGGGTTTAGACTCAAGACTTGATTTGGTGGGGGGGAAGAGTTTAGACTCTGAAACCCGATGGGGGGAGGGTGTTGTCGGGGGCAGAGTTTTGCCCATGAGAGTGTAAAGTGTGGGTGGAAAGTATAGACCCTGAGATCAAAATGAATTAACAGCTGCTGGGGATCTGGTGGGTGCTCTCAAGCACATGCTGTATAGCTGAAAGATTTTTTGGTCTAAATGAAAAAACTGAATAAAATCAAATATTATTTAAGTAATTAATTTTCTTCTCTTTTTCAATGCAGGTTGCTGAGCGATTTGGATAGCTTTGAGCGAACTTGATAGCTTTGAGCGCACTCGTTGCCTTCGAGTGTCTTTGCTATTTGATGTCAAAGATGGCAAAACGCTGCTGATCTGCACTCAAGCTTAATCCAAATTAGAACATTTGATATCAAATGATCGTTGATAGTTTCTGAGCACACTGAATGAAGAAATGTCAATATTTTTGGGTAGGGCAGAAGGCAGTTCATTCTCTGCATTAGAGAGACTGAACAAGACAGACACAAAATACACACAGATAAAAGCAAAACACCACAGATGCTGGAAATCTGAAGAACAGTCGTACGGACTCGAAATGTTAACTCTGTTTTTCTCTCCACAGGTGCTGTTAGACCTGCTGAGTTTTTCCAGCATTTTCTGTTTTTGTTACAAAACACACACAAATTTCTCTCACCTGCCATCAATCTCTGAGATAGGGGATTGGGCCCACTAAAGCTGTCAGTCAAAGTTGCTACCCTAAATAGAATGCCCATCTTGTGATATGGGAACACGAAGCTCCCACATTTCTGATTTAGTTAAATCTCTTCCCTCCCCCACAGCCCAAATGGAATGGGATTAAACCTGTTTTCTGAGGTGTTGCAAGGAGTAATCTCAAATGCATGCAATGTTTGGGATTATTCTGAATGATCCGCCCACTGAACAGGTAATTAACACTTTAAATCAATATTGTTGAGGTTAATTTCAGGCTGCTGAGAAAGAAATTGCTGTGCGCAACCTTGAAAGTTACCCTTTTCAAGCTGATTCTTACATCACAGAAATGCTCACCACGAATGATTGTCAATCAGAGTATGACAACATAACAATCCTAAAGAATGCTGATGATACAGTACTTGTGGATCATATAAGGAACAATGAAGGAAACCTTTGGAGCTCAGCGGAGAAATTTATAAAATGGTGAGACAACAATTCTCTCAAAATGAATAAAAATAAGATAACAGAGCAAGTTATAGGCTTTAGCAAAAAGTCAGTTAAAGATATTGTTTCAGTGAAGATTCATGATGTGAAAAATAAAATAGTTACCAACTACAAATATCTAGGTGCCAAAGTAGATGATAAATTGAACTAGAGGGAACAGTGTACAGATGTCGTGGCCAAGGGACATACCCGAATATACTACCTCAGAAAATTAAAATCCTTTCGAGCTACTCCTACAACCACTAAACTTTTCTATACAGCCGTTGCTGAGTGTGCTATCCTTTTTGGATGTCTCTCCTGGTACTGTTGCCTTCAGAAAGCAGACTCTTGAAGGGTACAGCGACTAGTGAACCAAGCAGGAAGGGTATTTGATGAGCAGATCTTTCTTGATGAAATCTGCTCGCGAAGAACTTTGTTGAAAGTAAAGAGTGTCATGAACAATGAGAATCACCCCTTGCTTCAGTATTACTGCTGGTTGTATTCAGCGAAGAGGCTACAACTCTCAGCTGCAGGAGAAATCAGTTCATTAACTCGTTTGTGTCCTTCTGTATAAGAACTTTTAAAAGGAGTTTGATGTGTGGATGAAGATAAACAGTCAGGGTGGGACTCACTGACTGATTAGGTAAAGTTTTGGAATAGTTTTTAATACATATTTTAATTAAAGTTAGATCTCTGTAATAGAATAATTTTGTTTCTTTAATTGTTATCATTCATTTATATGTAATGTTTTAATGAATGAGCAATGTACCCAAAATTAATTTCCATGTGGACAATAAAGTGAATTGGAAAACTCAAAACTCCAGCTCAGGCAACACAGGCAACATCCAAAATGCCAAAGTTATACAGCATAGTTGTCTACGAATAAATTACCAACACTTACTCAATCTTGAAGTTCATCAGAAACCTGCATTTGTAATTCATCTGTATCCTCCTGCTGCACAAACTGAAATACAGTAACTAATGGATACTTGTCTATTTGTCTTAGTTGATGTTTTGTCACGTGTTTGGGGTCTAGATAGGGTTCTTCGGGGGTTGTCTACTTGCCTTAAGTAAGCTACTCAAGTCTGTAGTTGTTAAAACTATTATTTATTTACAGCTCTATGTACATCTTAGGAACTCTGCATGATGTTGGACTTCTCCCTCCAGATCTTTGTGACTGAGTCATGTGTCATTACATCATAACTACATCTACTACAGTTGCTTCTGATGTTAACCCTTTACTCTACATCTCCGCAGAAGTCTTTATCTCAAAAATATACATCCTCCTACATCTCCCCCCAAAGTCTCAGACTTCACAGGATTAGTCTCTGAGGTGCCTTGCCCAATCTCCCTGACCTTGTTCTGATCTCTTTCAGAGGCTGAGGTCATTCTGGACTCTCTATTCATTTGATATAAGTGTCCTTCTCCTGGGTGGTTATAGAATTGTGTCTTATTTCTTGTTCCTGATCTCCTTCCGGATCTGAATCGTAAGCCCAAGTTTTCATTGGTTTTCTTTCTAAGGGAATGAGGGCACTGTGGTTTCTCCTTATATTTCCCTGGTCCGCCTAAATCCTAGGAGATCTCGGTTGTGGAATTCTTTCTATTATGCCTTCTTTCTGTTGGTTTTGTACCCATACTCTCTCCTTGGGCTCCAGCACTGATAAGTGTTGTGCTCTATGCCTCAAGTTGAAGTCACAAGCTTTTTTTTAATTCATTCATGGGATGTGGGCTTCCCTGGCTGGGCCAGCATTTATTGCTCATCTGTAGTTGTCCTTGAGAAGACAGTGGTGAGTTGCCTTCTTGAACCGCTGCAGTCCATGTGGTGTAGGTGCACATACAGTGCTGTTAGGAAGGGAGTTCCAGGATTTTGACTCAGCGACAAAGAAGGAACAGCGATATATTTCCAAGTCAGGATTGGTGAGTGACTTGAAGGGGAACCTCCAGGTGATGGTGTTCCCATCTATCTGCTGTCCTTGTCCTTCTAGTTGGTAGTGGCTGTGGTTTTGGAAGGTGCTGTCGAAGGATCCTTGCTGAATTCCTTGTTTATGCCTCTGTTCCTCCTCAGGCTTTTTAACTCTCTCAGGGTTATTCAGGGTGATATTTAGTTCTAATTTCTGTTGCAGAGCTGAAAGCTGTTCTCTCAGTCATCTTCCCACTAACAATTCTGATGGTGGGAACCCATTTTGTAGCAGTGAGGTTCAATAACTAAGAAGGGCCAAGTTGAGATCTTCATTGTATTTGATCAAGTCTTTGATGGTTTGAACATCTCTCTCTATTGGCTTGAGGATAAGGAGGTGAGCTAGTCATCTGAATGAACCCATAGACCTTTGAATGTATTAACAAATTGTGGACCATTGTCTGACATTACAAAGTCTGGGGATACCATGTGTTGCATAGATTCTCTTCAGTGAGTGAAGGCAATCTGTTCACTTCAATCCATCTGAAGGCATAATTAATGAAAATAAGAAGTACCTTGCCTTTAAAATCAAATAAATCAATCCCCAGGCACTCCTATGGACTTGATGGAAACACGGAGGGTGACAGTGGTTCTTTTTGCTCTTGGCTGCTCACTGCACATGGGAGGTAATTTGAAATTAGTTCTTTAATAGAAATACCTGGCCATACTGACTGCTGGGCTCTTGCTCGACATTTTGCCAGCCCTAAATGACCTTGGTAAATATTTTGGAGAATATCAAGTTGAAATGCCTGGAAATAGCTATTTTGTCACTAAAAACTAGGAGGTCATTCAATGATAATGAGAAGCTTTCGCTGTTCAAGGTGCTGCCATAGTACTGGGTTGTTAGGAGTAATGACTGGCAATCCGTCTAGACGGTATTCCTTTATCTGGATACACTGGTCATCCTGCTGTTGTGCTTGTGTTATCTTCTGCAGTTTCTTAGTTGGTAGGTGTTTGGTAATGAATGATGTATATGCTGCCACCTCCTCACTGAAATTCAAATCCTCCATTTTGGTTCCTTCAACTGGTATTCTAGATAATGCATCTGTTGTCATCTGGTACTTGGCTTGAACATACTTTGTTACTGAATCATACATGATTTGTCTCAGTCTGAAGCATTGAATTGTAGGCGGCATCTTTGCAATCTCCTTAGTGTTCGACAGTGTGACTAATGGATTATTGTCAATTTCCTTGCTGGGAGTCGGCGCGGGCCTGCGGGTGATAGTCGGGAGCTGAGGATCACCTATAAATATAGACCAGGGACTGCAGAGCGGCCTACCTTGCTGGGAGTGGGAGTCGGAGCAGAGTGGACCTGCTGGAGACAGTCAAGAGCTGAGGAGCACTCTGTTTCAGCTGCTGTGAGGCAGCAGGAGGGGAGGGAAAGAAGCAACTGTGATGTCAGAGGAAGCTAGTAAGTTGATTGGCTGTTAAGTGCTCAGTCTAAGGGACAGTGGGTGAGAAATCAGCTTAGGACAGGTGAGTTAAGGTAGATCTATAAACAAAAAGAACTAAAACTTTAAAATAATAAACAAAAATTTGAAAACTTTAAAATTAAAATTAAAATAAAACAAAAAGATTAAAAAAAGTAATTTAAACAAACAGCTAAAACAAATACCATATAACCTTTGGCGGAGAAGAAAAGAGTTGACATTTCGAGTCCTCATGACCCTTCAACAGAACTCGAAACGTCAACTCTTTTCTTCTCCGCCGATGCTGCCAGACCTGCTGAGTTTTTCCAGGTAATTCTGTTTTGTTTTGGATTTCCAGCATCCACAGTTTTTTGTTTTTATAATCATATAACTTTCAGTTGTCAATGGTACCAGCATTCAATAAACTGTAAATTGTTGCATACATTGGAAGAAAGTAATTAAAGTAAATTAACTAAATAACATAAGTTAGAATTGGCAGGGCAGGTATCATGTTGCAGCTGAGAGATATGTGAGCTTTTGGATGCCAAGGCAATCCGTGACAAACAGGAAGTGTAAGCAGCTTGAGGAATTCCAGATCAGGATTATTGATCTGGAAGCCGAAATGCAAACATTGGCAACATAAGGGAGGGGGAGATTTACCTGGATATCTTGTTCCAGAAGACAGTCACACCTCTTCAAAGAGAGTCATCTATTTTGGTCAGCAGTGAGGGACAGGAGGCTGTGACTGTCAGTGAGGCAGGTGATGGGACGGAGCGGACAATAGTGGAGGGGCCTCAGACTTTGCAATTGTCAAACAGGTTTGGGGTGCTCACAACCTGTGTGAATGAAAGCAAGGCCTATGAGGTGGATGAGCTGGCTGGCCATGGCACTGTGGTACAGGAAGCTGTTCAAGCAGTGGGAGCAAAAAGGAATGTAGTGGTAGTAGGGGATAGTATAGTGAGGGGGATTGACACTGTCCTCTGCAGCAAAGAGCGAGAGTCCAGACGGCTATGTTGCCTGCCCAGTGCCAGGGTTTGGGACATCTGCTCAGGGCTGGAGAGGAAGTTGCAGTGAGAGGGGATGGATCCAGTTCTCATGGCCCATCTAGGTACCAACGACATGGGTAGAACTAGGAAAGAGTTTCTGCAAAGTCAGTATGAGGAGCTAGGTACCAAATTAATAAACAGAACTCAAAGGTCATAATCTCTTGATTATTACCTGAGCCAAGTGCAAATTGGCATAGGGCAAATAAGATTAGATAGGTAAATGCGTGGCTCAAAGAATGGTGTGGGAGAAGTGGGTTCCAGTTTGTGGGGCACTGGCATCAGTACTGGGGAAAGTGGGGGCTGTACCGTTGGGACAGTTTACACTTGAACCGTGCTGGGGCGTGTGTTCTGGCAAATTGCATAACTAGGGAAGTAGAGAGGGCTTTAAACTAAACAAGAAGGGTGAGGATCAAGCTTGGGTAGAGGTAGCAATTCAAGGTGTAGAGTCAAGACAGGAGAGCAAGATAGTGTTATGATCCAGGCTGAGGTTATCCCTAGGAAAGCCTGATCCCAAGGTGGAACTCAGCTTGATGGATCCTAACTTTTATTTTTGTTTGTTTAAGTACGTGGAGAGTAGCTACAGAACAAAGGCATAGGAGTCAGCTGATGAACTTTTAAGAAAATAAAACATTTATTCAACAAAAAAAGATGAACTCTATTACAATACTCCACCCACAACTATACCTTTACAGGTGTATATAGGTTTGTAAGAATAACACAAGTAACAAAAGCTATCTTGCACTTTGATGTTCACAGTAAGTACACAGTCCATGTAAACCTATGGCACCCTGTGGTCAGACACACCACACTCTGAAACCAAGTGACAAGATGCCATCTTAAACGGATGCTATGGGTCTCTCCTCAACTTCCCCCAGGCACTTGTCACACTATGAGTCAACCAGTTTCACTGAATTCCAGCCTTCACACGAGGGATTCCAATCTCCACTCCAGGACCTTACCTTGGAATCTTCTCCCAAACCAATGCTTTCTCTCAGGCACTTTCCACAAGTGTTCACCTCCAGGGTTTCAAGCTCTCCTTCTGATGTTCCTCTTCCCTGGGTCACCACATGCATTTGAGCTGTCTTCCATGTACTCTCTCTCTCACCAACTCAGCCTTAACAATGCACCACTGTTTCACATGCCCATAGCAAAGGATCACAGACCTTCAGTTGTCTATTTGAAACTTCTTGCTTCTTGCAAGCTGTTCTCACTTTAAATCTGAAGCTTGGAGCATTTCTCTCTGCCCCACACCCTTAACTTCACTTAACAGTATCTTTCCCAGGTTCCTGTCCTTCCTTTAACTAGAAGGTCTTCTCTGGAATTTCTCTTCTTCCATTCCCCTGACTTTTGGGGTTTTTCTTAGCTTGGGACTTGCTATCTGTCCCCTTTTAGGCTGCTTCTGCTTCAGAGCTGGCTTCAAACCAACTGAACTCAAACAGTTCCCAAAACAAACTAACGTCTTTCTTCTTGTGTGTGTGTGTGCGCTTGTGTGAGGAACCTGCCTATCAGGCCCCTCTGTTGCTAGGCAACAGCACTGTTCTTCCTAAGCAAAAACAGAATTACCTGGAAAAACTCAGCAGGTCTGGCAGCATCAGCGGAGAAGAAAATAGTTGACGTTTCGAGTCCTCATGAACCTTCGACAGAACTCTTTTCTTCTCCGCCGATGCTGCCAGACCTGCTGAGTTTTTCCAGGTAATTCTGTTTTTGTTTTGGATTTCCAGCATCCACAGTTTTTTGTTTTTAGCACTGTTCTTCCTACTCTTGTGTGTTTACTTTTACATTATAGGGGTTAAAAGCAGCCTTTTAAAGTGAAGGTAAAACTCCGTTTGACCTTTCCTAACAGACCCAGATACAGAAATACAAATCAAACTTAATCTTTAAAGCTAAAACTCATTCCTAACAACCACAAATACAAGTATAAGTTACTTAAACTATCTGTATTTCCTAACAATAGTAATATGAGAAATGAGGGTCAGAGAATGGCAGGAAGGGACAGAGAGAAAAAGCCTAAGAATACATCAACAGTCAAGACTAAATGTAACAAAGGTATCAAAAAGACAAAACTGAAGGCTCTCTATCTGAATGCATGTAGCATTCATAACAAAATAAATTAATTGATGGGCCACATGGAAGTAAATAAATATGATCTGATAGCAATTACGGAGACGTGGCTGCAGACTGACAAAGATTGGGTCCTCAATATTGAGGTCCTTAATGCTCAAGAAGAATAGGAAGCTCGGTAAAGGTGGACGGGTACCACTGTTAATCAAAGAGGGTATTGGTGCAAAAGTTAGAGATTGCCTTGCTTCAGGAGATCAGGATGTAGAGTCGGTTTGGGTGGAGATGAGGAAAAGTAGGGGGGAAAATCATTAGTGGGAGTGGCCTACAGGTCCCCTAACAGTAAACAGAGTGTATAACTAAGTACTCAAGAGGAAATATTGTGTTGCTTGTGATAAAGGGACAGCAATAATCATGGACGATTTTAATCTACACATAATCTGGAAAAATCAGATTGGCAGTAGGAGCCTGGATAAGGAGTTCTTAGAATGCTTTCAAGAGCGTTTTTTTTTAGAACACTGTGTTCTGGAACCAACCAGGGAGCAGGTTATATTAGATTTGGTATTGTGTAATGTGACAGGATTAATTAATGGCCTCAAGAGTGAAGGCGCCCCTAGGTAGCAGCAACTACAATATGATTGAATTTTACATCCAGTTTGAAAGAGAGGAGTGTGTCTAAGATTAGTACCTTAAACTTAAAAAAGGGCAACTATGTGAGGGTGAAAGCTGAGCTAGCTGAAGTGAACTGGGAAACCAAGCTAGAAGATAGATCAATAGAGAAGCAGTGGCAGACATTTAAGGGGATATTTCAGAGTATTCAGAATAAGTACATTCCCACTATAAAGAAAAATTCTAAGCAGATGACCCATCATCCATGGTTAACTAAAGATGTTAAGGAAAGCATCAAACTTAAGGAAAAAGCATACAACTCCGCAAAGATGAGTGGCAGGACAGATGATTGGACAGAATATAAAGAACAGCAGAGAATGACTAAAAGGTTAATCAGGAGAAAGAAATTAGAGTATGAGAGAGAACTAGCTAGAAATGTAAAAAATGGATAGCAAGAGTTTCTACTCTTAAAAAGGAAAAGAGTAAATAAAGTGAGTGTTGGTCCTCCAGAGAGTATCAGTGGAGAGTTAATAGTAGATAATAAGGAAATGGCAGAAGAGATGAACAAATATTTTGCTTGTGTTCACTATAGAGGACACAAAAAACATTCCAGTAACAGCTACAAATCAGGAGGTGAACAGGAGAAAAGAACTTGGTGAAATTGAAATCACTAGGGAAACGGTACTGAGCAAATTGATGGAGCTGCAGGCTGGCAAGTCTCCGAGTCCTGATAGAATACATCCTAGGGTCTTACAAGAGGTGGCTAATGAGGTAGTCAATGCACTGGAGTTAATTTTCCAAAATCCACTAGATTCTGGAAAGGTTCTGTCAGATTGGAAAGCAGCAAATATAACCACTCTATTCAAGAAGGGACAGAGGAAGAAAACAAGAAACTATAGGCCAGTTAGCTTGACGTCTATTGTGGGGAAGTTATTAGAATCAATCACTAAGGAGGTTATAGCTGAGTACTTATATAAGAGCTCAAGGCAATTGGGAAGAGTCAGCATGGTTTTGTGAAAGGAAAATCGTGTTTAACAAATTTATTGGAGTTTTTTCAAGGAGTAACATGCTCAGTGGATAAAGGGCAGCCTGTAGACGTACTGAACCTGGATTTCCAGAAGGCCTTTGATAAGGTGCCACATCAAACATTATTATGGAAAATAAAAGCGCATGGTGTAGGGAGTAGTATGGATAAAAGATTGGCTGGCTGGCAGAAAGCAGAGAGTATGCAAAAATGGGTCTTTTTCTGATTGCCAGGATGTGACGAGTGGAGTCCCACAGGAATGTATACTGGGGCCTCAACTTTTTACGATTTACATCAATGACTTAAGTGACAGGGGTGAAGACATGGTAGCTAAATTTGCAGATAGCACAAAGATAGGTGGGAAAGTATGTTGTGAAGAGGGCATGAGGAGGCTGCAGATGGATATAGATAGGTCGAGTAAGTGGCAAAGATCTGGCAAATGGAATTTAATGTGGGAAAATGTGAAGTTGTTCCTTTTGGCAGGTAGAACAAAAAAGCAGAGTATTACTTAAATGGAGAACAGCTGCATAATTCAGAGGTGCAGAGGGATCTAGGTGTTCTAGTACACGAGTCACAAAAAGTTAGTATGTAGCTACAGCAAGTAATTAAGAAGGCTAATGGAATGGTATCCCTATGAGAGGGATTGAACATAAGAGTAAGGATGCTACGCTTCAGTTATACAGGGCATTGGTGAGACTGCTCTTCGAATAGTGTGTGCAGTTTTGGTCACCTTATTTAAGGAGGGATGTAAATGCATTGGAGGGGGTTCAAAGGAGGTTTACTAGATCGATACCTGGAATGAGCGGGTTGTTTTATGAGGAAAGGTTGGACAGCCTGGGCTTGTTTCTGGAGTTTAGAAGAATGAGGGGTGATTTGATTGAAGTATACAAGATCCTGAATGGCCTTGACAAGGTGGACATTGAAAGGATGTTTCTCTTGTGGGTGAGTCCAGAACTAGGGGGCACGGCTTTAAAATTGGGGGTCACCCTTTTAGGACAGAGATGGGAAGAATTTTTTTCTCTCAGAGGGTTCTGTGGCTTTGGAGCTCTCTGCCTCAGAAGGTGGTGGAGGTGGGGTCACTGAACATTTTTAAGGCAGAGGTAGATAGATTCCCTTAGTGGGGTTAAGTGGGAATGTGGAAATCGAAACACAAGATCATCAGCCATGAATGGTGGAGCAGGCTGAAGGGGCCAAATGGTCTACTCTTGTTCCAATTTCTTATGTTATGATCAATTTTAAACTGAAATCCCACCAAGTAGTCTGAGAACTCCTTGGATGCCCATGTTGCTGCCAATGCTTTCTTCTCAGCTGTAGTGTATTTTTTTTCTGTGAGTGATCTTGAATCGTGATTAAGTGGTCAACATTTACCGTCTCTTCGTACTTGGAATAAAACTGCACCCAGAGCTGTCGTTGATGCATCTGCTGTTTCTGTGGTTGGCAGTTCTGGATTGTGGTGTGCCAACATTTCAGGTGAAATTAGAAGATTTTTGATCATCTCAAAAGCATTTTGATAGTCCACTTTCCAGAACCACTGTTGACCTTGTCTCAACAGCTGTCTTAATGTTTTATTGGTTTCTGCCAAATTTGTAGGAACTTGCCTACTTGGTTGACTATTCTAGGAATCTCTGAGGCTCTGTAAAGTTCCTGGGTTGCAGAACTCTCTAATCACCTTTGTTTTCTGTGGGCTGGCCCTTGAGAAGTTGATGGTGAGCCACCTTCTTGAACCATTTCAGTCCATGTGGTGTGGGTATAGCCACAGTGCTGTTGGGGAGGGATTTCCAGGATTTTGACTCAGCGATAGTGAAGAAATTGCGATATACTTCTAAATCAGGATGCTGTGTGGCTTGGAGGGGAACTTGCAGGTGGTGATGTTCCGATGCATCTGCTGCTCTTGTCCTTCTAGATGGTAGAGGTTGTGGGTTTGAAAGGTGCTGTCGAAGGAGCCTTGGAGAGTTGCTGCAGTGCATCTTCTAGATGGGACACACTGCTGCCACTGTGCCTTGGTGGTAGAAGGACTGGATGTTGAAGATGTTGGATGGTGTGCCAATCAAGCGGCTGCTTTGTCCTGAATGGTGTCAGGCTTCATGAGTGTTGTTCGAGTTGCACTCATCTAGGCAAGTGGAGAGTATTGCATCACACTCCTGACTTGTGCCTTGTAAATGGTGGACAGGCTTTGGGGAGCCGGGAGGTGAGTTACTCTGTGCAGAATTTGCAGCCTCTGACCTGATCTTGTAGCCACAGTATTTATATGGCTGGTCCAGTTCAGTTTCTGTTCAATGGCAACCCCCAGGGTGTTGATAGTGGGGGATTCAGTGATGTCAAGGAGAGATGGTTGGATTTTCTCTTATAGGAGATGGTCACTGCCTGTCACTTGTGTGGCGTGAATTGTACTTGCCATTTATCCAAATCGTGCTGCAAATGGGCACGGACTGCTTCTGGATCTGAGCAGTCATGAATGGTGCTGAAAATTGCGCAATTATCAGCAAACATCCCCACTTTTGACCTTATGAAGCTCATTGATGAAGCAGCTGAAGGTGTTGGGCCGAGGACACTGCTCTAAGGGGCTCCTGCAGCGATGTCCTGGGATTGAGATAATTGACCTCCAACAACCACAACCATCTTCCTTTGTGCTAGGTATGACTCCAACCAGCAAAGAGTTTTCCCCTTGATTCCCATTGACTCCAGTTTTGCTGGGGCTCCATGATGCCACACTTGGTCAATTGCTGCCTTGATGTCAAGGGCAGTCACTCTCACCTCACCACTGGAGTTCAGCTCTTTTGTCCGTGTTTGAATCAAGGCCGTAATGAGGTCAGGAGCTGAGTGGCCCTGGTGGAACCCAAACTGAGCGTCAGTGAGCAAGTTGTTCCTGAGTAAGTGCAGCTTGATAGCACTACTGGCGATCCCTTCCATCACTTTGCTGCTGATTGAAAGTAGACTGGTGGGGCGGTAATTGGCCAGGTTTGATTTCTCCTGCTTTTTGTGGACAGAACATACCTGGGCAGTTTTCCACATTGCTAGGTAGATACCAGTGTTGTAGCTGTAATGGAACAGCTTGGCTAAGGGTGCAGCCAGTTCTGGAGCACGTGTCTTCAGTACTATTGCTGGAATACTGTCAGGGCCTATAGCTTTTGCAGTATCCAGTGCCTTCAGCCATTCCTTGATATCACATGGAGTGAATCGAATTAGCTGAAGACTGGCATCTGTGATGCTGGGGATGTCAGGAGGAGGCAGAGATGGATCATCCACTCAGCACTTCTGGCTGAAGATGGTTGTAAATGTTTCAGCCTTATCTTTTGCACTAATATGCTGGGCTCTCCCATCATTGAGGATGAGGATATTTGTGGAGCCTCCTCCTCCAGTTAGTTGGTTAATCGTTCACCAACATTGACAACTGGATGTGGCAGGGCTGCAGAGCTTATATCTGATCCTTTGGTTGTGGGATCGCTTAGCCCTTTCTATCGCATGCTGCTTTCACGGTTTGGCATGTAAGTCGTCCTGTGTTATAGCTTCACCATGTTGACACTTCATTTCTTTTAGGTATGCCTGATACTGCTCCTGGCATGCCCTCCTGCACTCTTCAGAGAAGCAGGGTTGATCCCTCGGTTTGATGGTTATGGTAGAGTGGGGGATATGCCGGGCCATGAGGTCACAGATTGTTATGTGTACAATTCTGCTGCTGTTGATGGCCTACAGTGCCTCATGAATGCCCAGTTTTGAGTTGCTAGATCTGATTGAAATATATCCCAGTTGACACATTAGTAGTGCCACACAACATGATGGAGAGTAACCTTAGTGTGAAGGTGAGACTTCGTCTCCACAAGGACTATGCGGTGGTCCCTCTTACCAGATACGTCTGTGACAGGTAGATTGGTGAAGATGAGATCAAGTAGGTTTTTCCTTCTTGTTGGCTCCCTCGCCACCTGCCGTAGACTCAGTCTAGTAGATACGGACTCGGCCAGCTCGGTCAGTAGTGATGCTACCGAGTCATTCTTGGTGATGGACATTGAAGTCTCCAGAGTATATTCTGTGCCTATTCAACCCTCAGTGCTTTCTCCAAGTGGTGTTTGACATGGAGGAGCACTGACTTGTCAGTTGAGGGGGTAGAATAGATGGTAATCAGCAAGAGGTTTCTTTGCCCATGTTTGACCTGATGCCAGAGTCGATGTCAAGAACTCCAAGGGCAACTCCCTCCCGACTGTATACCACCATGCCACCACCTCTGCTGAGTCTGTCCTGCCGGTGGGACAGGACACACCCAGGGATGGCGATGGTGGTGTCTGGGGGAATGCCTTTCTGGTGTGATTCCATAAGTATGACTATGTCAGGCTGTTGCTTGACTGTTCTGTGAGGCTGCTCTCCCAATTTTGGCACCAGCCCCCAGATGTTTGTACGGAGGGCTTTGCAGGATCGACAGGGCTGTGTTTGCCATTGTCATTTCCGATGCCAAGTGTTCTGTCCGGCTTCATTCCTTTTTGTAGACTTTGTAGTGGTTTGATACGACTGAGTGCCTTGCTAGGCCATTTCAGAGGCATTTAAGAATCAGCCTCATTGCTGTGGGACTGGAATCACTTGAATCACAGACCAGGTAAGGACAGCAGATTTCTTTCCTTAAAGAATATTCGTGAACAACATGGTTTTTCCCAACATTCGACAATGGCTTCACGGTCACTGTTACCGAGACTAGTTTTTTTAATTCCAGGTTTATTAACTGAATTTAAATTCCATCAGCTGCCGTGGCGGGATTTGAATCTGTTTCCACAAAGCATTAGCCTGGACTTCTGTCTAGTGACAATACCACTATACCCTTGCCTCCCCCATGTGTCATTATATCATAGTGTCATCAGCATCAGGTGTGTCTGATGTTAACCCTTTACAGTTGAAAAATACTTTGCTAACTCAAAATTAAGTTGTTAATTACTTATTTATACCTGAGCTCTGTTTTGCAAAACTGTCTCATATTAGTTAAATACTAATTCTATAGTTTCTTGCCCATCTCCCCTCATGCCCTCTCCAAGCTCATCTTATCCATGAGACCCACATCCTGCTTCTTTGACCCTATGCCCACTGAACTACTGACTACACAACTTCCCTTTAGTTCCCATGTCAGCTGATATTAACCATTCCCTTCAGGTGCTACTACCCTCTCCTTCAAGTCTGCCATTACAACCCTTCACCTCAAAAGGTCCCCCCCTTGACCTCTTCATCTTTGCAAACGACTGAACCATCTCCAACCTCCCTTTCTTCCCAAAGTCCTGACAATATTGCTGCCTCTCAAATCCACCCCCATCTTTTCTGGAACTCCAGAGTTTGAGTTTCTCTAATCAAGTCAAAAATTACACCTTGTGACTGTGACTGAGGTAAACTATCCTTCCTTGTCCTTCTTGATCTGTCTACAGCTTTTACTGCTTTAGCCAGACCATCTGCCTCCAACTCCTCTCCACCACTGCCCAGCTGGGTGGGTCTATGCTCACTTGGTTCTGTTTTTATCTATCCTATCATAGCCAGAGAATTGGCATGAATAACTTCTCTAAATAATTCCACTCCCTTAATCAAGGATTTCTCCAGACCACACCCACACCCCCAACCTATTATTTCTCATCTACATGCTCACCCTTGGCAATGACATCCAAAAATACAGTATTAGCTTCCACATGTACACTGATGGCGTACAGTTTAGCCTGACCACCGCTTCTCTCAACTCCTTCACTGTCTCTAAATTGTCAGATTGCTCGTCTGATATCCAGTACTGGATGCACAGAAGTTCTTCCAATCAAACATTGTCTTTGGTCTCTGCCACAAACTTCATTCCTCTCCTTGGCAGCTGATTAAGGCTGCTCACAACTTTGGTGTCTTACTTTGACCCGAACTGAGCTTCTATATATTTAGGCTATCACTGAGCCTGCCAATTTCTGCTGAAGTAGCATCATCTGACTCTGCCTTAGCTCATCTAATACTGGAAACCTCATAAAAGCATTAGCTACCTGTAGACTTGACTATTCCAATGCACTGCTGGCCAGCCTCCCACATCCTTCATGAATTTGAAGACATCCAAAGCTTTGCTGCCCATACCCTAGCACACCAAGTTCTGTTTATACGTCACCCCTATGCTCGCTGACTGATATTAGCTCTGAGCTAAGCAATACCTTGACTTTCAAATTATCATCTTTGTTTTCAAATCCCTCAATGGCCTTGCCCCTACCTATCGCTGTGATGTTCCAGATATCAGTGCTCCGGCAATTCTGACATTTTGAGCACTCCTGTGTTTAATAATGACGCCAATGGTGGCTATGCCTTCAGCTGTCAAGGTCTTGAACTCTGGTATTCTCTCAGTAAATCTCTGCCTTTTATCCTCTCTTTTCTCCTTTGAGATGCACCTTAAGCCTACCTCTTTGACCAAGCTTTTGGTCATCTGCCCTAATCTCACCTTAAGTGGCTCGGTGTCAGTTTTGTTCAATAATGCTCCTGGCGATGTCTTACATGCATTAAAGATGCAATATATTTAGAAGTTGTTGTTGAGAAACTTAACATTTTATTCAAGAAAATCAATTCTTCATTGTAAAATAATGATGCTAATAATGAATGAGAGTGTAATAAATGGTAATAACTATGGCCTGGTGGCGATTGGATAATAGTTGTAAACTGAACTGCCCATAAATTGAGAATATTCGACTTCACCATACAAATGCACCCACTGAGTACAATAATGAAGAGCTATTAAGGCTATTGATTTGTTGTTTTCAATTGATAGTTTCCAGGCTAAAATAGCACATCAATATTTGCACAAGCAATGCCCAGAAGGTAACAGCGGTGACAAATGCAAACCTCCATTAGTATAAAAAAAATTAATTGGAATGTACAAAGAACAATAGAAAATAAAGATAATTAGACAATTCAGCAGATTCATCTGATGTAATGATTATTTATCTGCAAATTCTCCAAATGATGGGGATTGACAGAACAGGATTTCCAGCATCCGCAGTTTTTTGTTTTTATCTATGATAAAAAGATGTTTTTCTTTAAATGAAAGGTAGCCTGCATTGAATAAAAATCAGACAGGCTGTTGAATGAGCGGCTGATGTGAAACCACCAGTTGTATGCTACTTCCCAGATTGAAAACAGTTATGGGATACAAGCACAAAGACTAACTTTTCCTTCAATCTCAGGATTGCTTTCATGTACCAATTGGTTCTCTTTTCTAGGACATGGTGACTTGTGAAACAAATCATTTGGTGTGGATCAAAACAATTGTGCACACATAATGTAAGAACCTTTCAAGTTGAATCATTCATGACTCATTCAACAAGCAACTTAACTGCATGGAAATAACACAAGAAAGTAAACAGGCTTTAAGAATTGTAATGGTTAGTAATGAGTTCACTCATTACTTTTGTTTATAGGAAATAACTAACTGATCTCCATCAAGTGCTTTTTGGTTTGATCTAAGTAAAAATCCAAAAAAGTTCAATAACTGTCTATTTAATGGAAGCATCTTTCAGCCACAAAGGTCAAAGAAAGATAAAATGAAGGAAGAATAAGAAATTCAGATATGCCCTGCAAATAAGACCTTAGGATAACTTGAGTTGGTGTGTAAATGTTGTGTCAAAGATTATTGGGGTCAGTACCAGAAAATACAAATATGAAGAGCTGAACTTTAAATCACAGATGATTGTATACTTGCTAAGAGAGTGTACAACCTCATGTGCTCTCTTCTTGGATTACCTTACTTTCAAAATAATGAATGGGTCCTTCCTCAATAAAATAGAGGAAACAGAACTAATATTTCTGTTGAATTTAAGACACTCTGAATAGCAGAAGATAATAAACTTATTTTATTACATTATTTGGTGGTAACACTATCATGACAAATGGTATAATTTGAAATTTGGACAAGGGCTATGGAACTAAATGGGTGACATCTGGGTGTGCATTGGAGGGAAGTAATGCGCAATATTTACTCCCAATGGAGAAAACCTCCCACAGGAATGTGAACCAAATTCTGCAATATTGCTCCCTGAAGTTTTTCAGCCTCATACATTGAACTCTATAAGCACGGATGAATAGGTTTCTGAGGCTTGCTGCATGTACTACATATGAGGCACAATCTGAGGTCAAACCTCAATGCTAAACAATTCGATGAAAAAATGGTAAATCATTCTCTACCACTTGCCTGTACCACCGACAGTGATCCTTGGGAAAATCTTCTGGTTTTGTCCTCGGTGTTGAACAGATTTTTTTGAAAGAAAACCTCTAATGGTGATGCATCCTTTAGGTGCTCAACAATTTCTATGTACATTTTTTAGTCACAATTGCTCCGATGGTGGCTGCCCTCTCATCCAAAGGGTAAGTAAATGCAACTGTGCCTGTTCAGTTAGGTGCAGCTGCCTCCAGTTATCCATCACCTTGTTCTTCAAGAGAGGGAAGTATGACTGAGTTAGGTGCAATGTCTTTGGGGATATGGCATAAATGTCCTCAGGATTGGATTCCTGGCTATTTGGTCCCACTGCCTTCTAAGACTTTGTCTGAAAGGCATCTGTGATAGATGACACTTCTCTTCCTTTCTACCTCCTTGACCAAGGCTGTTTTCAGCCATGTTGTACCATAATTCTGTGTTCATCTTGCTCACAGTCTCTTCTGCAACAATTTCCAGTGCCTGCTACAGCCAGAATACACTTCATCTTTAAGAGATGCAGGCTGGCTTTATGTGGTGCAGGTTAACTTGAAGTGGTGCAAGCCTCTCACGATTCTGAATCATCGGCTCAGGTGTGCAGACAATCATCAGTGCGTTTAGCCTGGTTGCACACTACTATCATTTAAATAAGCAGGTAGCACAAAGTGTATGTGCTGCTTGCATTGGAAGCAATGTGTGCGGGATAGTCATACGTCACAACTCACAAGACTGTTTTTAGGTCTTAGACAACTTTGTGATCATTCTGTTCTAAGTGTTAACTTGTCTTCCTGCTCCAGATACATACTGGCCTGTTATCGGCACATTTTCTGCTTTTGTTTCTGTGAAGAAATTTGTTTGTCCCACATCAAAATGGGCTCCTGATGCCTTTTTTCCCCTCATATGATCCTGATGACCTATTAGCTTCAATAACTGGGCAAAAAAACTAAGCATCACTCCCTTTTGGAATAAAAAGCTCCTATGCATTCATTCACTTGTGCGTAAAAACATAAGAACAGGAAGAGTCGTCGGCTATTTGGCCCCTTGAACTTTCTGTGTCATTCATTAAGATCATGGCTGACTTCTAAATCAATGCCAACTTTCCTTCCTCTCCTCATATCCTTTTGTGCCTGGGAATCTAGCAATATTAATCTTGAATATGCTCAGCGGCTGAGCATCCACAGCCCTCTTGGGTAGCCAACTACCAAGAATAACACGCCTTCAAGTGAAGAAATTTCTCCTCATCTCAGTCCTGTATAACTGACCCTTTTCACTTTAGGATGGCTGGTCTTGCACCTCTCTTGCTGGCAAAAACAAGCTACTGCTACTTTCATTCTCTTCAATGGTTCAAACTACAGCATTTGATGTGCAAGAATAGGAGCAGAAGTAGTCCAATCACCCATTGAGCCTGATCTGCCATTTGATAAGATCATGGCTGATCTGATTGTGGCCTCAATTCCACTTTCCCGTCTGCACCCCCCCCCCCCCCAATGACCCTTGACTCCCTTATCCATTGAAAAACTATCCAACTCAGCTTTGAATATATAGAATGACCCAGCATGCAGTCCTCTCTGGAGAAGAGAATTCCAAAGACTAACTACTTTGAGCGAAATCAATTCTCCTCACCCCAGTCTTAAATAGCAGACCCCTAATTTTTAAACTATGTCTTCTAGTTCTAGACTCTCACACAAGAGGAAACATCCTCTCAGCATCCACCCTGTCAAGACCACTCAAGACCTTATATGTTTCAATAAGATCATCTCTCATTCTTCTCAACTCCAATGGGTATAGAGCCAACCTGCTCAAAGCTTTTCTCATAAGCTAACTCCTTCATCCCAGGAGTCAGTCGAATGAACTTTCTCTGAACAGCTCCAAAAGCAGTTATATTCTTAAGTAAGGAGACCAAAACTGTACGCAGTACTCCTGATGCGGTCTAACTTAGGCCCTGTACAGCTGTAGCATCACTTCTCTCTTTTCCCTCAATTCCCCTTGCAATGAAGGCCAACATTCTGTTTGCCTTCCTAATCACTAGTTATACCTGCAAACTAACTTTTGTGATTCATGTACCAGAACACCCAGGTCCCTTTGTACAGGGGAGTTCTGTAGTCTCTCTCCATTGAAATAATATACTGCCTTTCTATTCTTCCTGCCAAAGTGGACAAGTTCATATTTTCCCACATAATACTTCATCTGCCAAATTTTTGCCCATTCACTTAAAAATTTCACTTGACAGTTTCCCATAAAATTTCAAGTCCTTACTTGGCAGCTGCTTTATCTATAATCCTGCCCCACTTCTCCACAAAAGTACATTGTCATAGCCTTCTAAACAGTCTGAAACAATAATACCTTTCCAACTTAGTCAAACTTTCCAGAATACCGTCTTGAACAGTCGAGTCTAACAGTTCAGTAATGCATTTTGCACACTCCTTGAAATTTCAGCCCATTATTTCTGCCTCTCTTTTCTGCTTTTGCTTCCTCTCAGGCCCTCCTCTCCTCTCTTCTTCCCTTCCGACCACTCCACCTTTCATTTCTTCTCTCTGGTATTTTACTTCCCAGACTCCTAAAACATAAACCGAATCCAATACTATTCCATTACCTTCCCATTCTCCTGCTTCAAACCGTTGGATAAGCCCAAAGATATCCTTTGTGCCTCTCTTTACATTCTTTGTAGGGTTAATTGACACACTCATTTACATCTCTTCATGAGAAGCAACCCCAGCTACCCATTTCCTGTCTACCTTCCCACCCAGAGCACACAGTGAGGTTAATCTCGCCAATAGCTTTCTGTTTCACACATGCCATCTGCCACCACCCCATCCACCAGCAAGCCAATAATCACACCTCTCTCATGGCCCCAAGAACGTCCATTTACATATGAACAAGGCCTCTGTAATCCATGACTTAGTTGTGGATGACTGCATTGATGTCCTGGCTTTAATTGAACTCAAACTGCCCACTCTCCTCTGATTTCACTACCTTCTTGTCCTCCCTGCATAATCTCTCTTACTCATATTCACAGCCATCCCTTTGGCCTTGCCATTCCATGTGGTACCTCTACTGCCACGGTCTCAATCACAGATGGTTTTTTTTTAATTACTAACTGCCCAATCTATGGGCTTGTATTCACCACAATATATCTGTAGCTGTCAGAGTTGAGCAATAAAAATACTTCACTGCTGCAACAGAAGGAACTCATCTGATTCTGGGATGAGACATCAAGGAAAATGGACTTGCATTTATATAGATCTTATAATGAAGTACCATGAGTTACTTTTAAGTGCAATGACTATTGTTATGTGACAAAAGGGAACTGCCATTTTGCCCAAAGCAGGATCACAGAATTGCAATAGAAGGGCGGCCAGTTAATCTGTTTATGATGGTGCTGGTTGAGGAAGGAATGTTGCTCAAGATCTCTCTGCTCTTCTGCATTTAGTGCCATGGGATTTTCAACATCAATCTTAACTAGTGAAACAGGCATTTGAAAAGTAAAACCGCTGCACTGCACTTTAGTGCCAAGCCTGAAGGGCAGGTTTGAATTCACAATCTTTTGACTCAAAGACAAGAGTACTGGCAAATGAACCAGTGAGACAGTGCTGTACTGGTGGGACAGAGTAGAGGCTCCTGATCTGGGAATGCTTCATGCTGAAACTGTGTGCCAAAATAGTTTGCTATTCTTCAGTGGTAACATCCATCATGTTGATCAGCATCAAATTCACCCACAACAAGCAATAACATGTTGATAAATTATAATGAATGCCTCATAGCAAGCTGTTCTTATTTATTAGAGAAATAAACCTTTAGGCTAAAGGTATCTCAGCTCCATCTGCATTATGATTGTGATTTCTCGTAATAAGCACTGAACAATGAAGAAAGACTTAAGGAATATTTTATGCACTTATTGCAACCATGCTACTTAAATAACTTTATTATAAATATGGTCCTTAATGATAACATTTCCCAAAGCATAAAGCTTCAAAAGGATTAAAAGTTAGTTTACATTGGACACTTTTTGAAAATTGCATTCAGAATCAGTTGCTGTGGATTATCTTATTGTCTTAGAAATTGGTGTTTGGTGTTTAGTTTTTAGATGCCAGTCCACAGTAATTTCTGGTGGTTGTACACCTTTCTCCTGCCTGTCCATATAAAGAATCTTAATGAGGATCAATCAGCAGGTCAATAGATTAAGATCACAGTCACAGCCAGATGCTAAAGGAACCTCGGGAGGTTGACAATGTACAGAGCAGGTGGCTGAGTCAGCTTAATGAGGCCACGACATATACGCTGGGGAGGCTTTCAACTTCCACAAAACCCATCTGTACAGATTAATGCTGCACTTACCTTACAGAGCTGCCACCGATAGCAGTCACAACTGTGGAGTCTATGTTCTAACGTAAATAAGGTGGGACTGCTGCCTCTGCTGATCCCAAGAATAAACTAAAAAGGTGGGTTTCTCCAGTACTCTGGAGGTGACAGCATAAGGCATTTTTGCATTTGTGCTTGTTTAGTTCTGATCATGGGATACCAATGATCAGGCTCCATGAGCCAGTTGTGTACTCACACCACTAAAAAGAAATAAAAAGGTCTACAATTTTACTACCAGGAAAAGGAAACTAATTTTAGCATCATAAACAAAGAGCTGGAACATCGGTGCTGTTTTCTTGTGATACTAATCAAACAAATAGTGCAATCTATAAACGATGCCAGAGGGAGACATTGCCCTTTTCTCCAGCTGCCAGAAAACTGAAAAGTCCTCCCTCGTGGTTTTTCACTTGTTGGTCTGAATGGTCCTCTCTCCTGTCGCTCATTCTGTGGCCAGAAAATATATTTGCAAGTTTTGACTTTAAACCAACAGCACACAGTTTTATAATATGAATATAGCACCAAGTACTCCAGCCCCATCAAGGTACTCGGTTAATTAGCCCAGTCTTTCAGTTAACCTTTGATTTATCCTATCAGACGGCAGAAACCAATCAACAACTCTAAAAGGTGACAGGCTAATTAACTAAATCATATAAGACCAACCAATTACTTAAAACCAATTAAACAATGCATTAAAACATTCTGATTTGTTCTTTTACATTCTTAAAGATTACAATTTACAGATTGTGTGGTACTTTCTAAATTAGTACGCCTCTATCTGATTTCTCAACAAAAGCTACCTATGCTGAAAATGCATTTAAATTATATATCACAAATATTTAATATGAAGTTCACAAAGTAGTTCTTCTAGATTTTACACTATAAATTATTAATTGTCACAGCAGCTGAAAAAAGAAATCTGTTCTATTAATGGTAATACATGATGTCAGTGCCTTTAGCTTTTACTGCTGATCATGGGCTTAGGTCATTATTACACACTCACATTGGGATAAAATATACTTCAGTATTCCTGCGCAATTAAACAAGCAAGTCTGACCTTTGACAAAAGCTAATGAACTGAAATACATCTTAATATATTATCTTATCATCTAGCATAGCACTTAAGGAATTGCACTTGCAAAATTTGACCTTTCCCAAATCGAATGTGGCTCCTGCAAACTTGAACATTGCCTCCTCGAAATTAATCAACATAAAGCACAGTGTTTTAATGGTTAGTTTTATATTTGGTTTAAATAATCAGTATAATATAGACAAAAGCTCATTGGCCCGAATTTTTCACTAGTCAGGCACGCACGATTGGCGGGCCTGGGAGTGGACAGGAAACAGACCCCCAATCGCGATTTCACGTTGGTTGGCCAATTAACAACCAGCCAGCGTGAAACGGTGCTGAGAAATGCTCAACACTGCTAATGCGGGCGGGGTCAACATCACCGCAGGTGCTGGCGAGCGCTTCCAGTGAGCTCCCTGAAGCTGCCCCAGGGAGCTGCAGACCGCCACAGAATAAACAAAACTAAAATGCTGCAAACTATGTCCATGCAGCACAATCAAACTTCTGAAAGAATATCTCATAATAAAAGTCCCTGGATATCTCTCTCTATTTTATCTCTCTGCGGAGATTTCATCCCGCCCTGGATCAAAGTTTGAGCAAAAATGTAAAGTCCGCCTGGCTGATTGGCTCATCCGCCAACTGTTAAGAGAGGACGGGTCACGAAAAATCACTTTCAATTGCCTCCTTAATGAGCTTAATTGCCCATTATGTGCCCGCCAACCTGAAGATTGCTCACATGCAGGGTGACGTCAGGATGCTCGCCCAACGTCATCTCGTGCTATGTCTGTTCGGGTTGGGGGCGCACCCACCCGCGAGACATAAAATTCTGCCCATCATTTGAGCCAATTTATTTGACTAGCCTGCATGGTTTTGCTCAACTATCAAGATACAAAGAAAATTGTACTTTTTACACACGTATGAGGATTTGTGGGTATGCTGATCCAGGTCCTGATAGCATCAAAACGTATTAGGTTCTCAAGCAGTTTACAAGCCTGCTTGGTTTCTGCAACTCAGTGTCCTCAAGATAGCTCTCAGGGACAAAGCTGGAACTGCAAAGCTTAGGCTTATTCAATAGAAGCAACACAAACAGCGTACATTTATTTTGCTGAAGACCAACAAGTTTAAAAAATAGATCGTGAACATTGGAATTTTCTTCCTCCCATTTAAGAATAGCAACAATTTTTTGCATTTTTCTTTCTAATTGCCCTTCACTCACTGACCTAGAAGCTGAAAATGATCCCTGCGCCAGAACAGGAAGGCCTGAAGCCCTTCCAATATTGGGCCTCAGGCCTCACTTGCATTGTCCAGCAGTTAGTCAGTGAATCGACATTGGCCTTTGGGCTGCTGCATCAGTGACCTTCAGATGAGTCCTGGGAAGGAAGTAGATCACTGGCACAAAAAAAGGTGATTGGGGAGGAGGTCTTTTGCAGTATAATAGAGCTGGGAGGAGAAATTCCCGTTCAGGTGAATATTTTTTTAAAAAGCAAATGTACCATGTTAGTGACAGTCTTTTGAAGGATGGTGTGTAGACCACACTTTCTATATGCAGCAAGCTCAGAATCAGCTGTGCTCAGGTCAAACTAATTTTGCATCAAATATGCACTATGCCCCTTAATTGCATATGCAAAGTGCCTAACGTCTGTTTCAGGCTCATGTCCTGGATGCTTCTTTTACTGTCTTTACCAATACAGTGGGCAGTGCACTTCCAGCATGGGATGTCCATTGCCCAGTGCATTGGATGCTGAGTAGCCTGTTTTACACGTGCCAATTTCAGGCTACTTTTGGTATGAACACCATTTTCACTGTTTTTGTGGGTGTGAAAGGACATCTTTACCATATTTCCAGTAAAGGAATTGCTCAAAAATAGGGTAATTCAACTGTAAACATAGAAGTGGTCGAGCAAAGTTATAGACAACTCCTAAGAAGCCGATAATATTTATTTGAAAGCACATATTAAATAAATAAAATTCTATTCAATTTATTAAACATCAGAATAACAACACTCCAATGGCTTAGCATACAGAATCCATAAGTATATGTTATAAAGCCATAATACTCTAAATCTTGTTACACGTCAATGGACCCCAGGTAGAAGATTTAAACAATTTTGTTAGTAACAGATCTGTGCTCACATATGTACGTAATCATTATTTTTGGTCATGATTTCCATAACTATGATATATTTTAGTTTCTTCTGAACTTAATGGAAATCGTTTTATCCACTTGTCACATTTCTAACACTTTGGGAGGTGGGGGTGGAAATGAACTGAAATCAAAAACCCATCTGGCATAAATATTGCACTATATTTTGAAGCATTTAGTCATGATTTCTGTCTGAGATACAACGATGAACAGAAGAACTGACATTCAGCTTTATTACTCCTGAGTTATACAAAAAGTCTCACTCATTAAATGAAAATTATACCAAACATACCAACCTATTGTATCCCGTATTTATGTAACATGTGTTTTGAGATTTGCTATGTGAAAAACAGAGAACAGATGGCCATGAGTTTGCCACAAAGATGTAACACAATCGCCGGGTTCTGAAGAATGTCATAAACCACAAGAGTAAAGTGGCCATGAGAGCGTGTTACATCTTGGAGCACACATTTTAAAAAAACATATACCAGGTAATATATATTTGATTTCATTCAAAGCTGAAGGTTATTTGGTTGCATCACAAAGGAATTACTCTTGGAATTCTGAGAGAGTTGTAAGAATAATCACACAATCTAAATTTTATGGATAATTTCAGTAACCTTGAGGTCAACTAGATTATATTAATTGCATTTGTACAGTTCAAATGAACATAAATAAAAGATTAGAAACCAAACCTTTGTGTGTTGTAAATTATTTTATTTGCATATTTATTAATATTAATGCCCATATTTTCCCTTAGCATAAAACACACTGAGCCGGCAGAATATTTTGGGATTTTCTGTGTTCTCAATATTTCAGAGATCGCTACTTGATTACCAGTGAGTTGGCTATCTACACTTGAAATGATATTCTACCCAAACCAACAGCAAATATTAATTACTTGTGTCAATTTTCCCTTTATACAGGGTTAATGATATGTCCAATCATAACAAAATCAATGAGATTTACAACACACATTTAATTTGAATCTCTCAACAAAGAACTCCCCCAAAAGAGACTGGCTCCCATTTTTAACCACTTTAAGATTAATTCAAAACACTATATAATTTACCTATGGTAAAGCAAGAACTCAGTAGGCAAAGCACTTTGAAAAGTGCAAAATAAATTAACATTTTATTTATTACTGGCAAATTGGCTGAGTAATATTCAGACTCAAAACAGGATTTGATAGCTGGGAAACCAAATATGAATTGTTGATGCTATAAATAGTTCCTGAAATAAAACAAAATAACTCAAAATTAGTTGAAATAATGGACTAGATTTTGCAATCAGTGGTTAAGCAACAGTAGTCGTTGCTCACCTCGAAGAAAGCCTCTGACAAAGATCTAACGACTACTGTGTTGTTAACATCCCTCATCCCATTGGCAGTTGAAGTTTGGCACCAAGTCAAGGAGATCTTTAAGCGTACAACAGCTGTGACATCAGCAAGCAGAGTCAGCAGCCAATCACAATGAGGTATTCTCACAGACAGCAAACAAGGAAGTTAAAGTACTTTAACCTTCATTTTTCATTTACATCTTCAGATATCAAATGATTATAATTGGATTTAATGGTAACTAAGATACCAATATAAACTATCTTTTAAATATGTGGAATTTCTCATGATGAAGTCTGTCAAAGATAGAATTCGCTTTTCAGAGTCAGTGAAGGTATATAACAGCGATTTTGAAGTTAATACTTCACTCAATATTGTATAAATTTTTCAAGGATTTACAAGGAGATTTAACAGCTTAAAAGTGAATTTTCTCATCAAATTGTCGGATTGTTTTCAGACTGTACTTTGGGAAGACCTCAATAGCACAACCCCTGGAGAAGCGTAAAAACCACAGGCAACAACTTCTGAATTTCTGCATTATTCTGCACATTTGTAGAGGCATAAAATTGTTATCAGTTTCAGTGGAGTAATGATGGTGAGTGCTGACAATTTCACTGTTATTACCACCTTGAAATTTGGGCCAGTATTCTTCTAAATTAGAGCAAGATGCTAATTCTAAAAAAAACAGCTGGAATAATCAATGAAAATGGCAGCTTTGCTGCCTGCACAGAAAGCATGAATCAGATTTTAAATGATATGTTTTAATGCAGTTCCATGCCATGGATTCATACAAGCTTGACGACAATACAGGTGCTAAACACAATTGACAAGGGCATCAGTGGTTCTTGGTTATTCAGAACATGCTAAGACCTCCATGATTCACTCCAGGCTGTGTACTTTGTTCACACTATGTTTGAGATATTGACTTTGACTTGCTGTCATTCATTAGTTATTTCTCTGGACTTGCAAATTTATTACTCTATCACATTTCTGTGGATTTTCTTTTTTGTGAATAGAAATTTTGATTCTGCAACACGAAAAATATGAGTGTTGGGGAACACAATGCTTACCCATTGCAGCCAGCCAATGTCATTATCAAGTGAGGTGAGAGCAACTGCCCTTGACATTAAGGTGGCATTTGATGGAGTGCGGCATCAAGATGTCCCCGCTTGGCCTGAATAGCCAAGTGGTTATGGTACTGGGCTTGCAACCCCAAGATCAAGAGTTCAAATCTCACGATGGCAAACTATGAAACAATGTAACTTCATCTGAAACAGATGGAAACAGGTTTACTCAAAAGAGTATCAAGAGTTCAAATCTCACAATGGCAAACTATGAAACAATGTAACTTCATCTGAAACAGATGGAAACAGGTTTACTCAAAAGAGTATCAAGATGTCCTAGCAAAATTGAAGTCAATGGCAATCAAGGGGAAAACTCTCCAGTCATTGAATTCACACCGAGCACAAAGGAAGATAGTTGTGGTTGTTGAAAGCCAATCATCTCAGTCTCAGGACATCGCTGCAGCAGTTCCTCAGGGTAGTGGCCTCAGCCCAAATAGCTTCAGCTGCTTCATCAATAAATTTCCCTCCATCATAAGGTCAGAAGTGGGGCTACTTGCTTAATTTTGCAGTGTTCAGTACCAATTGCAACTCCTAACTTGTGGAAGCAGCCCACATCTATATGCAGAAAGAACTGGACAACACTCAGGCTTAGGCTGATAAGTGGCAAATGACATTCACCTCACACAAGTCTTAGGCATTGACCATTTCCAACAAGAGAGAACCTAACCATTACCCCTTGACATTCAATAGTATTACAATTGCTGAATCCTGAACTATCAATTTCATGGAGGTTACCATTGACCAGAAACTGAACTGGACCAGCCATATAAATACAGTGGCTACAAGAGCAGGTCAGAGGCTTGGAATTCTGCGGTGAGTAACTCACCTCCTGACTCCCCAGAGCCCGTGCACAAGTGAGAAGTGTAATGGAACATTCTCCACTTACCTGGGCGAGTGCAGCTCCAACTACACTTGAAAGGCTCAACACTATCAGGACAAAGCATCCGGTGCCACTTTATCGATACCACATTCACCATCTTAAACATTCACTCCCTCCACCCCAAACACAAAGTGGCAGCAGTGTGTACCATCTACAAGATGCAATGCAGCAACTCACTAAGCCTCCTTAGACAGCACCTTCCAAACCATGACCTCTACCACTTGGAAGGACAAAGGCAGCAGGCACATGGGAACATCATCATCAACAAGTTCCCCTCCAAGCCACACACAATCCTGTTCTGTCAGTGTCGCTGGGTGATAATCCTGGAATACCTTCCTAACAGCACTGTGGGAGTACCTACACCAGATGGGCTGCAGTAGTCCAAGAAGGCATCTCACCACCATCTTCTCAAGGGAAATTCATCATTGGCAAAAAAATGCTGGCCTTGCCAGCAAAGCTCACATCCCATGAAAGAATATTAAAAAAATAGTCAAGTCAGGCAAAGTATTTACATCTCAAACTGAGAGTTTCCATTTGTTGCTTAAGCCTTCCTTATGGTCTCTCCGAATGAGGGAAAGATATTTGTGCAAAATGTATGGTAATTCTATGTTGCAGATCTCTCCTCGCTAAGTTTAGACTGCCTAATTTTCTATCATTTACCTGACAGACAATGCAAAGAATTTCATCTCACTAAGCAAAGCTGGATTTAAACTCATGTCTCAGAGGTGAAGGGACTTCGCTAATACTATGTATCACACACTTTGCAAATTTTGGGAGATTCTGAAGGTGTTTGTAAGTGACTTGTCAAAAAGTGCAGGTGAAAATTCAGAGGACAAAAAATCGATATAAAAACAAAATAAATGTGTTTCTCACATTGTCAACAAAAATGCTGGCCAGAATTTTCCAGGTTCCCCAATAGTGGGGCTAACGAGCCATTGAAATCTCCGTTCACATTGGCAGACAGGAAGATCCCGCCAACGTGAGGGGCTTAAAAATTCCAGCCACTAATTTCATTACAATTACATTATCATGCTACACCATAAATGTTACAAAAACAGGCAACACAGTTGGGGCAATGTTACACTGTCAATATATTAGCAGTGACTGAGTTATGAAAGACTATGGGCGGAATTGTCCCAGATTTGCACGAAGTGAGATAGTGGGCGGGTAAAACGATGTTTTACCCGCAGGCCATGATGGCAGGTTTTCACGCCATTTCATCCCAAACCCGACGCATTACTTATGCATTCCTGGGCAATATGCCGCTTCCATGGCGGGCGGGCTGTCATTCGCCTGCCACGTCATCACCTTGCTGCTTCATTACGCCAGGCACCACATTTAAAGTACAGCTGCACTCAGTGCTTCCAGCCCAGGACTGCAGCAGAGATGACACAGCCCGGAAAGGCAGGAAGACTGAAGCCCTTGAACGCCTATGGACACCACGGAAGCTCACTGTGATGACCTCTGAAACCCCCCCAGCCCAGTCCTCGGGCCGTAGGAGGGGCAGCTACATTACCATTCCAGCTTGCTAGCCAATGGCAGCGGTGGTCAGTGCCAATGCAGCACAGAACAGGGTGGCCATCTAATGCAGACAGAGGATGAATGATCTCATCTGTGCAGCCAGGGTATGGCAACCAACTCATCACTCTAAGCTCACACACTCAAGCTCATCACACATTCACTGGCATCTCACTCACTGCCAGCTCAAGGGACATCACCACCCATTCTCACACACGTACCCGTTTGGCCTCATCTCCTCTGGAGACTGCCTCCTCGGCCCTCACCATTTTGAGGTAACTTGCACAGATTAATATGTGCCCACCCCACATACCCTGGGATACCCTCCTTCCCCAGCACAGCTCTCATCCTGCGGCCTTTTCCCTTGCCTAAGGCCACTTCTCCAAGCAAGCACTAGCCCCGCAGCCATTTAAAAGCCACCCACATATGCCTGATCTGGTTGATAGAGACTTACCCGTGAGCCCCCCTAAAAGCGATGTGGTGCTGTCTGTGAAGACTGGCGCTGATGACAGCGAGTGCTTATGAAGCAAGGTAGGCAAACAAACCTTGAAGTCCCGAGCGAAGTGCAGCCTGCCAGATGCATATTGCTTATGTGCTATTGCGAAACACGTCAGCGGGGGTGGGCAGATGATCCAGCAGGGGGAGAGGATGAGTCCAGTGGGCTGGCCTTATAATGATATGCTGATGTATTACAATGAGGTTCCCGACATCTGATGGAGTGAAACGCAGTCCACCCGCCATCAGTGGGCTGAGCGGACAATAGCAAACTGGTTTCACACTGTCATGAAACCGATCGCACCATATTGTCCACTTACACCACCAAATACGCCCAACACCGGCGGGCACGGAAAATCCCGACCTGTAAGTGAAACAGCTGGACATTTTACAATGCCGTGATATGCATTATGACACCGGGTGTTTTAAGTGCGATAGTAAGTCTGAACGTTAACTTCCACTTGAATTTCAACATATGAAAGAGATGTGAGTCCATGAAATACTTAATTAGTATCAAGCCAAACAGCTTAATTTTTGAAGTATGTAAATGTGCTCATCTAGCCATTGGAACAACATAAAGAGGCTAATTGATCTCCCACATCAATGTTCATGATTTGCCAGGGGTTTGGAGTTTATAACAGAAGAGAGAGATAAAAACTGGTCAATATTCTCATCAGTGGCTGTCACTGCTCTGTAAAGTAAGAAATTATAGTGACAATAAAATCACTTTGTTCTAAATAAAATAAACACAGTAGGTGACAAAATTATGCAACTGACCTTTGACAGCTGGATGTCAGCAGTGCTATTGTGGTTCCAGCTTCTATAATAGGTGCTGTTGTAATGCAAGGCTGCTTTTAGGGTAATTAGGGAGTAGCTGGGGTGTGACCGCCAAAGGCTGGGCTGTCTTTTTTCTTCTGGGCCCTGGCTCATGCCACTGACCCGCTGCCAAGCAACAGTCTACCAGGTTGGCTTGGCTAAATAGTGAACAGTTTCTTGCCAGCAAGAATGGCACAGGGAGTGAGTTGAGGGAGATTACTCAGGCTCAGTAAAGGGTGAGAGAGGACTGGATGGATGGAACCTCCACATAAAGCTTGACACATAGCAGGAGTCTATGATAGAATGTACAGCATCAAGTGGCATGACCTCATGACATGAGACAATGGGAGTTAGTAACAGCAGCTGAGGCTTAGGTGATCAAGAGATGAGGGGAGAACGATGACTGTAGATTTTTTTCTCTAGAAAACTTTCGTTACTTTGTTGTGAATGGGAATTCATTATAACCAAATCCCTGTCCCCACTGCTGCTGCTACCTGTAACTACCCCTATGAGGAGATCTGCTGTCATGGTATGACACATTCATCTGTCTTGCACCATCTTCACGCATCCACTGTAGCTCGTCTGCAACCACGCTGCGACATCCGTCACCTAACTACATCTAGGTCAAACCTTCTTTCTACCTCCCTCCAGTTTTCTCTCTAGGAGTGATCTCTGTAGCTTTTCAGCTCTGATCAAATGGCTGAAATACTGACATTTTCTTTTCTGGATGTCGCTTTTTAGAGTTCTTTGTATTCTTGCAACTTTAAGAACCTCTTCATTGGTCTAATGGTCTGCATATGGAATCTTTAATGTACTTCTTAGCATCCACCTTTCAAAGGCCTCTATTTTCTTCTACTGACCTTCATTTATTGTCCAGGTTTCTGAAGCATACAGACAAGTGAATAGAATGCAGCATCTTATGAAATTTTTCTTTGTTACAAGCTTGAGTGTTGTGTTAACACATCCTTCATCTTCACAGAATTACTTATGGCTATCTCTATCCTTTGGCATCGCATCTACCATCTTCTGTTATCAAACTTATCCACTTGTTCTCGTCAGCTTTATTTACCAACAGTCAAAAGCAGAAAAATTCAGTCAGTCATATGCCTAGCAACAGTCAATAAGATTGTCCCTTTTTAAATTATTACAGATAAATTGGCTTTTCTGAAATTAACTTTATGTTTCTCAGATATTTTTCTTTCCTTTTTTTTCCTTAAAAACTCACTGGCAGAAAAACATAAATAAAAACTATTTCATTTCAGTGGCAATTAGTTTGAATCTTTCTGTTCTCTTCAGCTAATTTTGACCTTGTTTATGTATTAATATGTAGGACAGAGATTCAAACAGTTACGATGCAATGCTCCTAGTATATTCCTTAAATGTAAAAACGGACGTATCTTTTGAATTTTGGAAGTCAGAAAAATGTAGCTTTTCGATCAATTAACTTGTCATGATATACCTCACTTGCCTCTGCCTAATAAAGAATGTTTCTGTTGCGCACACTGCAGCATGACTCTGGTCAATGCTGCTTTTTATGACACTAACCCTATTAGACAGTGGCTGTATTTGTTCACTCTCTCAGGCCACGTGGGTTTTACTTTCAAGCTCATTCAACTGATGTTTCAGTACCATGTGCCACATTGACTTGTTCATATAAATAGAGCAAATTAAACTGTCTCCAAAGATATCCTATCACATTTGTACCCCGAATCGCCTAGTTAACACGTAGGCAAGACACCACATTATCTGCCTGGAAAGGTCGACCCCTGGATATTAGATTCTGCCACAGTTCTCTCTTATACTAAACCAAGGGGAAACACTTAATCACCCTCGTCTTTTCAAGAAAAAATCAACTTAAAATTTGCCATGATGAAAAATCAATAAACCTGTAATTGCTTGGCTTATCATCATGTGGAAGGACAAATTGAGAAGTGAAGCTTGGCGTCTACACAAATTTCCCTGTAACACTGACAGTTTCAGGATCACTGGCTTGGAAAAGGGAAAGGTCTCCAAGTGATAATTAAATCTTCTCATGCTGATTTTCTGCCAAATTTATTTCCCAAGAGTGTATAACCCTGATTTGCTGGTTACAAACCGGGCATAACTAATCAATCCAACACAGATGCACTACCTCTCTTTGTAAACATCAATTAAAAAGGTATAAGAAGCTTTAAAAAATACTTAAAAAGAGAGAAGTTTCTTACAGTTTTGTTAAGGATCATTCCAGAAAATACATAGAGAAAATATTTTTGTCTGAATTTCTTTATTATTTAGTAAAAGAAGGTTTCAATGGGAGAACTAAATTGCTTAAACACTTTTTATATATACACCAAATGTGTTTGACTGTCATCTCAATAATCAAAATACAAGTACAGTCAATAGTAATTCTTTTTAAAATATAGTACTTCTGAATGTCAGGGAGCAGCAAGGTCATATTTCAAAAAGCTGTGCCACACAGCAGTACAGTTAAGTTCTGAGCACACAATTCAATTTGAAAAAACAAGCTGTTTTCTCAATTGTGTTATTGGGATGACGCTGAGTAATGATTGGATTTTTGAAATGAGAGAAAACTGATACCCAAATTATCTTGGCTAATCCTGGTGCAACTCCTCGCAAATGATGCTGCCATTGACCCAAAGGCAAGTTCTTGGCCCCCCCGTTCCTCTTGGCCAGGAAATGCGACAGGCAGACTTAAGATTGAGGTGCAATAGAATTATATTTCAAAACTGTTACTTTTTTGTGGCATTTCCTCCGACAGCCAGAATGCTTAGCTACAAAAAAAAAACCCAATGGAGACTGCTGCAACATTGATGCTCAGGAATACAAGTAACTGCAACGCTTGCACTCTGTTGATTAGCGTATTTCATCCAATTCCATTGCAGAAAGGAGGAAAGAGGGAGCTGACTAACATCAAATATGGTAGATGGTCTCCAAGTGCTAAATTCAGTATTCCATCAGGGTATTGAATTTGCATGCTAATTTATTCAATCCAAGGTAACTCAAAAATCAGCCAATACGCTTGAACTCCAAACTAACTGAAACTCAACCTCAATTGTAGAATTCAGTCCCGCAGGACTTGGAGCTTGGGGACTTGATGGTCATTAGCCAATGTGTGGCCATCATGGCTAAAAACATGAATACATTCTCAATGTCCATTCCTTACATTCTGCACATCATTTTGGCATGCCAAAAATGAAATTATGCCCCAAAAATACAAATCTGTGTACAGGCAAGCAATATTATTAACAGTGGTTGCATTTACAGTGATTGCACTTGTGCAATTTATTTCCAACTTCAGTTTTCTTGCTTCCCCTACAGAGCATCAAAGTCAAGGAGAGGGAAACACACTTAAATGTTGGTGTACACAAGCCACATAGTCATGCTTTCTCATAGCCTGCCAGCTCCAAAAATCACCACGGTATAAACTGATGATTGTACAGGCTGACAGGTACAAGGACATAAGGTTTAAAAGCAAATTTGACACCCTTTTCAATAATAAACGGGGCATTAATCAGCATGAGGTCTCCACACTAGAATAGAACTCTGAAATCTGCACTGCAGCCATTAGCAGATAGATAGCATGATTGCTCACAGTATCACTCTCAAGGTCGAATGACATTCTTAGAAAACAAGACCCTATTAGGAACTAGTGGCTGCTAATTGGAAAATGTAATATTCATATATATTGTATTTATAAATCTAATACAAGAATTGTTTTACAGCTTTCTATAATTGCAAAGAAATGATGATCAAATGTCCTTACGTCACAGGAAGCAACAAAGTATGTTGAAAATTTAAAGGGCTAATCTAATAATAAAAATTATAGTTGCATTTATATAGCACCTTATCACACTGAAATGTCTTACTCACTTCACAGAATTAATGATTTTTCAAGTGCAGTTACTTATTACATAGGTAAACATACTTTTTGGTGCTACTACATGAGCAGGTAACTGATGTAAATTATTGAATTGACAAAACTTCACACAGGTTTTTAAATCACACCATGCTAAGTATAAATATTTTACTTAGTACATTCTGGTACACATTAGTTACAAACAAATCGCCATTCTTGAAGCCGCAACTTGCTCCTCAGTTTACTCGCTGACTTCAAATATTTGGTAAAAGTTCCAAAAATATAAAATAAGGAATACCATTCACTGAGCTCCTTAAGTAATTGTTATACAAGATCAAACATTATTTAAAATTGCATGGTGCTATTAGAAATATTGTGTAATGCAGAACGACATTATTTTTCCCTGTCGTAAGCCCTCAGTTCGTTATGGATCATAGAAAGTTCATTGTGACAAAAATTTATATTGCACCAAAACCTACGTTTTGCTATTTTGCTTCTGAAAAGCTATCACAGGTACAATCATTGCAACTTAATGATTTTTTAAAAATCAGGTTATTACAAAAAATGGAAATTCAGTCACATAATAATTTAAATTGAGCAACAGATTATTGTGTGGCCAACAATAAAGCAATCCAATTACACTTGCATATTCCTGTTCATTTTTATTAAAGAAAACGCTATTTACCAACAGTTTCCTAAATATTATATGTCCTTCAGCTGGCAGTGAAGACTGTGGTAATTAAAAGATTTAAAGTAGCACAAACCCCTAGCCTCTAATCTAATGCCTAGGTCAGTCGCTTGTAGATTCTAATTTGTCCTCTATTTGTATTCATGACATGATGGTTCTGAATATTTAACAGCAAACCAGCAGGAGTGTATTTTGTAGGGTTTGGAGGTCAAATAATTTGATTTTCAAGCAGATTACAGTTAACATTATTGTCCAGTCATTCACTTGTTTGTTGAGAAGATATATAGAAAAAAGTTAAGCTAGGACTACTGCATCAAATCAACTACAGGATGTTACAAAAAAATCAACAAAGAAGAAAAAGGCAAAAATCAATATGCCAACATTTGCAACAATTTTATATTCTGAAAGGATAGAAAAACTAATTCACATTAATACAGTCATTTTGGATTTAATCAGCGTTAATTACTGCTCCGGGTGTAGTCCAAGGCATTTTCAGCCAGTCAGAATTCAAACAAAATCCACATGAAATCCAATTCTAAAGCTAAAGCAATTTTTAAAGTTTGTCCATAACCTGGAGGAATAACAAATACAAAGCAAAAACAAAAAATGCTGCAACAGTCCAGTTGTTATTTCAAAAAGAAAGGTTATCTTGAATGGGCAGCCTTCTTCAATTCTCAGGCAATGGGCTCCACAATGTAAATACATCAACATCATCATTGTCCTAACACCAGAAATAGATTCTGACTGTGTCGACTGATTCTCCAAAATAGAATTGTGATCCAGAAGGGAAGATAAAAGGATGCATGCCCCCAAGAACATTTTTTAATGCTTTTTAATTCCCTCAAATACTGGGACCAAACCCAACAGATGATTTACTCAATGTGGCTCATCAGTTTTCCATGGTTCAACTGCAAGCTCATCTTATCCCATTATCAATTCTGACAGTCAACTATCTTCTCTTCTCCAATCAATTAAACAGTTTGTTCTATTTCCTTTTGTTCGCCCTGGTCCCTTTCTCCACCCCCTCTTCCCTTAACCCTTGCTATTTTCCTTCTTACAAGCTCTTCATTTGTCATATCTACAATGAAGGACTACATTTGAGACACTGATATTTTCCTTTCCTTATAGATGCTGCCTGAATTGCTGAGGGCATATTTGGCACATTAAGTTTTGTTTATTTATGGATTGTATTGTATTTGTAATTTACCCTCTTTCAATTCATTCCTGTTTTGCTTTTTTTTTAAATTCTTATTTTCTCTTTGCTGTTTCTATATAAGACATCTTTTCTTCCGTGGCAGTATCCAGAGAATGCTCTGTGACACCCTGACTTTGCAAGAAGTGTGCCAAGCTGTAATTCTGGCAACAGAGCAACCAGCCACAAATCAAACATGGAAATAACAGCTGATCATCTGAATCCAAAACAGAACTCTCCTCAAGAAAAGCCAGTGACAGTAGCAGAAATTCGAGAAAATTACCATGCCATGATTCATCACTTAAATTATTTCAGTCATAATTCTGGCAACCAAAAGATTCAAAAGTTTCTATTGAATTCAGGAATGACAAAAAAAGTCTATTGCACATGCACAAAAGCAACCAGCATCACAGCCAACGTTTTGGATCTGAAATCACAGCACATTTTAGAGTCGATCTTGAATTAGCATGCTTTATTTAGTTGGAGTGGAAACCTGAAATAGGGAAATGAGACGATTTTCCCTGTACTTTTAAAAAACTTTATCTACATTTTTTAAGCATGGGAGAGTTGAAATATGGCTTTGAATTTGAATAATCTTTGAATTTTATGATAATCATGAGACAAGTGATGCATGTCTTTTGAACGTTAGAGAAGAGAATGGTCATAGTATAAACTATGCTTTGTTCCACGTGTTGATAATGCCTCAGTCAATTTAGGTAAAAACAGGTCAGTTTACCAGAAGCTGAAAGAAGTGAACAACAGAATATTTTGGGTTGATAGCAAGTACCATGTAATTCATAACTGTGTTATAAACAGTATAAAACAGTACAGTACAAAAAGTGCAGATAAGGTGAGAGTGACGATGCTTGACATCAAGGCAGCATTTGACCAGCTTTGGCATCAACGACTCCTGGCAAAATTGAAGTCAATGGGAATATTGGGGGGAAACTCTCCACTGATCAGAGTCCTACTTAACACAAACAAAGATGCCTGTGGTTGTTGGGAGCCAATCATCTTAGTCTCAGGGCATCGCTTCAAGAGTTCCTCAGGGTCCCAGGCCCAACCAGCTTCAGCTGCTTCATCAATGACCTTCTTTATTATAGGATAAGAAGCGGGGGTATTCATTAATGATTGCACTGTTCAGCACCAATCACAACTCCTCAGCTGCTGAAGCAACCTGTATTTATATGCAAAAAGACCTGGACAACATTCAGGCTTGGGCTGATAAATAGCAAGTCACATTCGCACCACACAAGTACCAGGCAATGACCATCTCCAACAAGGGAGAATCTCCCTCCATCCATGTCCTGGAGGTCGCCATTTACCAGAAACTTAACTGGAGTGGCTATATAAATACTAGGGCAACAAGAGCAGGTCAGGGGCTGTGACTTCTGCGGCGAGTAAGTCACCTCCTGAATCCCCAAAGCCTGCCCATCATCTACAAGGCACAAGCCAGGAGTGTGATGCAATACTCTCTACTTCCTTGGATGAGTGTGGCTCCAACAGCAAAGAAGAAGCTCGATGCCATCCAGGGCAAAACAGCCTGCTTGATTGATCCCCATCAACCACCACTGACACAGTGGCAGCAGTGCGTACCATCTACAAGATGCACTACAGCATCCAGCCAAGGCTCCTTCTGCAGCACCTTCTAAACTCAGGATCTCTACCACCCAGAAGGATAAGAGCAGCAGACATATGGGAACACCACCACCTTCAGGTGCACCTTCAAGCCACACACCATCCTGACATGGAACTATATCACCACCATTCCTTCACTGTTGCTGGGTCAAAATCCTGGAACACCCTTCCTAATAATACTGTGGTTGTACCTACACCACATGGGCTGCAGCTGTTCAAGAAGGTGTCTCACCATGAGCAACAAATGCTGGTTTTGTCAGCGACACTCACATTGCTTAAAAGAATAAAAGAAAGCTTTCAGTTTTGACATGAACTGTACTATTGTGAAAGTGTTCAAAGGGTTTCCTGCCTCCAATAAAAGGACAGAATCTCTCCGTTCATTTTTCAACTTGATAGAAACTGAGTCTAAGGAACTTCTTCATTTTGTGCCAGTGAGGTAGCTGTCCCTTCAGCCTGTGATAAAGCTTTAAAGGCATATTTCATTTTGGAGGTGTATAAAGATGGCGTAAAGGTTATATGGGAAACATTCAGTGCCGATAGTCAGGATTCTCTTCCTCCTTGTTACATTAAATTCGTGCATAAGCTGTTGGCAGATTTTACAAAGCACTCAAAAAAGTAAAATGAAGAAACAACATGCATCTAGTGGGTGGAATAATATGGGGGTGGGGGGGGTGGGGAGGTGTGTGTGTGTGTGTGTGTGTGTGTGTGTGTGAAAGGCATGCACTCCCCCAACTGGAAATAATGTCGGTGTGGAACCAACAAACTAACCTCACAGCCATAAAGCTGAGAGCGGCTTCTGTCCCTCATTGCTAACGTCACAAAGTCAAGGGGAGCCAGGAAGGCATCAGTGGTTGCTGCTTGGACTGCAGAAGAACAACACCAAGACTTATGGACTCCCAGAGCAGGTAAGTCCAGGGTCTTGGACCAGGGGGGTTTGATTAAGTTAGAGAGATGGCCGGGGAGCAGGTGGGTTGGGAGGGGGGTGGTGGTGGAGGTTGGGGAGGGATGGGGTTTAAGGGAGGGAGTAGGTAAGAAGGGAGGGGGGGTTTCAATTTTAGGGGGGCTGCGCAGCAATTGGCATACAGCAGCTGCCAAAGAGGAACCCCACCCCCTTCCTTTCTGCCCTTTAAACATTTAAGTAAAAGAATCGGGCTGCCCACTCTCACCCAGCTGCTCATGCCAAACGTTTTATGGTGGGGGCAGCATATTATCACGATCATTTGGCTTGATAACAAGCCTAATTGACCCTTGGTTGGCTCCAGGTTGGCACTTGCCCAATTTTACTTGACAGCGCCCCCTTCCCTGCCCCACAGAATCAGTAAACATTCCCACTAGGGGCATGCAAAAGTCAACCCAGTGACTTTCATGACCTCAAGATGTCCCAAAGTGCTTTATAAGTAATTAAGAACGTTTTGCAGTAGGTACTACTATATCGCAAGGAAATGCTGTAACCAGTTTGCACACAATATCCCACAAATAATCATGAGAAAATGACCAGATATTGTCCTTTTAGTAATGGTGACTGAAAGATAACTATTGGTCGTGACACCAGCAGAATTCACTTAATCATTCTCTGGGCGATCAGCTCAGGCTACTAACATTTATCGATGAGGAGTGAATTTGAGGAGGAATATGGGACTGTCTAGATATGTTACATTCCTTGAGAAATAGTATGATTTCAAGACATTTGCTTTCAAACAAATGTCAGTCCTCTTACAGGAAGTGAAATGGTCTGATATTGAAAAGTTGGCTGAAGGTCTTTGTATTGAGATTGATTTCAACAAGCTGTATGATGAATATTGCATCTTACAGCAACTAAGATGAAAAAATAATTTCAAAGGAGCAAACAATTGATCAATAAGGGTGGAATTTTTTAAATAAACACAACAAAGTAAGAACAGTGATATTTTTAAACTTGCATCTTTTACACTTCCAATTCTAGTTTTAAATGCACACTGTGAAATGTTTTCAGTTTAATGGCTCAGCTTTGGACCAAAGGAAGGATCCCGTTAAGCGGAAGTCTTGTGAAAACAGAGTCACAGGTGCTGCTGAACTACAGGGTGTCTTGTACATGATTATGTCAAAAAGCAAAAGTCTTCACAGTTGGTGAAAGTACCATAAAACCAATTTAAGACGAAGGAAACTGTCACCAAAAACCTTAAACTGCAAGGGATCCAACCTTTATAAGTGCAATAACATTTGCAAACTCCAGCAATTAGTTGTTATGTGTTCCTGTTTCACACGATCAGTTGTCACATGATTAAACCTCTAGATAAGTCCAAGCAGAGTTGGTGATCTGGAGCTGCAAATTGGGCATTTATCTGCCCAGGACAGCAGGTAGCATTCCTGATCCCAAAGTTGTCTTCCTTGGAGGGACTTGCGTGAAGGGCCAGTAGCCAGTTTGTTAAAACAATTTTATTTTTACAGTTGGAGCATTTCTCTGGGGATTCAGTCTGCTTCCGAACCTAGATCCCATGACTGGGGCCTACATTAGCTAATGTGGACTCTATGATGTTTCACCTCACTAGGCATTCCATCCTCCACTGACATGATGGTTCCTGTGATACGACAATCTCCACCTTTCGCTTTCTGTTTCTGTTCTTTCTTTCGCTCAGATACAAGACTTCTATAATTTCTCTTTGTTTATTCTCAACATGCATTGCCCCCACATCAAGATGGCAAGGAAGCAACTGCTCTTACGACCTTCACTGCTTCTCTGAATGCAGCCTCTAGGTATGTGAAATTGGTCGTGATTGACTGCCTTCACATGCTCCTTCCGGTGGGCTTCACTATGTGGAGAATTGTGAGCTAAATGCTCCTACTAGCTTTGTGACATATTAATTTAGCTTAAAGAAAATAATTATGCCTGCCCAGTGTGAGTCAAAGAGGCTGATTCTCCCCTCCACCATGTCCAAAACATCTAGATTTTACTGGGTGTCAATCAGTGCTTAAATGTTGATGTGCCGATGTAGATAGTGAAAACTCAACTTGCAGTGACTGGGAACAGCTGCTAAACAGATAAAACTCACAAACACTTTTTTTAAAATCAAAGGTATCTTAAAAAATGTATTAACACGGGGAGTTAGCACTTTTAGCTAGCTGAGCAACAGCCAAACAAGTCATGATAAATTTTGAGCAGCAACAGCCCATCCTTCCTTCCTCAGACCTAATCATACAGGTTTCCATGAAAGAGATCATTGAAGGCTGCCAACACAAAGGTAAGTTTCAATATTGTTACTCGCCATATTGTGGAGGAGGAGGATCAGATGTGCTTCTCCCAGCTCCACATTAAATCTGTGGACCGCTGGTAGTCACCAGTCTCCCTCCCTCCGATTTCCTTCCTCCCTTCCCAGACTCGCATATTGACCTTGGCTGGTGTCCATGATGATTGATCTTGCTTCCTTGGAGACCGGTTGGTAGGTATAGTTGAGGAATAGGAGGCACAATTGTGTAGGTGTGGTTGAGGGTTGCAGGGAGAAAACAGGAAGGTGGGGCTGAGAGATATGAGAAGGTGGACAGGTGGGGTTCATGTTGGGGAAGGAAACAGTTAACTCACAAGGAGTTCATTTGCTAATTAACAGTTAACAACCTAAGTACCCATTTAGATGTATAAAAAGGAAAGCAGGTGAGGCAAGTTCTGTTTGTAGAGAGTTTTATTCACCTGAAATAAAACTCTCTATCTGAAGGAGTCTGACTTGGTCTCAGTCCTTATTGCCAAACAGCTATTGAAGCTTAACAGTGGTAGCAGAGAACGGTTGTTGCTTGTAAGTAAAAGATTGGAAACCAAGCTTTCTTCGGACCAAAAGCTGTATTTGGAGCTAATTTTAAGAGCAAAGTGGTTTGGAGTCGCTCAAATATGGCTGAGTCAAAATGTACAGTGTTGGGGTATGATTACCCACCAATGTTTTCTGAGCGTCAGCCATGTGATCAATGGAACAATGAAGTAACCATGTGGCCAAATTAAAAACAGGGAATGGCCTTGGAACTTTCCCTACCATATGAAGGCAAAATAAGACGTGAAGTATTTTCAGAGTTGGATCCTGAGCACAGATGAAGGCTTGGAAATATTATTAAGTTTTATGGATGAAATCTATCAAAAGGATGATTTATAAAGTGCTTACGAAGTGTGGTCAGATTTTGACAAATTTAGGAATTTGGAGGTTGTCTCCATAGATTAAATAATGGAATTCAGTGGACTATATGCAAGATTTCAAAAGTTCCATCTAGAAATTCCCCAATCAGTGTTGGCATTTAAGTTACTAGACTGTGCCAGAGTATCGAATGTGCATGGGCTTCTAGTTTTAATGGGAGTTAAGTTTGCAGAAAGACACATGCTGCTAGAACAGATATCAGAAGCTCTAAAAAAATTCCTCTGCAAACATTCCCTTCCGGCAGTGTTCATGGTGCAATTGGGTCATTTGGTGGTAAGACAGAAAATGGAGGATACAATGTTAGCGGGATGGTGAGATCGTTTAGAAACAGGATGCAGGCATTATTACGAAAGGAGATTTATAACTAGAAACGATAAGGACAGAAACACCTTTGACAATTATGGCAGGAGAAAAGAATTGGGGAATTACAACAAAAGAATGAATCCCAGAGATGCCGAGGGTGTGGTCATTCGGTGTTTTAGATGTGATTCGAAACACCATTATGCAATGAACTGTCCTAAACGATATAATGTGTTTGATATCAAACATGAGACAGAAGACTCAGAAGATGATGGAGATATTGACCAAAGAGAGGGCATTGTATTAGTTACAAGAGGTTTCAGCCCAGTGATGAATATACTGGTTGCAGAGTCCTTCAGTTGTGCGGTGCTAGACAGCGGACGCACGTCTACAGTCAGTGGAATAGACTGGTTAATATGACAAGGACAGGAATAAGGTTAAGGAATTTGAGCGCTCCACCAGTTTTAGATTTGGAGATCATAGTATCCTAAAATCTTTAAAAAGGGTAGTGATTCCCTGTAAGGTAACTGGAGTCAATCATTTCATCAGCGGACATAGTGTCTGGCGAAATGTTATTACTATTGAGCAGACGATCAATGAAGAAAGCGCAAATGAAACTGGACATGGAAAACGACAAAGTCATTGTATTTGGAAAACTTGTGGATTTATAATTTATGCAATCTGGACTCTAATGTATTCCTTTAATGAAACCTAACATTTCTGCTAAGGAAATTAGTGCTATCAGCATCAGGGATAAGAATTTACAGGGCAAAAAGCTAATTGTGTTAAAATTACATCAGCAGTTTGCCCACCCTTTTAAAAATTTTGCTAAGGGATGGAGAGTACAATAAACTTAGAGGAGTTAAATAATATATGTGATATATGTAAGAAATACAAAAGGACACTGTCACAGCCGATAGTGAGTCTACCTTTAGTGAGGGATTTCAATGAAGTTGTGGTGACGGATTTGAAGTGTGGGAGAAAGAAAAGAACATTTTATTTTACATTTCATAGATTTGCAACAAGGTTTAGCCAGTCAACAATCATATAAACTAAGAAAATAATTGTGGATCAGGTAATGCAGAAGTAGGGACCAGATTGGGACCAACGGCAAAATTCCTCACTGATAATGGGGGGGTAGGTAATTTGCTAATTTTGTGTTTCGGGATATGTGCAAAAACATGATTATAATAGTTATGAATACAGCAGCAAAAGCCCTTTTAGTAACTGTGTGCATGAAAGGAATATTGCGGTATTAGATGAGATGCTTCATAAGATTCTAGCAGATAGACCAAGCTGTAAATTAACATCCACTCTACAATGGGCTGTCCATGCCAAGAATACATTGCAGATGGTTGGAGGCTATAGTCCATATCAGTTGGTTTTTGTAGAAATCCAAAAATTCATTCAGTCATCCCCCAGCCTGGGAGGGAATTACAATTTACTCTTTAAGCATTCAAATGCACTACACGCAGGCACATAAGCATTCCCGAAAGTCAAAGTTTCAGAAAGAATTTGGCAAGCCTCAAGATACAATGTACGGCCATCGGAATCTATTTTCAATCAGGGAGACAAGGTGTACTATAAAAGAAAAGGCCTGAATCCAAAGGCCTGGGAAAAGTTATCGATAAAGATGGTAAAACAACCATTTCATAGCATGGGAACCAGGCCATTCAGGTACACTCATCAAGGATAGTGGGTGCAGATTGCAAATTTGCGGGTCCAGAAAGGGTTGTAGGAAGTGATGAGGAACCATGTACTTCTCATACCCATTACATTACATTGCATTGCATGATTATGAGGACCAGGCAGCTGAAGTTGACAGGATATCTGAAGTTGAACACAGTAATTTGGACGAACAAGGTGAAGCAATTTGTTCCAGGGGACAACTGCCAAAAGCTGGCACTAAAGTTCCATACTTACCAAAAGGGGCCAGTCAATAGCAGGATTTAACAATTGTAGGTAGAGCAGGGAAGGCCACGGGAAAATAGAAAAACTAGTTAAATGTATGAGATAAAGGACAGGAGGTTAGGCTTATGGATTGGGAACATGAAGTACAAAAATGGAAGGCATGGACATGCAGTATCAGTTCAGACAGTGGGTCTGGGAATGAACATGCCTCTTGAAAGAGATCGCAAATTGTTGAAAAAACATCTATAAATGGGAGAGGGAGATCAAACAGCAACAGTCCAGAGGGGGATAGAGGGCATAGCTTAATAAGGTCAATAATATGGCACAAATAGTAATGCTCCAAGGTGCAGGAGCCCATGTGATCAAGAAGTCTTAGTAGCTTCAAACGAGTTAGATGATAAATTAATAAAGGATGCCAAACTGCAAGAACTATATACTTGGAAAGAATTTGGGTTATACGGTATCAGATAGGGGACAACCAGCTCTGTCTCATAGATGGATATGTACAGAAAAGGTGCTTCCTGATGGGACTTATAAAGCTAAAGCCAGGCTTGTGGCATGAGGGTTTGAAGAAAACTTAGGTGACCAGGATATAAGAGTAGATTCACCTACAGCAGGAAAAGTTATTCTGAAGATCTTTTTGGCTCTGTTAGCTACAAATGTTTGGTAACATTAGACCATTGATATTAAAGCTGCTTTATTGTAGGAGCACTAACTTCAAAGAGAAGTTTTTCTTGGTCCATCGAAAGAGGCACCAAATGTAGAAGGGACATTCTGGAAGCTAAATAAATGCGTACGCAGTTTAAATGACGCCTTGTGAGTTTGGTATTTCTGTGAGGTCATTTTTGTTAAAGTTGGGTTATCTTCAGTTGGAAGCAGACCCGGCAATGTTTTAATGGCACCATGGAGGGAAACTTGCAGGCATCTTTATAATGCATGCGATGATTTTTTGTGGGGAGGTAGTAGTGAATTTGAAACAATTGTCATTAATGAACTCAGAACGGAATTCAAAATTGGAAGTCAGGCCTCTGGTGCGTTGAAATATATTGGATTGGAAATCAGGCAGAGCGGATCACAAGTCATTTTACATCAGCACCCTTACTTAAAATGTCAATCCCATTGCAATTAGTCATGGTAAGGCCTCCCAAAAAGATACAGCAGCTTCTGAAACGGAAAAAGAGGAACTCGGAAGTCTAATTCGGCAACTCAATTGGCTAGGCAAACAAACAAGGCCGAATGCCAGTTTTGACATTTTGGAGTTAAGCTATAAAATGAATGATCCCAAGGTTGAAGAAATCATTAGAGCAAACAAAACACTGACAAAATTAAAAATGGAGCAGTGTGTTTTGAAATTCCCATCTTTGGGTGATCTTAGAAAAATGAAACTGTGTTTAGTGACACGTCGTATGCGAGTCTATGTGGTGGATTTTTCAGTGCGGGAGGATTTATAATATTTCTCATGGTAGGGGGAGGGAGAAGGTAAATGTTGCCCTTTGGTATGGGAATCTAAAAAGATATGAAGATTTGTAAAAAGTACATTGGCAGTGGAGACTCTTGCCCTTATTGAGGCGGTAGATATGGCATTCTTTATATCAAAGATGCTGGCAGAAATTTTAAATGGACAAGAGTATTCAGGAACGGTACCTATCGAATGTCTTCTAGACCATATGTCACTTTGGGGAAAATGTTCATTCTACAAAGTGTTAACGAAAAGAGATTGCGCATTGACATGCGAGCTTAACCAATGCTAGAGAATAAGGAGATTTCCAAGATCAAGTGGATTGATAGCAGCTACCAAATGTCTGACTGCTTCATGAAAAGAGGAGTGAGCTCCAAAAAGTTATTGGAGATCCTCAAAGAGGGACGTCTTTTCCTTTTGAGAAGACAAAAAGTAATGTCCTTTATAGCTATTGGAGCTTAACAGTTGAGACATATAGGGAGAAGATGGGATTGTGAGCGATATGGGGAGAAAGGGGTAGGTCAGTTTGAGGAATATGTGTCTGTTTGCTCTGGTTACTTTCTTTATGTGCCATTTGGAATCGGTAATTAAATTTTCCCAGAACAATAACTTTGTTAGTCTTTTCCATCTCCCTGATCTCTGTACAGATTTCTTCTTCCATTTCCTTCTCAGGGTCAGGTGTGATTTAACTTCTTGGTCTGGCTCTTTTCTGTGTGGAACATGTATATTTATTTTTTCTCCACAGTAAACCCATCATCAAACAGGAGTAAAGAAAGAAACGCAACATAAATTTAAAACACCTTTCACAGCCACCAGGTGTCCCAAAGTGCTTTACAGCCAATAAGTGTAGTCATTGTTGTAAAGTGCGGTAGCCAATTTGCTCACAGAAAGCTCACACAAGGAACAATGTGATAATAACTAGATAATTTTTTAATGCAATGTTGATTGAGGAACAATTATTGGCCAGAACACCAGGGAGATGTTGTCCTTTGAAAGAACCATGGTGTCTTTGAGGTCTACCTGAGAGGGCAGACAGGACCTTAATTTAACGTCTCATCTGAAAGATGTCCCTCAGTACAGCATTGAAACGTCAGGCTTGATTTTTGTGTCAAGTCCTGAAGCGTGATAATTGAGAGAACATCTTGAAATGAAATGTTTCTTCTCCCACCACCAACATATTCAGGTCCTTACTTCAGCAGCCCTGCATTTGCTTGTTGACTTGTGAACAGCTTTTCTTTTGATCCAAGGATTAATTTGAAAAGATGTTTTAATTGTTCACTTAATTTTCAAACAATTTCCTTGATGTTCAGTTAAAAAGGTAGTACTTGGGGCCAAAACAGGTCATGAAATTAAAACTTAACTTGTTTAGGCTCAAGGCAGTACTTGCAAAAAGTAGCTAAATGCAACATGAAAGGGATTAAACAGTTACATTCTGCTTCTGTCACTGCACTGAGGTGAGGAGAAATTTCTTCACTGAAAGGACTGTGAATCTTTGGAATTCTTGACCCCAGAGGTTGTGGATGCTCCATTACTGGATATGTTTAAGGCTGAGGTTGATAGATTTTTGGTGTCTCAGGGAATCAAGGGATATGGGGAGCAGCGGGAAAGTGGAGTTGAAGCTGAAGATTAGCCACAATCATACTGAATGGCAGAGCAGGTCTTCTCCTGCTCCTAGTTTTTATGTTATGTGAAAGTTAAATGAAGGAGAACAAAACCTACATTTTATTCGAAAGAATACTTCAGGCTATCTTCTCAAATCTTAATAGACAATGCTTTCTAAGGATGTTAAGTGATCTGGAAATTCCATTTGTTTTATTATTTCTCTACATCTGCAAAGATGCTAAGAAAAAGGATTTTTCTATTTGATTTATTTCAGAAAAATTGTTCCCTTCAAAATATATAGTTTACAACAGGAAGGCAGACTACAGTCACAGTCCATAGTTCTGGCTATTGGAGTAGTGATTTCAAAAAAGACAGCTTGTGAGAAACCAAGTTAATGGCAGATACATTTGACATATATACTCTTTCTTAAAACAAATATTTGTTTTTTACCCAAGAAAATACATAATTAAGCCAAGTAAAGTGTCGCAAACATAATATTTGTGCTCCAGAACTTGCCGCGCCCCTAGCCAAGCTGCTCCAGTACAGCTACAACATTGGCACCTACCCGACTATGTGGAAAGTTGCCCAGATATATCCTGTACACAAGAAGCAGGACTAATCCAACCCAGCCAAATACCGCCCGATCAGTTTACTCTCAATCATCAGTAAAGTAATGGAAGGGGTCATCAACAGTGCTATCAAATGGTACTTGCTTAGCAATAACCTGCTCAATGATGCCCAGTTTGGGTTCCGCCAGGGCCACACAGCTCCTGAACTCATTGGTTCAAACATGGACAAAAGAGCTGAACTCCCGGGTTGAAGTGAGAGTGAGTGCCCTTGGCATCAAGGCAGCATTTGACCAAATGTGGCATCAAGGAGCTCTAGCAAAACTGGAGTAAATGGGAATCGGGGAAAAACTATCTGCTGGTTGGAGTCATACCTAGCACAAAGGAAGATGGTTGTGGTTGTTGAAGGTCAGTCATCTCAGCTCCAGGATATCACTGCAGGAGTTCCTCAAGGCAGTGTCCTAGGCCCAACCATCTTTAGTTGCTTCATCAATGACCTTCCTTCCATCACAAGATCAGAAGTGGGGATGGTTGTTGATGATTGCACAATGTTCAGCACCACTCGTAATTCCTCAGATACTGAAGCAGTCCCTGTCCAAATGCAGCAAGACCTGGACCATAGCCAGGCTTGGGCTGACAAGCTGCAAGTAACATTTGCATCACACAAGTCAGGCAATGACCATCTCCAACAAGAGAGAATCCAACCATTGCCCCTTGATGTTCAATGGCATTACCATGAATTACAATGAATTCCCCACAATCAACATCCTAGGGGTTACCATTGACCAGAAGCTGAACTGGACTAGCCGTATAAATACTGTGGCTGCAAGAGCAGGTCAGAAGCTAGGAATCGTGTGACAAGTAACTCACCTCCTGGCTCCTCAAATCCTGTCCACCATGCACAAGGCACAAGTCAGGAGTGTGATGGAATACTCCCCACTTGCCTGGATGAGTGCAGCTCCCTCAACCCAAGAATCTGGACACCATCCAGGACAAAGCAGCTCGCTTGATTGGCACCACATCCGCAAACACTCACTCCCTCCACCACCGATACACAATAGCAGCAGTGTGTACCATCTACATGATGCACTGCAGGAATTCACCAAGGCTCCTTAGACGCTCCTTCCAAACCCATGACCACTACCATCTAGAAGGACAAGGGCAGCAGATAGATGGGAATACCACCATCTGGAAATTCCCTCCAAGTCACTCACCACCCTGACTTGGAAATATATCGCCATTCCTTCACTGTCACTGGATCAAAATCCTGGAGCTTCCTGACTAACAGCACTGTGGGTGTACCTTCTCATGGGCAACTAGGAATGGGCAATAAATGTTGGCCCTGCAACTGAAGCCCACATCCTGTGAATGAATTAAAAAAAAACTTGCAAATTCTGTCTATTGAAATTCGAAAACGCATCCCGAAGTATTCTTTTAAAAATAAATGTTCTCACAATGATACAACCAAACCACCAAACAATAAACTGTAGAAATATTCAGCTTTTACTACTCAAGTCTTTAAATAAGCGAGTTCTTGACTTGAGTAAATGAGCAGTTATCTATTTTCCACAATTCATTTCAAAATTGGCAGTGATTTGGACATTCAAGAAAGTATTCCACAATGCTCACTACAAAATTTTAAGCATTATTTTGCTAAAATTCATTTGTTACCTTGCTCTTTCTTCTTTTTGGCATCCTCCTCTTTCCTTTCCTTAGCCTTTAGTACTTCATCTGCTTTTGCTGAAAATTAAAAGTATAATTTTAAGATTCTGAATAATTAATATCATTAATCATCAAGCCCTTTGAAAATCAGGTTGCAAAATAACCATTTTGCTTTTTAATCAATTCTTAAAATGATTACGTTTTGATTCTTTCTCCACTGTTTCTAAGTACAGGTCACAGTTACTGGTTGAAAGAATAAACCCTACACCTCTAGTAAAATTTGAATTTAGTTTTCAAATATATAATATCCAACACTCCTGCCTCACTTACAATGCAGCTGCAACAATGGATTCTTAATTGCAAATGATGCAAATTAATTTACTTGGATGCCAATAAGTAGTAAAAGTCCACACCTCTTATGTTGCTATGAACCGTCCCCAATACAAAAAGGTGAGGACCTGGCTGATGTAAATAATATGAATTCTTTCTGGTCTCCCAAACAATGCACTGAAATGAGATAATAGTTGGCACCTGCCCTTGTACATAAATTGTATATAAATACCGAGGAGACCAAATTCTCAGTTTGAATCAAGCATAAAAGGACCAATATATTTACAATGGAGCATCACAATTAATCAGAGAAAGGTAACTAAACTGGATGTGTCTTGCAGCATTTATATAATTAAATGTCCCAATTCAATTGACAAACCAATTGTTAAATATTGAATGGTTCTTGCTTAAGCAAATTAAATATAAAAAACATGAAATAAACAAAATCCATCTGGCATATTTCTTCCAAAAATCAGAAACAATCATTTTGTTATGGACTCCAGGCATCTTCTCCTGAGTAGCAATTTCTTTCTGTCCCTCCAAAGCAATCGAAATGAAATTTCAGAATTTATGTTTAACCTTGCATTCTATGTGATACAACTTTGACCAGTTACATTCTGGAAACATTCCCATTGTTTCTGAAGCCAGGAATCAATATATTCCATAGAAGATTTATTTACTAGCCTCTTCCTCCACTTATTCTCAGAATTTTCAGGTTTGCTTAGTTGATTATCATACCAGAAGCAGATATTGTGCAGTTTTTCTGTGATTGTACAAGAAGGGTCCACCCGTTAAAAGTGCATGGAACTGACACTCCAACTTTGCAGAAAGAAACGGTTTCAGATTTATAATTAAACACCTTCTGAATCAGTAAAATATTTAAAATGATTATGAATTTAATTAGGCCTGTTGTTTTTTTCTGTCTCCAAAGCATGACATGCTTCTCAGGCAGCATTTAAATGAGCATCATCTTTCCTTAGAAGAGTGTTTCACAAAGTACTTCCAAATAAAAATACAGCAAGCTTCATTTTCATCATCTCATGGTTTAATTTCTGACCTAATGTACAAGTTTTCAATTTTCTTTGGATATACCTGCTCCTTACATCAACTATTCCCACAACTGTTTTGCTAATGTCTTGAATTTCTTTGATGTTTCTTTTCATTGATTGACTGAGAGAATTTTTCTACTTCGGTGAACAAATATTCCACCAATACCTCCTATCTATTTGTTTATTTTTGCATTCCTTTTCTTTAAGTATTTTAAAATTACAATTTATATTATGTAGTGCCTTTAACATAATGAAATCTCCCAAGGTGCTTAACGGGAGCATTATAAAACAAAGTATGGCACTGAGCCACATGAGGAGATATAAGGTCTCCTTACATGACCAAAAACTTGGTCAAAGATTTTAATGAGTGTTTTAAAGGAGAAAAGCAAGGTAGAGAGGTGTGGGAGGGTATTCCAGAGCTTGGGGCCTTGGCAACTGAAGGTATGCCCGCCAATGGTGGGGCAAATGTAATTGGGAATGCACAAGAGGCTAGGATTAGAGACATGCAGATATCTTAGAGGGTTGTGGGGCTGGAAGTGATTACAGAGATAGGGTGGCGCAAGGCCATGGAGGCATTTGAAAGCGAGGATGAAAATTTTAACATCAAGACTTTGCTTTACCAGAAGTCAATGTTAGTCAGCAAGCAGAGGGGTGATAGGTGAACAGGACGTGCTGCAAGTTCATACGAGGTCAGCTGAGTTTTGGATGACTTCAAGTTTACTGACAGCGAAATGTGGGAGACCAGCTAGGAATGCACTGAAACAATCAAGTCTAGACAAAAAAAGGGCATGAATAAGGATCGTTTGTTTTGAGCTTGGGGGCTATTTAAGGTTGACTATTTTTATTTGTTGTGATCAAGTTAAATTTAGTTGTGGTTAAGACCATCGACCTCACAGCCTGTTTGAGGAAGCTAGTTATCAGAAGCTGATTTTGCTTAAGTTGCTAATTTTGATGATGGCAGATTGCAGCCACGACCAGACCAAGTACTGGGGGCTGTAACATTGGGATCTGAACTGTGCTGGGATGAGATTTCTTGTGAATCACATAACTAGGGAAGTAGAGAGAGCTTTAAACCAAACAAGGGGGGTGAGGAATCAAGCTTGGGTAGGTGTAGCAAATCAAAGAGTAGATTCAAGGCAAGGGAGCACAATAGTAATAAGGGAAATGTGGTCTAGAATAGCAGGAACGGATAGAGAGATAAAACCTAAGGATACACCAATAATCAAGACTAGATGTCACAAAGATAACAAAAAGACAAAACTAAAGACTTTGTATCTGAATGCACAGAGCAGTCATAACAAAGTAAATTAATTTTAGCTCAAATGAAGTAAATAAATAGGATCTGATAGCCATTACGGAAACATGGCTGCAGGATGACAAGGATTGGGTCCTGAATATTGAGGGGTATATGACATTCAAAAAAATTAGGAAGCTAGGTAAAAGTTCGGGGCGGGGGGTGGGGGTAGCACGGTTGATCAAGGATGGCATTGGTGCAATAGTTAGAGATGACCTTAGTTCAAGAGATCAGGATGCAGAATTGGTTTGGGTGGAGATGAGGAGTAGTAGGGGAAAGAAACCACGAGATGGAGTGGTCTACAGGCCCCATAACAGTAACAACAATGTAGGACAAAGCATATAGGAAGACATATTGGGTGCTTGTGATTCAGGCATGGCAATAATCATGAGTGATTTGAATCTACATATAAACTGGAAAAATCAGATTTTCAGTAGTAGCCTGAATGAGGAGTTCATAGAATGCTTTTGAGGGAATTTCTGAGAGCAGCATGTTCTGCGGCCAAACAGACAGCAGGTTATATAAGGCTTGGCATTGTGTAATGTAACAGGATTAATTAGTGACCTCAGACTGAAGGCACCCCTCGGTAGCAGTGACTACAATATGCTTGAATTTTACATCCAGTTTGAAAGCAAGGAGAGTGGGTCGAAGACTAGTATTTTAAACTTAAGTAAGGGAAACTGTATGAGGCATGAAAGCTGAGCTAGCTGAAGTGAAGTGAACTGAGATACTCAGCTAGGTCAATAGAGGAGCAGTGGCAGGCAGTTATGGGGATATTTCAGAATGCTCTGAGTAAGTACATTCCTACTATAAAGAAAAATTCAAATGGGAGGACTCACCATCCGTGGATAAGTAAAGTGGCAGGTCAAATGATTGGTCAGAATATTAAGAACGGCAGAGAATAACTAGAAGGTAAATCAGGAGAAAGAAATTTGAGTATGAGAGGAAGCTAGCTCGAAATGTAGAAACAGGTAGCAAGAGTTTCTACAGGTATTTAAAAAAGAAAAGAGTAAGGAAAGTGAGTGTTGGTCCTCTAGTGAATGAAAATGGGGGATTAATAGAAGCTAATAAGGAAATGGTGGGTGAAATGAACAAATATTTTGCTTGTCTTCACTATAGAAGATACAAAAAACATTCTAGTATAGCTTTAAATCAAGAGGTGGAAGGGAGAGGGGAACTCTTACAATCATTAGGGAAGTGGTGCTGAGTGAACTGGTGGAGCTACAGGCTGACAAATCTCTGGGTCCTGATGGACTTAATCCTAGGGTCTTACAAGAGGTGAATAATGAAATAGTAGATGCACTGGGGTTAATTTTCCAAAATTACCTGGTTTCTGGAAAGGTTCCATCAGACTGGAAAGTAGCAAATGTACCCTTCAATTCAAGAAGGGAGGGAGGCAGGAAACTATAGGACAGTTAGCTTGACATCTGTTATAGGGAAGCTGTAGAGTCAATCATTAAGGAGGTTATAGCTGGGCACTTAGAGAAACTGAAGGTAATAAGGAAGAGTCAGCATGGTTTTGTGAGAGAAAAATCATGTTTAACCAATTTATTGGACTTATTTGAGGGAGTAACATGCGCTGTGGATAAAGGGGAGCCTGTAGACATACTGTACTTGGGTTTCCAGAAGGCATTTGATAAGCTACACCTCAAAGGTTGTGGAAAATAAAAGCTCATGGTGTAGTGGGTAACATATTAGCATGGATAGAAGATTGGCTAGCTGGCAGAAAACAGGGTATGCATTAATGAGTTTTTTTCTGACTGGCAGATGTGACGAGTGGAGTCCTGCAGGGGTCGGTGCTGGAGCCTCAACATTTTACAATTTATATCAATGACTTAGATGAGGGGAGTGAAGGCATGGTAGCTAAATTTGCAAATGACACAAAGATAGGTAGGAAAGTATGTTGTGAAGAGGACATAAGGAGGTTACAGATGGATATGGATAGGTTGAGTGAGTAGGCAAAAAAATGGCAGATGGAGGATAATGTGGGAACATGTGAAGTTGTTCACTTTGGCAGGAAGAATAAAAAAGCAGAGTATTACTTAAATGGAGAACGGCTGCACAATTCCGAGGTGCAGAGGGATCTGGGTGTTCTCGTACATGAGTCACAAAAATTTAGCATGCAAGTGCAGCAAGTAATTAAGAAGGCTAATGGAATGCTATACTTTATTGAGAGGTTTTAAACATAAAAGTGAGTGAGTTCAGAAGATGAGTCATGCGGACTCGAAACATTGACTCTGTCTTTCTTTCCGCAGATGCTGTCAGACCTGCTGAGTTTTTCCAGAAATTTTTGTTTTTGTTTCAGATTTCCAGCCATCTGCAGTATCTTGTTTTTATAAAAGTAAGGATGTTATGTTTCAGTTATTCATGGCATTGGTGAGACCTCATCTCGAATACTGTGTGCAGTTTTGAACTCCTTATTTAAGGAAGGATGTAAATGCGTTGGAGGTGGTTCAGAGGAGGTTTACCAGATTGATACCTAGAATGAGCGGGTTGTCTTATGAGGAAAGGTTAGACAGACTGGGCTTGTTTCCACTGGAGGTTAGAAGAGTGAGGGGTGACTTGACTGAAGTATATAAGATCCTGAACAGTACTGACAAGGTGGACACGGAAGGGTTGTTTCCTCTTGTGGGTGAGTCCAGAACTAGAGGGCACTGTTTTAAAATTAGGGGTCCCGTTTTAGGGCAGAGATGAGGAGATTTTTTTTCTCTCAGAGGGTTATATAACTTTGGAACTCTCTGCCTCAGAAAGTGGTGGAAGCGGGGTCATTGAATATTTTAAAGATGCTGGTAGATAGATTCTTGTTAGGCAAGGGAATCACAGGTTATCGGGGTAAATGGGAATGTGGAATTTGAAACACAGATAGATCAACCATGATCTTATTAAATGGCTGAGCAGGCTTGAGGGGCCGAATGGCATACTTCTGCTCATATTTTGTATGTTCATAAAGTGTCGGATCTGTTTCCCACATAATTTGTGATAAAGGTATACAATAACAAATGCTAGTGAGTTCACATTTATGACATTGAAATAGTCTCATTCGTTTAAGCAGCCAGAGGACTTCCACCCAGGAGGGTGGTTGCAAGTTGATTGGCAACTCAATTGATCAATCCCCAATATGGATTGCAAAGTTGGGGCAAGGGTTAAAGGTCAAGTCCTTGGGTTCAGATCAAATTGAAACTGACTCAAGTCTGCAGAAATTTAAATTGGACAGAGGTAGATGGCGCTCTTTGTAAGGTTAGCGTCAGTCAGTTCAGGAAGTAGTCATATTGAAGAGTGAGGTCAGGTCTGTGCCACGGGCTAATTTTGCATACTATTCGTTTTACAGATGATCTGGTCATTTATTTAATTGAACAATTGTTTGTGGCAGCTTGATCTGTGTGATTGGCTACCACATTTTCAACATTATAACAGTGATTACACTTTAAAAGTCGCTCTGGAATGCAATGCAGTTGTGAAAGATGCAGCACAAATGCATTTTTTTCCTTTATTCTGATGTTGCAGGGAGCAATTGGGATCAGGGTAAATTTCAATAAAAGCGGTGTGTTCATCTGTCACTGGTAAAATGAACCAGCAAGTTGGCTTATTTTTGGCGCCATCAGCTAGTGTTCATTTATCTAACTTCCAAAGTTAGGAGAAGCACACATGGGGGTAGGTGTGGGATTTCAGTACCCAATACTTGAGACGTTTCATTGCTTTGACATGAGTTATGCTATTGTACCAATAAGGGTTAGCAAAAAGTAAACTCCAGATTGCAAAGGACATGGGGCTCACCCATGGGGATGCTGAACTTGAGAAAATATCTAGGGCAGACCAGAAATTGATAACAGTCCTGAGGAAAGGTCATTGACTTGAAACACTGGGCCGGATTTTTGTGGAGGTGGTGGGAAATTTGAATCAGGAAACTTCCCAACCTGGCAGACCTGTCTCCTTCAAAAAAGCCCCACCTGCCATATTTTTAGGAAGACGGGCAGGATGGAGATGGGACCCACCACCTCCTGAGGTGGCAATGGAGGCAGGTGAATGGCAAGGCCCAGTTGTAATGATGAATGTTAGGCTCTCAAACCCTCAACATGCCCTCTCATACCACCCCACGTCACCTCATAACCCCAATACCTCCTCCATCCTCCCCCTTATATCCTCTATACCAGTCACCCAGTATCCATTATGTATCGTTCTTAGAAGTCATGTAAAAGAAATGGGAATCGATTAAATGTATCAGAAAAAATACACCTCTAACAATCTTATGGAGATGTCACTTAAAAACACAACTATTTATAATGGTATTGAATTGAAAGTCAATAAACAGATGGCCCAGTCTTTTAAAAACTACATCAGATGGCCTGTCAATCAAATCAGTTCAGGAGCAGGTGTCTGTTTTTATCGAAAGCTGCAAATCTCTTTTATTCAGATTTAAAGGGCTGTGGATATTAGTCACTTTAAGTCAGCAGAGTTCTCAAGCACTGATTTTTTTCAGTCTTGAATGCATAATAGCACTTCCCAATGGAAAAGTACTTTAATGCATCAACATTTACACAATGACTATCAACGTAATGGTCAACATAACTTTTGAGGACAGAGCCCTGCAATCAATAACTACAGTAAAAACACATCTTACTTACAATACAGCATCTAGCTATTGAAACTGATAGAACAGTTTTTTTCTGTATTTCGAAGTTGGTCAATGAAAGACTTCGAGGAGCATGTGACCATTTTTAAAAATTCCTCACTTGGCAGTGGAGCTCCCCCATGAATCACAACTCCTCTGAGATACCGTGAACCACATATACTTATGGAAAGGGTTTGAGCTGTTCACCCCCAAAATACAACCAGGAAGGATGGGAGTGCTGCATGCGGGTGGACAATCTGCATCCTTACCCAACACTGGCGAAAACTGCCAAAAATGAGAAGGGGAGCGGGAATCGGGTTTTGCCCACCATTTTTAAAGGGCTCCCAAGTCAATGCGACAAAATCTAGGCCGTTAATTCAGTTTCTCTCTTCACAGTCCCTGCCTGACCTGTTGAGCATTTCCAGCATTTTCTCTTTTTACTTTATTTTATAAAACTCGCTAATCTTTCAGTTCTGAAGAGCATGGCCTGAAACGCTCATCTGTTTTCTCATCCTACAGGTGCTGCCTGACCTAATTTTTGCTTCAGATTACCGGAATTTTTCCTTTTGTTTTTTAATATATGAAAACAAAGCTCTTATAAAATGAGTTGACCAACAGTTGACATGCAAATGATTAAAATCCAATGTTTAGGAGCTGGCAGAAATGAAGTTAAGACAATGGTTGTTAAACAGAGTTCTGAAACTAAAATATATGTTTGCATAGTTATCCAGATGTTAATACTGTAGATGTTAAGTCATTACCACTACTATTGTTTTGTAAATGTCAAATAAAACATTAAAATAGGAATTATTTATTCTTTCATAGGATGTGGATGTTGCTGGCCAGCAGCTGTTGCTGGTCCCTAATTGCCCTTGAACTGAGTGGCTTACTAGGTAACATCAGACAGCAGTTAAGAGACAACCACATAACTGTGGCTATGGAGTCACATGTAGGCCAGGCCAAGTAAGGATGGTAGATTTCCTTCCTTAAAGGACATAAATGAACCAGATGTGTTTTTATGACAATCTATGATAGATTCATGGCCTCTTTCAATTCCAGCTAGCTTTCCAGCTAACTTTTAAAAAAACTTTTGAACTTTGAAAGAAATTTAAATTTTCACTTAACTGCTGAAAGAAGACTTGTCAAGGTCCCAAGTTTTAAAAACTTTACTGTAAAATATGATTTAAAAATCTAGTTTAGTTTTGTAGACAGCTGCAGAAAGTGACATAACCCTTGTAAACTTAACATGCATCGCACTCTTCAGCCAGTCTTCAGTCAATTTGATTCACTCCATGTGATATCAAGAAATGACTGAAGGCACTGGATACTGCAAAGGCTATTGGCCCTGACTGCATTTTGGTAATAGCACTGAAGACTTGTGCTGCGCCCCTAGCCAAGCTTTCCCAGTACAGCTACAACAATGGCATCCAGCCAGCAATGTGGAAAATCACCCAGGTATGTCCTGGACACAAAAAGTAGGGTAAATCCAATTACCGTCTACTCTTGATCATCAGAAAAGCGATGGAAGGGGTTATTGACAGTGCTATCAAGCAGCACTTGCTCACAATAACCTGTTCACTGACACCCAGTTTGGGTTCTGCCAGGGCCACTGAGCTCCTGACCTCATTACAGCCTTGGTTCAGACATGGACAAAAGAGCTGAACTCCCGAAGTGAGGTGGGAGTGACTGTCCTTGACATCAAGGCTGTATTTGCCAGAGTGTGGCATCAAGGAGCCCTAGCAAAACTGGAGTCAATGGGAATCAGGCGGATAATTCTCCCTGGTTGGAGTCATACCTAGCACAAAGGAATATGGCTATGGTTGTTGGAGATCAGTCATCCCAATTCTTAACAACCCATTTTATGAAGAAAGAAGTGGCTTCACAAATATCCCCATCCTCAATACTGGGGGAGCACAGCCCATTAGTGCAAAAGGTCAGACTGAAGCATTTGCAACCGTCTTCAGTCAGAAGTGCCAGGTGAATGATTCATCTCGCCCTCCTCCTGAGGTTCTCAACATCACAGATGCCAGTCTTCAGCTAATTCAATTCACTCCACGTAATATCAACAAACGGCTGAAGGCACTGAATACTGCAAAAGCTATGAGCCTTGACAATATTCTGGCAACAGTACTGAAGACTTGTGCTCCAGAACTTGCTGCGCCCCTAGCCAAGCTTTCCCAGTACAGCTACAACACTGGGATCTATCTGACTATGTGGAAAATTGCCCAGATGTGTCCTGTACACAAAAAGCAGGACAAATCCAACTTGGTAAATTACTGCCCCAACAGTCTACTCTTCATCATCAGTAAAGTGATGGAAGGGGTCATCAACAGTGTTATCAAGCAGCATTTGCTTAGCAATAACCTACTTACTGACACTCAGTTTGGGTTCCGCCAGGGTCACTTAGCTTCTGACCTCATTGCAGCCTTGGTTTGAATATGGACGATAAAGCTGAACTCCAGAGGTAAGAGTCATTGCTCTTAACATCAAGGCAGTATTTGACCGAGTGGGGCTTCGAGCAGCCCTAGCAAAATTAGAGTCAATGGGAATCAGGGGGAAATCTCTATGCTAGTTGCAGTCAAACCTAGCACAAAGGAAGATGGCTTTGGTTGTTAGAGGTCAGTCATCTCATCTCCAGGACATCACTGCAGGAGTTCCTCAGGGTAATGTCTTAGGTCCAAGTACCTTCAGCTGCTTTGTCAATGACTTTCCTTCCATAATCAGGTCAGAAGTGGGGATGTTTGCTGATGATTGCACAATCTTCAGCACCATTCGCAACTCCACAGATACTGAAGTAGTTCATGTCCAAATGCAGCAAGACCTGGACAATATCCAGGCTTGGGTTGACAAGTGGCAAATAACTTCATGCCACAAATCCCAAGCAATAACCATCTCCAACAAGAAAGAATCTAACCGTCGCCCCTTGACATTCAATGGCATTACCATTGCTGAATCTCCCACTATCGACATCCTGGGGGTTACCATTGAACAGAAACTGAACTGGACTAGCCATATAAAAACTGTGGTTGCAAAAGGAGGTCAGAGACTAGAAATCCTGCAGTGACTAACTCACCTCCTGACTCCCCAAAGCCTCTCCACTATCTACAAGACACAAGTCAGTAAAGTGATGGAATACTTTCCACTTGCCTGGATGAGTGCAGCTCCAACAACACTCAAGAAGCTGGACACCATCCAGGGCAAAGAAGCCCACTTGTCTGGCACCACTTCCACAAACATTTAGTCCCTCCACCACCAACACACAGTGACAGTGGTGTGTAACATCTACAAGATGCACTGCAGAAATTCATCAAGGCTCCTTACACAGCACCTTCCAAATGCACAACCACTACACTCTAAAAGGACGAGAGCACCAGATACGTGGGAACACCACCACCTGAATGTTCCCCTCCAAACCACTCACTATCCTGACTTGGAAATATATCGCCATTCCTTTACTGTCACTGGTCAAAATTCTGGAACTCCTTCCATAACAGTACTATGGGTGTAACTACACCATGTGGACTGCAGCAGCTCAAGAAGGCAGCTCTCACCACTACCTTCTCAAGGGCAATTAGGGATCGGCAATAAATGCTGGCCTAGCCAGCGAAACCCACGTCCTGTAAATGAATAAAAAACTGCACAGAATTACAGTCCTTTTAGCAAACAGTCATAGAAACACAAAAAATAGGAGGACGAGTAGGTCATTTGGCCCTTCCAGCGTGCTCCAACATTCAATATGATAATGGCTGGTCCTCTATCTTAATGCCATACTCCCACACTCTCCCCATACTCCTTGATGCCTTTAGAGTCCAGAAATCTAACTCTTTCCTTTTTAAATATATTCAGTGACTTGGTCTCCAGAAACATCTGTGGTACAGAATGCCATGGGTTCACCACACTTTGAGTGAAGAAGTTTCTCTTCACCTCAGTCCTAAATGGTCTACCCTGTATCTTGGGACTGTGGCCCCTTGATCTAGACACATCATCCCTGCATCCAGTCTGTCCATCCTGTCAGAATTTTATATGTTCCAATGAGATTCCCTTCATTCTTCTAAACTCCAGTGAATACATGGCTGGTTGACCCAAACTCTCCTCATATGACAATCCTGCCAACCCCAGGAATCAAGTGATTGGTGAACCTTCATTGCATTTCCTCTCTGGCAAGTATATCCTTTCTTAGGTAAGGAGACCAAAACTGCAATACTCCAGTCCACAGTTACCCCCAGGTTGCAATGGGTTCCCATATCCCTGTTTCACCAAGTAGTAACTTTGAGTGACCATCTCCAGGTGCTTTCCTTAGATTTTGGAGAGTTTCTTAAATCCACTCTCAGCAGTGAAGCCTATTTCAATGATTCGTCTTTCCCCCTGGCCATGCCAGAACAAATCTCCCAGAAACTACAGAAGGTTGCAAGAATTCATCTCTTCGACCAGAGACTGTGTCCCTCCCGCCTCCGGCTGCAGTAGCTCACAAGATCAAACAGACTTTTCTCTCAGCTGACCACACAGAATTCCTGTCTCTGATATTCAATGATTTATAGGGAAGCCAGTAACTCAATCTCAAAGATGGCTTCCTCTGCCCTCTTCACCATAGTAATGTGAAACACATTAACCTTCTTTCTAAATGGAATTAACTTTCTTGATCCCAACTCCCGTTCACCTTATAAGTAAATGGATTGTTTATTGTACAACTGTTCACAATGTGGTATCATCAACAGCTTTCTGGGACTTTGGGAGACTCAGTCTATTCATGGTAAACTGAAAAACTGCTGCCATTATCTTCATATGCAAAAAGCTTGCACCTTCTTCTCAGCAAAATAATCCAATTCTTTCTTAGATCACTGACAATCAAATCACCCAAGCTTACTGTAAGGAAAATTGCACGTCATATGACCCCCGTCATTTACTCTAAATTTAAAGCTACAGTTCCAAATATAAACATAAATCTTAGAAACCTCATAACTGTAACACAGCTTTCAAACACTACGGTACAGATGTTAGAAAAAAATTAACATACACTACCAAGTAACCAGGGGTTATCAATAAACTGTAAATTAATTAAATTTCTGTTCCAGCATATCATTTATTTCAATGCATAAATGTCTCGAGGGAAGCATTTCCTTTTATTGCTAAGCTGCTGTTAAGTGAACTACGTGCAAAGTAGTCTCTAGAAATAGACTTTAATAATAGTTGCTGACTTACTTTACGTTGCTTTTATTGTGTTACAGTGGAACATTTTCTAATTTTACTTGTCAAGAAGCTCTGCATTCAGCCAAATATTTGCTGTGATTATTAAATCAAATCACTAATGAATCTTTGCCGCACTAAATGTTGTTATTTAAATAATTGTGGGAATTTTATTTGCCTTTGATTTTTTCAATCACATACCTATCGATTCAAATTATTATTTTGAGTCTAAGATAAACATACAAAACATCAACTGAAGTTTCAAATTTACAGACACTTATACCTTAGTAATAAGAAACAAAGCATAATTTTGTTGTAAGCTGAATACTGTACAAAAATGGCTCATGTAGTTCAAATTCAAGTCTCCAACCTTTCTCACCACTCATATATTAAATTAGCTTACAAAAACAATCATTTAGAATGGTAAAGAGCCATACTTCATTTACACTTCATTCTCACTGCCAGAAAAGAAAGGATAATTGAAATTCCATTTAAATTCAATTTTGGCTATAAGTGTAATTGTAGATATACCCCTTGTGTCATGTAAAACGTTTGTCTAATGTTTCATTCAAATTATCCTGCTCCAGTACACATTCAGCACTATACAACCATCTTCAAAATGTATTAGCAGTACTCATTAGACTGAAATTTAATAACAAAAACATCAGGTGGATTTCAAGAACCCCCATTATCAGGAGAAGATTGATAGCTATTATGCTGTTCAGGAGCCAACTGGGCACAATTTAGATTCAACAAACTAATGCGCCTTATTTTGATTTATCTGTTGTACTTCACAAGTTTTGTCTTTATAATGATCTTTTATTACTCTTCAGCGTGATCAATTTATCAGAATTCTGAGGTGGTGTGGGGGTAGGCTTCCAGAAATTTTATTGTAGAACTATGAGACACATACTTTGTACTCCAGTTTTAACAGATAATTTATTTTAGTAGTGACACCATATAATTCATATTGCTTTCAAAATACTGCATTTGCTATGACTTCTACTAGTGGCAAATGGGTGAGTTTAAGGAAAATGTAAAATTGCACAATTTTGGATGTGGTACTGTTCAGACTTCAAGTGAGGTTAACCTCTACATATTATGAACAAATCAGGCAATTCAATGGGTAAAATCAGAAGATTTTCCTGCTCTTTTAAGAATCTTTCCCCATTCCTTTTATATAGTTCCCAAATGAATGAATAACAATATCTTGAACAGTCAGTTGATGCTGACAGTCAAGTTCCTAAGTGAACCGTGGCCACATTAGTAAGGTACTGGAGAATGACCAGCATTCATGGAACTGTACTCCAACAAGGCTTCTACACCTTTGAAAGAGGTGTAGAGGAGAATATTGGTGGCAAAACAAGAAAATATTTTATTTTGCTTAAAAGGAAAATTATGTGACACAGAAAAATGCTTGAAGATAAAACCCTTGAACAGCCAACATGGTTTATGAAAGGGAAATTATGCTTGACAAATCTATTTGAGTTTTTTGAGTGTGCAAGTGAAAGGGTAGATAGATAAGGCGGAAAACCAGTGGATGTACTTTTTAAAGATTTTTAAAAAGCAATGAATAAGGTGCCAAACCAGAGGATGTGACAAAAGATTAGGGTTCATGGGACTGGAGCAATGTATCATTTGGATTGAGGTTTTGTTGATGGTCTGTAAACAGAATGTAAGAATAAATGGGTCATTATTGGGTTGGCAGGTTGTACCTACTACAGTGCTGCAAGGATCAGTGCTTAAAGCTCAGCTCTTTACTATCTCTATCAAAGACTTAGATGAGGGGATCAAGTGGAACATATCAAAGTTTGTCGACAATAAAAAGCAAGGTGAGAAAGTAAGCTGCGCAGACGAAACAAAAAAATTCCAGATGGATATAGGTTAAATGAGTGAGCTAGAAGGTGGCAGGTGGAGTTCAATGTGACATTGTCCACGTTGGTAGGAAAAATAGGAAAGCAGAATTTTTTTTTAAAGGAGAAAGATTAATGAATGTTGGTGTGTAGAATGATTTGTACAGGAAGTTAACATGCAGGTATAACAAGCAACTAGGAAGGCAAAATGTATGCTAGCTTTTATTGCAAGGGAGTGGAGTATAAGAATAAGGAAGTCATACTGCAGTTATATCGGGTGTGATGAGACAACACCTGAAGAAGTCTCCTTACCGAAAGAAGGGCATACTTACCTTAGATTGGGTGGTATCAAAGGCTCACTAGATTGATCCCTGGAAGGAAGCAGCTATTCCATAAAGAGAGATTGAGTAGAATTGCGCCATATTCTCTGGAGTTTCAAAGAATGAGATGATGTCATTGAAACATATAAGGTTCTGAGGGAACTTGACAGTGTGGATGTTAAGAGGTTGTTTCCCTTGGCTGGAGAGGCTAGGACCAGGGTCATAGCCTCCGGATAAGTGGTTTGCCATTGAGGACCAAGATGAGGAGAGGGTTGTGAATGCTCAGTTGTTGAGTACATCCAACAATGCTTGATGTTTGGATGCTAAGGGAATCAAGGAGTATGGGGATAATAGAGCAGTAAAGTGGTGTTGAGGTGGATCAGACATGATCTTACTGAAACAGAAAGTGCTGGAAAAAACTCAGCAGGATTGGCAGCATCTGTGGAGAAAGAAATAGAGTTAATGTTCCGAGTCCAACATGACTTCTTCAGAACTGAAGAGAGGTAGAAATGTGATGGGTTTTCTGCTGCTGATAAAAGGGAGTCAGGTGGAATAAAAGGGAATGTCTGGGATAGGTTAGAGGACAGGGGAGATTAAATAACAGAGATGCCATGGGAAAAAAGGCAAAGGGAGTAATAGTAAAGGAACAAAGCATTGGTCTAGAGCAGGTGTTAATAGCAGAGTAAAGGTCAGCTACATCTGAAAGCAAAAACATGAGAATAAGATACAGACTGGCTTGGGGGAATACATCAAAACACAGTTCATGGTCTGAAGTTTCTGAACTCGATGTTGAGTCCATAAGGCTGTAAAGTGCCTAATCGGAAGATGAGGTGCTCTTCCTCCAGCTTCACTGGAGAAACAATGTAGCAGGCAGAGGACAAAAATGTAAGCATGAGAGCAAGATGGTGAATTGAAATGGAAGGCATTGGGGTCATGCTTGCAGACTGAGCAGAAGTGTTCTGCAAGGCGGTCACCCAGTTTACGTTTGGTCTCCCCAATGTAGAAGAGACTGCGTGGTGAGCAGCAAATACAGTAACCTAATTTCAAGGAAGTCCAAGTAAATCGTTGCTTCATCTGGAAGGGGAGAGGTAAAGTGGCAGGTGTTACACCTGCAATTGCATAAGAAGGTGCCATGGTGGAAGATGCCAATAACATGAACTCTGTCCTCCATTTTGATTTTTTTCCCAAAGTGCCAATCTGTATCTTGTCCTCATGGTTTTACTTTCAGACATAGCTGGCCTTAATTCTGCTATTCACATGTACTCTGGACCAATGCTTTGTTTTGTTACTACTACCATGACCACTCCCTTTGTCTTTTGTTCCTTTTTTCTTATTCATTCATTGGATGTGGGCATTGCTGGCTAGGCAAGCATTTATTGCCTATCCCCTAATTGCCCTTGAGAAGGTAATGGTGAGCAGCTTTTGCACAATGACATTTTCATCATTTAATCTCCCCACCCTCTAACCTATCCCTGATCTTCCCTTTTGTTGTACCTGAGCCTTCTCTCTTTCTCCACAGCACAAAACCCTTCAAATTTCTGCCTCTCTTCACTTCTGAAGAAGAATCATATTGGACCTTAGATGTTAACTCTGGGCGGAATCGTCTTAGATTTGCACTAAGTGCGGTAGCAGGTGGGAAAAAGCATGTTTTCCTGCCAGCTGCAATGGCGGGTATCATCCCAATCCCACCTCATTAAGTATACATTCCCAGCAAACACACCATTTCAATGGCAGGCGGGCTCTCATTCGCCCACCACATGATCACCTCACTGCTTCATCACACCGGGCGCCATATTTAAAGTACAGCCAAGCGAACGCCTCTCACTGCTTCCAACCCAGGACTGCTGCACAGAAGACATGGCCCCAAAAGACAAGAAGACTGCAGCAACCCCCCACCCCCACTCTGGTTTAATGACACATCCTTCAAGCACCTTTTGACGCAGTTAAGGCATGCAACAATGTCCCCTATCCCAGCTCTGGCTGCAGGAGGGGCAGCAACATCACTGATCCAGCATGGAAGGCAGTGGCAGTGGTAGTCAGCGCCAATGCCCTGCAAAACAGGACACTCACCTAGTGCCGCTACAGGATGAATGGTCTCATTTATTCTGCCAGGCTAAGTCACTCTTCTCATCACTCTCAACTCACACATCACAAACCCATTACACATCCTCAGGGATCTCACACCTCAAGGGACAACACTACTAACTCTCACACACACAAGACGTGTTCTGCACCGACTAGTGAGTACGTGGCTGTGCCTGCAATGATGGCGAGGTCGGCGGTGAACACCCTCATGAGGATCGTGCACCATATCATCCCTCTCTCAATACAAATGTGAGTGCTCTCTCTCCTGCTTTTGACTCTGCTGCCATGCAGTAATTATCTCCACTTTGGTTCAGAGGGAGCTCTGCCGAGCAACTGACACCCTCAACCAGCCAGTCCCTCAGCTCCATCCAAGTCCTCATCTCCAGTCAAGAGGAGTCCTCCTTCATTGCAGAGCTTGAAATAAGCAGCCTGGAGGGCTCATCATAGTGCTTACCCACACCCTCCTCCAGCAGGGACACACACACCTCAGTGGGACCTAGATCTAGAGCAGGCTCAGCTTCACAATTTGGGGGTCACTGCACAGACACGTGTCCGCAGCAGAAGGAGGTAGGTTCAGCTGATCTCCCCAGCACTCGGTGGACTGCTGGGGAAGAGGCATCTGTGAGGTACGAGTCAGACGATTAGCCTCTGGATTTAGCTTTCCAACTCATCCTGGAGAGTCAGCAGAAGGGAGGCAACATCATGCAGAGCTGTTGAAAGCCCTCAGCCGAGCGGAATGTGACTCAGAGGAGGGTGTCTGCCTGCTCGCGCAATGTGTGCGTATGGAGGTCTCCATGGGAAGGCTGGCGGACACCATGGAGACCCTGGTCCAGCATAACGTTGAGATGTACGCAGATCTACACTCCATCACGGTAGCCATGGGTGAGTTCCTGCAATGGCAACATGATAGGGAAATGTGGTACCTTGGCATCCCCCCCAGATGCTCCTTCCCCTCAAGGAGTCAGGCAATGGCCCTCGGGCACCCTATGGGAGGAGGGGCGGCAGCTGAACATCCCAGGGTCATCCACTCAGGAATCTCAGAGACTGTCTGCTCCCTCCGAGTCCTGTTTGCCTGTGACCCCCTCAATCTCATCCTCTGTCACTGCAGAGGAAGCAGCTGGCCTAAAAAGAACAGCCAAAGCAGGCCAGGGCCCTCATGGCCTCGGCTCTCCAGAGGACCCACACCAAAGTCATCAGACGCAACAGGGCCAACCATTGTACAGGCTGTCTCCACCCCTGCTGCAGATGTCAGGGCAGCAACTAGTAGTCTAAGGCTTTCAAAAGAAATTCTGACCATAGTTGGTTACATTGGTGAACACATTTTGTCACTTTACAATCTGGAAATATTTCACTTTCACTGAATAATGTGTAATGGTGGCTTTCAGCTTCATTGACAGGCTCCACGAGTCCTCCCACTGCATCCCTCCACCTCACTAGCAGTTCAGCTGCATGCACCTGGCCCACAAGTGATTCTGGAAGAGGAAGATTGTGTGGCAGACCTTTCGGAGACTTGTGCAAGCTCTCTCCAACACACATGGTTCCTTCCCACATCACGCTCATCTCAATGTCCTGAGCATTTTCAATGCTGTCGGCTGGGTTTCGTTTTCAGTTGACCTTCTGAGCTGACATGCATCTCCGCCTACCCATTGGTCACACACCCATGCAGCAGCTGATCTCATCCACGACGACTCTTGTTTCACTTTCGCTTTGGCAAGCATGGCGCATCTAACATTTGTCTTCAGGTCCTCTGTCCTTCCCCCTCCCCCAGTCACCTATTTTCTTTCCCCCATCACTGTCGAATCCCCTGGCATCATCTTCCACCTCCCCTCCGTGATCTACCAGCCACAAGCCTTTTCTTTCGGGAATATCCAGGTGAACATTCACATTCCCTTCCTTCTCGAAAATCCCACCCCCATCCACATGAACCTCCCCAGCCCCCTTCTGCCCACCCCCAGGGTCTGTGTCTGCCTCCGCGTCTCCACCAACCACTCTTGCTGTCACTCCTACTGAGACCATCGCACCCTCAACCTCACACCATACTGCCTCACTCGGCCCTCAGTCAGACTCACCAAGCCCTCGTACCACGCCCACCCTCTGTTTGCTTCCCAGGGGGCAGTCATCAGAGCCCTCCCTTGCACGTTCACCTGGACATCCTCCCCCCCGGATTCCTTCCCCCCCATGGATCTCCTTTCCCCCGCCCCTGGATACCCCCCAATCCCGGAATCCCCCCCTCCCTCAGTCCTTCCCCCTTCCTGGCTGCTTTAGGCGCCCTTCATCTTCCGCCACGCTTACTCCTTCCTCTCTTGCTGCATGCCCTGCCCCCAGGACTCCTTCCCCTCTCCACACACCTTTCTCCCCCCCTGAACTCCTCCCCACACCTTATACCCCCCCTTACACCTACCTCGCCAGTTGCCATCTTCTCACCCATCACCCCCTCCTCCCGCCGTAGGTCTCTCCCAACCTCCCTTCCTGACAACTTCATTTCCTCCTTCCAAACCTCACCTCCCTGACACCTTCGTCGCCCCACCCTACCAACAGCCAACAGCTCTTCTTCTCCCAGTTGATCCTCAACCTTCGTTTCCCACCCCCAAGTACATCTTCCTCTCCCGAACACAGCCGGACCTTCCTCTTCACCCCCTCGACAATCATCCATTGTGAGCGGTGACTTTCCACCGTCTGTAAGCTGCTTCGCAGCAGAGCCATGTCCACAAGATTCCAACCAGCATGCGATGGGCATTCCTCCAGGGTCCTAGTGCTGTCAAGCTCCAACACCTTCTGCTTCTCGGATATCTGTAATGTGAGCAAGGCCCTGGTGGTAAGTCCCAACTTCTGCACGTCACACTTGTCAAGATGCGTTCTGCACCAGCATGCTTTCCCACCAACGTGGGCGGACGCTCCAGTGGGGGGAGGATGATTCTGGCAGGCCAGCCTTAGAATGATATGCAGATGTATTATATTTAGGTTCTCGACATCTGATGACAGAAAATGGAGCCCGCCTTTGAAGGGCAGAGCAGATGATTGCAAGCTGGTTTCACAACTTCATGAGACCAATTTTTGGCCTTCTTGCCATATTATCTGCTCACATCATCGAACATGCCCAATGCCAGCGGGCACGGAAAACTTTGCCCTCTGTTTCTCGCTCCACAGATGCTGCCAGAGTTTTTCCAGCACTTTCAGTTTTTATTTCAGATCTCCAGCAGCTGCCGTATTTTGTTTTATGAGCATATTCCTGCTCCTATTTCTTAACTTACAATGGGCCAAAGAAATTCCAGTATCCTTGTAGCATTCACAAAATAGTTCAAGTATCCAAACTTCAGTGTCAATTGTATAGCTTCCATTGCTTTATTTGAATATGCATTTGAAAATTTAGGAAGTGTAATATTGCTGACAGCTAAAGAATTGTGTATTTCAGGGTGAACCAAAATCTTTATTATTTATGGCAAAGTAATTTAAGCTATGCATTTTTAAAAAAAGTCTTCATTGTATTGGGGTTATTTTCAGCTTTTAACGAGCAAGGAGAACTGGTGGTATGGGATTGGCAGCCTATTATAACCTCCACCTGATTGTCCTTTATATGGCTTTGAATGACAGCCAATGTAATGCTGCCTGTTATTTTCCACGCTGAAGGTGAAAGTCACCTCCATATTGTTCCTGTCAGTCAGAAGTGAGTCCTGCAGTAATGTGACATTTGAATATTTTTAAAGAGTTATAATGACATAACTGCAAAATATTTATTTTGAAATCAAATACGTAAAAGATTTTATACAGCCTATTATATAATAAAGTCATTTTTATCACAATGGGGTGGTTTTTTGTATTCATGAATAGTCTGCTGGACAATTTCTATTGTCAAGGCAGTTGAACATAAGACAAAAATTGGGTGAGTTGTGTAGATCAGTGCATTTGATACAAAACCAAAGTCAGGTTGACTGCATACTTGGAAATGAAAAAAGGCATGACATATAAACACAAAGGAACTTGCAACTAAGTCAATTTGTTAAGTAAATGCATCTAAGCTAACTGGGTCTTGTGATCATACTGCCAGATCAATATGCAGTCAATAGAAAAGTGCGAAGGCGAAAGAGTAACTTGTTGAGTACTAAAGGGAACGATCTCTCATAAACTGCTATCATTTGAGAAGAGGCATAGCAGTTAGTAATAACATTCGAATAGAATGGGCTAGTATCTATATCAATACATGATCCGCAGATGGACAGCATAATGATGTGCAGTCAAAATTAATTTTGGACACATAAATAGGCAGACTGCAATAGTGGTCTTTTCATGTGCACCATTTTACTTCCTGTATTTTGGTTATATGATTCTGCAGCCATCAATCTTTGAGATACTGTCAACTGCCTAAAGCTGTAGTCTTAAAAAAATTAACGCAAGAAAACTGAATAATTAGTGTTAGTTTTGTCTTAAGTTGCCCAGTTGTTAAATTCAGTAGAACCAAAGTAAACGAATGTGAGCAAAATCTGAGTGAATAAGAGGATTATGGTGTGACTAAGGATTAAGACTGAAAATGATAAAGTGTCCACAAATATTCAGGAGGTAGAAAATAAAACCTACCCAGACAGGCAATTTCAGGTGCCTGTGGGCAACAGCAGCTAGTCCATTTAGTAATTAGAATTGCTGATGGACCAATGACAGACTACGGTATTCACTCACCATGGCAACATAAGGTCACTTAAAAATAGTAAAATCTGTACTTAAAAGAACAAATATCTTTAGCCTGAAAACTGCAGAGCAGCAATAACCCAGAAAGTTTTTCAAATGGTTTTTGACAGTTATGTTCACTGTGGAGCTACAAACAGAGCGACCAAGTGTTTTTTGATCAGGTTGATGTACAACAGTTAGGGGAGATGTATTAAAATATTAGGCCAAATCTTGTTGTGATGCGGTACATCTTGCTGCTAATGCTTTAAGATTTTTTTCCAACATCCTTCAAGATTTTCTGTGTTATAACTCATTGGAAGTGTGTGCTGATAACAGCCTGATGTGGCCAACGGGGCATTTAGGACCTTAGTGGATGGTGGGACTAACAGTGCATCTTTTTAAAGAATTAAATTTAAGGATGGAGAAAGAAACAGAGGACCAATGGAGAGTGGAGTTGTATTGAAGTCAAGTGAAGTATAGCAACATAAATAAAAAGAGGAACAAATGTTTGGTGCCAGGAAAAAGAGAGACAGAAAAGGACAAGTAAGAAAAAAAAATAATTTACTGGAGCAGCGTTTCTGCATTGAGCCCAAATTTTCTTTGTCCCTTAAGTTTCTGCTTATTTGCAAATTATCAAACATAAAACCAACACAAGTGTTTAAGAACATTTTCTTTTTAAATTTACACTACAAAAATTCTTTGAAGGGCAAAATAATTTAAGAATGGTAATTTTCTGCAATTTGATTGATACAATCAAAAATGGGTTTACCCCAAGAAATACTCATTTTTATTAAGTGTCTTATTCACCACCTGCGAGTAAAGCGATTTTAATTAACTGAAAATTACTTTCAAAAAACTACAGAGAACAATTGCTAGTTATATTGTAGTTAATTTCTTAGTAAATAAAAAATATATATTTGGAGCAGAAATTGTCGCCCGGTGGGTGGCACGCGCCCGACCTGCTTGAGCGTGAAATGACCCGTGTTGACATTGGCCAAGCATGCTGGAGTTCGGTTGGCGGGCGCACACCAGAGTCGGCAGCATGCCTGCTGACAATTAAAAGGTCTGTTAAGGCCATTAAATAATCAATTAACCTAAATTTTTCGCTGGTTGTCCAATCGGTTGGCGGGTAGGCTAAAAGGCCAAATGGCCTTTGCACTTTTTTGAAAACCTCATCCAAGGGCGGGATGAGGTTTCCAAAAGCAAATAAAAATAAAATAAAAGTTTTACAATTGAATTAATAACATGTCACTGCTCATGTGACAGGGTCACATGAGGGGACATGTTTTATTACATTTTTATTTTTTTTTAAACAATGCTTTATCTCTCTGAGGCAGCTCTGTGCCTCAGATATTATGAAGTGCGCACTCACGCACATGCACGAAGTTCGCGCTCTGCCTGCTCGCCATCCTCCTCCCCCCGTAAAGACAGCACTCAGTTTCATGCTGGGCGAGCCTTAATTGGTGCTGATCGTGGGAGGTGGCTGGCTTCCAACCACCCGCTCCTGCCCGCCAAGGGCAAAATTCTGCCCTTGAAAGCCTTTAAAAAATTTTGTGCCCTTGCACCCCAATGAACCTGCTCAATTTTAAGAACCTCCTTGATGTCCTGCAAGCAAACACAATGAACAGAAACACACAATGGTGATTAAGTTAATGAGGGCATGACCACTTTTGTGCTTCAAGCACAATTTTTTAAACTAGTGTGAAGGATCACAAAATTTCAATTTGTGCCAGACGTAATTTGCGCTCAAAATTCCACCATCTTATGCACACTTTGGCTGATTTTGTGACCAAATCAGCATAACCTAGCAGAAATTTTAAGCCAAAATGTTTAAAATCTCCAAGAAGAATTTATTACATGTAGGAATGAGACTGAACAGTTTAAATTGTTTCATTTTGGGCCAAAGAGGTTGATAAGCATTGCAAAGGAAATTTATCATGTTATTAAAAGGGAATTTGAACATTAATTAACAGCTGTAACTTTTTGCAGTGAGTTTCATGGGCTATTAAGGTGCAAATCCAGCAAGTTTTTTTAAAATAACAGGGAGGCTAACAGTGAGATGCTATTTGTGTAAAGTGAATGGGGGAGTTACATAAATCACCCAGCAAGTTCTGGAGATTTGCAACTCATGGGTATATGTCTTATCTCCTGAACTTGCTAGTTGATATGCATAATATGTACCATTAACATACTGTTAATTTTCCAGCAAGATTTGAACCATTGCCTCAAAACAAACTTATCCACAATTCCAGAATATAAACCCTATTGTTTATAAAACCCTATTATATACATCCCTTGTTTGGTCCCAGTTGTGTCCAATTCTGGGCTCCAAACTTTACAAAGTTCATGAAGGCTTTGAAGAGGGTGCACAAAAGCTTTAGCTCAACTTAATACATAACCAGCCATAAATTTGATTAACGTGTTTCATGTTAACTTTAGGATTGAGGAATTAAGTTACATAGAGCGGAGAAGCTGGGACTGTTCTCCTTAGAACAGAGAAGATTAAGAACAGATTTAGAAGAGGTGTTTAAAATCATGAAGGAATTAGTTTTTTATTCTTTCATGGGATGTGGGCATCACTGACAAGGTCAGTGTTTATTGCCCATCCCAATTTGCCCTTGAAATGAGTGGCTTGCTAGGCCAGAGAGCAGTTAAGAGTCAACCACATTGCTGTGGGTCTGGAGTCACACGTAGGTCAGACTGGGTAAGGATGTCAGATTTCCTTTCCCTGAAGGACATTATGGCCAGGATTTTTCCTTTGGCAAGCGGGATGGGTGGGGGCAGGGGGTGGGCGCAGAGCCGATCGCCGCCCGTGATCGGCTCCACACCGCCATTTTACGCAAGCAGGCCAACTAAGGCCTGCCCAGTGTAAAACGCGGCCAGTTGTGCGGGCGGGGTGAGGAGGGAGAGTCGGGGCCAGCGCTCTTTCGCGCACGTGCACAAAAGAGCGCAGCAATCTCCCTGAGGCAGCTCATGACAAGGTGACCAGGGTTTTGTGTGGTAATAGTGCAGGCAGTACATCTCCTAGCCTGCAAAGAGGGAAGACCTAAAATCTCTCTCTCCTGTGTTTGTAAGATTCCAGTAATTCTGCAATTGTAGGTAGAAGGCCATTCCTCGATCTCTGTAACCTGCTTTCTCTGCAAACCTCTGTCGAGAGGAAAAAGGGAAAAATCACTAGTAGGGACATTGAAAAGTAAGTTTTTCAACCAGTGAACCACAGACTGAAAGTGCTGGGAAACCACCTTGTGTCATCAACAACAAACTGCAAGGACTTTGGAAGACATCAATCAAAATCAACCCATATAATCCTGTACCCCAGATTGGTGCTATTAAACTGTTTTATCTCATACTTAGAATCCATGTTTTGTGTGTCTTATGTGTGTGTGTGTATTTGGGTTTAAGAAGGGGTAGAGTTTAAGTTACTGAGTTAGAAGTTAGCAGTTCATGTTTCTTTCTTTTGCACTAGGTCAAGACAATTTATTCAATAAATAGTTATTTACTTATTAAGTTTTCAAACTTGGTGCCCATATTCTGTTACCCTAAATTAAACAGTAAGGTAGAATTGGGGCAATCTGGTGGTTTGGTCAAACTTTTCACATTTGTCACGGCTCGTGGAACAGTGGGGCTTGATATTACAGCGCACTATCCCCAGTGAGTCGTAACAATTCAAGCATTGATTCACATCAAGTTGATACTTCACAGAAATGTTTCATAGGTTCTTGGAGATACATGTTCTGACCTAAAATGTTATAATTCTTGCAATACTGAGGAATCGGAATCCTGAATTCACATTTGGAGATCACAAATGGAATTGCAACCTCAATTCTGAATTCCAGGTTGGGTTTGTTTGACCAAGATCATCTTTAATTTCCTTTTTTTTAAGCTTTCATGAAGATTACAACCTAACTTGACATGAAATATGTTAAGATGTATGTTAACATGTATAGATGGTTACGTACATCACTAAACTAAAATAATCTTCAGAATCAACTACTTTGTTGCTTGTTGAAACTGAAATTATACCGATCTGAAAGTGGTTTTCTGAAGAGTATATTAAAATTACATTTTATTTTTTTCCTTGAGTGCAGTTGACAATTTAACATAAAAACATCTTAACAACACTTTTTTTAGACCGGGCATAAAACGCTACCATAGGTTAATGAAAAGATTACTCCTACTGACCAAGAGACACTAATGAATGAAATCTGTAATGGCAACTCCACTGATGTTTATCATCAAAATGAATTTCAGTGCAATGAGCTACTGATGGAAACCCAATAAATCAATGTTTTAATAGTCTACTATAGGACAGCCTACCTGCACTAATGCCAGTTGAAATACAATGGCAACCTCTATCCAAGGTTAAAAGAATATTGGCAGAGTATCAATAGAGTTCCTCGTTTTTACTTCTTAAGCTAAGGGCCATTTTCAATAATAAACTCACTTTTTAAAATTGGTAAGAAAAATATGAAGGATGAAAGTTCAGCAGAAATCAGAAAAAAAATATTTGTACTCAAGCTGACAAAAGCAAATATAAATACCTCATCCTCTTATACTTAATTAGATTTTAGAGTTTTACACACTTAAACATCTCCTAGTTGAAGTGCCTTTGCTTTGGAAAACATTATTACTTCTGAAAAACAAAGAGCCCACTTTTTAACCAGATAATAAAAAGTACAATATTAAAAAGAGTGAAATTGGGGGAAATGAAGGTTAAAACGCAATACTGTAGTTGCAGGAAATCTGAAATACTTAGCAGGTCTGGCAACATCTGTGGAGGACAAAAACAAAGTTAACATTTCAGAACGATGATCTTTCATCAGAACTGGAAAAAAAAGAGACATAACAGGTTTTAAGAAGTAAAGATGCAGGAAAATGGAAAATGAATAGTATATAAAGAAAAATTTGGTATTTTAAAAGAAAAATAAAAAATTGGTAACAAGAGAAAATATTGAGCTTTAGGTGTTATAACAGAAATTAGATGTTCAGTTTCACTATATTTATTCCCATTTATACACAAACATTTATTAAAGGAAAGTAATATTCAGCTGTTTTAACCTTGTGAAGAGGAAATGTCCTTTGCAAATTTCAAAATACATTTATCTTTACCATCACACACACTGGTGAAGTTGTTTGGCAAATTTTTATAGGTCATTGGACAGAACAAAATGCAACCAGGAATGGAATATTTCTCTTTACGGCACATATCGTTCTGTAAACAAATGTAAACATGTCACAATTTCTATTTTGGTACAGTATTGCTGTTATAATTTCCCAGGAGTTGATTAGTTGAGTTACTAGTTTGTTAAATTTTCCAACACCATTGTTTGGATCAATCATCCTAAGAAAACTGCTATTTGAATAGTGGTATCTATTTCTTTCCTATTACTGTGCCATGACCATGATGTCAAGTTTCAAGGATCAAGGTTTTATTGCTGTTATATTTCCTTTAAGTAATGTTACATCATTATGTGTGGTGCGATTGCCACTGAGCGTACCAAGTGCAATTGTCTTTTGTTCTCCCTATTGACAACAAAACAGGATTCCAATGTGCAGAAGGGGTTACAGAGAACCAAATCTCTAACAACACATTACAACAAGTACTGTCAAAGCCATTATTTAATTTTATGGGAGATGGGCCTCAACACAGTATAATAGAAATAATTGCAGAATGTTAGCAGCTTGCCATCATTTCCAATATGTGCACAGGAAAATAAATGGCAGAAGGACCTATTCCTGACTGGTGCAAAGATTGTGACCATCATCCTTTGTGTTGCATGTAGATTTTTTATTTCCACTACAACATCAAATCAATCCAGTTACAGTACAACGTCTGAGTATTTTATACACTTGGCCCTTGGCACCTAAACATCATAATCACTGGGCCTTGCACACCATTTTCCTTCAACTCCTCAGACATCTTGGATCTAAACAGTAACCTGATTTTTCTTTCACAATAAAATACAATGCACTGGAGTGTCATGCTGTTTATTAGCTTTGCATCACAACCCTTATTGCTCAAGTGATAGGATTCTGTAAAATTGTCTATACCGATTACATCACAGGAGGGAAACACCGCCTATGAACCATGCTTAAACAGACCAAAAGAAATTTCAGCACAAAATGCATGCTCATGGTCGTTATGTTCTCTGAGTGACTCACTCACACAATCCTCCTAGACCCCTAGTATCTGAGCCATTTGGAAGTTACTTAGTCTGACGCTGTATTTCTCCATACAATTCTGTTTCCAGCCTTGTAACTGTACTTAATGTTGAGTTTTCTGTTTCAAATATCTCTATCCTGAGTCAGTCGGGAGGGGTACCAAGTCTAAAACAATATCTATGGATAAAGTGATAACACTCTTGTAATTCTTCAACTAGCACTCACTTAATTCCCAATTCTATACTTATGTTGTAAAGCCAACTGCCCCACAATGCATTAAAGATTTTTAATAAATATTAACCCATTTGCAGTGAAATGTTCACAACAGAATGTTGACTAATGTTATTGGCACTGCAGAACCTCACGTGAAACATACATATTTTACTTTTTGCACCAAACTGACTCAAGAACATTTAGGAACAGGCAACAAGCGCTAACCTAGCCAGCATCATTCACATCCCATGAATGAATAAAAAATTAATTTTAACACTGATAAATCTATGAAGTATCAACATTGGCAGAAAAAGGCTGAACCAAGGATTCTAGGCATTCAAGTGACCTAATAGATTCCCACCAAATAGATTTCAATGAAATGACCTTTAACAACTAATCATGTGTGGTATGTGCTGAAGTATTTTACAATGGGCATTGTCCTGGATTTTCTTCCATTTTTTTTTTCAAATAATTTTTTTCTTGCACTTGAGAAGGTGGTGGTGAGCTGCCTTCTTGAATTGCTGCAGTCCATGTGGTGTAGGTACATCCACAGTGCTGTTGGGGAGGGAGTTCCAGGACTTTGACCCAGTGACAGTGAGGGAATGGTGATATAGTTCCAAGTCAGGATGGTATGTGGCTTGGAGGGGAACTTCCAGGTGGTGGTGTACCCATGCACCTGTTGGCATTGTCTTTCTAGGTGGTAGAGGTTGTGGGTTTGGAAGGTACTGTTGAGGAGTCTTAATGAATTGCTGCAGTGCATCTTGTAATTGGTACACATTGCTGCTTGAAGATTATTCATTTTATCTTTTCTTTACAACGCTCTTCAATTATTTTTAAAAGATCTGCCAAACCAATGAGAATTGATTTTTAGTACATCTTTGTTTATATTGAAAAATAAGAGTGTGAGCACGATGGCACAGAATTATGAAGCTCCATTTCATGTGTTATAACTCAGAACTGTCAGTTGGTGGCAGACAAAGCAAAACCTTCTGAAAAAAATTCTAATCTATCTAGGAATTTTAAATCTGAAGTCATCGGGTACTTTATAAGCAGCCTTTTCAACAGCTTTAATAACGTATTCACTCCATGGCTGGTAACTATTCCAAGCAGTCACGTTCTAAATAAAACAGAATGAAAGCTTAAAATGAAAGTCATGGCTTATAGAAGTAACAGAACCTCTGTTTACAACACAATGGGACTTATTTATCAGCTTTACTAAGTACTAAATTTACCCCATTTTAATGCTAAAAGCAATGGAGATTTAATTAATATGCTGTGTAAATTGATACAAATTGCCTAATTGTTTTACATGCTGCAGGGCATGTTCTAAACAAAAGGGAAGTTTATGATTTTTATTCTGCTCAAAAATGTTTGTAGTTTTTCTATAATAATTTAAAACAACATTAAACTTTTTGTCAGTAGATGGCATTATAGCACTGGACACTCAAATATATTTCACATTTCTAGGATGATTTGTAGTATAAGGCTATTTTAAATAGGGCTGTTTTGTTCTCTTTTTTGTACAAATCAGATTTCATTGTTTCACTTCTCAAGATCTTAATGAAAATTCATTACAGTTTAATACCTGGATTGGAAGGTTTTCTTTAGTGACTTTTGTTGCAAATCAGTTAAACAAATGAAAAAAAAACCCGAATGTTAATCAGCAACCTAAAAATACAAACCTGTAATTACTCTGGATTGAGCGGCTGAGCATCTTAAATAGTAATGCTTAAGAGTTCTTACCTGTTAACTCCATGAATTACTACAAAATGACTATTTGTTTAGAACAGAACTCAAGTTTTGCTGAAAAAAGAGACATGGCAAAGCTTTTCGTCTTGCACTCATCAGGACACTTGGCAAATAATTGCTCAACAAGTAGCTCACGTGGCAAGTCAAGTACTGGGGCAGCTCGATTTCACCAAGGGTCCTACAGTAAGCATAGAACCCTCCTCTAAATTGGCATTTAACAGGCTTCCAACACATACCCTGGATGTTTACAAAGAAGCCAGAAATGGCAGGTGGCACACATCTACATTATGGGACTAACTGCCCATTTTGGTGCCTGCAAAATTTCTGGACCTGTTTCTCTTCAGTATTAGCCAACATCTGGCACAATATAGTAGGTCCCATTATGTAGTATGCCTATCCGTGGAGATCAAACACACAGAAAGTAATATGTAGTTACAAACATACATTGATGGAATTTAATAGCCTTCCCCTGGAGCAGGTTGCGCGGCCCATATAACTGGGCAGGTAGTGCAAGGTGTAGAACTGATCACCCTTCATTCTGGTTACACTTTGATGACTGCCCCCGATTAGGTCAGATGATTAAGTTCACCAGTGGTCTGTAGGCTATATGCCATGGGGGGAAGCCACCAGTCTACCCTGGTGACTTCCCTGCTGGCTCAGTTTTTTGGGGGTGGGGGCAGGCTGTAACCCACAGAGTGCCCTGCTTGGAAATAAATGCCTGCCCCACTCGAAGAAGTCCCTGCCCTCCACAACAACCACGCGCCTCCACCCCACCTCGCCAGGACCTGCCTGACTGGTCCTGTTGAGCCTGTCTCACTCAGCTGTTTTCTGGGACCTCCATCAATGCTGCTGGTCAGAGGACTTTTATCAGTCCCACAAGTGGCTCTGCTAGAATTGAAGAGTTGCCGGCACTCCAATTGGACGGCAGTTCTTGGAGATGGAATACTCACTATTAAAGGCACAGAAACTCAACTGTTGGCTGCCTGATGGACACTTATTCCCGTCAGAGCTCCAGGAAATGGCTGTGGTGGTTGTCACTGGCTTTCTAGCCAATGGACAGGGCCACCACCACATCCAATAAATTCAGCCCTATATGTGCAGTTAGTACAGTCTGTATCTAAAATCGAAATCATATGAATTATACTCCATACAAACATTCCACGCTGCTTGATTGTACAAGTGTTTAACAGATTGCTGACGTAGCAACAAATATATTCTACACTAAACACCAACAAATATTACATAGTTGCACACATATTTATAAGATCGTAAAAAGCAAATCAAACAAAGTGTTGAGAGCACTATATAGATTAATCAGCACCCATAAATAGAACATAAATTAACATTTCAGGTGCATACTCCTTTGTCAGAAACAACAAAAAGAACAGCATTTAAGGGGAAGGGGTACAGGTAACACCCACGCAAAAAAGCAAGTCTAATCATCTTCCCTCCCTTCATTTGCTCCTTTTTTAAATGTTAATTTTATCAGTTAGAATGTGAAGTTATATCACAGGTTCTTCTCAATGATGCTGACTGACCTACTGAGTGTTGCCAGAATTTTTTGTTTTCATACGACACTTCATGGGAGTACAATAATTTTATAGATTGCTGATTTTGATTTACAAGCATGATAAGAAAGCTTAGGATATAATATTTGACTTTGGTTGGCCGGCAGTGTTGTTTTCACCAAGTCTTTGCTATCATAATACATCCAACTGCAACTGGTGATCATATTTCATTTTTCCATGTCCAAATGCAGCAAGACCTGGACAATATCCAGGCTTAGGCTGACAAGTGGCAAGTTACATTCGCACCACACAAGTGTCAGGCAATGACCATCTCCAACCATCGCCCCTTGATGTTCAATGGCATTACCATCACTGAATCCCCCACTATCAACATCCTGGGGGTTACCATTGACTAGAAACTGAACTGGACTAGCCATATAAATACTGTGGTTACAAGAGCAGATCAGAGGCTAGGAATCATGCGACAAGTGACTCACCTCCTGACTCCCCAAAGCCTGTCCACCATCTATAAGACTCAAGTCAGGAGTGTGATGGAATACTACCCACTTGCCTGGATAAGTGCAACTCCCACAATACTCAAGAAGCTTGACACCATCCAGGACAAAGCAGCCCACTTGATTGGCAACATATCCACAAACATTCACTCCCTCCACTACCAATGCACAGTAGCAGCAGTGTGTACCATTTACAAGATGCACTGCAGGAATTCACCAAGGCTCCTTCGACAGTGCCTTTCAAACCCACAACAACTACTATCTAGAAGGACAAGGGCAGCAGGTAGATGGAAATACCACCACCTGGAAGTTCTCCTCCAAATCACTCACCATCCTGACTTGGAAATATATCGTCGTTTCTTCACTGTCGCTGGGTTAAAATCCTGGAACCCCCTTCCTAACAGTGCTGTGGATGTACTTCGTCACATGGACTGCAAGGGTTGAAGCAGGCAGCTCACCACCACCTTCTCAAGAGCAACTAGGGATGGGCAATAAATGCTGGCCCAGCTAGCAAAGCCCACATCCCATGAATGAATTTTTTAAAATTACTAATAATTCCAACCCTTGTTTTCCTCTCCTGATTTCCTCTATTTTAAAGCTAAAAACTTGCATTTATAGTGCCTTTTACAACTTCACAAAACACACTTCAGCCGATGAAATAATTTTGAAATGTAGGCACTGTTGTAATACACAGAAAGGTCCCACAAACAGCAATTAAGTAATGATCAGATTATCTGGTCTTGGGGTTCTTGACTGAGGGATTAATATTGGCCAGGAATCTGGGGAAATCCACAATGTTCTTCTTCTAATAGTGCCATAGGATCTTTTACGTCCACCCGAGGGAGCAGACGGGGCATCCGTTTAACACCTTATCAGGAAGACAACATCTTCATCAGTGCAACACCCTTTCAGTATTGCACTAGAATGTCAACCTAGATTATCTGCTCATACCTCTGGAGTAGGGCATTACACCCAAAACTTCTGACTCAGTGGCAGGAGTTATCACTGAGCCAAACCCAACACAAATTTTCTCTCCCAGATACTTCAGGTTCCTTTTTTTTCAAATTGCAGTTACTAGCTTGGCTTTCAGTCACTGAGGTGGATTTTCGCCTTCACTGCCTGGATGGTAATCTGGCAGAACAGGTCACTTTGTATAACACGCTTGATTTTCATTCCATTATCTAAATCTGCTAGATTACTGCTCAAGCGTAAATATGAAAATCTGCTCAGTTGTCTTGGTATTGTAAATAAGCTGCAGTGCCATACATGTGCTGAAACTAATTTTCGTGTATTCTAATCCAACTATATCAAAATCTATATTTAAATGTATTTTAAGTAAATATTTAGTTAAAATGATATGTAGCATCTTTAGATAGAAGTGTCAAGCATATAGCAGATTCGCAGTCAAAGCAACAAGAATCATGGATCACGCAAATACAAAAAAAATTTACTTGTTGCTTTTTTCAGGCAGAAAGACCAGTATTCACTGTACTAAATAGTTAATTAAGATTATTTTGTGACTTCTGTATCACAGAAATCACTGTCCCATTATACTAAGTCCAAAACTAACTGTGAATTGTTAAATTTTAAGCAGGAAATATCTGTACTGCATTCTGTAATGTATTAGATTTAGATGTGGCTTTGTGTTGTTTCTCCCTTGGAATGCCAACAACATTAAGTAAATATGAAAAAGATCACTGAAGTTCAATAATTATTTTAGGTATTAATGTCATGACAGAATTCAGAGCAGGAAGAAATTATCTGCAGTAAATCACAGAATATTACAATGTAATGTAGGCCATTATTTCTTAAATAGTGAGAGATTGGGGAGTGTTGGTGTCCAAAGGGACCTGAATATCCTTGCTCATAAGTCAATAAAAGCTAACATGCAGGTGCAGCAAGCAATTAGAAAGGCAAATGGTATGCTGGCCTTTATCACAAGAGGATTTGAGTACAGGAGTAAAGTTGTCTTGCTGCAATTGTACAGAACCTTGGTGAGGCCACACCTGGAGTATTTGTACAGTTTTGGTCCCCTTATCTAAGGAAGGATATGTTTGCCATAGAGTGCAGTGGTGGTTCACCAGACTAATTTCTAGGATGGTGGGGCTGTACTATGAAGAAAGACTGGGGAAACTGGGCCTGTATTCTCTAGAATTTAGAAGAATGAGAGGTGATCACATCGAAACTTACCAAATTCTTAAAGAGCTAGACAGGATAGATGCAGAAAGGGTGTTTCCCCTGGCTGGGAGGTCTAGAACCAGGGGAGGCCATCTCAGAATAATGGGCAGGCCATTTAGGACTGAGACAAGGAGGAATTTCTTTACTCAGAGGGGAGTGTATCTTTGGAATTCTTTGCCCCAGAGGGCTGTGGAAGCTGAGTCATTGAGTATATTCAAGACAGAGATCGATAGATTTCTGGATACTAATGATATCAAGGTATAGGGACAGTGTGGGAAAGTGGCGTTGAGGTAGATGATCAGCTATGATTTATTTGAATGGTGAAGCAGGTTCAAGGGGATGAATGGCCTACTCCTTCCCCTCCTCTGTTCTTGTGTTCCTATTTGGCCCAAAGCATCTGTGTCAATTCTCTGAAAGAGCTACCCATTTAGTTCCATTTCCAAGCTTCTTCCCAGACCTTTTCACATTTTCCTTTTTCAAGTATTTATCTGTTTCTCTTTCAAAAGCTATTTTGGATTCTGGGCTTCTATCACTGTTTGTAGTCAGGTATTCCATATCCTAACAACACTGTATCTAAAAAGAATTCCCTCAACTTCCTGCTTCACTCTTTTGGTTAGGATCTTTAATTCATACTCTGCAGTTATTGACTTAATAACTAGTGGAATTATGTGTTACCTCATGAGAAACCCTTCATAATTGTGAACACCTCTACCAAATTCTCCCTTACATTTTTATATTTTGATGAAAAGACTCCCAGTTTCAATAACCTCAATAGCAGTACTAGATTGCACAATGTTTAACAATGCTTTCAAATTGAAAAATCAAATAACTGTTTGTTGGGCCCATGATTAGTCAATAAACTGAGGCACTTGTGTATGATTCTATAAAAATAACAATGCCACAATGGTAGCATGTGTTTTGATTTACCTTAAAGATTAAATAAAAGTTTGCAAACAGCTTAAATTTATTAAAAACCATGCCTCTTGATAAGGTGCTGAACGTTAAAATACTGAAGGTGCAAACTAATTCAACCATGAAGGTACACAACACGAGCTAATTCATATGCACATTTTTGATCAGCAATGAAAATTTTCTGTTGGTCTTTTCAAAAGACAGCGGAGGGGAGAGGCAGAAGGTAAAAGAAAAAGATCTCAGCATTTGCAGTAAAAATACAATGTCCCCATAGTCTTGGCAAGTGCTGGTTACTGCCTGCTGTATTAAGTCTGCCTTTCTCAACACTTAATGCTTATTTTCATCACTGTGTTTAAAATATTGATAATCAATTACAGCTACGTCTGTTTTGCTACAGATTCTATGTCACAGTCTATCAGACTGTCAGGATCAATTCGGTCCTTATTCAAAGTTAATTTTTTCTTCATAAATCTGCCTTTGGAGAAGTCATTAAGTGCAGAACATAGCCTGAGGTGCAATCACCTATTCTCTTTCATTAGGCACAGGCAGGGAAGGTGAGGGAGATTATTAGAACTTTGCAATGATCACAAAGGAGCGTGCTGCCTGTCAGATCCCCCCAACATTTAATTCATCTCGCCAACTTCAGGGCAGTCTTGCCAACAGTTTTAAATGGACATTATTCATGAACATCTGTGACACAGTGAGTATTTTGAACTTGAAATGATGAAAAGGAATTGCCCTTTTGACTTTAAAATTAGTATGATGATAAGAATATTAAGAATAAATAAATAAACTAAAACTGTTTCAGATACTTGTTCACAGGGCTACAGAATTATGTTCAATTTAAAATTTATAAATTCCAACTTAACAGTGTTAAGATATGTATAAAGAAATGTATGGGAATTTGGGTGGATTCGTTAACATGTTGGCTTGGATTTTATGATTAACTGTGAAAGGGCAGAGCTTGCCGCTGACCTCAAAAAAAACTGACCACAAAAATTAGCGGGCTCCAGATTTCCTCATTTCCGACATGTTATTCAATTTTGCTCCGTCTACGGGAGGGATCTGTGGCATCCAGCAACAGATCAATCAGGCTAAAGAATTTTCACAGACAGCAAAACAGGAAGTGAAAAGCAGGGAATATAAATCACATTTAAATCAATGAATAGAAAGCAAAATAAAGATCGGGACATACACATGGCATCAAGGAAGAAAAGTAAGTATGGAGCAATTTTTAAAATAATTATCTGAATAAAAATCTGCAATTTTAAATGTTTTCTGAGGGAATGAGACCCCCTCACAGGCAAAATGTCTTTTAGAACCAGAGAGGTTGTTCAACAGTAAATATGACTAAGTATGCTGTTAAAAACTCAGTTACTTCTGTCTGAACATGATTTAACATTTTACTGCAAATATGTTAATAGTTGAAGTCCATGACTAATCAGTGATTTTGAATAATTCCACTTTGAAGACTGCAGCAGTGCACCCTGAAGGGAACAGGGGACATCAGTGACAGGAACTACTGGATTTCCAGAAGTTACTGTCATTTTTACAGTCATGACAATGAACACCAACAGTTTTGCCATCATGACAACTGCTAATTCCTGGCTAATGATTATGAAACCTGTCTGTACATGGAAGCTTATAAAAGTGAACAAGTAGGTCATTTCAGATGAGGGAGAAATGGGCAAATAGGGAAAAGATTTGCAATGGATTAATTGGGACGCAGCCTGTACATATCTTCCAGGCTGGTCTTTCCATTTTGGACAAATGTAACAGGTAATAGGACTGAATCACTTTCTTTGGCATATACAGCAAATGACAGCTGTGGCTTGTTTAACACTAAATGTGACATTCATTGAATACACCACTGGGGGAAAAAATCTTTTAGAAAATATGGAACTGGTTAGTGATTTTTCATGTATATAGCATTCAGTAAAAAACCTAGGACAAGCCTCATTCATTTTGTTCTCACTGCATCTCCAAATGCTTCAGTAAAAATCCAGTGAACTCTCTGCTTTCGAATATGCACGAATTACATAAGATTTCCACTGCATTCTGAGCCACTCTCGTACACTGTTGTCACATCTAATGGAACTGCACTATCCTAATTATGTACTGAGTATATAATTCTGACACAAACAGCATTTATGGTAATTGCCAGGAATGACAGACAGTGATGTACACTTAAGTATAATGGCATAATGCATGTGCTATCTGAAAAAAGTTTAGAAGGTAAAGATCCCAATGTTCAGGAAACTGAATCAACAAAAGAAACCATTTTTAAAAATATACTTCTGTGCCTCAGGGATAAATGCTGCACTCTGGTGTAAAGCAGATTGTCATGTATTTCACTGCAACGTTTTCAAAAACCTTGAGCATTTTCAATAGACCTGCAATTAATTTTTCTATTGCAAGTTATTTTCCTTGGACTCTGAACCAGTTTTGCCACCATGCACTGTGATATTACCATTCCCATACAGAAGAGGAGGCATGTTAACAATGTCATCCTACCAATGTCATTCCTGAATTGTCTACTTAGATGAGTGCTTTCAGGTGCTGACATGATTTTAATTAACAATAGAAATTTGGCTTCCTGCCAAAGACAAAATTAAAATTGCATATGGTCAGCTGGGGTGTTGGACTCCACCATTTTCTTTTTTTTTATTATTTTGGGAACACACAGTCCTATGTAATCAAAAGATTTCTGACTATTGAGGAGGATACAGGATGGGACTTGCGTTAATAGGATACTTACCTGAAAGAAGAAATGGCAATTAATGTTGTCAACTACTTTGACTTCATTAAGTAAAGATGATAAAAGTAAATTTTTAGCCAATGTTCATAAATTTGTAATATCTTAACCAATATTTATCTGAATCTTATTATGATTTTTTCAGATTCAAGCATTACTGTTTCTATTGGTGTAACCTATAAACATCTATGCTCTTTTGCAATTAAAAAAGTCATTTGGCTCAGTATTGTTCTGAAGTTTTAACAGATCCAGCTTTCACACAAAGCCTATTTCCTGGGGACACCTGTATTCGTGAAGTAGGTAAGAGTCCTACTTGCCTCACCAATAACTGCGGGCATAGTTCCACACAATGTTTGCTTGCTGATTTAATTAATAATATACTTAAATTGCAGTGATATAATAATTATTGCAGTCTGAAACTCTGTGCATAGAAAATTAAAGAGATAATCCTGACTGACAATAAATTGAAGCTATCACAAAATTGCTCAGTGGCAGAGAGTAAAGCAAATCACATGTTGGGATGTATGAAAAGATCAATATTGAGCCAAAATAGTGCGGCAATCCCTCCACTTTGTAAATCATTGGTACAACTGCACTTAGAATATTGGGTACATAATTTGGTCATCACAGTAAAGAAAAGGATATTGCAGGTATTGAAAGTTAACTGAAATGAGCAGCCAGAATGACTAAGGGGATGGAAGGAATGGGTTATTTTGAGAGCATCTGCAAATTGGGAATATTCTCACCAGAAAAGAGAAGGTTGAGAGATTTTAGGATTCTAAAGTGACCAGGTAATGTACACCATGACAAGCTATTTCACCAGGTCCAGAACAGTAGAACCACAGCTAACAGCCTGCATTTGAAGTAGAGTAGATTCAAAACTAATCAGCAGAAACAATGGCCCGAATTGTCCGAGGAGTGGCAATCACTAACGAATTGCTGCTCCACCCCTATTTTTCTGCACCACGATGGAGCTCGGCATTTCTGGCCAGGTCTTCCGATGCCAGTTTCTTCAGAAATGTGGGGTGTACCTTTACTACTTGTAGCGTTGGATCATTGGGGGAAAGACAAGCCACACCCACTTTCTACAGCACTAGCTGCCGTATTCTCATAAGTGTTCACTAATACACTAAAAAGCTTTGGGGCATTTAAACAACTTTTTAGTGTGTTAGTGAATGAGTGTATGAGTGAATGGGTGAATGTATAGAGTGGGTTAAGTGGGGAAGTTGGGTGAAGTAGGCGGGTAGGGTGGGTGAAATAAGTGGGTGGGTTGGGTGAGGTAAGCAGGTAGCATGGCAGGTCGGTGAGGTGGGTAGGTGGGTTGGAGGGTAGTCAGGTTGGGTTGTCATGTCTGATCAGTGGGGAGTCGGAGGGTGTCGGGGGGAGTCGGGTGGATGGGGCTGGTCAGGGAGGTGTTGGAGGAACATTGAAGGTTGGTTGGGTTGTGGGGGCTAATCAGGTCAGGTTGGGGAGGGAAGTCGAGTGGTAGGGGCTAGCGAAGTCAGGTGGTGGGGCTTTGGGGTAGGTCAGCAGCTACTCTGGCGGTGGGGGCTAGTCAGGTCAGGTCAGGGAGAAAATTGGGGGGCTCAGGGGAAATCGGGGGAGTCAGGAGAGATGTCGGGAGTCAGGGAGGGTCGTGGGGGTCGGAGGGAGGCGTTTGGGAGGTGGAGGTCAGTTGTATCGTTACCCAGAAGTTAGATGAGGGGTTTTCTGACTAATTTTTCCTGGGCAACTATACAAGTAAGCAAGTCAGAACTGTCTGAAGTCTCTGACTCTAATTCAGAGTTAAGACATTTTCGGATGGTCCCTTGCCCCCCCAAGGAATTTCCTATCAGCAGTTCAAACTTCCTGGGCAATTCCCATGGAGTCATTGGGTCAGGACTTTCAAGGGGTCCTGAAGTGCATCTTGGGGGGGATACATCCAGTCTCTGATGATCCAGAGGCTGGAAGATCTGGACCACAATTTTAATGACTGAACTGTCAATCTATGGAACAACCTCCCAGGGAGATGGTAAAAGCAGTTAATGCTGATTCATTCAAATGTATATTAGTAATTTCCTTCATAAAATAATATTTTGCAGAACAGTTCATGAGTAATTTGAGATATGACTTGTGGTAAATGTAGCATGCTTGAGAGGGACAGGTAACTTTGGACTTATGGTTCCCAAAGTTCTCTACCACTGGGATTTTCCTTGTACCATTTCTGGGGCTGTTCCAGACTAACTGATAAAGACAACTGTGATCAACAACTCCATTATTGTTGCATCAAGTGACTACAGTCCGCACCATTTATACTATCCTCATTTTTCCCAGTCACTTATATCGAGGTAAGGGTGCCAACTAGTTTCTATCACCATCATCCCCCTCTTTTTTTTTTAACCAACATTACTATGCTCAGTGCTTCTCTGAACATACTACTCATTCTAGTTCAATTCTTTCTCCTCCTTATATCCTCATTGTATTGAAATCAAGACACTCTGCACTTCCTTACATATTAGTCCTCTATTCATCCTATAATCTTCAACTTCAATGCATTTCACATCAGGCTTTAGCTCCTCACTTTGAATGCACAATGAAAAAAAACATGATTAAGCACACAGGCTATGGAATGCCAGATGGTAGTTATTGAAACATGAATGCCAGTATACTTTATTGTAGGAAACATAGAATATTGAAATAAAACATGTACACAATAGCTGAATGTCAACTGGCAAGGAATAAAAATGGCGTCGTTGAAAAACTGTGCCCTCTTATCCCCGGTCAAGGCAGTGAGGCAAACGAAAACCCTTGATGACTGAAATTCCAAACAGGTTACTTCAAATGTTGTATATAATGGTGTGTTAAACAGGTTCATGGAAAAGTGGCAAGGATGCATCAGGACTCAAAAAAAAAAATTGGCTGTCAGAATTGGGTTTCTCCTCATTGGAGGGAAGGAAGTTGAGATTGGATCTGGTCTTGGTTTTTAAAATGCTGATCAGCATAGATAATGTGATATAAGCAGGTTATTAAACTTAAGCTGTGGTTGCAGGGCCAGAAGACATGAATACAAAATTAGCCTGCCTCAAGCAGTACGAGAGATTAGAAGAATTTTCAAGAAGATCCTTTCTTTGCAGACCAGTAGATATGCAGAATGGAATCCCTCCAAAAGCAATTAATTTTATGTCAATCTAATTTTTCTAAATAAGAATGGGCCGGATAACCAGTTATGAAAGGGATTGAAGGTTACAGGGATAAGTGTAGGAATAGATGATTAAATATTCTACAGGTCCCTTTGGTTCCAATGCTACTGATGCATGGGAGTGTCATATATAAGGTGCAACCAATGTATCATGTTCATTATTAAGTTTACAAAAATTGGCAGTTTGTTTTTTCATGCTGATTAGGATCAGACAAAAATGTCAGTTTTCATCTCTCTTGAAGGTTTTACCTTAAATTCTCTTGCATATTCAAATCAATAAAGGAAAATTCATAGGAATGTAAATTGCTCACATTACATTGGACACAAACTACCAAAAATTATAAATATACCACCAATGATAATTTGGTAGCCTAGTTAGAAAAATATCTTTTCTTGCTTCATGTTTTCAGATGTATTGTATAGTACGAGAGGGTCCTTTTTCACTTTCAGTCAAAAGTATTGAGGCTGACACTGAGGCATTCCCAAACCCATCTGTTTCAAATATCTCTAAATAAATGCAAAGCTAGTTCAACAACAACTGTCTCAAATACACTGGACCATGAAATTCTACTGGCAGTAAAACAGAGGGAGGGAGTGGTCCTGAGAAGGTCACTGGATATGGGATAACTGGGGCATGGATCAGCATTGGAGCAGGAGGTCCAAGAGTTGAATACCGAAGTAATAATCCAAACTAGAGTCTTGTTGTCCCCTGCAATGTCAGCTATATTAAGTCTTACCTTCAGTTACAGTTTGAGCTCCCCCCCCACCAACTCCACAGCATCTTTTACTCATATCAACACCAAAATAACAACTTTCATAAGGAAGTCAAGTGTCCTCTGAATTGAAATTTTCATCTTCATTTTCTGCTAGTTGAAGTCAGCTTAGACTGAGGTGAACAATGAATACTTATTACAATGAAAAAAAAACAAAAACAGAATTACCTGGAAAAACTCAGCAGGTCTGGCAGCATCGGCGGAGAAGAAAAGAGTTGACGTTTCGAGTCCTCATGACCCTTCGACAGAACTTGAGTTCGAGTCCAGGAAAGAGCTGAAATATAAGCTGGTTTAAGGTGTGTGTGTGGGGGGCGGAGAGATAGAGAGACAGAGAGGTGGAGGGGGTTGGTGTGGTTGTAGCGACAAACAAGCAGTGATAGAAGCAGATCATCAAAAGATGTCAACAACAATAGTACAATAGAACACATAGGTGTTAAAGTTAAAGTTGGTGATATTATCTAAACGAATGTGCTAATTAAGAATGGATGGTAGGGCACTCAAGGTATAGCTCTAGTGGGTTTTTTTTTTATATAATGGAAATAGGTGGGAAAAGGAAAATCTTTATAATTTATTGGGAAAAAAAGGAAGGGGGAAACAGAAAGGGGGTGGGGATGGGGGAGGGGACTCACGACCTAAAGTTGTTGAATTCAATATTCAGTCCGGAAGGCTGTAAAGTCCCTAGTTGGAAGATGAGGTGTTGTTCCTCCAGTTTGCGTTGGGCTTCACTGGAACAATGCAGCAAGCCAAGGACAGACATGTGGGCAAGAGAGCAGGGTGGAGTGTTAAAATGGCAAGCGACAGGGAGGTTTGGGTCATTCTTGCGGACAGACCGCAGGTGTTCTGCAAAGCGGTCGCCCAGTTTACGTTTGGTCTCTCCAATGTAGAGGAGACCACATTGGGAGCAACGAATGCAGTAGACTAAGTTGGGGGAAATGCAAGTGAAATGCTGCTTCACTTGAAAGGAGTGTTTGGGTCCTTGGACGGTGAGGAGAGAGGAAGTGAAGGGGCAGGTGTTGCATCTTTTGCGTGGGCAAGGGGTTGTGCCATAGGAGGGGGTTGAGGAGTAGGGGGTGATGGAGGAGTGGACCAGGGTGTCCCGGAGGGAGCGATCCCTACGGAATGCCGATAAGGGGGGTGAAGGGAAGATGTGTTTGGTAGTGGCATCATGCTGGAGTTGGCGGAAATGGCGGAGGATGATCCTTTGAATGCGGAGGCTGGTGGGGTGATAAGTGAGGACAAGGGGGACCCTATCATGTTTCTGGGAGGGAGGAGAAGGAGTGAGGGCGGATGCGCGGGAGATGGGCCGGACACGGTTGAGGGCCCTGTCAACGACCGTGGGTGGAAAACCTCGGTTAAGGAAGAAGGAGGACATGTCAGAGGAACTGTTTTTGAATGTAGCATCATCGGAACAGATGCGACGGGCCCCAGCTATGCCTGTCTCTTTATGGGGTATGTGGAACATTCCTTGTTGCAGTCCTACTCCGGCCCCCTTCCACAACTCTTTCTCCGGTACATCGATGATTATTTCGGTGCTGCTTCATGCTCTCGTCAGGACTTGGAAAAATTTATTAATTTTGCTTCCAATCTCCACCCCTCCATCATTTTCACGTGGTCCATCTCTGACACTTCCCTTCCCTTCCTTGACCTCTCTGTCTCAATCTCTGGTGATAGACTGTCCACCAATATCCATTACAAACCCACCGACACCCACAGCTATCTCGACTACAGCTCCTCACACCCCACTTCCTGTAAGGACTCCATCCCATTCTCTCAGTTCCTTCGCCTCCGTCGCATCTGTTCCGATGATGCTACATTCAAAAACAGTTCCTCTGACATATCCTCCTTCTTCCTTAACCGAGGTTTTCCACCCACGGTCGTTGACAGGGCCCTCAACCGTGTCCGGCCCATCTCCCGCGCATCCGCCCTCACTCCTTCTCCTCCCTCCCAGAAACATGATAGGGTCCCCCTTGTCCTCACTTATCACCCCACCAGCCTCCGCATTCAAAGGATCATCCTCCGCCATTTCCGCCAACTCCAGCATGATGCCACTACCAAACACCACTACCAAACACATCTTCCCTTCACCCCCCTTATCGGCATTCCGTAGGGATCGCTCCCTCCGGGACACCCTGGTCCACTCCTCCATCACCCCCTACTCCTCAACCCCCTCCTATGGCACAACCCCTTGCCCACGCAAAAGATGCAACACCTGCCCCTTCACTTCCTCTCTCCTCACCGTCCAAGGACCCAAACACTCCTTTCAAGTGAAGCAGCATTGCACTTGCATTTCCCCCAACTTAGTCTACTGCATTCGTTGCTCCCAATGTGGTCTCCTCTACATTGGAGAGACCAAACGTAAACTGGGCGACCGCTTTGCAGAACACCTGCGGTCTGTCCGCAAGAATGACCCAAACCTCCCTGTCGCTTGCCATTTTAACACTCCACCCTGCTCTCTTGCCCACATGTCTGTCCTTGGCTTGCTGCATTGTTCCAGTGAAGCCCAACGCAAACTGGAGGAACAACACCTCATCTTCCGACTAGGGACTTTACAGCCTTCCGGACTGAATATTGAATTCAACAACTTTAGGTCGTGAGTCCCCTCCCCCATCCCCACCCCCTTTCTGTTTCCCCCTTCTTTTTTTTTCCCAATAAATTATAAAGATTTTCCTTTTCCCACCTATTTCCATTATATAAAAAAAAAACCACTAGAGCTATACCTTGAGTGCCCTACCATCCATTCTTAATTAGCACATTCGTTTAGATAATATCACCAACTTTAACTTTAACACCTATGTGTTCTATTGTACTATTGTTGTTGACATCTTTTGATGATCTGCTTCTATCACTGCTTGTTTGTCGCTACAACCACACCAACCCCCTCCACCTCTCTGTCTCTCTATCTCTCCGCCCCCCACACACACACCTTAAACCAGCTTATATTTCAGCTCTTTCCTGGACTCGAACTCAAGTTCTGTCGAAGGGTCATGAGGACTCGAAACGTCAACTCTTTTCTTCTCCGCCGATGCTGCCAGACCTGCTGAGTTTTTCCAGGTAATTCTGTTTTTGTTTTGGATTTCCAGCATCCGCAGTTTTTTTGTTTTTAACTTATTACAATGAGTCTGTCACTGGCGATTACAAAAGATGCCAACTATATTCTTCTGCCACCTCAGAGCAAAAAATACCACATCATTAAGCCACTGCATTCAATTGAAAGCCATTATTTCCAATTAATTTACAAGATACTATGCAACACAATAATCAAACATACACAATGAGCAAACAGAACATCAGGATCTTAGGGATTCCCTCAGTACGTTTATAGAAAGGTAACCTTTAATTAATAATATATTTAGTAAAGTGCTGAGCACCTCCATTCTGTGCAGTGACATTGTGGATAGAAAACTAAAGAAAGGATACATGTCCTGCCACTGAGACACCAGATTGTTTTAAAGTAGACAAATCATAGAAACTTACGGCATGAAAGAGGTCATTTGGCCCATCGTGTCCACACTGGCCCATTGACATCCAGCTTAATTCCACTTTTCAGCTCTTGGTCTGTCGCCGTGTAGGTTACATAACTTCAAGTGCATATCCAAGTGCTTCTTTAATGTTATGAGGGTTTCTGCCTTTAGTTTCCTTACAGGCAGTGAGTTCCAGGCCCTCATCTCACACTGGATGAAAAGATTTCTTTTCGAATCTCCTCTAAACCTCTTACCCGAAATCTATACCCCTCAACCCAGGTAAACAGGCCTTCTTACCACTCTATCCAGACCCCTCATAATTTTATACACTTCAGTTAGGTTTCCCCTCAGCCTCCTCTATTCCAAAGTAAACAACCTTACCCTATCCAATCTTTCCTCACAACTAAAATTCTTTAGTGCAGGTAACATTCTCATAAATCTCTTCCATGCCTTCTCTACCATAATCACATCTTCCTTACAATGCAGTGACCAGAACTGCACAGTGTACTCCACCTATGCTTCAACTAGGGTTTTATGTGGCTCCAACATAAACCCCCAGCTCTTACATTCTATGTCACAGCTAATAAACACAAATATCCTGCATGCCTTCTTAACCACCTTATCTACCTGTCCAGCCACCTTCAGGGATCTGTGCACACACATTCCAAGGTCCCTCTGTTCCTCAGTAGCCTACCATTTATTGTGTATTCCCTTTCCTTATTCATCATTAAGTGTGCTCTGCCCAAAGGCAGGTCCTTGGCTCATTGTAGTCTTTCCATGTCTCTCTGTCCTGTGCCCGTCTTTTCATTTGCCAATAACTTAATTCAATTTTCAAGTTACCCACCCAGCATTGATATTCGCTTCCTCCTCTTCTTTTTCCTTGAAAACATCCCTTCATAACGTCTCTTACAAGTCTGTTTCCTCTTAAGATGTGTCCCGCACACACTCTCTGTCTGTTCCTAATCATGTTCAGCAAATTTCTTTTTTTATTCGCTCTCTGTAGCACTACATCATTTGTTACTTTCCTGTCCAACTGATCCTTTCCATTCCCTGCCAAACCCACATTGCAAAACTATTTAGCGAGTTGGTCTACTCTTTCTGTAATGTTCAAGTGACACATCCATACAAAACAACACCTCAAATCAACCTCTATACAAGTCGCTTCTCAAGTTGTTTATTCAGCTTTCCAGTTAGAAACCATCTTTTCTTACCAAATAATCCTTTTTCTCTGCTTGCTACAAATGTTCTATCATCTGCAAATCTAACTGATGTTATCATTCACTCCCCCATCCCCTCCAATCTTGAAGCCAGGCTGTGTCTTCAAACACTTCTTTGATCATTGCTTCTGCATAGACATTGAAGAGGACTGGTCATAAAGACACAGAATCTTGCCCTGAAAAACTCAGCAGGTCTGGCAGCATCAGCAGAGAAGAAAAGAGTTGACGTTTCAAGTCCTCATGACCCTTCATTTTTGTTTTTGTTTTTGTTTTGGATTTCCAGCAACCGCAGTTTTTTGTTTTTGTCAGAATCTTGCCCTGTTAGTCTTTCCCAAATGTATTGCATCACACTTCTTGGATTGAACTCAATTTGCCATTTTTCTGCCAACCTGGTCAGTTGACTGATAACTTCCTGCAGTCTCCATTTTCTTCCAGTTTTCTTCTTTAATATCAAGCAGACAACCAATTTTTGTATCATGTTATGACGTGGCAGATGATGTGTGCCAGGTGGACCAAATCCACAAGGGAAGCTTGCTCATGCAATCACAACAGTTTTACAATTTGTATTTATTATGAGATGTGTGCACTGAATTCAGAAGTAATGAGTCCACTAAGATCTTGTAGAGATTTTAAAAATTGAATTAAAATACTTATTAATAAAAAAAGATTTCAAGCACATACATAAGACTACAATTACTTAATACAAATCCTAAAATTCCTAATTAACCTGACTCCCAATTACACACCTGCTTTAAGGCAACAGTCCAAAATAGACTTTAGATTAAAAAAGCAGCAAGTTAATATAGTACCCACTTGGAATTCCAAATGGCTTTCTTCAACTTTAGTTACTGGGCGCGTCAGACTTATGTACAAATGGCTGGAGGCTTCTTCAAGGCTGTTTCACACACTCCTGTTAGACCTTACATAGCCCCCAACATAACCCTTCATCCTCCTTTATATATGCTTCTCTCTCTCTTTAAATTGCATTGGTCCATATGTCTTTGGAACTGTACCTTTCTTATAATATAAAAACTTTCATGTTGCCAATATTATCAGTAACCTCTGGGAAAAATAAACACACTGCTTGCCCTCGCTTATCTGGCTAGTTGTAAACATACTAATATCCCTTTGAAATCCAAACAACCCTTCACTTATCTAAAAATGCAAATTCCCTTCATACCTTACATGCTAAGACAGCATCCATGGTTACTCATTAGCATTTCAAATACATTTCTACACCTAGCTTATTTTGATAATTTCAAGCTTACAGTCTACCTGACTCCAAATATAACTAAATCACACAGACAGAACACCTTCACTCACATTTATAAACCTACTTTACAACAAACAAGAAAAATATTATGAAAATTATTATACTTTCATAACAATAGTCTTCAAACTTCTTCATCATACCTCCAATACTTAATTCCAAACCATTGATATCTACACAAAAAGCAATGGACCAATTCCTGAACCACTGCAAAATTCCACTGGAAACAGCCTTCCGGTTACAAAAACACCCATCAACGATCACCCTTTGTCTCCTGCCCTAAGTCAATTTTGGATCAAACTTGCCATTTTGTCTTATATCGCGACTAGTCTGCCTTGTGGGACCTTATCAAAAGCCTTGCTAAAATCCTGATAGACTACATCAAATACAATACCCTCATCAAACCTCCTTGTTATCCCTCCAAAAATTCAATAATGTTAGTCAGACGCAATCTTCCCTTAACAAATCTATGCAGAATATCTTTGATAAATCCGAGCATTTTTCAAAAATGGAAGATTTATGCTGTCCCTCATCCCTCAGAATTTTTTCCAATAATTTTCTCATCATTGAGGTAGACTGGGCTGTACTTGCTCAGTCTACCCCTTCCTCTGTTTTTAAACAATGGTATGTTAGCTGTCCTCCAATCCTCTGGCACTCACCTATAGCCAAATAGGAATGGGAAATGATGGTCAGAGCCTCTGATGTTTCTTCTCTTGCTTTTGTTAATAGCCTGGGATGCATTTCATCCAGGCCTGGGGATCCATCCACTTCCAAAGATGTTAAACTCCTTAATATTTCCTCTCTCACTATGTTAATTTAATCTGATATTTCACACTTCATCCTGATTGCAATATCATGTATCCTCCCCCTCTACTGTGAATACAGACTAAAAGTATTCATGAAGAGCCATAGCAACGTCCTCCAGCTCCAGACACAGGTTACTCTTATAGCCCCTAATCGGCCCTATTCTTTTAGTTATCCTCTTGCTTTTGATGTATTTCTGTAAATAAAACTTGGGTTATGATTGACTTTGCTTGCCAATGCTTTTTATGCCATTTCTTTGCTTTCCTAATTTCCTTTTTAATTTCACCCAACTCTTTTTATACTCCTCTAGATTTTCTGCAGTATTGAGCCCATGGTATCTGTCATAAGATTCCCTTTTTTCTTGATCCTCTCTTTTAAGCCCCTTAACTTGCAGAGGGCTCTGGATTTGCTAGTTCACCCTTTTTTCTTTAAGGGAACATACTTGCTCGGAACCCTCACTATCTCTTCCTTGAATGCCTTCCACTGATCTGGCACTGATTTACCTTCAAGTTGTTGTTTTCAGTCCACTTTAGCTAAACCATAGCTAAAGTTAGTAAAATTAGCTATTCCCCAGCTGAGAACTTCTAGTTGTGGTCTATCTTTATCCTCTTCTGTAACTACCCTAAATATACCTGAATTATGACCACTTCCAAAGTCCTCACCAACTGATAGCCCCTCTACCTGCCTAGTTTTATTCACAAGAACTAAGTAAAGAATCGCACCCTCTCTGGCTGGGCTTGCTTCATGCTGTCTAAAAAGATTCTCCTAAATGCATTTTAAGAATCTTATTCCCTCTGTGATTTTCACACTAATTCTATCCCAGTTAATACTGGGATAGTTAAGATGCGCCACTATTACTGCCCAATTGTTTTTGCACTTCTCAGAGATTTGCCTACATATCTGTTCTTCTATTGCCCTGTAACTGTTTAGGGCTCCATAACATAGTCTCAGTAGTGTGATTACTCCACCTTTTTGTCCTTCAGTTCAACCATATGGCCTCTTTTGATAATCCTTCTACAATATCATCCCTCCTCATAGCTATAATTTTTTTTGATGAATATTGCAACCTCCCTCCTCTTTTATCCCCTCTCTACCTCATTTGAAAATCTTGTTGAGCAGCCAATCCTGCCCTTATTTCAGCCATGTCTCAGTAATAGCTAGAATATCATACTCCCACCTGTCAGTCTGAGCTCATCAACCACATTCCCTAGACTTTTTGGGAACTTAGCACCGCCAAAAACTAATAGCTGAAAAGTCTCCTGAACCTGAAGGCCTAAATCCTGGGGTCTTAAAGGAAGTGGCTGCAGAGGTAGTGAATGCATTGGTCATAATCTTCCAAAATTCCCTAGATTATGTAAAGCTCCTAGTGGATTGGGAAACACAAAATATAACACCACTGTTCAAGAGAAGGAGATAGAAAGCAGGAAACGATAGGCAGTTAGTGTAACATCTGTCATTAGGAAAATGCTAGAATCAATTATTAAGGAGGTAGTCGCAGGACAGTTAGAAAATCATAATACAATCAGGCAGAGTCAACATGGTTTTGTGAAAGGGAAATCCTGTTCAACAAATTTATTAGAATTCTTTGAGGATGTAACAAGTTGGGTTGATAAAGGAGAACCAGTAGATGTCATATGTTTGGATTTTCAAAAGGCATTCAATAAGGTGCCACATAAAAAGTTACTGCACAAGATGTTAGGAGGTTCATGGTGTAGGGGGGCGATATATTAGCATGGATAGGCAATTGGCTAACTAACAGGAAACGAGAGATTCGAGATAAGTGGGTCATTTTCAGGTTGGCAAACTGTACCTCATGCAGTGCTGCAGGGATCAGTGCTCGGGTCCCACTGTAACCTGCAGATTACTCTTACCTTCAAGGTCCTGTTCCTCAATCTCCCTCCTAGCTCCAAGTAGCCTGCAGGACCTCATTCTTCTTTCTGCTCATGCCAATGATGCTATTTTGGAGCACAACATCTGGCTGTTCACCCTCTCCCCTCAGATTATCTTGTCACTGCTCAGTGGCATCCTTGGCCCTGGTACCAGTGAGGAGTCATAACTGTGGCTCTGTTCCCCTCACTATTGAGTCCCTTAACACTATTGTTCTTCCACTATTCTTCCTCTCCACCCTTGTGCATCTGAGCCACTCACGGTGCCATGACCTGGCTCTGCCTACACTTTCCAGAGGAACCATCACTCTCATCAGTATTCCAAACTGAATACCAGCTGGGAGGAAGGGGCGTTCATGGGGTCCCTGCTCTGTCTGCCTGGTTCTCTTTATCTTTCTGGTCATCCTTTCCCTATCTGCTTGCACATTTTAAGCTGTGGGGTGACCACCACCAGAAACATGCTATCTATGAAGCTCTCAGCCTAGTGGATGTCTTGTGGTGACTCCAGCTCTAATCCCCGAAGCTTTAGTTGGTAACACTTCCTGTACATGTGGTCACCCAGACCATGAGAAGCACCTAGGATGTCCCACTTCTTGTCATTCATTCGTGGGATGTGGGCATCACTGGCTAGGCCAGCATTATTGCCCTTGAGAAGGTGGTGCTGAGCCACTTTCTTGAACCACTGCAGTCCATGTGGTGTAAGTACAGCCACTGTGCTGTTAGGGATGGAGTTCCAGGATTTGAATCCAGAAACAGTGAAGGAATGGTGATATATTTCCATGTCAGGATGGTGTGTGGCTTGGAGGGAATCTTCCAGGTGCTGGTGGTCCAATGCACCTGCTGCTATTTTCCTACTAGATGGTAGCGATCATGGGTTTGGGAGGTGCTGTCTAAGGAATCTTGGCGAGTTCCTGGAGTGCATCTTGTGGATGGTACACACTGTTACCACTGTGCATCAGTGGTGGAGGGGATGAAAGTTTGTGGAAGGGGTGTCAATCAAGTAGGATGCTTTGTCCTGGGTGGTGTCCAGGGGTGATGGTTAGATTCTTCCTTGTTAGAGATGGTCATTGCCTGGAACTTGTGTGGCACAAATGTTACTTGCCACTTGCCAGCCCAAGCCCGAATACTGTCCAGGTCTTGCTGCATTTGGACATGGACTGCTTCAGTATCTGAGGAATTATGAATGGTCCTGCACACTGTGCAATCATCAGCAACGATCCCCACTTCTGACCTTATGATGGAAGGAAGGTCATTGATGAAGCAGCTGACAATGGTTGGGCCTAGGACATTGCCCTGAGAAACTCTTGCAGTGATGTCCTGGATCTGAAATGATTGACCTCCAACAACTACAACCCTCTTCCTTTGTGCTTGGTATGACTCCAACCAGTATAGAGTTTTAACCCTGATTCCCAGTGACTCCAGTTTTGCTAGAGCTCCTTAATGCCACACTCGGTCAAATGCTGCCTTGACGTTAAGGGCTGTCACTTTCACCCCACCTCTGGAGTTCAGCTCCTTTGTCCATGTTTGAAACAAGACTGTAATGAGGTCAGACGTGGAGTGACCCTGGTAGAACCCAAACTGAGCATTAGTGAGCAGGTTACTGGTAAGCAAATGCCACTTGATAGCACCGTTGATGACCCCTCCATCACTTTACTGAAGATTGAGATTAGACTGATGGGGCGGTAATTGGCCGGGTTGGATCTTTCCTCTTTTTGTGTATTGGACATACCTGGGCAATTTTGCACATTACCAGGTAGATGCCAGTGTTGTACCTGTACTGGAACAGCTTAGCGAGGGCTGCGGCAAGTCCTGGAGCACAAGTCTTCAGTACTATCGCCACAGGACGTGTATTCCATGGAGCTGAGGTTCCCTGCCATGCCTTCACTTTCTAGACTATTAACTAGAAACACTAGCTCCTTCCCAGGTTGTGAGCCACTGTGGCTGTTTCGCACATAGCTTTTGTTGTCAGTAATTTCGCTGGAGGTTATCTCCCCACTTTCACCCCTCAGTTGCTGGCTCAGTCTCCACCCAGGTCTGTAAGTGCCACTTCTACCGAAAAGTCACCAGGCTGCCTCTCTCTTCCTCATTTTAACTCCTTGGTTGTTGCCTCCAGTCTCCACCTGGTTCCGCTGCCACTTTGGCAAGTCAGCCCTCCATGCACTCCCTAGATGAACCATCACTCCTAGCAGTCCTCCAATCCTATGGCATCACTTCCATATCAAGGAGGACTGGAAGATCCAGCCTTACTTCAATGCACTCCATTTGGAAAGGGTGGTTTTTCTACATCATGGCTGACAACTGAAGTGTAACTTCTTGATCTATTTTATCTCATTCAATGTTACTGCCTCCTCCTCTATTCCTCCATTGACAGCATCCTCTTCGCTAGTGAAGACAGATCTATTTAATGCTTCAACCATGCCCTTTGCCTTCACATCTCCTTTTTGGTTTCTAATTGGGTCCATCCTTCCTTGGATGACCATTTTTCTATTTGTGTGTTTATAAAAACGTTCGGGTTCCCTTTTATTCTGGTCATTCATCTTTCTCATATTCTCTTGTCACCTCAATTACTTTTCTCGTTAGATCTCCTGACCATATTGAGCTTGGTTCTATACTGTACTCTGAACCTTACAATTATCATAAACCTAATTTTTATATCTCCTTTCCACTTTGATACCTTTAGCCATTCAGGGAGGTCAATCTTCGGATGTGTTTCCTTCCCCCCTCACACAATTGTGTCTACTCTGTATCTGAATCATGCCCTTTTTGTGTCACTAATGAACACTTTCAAAAGGAAAAATCATCTCCATTACTCTTTACAAGAGTCTACACAACATTGTTCTGAAATGTAGTTTTGCATGTTCAGTAGCTGTTGGAGAAGATGATCAGCATTTAAATATGACTTAAATAGTTCATTATCAGTTTTGTAAGTAGTTAGGGTTGAAAGCCGACAAATCTCCTGGAACTGACAACCTACATCATAGAGTTCTAAAAGAAGTGGCTGCAGAGATAGTGGACGCATTGGCTGCAATCCACCAACATTCCCTAGATTCTGAAATTGTCCCAGTGGATTGGAAGACAGAAAATGCAACACTGCTATTCAAGAAAAGACGGAGAAAGAAAACAGAGAACTGCAAGCTGGTTAGCCAGGCATTAGTCAACAGGAAAATATTGGAATTCATAATGAAGGAAGTGGTATCAGGGCACTTCCTAATCATAATGTGATTAAGCAGAGTCAATGTGGTTTGATAAAAGAGAAAATGTGTTTGAAAAACCTACTGGAGTTTTTTGAGGATGTAACTAGCAAGGAACCAGTGCTTGTAGTATATTTGGATATTCAAAAGGTATCCAACAAGGTGCCACATGAAAGGCTGTTGCACAAGGTAAAGGCTCGTGGGTTTGGCCTCATATTAGCATGGGCAGAGAGTTTGTTAAAACAGAAAACAGAGTGGGAACAAAATGGACATTTTTAGGTTGACAGGTATTATTAGTGGAGTTCTGCAAGGACTAGTGTTGGGGCCACGGCTGTTTACAATCTGTACTAATGACTTAGAAGTTGGGACCAAGGGTAATATATCCAAGTTTGTTGACAAATCTAGGTGGGAAAATATGCTGTGAGAAGAACACAAAGAGTCTGCAAAAGGATACATACAGGTTAAGTGAGTATGCAAGAAAGTGACAGATGAAGTATGATGTGAGGAAATGTGAGGTTATTCACTTCGGGAGGAAGAATAGGAAAACTGTTTTTCTTTTAAATAGGAGAAACTATTACATTTGGGTGTCAGGAGATATTTGACTGTCCTTGTACAAGAAACACAGGCATTTCACACGGAGATACAGCAAGCAACTAGGCAGGCAAATTTAGGTCGGCCTTTATTGCAAATGGATAAAGAAGTTTTGCTGCAATTGTACCTGGTCTTGATGAGACCACACCTGGAGTATCTGGCCCTGAAAAAGAGTCATATGGACTCGAAATGTTAACTCTGCCTTTCTCTCCGCAGATGCTGTCAGACCTTTTCTTTTTGCTAATATTTTCACTGACTTTAAACTGGGGAAAAAACGTGCATAAAACATCAAACTACATGTAGTCTCTTTTGTTGTTTATATTCCATCCATCTGTCTTGGTGGAGACTACATAACTTTTCTTTTATTATTTGTGCTGTATTTCTGTTCTGTCAATCACCTGGGGTGACAAAATTTGGATGCTCTCTATTATTCACTAATTCCCATTGTCCATCGTTGTAATCAATAATTGAAGCACAACTGTGTTATCAAAAGAAAGTTACAACAAATCAGAACTTTCTATTAATTCATGGCAATATGTCTGATGTAGAAAAAAGTTCAGCACAGATTAAGACAACAACTGAAGTAAATGTCATTGGGAACAGTAGAACGCAGGAACAGCAGTAATCCACTCAGTTCTGAGACTGTTGCGTATTTCATTTAGATCATAGTTGATCTCAATCTGAACTCCTTTCACCCAGCTTAGTTCCATAGCCCTTAGTTCTCTTTGCTAACAAAAATCTATCAATCCTGGCTTTGAAATTTTCAATTGACCATGCCTAAATGTGTATATGGGCTGCAGAGGGTCATGGGGGGTGGGGAGGGTGGTGGCATTGGGGTGAGGAAGAAAGAGTTCTAGATTGCCACTACTCCTTGTGTGAAGTTTCACGACATCACTTCTGAACAACCAAGCTTTATTGCTATGCCACCTTGTTTTAGGCTCCCCCACCAAGGGAGGTAGTTGCTCCCCATCTACCCTATCAAATCCTTCAATCAACTTAACCACCTCAATTAGCCCCATTAATTAAACATTTGTTGATTGCTAAAGTAGCATTAATATTAAAATAGGACTCTAATGTACTTTGAGTTGTCTTGTTTTCATTCATTATTTAATCTCCACAACACTGTTTATTGAACTTCAAGTTCCTGTCATTTGTTTTAAGATGCTACTATCGACTCATTGTAAGATTGACAAATATTCTCCATGATATAATGCCAAATAACTTAACCTGATTTTGACTCAAAAATACTATTACATTACTTTTTATTTTTTTTTAAATGGTCTGATAATTCTGGATTAAAGAAGGTTATTTTGATTCAAGAGTTGATCGGATATTTTGAGATCTCCAGTCTGGCCTGTGGTATAGTTTGACATCACTGGATTCTTCAAAGTGAACCGAACTATAATCACCATTTCAATATTAGTGGGACCAGGTCAAAACTACACCCTTTGCAATCACTTAACCTTCCCTATTCACTTTGAAATAGCACAGCTTACTTTTTTAAAAATAGCAATTACTTATAACTAACACAGCAATTGTAAGAATCATTTGCTAAGTTAAATTAAAGAGCCACAAGAAACCATTGTATTTAGTAACATAGGTTGCAGCACAAGGGCTGTAATTTGCTTATGGATGAGGAGCAAGACAATGCATGATAAAGATAGTTTTGGGTGGGATTGTCAAGTACCAATGCTATTATTTAGGTACTTGTATATGGCTTTGAAGCAGTTGTCCTGCTATTTGAAAGGCCATAGAACATTTGAAAATGGATTCAAAACTTATATTAAAAATGAGTATGATGGTTTAAGAATACTTTCCTTACAACAACAGAATTTCACAACTTAGTTTGAATAATTAGATCACATAAATAAATGTAGTAATTTTCCCACCCATTTAAAAGAACCACATATTTATAATTACATGATAATAAACAGAAGCAGTGGTATTACCCTCACTTGGTTAAATAAATTATATTATCATTGCTTGTCAAATCGCAATTTAAACAGAGAAGCTTATTATCTGCTGTTGTGCACCCTTGTCAACAGAGAGGAAAAATGCTAAGAGATCACTAAATTTATATATATTATACAGAATAATACATTTTACAGCATGATAGAAAGCAATAACACATTGATGACCTGAGATAATGTCATAACCCATGAGAGCAAAACTCAAGGTCCCCTATATAATTCATATTGCTTTCTCAATTGTCCTATAATTTATCTTTCCCATATGCACAATACTTCCAAATTCTATGTCCATGTATCATGCCATACTAATATACTGTGGTGATGACATCATAATCCCCTTACAGTTCAGTTAATCCTATTTCTGCATTACTTTTCGCTGTTGGTGTAGCATTTATTTAAATGCAATATACAAATTCAAGGATAGTAGAGAGTGTGCAAAAGGCTTCAATTTAATTTTGAAGTATGGCTGACTTTCATCGACCACTACAGTTCTTTTTTCATGGTTTACAACTTTGTCTTATATTCTAGCCTTACTTTGTCCTCACAAATTCAACACTTTTGTTAAAGCATTTTTCAAAAAAATGTAAAGGCAGATCGATCAACTTTTGAAATGATTCACACTATCTGCATAATGCAAGTAAGAATCCATAATGTTTGTTTACCTAACTGCCTGTAACATTTACTGAAGCTTTAATATACTATAACATGAGACCATGAAGTTTTTAATGCAGCATTCAAACTGAATTCAAAGAAATTTGTTTTGCTTTTGCGTTCACTTAGAATTTACATTTCAACTTCAGCATAGGTGTGAAGCAGTTTCAGTAACTGGTTAAAATTGTGCAGAGCAAATCATTTGTCAAGGCTTGAGCTGACTCTAAAGTGAAGCAGAGTCAAACTCGTCTCCAGGCAGTCTGGTTGGACCCTGTCTTGAGATTAGGCGGCATTATTCCATAACAGCAGCATTGCTGCAAAGCAACTGTATTCCAATATCTTAAATATTCACAATTTCCTTTGTGCAGCTATTTTCCTGTGCTTCTGAGAATACAACCTTGCTAGTTTGAGAATGAAATGGAGCACTCATGAAAGCACTCAATAAGATTATGATGATGTTAGTCGCTGAGATGCATTGGTTGATAAATCATAGAAGAATAATCTGTTACACGTTGTGATTAAAACAGTTCTTTGTTCAATTGTATGAATTTCCAAAAAATGCATAAATCAGGTGGAATAGTAAATGCTTTCCACAGTTAGAAGAAAAAAAATTAATTTGCCCTTTTTTCCAATAATGCCTGTAGCAAACTATGGTCAAATACAAGCTTGGAGTTCATTTTAAGAAGCAGGGATATATCATAGTCAAAGCTTACCTCAGGACAATATTACGGCAAGTAAATATATTGACTTTCGCCACATGTATTTGAAACCATTTTTATGTTATTAAAAATCACTTGTTTTAGGTTTGAAGCAATATCTAATTCATATTTTATATCCAAAAATGTGTAACATTACTCAGTCAGCAAATGAACAATCCTATTCAATCACACACACTGATACCAACATTACTTAATTTAATAATGCTGCTGAATTTCTTGCATTCTCTAAACTAAAATCTTCTCCGTACATCATCATCTTCAATTGGCAATCCCTGAGGAAAAGTGGCATTAATTTTATTGTAAGCATTAGATCATTCTTGCAAAACGCAAGCGAGTAACCGTTCCTGCCCACATTAGATGGAAGCTTGGCTCTACCACTGTCACTATTTTTTAAATTCATTTATGGGATTGGGCATTGCTAGCAAGAACAGCACGCCATCCTGACTTGGAACTATATCGCTGTTACTTCACTGTTGCTGGATCAAAATTCTGGCTCACCACCTTCTCAAACTGCTGCAGATCATGCTGTATAGGTACAACCACAGTGTTGGTAGGGAAGGAGTTTCAGAATTTTGACCCAGCAACAATGAAGGAACATCAATATAGTTCCAAGTCAGGATGGTGCGTGGCTTGGAAGAGAGCTTGCAGGTGGTGGTGTTACCATGCACCTGTTGCCCTTATTCTTCTAGGTGATAGAGATTGCCAGTTTGAAAGGTGCTGTCAAAGGAACCTTGGCAAGTTGATGCAGTGCATTTTGTACATGGTACACACGGCTACTATCAGTGTGCCACCAGTGGTGGAGGGATTGAACGTTTGAGGTTGTGGATCGGGTGCCAATCAAGTGGCTGCTTTGTCCTTGATGGTGTCAAGTTTCTTGCGTGATGCTGGAGTTGCATTTTTCCAGGCGTGGGGAGTATTCCATTACATTCCTGACTTGTGCTTTGTAAATACAGCACAGAATTTTACGAGTCAGGAGGTGAGATACTCTGACCTGCTCTTGTAGCCACGATATTTATATTTAAGTTTCTGGTCAATGGTGAACCTGTAAGATCATTAGGAACACAAGTAGGCAATTCGGCCCATCAAGCATGCTCTGCCCCAGGATGTTGGTGGTGGGGTTTATGTGATGGTAATGCCATTGAATGTCAAAAGAAGTTGGCCGGATTCTCTCTTGATGGAGATGGTCCTTACCTAGCACTCGCATGGTGAGTGTTACTTGCCACCTCTTAGCTTAAGCTTAAATGTTGTCCAGGGCTTATTGTATGTGGGCACAGACTGTTTCATTATCTGAGGAGTTGTGAATAGAACTGAACACTATGCATTCATCAGCAAACAGCTCACTCCTGACCTTATGACGGAGGGAAGGTCATTGATGAAACAGCTGAAGATGGTTGGGCCTATAGCACAACCATGACAAACTCCTGCAGCAATGTCTTGTGGTTCAGTGATTGGCCTCCACCAGCCACAGCATCTTCCTTTGTGCTTGGTATGACCACAGACAGTGAAGATGTTGTCCTCCTGATTCCCATTGTCTTTAATTTTTCTAAGGCTCTTTGATGCCATATTTGGTCAAATGCTGCCTCAATGTCAAGCGCAGTCATTTTCACCTCTTTCATCCAAGGCTGTAATGAGGTCTGCAGCCGAGTGGTCCTGATGCAACCCAAATTGAACATTGATAAACAGGTTATTGGCGCTGCTTGATAGTACTGTTGACGACACCTTCCATCACTTTGCTAATGTTTGAGAGTAGATTGATGGGGCGTTAACTGGCTGAATTGGATTTGTCTAGCTTATTGTGGGCAGGACATACCTGGGCAATCTTCCACATTGTTGGTTCCTAGCCAGTGTTGCTGTGTAAGGAATGACTTTCTGATAACCTCATAATTTTTTTTAAATTAACTGAATATTATAGAAATAGCTGTCCTTCTTAGAAAAATCCTGTAGCAGATGGCTGGGCTGAAAAACACAAAACAGAATTGGCCTATTATCCCTACCAAGAACATGATTCCAGCATGGCTCTGTAACAAGACATCCCTAAACCTGATTTCATCATCCATACATAAACTAACTGTCTGAGTACAGGTTATACATGATTTCCTAACAAGCAATAAGCCACCAGAAGACTTTGGGCAGAAGTAGTGTTTGGCTTGAGTATCTGTCCCTCAGTGATTGGATAAATGGAATTGAAATGATTGACATGGGACACTCATTGATCTCTAAAAATATGTATATAAACAACTTCTCAGAGGGAACTCTTCAATCGCCTTTAGATGGAAAAGACTGGAGGAGTGCTGTATAACACCTTAGTTAGCTCAAGGAGACTGCAAGCAGAAGGGACTGGCACAATCAGCCACTGAGATCAGCATTCTCCCTACTCACCCCATCTATTCATCCAATCCAAGACATATAAATTGTTCTCACATGTCCGGGTTGTATGTCTCTTCTGCCTATTTATCTTATGTATCATTTCTAAACTGTTGCTTCTTATTAAACTTCTTTAAAATCACCTATGACTTTGACCCCATTTTTGGGTAACCTGTGACTCCCAGGCCAAATCTTACAGCAGCTACACTGGAATAGCTTGGTTAGGGGTGCAACTAGTTCTGAAGCACAAGTCTTCAGCACTAGAGAGGTGTTCCAGGCCCATAGTTTTTGCTGTACCAATATGCTCAGTCATTCCTTGATATCACATGGAGTGATTTGAATTAATTGGCTGAAAACTGGCTTCTGTGATGCTGGCTACCTTAGGAGGGAGATAAAATGAATTATCCACTTGGCATTTCTGGCTGAAGATGGTTACAAATGTTTCAGGCTTGATTTTTGCACCAACATGCTGGGCTTTGCCATTATTGAGGAAGAAAGATACGCATGGAGCCTCCTCCTTCTCCTCCAGTTAGTTGTTTAATTGTTCACCACCATTCATAGCTGGATGTGGCCAAACTGCAGTGTCTCAATCTTCTCACTTGTTGCAGGATCGCTTAGTTCTGGCTATAGTGTTACAATCTCAGTAGAGACCAGTAACTTTATTTTAAATAGAAGAAATAGTAAATCCCAGTAATTTACAAAAGGAATGAAACCACAAGATTCCATGAATTAAAATAGAAGAATTTTTAGAATCAGTAAAGCAAACACTAAATTGCATCTATCCTATACTCTAACATCCAGAATTAACATGAGTTAAACACGAATTAACAAGCAAATTATGACCAAATATAAATTATAAATTGCACAGTAAATGGCAGATATGACTAAGACAGATCTCAGGAATCTGCTCAGTAGTCCACTCAGATTTTAGTGATCATAGTGAGTCATAAAGTCCTTCAAACTCTGTCTTCCTCATGAGGAGTTTTAGCTCCTCCTTCCAGAAACTATTCTGATCCCCAGCCAACAACAGCGCACAACCAATCCAAGTTCCACGGCATGCTCTTCACCCCAAATGGCACATGCCTTCAGAATCTGTTTAACTTGGCCTGGATGGCAAAGATCCACCAACGTTATTGTCAAGTTGCCAAAACTGCTGCAATAACTTATTTTGTTCGCTTATTCTCTGCTTCCGAATCTAAGTTCTTTTTCGTGAGTCTTCTCCAGTTTGTCTGTTCTGCTCCAGTAGACTCAACAACTGCTATTGTGCTTGGACTGATCTGTATCCTTTTGTATCTTTCAACAAGGTTTCAGTTTCAATTTCCTACCCTCAGTTTACCCTTGATTTCCTTAAAGACTGGAAAGTTCAGTTTCATTTCTAGATTTACTTTTTCTGCTTTCCTTTCAGTTTCATTTTCAATTCAGCTTCTGTTTTGAGGCAGGGTCATCTTAAAAATATACAAATTAAATCAAAGAATATAGATTCCCTCACAATAGTATGCTGCTCCAGAGTGCATTTTGTTCTGTGTTAGAGCTTCACCAAGTTGCCACCTTATTTTTAGACATGCCTGGCAGGCTCTCTGACACTCTTCAATGAGCCAGGGTTGGTGCCTTGGCTTATAATATAAAAGTAGGATACTGCAGATGCTGGAAATTTGAATAAAAACCAAAAAATACTGGAAATACTCAGGATGGTTCTGGGCATGTCATGTTAACTCTGTTTCTCTCCACAGATAATATCAGACCTGATGAGTGCTTCTAGCATTTTCTATTTTTATTTGGTACCCTGGCTGAACAGTAATGGTAAAGTGAGGGGTATGCCAGGCCATGAGGTCGCAGATTCTGGAGGAATCCAATTCTTCTGCTGCTGATGGCCCACATCATCTCAATGGATGCCCAGTTTTGAGCAGCTACCTGAATATTTCACAGTTAGTACAGTGGTAGTGCCACAGAACACAATGGAGGTTTTCTTAATTTTCTTGGCGACAGGGCTTAATTTTCACAAACACTATATGGTGGTCACAAGGACCAATACTGTCATGAATAGATGCATCTGCAACTGGTAGATTGGTGAGGATGAGGTCAAGTAGGTTTTTCCCTCACCACCTACTGTTTGATCTGATGTTTTGAGACTTCATGGGGTCTGGAGTCAAATGTTAAGGACTCTCAGGGCAACTACCTTGTGCCAGCATATCACTGTGCCACCAACTCTGGTGGGTTGGTCCTGACCGGACAGGGCATATCCAGGAATGGTGACAGAGGAGTCTGAGTCATTGGCTGTAAGGTACGACTCAGTGAATATGGTGACTTTGTCAGGTATTTGCTTGATTAGCCTATGGGGCAGCTCTTCTAATTTTGGTAGAAGCCCCAGGTGTTAATGAGAAGAATTTTGCAGGGCTGACTCAGCTGGTTGAGTCTTTATGCTTTCCGGTGCCTAGGTCAATGGCCTGTGTTCAATCTGGTTTTAGTCTTCTTTGACATTTTTTGTAGCGAATTGATACCAGTGGCTAGCTAGGTCATTTCGGAGGGCAGTTAAGAATCAATCACATTGTTGTGATCTGAAGCTGGACCACACGAGGACAGCAGATTTCTTTCCGTGAAGTACATGAGTGAACTAGGTAGGCTATTACAATTTAGGTAGTGTCATGGTCACCATTACTGAGACTAACATTTCACTCCAGGTTTACTTAACTAAATTGAATTTGAATTACCCAGCTGCTGAGGTGGGATTTGAACTCGTGTTCTGGAACATTAGCCCAGGCCTCTGGACTACTAGTTTGGATAACCACTACGCTACCTTTCTACTACAATTAGAGCTGTGTCTCATTCAGGTTTCAAGTTGGGCAGAAAGAGGGATGTAAGAATACAATTCTGGAAAAGGGATTACTTCTCTGCGGCAAGTAATTTTTCTTGCCTTGAGCTTTAGGTCACCAAAAGATTCTTCTAATTACACTTATTGAAATTTACATTTCCTTGAAGATCTCCCTGAACACAAAACAGCATTACCTCCATTAAATGACAAGTATTTGAGTTTTTGAACAGATGTTAAGTCAGCCAAAGATGCAACTTCTGGAGCTTTTACTCACAAGTAAAGGCTATTTAGCCCAGAAAGCTCACCACTTTTTAATTGATCTGAGCCCTCCTTTATACATTTAAATCCTTCATTCTCTTCTCTCTTCAACATCAACAACCTGCATTTATCTTGTACCTTTAATGCAGAAAAAATGTCCTGAAGTATATCAAAAAATGGAACAGAATCAAGAAATAAAATATTGAGTGATGCTCTAAAGCAGGATAAGGCATCAATAGCAGATGTTTTGGGAAACGTATCTAGTTGCCACTTAACCCATTTGTACTATTTGCTTTGATGCTCTTGTAATTTATTGCATAACTCCCTTATACTTAGGGTAAAAAGTTACAGCTGGCTTCCCCTTGTTAGTATCTAATAGGTTCTGTTTTGTGAATGTTAAATACCAAGTGCTTGAAGGTAGTAAGGTGAACAGGTGCTGGGTGTTGATTTGTTAATAATGCTCAATTGTACATTAGGAAGAGTCAGCCAGCTCAGGCTGTCTGGTATGTTAGAGGGGAGAAGTCAGCAATAAACTAAAGATAAAATAAAAATAAAGAAGTGGGCAATAAACAGTCTCTACCTAAGTATCCTAGTTTCTTGCATCCATCACATCCAGGCTTGGGAGTTAGCCAACACCCATTTTACATCAAACTTTAAATTATGCATTGAAACCATGCAATAAAATGATTTGGCTTGGTTATTGTTGAAAAAGAGAGACATGCTATTGAAGCTTTTTGTCTTGCACTCATCAGGACAGCTCGCAGGATAAACCAACAAGAAAGGGAATAACAATTTATACTGCATGAGAAGAAAGCGCTGATTGGTTAGCAAGTGGACTTGGTAGAGGCGTTGCCATGGAGAATGCAGCAGAGAACGATTAACTGCCAAGCTTTGGTTCAATTTCAAAACAGGCAGGTTGACTCTGATTGGTCAAGGCATTGCCATGGGTAATGAATCAGAGAATGGCTGTCCCCAAGCTTTGTTTCATTGGAAAAGGTGCAATGTGTGAACATGCTCCTTCAGTAGCAACACGAGTGGTATTCTCCACTGACAAAATGCTGCTGTCAAGTCAAAAAGACATTCTGACTATCACATAAATGAACAATGTGGTATACGAATTTCAGTGCCAGTGTGATGCCAGGTATGTCGGCCCTACGTCCCAACAAGTGGCTGATGGTGTTAAACAGCACGTCCCTTTGGTCATTCACAATAGGCAAAGTACTGACCCTACCCAACCAGTCCATGCTCGCAAATCTCAAAACAAAATGTTCAACATTAGACATGATTCCATGATTGGGCAACACTAGCTAAATAATCCTGACTATACTAAGAATTACACTGAAAACCAATTTACGATCATCAGTTGGGCCCACATTTAGGTATGCTGGAAGCCACATATATTCACACATAAAGCCCTGTTCTTTGTAGGCAGAAGAAGCATGTCCATGCATTACACCACTTTCAACTAAACAAAGCTTGGGGGACAGCCATTCCCTGGTTCATTCCCCCATGTCAATGCCTTGATCAATCAGAGTCGACCTGCCTGGTTTGAATTTGAACACTTTAAGAAAACGTCCTTAATACTTAACACTAAATTTGTTCATTTTACTTCCCAAATAGAGAACGTGTTAATTTTCAGACAAATTGTTGTCTAATTGGCATGTTGCACTTATTCAGAAGTGAATCCAAAAATATTGACATGGCTCTCCCTGCCCACAAGCACACTTCTTGGCAACTAACCAGAATGGAATTAAGAACAAGCATAAAGATTTCTGCAACATGGAATAATGGTTTGTCCTGGATCCAAGAATAGCTGAGTGACAATTGGCCTTGTGGTGAAGCAGAAAATTAAAAACAAAAGAGTAAGTATGATTACAGAATAGTTTATAAAGTTTCCTGAAAAAATGTCAAATATTTTATCAAATTAAGGCAATTTTATAGAACCTAAAGTACCAAAACTCACAAAGAAAATATGGCATATTGGTCGCTTCAAGGTCTGAGGCAAAAACCTTGCTTGAACCCCCTGGCTTTTTTCTTCCCATGTATGGCTTGCATCAACAGGGTCCTTTGCCGCTGTGAAAACACTGGACTGCTGCACCCTATCGATCTCCTTTAAACCTACTGAATAATAAATTTCAGGACAACATAGCACATGCCGTCTAAAGCCCTTTAATTACATCACTGCTGAAAGGAAATCATTGATCAATGGCATTGTGGGAAATTAAACCGCCCCCAAAACTGGATCAAAGTCAATGAAATAGCCTACTATCTATCCCCAGTTGGGACACATGGTGGATTAGTGATTGTGGACAGGCAGAAGCAGCTCTACCATCATGATATGCCTGCAGTCCTTTTGAAGCTCTCCCAGGCAGGTGTCATGCTCTTAGCATGGTTTTTGATTACTCCAATTAAATATAATACTATCAACAGACCTTCACATTGATCCCCTTTAAAACCCCTACTAAATAGAAAATTAAAAGCATTTCAAGAAGAATGGGAAGGAGGATCAGGGCAGTCATACCAAGTTCAAATTCATATCAATTTCCCACATAATGTGTCTTTATGACAGTTGTAATAATAAAATATTTTGGAAAGTGGCACAAGATGTACACTAAGCCTACAAACCCTACAACATAATTTGCTTGTGTTATTTGTTGACTTAATTTGCCACCTTAAGCACCTTCTTTAAACAGTGTCTTATCTAGAAATGTAGCGTCACTTGGAGACCTCAGAAGATACAAAACTACATTAATTTCTGGAATTTATTTGCTTTAATAGTGACATTGCAATGGATGATGACACTGGTGATCAGCTCACAATAAACCTATAAACAGTGAAATAAATTAATGCTTAATTTATAACTACACTCACAGCATTAGTATCATGCCACTTCTGTCATTGAATTGATATCAGAAATGCAACGCAAATAGGAAAAAATCTCTAAAAACATCAAAATTTTTAATATTATTGAACCCACCTGGAAAAGGTGGGCTCAATAGTATTACTTTTCTGTATCTTTCTTGTACAAATACAGTCAGTTCAATATTTGGTCCAAGCCAACCAATGATGTATTATTTGGAGTGTGTGGAGTGGAAGGTCTTATTCCAGTACTAAAAAAAGTAAATTAATTTCACTCATCAAACTGACATGTAAATACATGAAGAAAAACAATTCAGATCAATCTTGAATCTAATTTTAAATATGCAGCTTGGGCCAACTCTCATTCTTCAAATAAAGAACTAAACACCATGAAAAGCAAGAGCAAACACGTGGTCGCACAATTTTGGAATTGGGCTTAAAAATGACGGTAAGTTTTGGAGTCATGCACACACAATCTTCAGTCCCATCATAGTTCAAGTGGACAGAATAAATGCATGTATCATAGCCCCCTGTAGCATCCTATTACCCTAATTAAACCATGAAATTAATTCATATTTTAAAATCGTTGGCAAAAGAATCAATACGGAACTAGAATACAAACGCTGCAGGAGAAATAGCTATTATTGTGCAGTGCAATGTATCTACCATATGACATGGACAGATTACATATTTTACTAATACGTAACATGAATTGTAGTGATAACTTCATAATGCAATCTAGATATCTGCCATGCGATAATCAATGACTGACTCCCCCATTCTCTGGTTTCCCTTCAGATCGTATAAATCTTTCGACCTTCGAAAGATTCCCCCATTTTCACCCCCTATTATTCAATCCAATTCCCTCAGGTGGTTCTTGTTGCCTGAGTCCAAATGGTTACAACCTGTTGTTCATTCAGCTTGTCTGTAAAATCCAGCCTTCTGGCTAATTTACCGATGGATTAATACTTTAAGACGATTCCAACCTGCTGCTGTGTTTCTATACAAAAATCCTGTCCATCAGGGTGATGCTGCTAAAAGCAAAGAGGTCACTTGTAAATAATTGATATACAAAGCATAAACTATTTGACCACCACCTGTGTACCAAAATAGTAATAAACAGGTACACTGGAATAACAGTTTAGTGGAAATTATGTCTGCTCTTACCGTACAATTTTGGAATGTTTTCAGCTTTTACATTTATGTAACAAAGAAAGATAATATGAACATTAAAAAAACAGTTCATTTCATAGTGTCCTTTTTGCTTACATGAAGAAGTGCACATTGTTGTTGAATTGTAGTTAAATAAAGATTACTCAAGAAAGACAAGTATGGTTTAACATAGAAAATCAATCGCCCAGCTTGAATACTGCTGCTTGAATTCCCATCACATTTTGAAGTGCATTTACCAAGACTGATAATTTAAAATAGCTAGAAAATCTGAAAATATATTTTTTTCAAAATTGTAGTCTATAAAGAAATAAAACTTCATCTATTAAATGTTTGACTTTCATTTTCTATTTGAGTAAGAGATGACAAGAAATTATAATTTGTCCAGAATATTGGGTATGTAAACGTGACTTCTAGCAAAAACAGTTGAAAGAAAGCCCATTAACACATGTTAATTGGAATTGGATAAAATATCTAGTTGGGAACAGGACTGGTTGCTCATGAATAGGTAGACAAATACTCCAGAGGGCACCATGGTTCACTGTGCTGTCAGGGTGGGGGAAAAGGAAAGTGCAGCAAGGCAGAATAGTATAGTGGAAAGGTTCACACGGATAAATATTCTAAAGTTTTGGTTAATAACCTTTAGTGATCAAGGGGTATTTACACAGAAGTTTCTCCCAGGATATTAAGTGAATAGGACATGTTCCATCACTGTACAAAGCACATGATCTGTGCATGTGTTCTATTTTCTCTGTAAGCAGTAATAATGAAATGTTTGTTAGATTCTCTTTGTCACCTTATGCTTTCTTATGTTTTTAACTTTTGAAAATCAGCCCAAAGTGAAATAGAAGGAATGTGCATTTTCATTCTTTTTTCCTGCTTCCTCCCTATCTCTACTGAGGTCACTAGGACACAACTCACAACTGCTGGCAACCAGACAGCGTCCTGTCAAAGTAGCCATTATTTTTATGTAGGATAGGCAACCGGTTTTACCATACTAATCAAGCAAAGACAATATCGCAGCTAAGCCAGATTCTGTTCTCACAGAGATCAACACGTACACTTTCCAAAAACACTTACTGGATAGCAATCAGAAGCTGGAATCCTGACTGATTTTTCTCCTTGCAGGCTCAGAGGGACTGAGAACAAATGTAGCTATCTCAGCTGAGATTAAGAAGCTCAAAACAGACATAAAATTGCACACAAGATCTTCTGATTTGTGTACATTTGGCAGCTAAGCCATCAGGAGTGTTGTTTCCATTGTTTTAAAAGTGCCAGTGATTGCTTGAAAAAATTAAAATGGTTAAAAGAGTAATTTCCATAATGTTGCAATTGTTTTTCACTATCTGATAATTGGAAAAATCTTAGAATTTTTGTTTAAAATATGAATGCAAATTACATCACATAGGAACTTGGACAGACAATTGACGAGTGTTGATCAAGAGCTTCAGAAAAACTGACAAAGCCCCAAGAAAGCTGAAAACTTACATTTACATAGTTCCTTTAACATGATGCTAAGATCCCCATACAGACCGATAACTTTTAAAAAAGAAATTCAAACTTCCAGTTAATAGCTGAAAGGATAACATGACAAGATTGTTCGTTTTAAGACTTTTAATGGAACCAACAGACTAAAAGCACCTTTGACTAAACACAGTTTTTGTAATGAACTTATACTTCAAACTACAGAACAGAACTTTTAAAACAACCGAAGAAACCCACTTTACATCTTTACATTACACTGTCCATCAAGTAGACATTCAATTCTCCTGGAACTAGTCCAGATCAGGTGGAGTTAACATGGCATTGTGAAAGGGAAATCATGTTTTAACTAATTTGTTAAAGTTTAGAGTTTTCTGAGGAAGTAAGCAAGGTGGATAAAGGGGAAATGTAAAGGCATTTGATAAGGTGCCCACACTAGTAAAGAGCACATGGTTGGGGGTAACATATTAGCATGGATAAAGTATTGGTTAGCTAACAGCAAGCAGAAAGGGTCATTTTTAGGTTGGGAAGTGAAGTGCCACAGGGATCAGTGCTGGGACCTCAACTAGTTACAATTTATATCAATCATTTGGATGAAGGGACTGAATAAGTAGCAATATTTGTCGATGACGCCAAGAGGGTAGGAAAATAAGACGTCAAGAGGAGGTAGAGAGTCTGCAAATGGATATAGACAGGTTAAGTGAATGGACAAAAATTTGGCAGATAATGTGGGAAAATATGAACTTGTCCATTCTGACAGGAAGAATAGAAAAGCACTATACTACTTGAATGGAGAGAAATTGTAGAGGGACCTAGGTGTCTTGGCCCATGAATCACAAAGAGTTAGCATACAGGTACAGCATGGATTAGGAAGGTTGGTGTTTATTGCAAGGGGAATGGAATACAAGAGTAGGGAAGTTTTACTGCAGCTGTACAGGACCTTGGTGAGGCGACATGCAGAGTGTTGTGTACAGTTTTGGTCTCCTTATTTGAGAAAAGATAAAATTATGATAGTAATTAAAAGAAGGTTCACTCAACTCGTTCCTGGAATGAAGGGCTTACCTTATGAAGAAAGGTTGAACAGGTTGGGAATATACCCTTTGGAGTTTAGAAGAATAGTAGGCAATCTTATTGAAACATATAAGATCCTGAGGGGATAGGGTGGATACCAAGAGGATGTTTCCTCTTGAGGGAAAGACTAGATCTAGGGGAGACAGTTTAAGAATAAAAGGTTTACCTTTTAAGATGGAGTTGAGGAGAAAATATTTCTCTCAGAGGGAATTTAGTATATGGAATTCTCTTCCCTGGAAAGCAGCATAGGCTGGATCATTGAATTTATTCAAGACAGAGTTAGATAGATTTCTTTGGGGGAGAAGACCAGAAAATGGATTGAGACCACAACCAGATCAGCCGTGATTTTATCAAATGGCGGAACAGACTCAAAGCACTGGACAGCCTACTCCTGCTCCTAAGTCTTATGTTCCTAAAGTGCTCCCAAGGGTTTACCTTTGTTCCTTTCCTTTCCCAGCCTGGTAACTTTTAAATCCAGAAATGGTCTTCATGGTGAGTGTATTCCTGGAGATCCTTCCTCTTGTGCAAGTGAGGCGAATCTTCCAGTCTCGCTTCAAAAATACAAACCAAATTCATGAGGTTGAGTTCCCACCTGGTTTTCTGCGAGATGAACCATAGAAGCTTTTGCTCTCTAGCTCTCGCTCTGGGATTCTGGCAGACTGCCAATGTCTGAGAGTTTCAGGGATACCTTAGAAATTGTTCCCCTCTCATAAGCCTATCTCTACGGCACTGTGAATTACTTGGGCTGTATCAGCTATCCTTTAGACCCCAACTCTATATTATCTTGGAAGGAAATGGATAGTTTAAAGAATAACTGTTTACAATCCAACATTCTCAACAACTTCCTGGGACTTAGAAGACTAGTAGTCTAACCACTGTAAACACAGATACTACTGCCACCTTGCACCTTCTTTTCAGCACAACAACACGGGCTTTCCTTGCCTTTTTAACAGTAACGTCATCCAGGCCTGTTGTTGGGCAGACTTCAGAACAGATCACATGATCCCCGCCTTTACTCTATCCTAAATTAAAGACACAGTTCCAAAGCAAAACAAATGTTATAAATCTCAAATTTGTAACAACCATAAAAACATCTAAAGGTGCTTCAGCAAAGCATTATCAAACAAGATTTGATACTGAGCCATATAAAGAGATAGTAGGACAGATGACCAAATAGCTTGTAGCTGGAGTAAGTGCTCTAAGTCATGGTTGAAATTAATCTAACCAGGGAAAGAATGAGGAATGGCATAACATGAGAAAGGGTGGGTTCCAAGGTTTTCAGATGCTGCACTTGAGGTTTTGGTGAAGCGAGTGGAAAGAAGGAAAGACGTCTTGTTCTTGCAGTGACGGAAGACCACACTGCTGGCACACAGTAAAAAGGCAGTAGGAGCAGTGGAGGTCAGTGCCAGCAGTCAGGCCCTGAGCACCTGGATGCAGTGCTGCAATAAGTTCAATGACATTACATGAGTCATCGAGGCCAGCGAAAGCATCTTCCTACCAACTTCACAACCGACATCAGCCACCACTCAATGCACCACACCCCATCACTCATCTCTACCCATCAGATCTCATCTTTAACATTCATAAGCTTCATTTCACCCACACACACTTAGCACGACTGAAAGCCGCAAACCCACATCTCACAGGCTGCACATTCTTCCAGCCATTCAACATGAAAGGCACATCAGTCAAACAGATTGCATGACACCCACTGACGCAGTTCCCTTTCTCTTGCAGAGTTAAGTGGCACACCACTTAAGGCAGCAGGAGCTAAGCAGAGGGTAACAGGCCCTTGCTGAGGCCATGGCCAGGAGCAGGCTGAAACATCAAAGATGACAGTATCCTCATACCTAATTCTTCCTTCTCACGACCCATTTCCCCCTTGTCCTACAATACCTTCTGATTTCTAAACTGGATATGGTGTTGGCAGACACTTACCTCATATCCCCTAACCCCTTTCCTCACACCAAAAACTTATTCTCCCTTCAGATACCCATCAGATGAAGCCTGGCCAGGAAGTGGAATGACACTAAGATGAGAGTGATGATGAACACACAGCACTGTAATTTGAATTTCACACTCGCAGCCATCAGCTCAGATACTGACTCTTAACACTCGGCACGTGTGGGCTGCAGACAGGGCAGGGGACAAGGATTTTTTTGGTGGCGGGGGGGTCGTGGCAGAGGTCAAGGTCACACACATTGCAGAAGGCATAGGTGAGCACTGTAAAGGGGCATTCTACAGAAGGCTGGTGATAGGTTTGCACAACAAAATGTTTGATGCATTCAGAAGGAAGTCAGAGAGCCTGCGGAACGTGCAGGAGTCCAGGACCAATTTGGCACAGGACATTGTTTCAGTGCTCAGAGTCCATTCTGCCCAGCATGGAATTGTTGGCCAATTCTGTTCACACATTTGTGGATCCAACCATGATGCAGTATCTGACAGCCGATGTTGTTGTGATATCGCTTTAAGAGAGAATGTGCTAATGAGAAGTAGTCAGGATGTAAACCATTGTTCAGAGGAGCTTTCAGTTTAGCAGTTTGTGCAGAAGCCTTGAAACCAGCAGAAAGTCCTTCAGCAACTACCACACCACTCCCTGGAGACATTTGCAACTTGAAACACCAAACAGTTTTAGAATCACTGCAAAAGCCAGAACTCATGCAGCAACTGACCTGAAAGTAGCTTATGATCCTTTAAAATTATGCAGTTGGAGGTGGGTTCTTTCTGCTGCTGAACATGCATTCAGCTATGCAAGGTTGAAAGAGGGCACAGCACAGTGGGTTCAAAAACAGCACTGCTGATTTCAAATCAGTGTTGCACACTGACTGACATCATGATCTGCTTGCTCTGCGTACTTGTGACAGTCATTTACTGCAAGCTCATAACATATAACATACATGGTAGATAAGAGAGATGCAGTTGATGTAATGTATGCTGTTCCTTCAGCAAAGTCTTTACTTGGTACCGCACAGGAAATAACCAAAGAAAATTTAAAGGCCATGTAAAGGACAACTAACTGGAGTGAAAATTAGTTAGAAAAGAAAAAAGGGGTTAGGTATTAAGGACAGTTTTACAGTGTAGTTGGAAAAGCGTGGTAATGTGTCCCAGGGTTTCATTCTGGGGCCACTTCTGTTTGCTGTGTAGATTCCTACTGTTGGTGGTATCAAAATTTGCAAAAATGCTAAAATTGAAGGTATAGCTAATTATCTAGAAGATCAAAGGAATCAGTAAATACATATTGATAAGATGGAAATAGGCTAAAAAAGTGGCAAATAGAATTCAATCTCAGTAACATGATATATTTGGGTAAAATAGTAATAAATAATTATATAAGAACATGAGAAATTGGAGCTGCCATGTGCCATTTGGCCCTTCCAGCCTGTTCTGCCACTCAATAAGTTAATGGGTGAAATTCTATGTCAACTCCACCTTCTCAGGCTATCACATTATCCCTTAATACCCCAAAATCTACTGACATCTGTCTCAAATATAGCTATCAAATGAACATCCACAGCCCTCTGTAGCAGAGAATCTGAAAGATTCTACCCTGTAAAGGCCCTTAAGAATTTTATACATTTCAATGAGATCGCCTCTTATTCTTCTAAACACCCAGGGAATATAGGCCTAGTCTGCTCAGCACACCCCAAAATGCTTTACCCATATAACAACCCCCTTGTCCTAAGAGTAGGTTAGACAAAGGAGAGCCAATGGATGTTATCTACTTGGACTTCCAGAAGGCCTTTGACAAGGTGCCGCACATGGTGTTAGAGGCAAGGTACTAGCATGGATAAAAGATTGGCTGTCTGGCAGGAGGCAGAGAGTGGGGATAAGAGGGTCCTTCTCAGGATGGCAGACGGTGACTAGTGAAATTCCACAGGGGTCAGTGTTGGGACCACAACTTTTCACTTTATAAATTAATGATCTAGATGAAGGAACTGAGAGCATTCTGGCTAAGTTTGCAGATGATACAAAGATAGGTGGAGGGACAGATAGTATTGGGGAGGCAGAGAGGCTGCAGAAGGATTTGGACAGGTTAGGAGAATGGGCAAAGAAGTGGCAGATGGAATACAACGTGGGGAAGTGTGAGGTCATGCACTTTGGTAGGAAGAATACAGGCATAGACTATTTTCTAAATGGGGAGAGAATTCAGAAAGCTGGAGTGCAAAGGGACTTGGGAGTCTTAGTCCAGGATTATCTTAATGATAACTTGCAGGTTGAGTCAGTAGTTAGGAAGGCAAATGCAATGTTGGCATTTATTTCAACAGGACTAGAATATAAAAGCAGGGATGTGCTGCTGAGGCTTTATAAGGTTCTGGTCAGACCACATTTAGAATATTGTGAGTAATTTTGGGCCCCGTATCTCAGGAAGGATGTTCTGGCCCTGGAGAGTGTCCAGAGGAGGTTCACGAGAACGATCCCAGGAATGAAAGGCTTAATGTATGAGGAACGTTTGAGGACTCTGGGTCTATACTCAATGGAGTTTAGAAGGATGAGGGGGGATCTGATTGAAACTTACAGAATACTGAAAGGTCTGGTTAGAGTGGACGTGGGGAAGATGTTTCCATTAATAGGAGAGAATAGGAACCGAGGGCACAGCCTCAGAGTAAAGGGAAGACCTTTTAGAACAGAGATGAGAAGAAACTTCTTTAGCCAGAGAGTGGTAAATCTATGGAATTCATTGCCACAGAAGGCTGTGGAGACCAGGTCATTGAGTGTATTTAAGACCGAGATAGATAGGTTCTTAATTAGTAAGGGGATCAAAGGTTATGGGGAGAAGATGGGAGAATGGGGTTGAGAAACTTATCAGCCATGATAGAATGGCGGAGTAGACGCGATGGGCCAAATGGCCTAATTTCTGCTCTATGTCTTATGGTCTAACCAGCCTAGTGAACTTTCATTGTTGGAAGTCGACTCGGTGCTGTGGTAGAGCAGAGGGATTTGGGAGGACAGATTCATAGAACATTAAATGCAGCACCTCAGGTTGATGCTGCTAGAAAGCTAGCTAATGGAATTATAGATTTTATCGCAAGGTATAGGATATAAAAGCCACGAGGTAGTGATGAGCATATATGAAACGTTAATAAGATTTCTGTTACAGCCGTGTGTGCAATTTTGGGCTTTGCACTGCTTTAGAGAGGGTACAATGTAAAATCACTAGGATGTTTCCCAGTATAATGCAAATAGGCTTAAAAACTGGATTTTTTTTCATTAGTAAAATGAACTTTATGGGGCAATAGAAGTATTTAAAATTATGAAACAGTCGGACACGCTAGATTAAAGCAGAGTGGATCTGAAACAGGGGGCCAAGGACACAATATTAAATGTATGTAATAAGGGATCTAGAAAAGAGGGCAGGAGAAACCTCTCTAAACAGAGATGTGAATCCAGGGATTGTGATTGAAGCAGAAATGTTGTCAACATTAAGATTAGATTATATATATTGAGAAATATAAAGGAGTTGCAGGAACCCAGGAAAAGAAGAGTAAATGTGATTACAACTATTGTACACATGGCGGGTAAATGCTGTTATAGACTGGTTGGGCTGAATGCCCTGTTTCTGTAAGATAGGAGCAAAATACTGCACATGCTGGGAATCTGAATGAAAAGCAGAAAATGCTGGAAAAACTCAGCAGGTCTGGCAGCATCTGTGGAGAAAGAAACAGAGTTAACATTTCAAGTCTTCTGAAGAAGAGTCTTGTGAACTCGGAACGTTAACTCTGTTTCTTTCTCCACAGATGCTGCCAGACCTGCTGAATTTTTCCAGCATTTTCTGTTTTTCTGTTGTTTTTCTGCAAAAGAAAAGAATGATGCTTTTCCCAACTTCAACACACCCGAAAATGCTTTACTTTAAATTAAGTACTTTTGAAGTGTGATCATTGTTATAATTTAAGAAATGTATTTTTAATTTTATCCACATTGGATAGTTTGTTTTTTTTTAGTTCCTGCAACCCAAGACCAATTATTTGTTCTGTTTTAATAGCTTTTGATTTAACTCCTTTTTTGAATTACTCTATATTCTGTATACAGAAAAACACTACATTTCCTCCTGATGTTGAAATAGCTCCTACCATCATTAAACTTTGAAAGTCAGCCTGCTTTTATTAAAACAGCACAAAAACAAATTCTAAAAACAAGTGTTAACAGTTAACTGCTCTAAGGATTCATTCTCACAGCTGTTTCAAAATAGAGGTGGCAATGGATGAAATTGGCATAAATATATTTGAAAAAAGAATCATGTTTTAATATCTGCCTGCAACTAAGTCTTTTCATAACTTGACAGTAATTTGCAATTGAGGTTTAAGTTGCACACACGTCTATACACATGGTTTAGTTTGTGCAGCTGAGGTGCCCTACCGAGAAAGAATCTTCCGCGGTCCATTAAGAAAGCTTCAATGAAAACCTTATGAACGTCAAGTTTGAAATGTAACCAAAAAAATAATCATTACTGTTGGTCTGGTCTGCTTATGACCTCTGATGCCACGTCCAATTTTAGATGGCTGGGTTCTTTTTCACAACATGAAATGCCTATCTCTACCATTCTGTTAATGCTTAGCTGTCAACAGTCTAAATATAATTAAAATGAAGATAGCAGCTGCAAAATTCCAATTAATTGGTGAAGTGAATGTATGTTGTACACATAAACTCTCATATCATCATTTATGGTTATTTATTTTTCAAATATCTTGACTCTACACATGGTTGGGATGGGGGACAGGCATGGTAATGTTGACTACGTTTGGTAGTGTAAAACGGGTAGTAACAAATTGGCAACCACTTATGCTTCTCTCCCAATTTCTATTTCCAAATGAAAATACAAATCAGGATAAATGTAAAACATTCACCCCTACCGAGATTTCCAAGAAATTAAGGCACTGAAAATATAGGCATGGCACATCTTAGCAGCATTTTCCCATAGCTTTGAAAGTGGCCTGAGCAAATGCTTACACTATTACAAAAAGTCAAATTCTACTCCACTGATTTTAAATGTTTGCAAGATTTTAGGAGAATATTGTCAAAAGCCAACACCAACTACTATCAGAAAACACAGAGCTCCAGCCTAGAACTCTCACAAACATTGATTACATGCTGTTCCAGTCCATTAAAGAAAGTAATTTAATCATTTTCTATTCTCTAGCAAAATCACATTCAGACAAATTTTATTGCCACGCTATCTAAATAGTAAATAGTTATTATAGGCTCAAAATGAGTTTTTACTTGCCATGGGCAACTACTTTGCCTTTATTGTTGAGTTCTGTTATAGCAACAAGAAGTTAAAAAGGTTATAAAGGCACAATTAACATCATGTGACGGTCTTGACACGACTTAAAAGTGCTTTGTAATTGAAGGTTTTATTCAAAGTATATTAGCCCCAAATAAGGAAGCAGTTAATGTATTGCTGTAGGCTTTATTTTGTTGCAGCCTACCATGATCACCTACATACGTCTGAATGATCTGAAAAGACTTACTTGAAAACACAGGTCATTTTTATTATCTGTTATGGACTGGGCACTTCGAATAAAATGTCAATAAAAAAAGTGCTGTAAGGCGAGGGGGGAGAAACAGCAAATCAAACAAAGGAAAATACTTCAAATTATGAGTAATTGGGACAGAAAGCATGTGCCTCAGGTACTTTTTCCACGACTTTCAACAGTTTTCTATGTAATTTATTTCACTCAAACTTAGTGAGAAAAATTTCATTTTTAAGACACCCAGTTTTACCTTGTTGGGTGTATACTTAAACTTCATGGTTCATGAGTCTAAATACTTGCTCAAACAACCACCTTTAAACTGGTAAAATGATTAGAATTTACATGACAATTAAGCACTAATCCACACACTCATTATTTTTAAAATTAAAGCGCATCATAAACTCAACCTTAACATCCATCATATTGTGGCTACTTTATTCAAGTGTTCTTTGATTCTGATTTGATCTGTTTAGTATGTAGGTTTCATGACCAATTGGTCCACAGAACAATCTAGTATTGTGTCCAAGATCATGTTTTCACCCTTTTAAACCCTTTGCAGGTTTCCCAATTTAACTCTGGCAGCTTCAATCACACAAAACAATATCCTCAACAGCCCCTGCACAAACTTTCCTTAATTTGATGATCAAGGTCTTGGTCCAATCCCTGCTTCGGATCTGATAGCTTTCCCCTGACTCTTATCCCTAATCTCAGATTTACAGTGCATTTCTTATGTACTTCGGCTTTTTAAAAAATCCTGACTTTCCATAACATGCAAAACATTTCAAATTCCTGAAAAATCACCTTACACCACATTTTCTGTGCCTGCAGTTTATTTCAAGGCTGGTGATATGCTTACTGTAGGGTATTTCATTGTATTCACTGGCTACTGTCTACTTCTTGTCATGTCACTATGCCTTCCCTCACCACTGTTCCATGCAGGCTTTGGCTCGAGCATTGAAGACTTTAAGATCTTTGGGGTTACATGATTCTGGTAGTAGAGGGTATTCTAGGAGATGTTTCATTGTTTGGAATGCCTCTTTTCAGTCATAGTCAACAGAATTTGTTTGGCTATATCCCCACTTCTGCATATGGGCTTTGCAGCGACCGACAACAGTCCATGGACATGAGCAAGCCAAGTTCCGCTGAATCCTGGTGGGACAGTTTCCTCTGGGTCATTAGACAACATGTGCCCCTTCCTCTCTAGATGTGTTGACCAATCAGCAAGGTAACAGGTGCCAGGATTACAGTCTAGGAGCTGGACAACGTGTAGTAAACTGCTCATCAACTTGAGCCTCTGTGGTGCTGGCTCTTTCTGGAGGAGGAGGTGACAAGGGTCACTGGTCTGTTTTGTCCATTCTACTCTTGATGTAACTTGCCTCCTTATGGCGGGTAGTACAATAGCAGCAAGCCGGCACAGATAATTAACTTTAGTAGGTTTCAGGCAGCTAGTAATAGCTCTGCAATCTGCATTGAGGAGGAGATGCAACTTGTTGGTACGGAGATAGAATTCCCAGACTAGGCAGATATATTTCAGATGCTCGGTAGCTTTTCAGCGCAAAGGCAGTTGCTCATAATGTTTTGGGTCGGCTCTCCATTTAGAATTGGCCAGCTTTCTTAAGATGATTTTGGTTGCTGCCTTCTCCTTTGGCATGATCTTTGATGCTCAGGGTGTGATCTAACTTACTCCAGGTATACTGGTTTAAAGTTGCATGCCAGTGTTCTCCCATACCAATGTATGTTAAGCCTTTGCTTTGCATCTCTATTCCCGAAATGAAAGAACTGATCGGTGTCTTTTCAGGACACATCTGGCCCGCAGATGATTAAACACATAGTAGCTGGTTAGCGCAGCTAGTGAATCGCCAAGAACTTCTCTATCAAATCGAAGGATTTTTTTTTTTATTCATCGGCGGGATGTGGGCTTCGCTGGCTGGGCCAGCATTTATTGCCCATCCCATGTTGCCCTTGAGAAGGTGGTGGAGAGCTACCTTCTTGAATCGCTGCAGTCCAGTGGTGTAGGTACACCCACAGTGCTGTTAGGAAGGGAATTCCAGGAATTTGACTCAGCGACAGTGAAGGAACGGCGATATATTTCTAAGTCAGGATGGTGACAGACTTGGAGGGGAACTTCCAGGTGGTGGTGTGCCCATCTATCTGCTGTCCTTGTCCTTCTAGATGTTAGTGGTCGTGGGTTTGGAAGATGCTGTCAAAGGAACCTTGGTGAATTCCATCTTGTCTCATCTTGTAAATGGTACACACTGCTACTACTGTGTGTTGGTGGTGGAGGGAGTGAATGTTTGTGAATGTGGTGCCAATCAAGTGGGCTGCTTTGTCCTGGATGGTGTCAAGCTTCTCGAGTGTTGTGGGAGCTGCACTCATCCAGGCAAGTGGGGAGTATTCCGTCACACTCCTGACTTGTGCCTTGTAGATGGTGGACAAGTTTTGGGGAGTCAGTGGTAAGTTACTCGTTGCACGATTCAGCCTCTGACTTGCTCTTGTAGCCAAAGTATTTATATGGCTATTCCAGTTCAGTTTCTGGTCACTGATAACCACCAGGATGTTGATAGTGGGGGATTCAGTGATGGTAATGCCATTGAACATCAAGGGGCGATGGTTGGATTCTATCTTGTTGGAGATGGTCATTGCCTGACACCTGTGTGGCACGAATGTTACTTGCCACTTGTCAGCCCAAGCCTGGATGTTGTCCAGGTCTTGCTGCATTTGGACGTGGAATGTTTCAGTATTTGAGGAGTCGCGAATGGTGCTGAACATTGTGCAATCATCAGCGAACATCCCCACTTCCGACCTTATGATGGAAGGAAGGTCATTGATGAAGCAGCTGAAATGAGGAACTCTTGGAGTGATGTCCTGGAGCTGAGATGACTGACCTCCAACAACTGCAACCATCTTCCTTTGTGCTAGGCATAACTTCAACCAGTGGAGAGTTTCCCCCCTGATTCCGATTGACTCCAGTTTTGCAAGGGCTCCTTGATTTCACACTCCGTCAAATGCTGCCTTGATGTCAAGGGCAGTCATTCTCACCTCACCTCAGGAGTTCAGCTTTTGTCCATGTTTGAACCAAAGATGTAATGAGGTCAGGAGCGAGTGTTGGTGTAACCCAAACTGGGCATCAGTGAGCAGGTTATTGCTAAGCAAGTGCCGCTTGATAGCATTATTGATGACCCTTCCATTACTTTACTGATAACCGGGAGTAGACTGGAGGGGTGGTAATTGGTCTGGTTGGGCTTGTCCTGCTTTTTGTGTGCAGGACATACCTGGGCAATTTTCCACATAGCCAGGTAGATGCCAGTGTTGTAGCTTCACTGGAACAGCTTGACTAGAGGCGCAGCAAGTTCTGGAGCACAAGTTTTCAGCACTATTGCCAAATGTTGTCAGGGCCCATAGCCTTTGCAGTATCCAGTGCCTTCGGCTGTTTTTTGGTATCACGTGGAGCGAATCGAATTGGCTGAAGACTGGAATCCGTAAGGCTGGGGACCTCCAGAGGAGGCCGAGATGGATCATCCATTTGTTGCTTCTGGCTGAAGATTGTAGCAAATGCTTTAGTCTTATCTTTTGCACTGATGTGCTTGGCTCCTCCAACACTGATGTGGAGCCTCCTCCTCCAGTGAGTTGTTTAATTGTCCACCACCATTCACGACTGGATGTGACAGGACTGCAGAGCTTAGATCTGATCCGTTGGTTGTGGGAGTGCTTAGCCCTTGCTGCTTATGCTGTTTGACATCCAATAATCCTGTTTTATAGCCTCACCAGGTTGATATCTCATTTTCAGGTATGCCTGGTGTTGCTCCTGGCATGCCCTCCTGCACTATTCATTGAACCGGGGTTGATCCCCTGGCTTGATGGTAAAGGTAGAGTGGGGGATATGCCGGGCCATGAGGTTACAGATTGTGTAGGAGTACAATTCTGCTGCTGCTGATGATCTACAGCGCCTCGTGGATGCCAAGCCTTGAGTTGCTAGCTCTGTTCAAAATTTATCTCATTTTGCACAGTGGTAGTGCCACACAACACGGTAGAGGGTATCCTCAATGTGGAAGCAGGACTTTGTCTCCACAATGACTGTGCGGTGACCACTCCTACTGATACTGTCATGGACAGATGCATCTGCAGCAGGCAGGTTGGTGAGGATGAGGTCAAGTATGTTTTCCCGCCATTGTCGGTTTCACCACCTGCTGCAGGCCCAGTCTAGCAACTATGTCATTTAAGACTCGGCCAACTCTGTCAGTAGTGGTGCTACCGAGCCACTGTTGGTGATGGACATTGAAGTCCTCCATTCAGAGTATATTCTCTGCCCTTGCCACTCTCAGTGCTTCCCCCAAGTGGTGTTCAACATGGAGGAGCACTGATTCATCAGCTGAGGGAGGGTGGTATGTGGCAATCAGCAGGAGGTTTCCTTGCCCATGTTTGACCTGATGCCATGAGACTTCATGGGATCCGGAGTTAATGTTGAGGACTCCCTCCCGACTGTTTACCACTGTGCCACCACCTCTGTTGGGCCTGTTCTGCCAGTGCGACAGGACATACCCAGGGATGGTGATGGTGGAGCCTGGGACATTTTCTGTAAGGTATGATTCCGTGAGGCTGACACTGTCAGCCTGTTGCTTGACTAGCCTGTGAGACAGCTCTCCCAATTTTGGCACTCACCCCCAGATGTTAGTAAGGAGGACTTTGCAGGGTTGACAGGGCTGAGATTGCCGTTGTCGTTTCCAGTGCCTAGGTCGATGCCAGATGGTCCATCCGGCTTCATTCCTTTTTTGTGATTTTGTAGCGGTTTGTTACAACTGAGAGGCTTGTTAGGCCATTTCTGAATTCCAGAGGGAATTTAAGAGTCAACCACATTGCTGTGGGTCTGGAGTCACAAGCAGGCCAGGCCTGGTAAGGATGACAGATTTCCTTCCCTCAAGGACATTAGTGAACCAGATGGGTTTTTACAACAATTGACAATGGTTTCATGGTCATCATTAGATGATGATCAAAAATTTCAATTCCAGATTTTTACTGAATTCAAATTCCACCAACTGCCATAGCGGGATTTGAACCTGGGTCCCCAGAGTATTATTTTGGGTCTCTGGATTACTAGTCCAGTGACAATACCACGACACCATTGCCTCCTCCTCCCAAACGGTCCTATGATGCTATGCACAGGTCAACACAGAGGAAACTTTAGTTTGTGGATGATTGGGTTGGTCATTGGGAATCATGGAAGAAGAGAGTTCACATTGTGGTCCTTGTCAGGCTTTGTTTAGTCTTTAAAAACAAAAAAAACAAAAAAACTGCGGATGCTGGAAATCCAAAACAAAAACAGAATTACCTGGAAAAACTCAGCAGGTCTGGCAGCATCGGCGGAGAAGAAAAGAGTTGACGTTTCGAGTCCTCATGACCCTTCGACAGAACTTGAGTTCGAGTCCAGGAAAGAGCTGAAATATAAGCTGGTTTAAGGTGTGTGTGTGGGGGGCGGAGAGATAGAGAGACAGAGAGGTGGAGGGGGTTGGTGTGGTTGTAGCGACAAACAAGCAGTGATAGAAGCAGATCATCAAAAGATGTCAACAACAATAGTACAATAGAACACATAGGTGTTAAAGTTAAAGTTGGTGATATTATCTAAACGAATGTGCTAATTAAGAATGGATGGTAGGGCACTCAAGGTATAGCTCTAGTGGTTTTTTTTTTTTATTTTATATAATGGAAATAGGTTGGAAAAGGAAAATCTTTATAATTTATTGGGAAAAAAAAAAGAAGGGGGAAACAGAAAGGGGGTGGGGATGGGGGAGGGGACTCACGACCTAAAGTTGTTGAATTCAATATTCAGTCCGGAAGGCTGTAAAGTCCCTAGTCGGAAGATGAGGTGTTGTTCCTCCAGTTTGCGTTGGGCTTCACTGGAACAATGCAGCAAGCCAAGGACAGACATGTGGGCAAGAGAGCAGGGTGGAGTGTTAAAATGGCAAGCGACAGGGAGGTTTGGGTCATTCTTGCGGACAGACCGCAGGTGTTCTGCAAAGCGGTCGCCCAGTTTACGTTTGGTCTCTCCAATGTAGAGGAGACCACATTGGGAGCAACGAATGCAGTAGACTAAGTTGGGGGAAATGCAAGTGAAATGCTGCTTCACTTGAAAGGAGTGTTTGGGTCCTTGGACGGTGAGGAGAGAGGAAGTGAAGGGGCAGGTGTTGCATCTTTTGCGTGGGCAAGGGGTTGTGCCATAGGAGGGGGTTGAGGAGTAGGGGGTGATGGAGGAGTGGACCAGGGTGTCCCGGAGGGAGCGATCCCTCTGTTCCGATGATGCTACATTCAAAAACAGTTCCTCTGACATGTCCTCCTTCTTCCTTAACCGAGGTTTTCCACCCACGGTCGTTGACAGGGCCCTCAACCGTGTCCGGCCCATCTCCCGCGCATCCGCCCTCACTCCTTCTCCTCCCTCCCAGAAACATGATAGGGTCCCCCTTGTCCTCACTTATCACCCCACCAGCCTCCGCATTCAAAGGATCATCCTCCGCCATTTCCGCCAACTCCAGCATGATGCCACTACCAAACACATCTTCCCTTCACCCCCCTTATCGGCATTCCGTAGGGATCGCTCCCTCCGGGACACCCTGGTCCACTCCTCCATCACCCCCTACTCCTCAACCCCCTCCTATGGCACAACCCCTTGCCCACGCAAAAGATGCAACACCTGCCCCTTCACTTCCTCTCTCCTCACCGTCCAAGGACCCAAACACTCCTTTCAAGTGAAGCAGCATTTCACTTGCATTTCCCCCAACTTAGTCTACTGCATTCGTTGCTCCCAATGTGGTCTCCTCTACATTGGAGAGACCAAACGTAAACTGGGCGACCGCTTTGCAGAACACCTGCGGTCTGTCCGCAAGAATGACCCAAACCTCCCTGTCGCTTGCCATTTTAACACTCCACCCTGCTTTCTTGCCCACATGTCTGTCCTTGGCTTGCTGCATTGTTCCAGTGAAGCCCAACGCAAACTGGAGGAACAACACCTCATCTTCCGACTAGGGACTTTACAGCCTTCCGGACTGAATATTGAATTCAACAACTTTAGGTCGTGAGTCCCCTCCCCCATCCCCACCCCCTTTCTGTTTCCCCCTTCTTTTTTTTTTTCCCAATAAATTATAAAGATTTTCCTTTTCCAACCTATTTCCATTATATAAAATAAAAAAAAAAAACCACTAGAGCTATACCTTGAGTGCCCTACCATCCATTCTTAATTAGCACATTCGTTTAGATAATATCACCAACTTTAACTTTAACACCTATGTGTTCTATTGTACTATTGTTGTTGACATCTTTTGATGATCTGCTTCTATCACTGCTTGTTTGTCGCTACAACCACACCAACCCCCTCCACCTCTCTGTCTCTCTATCTCTCCGCCCCCCACACACACACCTTAAACCAGCTTATATTTCAGCTCTTTCCTGGACTCGAACTCAAGTTCTGTCGAAGGGTCATGAGGACTCGAAACGTCAACTCTTTTCTTCTCCGCCGATGCTGCCAGACCTGCTGAGTTTTTCCAGGTAATTCTGTTTTTGTTTTGTTTAGTCTTTGACTCCTTCTACAACAGTTCATCCAATTTACTGTTACTCCTGCAACCAGAATCCACATTCCTCTGCAAACCAGCCAGTCACATTTCTGATTTTTTTTAAACAATTTTACACAAAAATTATTTGAAAATAACTGCATTTCAAAATTGAGCTTTTCAAATAAACAACTGTCACGACTGGAAAGTTGCTGATTTGCACTGTTAGCCCTGATTTCATAAAAATCAAGGCTGGCACTCTAGTGGCTTAGTGAGAGAATGCTGCACTGTTGAAGGTGCCATATTTCAGATGAAACATCAAACTGAGGCTCCTTCTACCCTCGCAGGTGAACATAGATCATCTCTTGGCTCTAGTTCAAAGAAGAGCAGGTGAGAGATCTCCAATATTTAACCCTCAATTTACATTACACAGAACAAATCATTTGGTCATTATCATATTACTGCTTGTAGGGGCTTGCTGTGTACAAACTGTTGTTGCAAATTGGCTGCCATGTTTCCGACATTGCAACAGCGGCTACACTTCAGAAGTACTTCATTGGTTGTAAAGTACTTTGAGATGTCCTGTGGTCATGAAAGGTGTTACATAAATGGACTTTTTTTTACTCCTCTGTGCCAATGCTAGATATTGTAAAATATGCCAGAACAAAAGGAATTAAAAAATACTTTAGATGGTCAGCCATTCACAAGGTTCTTGTCTGTTAAGTGCACAACTTGACCCCTTCCTGAGAAACCTGTTCCAACCACTTTGAACGATACATGTTCGTGGGAAATTAACACCCAGCCAGATGGTTGAGGACACTCCTGGACAGAATAATACTAAGATTCTGCACAAGAGTTATTAGAATTTTAAACCACCTTTTGCTCCACAGGAACAACCTGCAGACATATATCAATATTTAAGAAATTTATTCGATCATGCACAGTCTCTACAGCTCGCAGTAACCAGTTTTAATCTTGTGGGTGCTTTACCAACAACAGTGATCAGGCAGAAAATCCAATAATAACCCATCATAGAAAAACTGCTTCAATTTTGCCCCAACTGGTGTAACAAAGTTTTAAAATTCCAGTGGAGATCGGTAAGCCAAACAAACAAAATTTTCTGAATGACCTCCAAAGGAAGAAACTACTGAACAGGATTTCACTTTTTGTGACTTAACACGAATCAAATCAGAATCAACATAAATTAAGCCAAAATGAACAGGCAAATCACAGTGCGTATGAACTATAAAGTGTACATGGAATAGCCAATACAACAAAGATAGATCTCTCAGATCTTATAGGCTATCCACTCTGCCTGTATGATGCCATTTTCAGCTACACAGTTCTTCCAAGCTCACTCTTCTTTGGGTAGGATTCCAGTCCTTGTCCCTCAGGGATTAGCTGATTCTCCGCAAGCAGCAGCTTCCGTGTAAACAGTGCTCCTCCTGTGCAATCCTTTCCACAATGATGCACTTCTTTCAGGAATCTTCTCAACTCTCAGCTCTCGTCAGTCATGACAGAGTGGATCTACCAAAACTGCCTTTACATTCCCATGATATGGCTGATTCTAAAAGAAAGAAAGTGGCTTCAGTCCCAAACATGCTTTCTGACCACTCAGGAATCCAGGTCTCTTGCTGACCATCTCCTTCCTCCAGCTCTTCCCTTCCTCTTTGTCTTTCTGCCATGCGCCTCATTTTAATTTTCTTCCTGTTGGGACTGCTTCGAAGTCAAGGGTCGCCAGCCCACATGGACCAGTACTTCTAATTATCCAAAAAATTTAACTGATTCCTTTACAAGTGAAACAAAAATTCTTTGATAAAAACCTTTTCGAACATTTTTTTAAAACAATGACAAGATTCCCCAATCATTTTGAAGTAATTACACATTTTCCTTACTGTTATTGCTTCCGGGGGCAAAAGCCATCACACAAGGATAGGGTTACTTCTTCAAGGACTTCTAATTTGTTGGTTAGGCAGAATCAGGGAGTCACTCTGCAAAGGTAATTTTCTGCAACCTGTTAATATTCTGGTTGCCTTTCTCATATTTGTTCAGTTGTTAGACAAACTCTGGTTATTAAGTTCGAAGGCAAGACATTACACTTTCCACATGAAATGTTGCACCTTCTTCCAATTAGTCTCATTTAAAAGTACACATCCCATATTGAAATTGGCTTTTAGTATGTTTATATAGTTTGGTGCTGTCTTAAAATTGGGTTTCACTGATTTCTACTATTCAATTAGTTCTGTTGCTTCAAGCCAGTGTTTTACTGATTATCTCACTCTGCACTTATCAACTTCCTTCTAATCACATGCCCTTAGTGCTCACAACCTCCAGTCTTCTTGTTGCCTTGAACCCCTCCATGCTTCCAATGAGACAACAAAAATAATCTTTTTTTCCTATTCTTTGCAGGCATTGTTCCTCAATGTGTCTGAAATCTAACTAACCTATGCTCTACCCTCAGTCTTTCTTCATCAATCATTTTTTTTTGGTCTCTGACCTTTAAAGGAACTGCCATCCCTAATCAGCCAAGAGGCAATCTCCTACTTGCATTTGCTCCAAAACAACCACAACTTGTATTTATGTCGAGCTTGTAACATAGTAAAATGTTCATTGGTGCTTCTCACAGTTAGTGTTATCAAACAAAATTTGATAGCTATCCATTTAAGGAGAAACATATGACCAAAAGAACGATCAAAGAGGCAGATTTTTAAGGAATGCTTTAAAGGAAAAAAGAGGGGTAGAGGGGTTTCAGGAGGAAATTCTATACCTTAGTGTCTAGGCAGCTGAAAATAGACCTGTTTTTATGCTGCTCAAGCAGTGAGAAACATGTATTAATGTTTGTTTATTTCCCATCCATTTTTGAAAGATGGAGCAATTAAAATTGTGGCTGTTCAAGATGTCAGAATTGGGGGAGCCCAGATATCTCAGAAGTTGTAGCTTTGAAAGAGATCCCAGAGACATGGAGGAGCATGGCCATGGAGGGATTTTAAAACAAGGATGAAAATTTTAAAATCAGGATATGGCTTATTCAAGAACCAATGTAGGTCAGAGAGCACCGAGATGATAAGTGAACTGGGATTTGTGAAAGTTCATGTATGGGCAGCAAGAGTTTTGAATGACCTCAAGTTTATCGAGGGTGGAAAATGGAATTCCGCACATTAGTGCATTGGAAAATCTAGTCTAGAGTCTAGAAGTCACTTTATTTTGTGATTCCTGTTAAAGCTGTGCTCCTCTTGTTTATGCAGGGATTCCAATGGTTACACAATTAGGGGCTTACCTGACTTGCATCAAATCGTACACAAAGTTCTTCTCCTCTTCTTCTTTTGGCTGCTCTCATTTTACTTGGGCTGCCACAACTTTGGTTGGTCACATTTCTATATCTCCCCTTGTCAGTCACCCATTCCTCTTCTAATCCCACTGCATTAAGTCTCTTGTCATCATATCTTTCCATCTGGTCTTAGGCCTTCTTTCTCTCCTTCTTCCTGGCAGTCCCATCTTCATCGCTTGCCTCACCACATTTCCTCTCTCTTTCCACAACAGATGACCATACCAGTTCAGCATCTTCTTGCCTACTTTCTTCAATACTCTTACAATCTTCACTGACCCCTTGATGTACTGGTTCCTGATTTTGTCCCTCCTCGTTACTTCAAGCATCCATCTCAGCTTCTGCACTTCATTAGTATCCAGTCGTTGTTCATCTCTTCTTGATGTTGCCCAAGTTTCTGCATGACATAACAAGGCCAGTCTCTCAAATATCTTGCAGATTCTTCCTTTCAGTTAAAGCAATACTTTTCAATAACATAACACTCCATTGCACTTTGTCCAATTACTCATCTGTTGCTTAATTTCCATCCTTCCATCTTCTGCCACCACTGAGCCTAGCTACTTGAAACTACTCACTGTCTCCAAGTTTTCACCCATAACCTTTACATCTTTACTCTGATTCTCTTCCCTAGGCTCAAATGGATTCAAATTCAAATTATATGCAAACATATTGCATAGATTAGTGTTGTTCAATGGCAATTGCTGACTAGCCTCAGATGTGGCTATGGTGATACTGTCTTAGTTCACTAATTTTAGTGACAGAGAATTTAAACATAATACATAGTGCACTTACAAAACAAACATCTACCACTATTCAGTGCAAGGCTTTTCAGTCTTTCTCTTTCGCCAAAGTTTGTAATATTGGTATGAACTTACCAGTCACAGCATATCATGGTGCAACTGCTAGCTTTTGTCCAGCAGTTGCAAGCGATACTTGGACTTCATCAGTGATTCCTGAGAATACTGACTCACATAATGAGACACAACTGCTCTCCATCCAGAGTGTGGTTGGATGTTACTTGCCCTTTGCCATCACATGCCTTGCTGGAGCTACTTTCTATTCATTACCTTCTGCTGACCTGAATGGTTATTCCTTTTGGTCAAGGTGACAGTTCCCCTCAACAAACAATGTTGTTGGTGCTCCACAATGAGTTGAAAGGCCAAATCCAGAGGCTCGTCATCTGACTTGGAACTCACAGATGCCTCTTCCCCAGCAGTCCTCCGAGTGCCGGGGAGCTTGACTGGTGTTTCCACTATTGTTAGACAAAATTTTAGAAGTAACCAAAGAAGCATGCATGGTCAGCAACAAAACTTGCACACTCCGCTTTTAATTCATCCATTTTACCAATAAATACACATAAAATACAAGTGTATATGTCATGTGAATCTGAGTGTTGAGAGTGCATGCCCAACAATGGTTTCCATTACTTATTTTTTATATACTATTCAAAAATACAATTAGCCTCATCGGATTTGTCACATGTGGCTAACAAATTGGGCAACACTCGCATAAATGAATGCATCTATAAATTTTTTATTTTGATTTGCTTTCTACTCAAGGCTATAAAGGCTCTTGAGATATAGAAGTTATTTTTCAGCACAATCTATACCTGAAACCAAGGCTTCTAAATGTTCATTTCCACTTTAAAAGCACATATCTAATACATTTACTGGCATATTATTCTCTTCAATTCAGTCCCCTTCAAAACTTTAAATGAGATGCAATTCAAAACTGGTGAACCAAAGAGATATCACTGGAATTGCATGTTTGTGACCCTGTATCTAGGTTGATATTGAATTAATTTCTTAGCTGTAGAAATTATTGTACTAGTCTTGCAAACAAGTTTGATTCAGAATTCTAACAGTCCTGACATAGGGCTCAGAATAGGCAGATTGAATATTATCATCTAGTGCTGTATTTCAGAGCCATGTTTTATTTACAATAGACTTGCTTTCCCAATGGCAGGAAAAAAAGTCATGTTCTTGAAGAATATTGCGTTTGCATCACAACAGATTTCTTGAGCAAGATCATAAACTTAAAACCTCACTAATATTTTACTAAATTACTTCAGTTGGAAGTTACATCATAACGTTTCAATTTTTCCTGGGTTTTATTATACTTGAAAATAATGCCACCGTACATGACAATGCAATCTTGCTGAGGCTCCAGTGAATGAATTAAAAGGTTTCCATCATTTGAGCTGAAACAAATCTTTAAGAATATGAAAGGCTATGATGAGGAAAATAGTGATGAATTATTTTCATTGGTTGGCATGAAGGTAATAGAGGGCAAACAGAATTAAAGAAAAGTTAGAAAAATGCCTTTACATAGAGTGGTTAGAATTTGGAATTCTCTATTAACCTTAGTTGAAGTAGAATTCATGAACTTAAAAAGGAATTGGGCCAGTTGCTTGTGAACAATTAAAGAATGTGAGAAGTGAGCAAGAAAATTGGATTTGGTGAGGTGGCGTATTTGGAGAAAAACCCCAGTGCAGACTTGATAGGCCAAATATGTTCTGTATAATTCTATCATCCAAATGAGATCATTTTTGCAGCTCATATCCCCATCTTTGATATGATTAGAAAGCCCAGTTTGAAGCCAGAAAAAAACAGAATTCTGGCATTTCAGCAGTGTCCAACTAATTTTCTTAAGAAAGATGTTGTGTTCTGTCATTTAATCTACTTATTTCAATGCATGTTGTTAGCTCCCATCTTCATTTGTATTTCAGTAGATTTATGGTAATTGGGACTTTACACCAAATAATTGATAGCCATTGCAAATTATTTGGGCTAGGTGGCATAGTGCCCTTTTACCTCTGGGATTTCAGGCAGTTAAAATCCAGATGCCAGTGGGCACAAGCCTGTAGAACAAAACTAGCAGATTTGCTCAGAGACGCCATAAGAACATGTGAAGTGGAAAAATGCACTCCAGTGAAATAGGGGGCACTTTTCCAATATTTGACTTAAAAGAACGCTTTTTAGGAAGAGGAGGAACGTAATCACATATAAAGATTGAGTGTGTGTAATGGTAGAGCTTTTGGGCATTACCTCACTGATCTGGATGAACAAGTAATAAACCAAATATTACCAAATAAAGGTCATGTCTATTTTAATAAGTACAATGAGCAATAACTTAGTGATCTTTCACAGGAAAATAAAGGTTCCGGTTACTGAGATTCTATTATTTCTATTCTAAACAGTTCAGATCAATTTCTCTCTCGCTCATATATGCAAGAACAAAAGTTTGTTCTCATTCTTGTCACACAGGTTATATGCATTATTTACAGTTCCCTCCATAACATTATTTTAAATCTTAATGTCTTAGAAATTAATTTACTTTGGAATCCTTTTCAAAATGGCTCATATTGATGCTACTTTTAAGAGATCACCTTATTCCACCAGAACAAAATTACTGTCACTTCATGTTTGCTATCAATTATTTGGTGTAAAGTCCCAATTACCATAAATCTACTGAAATACAAATGAAGATGGGAGCTAACAACATACATTGAAATAAGTAGATTAAATGACAGAAAGCAACATCTTTCTTAAGAAAATTAGTTGGACACTGCTGAAATGCCAGAATTCATAGGAATGGCTCACCAATGAGTTCAACATTTTGTAATAGCAAATTAGGTGAACCATATGCTTTGCAGGTGCAGAGTCCCACAACAGATCCTTTATTGTGAGCATCAATAGAAATGTAAATAAATCGAGGAAACTGTACATGCTTTCTGTGTATACATGTTAACTCCTAGATGTAAATAGTTTACAGTTAGTCAGTACTTTATTGCACATTAAATAATGCAGCAGCATGGAATAGTTCATCCAAGAGGGAAATTTTTAATGACTGGCAAATTGAGATTTAAAAGAATATCACAATCGTGTTTGGTTTCCAACATCCACTGTTTCTGTGCATTAATCAGAAATCATAATAAATCCACATACTTCTTTTGACAGCACATTAGTCAGAATAGTTTAGCAAAATACAGACATTGACTAATGGGCTGCTAGTTGGAAGGGTCAATCATAAACTCATCAAATGCTTCATTTAATTTCTTAATTTAGACAAACATAATTTGTTTATGAGAAAGATATCAGGTGTTCTTGAATGAATAATGGCTATGAAACCAAACTCCATTAATCAGTCCATGATTACAAATTAATTTGAGAGCATTTATTCTAATTTCTCTCATTTAGGTTAACAAAGAAAATACAAGCAACAGTCATATGGAAAAGGATACTGGGAATCTTCGTACCAATTTTAAGGTCAGAACTGTCAGGTACTCATTGAACCAAATGTCTTCACTTTACAAATAAATCCATAATATGTGAACAATAAATACATACGTCAAAGTAGTGCATTGACCAAAGTTTCTCCCCTTAATTAAACATAGATTACTTTATAACTACAGAATTTTGCCTTATGCAAGTCATTCTACACAAAAGCAGTCATTGCAATTACAAGTAATTCACTGTATGTAAAGGGATCCAAGATGTTTTTCCATTTATTGATATTTAACATTTGCATCAAAGCTGTAATATTTGTAACTGATTCAAAACCTAAGTTCACAGTACTATAAGTATCCTTAAGTAACTCTAATAACAAACAAAACCAAACAATGGTCTCTGTCCACATCTTTTATTTCACATCAAGTAAAAAGGCAATGTGAGCATCTAGTCTGCGATTAAGTTTCACTAACTCAGCGATCAAACAGATAAAGACAAATATAAAGGTTAATGAGATCAAACTAAAAACTTGCTCTGTGAGATTTGAATGCAGAAAGAAAATGTATATGCTGCAAGTTGTTAGACACTTAGTTTATATAACGAGAAAGAAAATCTAACATGATTGCAGTTTACTTTCAGTTAACAGTAATCACAAACAAATGCCTTAAATTTATTGCTCAGGGAATGTTCTACAGCAGCAATCTTATGTCATGCCTGAGAAGAGAATCTGATGCTATTTAGAATCTAAAATACACATCAAGCTGTAACTTCCGAGCTCCAGGGCATCGTATTGCGGGGGTGGGGGGGGCTGTTACCCCAACATGCACTGTGGAATCCCTTCGAATGCTCAAAGGTAAGGTTTGCACGGTAGTTGCCTGGAAGTGCAAGCATCCCCTGGGCAATTGCCCTGCACTGGAAGCCACCCGAAAATGCAATTTAAATCGCAAACCGCAAATGCTTCTGATTGAGTTACATCAATACTTACCCAGAAAGTTAGAAGAATTAAAACCTCTTCTAACTTTTGGGTAACTATTGCACAGACCCACAGAACTCCTGTCACACCCCCAACTACACCCTCCCCACGGGACACCTCAACCCACGGGATTCCCCCACCCGCGGCCTGATTCTCACTCCTCCCTCCCAAGCCCTGGACTGAATCAACCCAACACCCACCCCCTCCACCTACTGAGATCCAAGATCCAACCCCACCCTGGAGTCTGAGGAAAACCCCCCTCGATGCCTGATCCACCCTCCCCAGCCTCCTTCACAACCACACCGACCTCCCCACACCCCCAATTTCTACCCATTTACCTTACACACTTACCTTCTTCCTAGCCTGTCAAAGACCATTAAACTTCAATGGACCTTTAACATAACTGGTTTATAGCAGCCAGTGCCCTAAAAAGGGGCATAGCCTCCTTCCCTTGGACTGAGCTGCCTCTCGACGTTAGACCTCGGGGAAGCACTGCACTATTTGAATCTCACCTAGCCTGAGTTGGAAGATCAGGAGAGACAGACTGGGAAAATGAAAAAACTAGGAACGGAGAGGCAGTCCAATGCTGATTGCAACTCTGAGGAAGTTCAGCCCCATCAAAACATTATGGCCAAAATTAGCACATACAAATGCTTACAAATCAAAATTACTTTTTGAAGCAAAGTTAAAAATTACAATGTAACCAAATCTCTAGTATGAACACATATTTCAAGCCAACAGTTCGCATACCTTTTCTAACATGGTCAATCTTAATTGTTTGAAGATGAGCATTTGGTTTCAAGCTCACACTTCAGGTTGTCCAAAGTTCCCTTGGCATCAAGGCAACATTTGACTGAGTGTGGCATCAAGGAGCCCTTGCAAAACTGAAGTCAATGGGAATCAGGAGGAAAACTCTTTACTGTTTGGAGTCATACCTCACAGAAAGGAAGATGTTTGTGGCTGTTGGAGGTTAATCATTGCAGTCCCAGGACATCACTGCAGGAGTTCCTCAGGGTAGCATCCTTGGCCCAACCATCTTCAGCTGCTTCATCAATGACCTTCCTTCCATCATAAGGTCAGAAGCGGGGATGTTTACTAATGATTGCGCAATGTTCAGCACCATTCACGACTCCTCACATACTGAAGTAGTCCGTATCAATATAGAGCAAGATCAGGACAACATTAAGGTTTGGGCTGATAAGTGACAAGTAACATTCATGCCCCACAAGTATTAAGCAATGACCACCTCCAAAATGAGAGAATCCAACCATCTCCTCTCGACGTTCAACAGCATTACATTGCTGAATCTCCCGCTATCAACATCCTGGGGTTACCACTGGCCAGGAACTGAACTGGACTAGCCATATAAATAAGGTGGCTGCAAGAGCAGGCCAGGGTCTGGGAATTCTGTGGTGAGTAACTCACCTCCTGACTCCCCAAAGCCTGTCCACAAGGCTCAAGTCAGGAGTGTGATGGAATACTCTCTACTTGCCTGGATGAGTGCAGCTCCAACAACACTCAAGAAGCTTGACACCATCCAGAACAAAGCAGCCCAATTGATTGACACCCCATCCACCACCTTCAACATTTGCTCCTTCCACCACCAACACACAGTGGCAGCAGTGTGTACCATCTACAAGATGCACTGGAACAACTCACCAAGGGCCCTTATACAGCACCTTCCGAACCCTTGACCTTTACTACCTAAGAGGACAAGGGCAGCAGATGTATAGGAACACCGCCACCTGCAACTTCACCTCAAAGACACACACCATCCTGACTTGGAACTATATCGCTATTCCTTCACTGTCACTGGGTCAAAATCCTGGAGCTCCCTTCCTAATAGCACTGTGGGTACTACACCACATGGAGTGCAGCAGTTCAAGAAGACGGCAGACCACCATCTTCTCAAGGGCAATTAGGAAGGAAAGTAACTGCTGGCCTAGTCAGCGACACCCACATCCCCAGCAAGAATGAATAAAGTGAAATTTTGTATTTTCTCAAACAGCTTTGATTTCTGATGCCTAAGTATTGGCCAGAATAGAAGTCTGCAAAATCTGAATATTAATTCAATCATTTATTGGCTAAGATAAGTCCGCTGCATCTCTTTCCATATCCTCTGATGGGCCGATCGAGGCACTCAGTGCTGACTCCTTACAAGCAGTAACCCCAATTGCCCAATCCTATTTTCTTTTCATCCTTCCTCCCCCACTGGGAGCTAATCCTCCCAACTTCCTCCCTTTATCAACTCACCACACCCTGTGCATTGACCCTGTGGACTCTGCCAGAGCTGTCACCACCCCTTCAGCAAATCTCCCTCCAGAACATCTGCTCATTTGTGAACAAAGTCCCTGCCATCCATGAGCTTACTGTGGATGATTGCATTGTGATCATAGCCTGGATGGAAACTTGGCTAAGGGACAATGATACCTTCCCACTAAATGAAGCCTGGCTATACCTTCTACAACTTTCCCTGCCAATACCATCACAGGGGCAGTGTGGCTCTTATTACCAAATCACACCCTGGTCTATCCTCTCACTCTCTGGCACTTTATCCTCCTTTGAACAATTCGTCTTGTTCCTTCCCTCTCAGCTCTCATTTTAAATCCTCGTTCTCTACCACCCACCCAACTGCCATAAAAAGTTTCTCACTGAGACATCTTCCTACTTTCCTCCCTCAGCCTCAACACCAAATAACTTCTCATCCTCAGTGATTACAACCTTCATCTCAGTTCATCATGCACTCGCTCTTCTAAATCCACTACCCTCCAAACCTCCCTTAATCTCTCTCTCCATGTAAACTCCCCAATCTATATTCGCGGCCACCCTTTGACCTAACCAGCTCACATGGTTGTGCAATTCCCATATCAATCACAGATAAAGTAATCCCTGATCATTTCCTTGGATCACTCTCCACCTATATTCCCCTTCCCCCTCCTAACCTTACTGTCTTGTGTGTCTTCCTCTTGAAAAAATCTCTCCCAATTCACATGTAGCTACACTTTCAAAATTTCAATTGTGTAGTCTTTGGCTTTCCATTCACCACAATATTTTTGCAGCTACTGATTTGCTCAACTACACCCTTTACACCTTCATCCCCATTGAAATCATTACTCCCTCTCATCCTGCACATTCCTCCTGGCATGGCCCTCATCAGACTCCCTTAAGCCGGAGGGACTCTGACTTGATGGATGGCTGGTTTTGCTAGTTACCACCGAATCTGGGTGGACCTCAAAGCATGATCAGGTCTTGTTCTCTGCCTGCTCACTATTTCAAGATCATCCTAGAATGCAAAGTTAACTTCCAGTTTTGCTTCTCTACTGAAGTTTTCTTAAATCCCTCTTCCCTCTCTTCTGTCTCCTCACTTCCAACAACAAGTGTGAGGATCTCATGAACTTCTTTATTATTAAAATTGAGAGCATTGAATCGACTGCCTCTGCCACTTCCCTCCCTTCTCATAGCCCACTAGACCAGACCTCCTCTGAAGTTTCGACCTGCCCTAACCCTGAACTTGTTTCTTTCCTAGTTTCCTTTCTATCTCTTCTTTGGTGATTTCTGAGCTGTCAATTATGCACAGCATTATTTGTAACATTACAACACATAAACACAATTAATAACCATGTTTCTTATCTTATGATCCAGAGTGCTAATAATTGATAATACTTTCCCTAATGGACATATGGTTGCCCAGATGACACTACAAGAAAGAAAGTGAGTAAGAAAGAGTGCCATTTTATTTGGTACTCTTCACAACATCAGGACGTCCCAAAGTACTTTCCAACCAATGAAATATATTTGAAGCGTCAACACAGTTGTATTCTAAGGAAATACAGCAACTAACTTGAACACAAAATCCTACAAAAAACAACAAGATAACAACTAGACAATGTATTTTAGCACTGTTGTTTGTCGGGTTAATAATGGCCAGGACCATGGAGAAGTATCCTACTCTTCTTCAAATAGTGCTTTGGGATCTGAGAGGGCAACTCCTCAGTGAAACTCTCTGCACTATAATGTTACCCAAGTTTATGAGTTCAAGTCTCTGGAATGGGAATTGAATGCACAACCTTCCGATCCAGAGGCAAAATTGCTACCACTGAGCCACAACTGACACAGTATAAACCAAAAGTGAAATGAATCACTGAAAACTGCCTTTTATCTATTTTTCCAACGACTTTCACACACTCTTACATCAATAGAATGCGTCATTGATGGCAAGCAGGTAGCACTCCCAATCAGCCAACAATAAAAGTAAGCTTATAGGTTAATTGATGAAGGTGTGTTTGGAGGTCATAACATTTTAATTTAAGTATCACCTTGCAAAGACTGTATGAGTAATATAAAAGTGCTTGAAGAACCACACAATCAAATTCTATTAACCATATACATTGAGCAATACGGGAAGAAAAATGCCATGAGTATTAAACTTTGGAGCAGTCAACTCATGCAATCTTGTGAAACCATTAATAATAGCAAAGTGAAACAAGTCATGTCTTCCTTAGATGAAAAAAATTATTTCCTTGAAAATGGCAATCAGTACAGTTAGCTGACTGTGTCTAACCCTGTATTCATCTCCCTTTGTGCTGTTGAGGTCCATGTAGCCATTTGTAGTTATCTCCATCCAACAGGAATGGACCAAGAATGGCAGTGCACCACATTGTACCCGTTTCCCGCTCCAAGAATGGTCACTATTATTTTTCAGGGGTTTAAGCAGGCTGATATATGGGGCAAATAAGTAATTTTGAAGTACCAATGGGCAGAGTATGCACTGTGCATGCCGTACCTATTAATACCAAGCCACATGAAAACTAATTACTGCAGATACTGGAAATCTGAAATTAAAACAAAGAAATGCTGGAAATACTCGGCTCAGACAGCAGCTGCGCAGTGAGAAACACAGTTAACATTTCAAGTCATTGATCTTTCATCAATTCTGTTCATTTATCTCTCCATGGATGCTCTCCAACCTGCTGAATATTTCCAGCATTTTCTGTTCTGATTATTGGTATCAGGCATTGAGCAACCTAACCAGTGCACTAAATGGGACTGCCCTAAAACCAGATAAGTTTCTGGGTTACTTGGAAGAGATTTTGGGGGGGTCAAAAGCAAGGATGTCCCTCCTGGCTCTGCAAAAATCAGTTGGCCTACTGCCAGGATGACACACATGAGAAAAACAACAGCTGGGTCCTGGGTGAAGCCACCAGAATTCCCACCTAACTTGACCAGTGAGTTGAAAATGGTGGAAAAACCCAGCAGGCCTGGCAGCATCTGTGGCGAGAGAAACAGAGTTAACGTTTCGAGTCCGTATGACTCTTCTTCACAGCTAAAGAGGAGTAGGAATGTGATGCATTTTATATTGCTTAAGAGGGAGAGGAGCAGATGAAGCAAGATAGAAGGTCAGGCACTAAGGAGAGATTGGCAAAGATGTCATGGGCACAAGACAAAGGGAGTGTTAATGGCAGTGGTAAGGGCTAAAGAAGGTGCTGATTGTGGCAGAATGTGTTAAAAGCAGAACAAGGGTGAGCACTCTGTGAGAGCACAACATAGAAACATGTGTCAGATGGCACTGTGGCAAGATGGGAGAGGGAGGATTTAAAAAATATGAATAAATAAATAAAAATGAAAATAAATAAGAATAAAAATTATAATTAAAAATAAAAAAATGGATTAGAAAAGGAGTAGAGGTAGAGGGAAGAGTTTATGGTCTGAAGTTATTGAACTCAATGTTAAGTCCAGAAGGCTGTGAAGTGCCAAATCAGAAGACAAGGTGCTGTTCCTCCAGTTTGTGTTGGGCTTCACTGGAACTTTGCAGCAGGCCAAAGACAAACATGTGGGCATGACAGCAGGATGGTGTGTTGAAATGGCAAGCAATAGGAAGGTCTGGGTCATGCTTGTGGACCGAGCGAAGGTGTTCTGCAAAACAGTCACCCATGCAGTAGACCAAATTGAAGGAGGTGCAAGTGAATCACTGCTTCACCAGGAAGGAGTGTTTGGGGCCTAGGACAGTGAGGAGGGAGGAGGTAAAGGGGCAGGTGTTGCACCTTCTGCAATTGCATGGGAAGCTGAAGTGGGAAGGAGATGAGGAGTTGGGGGTGCTGGAGGAGTGGATCAGGGTGTCACAAAGGGATCAGTCCCTATGGAATGGTGACGGCGGGGGGGGGGTGAGGGGAAGGTGTGTTTGATGGTGGCATCATGCTGGGGTTGGCGGAATGGCGGTGGATGATCCTTTGAATGCGGAGGCTGGTGGAGTGAAAAGTGAGGACAAGGTCAGAAGCCCCGTTTTATAAGGAGGCATCATGCGACCAGATGCAACGGAGGCGGAGGAACTGAGAGAATGGGATAGAGTCTTTACAGGAAACAGGGTGTGAGGAGCTGCAGTCGTGGTAGCTGCGGGAGTCGGTAATGAATATTGGTAGACAGTCTATTGCCAGAAATGGAGATATGAAGGTCAAGGAAAGGAAGGAAATTGTTGGAGATGGTCCATGTGAAGGTGAGGGAGGAGTGGAAATTAGAAGCAAGATTGATAAGTTTTTCCAGGTCCAGACAAGAGCGTGAAGCAGCACCAAAACAGTCATCGATGTACCGAAAAAAAAATTTGGGAGGGGGCCTGAGTAAGACTGGAACAAGGACTGTTCCACATACTCCATAAAGAGATAGGCATAACGGGGCCCATGCAGTACCCATTGCCACACCTTTTATTTGGAGTAAGTGAGACAAGTTAAAGAAGAAATTGTTCAGTGAGAGAACAAGTTCAGCCTGCCCAAGGAGAGTGGTGGTGGACGGAAATTGTTCGGGCCTCTGTTCAAGGAAGAAGCAGACAGCCTTCAGACCATTCTGGTGGAGGATGGAGATGTAGAGGGATTGGACGTCCAGGGTGAAGAGGCGGCGGTTAGGGCCAGGAAACTGGAAATTGTGGATATGACATAGGGCACCAGCAGAATCGCGAACGTAGGTAGCAAGAGACTGGACAAGGGGAGAGAGAATGGAGTCAAAATAGGAAGAAATGAGTTCTCTGGGGCAGGAATGGGCTAAGAAGATGGGTCTACCAAGACAGTTCTGTTTGTGGATTTGGGAAGGAGGTAGAAGCAGGCTGTATAGGGTTGGGAGACTATGAGGTTGGAAGCAGTGGAGAGAAGATCTCCTGAGGAGATGAGGTCAGTGACAGTCCTGGAAACGATGGCTTGATATTCGGTGGTGGAGTCATGGTCCAAGGGGGGTAGGAAGAAGTGTCTGAGAGTTGGCGCTGAGCCTCTCCAAGATAGGGGTCAGTACGCCAATCAACAACAGCGCCATCCTTATCGGCAGGTTTGATAACAAAGTCAGAGTTGGACCTGAGAGAACGGAGTGCAGCAAGCTCGGGAGGAGACAGGTTGGAGCGGATGAGAGGAGCAGAGAAATTAAGGTGGCCAATGTCATGCCTACAGTTCTCAATGAAAAGATCAAGAGCAGGCAAGAGGCCAGTGGGAGTGGTCCAGGCAGAGCAAAAACGCTGGAGGCAGGAGAAACTTTTTAAAATCCTTTTCCCAACCTGCCCCCCACCACCTCACAACTACCACCACCGGGTGGTCTGTCACTTGTTTCTATGTTGTGCTCTCACAGAATGCTCACCCTTGTTCTACTATTAACACATTCTGCCACTATCAGCACCTTCTTTAGCCCTTACCACCACCATTAACACCCCCTTTGTCTTATGTCCATGTCATTTTTGTCAATCTCTCCTCAGATCCCACCTATCCCTGACCTTCTATCTTGCTTCACCTGCTCCACCCCTCTTAGACAGTGCAAAATATATCACATTTCTCCTTCTCTTTGGCTCTGAAGAAGTCATACGGACTCGAAATGTTAATTCTGTTTCTCTCTCCACAGATGATGCCAGGCCTGCTGAGTTTTTCCACCATTTTCTGTTTTTTTCCAGCATCCACAGTATTTTGCTTTCATTTGACCAATAAGTTGCCTGAACAACGCTAACAGCTCACTAGGGTTATGGAAATGAGGCTGGCCCTTCAAAATCGACTCTCTGCAGGGACAGAGGGAGCTAGCAGCAGCATTCCACACCAAAGTAAAAGTTGCCCCCAGTGATCCTATGCACAGGCCAATACAACAGCCTCCTCATCATAGCCTCCAGGCAGTCCTCAGAAGCTATTCTTTGACTTCCTTTCCCTTCGTCTAACAGCCTTGTCAAGGCTGGCAAATTATTGCGTAGAGAAACAGTACATTGAACCACTTACTGTAACAAGAGCATCGTTATATTTTTTCTGGTTATCAAGCATTCTTACGCATTATCTTTACAACCACATATCACTTACACATTGATAGAGTAAAAGCCCTTTCCTGTTGAAATAGGTGATAGCATTCTGTAAAGTGGCATGTCTGCCAATGTGGGTGTGATTGATTGCACCTTATATCCTGGGAAAATCCTGCTCCTCCTTAAAAGTTAACAGCCCTCTCAGGCTGATGCTGCATATCCATTGGAAAGGTTATTAAATAATCAGCCTTGGCAAACAATTCTTCTGTGACTTGCCTGATGCACTGATGAACAATTGATTGGCTGATGTTACATTTATCTCCTCAGCCCAAAAGGAGTCAGTGACAAAGAGGGTGATGGCTGTTGTGACTTTGATATTGGTACTATGATGCCTCTGGTAGAAGTCTGAGCAAACAGGTGGCACAACTTCTAATTTTCCTCAATGAAGGAAGTGCAGCTTTTTATTGAGCAATGCTGATTGATGAGGTTGAGATAAAAGTACCTTGGCCCATAAATACAGAAGTATGAATACCTTCAGGTCGGTGCCAGATGCCCTGTATGGTGCCAGTTGGTTTGGGTGAAAAGCACTCACCCTGCACTCTCAACATGGCCAGTTCCATTGCAGGGATAGGCATGTCCCAGTCCTCCCCAATTTTCATGGAGCTGGGCCAGCATTTCAAACAGTAATGGTTCACAGGATCTCAGAAATGCCATGAACCATAGTCTGCATGAGTTAAGTTCAAAAGGTCTTCCTCATGCCTCCCCAAACAATCCCTATGGCCCTTCATGCCCCCCAAAGAACCCCTATTCCCCCTCATGCCCCCTATGCCAAGGTATGCCTCCCAAACAACTATGGCCCCTCATGCCCCCATGCCAAGCTATGGCACTTCCATGTCCATTCACCCACTTTACACTGTACATAAGAAATTAACCCTACAGTTAGTAGGATATATTAAAAAATACCTTCCCAAAAACAGTCAGTCATTCATTCATACTGCAACCCAATAAAAGTGTCAATCACCCAGACCCTTTAAAGTTTCAATAGCAGAAACCACAAGCACGCGAAACCTTTTTATCTTAGAGGTTCAGCTGAGAGCCCAGAAATCCATTAGCAAGTTGAAACACCTGACATCCTAAAATGTTTCATTGTTTATGAGTATTTTCTAAGTATTGTTGTTGTTGTAATGTGAGGAGCACAGCAGAGAATGTTTACAGAGCCAAATCTCAGCAACAGAGACTTGTTTTAGCAATGGCATGGAGAGATAAATATTGTCGAGTACTCTGGGAGAAATACCCTGCTCTCCCTCAAGTCATGCGATCATATCTTTTACAACCCAAGAGAACAGAATGCCTCACATAAAAGATGGCATCTTCAACTGTGCAACTCCCTCTTGACTGCATTGGATTATATGCTCAAATCTCTGAGGTGGGAAACAAACTCAGGACTTTCCAACTCAAGGGAAGAGTTCTATAGCTGAGTCAAGGCTTGTATCTGATTTGGGATTCAAGATTTTGGGATTTGGAAGGCTTCAGTTCTGAAGAAGTCAAATATTGGACTTGAAACATTAATACTGTTTCTCTCTCCACAGATGCTGAAAGACCTGCACTTTGTTTTATTTCAGATCTCCAACATTTGCAGTATTTTGCTTTCATTTTTCTCTTTCAGCTGCCCTGTATCTGTCTCAAAGTAGGAGGAAAAAGGGGAGAATAATTGAGACTATTGTCAACTACATAGCCTGCTGAATGTATGAAGCCCCATTATCTTCCTACCAGGATTAAAGTGCAAAGAGACAGTTAAGATTAGTTTATAGAGAAGGGGGCACTTCATTTTTCAAACTATTTTGGACCGGCTAAAACAACTGTAAATTAATAGAAAAATATAGTTATTTGCTGCTTAGACTTTTGAAAAATGAAGCAACTTTTTCTTAAAATAAGAAAATGATGGAAACACTCTGCCGGTCAGGCAGCATCTATGGAGAGAGAAACAGAGTTAGTATTTCAAATCAGTGCTCTTTTGATGGAGGATCATCAACCTGAAACATTAACTGTTTCTCTCTCTTCACAGATGCTGCCTGACGTTCCAACATTCGCCGCTTTTATTTTAGATTTCTTGTATCTGATGTATTTTGGTTCCATCTAAGCATAAGACTCTGCATAACTGGGTTTACAAGTGAATTATTTAGCTTATTGCAAAGGAAAATAAATTAAGTTAAAAATTATTAACTATTCTGATGAATGAATAATTGGAACATGAGAGAGTAACAAAATCCCTCAAATCTAGGCCATGTGTGTTCTTGCACTTTTATTATTTTCAGTAGGAGTATAAAGTTCTGCTATCAGCCATCCCACTCAATCATTACAGACCAAGTACTTTAGGTCACCAATTTTGTGTGGTATATTACTCATATCAAAAAACATGTTCCGTGTAATATGGTAAGCATGATGCATTTTATGGGCTAACCCTGTCCCAATACACAACACGGCATGTGTGGCACACCAATCTATTAAAATAAACAGGCATTGCATTTTTAATTATTCAGTCCAAATTGAAATTCAAGTTAACAATATGCTGAAATATGATGCACCACAACAAGATCATTGGAGCTGAATGAAAACGTTGACCTTCATTTTCTTAAGGATAGCATTGCAAAAGAATGATGTCATTTTTGGAGGGTCCTTGCAGCTTCCTCTTCCCAAATATATAGTAAAAAATATAAATTACAGAAATCAAAAGAGTTTGGTCATTTCTGATAGAATAAACCAGAATATAAATTTTGCCACATAAAATTGTTTGACTTAGGTACGCTACTGTGCACAAATGTGTTAACAAATATGTGACAAATATAATGAAAACTATAAACAGGCTAGTGAGAACTCTTCCGTAACACAATTAATACTGAAATTAGAATATTGCCAAAAGGCAGATTTTCACACGTTTCACATATGTAGCCACCTGTCAGTAATTTTTTTGTTCTCCATATCTTCCCACATACAGATTGGCTGAATGGGATCCTCTTTTATTTTTAAAACAGTTCTTATAATAAGCCTAGGCCTCTGAAAGTGAAGAGTGATCCAATTAGTTCCACCAGAGTAAAATGATACAGTCTATGTATGTGGTCTCCTCTGCCACATCTGTCATGGGCCATTTCGAAGTTCAGGCTCCTGCAGAGTTCAGATCGCTTAATGCTCTTATTTACTGTGTAGGCATTAGGGAAAATCCAACGACTTTCCATTTCTCAAATGAATTAACCACAAACAAAATGATCTATAAAATAAATGTACATATGCCACTCACTGAGGGAGCTTTCTTTATTTCAACATACAATTAAACTTGAAGATCTGTGTTTTGTGTGACAGTGAAATACTAAACTGAAAGCCAGATTTAATTGCAGAAATCTATTTTAAACTGCATTTCAAAAATGATATTAAAATTAAGTTAAATAACAGCTTATTTATAAATGCTCAAAAATACATTTACTTATTCTGAAAAGTTTACTTAAGGCTTTGAGGAAATAAATCACCAAACACCCTCATAGTTTGGCAGCTCTAAGTGACAGAAGCTTCACTAAATCCTCTGTTTACACTAGGGATTAACTGAGAAGATATTGAGCAGCAAAGTGAACTGTCCATGGTCAAGGGAACCTGCTCTCTGTCAGCCATTGGGGCATAAGGACAAAGCATGGACCTGGCAGGAAGTGACCCATAAATACATCTTTACACTGGATTTATACAAAGAAAGTCTGCCTGTCACAAACCCCATATGACCATTAACTGCCCTGCAAGGCTTGCCAGGAGGCCTAATTACAGGTCTACAGAGTCTAATAACAAAAGCTGAAGAGCTTTAGCCTAGGGATGATCTGCTTCATACTGACTTGAGAGAGTCCATATAGTATGACATTAGAAAAGGGCCCTGCTTTAAACCTCTCCAGGGACACAAAACAGGATCCAAGACCAAGTAGCCATGTGCAACTCAGCTTTGTACAAGCTTATGGCATCAGTTTTGTAACATTAACATTCAATTTCTGCGTGCTTAACATCTGCTTAAGAAAAGACAGACTTTCAGTTACATTTTTCTTTGCATTTTGCTATGCACAAAAACAGGGGCATAAAGGTAAATAAAAGGCAGAAAAAATAGCTCACATCTACAATTAAGCAACCTTTACACTATTGTTTTAGTTTTAATAAATAATTTTCATTTGTAACATAGGTGTGGGAAAATGATTTTCAGCAAAGGGTTAAGAATTTTGCAGGTCTTTGTTTCAAATCCTATCGTTTCATACGCAAATCAGGAAAACACATTGCAATTCTAATGTAGAAAAATATTTGCAATATACATATAATTTATTACATTACTGAGCATGAGTATGGTAAATACTGCAACTTTCTGAATCCTTTTTCCTTCAAAAGAAGGATGATTGGCAAGTTTGGAAGAATGATATGATTTTAAGATCGGTTGTATAATCAGATTGTAGGGAAACAAGCTTGAGCTGGCAAGAGTAATTATTTTCCTACACAAACTAGAAAACTCTGTAGCATTGTCTTGATCAAATATAATTCATTTATAGCTGAAAAGATTTTTCAAATCATTGGTGCATTCTTATTATTTGCAACAAATCAGTATGATCCTAGGTAAAACCACCTTCAGTTCTCTGATGATGCAACATTTTCAAATTATTTTGTAGCATATTTGCCTGTAATGCACACGGTTAAATAAAGCAAACATGCCATTTCTAAATTAGATATGGAAATTCTGCACAACAATTAGAAGTTATACATTTTTCAGATATCATACTGAAACAACATGAGGTAATGAAACATTTTATGGCATTCTACGGGGGAAACTCGGTGGCATAGTATAATGTCACTGGACTAGTCATCCAGAGGCCCGGGCTAATGCCACAGGGAAGTAGATTCAAATCCCACCAGTGCAGCTGGTGGAATTTAAATTGGATTCATAATTCTGGAATTGAAAAAAAAGTCTCCATAATGGTTACCATGAAACTATCATCAGTTGTCACTGAAAAAAAATGTGATTCACTAATGCTGTCCTCAACTGGTCTGGCCTACATGACCCCAACCCACAGCAATGTGATTGACTCTAACTGACCTATGAAATGGCCTTGCCAGCCACCCAGTTCAAGGGAAATTAGGGATGGGCAACAAATTCTGGCCTTGCCTGTGATATCCGCAACCCATGAAGCATACATTTTTAAAATATTTATGGGCTTTTTAAAAGTGTGATTTAGAACACTTGGAAGTGAAAATTCAAGGTAATATCATGTGTGGACAGACTTTGTTTCCCGAGTCTTATTCAGTCAGATTCTGGTGTCCATGGAATGAGAATGTTTTCATATTGTGATCAATTCTTTCACAAGGCAACATTTTTATTCCCTGCGGTATCTTTTCCTATCATTTTAGACAAGAATTCTTATTTGATTGAATTTGAGTGGTAGAAAATTACTGCAAGTTTTCTTCTTGCATGATTTCAAGTACTGTGTATTGCTGCAAATGCAAGATGTCAGTGTAGTTTGGCTACTGCTCATTCCATTATTTCACCCTTTTTTCTGTAATATTTTGGTTCGGTATTTATGGCTTGCATTCCTACTTTTTCTTCTTTAATTGGTTTGTTGCAGTTACTTTGGCTACTGTCAAGGGAACACTGTGGTAAGCTTGGAAGTATCATTGATTCAGGTCAGAGGTCATTTAACACTTCATGGAGTTGCTGATTTCAACTTGTTCTGGAAAGATCATGATGTTATCCTATTCATGTTGTTTAAATCAATTAATAACGGGACACAAATACTGAACACCATAATACATCGAATGCCACCATATGATGAACCCCAGCTTTTACAGTAACTTGGTTCCAACTAGCTACTATACATATATGTCTCATACTTAACATCACATTAAGTCTGGATCCAAAGTAAAATGCTGACAGTAGAGAAATTTGCTCCTAACTTAGAAACACTAGCCACGAAACTGTCTTATTTTTCTGTTGAGCTCCAAGAGTTATGAGTGCATGCAGATAGCCCAACATTAAGTCAACAAATCAAACTTGATCAACAATAAAAGTAAAATAATTTAAAATACATCACAGATCCATTGGTATCTGAAAAGAGGGAAGATAGCTTAAAGGTTGACCTATCTTTTCTCATGTTAGTTGATTCCTGACCTTGTGTGTTCTTTCAACAATTCTTTGCTTTTGTTTTTTATTTTCAACATTTGGTTTCACATGCCTGCACAATGTGAAACTATATTAACCTCGCAGGTTAAGTGTCAATTTGACTCAGTGATAGCATTCTCGGCTGGTCAAAACTTTGTGTACTCTAGCCACTCACCACTGTCCTCTCCACAACCAGGTTCTGAGTACATCTATGCTAAAACTGACACTTCAGTACAGTTCTGAGGGAGTGCTGGATCTCCAGGAGAGCTGTTTCTCAGAGGAATCTTGTGTTTATAATAATGAATCAGCAGCACAAAAGTTGTAAATTCAACTTCCCCTTGGCAAATTAAGAAACTGAATTTAATAAATCTTGTAATTTGTAGACTAGCACTAGAGAAAAAAAATGAAAGCTGTCACAACAAAAACCCAACCTATCAGGTCTACATGTGACTCCAGTCACATACTTGGTGATTGAATCTTAATGATCTCAGGGGGAACTAGGAATTGTGAATAAACAATGGCCCACATCCCAACAACAAACAAATTATGGGTGGACCTGAAGGATCCCACAACACTAGTCGAGGAAGGGCAGAGTATTCCCCAGGTATCCTGACCAACAGCAGTATTTACTGAACCACCTCTATCAAAAACAGATTAACTGGCTAATTATCTCATTTGTTATTTGTGGAAACTTGCTATGTGCAATTTGCAGAAAAGTGATAACATTTCAAAATTATTTATTGGTTGTGAAGCACTTCAGTTGATTAGAGGTTGTGAAAGGTATTACATAAATGTAAATTCTTGTCTTAAGTTTGAGTAAATATATTCCAAGGGCAGAAACTACATTGTGCTATTGGTTTGCATCTCATGTTTCAAATGACTGTTGTAAACATGAGATTCCTCTTCCCAATAAGTGAACATTAATCATAAAAACATATAATGCTTGCCATTTTTTCATCCAGTGGAAAATTAAAAAATGGGAGAGAGTGATCTCATGCTCTACAAGGAAAAAAGAAGCCTGTCATGACAAGGAAGCTTCTCCCAGTTGTCTCTATTCATTAAGGACGCCATTAAACTGCCATTTTTTCATCAATAGAAAGCTGTTTCAGAGAGACACTGATGCAAACGTAGCTGAAACAAAGGTGTCAAGTAACAATCTGATTCCTATGCATACTAAATCTAGGAGGCTACTTCGGTCCTACTTTGATTCTGATCAGGTGCAGTGCAGGTCCAGCATTTTGAGTGCCAATTCAGCATTGCCAGGCACTTTGTGAACGCTTTTCTCAATGCGAAGAAGAAGTAGAAATTCTCTCTGTGCTCTGGTGACATTAAAAATTAGCCAGACAGCAAGTTATGCACACATTAAAGCTGCACATCTCACTTCACGGATACTGATTTGAAACTAGTAGCTGCAGTTGATTCCAGCTAAAAATACATCTATTGCTTCTGTATGGCAATAACATGCTCTGTTATGGTCCATGATTTTATTAGAAACTCATCTGAGAAATGGGTTTCTTTGGGCTACATCTACTGAATACCAGCATAATACTAGGTGGTCATGCAAAAATGTAAGCAATCATACAATCTATATTTTGTCCTGTTGTGATATATGTTACAAATAACAGGTTAACCGCATTCAATTAGCACACTATTTTATTCTTTGGATTAGGTTCCATTAAATTATGCCTTTAAAAGAGCCACCATGACCCAAATTGTACTTGCAACTCACCAGTATTTCCCAGTATCAACTGCTAATTAGATTTAATGTGTCTGAGCAAATGTGTCCTGAAAACAAACATTCCCAATGTTTGCTTCAAGTAATGGACCTAATAACAGGGTTCTCATTAACTACCATTTACTGTGCTGTCCAGATTTATTTAACAACAGAAATCAAAACATCCAACACATCATGCACTTACTTCAGTGTCTTTATAAGTCAGAGCATTTTTAATAAAATAAAAACTAGCTATCTTTATCGACTGTGCTATCAATGCAATTTGGATCAAAATTTGAATTGCTTCATAAATTGGAACTTAAACAACCAGTACACATTGATGTCTATTGAATTTTGAATGGTTTTAAGTAAAACAGCTATGAGCAATCATGAGGAAAATTATAGCTCTAAATATATTTGAATTATTGCTTAAGTATTAGTGACTGTATTTGTCAAATGCTGAAAGAAATATTGCTATTTTAACTTCAGAGTAAAATTAAATAATTACATATCAATATGCTGTGCACTGCTGCAAATGTAAACCAGAATCTTTAAAGTAAGATCACAAAAGTGGAATTCAAATAAAAAATAATCTTTTTCAACAGAAACAGGTTCCTGTTTCCCATCAAGAGTGTGTGAGATCTATACTCTCCTTCAATTTTTCACTCTAAAAATAAGATGCCATGCACTATATATTTCATTTGAATCACACAGATTCAAGACTGGAATGATATATAACCCATAGTAGCTTTATCATATTTTGGAGAGTAAGATTAAGAAATAAGTGCTGACAGCTCTGTGCAAATTAAACAAATTGTACCATTCAGCTCACAACCGTCACATCTACTTTATAATTATACATTTCAAAAATATATTAAAGATACTCCAAGTTATATATACAATTTGAACCCTGAACCATGATGTTGCTATTGCTTTACTGTAGTTTTCTTTAGGGCGGCGGGGGAACGGAGATGAAAGCATACCTGCATTGAAAGTTCAACCAAAATGGTGAACAAAAATTTTGAATGCAATCAGGTACCAAGTTTCAATTGAAATGTTTTCATTTTACTTATATCAATTGCTTTTGTAGTTAATAATTAGGTGATATTGATCATGTACAGTAATTTGCAAAAAATCAATTTAGTTTTCTAAGATAATGCCAAAGTGCCAAATTCACCACAAATCACTATCAAAGTGACAGAAAATTAGTTGCATTTTATAAAGGAGATATGCATGCTTCACTTCTTTCACATTATTTTCTTCCTCTTGAAGGGATTAACTCCTTGTCGGCTACAGTTCCATAGGTGCCAGTTTACCAATAGTATGCCACTCAAGCGGCCATTATGCACGTGTAAGCAAAGATCTTTTTCCGGCCAGTAATGGCAGCCTGAACACAGTGGGTCAGATACCATAACAAGGGAACAAGAAAAAGAGTGAGGAGCAACACGCCGAGCCCAGGATGAGGTCTCAGCAGGTCCAAAAAAGACTGGAAGACATCAGTACTCAGAGAATCAGTACAACCTAAGTCCTACCACTTTGTATCCAGCTGCCATATCTTATGGTATGCACACTGATCCCCTTTCACCTTTGCAGCCATGTCAATACCATCCAATTCCTGATTTCCAACGTCAACAAATCAGCAAATGATTACACAATAAATTACCGCTGCTTTACAAAGGTGGTTGACAGAATAGTACACACCAATGCCAATGCTGATGTTGCTATATGCAGATGCTCTGGGCCTGTTGCTAATGCTGAAGTTATTCCCATATGTCCAGCTGCCTAAAAAGTGGGAAATGCTTATCAAACATGGGAGAGTCTCCAACTCCAACTCCAACATCGGGGATTATCGGGGAGTTTAGACAGTACTGAGAAGATAATGTTTCCTTACTAATTGGTCAGTATTTTATCTAAACTAACTATATTTTTAAAAATGAGGAACTGTGGCTGTGGTAGCAGTGATTGCAGTCAATGTCCAACTCTTGCTTTGTTCAAAGACCTGCCTCAAAAGGGACATGGGATCCGTGTTAAACTGTGTATAAGAGGAGTGATAGCAAGGTAAATAAAACTGTTACAGTAAAATTTCTGTTATTCAGCACTCTGCCAATTGGAATTTTCTATTAATCAGAATTCCGGGGTCAGGTCTGTTTTATGATTGGACACATAAAGCTCAGTGGTCATAGTTATCAGCCACTTGTCCTCGCTTTGGTCTCAGCCTCTCGTTGCTCTGCAGCACCACCTCCCCTTGATGCCGCTCACTCGATTTGCACGCTCTCACATCTCTCAAAACCTCAACAACTGCATGATCAGCCTGGGGCTTTTTCGTTGGATGAAAAGGCAGAACTCACCTTATATCTCAGTTAACTGGCATATTTTGTTAACATTTTTCCATTCCCCGAGCATGCCAGATAACAGAGATTTTACTGTAGTTTGTAAACGTCTTGATCCTGACAAACTAACATTATTCTGGGAGTAAATGGTCAAAGCTGTTAACTGAGGATTCACTTGTGCTCCTATAAATAGGAACAGACTGAAACTTTGGGTTTGGGGTGAGTTTGGGTCAGATTGAATTGGGTTAAGTGGTCACAGAATAATAGAACTGTTCGGGTGAAGAAGGAGGCCATTCAGCCCATCATGTCTGCACCGGCTCTCCAAATGAGCATTATAACTCAGTTCCATTCTCCTGCCTTCTACTCATAAGCCTGCACATTGTTCTATTTAAATAATCATCTAATGCCTTCTTGAATGCCTCCATTGAACCTGCCTCCACCACACTTCCAGGCAGTGCATTCCAGATCCAAACCACATGCTACATGAAAAAGTTTTTTCCCACATCGCATTTGCTTCTTTTGCAAATCACTTTAAATCTGTGCACTCTCATTCTTGATCCTTTTGAGTGGGAACAGTTTCTCCCTATCAACTTGGTGTCCAGCCCCCTCATAACTTTGAACACTTCTGTCAAATCTCTTCTTAGTCTTCTCACAGAATCACACAGTGCAGAAGAGGCCCTTCGGCCCACTGAGTCTGCACCGACACAAGAGAAACACTTGACCTACCTAATCCCAGTTACCAGCACTTGGTCCATAGCCTTGAATGTTATGACGTGCCAAATGCTCATCCAGGTACTTTTTAAAGGATGTGAGGCAACCCGACTTCACCACCCTCCCAGGCAGCACATTCCAGACCATCACCACCCTCTGGGTAACAAAGTTTTTCCTCACATCCTCCTTAAACCTCACTTTGAACTTATGTCTCCAAGGAGAACAGTCCCAACTTCTCTAATCTATCTTCATAACTGAAGTTTCTGATCTCTGGAACCATTTTTTTAAACCTCTTCTGCACTCTCTCCAATGCGTTCACATCCTTCCTAAAGTGCAGTGTCCAGAACTGGTACACAATACTCCAGCTGAGGTCTAACTAGTGTCCTATACAAGTTCAGTATAACCTCCCTACTTTGGTACTCTATGCTCCTATTAATAAAGCTGAGGTACCATATGCATTATTAACTGTTCTCTCCACCTGTCTTGCCACCTTTAATGACTTATGCATATATACCCAAGGTCCCTCTGCCCTGTACACCCTTTAGAGTTGTACCCATTATTTTATATTGTATCTCCATGTTCTCCCTACCAAAATGAATCACCTCAAACTTCTCTGCATGTGGTGCATGTTTACAAAATATATGTCTGTAAATAAATGCTTATAAAAACATATAAAGATTACTCCAGTTTTATCCTTCACCACTTAGCTTTCTGGTATCATTCGTCAGCCTTTTGCTAAAAACGATGCACTCGAACCAGAGGAAAACAAGCCAGCAGATAAGGATCAGGTCAGCTGTAAGGGAAAATGCCAGACTGCGAGCAACAAAACACCCAAAGCCTGAAACCTTGGCTTTCGCAGGGTGGACTGGCTACATCTCCGAAAATCTTTCTAGATGGGGTGGGCTCTCAGCAGAAGACTGGGTTGACCGGTAATAACAAGATCTCTTTAAGTGGTAACATTGCTGCAATTAGTTCAAAGTCAGGGAACCTGATCCTCAATGTCCTTGAGAGACACCTTGAAAAGGATTTTGGCATTAAGAGCATTGTTCAATATTGTTGTCAAGCATCAGGACCTTGAAAGTTTTGGCTTGAAACAAAGACTGGAGAGCTACCAAAACACAAGTGCTCAATATTAACAGATATACAAACATAGAATCATAGAACGTCTGCAGCACAGAAGGAGGTCATTGGGCCTGTCACGTCTGTGCTGGACCTCTGAAGGAGCAATTCACCTAGTGCTACTCCCCTGTCTCTTCCCCCTACACCTACAAATTTTTCCTTTTCTGATTATGATTCAATTCCCTTTTCAAAACCTCAATTGTCCCTGCCTCCACCATAGCCTCAGGCAGTGTATTTCAGATCCTAACGACTTGCTGCATGGAAAAGTTTATCCTCATGTTGCTATTGTTTCTTCTGCCAAATATCTTAAATCTATGCCCTCTGGTTCTCGATCACTCTACCAATTGGAACAGTTTCTCCCTATCTACACTATCCAGACCCCTCATGATTTTGAATACCTCTATCAAATCTGCTCTCAATCTTCTCTTCTCCAAGAAAAACAGTCCCAACTTTTCCAGTTTTTCTACATTACTGAAGCTTCTCATCCCTGGAACCATTCTCGTGAAATTTTCTGTACCCACTCCGATGCCTTCACATCCTTCCTAAAGTGTGGTGCCCAGAACTGGACCCAATACCCTGGTTGAGGTCAATTCAATGTTTTACACAAGTTCAACATAGCTTCCTTGCTTTTGTACTCTATGATCCGATTGGTAAAGCCCAGGATGTCATATGCTTTATTAACCGCTCTCTGCAGTAAATGTCATGTGCCAATCGTCTGTCCTTTCCACCAGCCTGCTAATGCTCTTTTGAACTTCTACACTATCCTCCTCACTGTTCAGAATACTTCCAATTTGCACACCTTTCACAAATTGAGGATATAAGTAATGATCATGGGTAATGCATGGGTTCTTCTGGGCACTGCATGAATCAGCCTCACTGAACATTCTATTACAGGAAGCGTGAGAATTCCCTCTCAAAGTGGAAGGTTTCTCTTTTGTCACTTGAAAGAAATCCATGGGTAATAAGGAGCTTGAGGTCAGTCAGGCTTTTCATTTCCCTGGAACAGCCATGGTCTTGCCCCACAGGAAATGCATCAAATAGTCAAAGACCATGGTTAGCAAGTCATTGAAAGGCTGTTGATCCCAAATGCAGAAAGAGCACTATATATGGTAATGTTTCAATAGAATTCAGGAATGTGACTGAATACTCTGTACTTTCCTGGATGAGTACAGGCCCAACAATACTCAAGAAGTTCAACACCATTGAAGACAAAGCAGCCTGCTTGACTGGCACACCATCCACCACCAGTACACTGTGGGTGCAGTGTATACCCCATGCACTACAGCAAAGCACCTTCCAAACCCATCTGAAAGGGCAAGGGCAGCAGGCGTACGAGAATACGGCCAATCTGAAACTTCCCCTCCAAGTAACACACCATCTTCACTTGGAAATAGACAGTCATTCCTTCAATGCTACTGGGTCAAAAGTTCTGAAACTCCCTGTCTAACAGTGTTGTGGAAGTATCATCACCACATCCACTATAATGGTTCAAGATCACCATCTTTCTTGAGGCCAATTAGGGATGGTCAAAAATATTGGACTTGCCAGCGACACCTACAATTCAGGAACAAATAAAAACTAATCTGCATGTTTTGCAATGGTGCATTCAAGTTAAGAATTAACTGTCTGATTAAGTCTAAATTCAGTAACAAACATAAGAATATAAGAAATAGGAACAGGAGTAGACCATTTGGCCCCTCAAGCCTGCGCCGCCATTCAATAAGATCACAGCTGATCTTGTGTTTTGATTTCCACATTCCCACCTAATCCCGATAACCTTAGATTCTTGTTAGGCAAGGGAATCAATCTACTTCTGCCTTAAAAATATTAGTGAATACAGTAAAATCTTAAGTTGTCAATGTGGCAAATTTACAGATACATAAATACAGCATAAATAGTGGCCACTAATCCCACATAAGTTCCAAGAAAATTTAAAAGTAATTTTAAAATATTCATGCAAATAATTTATTGAGGAAGATACAGGTTAACAAACAGTGACACACATAACTTGCCTTCACTTTACTTGCAACACCCAGCAATTTATTTTAAAATTAGTCAATATATGTCAATGGCCTGGAGGTTCTTGAACCAGTGTAATGGGAAAGTTACGTAAAAATTTACAGTGGTCATCCAGAGGCGAGTTATGTCACAATTTTCTGAGAATCTAATTAACATATGCCAAAATGGAAAAAAAAGTGAGAGAAATGTGGAAATCATTGTAATGAATCTCAGCCCAAGGTCAATGCTGAACTGACACCATATCCCTTCTTAGGCATAAAAATTGAATTTTCAAGCCAACAAACCATTATTTATGTACATTAAACACAAGTGGAAGTATTTCTGTTTCTGATTCAAATCATTCATGTGGCATAAAAGATAGAGAGAGTACATTTCATGACCCAGCGAGAAAAAAATTGTCAAAAACATTAGGCATACATTTACAGCCAGTTCAGAACTCCTGTAAATTCAGGGAATTCATGTGGCTGTTCTTTTGTATGGGTCTTGGCCTATGTTACTAAGTGCCAGAAGACTTCGGCAGAGGTTACACTAAATTGATATAAGAAATTCAATTAATTTGGACAAAATTAGAGAACATCTTTTGCACCCAACCTCCTTCATCTTTTGCACCAGAAGCTGGCATTAAGCCTTGATTATATAATTTTTTGGCATAAATTTGCAGAAAATTCCAGGTCACTAAGTCTGCACAACATGTCTGCATGGTGGTATTCAACATATCTCTCCTTTAGATGAAACCAGGTGCATCATTCTCAGGCAATACAGACAGTTTCTACTTTGCATAATTATTATACTCTTTCTTCAACCTCCCATTATACACATACACACCTTCCACCTTCATCAATCAAATTCAAGTTGCCACGCCATCAGAGGATATCAGTAAAAGATAAAAACAAGTTTAACCAAATTGCGATACGAGCTGCAATAAAACATTTGCTCATATACATATACAAATAGTAAAAACAATTTTCTTGATCAGGAAATTTGAAATATGTTGGTAAAACTTATCAGCATTAATCTATCTTTTATAAACAAATGTATGTTTCTAATTAAGAGCTTATACAAGTCTATGTCAATTTAGTTTGAATCTCAGTTTCAAAAAATTGAAATAACTTGGCAGGCAAATACAAACAAATCTCATCTGCCAAAAAAAGAAATTGCACTAAACATTCAACAACCAATTTCGGAATCTGTTTTTAGCAAGCCAACAATCTGGGCTTAATAGCTTTCACGAGAAGAAACATTTACTTTATTTATTTTTGGTGAGGCAAAGCTTATTTTTACAACTAAGAAAATAACATACTGAGTGAAAATGTAAACTATCTTTTGAAAATATCTACACACACGATATGTGTATAAGGAAATTCAATTTCATATGGTGCACGATACTTCGGGAATAGAAAACAATATGATACTTCAATACCATCACCTACCAGCAGCCTGGAGGACCAACTGTAATCTTGCTTTGGCCTGTTCCGCAGGGGGCTGCAAAACAACAAAGATAAACCTACATCAAATATAATGGATCTCTGTATTAATGATGACACAGTCCAAGGGATTTTCATTCATCAAGCAATAAAAGAACTGTGCACAACAATATACAATTCTTTTTGTAATCAAAATGACACAGCATTCAGAAAAACAGTTTGAATGACTGGTGGAACACCCTCAGTTTCTGATTCAGAGTGGAATACAAGGTGCCCATAAAAACACTGACCAGCCAACAATAAACATCCCAGTTAAAACACCACACAATTTAAAACAAGGTTTTAAGTTAGAAGTTTAAAATTTCTGCATAGCATTACTTAAAATGTATCTTCTTTTAGCAGTACCGTTCTAAAAAAATTGAGGCATAATGAAATATAAAATGTTAAGTTGCCAAAATATAATTAATTGTACTGTGACCAACATTTTATACAATACCCATCCCACAAATCCAAAAAGTACTCTTGCCACCAATAGTAACATTTGTTACAAAAAAAAAGGCACTTCATTTTCACATGCACGCTTGGGTGTTGCATCTATTATAACAAAGTTCCAACAAATGAAAAAGATGTAAAGTTTGCTTTAATTCTTTGTAGTTTGGGATCATTAGATTATTTGAGGATTTGCATAGTCAGTTCATACACATGTGCCACCAGAGCTCCTTGCAATCCCATTCAGCAAAGAAATGTTCACATTTGCATAATCCTTCAAAGGCATCAACCTCCTCCTCCCCCACACAAATCCTCAGATTTAACACTACAGCTTCAAGTATTATCAAAATTATACTTTCTGCAACTTTGTGTAATGCAAATATATACACCACTTTGTATAATGGTTTTGTTAAGACAAACTGGGAGCATAGAAACATTATAGAGAGACAAAAAAAATCAAAATGTATTCTGTAACATCTGTGAGGTACTTTATAGGGATGCTTTTGAACACAACATACTGTTATGTTTCTGTTTCAACAATTTTTTTTTCCTTTCCCTCACCCCCTAGAGACTTTGCAGGGACACTTTCAAATCCCATGCTAACTTGTCAAAATAGCCATTTTTCATGTATGAGTTCTAGCAGCGAGCATGAACTGGCTATTTGAATAGGGGGACCATCACAGTCAAGCCAGATCATGTCCTCAATTGCTTACATGTAGGTGGGTTCAACAGACTGAATAGGTTCCCTAGCCAATCCCTTCTCAAGCCTGGATTGCTAAAGCCCATCGTAGTACAACTGACTGCCATTACCCAGCTGAGAGCAGGTAATTTAGAGCAAGATGGGGATTAGGCTTGGCTACAATAATTGTACTTTTAAGATTATATTTATTTCTTGCCTTTCATGGCCACACAATATCCTAAAGCATTTTACAGCTAATTAGGTACTTGCAAAGCACAGTCACCTTTGTAATGTAGAAATGTAGGTAGCCAATTTGTGCTAAACAAGCTCCAACAAACAGCAATGTGATGCTGATTGAGGGAATGAATACCTCGTTGAATAACTCAGAATGGACTCCACTCTGGCAAAAATGCCTGAAATGCACCAATCGGTAGCAGTATATGTAAAAATAATAGTCTTTCAAAGTAACAATGGATCACTAATTGCACTGGTGTCAGCTTCAAAATATAATTCACATCAGTAGAAAAACAATAGAGCTCTTCATCATTTCTCAAGAGTAACGCTTTTATGTTAGCCTTGATCTTTGTAATTAACTTGGGAAATGCTAAAATACACATGAATATGCTGGAAAACACAAATTAAATGGAACAAATTTTACAGTCATAACTTCAAAGCTTTTTTTGCTCTGGTCAAAACATTCCTATAATCCATCGATGTAAATAAGTAATTTACATTTGGCATGTGAAGAATACACACTCAATTAAAACTACATTTAAAACTTACTGCAAAGTAAGTGAAAACAAATGAACAGAGCTGGAGTTACAAAACAGACCTATCAATCAGAAATAACTGTAGCCAATGAACCAGTAGCCTTGCTACTCATCATTTAATTTCAATAAACTTTTGCACTGGAAGTTGATGCAATTTACAGACCCAAATAATGCAGCACCCTCTACAAGGCACCTGGGACATGTGTGAAGAGTATACGTAGCTAAGTATCCCCTTAAACAATAAGGTTGAAGAATTAAGTATCACGCAGTGCAGATTCTGAATCTGAAAGTGTATATTACAATGGTGAATTCAATGTCAAATCAGATACAAAAAGCAAAATAAAGAGACCAATAGAAAGATTGATTAACAGAGAGAAGAGACAAAGAAAACGCAAAATATTTTTTCAAAATCTCTAACAACAAAAATCTGAACCAAAGGGACTCTGCACTTGTAAGTAAATTTTCATTGGCAAGAAGTTGTTTGGTCGTGACTCAGACTTGTCACGACATTAAGAAGGGTACTTAAGCCTGGAATTGACAAGCCCTAATTTTGCAGTGAGTTTAGCTCAATTCTACGAAGTCAGGACAGGAATGTCATGCCATTCAACACATTCGAATGAGGAATCAAATGGCAAGGTGCCATTGGAGTGCAGCTTATGGAGCAGCATGAATCCCGGACATCAACTTGTGGATTTTCTGCTTTTATTTCAGGTTTCTAACAGTGGAACGGTGTCCGTTCCCTTGAAAATCACGTTCGAAGCATGGATAGGATCTGGTTTTGTCCTTAACATCAAGGTTCTACCCCCAGGAAGAAAATGCAGGACTGTGGGCCTCAGTGACGGATCATCAATCCGATTGTTTGAAGAGTCTTGCTGCTGTTTTCCTGCTCATACGGGTTACAAGCCCCTGTACAGGGTGTCACACTGCTTCAGACACCTCGCGATATCGTCATTGCTCAAAAACCCGTGAAGTATCATTGGCAGCTGCCAGCGCAGTGAACGGCAAGCACATTCCTTCACTGCTGACTACAAAATCCAGCTATTATTGAATCTGGATCCACCATCTTTACAGGCAGTGTAGAACTGCTTACCACGACTTGCTGCAAAAAAAGTTCTTTGCATCTCCCCTTTGGTTCTGCCAATTGTCTTAACTCTGTGTCATTTGTTGCCAACCCTTCCTTCAGTTGAAAGTTTCCCCTTACTGAATCAATCAAACACGCTGAAAATTTTGAACTCTGTGTATTAATGTTTCCATTGTTTCCTGTTGTTACTTGTAGAAAAGCTACTGCAAGGCTTAACCTTAAATTCATAGCATTCCAGGCATCAAGGCACCAACTTGCGCAGACATTCAGCAAGGACAACTGTTTCAGTGTAACTGTAAAAAATAAGTTACAGTTTTGCAAAATTATTATTAACTCCTGTTTGGGAACCAACAAAAGGGAAACTAGCCGACAAAACATTAGTGACATCCTGCCAAACTCTATTTTATTTGGTCAAAGCAAAGTAGCTGAAAAAGAAATCAGTGTCAACTTCATAAGTAGAAAAACTAACAACAAAAATGATAGGGCAGCCATATTAAATCACACATGTAATAACAAGGTATACCCGCAATGCTTTTTTGGAGTAAATATTCAAAAAGTCTCCATCAAGCAACAGCAAAAAAATAGATTAATTACTTAAAAGTTAATTTACTGAAATGTTGAAGTACACTTTGTGTGCTTGTTCAGTTGCAACAGTTTCAGTGATGCCGAGCATGATTTGACAATGAGTGTAAATTGTATTGTATAGCACAGGCATTTAAAGTTGGCTCAGCAAGAAGCCAAATTGATGACTGATTAAATATAAGTTGTACTTATAGAAGAAAAAAAATCTTCATGAGCTGCAATTCAGTGCTCGTGTCGCCCTAGATGGAACTCTCAATACAGATCTAAGTAATGTTAACATCATGTAACATTTATCTTGGTGTAAATTTAGAATATACACCAAATATTTCCATTACATCAGAAAAATCAAATATATAAATTACCGCATGTCCTATACAAAGATGTCTGGTAAGAATTAATTTCCTTGAAAAATATAAAACAGAAAAGACTTAATGAATTTGCATTATAGTTAAACTGTATTCCTTTGCCCACAAGCATCGAGTGGAGTTCTGCTTCTGAACAACACAATGACAGAACCTGCGAATGGAATTCTCTCTCCTATCCGTCCCTAAAGAAACAAGAACAGTATAACTGGGTCACAAAAAAGTTATGTGCATTATAACTGTTTTTTTCAAACTCAAGGTTCAAACACACTGCCATTTGAAAGAAGTAGACCCTATAAACAGGATTCTGCTTGTGCCACTTGCTTGTTTATTTACTTGAGTGTTTCCTCTGTGGCTACTTCAAGATGGTAGCTAAAAATAAAAAGAAAACATTTAAGAAAGGGTGCACACATTCACATTTGTTGTATATGTTTATTTTGCTCGCTATGGACAATAATTAGAAGTTGAATGTGGTTGAGGACTTTTATGGAAGAATTCATTAATAAACTTCAATCATCGAATTATGCTGTTCATGGTGCAGGTCCTGCTTTCAAACACAAACTCCAGCTGAATCTCAACTCACATTTAATTTCTAGCTGCATGTAGATTTTGTCCAGAGAGAGATGGTGGCATAATGCTAATGTTACTGGACTAGTAACCCAGAGGTCTAAGCTAATACACTGGGGGACATGGGTTCAAATCCCACTACAGCAACTAGCGGAATTTAAATTCAATTAATAAATTAGGAATATAAAGCTATTGGTGACCATGAAACTATCATTGATTGTTGTAAAAACCCATTTGGTTCACTAATAATCTGCCATCCTTACCCAGTTTGGCCTATATGCAACTCTAGACCCACAGCAACTCTTATCTGAAATGGCTGAGCAATTACCTACTTTGGATGTAAACATGCAATATGTCCAAACCTTCAAATACCATAAAGGAAATTTGAATTCAATGGCCTGGATTATGCTCTGAGGTGCAGGGACTACACACTGCTGACCACAAGAAAAGTTGCCCACAAAGACTCAGCAAAGATAGAGCATTGAATTTAGCAGTGAATTTGTTTCTGACCCTATCTATAGGGAATTTCTAGTGGTCAGTTATGTAATCAAGCATGCTAAGTAGGTTGAAGAATTTCTACAGACAGCAAATCAAGGAGGAAAAGCACAAATTATAATTAACCTAAGTAACCTAAATATGGGGACATAAACAAGGGGTTAAGCTAAAAAAAACTCGAATGTCAGACTTTAAAATTTCTTTAGAAATTGTGAGGCAAAGGCACTCCATGTATGTAAAACTAGTTTTTCAGGGTAAGTGGGGTTGTTCACCAGGAACTATGGCTGAAGGCACTGTTAAAACTCAGTTAACTCCCATTGAACAAGGTTTAAATTTTCAATGATTTTACTGTGAGAACTGTGTAAAAAGTTGAGGTTCATTTCAAATCTGATTCAGTGTATGGTGCATCCACAAAACCTGCAAGACTCACCCTGTGGAGGAGCAGGGTATCAGTGACAGCAAATTGCAGGTTTCCCCTTTTAACCAAACTTGTGCAGCCAGAAGTCACCATCGGTTTTATACAGTAATGGTGGCAATGATGGCAGCTGACAATTTCGCTGTCATTGCAACTGCAAATTCCAGGTCATTATCTTTGTGAGAGGCATAAGATCTCTCATCTAGTCACATTATATTGCAACTGCAACTCTAGTGATGAGCAACATCAATAAGAATATAAAAAAATAGGAGCAGAAGTAGGCCATTTGATCTCGTGAGTCCACTCTACCATTCAACAAGATAATAGCTGTTCCTCCACCTCATCTCCATCTTCCTTCACCATCACAACCCTTAATCCCTCAGTATCTAAAAATCCATCAATCTTTGTCTTGTATATACTCAGTGAATCAGCATCCACAGCATTCTAGGATAAAAAAATTCTAAAGATTCACAACTCTTTTGAGTGAAGGAATTTTGCCTCTCTGTCATTAAATGGCCGACTCCATATTCTGAGGCTTTGGCTCCTAGTTCTAGAATCCTTAGCCACAGGAAACATCCTCCCAGCATCTATCCCCTCACACCCCTGAAGAATATTATATGCTTCAATTAGATCATCTATACTTCTCAATTCTGGGGAATATAGGCCGAGTATACTAAATATCTCCTTCCAGGGCAATCCTCTCATCCCAGGAATCAGTCTCATGAACCTTTGTTGTATCCCTCAAAGCTGAGTATCTACTTCCTTAGGTAAGGTCAAAACTGTACACATTATTCCAAGTGTGGCCTCACCAAGGGCCTAATAATTGCAGAGAGACTTGTTTACTCTTAAATCCCAAGCCCATTGTAATAAAGGCGACCATACTATTTGCCCTCATAATTGCTTGTTGTACCTGCATATTAACTTTGTGATTTGTATGCAAGAACACCCAGGTTCCGTCAGTTGTTGAAACTCTCATTTGTGCCTTTGTTACTTATAGATTCGACTATTACAACACAATCCTAGCTTGCCTCCTACGTTGTCCTTGAGGTAATTCAAAGTTCTGCTGTTTCTGTCTTAACTCGCCTCAAGTCCAATTCACCTGTCACCCCTGTGCTCATGACCATCATTGGCTCCTGGTCAAATAGCATCCTGAATTTAACATTTTCATCCTTCTTTTCAAATCCCTTCATGGCCTCTCCCTTTCTCTGTAATCTTCTGCAGCCCCACAACCTCCAAGTTATCTGTGTTCATTTAATCACTCCACTATTGATGGCCACACCTTCAGTTGCCTATGCTTTAAACTCTGGAATTTCTCTCTACATATCTTTGCTTCTCTATCTCACTTTCCTCCTTTCCTTCTTAAAAGTTTACTCCTTGACCAAATTTTTGGTCATCTGACCTAATATCTCTGCTTGATTCAGTGACATATTTTGTTTTATAATGCTCCTGTGAAGTGCCTTGGGATGTTTTATGATGTTAAAGATGCTTTTTAATTATGAGCTGTTGTTCCATATTCATCAATACCCTCGACTGCAGTGGTTCAAGAAGGCAGCTCAATGTTACCTTCTCAAGCGTAATTAAGGATTGGCAATAAATGCTGGCCAAGCCAGCAAAGCCCACATCCCATGTACGAGTACATTTAAAAAGCTCAATATAACAAAAGTTAATTGATTTCAACATTAAAAATTTCAACTGATCCAGAATACGGTCTTTTGAAGGTCAGGGTTCAAGATTTTTCCAAGCATGAAAAAGTGCTTCCTGGTTTCATTCCTAAGTAACCCAGCTCTCATTTTAACATTATTGCATCTTGTTTTGGATTCCTTTACTGCAGAAAACAGTTTCTCTGTTATACCTCACCGAATCCCCATCATCTTTAAACAGCTAAATCCCCACCATTTCTTTAAACTCAAGGAAATGGCAAAACAAGTTTATAAAATCTGTCCTCATAATTTAATCCTTTAAAACCTGGCATCATTCTGGTGAATCTGTACTGTAATCCTCAAATATCAATATATGCTTCCACATTAGGTGACAGATCATTGAAAATAACAAACAATTTACCAGAGGATCAAAGGTAAGGGGTCATATATTGGGAAGTAGCTCAAAGAACTTGGCAAGTTTGACTTAACTTTTTGTAGGCTTTCATGAGTGCAATGATTCAGTTCTTCAATTCACCAGGAGGCTTTTCACAAGAAGCAAAGGTTTTAGAAAAAGTCTTCCGTTTTAACAATTTTTGAAATTAAAATGTTAAGGAAAAAGTAAAGTCAAATAGGAGCACCTTTTGGCAGAGGAAAAAATAACTGTTCTTATTCATTCACAAGGCGTTGTTGCTGACAAGCCAGCCTTAATTGCCCAGCCAAAATTGCCCTTGAAAAGGTTGTGATGAGCCACTTTCTTGAATACAATCCTGCCAGGCCATTTCAAAGGGCAGTTAGGAGTCAACCACTGTGGGCCTGCAGTCACATATAAGCCAGATGGTGTAAGGATAGCAAGTTTCATTGCCTAAAAGATATTGGTGAGCTAAATGAGTCTTTACAACAATCTAATTTCATGGTGACATCCTGTGAAGGCATAAATAAAAAGGGTAACAAAGGCAGAGATGAGGATTTCAGCAGCAACTGAGCAGAGGCAGAGGCAAAGTTGGGCGATGTAATGGAGGTGGAAGCAGGCTGTCTTATTCACGGCATGGAAATGTGATTGAAAGTTCAGCTCATGGTCATAAATGACACACACCAAGGTTGCAAACACTCCAGTTCAGCCTCAGACAGTTGCCCGTGAGATGGCTACTGTAATGACTTGTATCAAAGTTACAAATTACATCATATGTGACTGTGAAAGCGGTCAACTACCTCTCCTCATTCTTCTCAACCTGTTTTCAGCCTTTGGCATACTTGACCATCCTCCTTCAATGCCTCTATACCAGAAATGTCCGACGTGGGGACACGCAGACCACAATTCAGCCTGCCATGCTTCTCTATCCAGCCCGTGGGCTCACTGTTCAAAACGCAGAGAAGTGGAAGTGACAGGTTTGGAAGGAGCTGCTCTTCCAATCACAGGCTGTTTCTCTCCCCCATTTGCTGCTGATAGACTCACCGGTGACAACTCTGGTTGGACAACATTGCTTCTAAACTATTGTCCAGAAGGTTAGGACTACACTCACCCAGTTCTGTTCTTATCTATCTAATTGTAAGCAGATTATCAGCTGCAATGACTTGTCTTCCTGCTCATGCACCATTTCCTTTGGTGTGTCCCAAGGATTGATCCTTGGCCTCTTCTATTTCTCATCTGCATGTTGCTCCTCGGTGACAGTATCCAGAAACATAGCATCAGTTTACACATGTATGCTGACAACGTCCAGCTCTACTTCACCACCACCTCACCCAACTCTTCCACTGTCTCTAAATTATCAGGCTGCTTGTCCAACATCTAGTATCAAATAAGTAGATACTGGGAACACCAAAGCCATTGTTTTCAGGCACCACAACCAATTCTATTCCCTAACCACTGATCCCATCCTATCCTTGGCAACTGTTTGAGGCTGAACCAGGCTGTTTGCAACCTTGATGTCATATGTAACTATGAGCTGAGCTTCCAACCACATTTCTGTGCCATGACTAGAACAGCCTACTTTTACCTCTGTACCATCACCCAACTCTACCTTTGTAATCACTCCTTTGCTGATGAAATCCTCATGGCATACCTTACCTCTCACCTTGACTATTCCAATGTACTAATGGTCAGACTCCCATCTTTCACCCGCCATAAGCTTAAGCTCATCCAAATTTCCTGCATCCTCAAAAATCCCAACATGCACCAAATCCTGTTCATCCATCATTCCCTGTGCCCACTCACCTGCAGTGGCTGCTGATTGAGTCACACACTGGGAATAAAATTCTCAATCTTTTTTTCAAATCCCTCCATAGCCTCACCCCTGCCTTTCACTGCAACTTACTCCAACTCTATAACCTTCCAAGATATCTGCACTCCTCCAGTTCTGGCCTCTTGTGCATTCCTGATTTTACTCGCTTCAACACCAGCAGTTAGGCTTTCAGTTGCAAAAGGCCTCAACTCTGGAATTCCCTTCCTAAACCTTTCCAATTCCTTTTCCTCCTTTAAGGCACTGCTTAAGACTAATGTTCGACAAAGATCTTTGTCATCTGCTCCAATATTTCCTTCGTGATAGTGCTGCTACTGAGCAAAGGCTGTCCTTTACATTATGCAGTATTTAGACAAATAGATACAAATGCGTATACTGCCCACAACTCCTCACTACAGACAAGGGCTAAAAAAATAGTTCTATTGTCCAGAGGGATAATCAAAATATGTTTTCTACAGTTCAGTTTATTAGTTATTAAGATATGGACATTGCTGGTCAGGCTAGTATTTATTGCTCATCCTAATTGTTCAAGTGGGTGCTTGTGAGCCGCCTTTGTAAACCACTGCAGTCTGTGTGGTCGAGGTACCCTGTGTTTGGCCTCTTTTTAGGGAGGGAGTTCCTGGATTCTTTTCTAGCAACGATGAAGGAAGAGCTAAATATTTGCAATTCAGAATGGTGTGTGACATGGAGGGGAACTTGGGGATTGTAGTGTTCCCATGTGCCTGCTACCCTTGCCTCTTGTCCTTGATAGCGGAGGTCGTAAATTTGGTAGGTAATGCTGAAGAAGCTTTTTTGTGTTGTTGCAGTATATCTAATAGATAGTACACACTTACACACTGCGCGAATGGTGGAAGAGTGAACATATGTACATACGAACATACGAATTAGAGGAGTTGGCCACTCAGTCCTTCGGACCTGCTCATGGCTGATCTGATTTTAACTTCAACTTCACATTCCTGCCTATCCCCGATAACCTTTCACCCCACCTTGTTTATCAAGAATCTACCTCTGCCTTAAAGATATTCAAGGACTCAGCCTCAAACATCTTTTGAGGAAGAAAATTCCAAAGAGGCACAACCCTCTAAGAGAGGAGAAATGTCCTCATCTCTGTCCTTAATGGGCATCCACTTATATTGAAACAGCGACCCTGAGTTCTAGATTCTCCCACAAGAGGAAACATTCTTTCCACATCCACCCTGTCAAGCCCCCTCTGGATATTAAATGTTTCTATCAATGCCCTCTTACTCTTCTAAACTCCAGCAGATACAAGCCTGGTCTGTTTAGACTTTCCTCATAAGACAACCCACCCATTCCAGGTACTAATATAGCAAAATTTTCTCTAAACTGCTTCTAATGCATTTACATCTTTCCTTAAATAAAGAGGCCAATACTATAGAGTACTCCAGATGTGGTCTCACCAATGCCCTGTATAACTGAAGCACAACCTCCCTATTCTTGTATTCAGCTATTCAAATAAATGATAACGTTCTACGAGCTTTGCTAATTATTTGCTGCACCTGCATGCTAACCTTTTGTGATTCATGTACGAGGGCACTTGGATCCCTCTGCATCTCAGAGCTCTGCAATCTCTCACCACTTAGATAATATGCCTCTTTTTTATTTGTCCTGCCAAAATGGACAAGCTCACATTTTCCCACATTATACTCCATTTGTCAAGTCTTTGCCCACTCACCTAACCTTTCTATGTCTTTTTACAGCCTCATGTCCTCATTACAACCTACTTCCCTACCTATCTTTGTGTCATCAACCATGCTATTGGTCCCTTCATCCAAATCATTTATATAAATTGTAAAGAGTTGAGCCCACAGCATTGATCCCTGTGGCACACCACTCGTCATATCCTGCCACCTGAAAATGAGTCACTTATGCCTACTCTCTGTTTCCTGTCAGCTAGCCAATCTTCTCTCCATGCCAATATGTTACCCCCTACACCATGAGCTTTTATTTTCCTCAATAACCTTTGATAAGGTGTGTTATCAAATGCCTTCTGAAAATCTAAGTACCGTACATTTGCCAGTTCCCCTTTATCCACAGCACCTGTGATTTGTTCAAAGGAACGGGGAGGAAATGGCGGGCTGGTATGGTCAGTGGACTATTAATCCAGGAGTCTCAGGTTCAACAGATGGTGGAATTTGGACCCACCACGGCAGATGGTTGAATGTCAATTCAACAAAAATTTGGAATTAAAAGTCTAATGATGACCCTGAAACCATTGTCAATTGTTGTAAAACCCATCTGGTTCACTAATGTCCTTCAGGGAAGGAAATCTGCCATCCTCACCTGGTCTGGCCAACGTCTGACTTGAGATCAGCAGAAATGTGGTTGACTCTTTAATGCCCTCTGAAATGGCCTAGCAAGCCATTCAGTTGTATCAAACCACCAAGAAGTCAATAAAAAGGAATGAAACCGGACGAGCCACCCAGCATCGACCTAGGCATTGGAAACAACAATGGCAAATCCAGCCCTGTCAACCGGAAAAGTCCTTCTTACGAATATCTGGGGGTGTATGCCAAAATTGGGAGAGCTGACTCACAGACAAGTGGAGGGGGGCGGTGTGGTTGTAGGCAAAAGCAGTGATAGAAGCAGATCATCAAAAGATGTCACAGATGGCAGAACAAAAGAACACATAGGTGTCGAAGTTGGTGATATTAACTAAACGAATGTGCTAATTAAGAATGGATGGTAGGGCACTCAAGGTATAGCTCTAGTGGGAGTGGGGGGAGCATAAAAGATTTAAAAATATTTAAAAATAATGGAAATAGGAGGGAAAAAGAAAAATCTATATAATTTATGGGAAAAAAACAAAAGGAAGGGGGAAGAAACAGAAGGAGGTTGGGGATGGAGGAGGGAGGTCAAGACCTAAAGTTGTTGAATTCAATATTCCAGAAGGCTGTAAAGTGCCTAGTCGGAAGATGAGGTGTTGTTCCTCCAGTTTGCGTTGGGCTTCACTGGAACAATGCAGCAAGCCAAGGACAGACATGTGGGCAAGAGAGCAGGGTGGAGTGTTGAAATGGCAAGCAACAGGGAGGTTTGGGTCATTCTTGCGGACAGACCGCAGGTGTTCTGCAAAGCGGTCGCCCAGTTTACGTTTGGTCTCTCCAATGTAGAGGAGACCGCATTGGGAGCAACGAATGCAGTAGACTAAGTGAAATGTTGCTTCACTTGAAAGGAGTGTTTGGGCCCTTGGACGGTGAGGAGAGAGGAAGTGAAGGGGCAGGTGTTACATCTTTTGCATGGGCATGGGGTGGTGCCATAGGTGGGGGTTGGGGAGTAGGGGGTGATGGAGGAGTGGATCAGGGTGTCCCGGAGGGAACGATCCCTACGGAATGCCGACAGTGGGGCTGAAGGGAAGATGTGTTTGGTAGTGGCATTATGCTGGAGTTGGCGGAAATGGCGGAGGATGATCCTTTGAATGCGGAGGCTGGTGGGGTGATAAATGAGGACAAGGGGGACCCTATCATGTTTCTGGGAGGGAGGAGAAGGCGTGAGGGCGGATGCGCAGGAGATGGGCCGGACACGGTTGAGGGCCCTGTCAACAACCGTGGGTGGAAAACCTCGGTTAAGGAAGAAGGAGGACATGTCAGAGGAACTGTTTTTGAAGGTAGCATCATCAGAACAGATGCGACGGAGGCGAAGGAACTGAGAGAATGGGATGGAGTCCTTACAGGAAGTGGGGTGTGAGAAGCTGTAGTCAAGGTAGCTGTGGGAGTCGGTAGGCTTGTAATGGATATTGGTGGACAGTCTATCACCAGAGATTCAGACAGCGAGGTCAAGGAAGGGAAGGGAAGTGTCAAGAGATGGATCACGTGAAAATGATGGAGGGGTGGACATTGGAAGCAAAATTAATAAATTTTTCCAAGTCCCGACGAGAGCACGAAGCAGCACCGAAGTAATCATCAATGTACCGGAGAAAGAGTTGTGGAAGGGGGCCAGAGTAGGACTGGAACAAGGAATGTTCCACATACCCCATAAAGAGACAGGCATAGCTGGGGCCCATGCGGGTACCCATAGCCACACCTTTTATTTGGAGGAAGTGAGAGGAGTTGAAGGAGAAATTGTTCAATGTGAGAATAAGTTCAGCCAGACGGAGGAGAGTAGTGGTGGATGGGGATTGTTCGGGCCTCTGTTCGAGGAAGAAGCTAAGGGCCCTCAGACCATCCTGGTGGGGGATGGAGGTGTAGAGGGATTGGACAGCCATGGTGAAGAGGAAGCAGTTGGGGCCAGGGAACTGGAAATTGTTGATGTAACGTAAGGAGTCAGAGGAATCACGGATGTAGGTGGGAAGGGACTGGACAAGGAGAGAGAGAAGGGAGTCAAGATAACGAGAGATGAGTTCTGTGGGGCAGGAGCAAGCTGACACGATCGATCTACCGGGACAGTTCTGTTTGTGGATTTTGGGTAGGAGGTAGAAACAGGCCGTCCGAGGTTGGGCGACTATCAGGTTGGAAGCTGTGGGAGGAAGATCCGCAGAGGAGATGAGGTCAGTGACAGTCCTGGAAACAATGGCTTGATGTTCAGTGGTGTGGTCATGGTCCAGGGAGAGGGAGGAGGAAGTGTCTGTGAGTTGACGCTCAGCCGCCACGAGGTAGAGGTCAGTGCGCCAGACAACAACAGCACCACCCTCGTCAGCGGGTTTGATGACGATGTCAGGGTTGGACCTGAGAGAATGGAGTGCAGTAAGTTCAGAGAGAGAGAGATTAGAATGGGTGAGAGGAGCAGAGAAATTGAGACGACTAATGTCGCGCCGACAGTTCTCAATGAAAAGATCAAGAGAAGGTAAGAATCCAGAGGGAGGGGTCCAGGTGGAGGGAGAATATTGGAGGTGGGTGAAAGGATCCGTTGAACGGGGAGAGGACTCCTGCCCAAAGAAGTGAGCCCGGAGACGAACACGGCGGAAGAAGAGTTCAGCATCATGCCGAGCCTGAAATTCATTGAGGTGAGGGCGTAGGGGTATGAAACTAAGTCCTTTGCTGAGCACTGAACGTTCAGCATCGGAGAGGGGAAGGTCAGGGGGTATAGTGAATACACGGCTGGGGCTGGGATTGGAAGATGGGGTGGGGACGGAGGGACAGGCAGGGGTGGAGGGTCCTAGATGGGTGTTGGTGTGGATGAGTTGTTGGAACTTGCGTTCCTTAGCACTTGAGAGAAAGAGAAAAAGTTTCTTGTTGAGGGGTCGGATGAGCCGAAGAATAAAATGAAATTGGGGGCCGTGTTGCTGGAGGGAGAGGTCGAGTGTGTTCATATGGCAGCGCATGGCACTGAGTGTGGATCTCAGGATGCTTCTCCATGTTGTGCACCACTTGGAGGAAGCACTGAGGGTGCTCTGGGTGGGGGCCTGAACGTCCTTAAACAAGAGTGGCTTGGTAGCACCATTATTGACCGAGCTGGCCAAGTCCTAAAGGACATAGCTGCTAGACTGGATCTGTAGCAGGTGATGAAGGAACCAACAAGAGGGAAAAACATACTTGACCTCATCCTCACTAGCCTGCCTGCCGCTGATGCATCTGTCCATGACAATATCAAGAGGAGAAACCACCAGTCTTCGTGGAGATGAAGACCCACCTTTGCATTGAGGATACTCTCCATTGTGTTGTGTAGCACTACCATCGTGCTAAATGGGATAGATCTTGAACAGATCTAGCAACTCAAGACTTGGCATCCAGGAGCCGCTATAGGACATCAGCAGCAGCAGAATTTTACTCAGAATAGCAATCTGTAACCTCATGATCTGGTATTTTCCCACTCTACGATTACCACCAAGCCAGGAGATCAACCCTAATTCAATGAAGGGTGCAGCAGGGCATGCCAGGAGCAGCGCCAGGCATACCTAAAAATGAGGTGTCAAACTGGAGAAGCTACAAACAGGACAACTTGTGTGCCAAACAGCATAAGCAGCAAGCAATAGGCAGAGCTAAGCAATTCCAGCATCAATGGATTAGATCTAAGCTCTGCAGTCCTGCCACATCCAGTCGTGAACAATTAAACATTTTACTGGGAGAGGAGGTTCCACAAATATCCCAATCCTCAATAATGGAGGAGACCAGCACATCTGTACAATAAATAAGGCTGAAGCATTTGCAACAATCTTCAGTCGGAAGTGCCAAGTGGATGATCCATCTTGGCCCCCTCTGGAGATGCCCACCATCACAGATACCAGTCTTCAGCCAAATCGATTCACTCCATGTGATATCAACAAACAGCTGAAGGCACTGGACACTGCAAAGGCTATAGGCCCTGACAATATTCTGCCAACAGTATACTGAAGGCTTATGCTCCAGAACTTCCATGCCCCGAGCCAAGCAGTTCCAGTACAGCTACAACACTGGCATCTAGCCAGCAATGTGGCAAATTGTCCAGGTATGTCTTGTATGCAAAAAGCAGGACAAATCCAACCTGGCCAACTACCGTTCCATCAGCCAACTCTCGATCATCAGTAAAGTGATGGAAGGGGTCAGCAACAGTGCTTTCAAGCGGCATTTGCTTAGCAATAACCTGCTCACCAACGCTCAGTTTGGGTTCCGCCAGGGTCACTCAGCTTCTGGCCTCATTACAGCCTTGGTTCAAATATGGACAAAAGAGCTGAATTCCAGAGGTGAGGTGAGAGTGACTGCCCTTGACATCAAAGCAGCATTTGACTGAGTGTGGCATCAAGGGGCCCTAGCAAAATGAGTCAATGGGAATTATGGGTAAAAATTTTCCACTGGTTGGAATCATACCTAGCATAAAGGAAGATGGTTGTGGATGTTGGAGGTCAGTCATCTCAGCTCCAGGGCATCACTTCAGGAGTTCCTCAGGGTAGTACCCTAGGCCCAACCATCTTCAGCTACTTCTTCAATGAGCTGCTTTCCATCATAAGGTCAGAAGTGGGAATGCTCACTGATGATTGCACAATGTTCAGATCCATTCGCAACAACTCAGATGCTGAAGTGGTGCATGTCCAAATGCAGCAAGACCTGGACAATATCCAGGCTTGGGCTGACAAGTGGCAAGTAACATTCATGCCACACAAGTGCCAGGCAATGACCATCTCCAACTAAAGAGAATCTAGCCATTGCCCCTGACATTCAATGGCATTACCATCACTGAATCTCCATCATCAACATCCTGGCTACAAAAGCAAATCACCCGCTAAAAATCCTGTGGCGAGTAACTCATCTCCTGATTCCCCAAAACCTGTCCAAAATCTATAAGTCACAAGTCAGGAGTGTGATGGAATACTCCTCACTTGCCTGGGTGAGTGCAGCTCCCACAACACTCAAGAAGCTTGACATCATCCAGGACAAAGCAAAGCAGTTGGTTGACAGCCCTTCCACAAACATTCACTCCCTCCACCATCAATGAACAGTAGTAGTTATGTGTAGCATCTACAAGATGCACTGCTTCATTGGTTTTAACTCATAAGAGTTACAAGATGCACTGCAGAATCTCACCAAGCCTCCTTATGCAGCAACTTCAAAACCCACGAACGCTACTACCTCGAAGGACAAGGACAGCAGATACATGGGAATGCCACCACCTGGAAGTTCTCCTCCAAATTGTTTTAAAAACTCCAACAAATTGACTAAACATGATATCCCTTTCACAAAACCATGCTGACTCTGCCTGATTACCTTGAATTTATCCAAATGCTCTGTTATAACATCTTTAATTATAGATTCTAACATTTTCCCTTTGACAGATGTTAATGTCTATCATTTCCTGCTTTCTGCCTCCCGTCCCTTTTGAATAAAGGAGTAATATTTGCTATTTTCTAATCTAATGGAACCTTCCCTGAATCCTATGAATTTTTGAAAATTAGAACCAATGCATCAACTATCTCATTAGCCACATCTTTTAAGATCCTAGGATGAAGTCCATCAGGACCCAGGCACTTTCAACCCACAGTTCTAACAATTTGCAAAGTACCACTTCCCTGGCGTTTGTTATTTTCTTGCATTCCTCCCTCCCTCCTAATTCCTAACATACAGCTATTTCTGGGGTGTTACTTGTATCCTCTAGTGAAGAACAATGCAAAATACCTATTCATCTGCTATTTCCTTATTTGCCATCTCCTTACTTTCCATTATTAACTCCCAGACTCACTTTCTATAGGACCAACACTCACTTTTTAAATATCTGCAGAAACTCTTAATATCTGTCTTTATATTTTTAGCTAGCTTTCTATCGTACTCTAATTTTTCTTTCCTTATCAATCTTGGTCGGTTTTTGCTGTTTTTTACATTCTGCCAATCTTTTGAGCTGCCTTCCATCTTTGCACCATTATATACTTTCTCTTTAAGTTTGACACTATCTTTAACCTTTTTAGTTAACCACAGATGGTGGATCCTCCCTTTGGAATTTTTCTCTCTCTTTTGAATGCATCTATTCAGTGTATTCTGAAATATCCCCTTGAATGTCTGCACTGCATCTCTACTGACCGATCCCTTAACCTAAATTGCTAGTTCACTTTCGCTAGCTCTGCTTTCATGCCCTTGTAATTGCCCTTAGTAAATTTTAAAATACTAATCTTAGACCAACTCTTCTCTCCCTCAAATGGAATATAAAATTCAATCATATGATGATCATTGCTACCAAGGGGTGCCTTCTCTGTGAGGTCATTAATTAATCCTAAGTCATTGCACAATACCTGCATAGCTTGCTCCCTTGGTTGGCTCCACAACATGCTAACCTAAGAAATTAATTCGAAAAATATTCTATGAATTCACCATTTAAATTACCTTTGACTATCTGGTTGTTCCAGCCTATATGTAGATTAAAATCCCCTATGATATTAACTGGTCCTTTCTGACAAGCTCCCACTATTTCTTCTTTGATACCCCATCTTACCATGTGATTAATGTTAGGGGGCCTGTACACCATTCCCACAAGCGACTTCTTGCCTTTATCATTATTCATCTCTACCCAAACCACATCCATATCCTAGTTTCCTGAATTTAGGTCATCCTTCTCTATTGTGCTAATGTAATCTTTAATTAACAGAGCCACCCCTCCACCTTTTCCTAACTCCCTATCCTTTCAAAAAGTCACATACCGTTCAATATTCAGGTCCAAACTATGCCATCCTGCAGCCATGTCTCTTTAAGGTAATTAGTTCATACTTATTTATCTCTATTTGCACTATCAGTTCACCAATTTTGTTTCAAAATCTACATGCATTCAGATACAGGGCCTTAAGTTTTGCCCTTTCATTTTTGTAACCCCGAGCCATATCTGTTGGTTTACTCTTAAGACTTGTACTCTCCATCCCTTCCTGTCATGGTCTGTTTATCATTTCCTAAATTAATACCTTCGTCTCTTACCTTGTCTCTACTCTTTGATATGCCACATCTTCCCACATTTGATGCCTTGCCCCGACCATTTAGTGTAAAACCCTTTCAACTTCCCTAGTTATGTGATTCACAAGGACGCTCGTCCCAGCATGGTTCAGTTGTAGACCATCCCAACGGTACAGCCCCCACTTAAGGTTGTGGATGAGATGCCAATGAAGCAGGCTGCTTTTGGAGCTGCATGCATCCAAACAAGTGGTCAATATTCCATCATACTCCTAACTTGTGCCTTGTAGGAGATGGAAAAGTTTTGGTGTTAATCACCACAGAATACCAGACTCTGACCTGCTCTTGTAGTCACAACATTAATACTGCGTCTAGTCCAGCGAAGTCTCTTGTCATGTCCAAATGCAGCAAGACCTGGACAATATCCAGGCTTGGGCTGACAAGTGGCAAGTAACATTCGTGCCACGCAAGTGTCAGGCAATGACCATCTCCAACAAGAAATAATCCAACTATTGCCCCTTGATATTCAATGGCATTACCATCACTGAATCACCCACTATCAACAGCCTGGGGGTTACTATTGACCAAAAATTGAACTGGACTAGCCATATAAATACTGTGGTTACAAGAGGAGGTCAGAGGCTAGGAATCATGTGATGAGTAACTCACCTCCTAACTGCCCAAAGCCTGTCCACCATTACAAGTCCTTCTTCCTTAACCGAGGTTTTCCACCCACGGTCGTTGACAGGGCCCTCAACCGTGTCCGGCCCATCTCCCGCGCATCCGCCCTCACGCCTTCTCCTCCCTCCCAGAAACATGATAGGGTCCCCCTTGTCCTCACTTATCACCCCACCAGCCTCCGCATTCAAAGGATCATCCTCCGCCATTTCCGCCAACTCCAGCATGATGCCACCACCAAACACATCTTCCCTTCACCCCCCTTATCGGCATTCCGCAGGGATCGCTCCCTCCGGGACACCCTGGTCCACTCCTCCATCACCCCCCTACTCCTCAACCCCCTCCTATGGCACCACCCCATGCCCACGCAAAAGGTGCAACACCTGCCCCTTCACTTCCTCTCTCCTCACCGTCCAAGGACCCAAACACTCCTTTCAAGTGAAGCAGCATTTCACTTGCATTTCCCCCAACTTAGTCTACTGCATTTGTTGCTCCCAATGTGGTCTCCTGTAAATTGGAAAGACCAAACGTAAACTGGGCGACCGCTTTGCAGAACACCTGCGGTCTGTCCGCAAGAATGACCCAAACCTCCCTGTCGCTTGCCATTTCAACACTCCACCCTGCTCTCTTGCCCACATGTCTGTCCTTGGCTTGCTGCATTGTTCCAGTGAAGCCCAACGCAAACTGGAGGAACAACACCTCATCTTCCGACTAGGGACTTTACAGCCTTCCGGACTGAATATTGAATTCAACAACTTTAGGTCGTGAGCTCCCTCCCCCATCCCCACCCCCTTTCTGTTTCCCCCTTCCCTTTTTTTTTTCCAATAAATTATAAAGATTTTCCTTTTCCCACCTATTTCCATTATATATATAAAAAAAAACCCCACTAGAGCTATACCTTGAGTGCCCTACCATCCATTCTTAATTAGCACATTCGTTTAGATAATATCACCAACTTTAATTTTAACACCTATGTGTTCTATTGTACTATTGTCGTTGACATCTTTTGATGATCTGCTTCTATCACTGCTTGTTTGTCCCTACAACCACACCGCCCCCCCTCCACCTCTTTGTCTCTCTATCTCTCCGCCCCCCCACACACACACCTTAAACCAGCTTATATTTCAACTATTTCTTGGACTCGAACGCAAGTTCTGTCGAAGGGTCATGAGGGCTCGAAACGTCAACTCTTTTCTTCTCCGCCGATGCTGCCAGACCTGCTGAGTTTTTCCAGGTAATTCTGTTTTTGTATTACAAGTCACAAGTCAGGAGTGTGATGGAATACCCCTCACTCCTGGATAGTGCAGCTCCAACAACATTCAAGAAGCTTGACACCCATCCAGGACAAAGCAGCCTGCTTGACTGGTACCACATCTACAAACATTCACTCCCTCCACCACCAATGAGTGTACCATCTACAAGATACACTGCAGGAATTCACCAAGGCTCCTTAGGCAGCACCTTCCAAACCCATGACCACTACCATCTAGAGGGGCAAGGGCAGCAGATAGATGGGAACACCACCAGCTGGAAGTTCCCCTTCAAGTCACAGGCCATCCTGACTTGGAAATATATCGCCATCCCTTCACTGTCCCTGGGTCAAAATCCTGGAATTCCTTTCCTAACAACACCGTGGGTGTAGCTACACCACATGGACTGCAGCAGTTCAAGAAGACAGCTGACCACTATCTTCTCAAGGGCAATTAAAGATGGGCAATAAATGCTGGCCCAGCCAGCGAAGCTCACATCCCATGAAAAAAAAGTTTCCATTGACTTCAATTTTATTAGGGCTCCTTAGCACCACACTCAATCAAATGCTGCCTTGATGTCAAGGGCAACAATTCTCATGACACCTCTGGAATTTGGCTCTTTGCCAACTGTCCTGGCAGAACTCAAAGTGAGCAGCACAATTTACTCATGAGTAGTACTGATTGTTAGCATTAATGACAACATCCTCCATCATTTGCTGGTGATTGTGAGCAAATGATGGGGCAGTAGTTGGCCAGATTTGATTTGTCCTGCTTTGTGTTGGCAGGACATAACTAGGAAATTTTCCATTTTGTTGGGTAGGTGCCAGTACTGTAGCTCTACTGGAACAGCTTAGCTCGAGTGGAATGGCTCGTTCCAGAGCATGTCTTAACACTGTAGCCATGATGTTGTCAACATCCATAACCTTTGCAACAACCAGTGCACTCAGCAGTTTCTTGATATTACATGGATTGAATCACATAGGCTGAAGATATCTGTGATCGTAGAAGTTTTGGAATATAAGGTGTAGAGGAGGGACCATTTACATTTTTAAATAAACCAGGCTAGCTTGAAATCAAAAGAGGGAGTGAAATGTTACACCTAGCCAGGAGAAATTAAACAAGAGCGTGTTTATTTTTCCCAAAGATTACTGGGATGGGTCATTGACTCACCAGTTCTGGCTGAAGATGGTTGCAAATGCATCAGCCTTGTCATCTTCACATGTGTCATTATTTAGAAAGGGATATTCATGGAGCTGGCAGATGGTAATTGTCAAGCTGCCCAAATCCCAGAGGGAAACTTGAAGCAGCTGCCACAACTATTTGCAATTTGTACTTATTTCGAGATGCGGGCTTTGAATTCAGCAAAAAGGCGGCCATCAAGTGTTATAAGTTTCTTACAAAACTGAATTAAACCTTTATTAATAGAAGAAATGATTTTAAGTGTATATATATATATATATAGACCTACAAATTACTACTATGATAACTTTTAAATCCCCTAGTTAATCTAACTCTAAATTACACTTTCGTTAAGGCAACAGAAGACAGATTTTAAAAGACCCAGGCAAGTAACACACAATACCCTGAACAGTCAAATTCAAAGCGAGTTTTTCTCAGCTTCAGTTCCTTGTAGACAGCAGCTTGAGCTCAGATTCTGGAGGCTTTTCACACTTGTGTTAGATCTTAGAATGCCTGCCCTTACACACAACCTTCACTCCTTCTTGCATATTTTCCCCTTTGAATGCAAATTCCCATTGTCTCATTATGTATTTAGACTTTTACCTCTCTAATAATAAAATCTATCATAGTACTAATTTTACCAGTAATCTTTGGGAAAAATAAACACGCTATTGTTTAACTTCTCCTGCCTAGGTGTAACATTTCACTCCCTCTTTTGATTTCAAGCTAGTCTGGTTTATTTAAAAATGCAAATGGTCCCTCCTCTACACCTTATATTCTAAAACTTCTCCCATGTTTACCTACTTAACATTCCAAACCTAGCTTATCTTCTGATACATCAAAGCCTTCAGACCAGCTGCTTTTAATTCAGTTAAGTCACACACACACATAGGACCCACTATTATTCTACTTTACATTAAATTTCAATAACATTCAGAAAATTATTATATCTTCCTGACACTTCCCTCTTCATTACTTGTTCAACTACCCGCCATTATTCATGATTAGATGTATCAGGACCACAAAGGTTTGATTTGATCTGTTGTTTTGGGGGAATCATTTCATTCTGCCTATTGCATATAATTTCCACAGCTTACAATGCATATAGTCTGGTGTTATAGCTTCATCAGGTTGCCACCTTACTTTCAGTTTGATACAACACACATCTCTGGGTTTGGAGTCACTCAGAGGCCAGACTGGGTAAGGACAGCAACTTTCCTTCCATAAAAATGTAAAAACAATTGCACATTTAGTGCATATGACAAATTCCAATTATTATATTGGAGATTGTCCACCATAAACAAATTGAAATATCAACAATAAAATGAGATCACAACTACGATAATATTTTAATTCATAAATTGTGGCCATTCATCAGATTGAAGGATATTAGTTCTCAGAGTAAAATGAGTTTTTGTGCCAACATCAGAAGACAGGTGTGGCCCAGACAGAGTGAAGTTTCTCCCATTATGCCTCATAACTGTACCTCAACATCAATCCCAGAGACTATCGCAATTACATTAATGTAAAATGGATGCTTAAAACAGTCCATGTTCCTGAGTGGAGCTGCTAACTTCATGCTGAATTACAAATTACAACTAGCTTCGTGCTACCATACTGCATACACATTACTGGATAATTTTCCCTCTTTTGTTTCTCCAAAGTGAATACAATTGCTTCAAAAAGTTTATCAAATTCATTGCAGAAATAGGCTTCTGGCGTCACTCGAGGCAATCCACAACTCAAGTTAGTACATCATGAAGCCTAAATATGATACTATTCTTAAAAGGTGTACATTTAGCTGTTTTGCATACTATATACACACAAAATACAGCTGAAAGACTATGTTAACTACCCACTCGTGAAGCTAACCATTTGATAAACAATATTTCAGAAGTTATTTATTGACTGTAAAATGCTTTCAGCTTCCCTAAGAATGGAAAGGCAGGATATAAATATAAGTTTGTTTGTTTGTACCCATAAGTTATCAACTTAGCTGATGTATGGAGCAATCATATCCTAAACTTATCATCTTTATATATCTTAAACATCTATGAACTAGGTTGTTGCAATAGCAGTGTACAAGTCAAATCTTTGTGCACCTTATCCTCTGAATAAAGTGCAACAACTTTTAAAGCTGTACAAATTCGTGGCTCAAGTAAATGCAAGAATGAAATAAGGCATAATTCATAATCTGGATGGTCACAGTAATGAGAAGCCAAATTAAAAATTGCAAAATCTTTTCAAATGAAAATCCAGTTAATTAGTTAATTTTGAATAAATGAACTCCACTGCTGGTAGTAAGCAGTGCACTGGGTTGTTCAAAACTGCGTGAACTAAGGCAACATCAAATCTAGCTCTTTCCTACCAAAAAATAGTTACATGGTGATCTGTTACAGATACAGTTTAAAATTAAAAATGCAATTTCAGCAACATTTCTTTTAATTGTTTCATGTACCGCCATGGCACAGAGAAATGCTGACCTCCTGCAAAAGCGTTTTACTACCAGAAGTAATTTATTCCTATGTTTCTTTAAAGGAGAGTGGGTGCATAATAATGTAATTTATATTGGTTCAATTTTATTTGTAGCTTTGCACCATTTCTCAAACTTCATGACCTTTAAAATTATCCCAAACTTTTATTTCCACTTAGTATTCTGAACAGATTTCATTACATATTTTAAATGTAAACAACTCTGAATAATGATGTGGACTGTTCTGTGATTGTTGCTCTGACATTTGCGCATGAAGCCGAGATGGAAACCTAGTGCATTAATTTAGCTCTCATCTCCAGTAACCGCGCTTCTGTAAAAAGTTTTAGACTGAACACACATAAATCACACAAGAAAAATGAGAAAATCTGGTACCTAACTCATCTTCTACCATTTTGTGAAATGAAATCCACTAAAATACCTATCAAAACTGCAATCATCAGTAGATAATATCGTCTTAGGTCTATCTGCACTTTCCGATTTAATTTCCTCCATGCCCTTGACATCCACAGATACCATTAAGATTAAGCACATACAGTAACTGAGCATTTTTCATATCTTGATATATGAGGCCCAGGCGCTAAACGTAATATCATCATTTGAAAATTAATGCAATATTTCTTTTGTTATTTTTTGACTTGGAAAGCAGGATGAATATTTTGGTTTCTCTAAAGTAATTTCCCCATCAGAATGACATACAATTATGAATAGATATGCAACTGGTCAAAGGTCAGCTAAATTACTACATCATTAAATGAGGGAAGAGATCAAAACTGAGCATGGTGCTGCTGCTGAAATGGTTATGCTGCCTGGTACATCAAATATGATGAAATCATTAGAGTAATAAGCATGGAAATCTGTTTGCAGATTAACCCGTGGTTTCACGCTGCTTTTATCTAATGGGGCACTGTGGAAATCTTGTCAGCTTTTCATCAGCCACGATCAAATTACTGAAACCATGAACATATCATGGCTGCAAATGAGAACAGCATGCCTGATTGGCATTTTTATTTCCACAGCAGCAAAAGGTTTAATTTTATGCCAATAAACGCAGACAGACAATCCATCGTTTGGAATTAATACAGCAGTGAACATCTGAGCTGATCTTTTATCTGAGATTTCTGTAGCTACATTTGAGAAACAAAATATTTGTTGGAAATATAAACCCACTACAATTTACAAATGACTCCCGCCACCTAATGGATGAAAAGATGGCCCCTTCTGTTAAATTCTGTGTGTTGCTTTGAATCAGTTCGGAGAATCTTTAGACTAAAATCCATTTACTATCTTTCCTTACTTTGGGAAGCCCCCATCTATGCTCACCGTACTATCAATGAGTCTGGGCTCAGTTCATGAGCATATTTTGCGGGGAGCAAAGATTACGGCATTGCCGTACTCCAAAAGGAAACAATGCTTTTAAACGCTGCTACACCGATACATTTTCAAACCAATGAAATTAGAACTGTTGAGAAAAAAAGTACATTAACATTAGCCGTACTGTTTTTTAACAGTTCATGCCAAGCTATTCTAATTGGACAAGTATTGCCAAGACATGGGCTCAAATGTTTGTCTCTGAAAAATAAAAAGTATATTTGACTATACTATGCAACATTTATAGATAAATAGCATATATGATGCACCATAAGACCTGAAATGATCAAATCCTGTGTTGGTAAATGTCATGCTTAGCTCGATCAGATGCTGCAATTTGGAACATTTCGCGCAAGATTCCCTTTCATATGAAAGCAGAAATTCTTCAGTGCATGTAAGAAGCACACATGCGAAATGTAGCATGAAGCACAACAATCTGGCAAATTAGCAGCATAGAAATAATTAGCTTTTGCCCATACTCCTAAAATTGTTCTTGAACATCATCAAATGCAATAGATGGTCATGCACTCAAGAAGAAATCTGAACAGCAAAAACCTGTGAGGAACAATGAGAAAGTTGAGGCAAATGCAGAATGTGGCAAGGACACTGCAAAAGAGCACAAGTTTCCCTGATGGATAAGTGCTCCAGATGCCACAAACACTTCCAATGCCATTTAGGCATATGTACACATTGATGTGAAGACAATCAGTTATGTTATTGCGACACAGCATATCTACGAATGAGAGCTGAATTATATTAATAAAAGCAAAATACTGCAGATGCTGGGGATCTGAAATAAAAACTTAAAAGTGCTGGAAAAACTCAGCAGGTCTGGTGGCATCGTTGGAGAGAGAAATAGAGTTGACGTTGAGTATGTATGAACATTGCACAAACTATGCCGAATGATGTGCAAGAGATCAGAGTGTTATTAGATAGACTGGAGAAATTTACTAAACCTGCTGAATTCAACTTAATTACCTCCACCACTGAAGGTGGGTGGAGGTAATGTTTTCACTCGTCTGGCTGTAAAACTAAGGTAAAATAAAAACTAATGGACCGATTTCAACAAAACTTGGTACACAAATGAGGTATGGCCAAAGGAAGATCTGAGTGGTTTTTTGGAGAAGATGAAGGTCTGATTCGGATCCTGGAACTTTAAAAAGATCCATCAACATTGGGAGATAGGGCGATTAACTTCTTTTTACAATGTTGTGAGTTATTTTATTTAGAATGCTTTTGATTGTTGTGGATTGTCTCAGCTGCTGTGGTGTCACAGCTATTAAAATGTGAACAGAGTTTTTGGAGCAGGTTGTTGGTTGTGGATTGGTCTGAAGCCTTCTCAAGGAGATCGAAACCCTTAATAAAAATATTTTTTTAACTTCATGGTTAGAGCATCAACCAAGCAGGGAAAAGCCTCAAGGAGGAGCTGCATAATTGTAATAATGATGTGTCTCCTAACTCCATCTTCCTGCCTTGGCTCCATAATCCTTTAATACCCTTGGAGGCAAAATACTCTCAATCACAGACTTATAATTATTAATTGAGCATGTATCTGTTTTTTTTTTGTGGAACAGAGTTCCATAATTCTATCACCCTTCTCATAAAGTGTTATCTATCCTCTCTCCTGAATGGCCCGGCTCTGATTTTAAGTTTTTGTTCCCTTCTCCTATCAGTTGAACAAGTTTCTCTCCATCTATCATATCAATGGTTTCCAAAATTTCAAAAAGCAAAACAATCAAATCATCCCTTAGATTTATATATCCCAGGAAATGCGAATCCAATTTATGCAATCTCTTCTCATAATCTAACCCTTGATGCCCTGGTAACTTCTGGTGAATCTATATTGCACTCATTCCAAGGCTAACATACCTTTTCCAAGGTTTGTGTACAACTGTGCACAGTTGTGGTGCTGTGGTCTAATCAGGGCTTTATATGGCTATAGCAAAAGTTCCTTCACTTAATAATATTCCAGCTTTCTAGTTTTAATGGTTAACATTCCATGAGACTTGTTGATATGTTTTGTATCTGACTGTTAAATTTCAGAGAATTCTGAATGCACCAGAGTCACTGTGGACCTCCACTATTTCTAGCTTTTCACCATTTATAAAATACTCACGCCTGTCCTTTTCTGGTCCAAAAAGGATAACTTCACAACATCGTGTGTTAAAATCCACCTGCCACAATTTTGCCCACTCACTTAATCTAACAATGTCTCTTTGTAATTTTATGCTCCCATCCACAATAGTTTCTACATCACCAATCTGTGTCATTAGCAAAGATGGATATATGTCTCTATGTTATTATCTAAGTCATTAATAAATATAGTGAATAGTTGAGGAAAGATCCTTGTGGGACACAACACTTCCTTTCAATTCAAGTAAATACCCATTATTCTTACTCTGCCTTCTATTGCCGAACCAATTTCCTAACCAGGTCAATTATTTACGATCATTCCCAAACACTCTAGTTTTAGTTGGCAGTCTCTTATACGGAAACACTGGATGGCTTCTGAAAGTCCATAGAAAGTACAACCATGGACGTTGCCCTGTTTACTATTTTAGTTACTTCCTCAAAAAAATTGTATCAGGTTTGTTCGTCATAACCTCCCTTTTACAAATCCCTGTTGGTTAACACTAATCAGATCAAATTTCTCTTAAGTGCTTAGCCACTCTGTCCTTAATTAAATTCCAATATCTTCCCCACAATAGATGTTGGATGAATAGCTTTATAATTTTCTGGTTTCTCTTTCTCACTTTTTTTGCTTCTAGCACCACCAACACAAAAACACCAAGGTGTTTTCACAAACATGCACATAATAAAGGACATATTTGTTTTTTTAATTCCTTCATGGGATTTAGGCGGGGCTGGCTAGGCCAGAATTTATTGCCCATCCCTAAATGCCCTAGATATGGCAGTGGTGAGCCACCTTCTTGAATCACTGTAGTCTTGCAGATTGGAAGGGAGACAAAGTTTGGTCAAAGTGATGGGATTTGAGGAAGTATATATAAAGGAGGAGAAAGAAGAGAGGTGGAAAGGTTTGGTCAGGGAATTTCAGAGAGTGGGACTCCGACACATCAATAATAAGACAAAGGGATTGGTTATGCACAAAATATCATGTTCAAAGAGCAGAATCCTTAGGAGGGCTGGTGGAGGCTACACGGGAAGGCCGTGTAAAGAATATGGCTGATTTAAAGATGAGAACTTTAAATTTAAGGTATTGGGAGGCACAGATCCCATATAAACCAGCAAGGGCGAGAGGAATGAACAAGCAAGAGTTGCTGTGGTACAAGATACATAATGCAGTTTGGACAAATTGCAGAACATGAAGGTGGAAACTGCCAAAAGGCCAACAAGGACAGCATTTTAATGCTTGAGCTTGAAGGTGGCAAAGGCATTTAGAGGGCCTGATGTAGGGTTAAAGATGAACTTTGTTGTGGAGGTGGACAAAATTGATCTTGATGGAGACATATAGGCTGTGGAACTCAGCTTGGGGTCAAATAGGATATAAAATATCCAAACAGCTTGGTTCAGCCTGTTATAGATTGGGGTGGGGGGGGTGACAGTGGGGAGTTGGGGAGGAAAACAATCAATTTTACTTAAACTGTGTCCTATGTGCATCATAGGGAAACCCAAAACTCTCACCACCCACATTAATCCAACTTCAAAGAAAAAATGTAAACTGAACAGAAGGAAAGCAAAATAGACTGAAAAATAAATCTAAAAATAATTAAAATACATAAAACAATACAGTGCTAGGTCAGAACATATACAAAACAACTCCTGGGAAGAAGAAAAGATGATCTATAAAGATTGCAGTACTGAGTCTATGACTTTGACAGATGTCGACAGCTAAAAAATTATCACCATGTTCTGTATATTCATTGTTTCTTATTTACGGAGAAGAACTTGAAATTTCACAGCACCACAAGGAGCTTTTTTTAAAGTGAAGATGGTAAACATCTTTTGATATATTGCACAAAGTAAATTTTCTGTGTATTTTGATAACTGATTTCAAATAGGAAAATTAACAAATGTCAGGAGAAGCAAACGAGAAACTTTTGAAGAATAAGTAAAAATGAACTTGAATCAAAATTTCCTTTATTACACATTAGGCAGGTATCATAGGCATGCTTTCCAAGTGTTCTTGCCCACACTGCACTAATTAATGTTGCTAGCAATTTTAGGGAACTAGGAAAGAGACTACATAAGGTAGCAATAATTGACCCCAAAGGCAGTAATCTCCAGATTACGCTTGGTGCCAGGCGCTGATGAGTTTAGAAATAGGATAATGCAGATGAATGCATGGCTGAAGAGATGGAGTGATGGCTTTAGGTTTCTAGGACTTAGAGACCGGTTCTGATGGAAGTGGGACCTGTCCAGAGCAAACAGAGTGTACCCCACTTGGGCTGGGACCAATGTCCTTGCAGGGTGGTTACCTGGGGGAGTGGATTAAAACTAATTTGGCAGAGGGGTAGCAACCAAGATGTAGCATTATAAAGGAATAACAAGGTGCACAAAGGATTGGGAGAGACGGATAGCAAGCAATTAAAAAAAAAGAAAGCTATTACATGGGATAAGACCAAAAGTAAAAGCAGTAAGATTGAATTCAGCCTTCCATTGCATGTATGTAAATGCACGAGCCATGGTGGTGGACTGAAGGCACAAACAGGCACAAGGGAATATGATATTGTGGCAGTAATTGAGACTTGGGACAAAAATGAGTCGGACTGGGTACTAATTATTCCTGGATACAAGGTGTTCAGGAAAGGTAGGGATGGAAAGAGAGGAGAAGCGGTGGCAGTATGATTGAGAATATTATAGTGCTGGAGAGAGATGTCCTAGAGGCAAGAAACAACAGAGGTAACATTACACTACTGGATGTATTCTGTAGGCCACAAATTATTGGAAAAGATAGAGAAGCAAATTTGCTGGGAAATTACATACAGCAGCAGAAAAATAAAGTTGTGATACATAAGATACTCTAAAAATCCCAGTATCAACTGGAATAATGTGTGATTCTCAAAAAAAAGAAGTTCAACATAACTTCCTTGTTTTTGTACTTTATGCCACTATTTATGAAGACCAGCATCACGTATGCCTTATTAGCCACTTTCTCAACCTGTCCTGTCACCTTAAAATTATTTGGGGGTCAAACATTCGAAATGAAAAGACACCCAAAATATAACATTAATAAGTCACTATTAATATGAAGCAAATTTTCTAATGCACTGCTGAACAAATTGCTTGAGGTTTTTGGGGGACATAAGGGGTCATTCATTATGCCTTTTTCACAGAGGATATTTTGTGTCCAAACAACACGCCAACAATATTTATCATAGCACTGGATTCTGGGACTAAACTGACTGTATACCTAATTTAAGATTGCACAAGACCGAACCTGAGCTAAGGATTCAGATGACATTATTGCTCTGGAATATAATCTTAAAGCTCTCATTTGTATAATAAAATTGCACTCTCTTATCCTTTTTTATGTTCATTTTATGAGTCAATTTTATTTTCCCTCTGATATCTGTCTTGATGAACAACAATAGCAGTTGACTCTGGACTGTATATATTGTCATGAAATCAACTTTTTCCCTGCATATGCTTTGTAAGCTAGCACTTGAGGAGACTAACATTTAGGGCACAGGATGTTCCTATACTTGTTACATTTGATCCTGCCTAGTAACAAGAGCGGGACCCTCTTGAGGTGTTTTGACAGGTCACCCAGGTCAGTTCAAGCGTCAGTCAATTTTTTTCAGTCAGAGAGTCAGGAGCAGGAGAAGCAACTCCATGCAGCTATCTGAGGGGCTGGATTAGCTGTCTCCAGGCATTTCCAACTTCATATTCTGCAATTTGTCTGTGGTATGTATTTTGTACCGCAGCAAAGTGATGAAAGGGGTCATCGACAGTGCTATAAAGCAGCACTTGCTGAGAAATAACCTGCTCACTGATGCTCAGTTTGGATCCTACTAGGACCACTCAGCTCCTGTCCTCATTACAGTCTTGGTTCAAATATGGACAAAAGAGCTGAACTCAAGAACTGAGGTGAGAGTGACTACCTTTGACTCTAAGGCAGCATTTGACTGAGTGTGGTATCAAGCAACCCAGCAAAACAATGGGAACCGGGGGAAAACTCTCCACGGGTTGGAGTCATACCTAGCACAAAGCAAGATGGTTGTGGTTGTTGGAGGTCAATCATCTCAGTCCCAGGACATTGCTGCAGGAGTTCCTCAGGACAGGGTTCTCAGCCCAACCATCTTCAGCTGCTTCATCAATGACCTTCTCTCCATCATAAGTTCAGAAGTGGGGATCTTCACCGATGATTGCACAATGGTCAGCACCATTCATGACCCCTCAGATACTGAAGCAGTCTGTATCCATATGCAGAAAGACCTGGACAACATTCAGGCTTGGGCTGATAAGTAGCAAATAACATTTGTGCCACACAAGTGACAGGCAATGACCATGTCCAATAAGGGAGAATCTAACCATCTTCCCTTGGCATTCAATGGCATTACCATCACTGAATCCCCCATTACCAACATCCTGGAGGTTACCATTGACCAGAAACTGACCTGGACCAGCTATAATTCAGTGGCCACAATGAGGCAAAAGCGAGGAATTCCACAGCAAGTAACTCACCTCCTGACTCCCCAAAGTCTGTCCACTACCTGCAAAGCACAAGTCAGGTATGTGATAGAATACTCTCCACTTGCTTGGATGAGTGCAGCTCCAACATTCAAGAAGCTCAACACCATCCAGTACAAAGCAGCCGCTTGACAGGCACCCCATCCACAAACATTCACATCCTCCGCCACCAATGCACAGTGGCAGTAGTGTACCATTTACACTGTAGGATGCACTGTAGGAATTCACCAAGGCTCCTTCGACTGCATCTTCCAAACCCATGACCACTACCATCTAGAAAGAAGAGGGCAGAAGATGCAAGGGAACACCACCGCCTGAAAGTTCCCCTCCAAGCCACACACCATCCTGACTTGGAACTGTATCAGTGTTCATTCACTGTTGCTGGGTCAACATCCTGGAACTAACTTCCTAACAGCACAGTGAGTGTACCACACCACGTGGACTGGCAGCTCACCACCACCTTCTCAAGGGCAATTTAGGATGAGCAATAAGTGTTGGCCTAGCCAGTGACCCCCACATCCATGAATGAATAAAAAAGAAAATCTACTTCCTCTGCTTTGAATGCTCATCCCACTGATAGAAAGGAACAACTTAAAGTAAAAATGTATTACTCAACGCTGTATCAAAATCATGAAAATAGCAGAAAGCATGAAATTTTGAATTCATTTGTAATCACTTATAAAAGAAACTGTATCTCGTGGAAGTTTATTGTTGTACAATTCTCCATGAAAATAAAAGAGAGGGGAAAGACAGAGATAAAGAGGCAGAAACAGAAAGATAAACAGATGCATTCATTCATTCATTCATGAGTGCTCTGCCCAAGGCAGGTCCTTGGCTCACTGTCTGCTGACGCTTCATCCTAAGCCATTTTCTTGGCAGTTTTTTTGTCATTGGTGGTTTTCCATTGTCTTCCACTTTCAGGGCAGGATGAGGAGGCAGGGCCTCAGTCTACCTCAGCAGGAAAGGGAATTGATCCTGCACTGTTGGTGTTAATCTGAACTAGCCAACTGAGCTAACCAGCACCCCCAAACAGATGCAAAGAGAGTGGAATATTTAAAACCACTGAATTTTGTGGCAGCCTATTGCGACCGTGCCAGTTCTGATTAAAGCAATCCAAAACTAATCCCAGTGATCCACTTTCCTCATAGCCATCCATCTTCCTCTACTACAAATATTTATCCAATTTCCTTCTGCCTATGCCACACTATCTGAAAAAAATAATTCTTTAGCAAATTATAAGGTCTGTTTTGTACACCTCATAAACCATATCTGGCTGCTTAATGCTATCATACTTTTAAACTGCAGTGTTCTCTGTGCTGCACAGCATAGTACACAATAAAACAGGTGAAATAAAAGAAATGCTGAACAGTGCCTTTCCTTCACTGAATATTCCCCACTTCATAAATAAAATTGTTGACTGATTGAGCCTGAAAGTCTATTTTTTATTGCCTCCTCCTGTTCCTGGTGCTGTTTACCATTCCTTAGTTTACAAAACTGATTATTTTAATCTCTAACTTTTCCATATTATCGACAATATTGCTGTTGGATTCTGGTCCTAGTTTAGTTGGGCTAATGGATCCGGGTTGCACGCTTGTTTCAGGATGACCAAGTTGGTACCATAGACAGAGTAGATCAGCAGGCAGTTCTTATGTAGAGCATATTCTATTTATTTACAAAGGAACTCAGCAGTTACATTTGTGTGCTTACAAACCCTGTCTTAACATTACAGACCCTTAACCCTAGGCTACTCCTACTGACTACTGAGGTAGCCCGCGCTACTCTGCTATTGGATACCAAGATCATGTGATCTTCCATTATAACATTTTTCTTAAAGGTATATTACACATCAGATTACCACATCCCTCCTCCTTTACTCAGAAACACCTTTTACAGTTATAATTGCAACTTTTCTCAAAATACCAAATTATTTACACAGCTAAGTACTTTACAAATTAAGTCTTTCTGGGGGTTTCCTTATGCATGTAGAACATCTCAGCTGTACAGGTTCAGATGCTTTGTCAAGAACCTCCTTTTCTGGTGTTGTCCGAACATCAGGTTTTTCCGTAGGCATCTGCAAACCTGTCTCAACTCTTGCAGGTACAGCCAATTGTTCAAACATATCTGTACTCAGTTGAGTTCTTCCAACAGGAGATGTTGATAAAGTCATGAACATTGGAAGAATCATTTCCTGATACTTTGTTTCTCTCCTCCTTATATGATCTATATGTCTCTGTATGACTCGGTCTTCCACTTTCACAAGGTAAGAAAGAAGTCCAGTCACTGCACTTAGTTCACCTGATAACCACCTGGGTCCATCTCCAACAATTGTCACGTATACCATCTCTCCTACGGTAAACTTTGTCACAAATATGCCAGTCTTATCCAGTTTTCTGACTTCCCTGACTCCTTTCCACCTTCCCCCCCTAAATTTGGCTCAATCTTGTTCTGAGACAGCGTTTCATCAACAATTCCGCAGGTATGACACCTGTTATCATGAGTGAGGTGATCCTATAATGGAAAAGAAAATGTGCTAGCTTGGTTGCTATGGAGTCCCTTGTTAATTTCTTCATGCCAGTTTTGAAAGTTTGAAGCGGTCTCTCGGCCAGTCCATTCGAGGAAGGGTGCCATGATGAAGTTTTTACGAGTGGTGCCATTGAGGCTGATAAACCATTGAAACTCAGCACTTGTAAATACCATGCCATTATCTGATACGACCACTTCCGGTAGTCGATTGATGATGAAACTTTGACATAGCTTGTCAATTGTCACAGAAGATATTGGTGACTTCAACTCATATGGTCCATCCATTTTGAGCCAGCATCAACAATAAGGAGAAACATTGTTCCCATAAAAGGTCCCACATAGTCATGTAATTGCACCCATGGCCTCCCTGACCACTCCCAAGGGTGTAATGGAGCTTTTGGAGGTAACTTTTGTGCTTGCTGACACTGCATACAACTTCTCACTAAGTCCTCTATTTCTCCATCCATTCCAGGCCACCATAGGTAGCTGCTTGCTATGACCTTCATTTGGAAAATACCCGGAGGTGCACTAAGTAGTCGGGTAACCAGAGCTTTCCAGCCCTCTGGATGAAGGTATACTCATACCTTGCCAGGATTAATGCCCATCTCTGTATTCTTGCTGAGGCTATGGGCGGTATAACCTTGCCCTCGCTGAACAATCATAGCAATCCAAAACAATAGTAATATGACAACCATGTACATACTGGTGAAATTTCTTGGCACCAAAGGTGATTGACATGCCTTCTTTTCTATCTGTGAGTGTCCCTTTTCTGCTGGGTTAAGCGTTCTTGATACATATTCAATAGGTCATTCTGATCCATCATTCATCCGATGGGAGAGCACGCCATTGGGGGGTTGCATAACATGTCAAAACTAACTCTTTTCTTTGGTCAAAATGTACTAATAGGGTGGATGAGTGTAACAGTCGTTTCACCTTTGTGAAAGCTTCTTTCTGTGGTTTTTGCCAAGACCAACGTTGGTTTTTCTTGAATAGGTAGTACAAGGGTGCCAGTTCTGTCAACAAATTAAGCAAGAAGCATCATAGTAATTGATCATTCCTAAGAATGATTTGAGCTTGGGGGTGTTTTTTGGCACTGGTGTCTCTCCAATTGCTCTCGGGTGTCTCTCTAATTGCTCTCACTTTTTCCTCAACTGGGTGGAAGCCCTGTAAATCTGCCCTCTGACCTAAATAAATTACCTCTTTTGCTTGGAAGATGCACTTTTTTTTTAAAACACACTCCTACCTGTGAAAAACATTGTAAAATTTCTTCCAAGTTAGCCAAATGCTTCTTTTCTATGAGTCCTGTCACCAGAACGTCATCTAAATAAACTACGTGAAGCAATCCCTGCAGTAAACTTTCCATTGTTCTCTGGAACATGGCACATGCATAGGATACACAAAAAGGCAACTGGGTATATTGGTACAACTTTTTGTGTGTATCAATTGTTACAAATTTTTGGGACGCCTTCTCTAACTCCAATTGTTGAGAAGCATGGCTCATATCAAGCTTCGTGTAGGCGGTTCCACCTGCCAGCTTAGCATACAGGTCTTTAATTTTTGGTATAAAGTGCCTGTCCAACTTAGCCACTTTATTGACAGTCATTTGTGGAGACTACAAACTTCGAAAACTTTGGTCAGGTTTCAGTATGGGGGCGATGGGTGCTACCCATTCTGACAGCTGCACAGGTTGTATAACTCCCAGTTTCTCTAATCCGTCCAATTCGGCATCTACCTTTTCTCATACTGCATAAGGTATTGAACTTGCCTTCAAAAACTGGGGAGTAGTGTCTGGATTCACATGAATTTTTGCTTGTAGTCCCTGGATCTTCCTGAGTTCATCTTGGAAAACAGGCTTATTTTTGTAGTAGCTCAGGTAGCCCAGTTGGCTCTCAGTTGGAAGGTCTTAGTCCAATCCAATTTAATTTCTTACAACCAGTTTCATCCAAGGAGGCTTGGCCCCTTACCTGCTCCCACCATCAAGGGTAATTTTACTGACTGACTTCCATACTGTACAGTAACCCTGCTTATACCTTTGATTTTGATGTCTTCTCCCATGTAGGTTTTCAATTTGGCATCTGTTTCTTCCAAATTTAATTTACATTCACCATAATTCAGGTATTTGAAGGTATGTTCACCTATAAGGGTAGTGAATGCTCCTGTCCACCTCTATTCTGATAGACCTAACATTCACTCTTATTGTCACATAGAGAGGCTCTGTTCTTCCTACCTTAAAATTATATAATGAATAAATATCTGAATCTGTTACTTCAGGCTCTTCTACGTTAAGGGTCTCACGGGGCTTTTTCTTTTGATTGAAAATCTGCCTGATTCCATCCTTGCAATGACACATCAGGTGTCCATTTCAATGACAGTAAAAACATTTGATTTGTTTAAATTTCCATTCATAACAAGGTTGTCTGCTTCCACCTCTGTTACCATTATACCATGACTTCCTTTCCCTTCAGTTTGCACAAGTCAACAAAAAAAATACGAGTGGGGAGAGTGTGGAGACTTCATTTTAAAAAAAGAGTGGGGAGAGTGTGGAGACTTAATTTTAAAAAAGAGCAGGGAGAGTGTGGAGACTTCAGTTTAAAAAATGAGCAGGTAGAGCAGCTGATTAGTGAGTAGGAATGGTGAGTATTTCTCGTCTTTAAAGTAAAATTAAGGTCTTTAGTTTGTGTTTAAGTCTCTAGTCCTTATTTTCTCTTTCTTAAAAATAGCTTGTTAAGTATAAGATCGATACTGGTGTGTAAAAAAATTAATTACAATAAAATGTAAAGAGCGGGGGAATCTTCAAGTGTAAGAGCAGCGATACTGGAGTAATTAATTAATTAAAATATGATAGTGATGGCAGGACAGGTGATGTGTTGTTGCTGTAGCATGTGGGATCTGTTGGACATCAAGTTGATCCAGAAGGAACACGTCTGTAGTAAGTGTTTGCAGCTTGGGGAATTTCGGATCCAAGTTGAGGAGCTGGAGTCTGAGCTGCAGGCATTGCGCCACATCAGAGAGGGGGAGAGTTACCCTGGACATTTTGCTCCAGGAGGCGGTCACACCCCTCAGATTAGGTAATTCTAAATTGGTCTGTGATCAGGGACAGGTGGGTGTGATTGCAGGTGAGGCAGGTATGGGGACCCAGGAGGTAGCTTTTGAGGAGCCTCAGCCCCTGCAATTGTCCAACAGTTACAAGGTTCTTGCAAGGATGAGCAACCTGACCATGGCATCGTGGTACATGGAGCCATTCAAGTGGGAGGAGGTAATAGGAACATAGTAGTAGTAGTAGTAGTAGTAATAGTAGTAGGCAGTATAATTAGGGGAATAGATACTGTTCTCTGTAGCAGTGAGCATAAGCCCAGAAGGCTACATTGCCTGCCCAATGCCAGGGTTAAGGACATCTCCTCAGGGCTAGAGAGAATCTTGGAGAGGAAGGGAAGGGATCCTGTTGTCGTCATCCACATTGGCACCAACAACATTGACAGGACTAGAAAGAAAGTTCTGTTGAAAGAATTTGAACAGTTAGGAGCTAAATTAAAAAGCAGAGCCTCCAAGGTAATAAACTCGGGATTACTACCTGAACCATGGGCAAACTGGCATAGGGTATTAAAGTCTAGGAGTTAAATGCATGGTTCAAAGATAGGTGTGGGAGGAATGGGTTTCAGCTCATGGGGCACTGGCACCATTACTGGGGTAGAAGGGTTCCGGTGGAACCGGTTTCACTTGAACCCCGTGCTGGGACCTGTGACCCGGCGAACTGACTAACTAGGGCTGTAGAGAAGGCTTTAAAAAAAATAGGGGTGGGGGGAGAGAGTTCTGGAGAGGGGATATGTAGGCTTATAAGCAAAAGTATATGGCAGCAATGCAGGGGAGCTATGTAGCTACTGATAGCCGTAGTGTGACAGGAAGGGACAGAGTGTATAAACATTTTTAAAAATGCAGCAAATAGGGTCAAAGGGGGGAAAAAAATGGTAAAAGGGCAAAATTGTTGGCTCTTTATTTAAATGCACGTAGTATTCGGAACAAAATAAATGAATTAACAGCACAAATAGAGGTTAATGGGTATGATCTTGTACCCATTACGGAGACATAGGGCAGAATTTTCTGCCTGTCGGGCGGGCAGGCCTGCTCCAATCTCTGGCGGGTGGGAAGCCGATCCGCACTGCAGAAGTGGGCCGCACCGCCATTTTATGTGGGTGGGCCAATTAAGGCCCACCCAGCGTGATGTCTGGCAGGAAGCGCTATGCGCTTCCTGTGCGGGCAGGGGGGATTCCCCAAAAGCGAGAGTGCACCCTTTCATGCATGCGCACAAAAGAGTGCACAACTCGCTCAGGCTAAGTGCTGCCTCAGGGAGATCATTTCCACTTTGAAAAAGATTAAAAATAGGAAAAAAATAATTCCCTAACATGTCCCCCGCATGTGACAATGTCACATGAGATGGGACATGTTCATAAGTTACACTATAACTTTATAAACTTTTTAAAACCCTGCATGAAACCTCATCCCGCCAGTGGGGCTCCTGGCCTGCCTGCAAACCTTAAGGTTGGACGGGCAGGTCCTGAAATTGTTTAAAGGATCCTGCCAATGGCCTCAATTGGCCATTGACAGGTTGGCGGGCCCGCAGCTGATTTTGCTGCACCCCCGCCTTCCTGAAAATTTAAATGGGCCGGGATGACATCGGGGGGTCCGCCCAACGTCACCGCACGTCATTTTACGCGTTGGCGAGTGGGTCCTGCCCCCTGCTCGCCGACGGCAAGATTCTGCCCACAGTTACAAGGAGGTCGAAGCTGGGAATTAAATATTCCAGAGGTATGTGACTTTTTGAAAGGACAGGCAGGAAGGAAAGGGTAGTGGGGTAACTTTGTTAGTACGAAATAGAATAGATATGATAGCAGGAAATGATCTTGCATCGGAAGATGTAGAATCCATTTGGGTGGAGATAAGAAATAACAAGGGGAAGACGACACTGGTGGGAGCGGCCAATAGGCCCCCTGACAGTTGCTATACTGTAAGACAAAGAATAAATCAGGAGATAATAAGGGCATGTAAAAAAGGCAGTACTTTAATCATGGATGACTTTAATACTCATGTAGATTGGGAAAGTCAAATTGGCAGAGATAGCCACGAGCAAGAAATCAGAGTGTATTCGGATAGTTTCCTAGAACAATATGTGGATCCAACCAGGGATCAGGCTATTTTGGATCTGGTAATATATAATGAGGCAGGTTTAATAAATGATCTCAGAGGAAAAAATCCCCTAGGAAGCTGAGCATAACATGATAGAATTTAGCATTCAATTTGAGGGTGAGAAACTTGGATTGGAAACAACTGTGCTAAACTTAGAAAGGGTAATTACAAAGGAACGAGGGCAGAGTTGGCTGGAGTAGACTGGGAAAGGAGCTCAGTAGAAAAGTCGGTTGATGAACAATGGCAGACGTTTAAGAAAATAGTTTGTGACTCACAACAAAGATAGATCCCAGTGAGGAAGGAAGATTCTAGGAAGGGGACAAAACAATGATGGTTAACCAAGGAAGTTAAGGACAGGATCAAATTGAAAGAAAAAAACATACAATATGGCAAAGGTTAGTGATAAGCCAGAGGATTGGGAAAGATATAAAAACCAACAAAAGATGACCAAAAATATAAGAGAGATGGAGAAAATAAGCTTTGAGCGTAAACTAGCAAGTAATATAAAAATGGTCAGTAAGAGCTTCTTTAAATATATAAATAGGAAGAGAGAGGTCAAAGTGAACATTGGACCCTTGGCAAATGAGGCTGGGGAAATAATAAAGAGGAAACAGGAAATGGCAGACAAGTTGAATAAATACTTTGCTTCAGTCTTCACAGTAGAAGACACTAGTAGCATGCCAAAAATACTATATAATCAAGGGGCAAAAGAGGGGGAGGAGGAGGAAATAACTACAATAACAATCACTAGAGAAAAAGTACTGGAGAAACTAATGCAGCAAAAGGCCACCAAGTACCTGGGCCTGATGGGTTGCTTCCTAGGATATTAAAGGAAGTACTGTTTAATGAGAAAGGAATAAATGGCAATCTGGTTGTGCGAGGTCCCTTGGGGATGGGCGACCATAATATGATAGAATTCTTCATCAAGATGGAGAGTGACGTAGTTGATTCTGAAACTAGGGTCCTGAATCTTAACAAAGGAAACTACGATGGTATGAGGTGCGAGTTAGCTATGATGAACTGGGAAACGTTACTTAAAGGGATGACAGTGGATAGCCAATGGCAAACATTCAAAGAGCGCATGGGTGAACTGCAACAATTGTTTATTCCTGTCTGGCGCAGAAGTAAACCAGGAAAGATGACCAAACCACGGGTTACAAAAAAAATTAGAGATAGTATTAGATCCAAGGAAGAGGCATACAAATTGGCCAGAAATAAACAGACCTAAGGATTGGGAGCAGTTTAGAATTCAGCAAAGGAGGACTAAGGGATTGATTAAGAAAGGGAAAATAGAGTACGAGAGTAAGCTTGCGGGGAACATAAAAACTGACTGTAAAAGTTTCTATAGGTATGTGAAGAGAAAAAGATTGGTGAAGACAAATGTAGGTCCCTTACGGTCAGAAACATGGGAATTTATAATGGGGAACAAAGAAATGGCTGACCAACTAAATACATACTTTGGTTCTGTCTTCACAAAGGAGGACACAAATAAATACCAGAAATGTTGGGGAACACAGGGTTTATGAGAGGGAGGAACTGAAAGAAATCACTATTAGTAGGGAAATGGTGTTGGGGAAATTGATGGGATTGAAGGCCGATAAATCCCCAGGGCATGATAATACACAACCCAGAGTATTTAAGAAAGTGTCCCTAGAAATGGTGGATGCATTGGTGGTCATCTTCCGAGAGTCTATAGACTCTGGAATAGTTCCTACAGATTGGGGGTAGCTAATGTAACCCCACTACTTAAAAAGGGAGGTGGAGAGAAAACAGGGAATTATAGACCAGTCAGCCTGACGTTGGTAGTGGGAAAAATTCTAGAGTCCATTATAAAAGATTTAATAGCTGAGCACTTGGAAAACAGTGGCAGAATTGGACAGAGTAAGCATGGATTTATGAAAGGGAAATCATGCTTGATAAATCTACTGGAATTTTTCGAGGATGTAACTAGTAAGGTTGATGAGGGGGAGCCAGTGGATGTGGTTTATTTGGACTTTCAGAAGGCTTTCGACAAAGTCCCTCATAAGAGATTAGCGTGTAAAATTAAAGTACACGGGGTTGGGGGTAGTGAACTGAGATGGATAGAAAACTGGTTGGCAGACAGGAAACAAAGAGTAGGAATAAAGGGGTCTTTTTCCGAACGGCAGGCAGTGACTAGTGGGGCACCGCAGGGATCGGTGCTGGGACCCCAGTTATTCACAAAATATATTATTGATTTAGATGAGGGAATTAAATGTAATATCTCCAAATTTGCAGATGACACAAAGCTGGGTGGTAGGGTGAGCTGTGAGGAGGATGCAGAGATGCTTCAGTGTGATTTGGACAAGCTGAGTGAGTGGGCAAATGCATGGCAGTTGCAGTATATTGTGGATAAGTGTGAGGTTATCCACTTTGGTAGCAAAAACAGGAAAGCAGATTATCTGAATGGTAATAAATTGACAGAGGGGAATGTGCAACGAGACCTGGGTGTCCTTGTACACCAGTCACTGAAGGTAACCATGCAGGTGCAGCAGGTGGTAAAGAAGGCAAATGGTATGTTGGCCTTCATAGCCAGAGGATTCCAGTACAGGAGCAGGGATGTCTTGCTGCAATTATACAGGGCCTTGGTGAGACCACACCTGGAATATTGTGTGCAATTTTGGTCTCCTTATCTGAGGAACGATGTTCTTGCTTTAGAGAGAGTGCAGCGAAGGTTTACTAAATTGATTCCTGGGATGGCGGGACTGACATATGAGGAGAGATTAGGTCGGTTAGGATTATATTCACTGGAGTTCAGAAGAATGAGGAGGGAGCTCATAGAAACCTTTAAAATTCTAACAGGACTAGACAGGGTAGATGCAGAAAGGTTGTTCCCGATGGTGGGGGAGTCTAGAACCAGGGGTCACGGTCTGAGGATATGGGGTAGACCATTTAGGACTGAGATGAGGAAAAATTTCTTCACCCAGAGAGTGGTGAGCCTGTGGAATTCATTAGCACAGAAAGTCATTGAGGCCAAAACACTGTATGTTTTCAAGAAGGAGTTAGATATAGCTCTTGGGGTGAAAGGGATCAAAGGATATGGGGAGAAAGCGGGAGCAGGCTATCGAGTTGGAAGACCAGCCATGATCATACTGGATAGCAGAGCAGGCTCGAAGGGCTGAATGGCCTACTCCTGCTCCTATTTTCTATATTTCTAAGTAGCTACAGAGACAGTGGATGCACTGGTAGTAATCTTCCAAGAATCCTTATTTTCTGGAAAAGTTCCAGAGGACTGAAAACTGCCAATGTAACACTCTTATTCGAAAAAGGAGGGAGATCAAAAAACAGGTAACTATAGGCCAGTTAGTTTAACATCAGTTATTGGGAAAATGTTGGAGTCTATTATAAAGGATGTAGTAGCAAAGCATTTAGAAGCGCATAATCTAATCAAGCAGAGTCTGCATGGCTTCGTGAAGGGGAAATCATGCCTGACAAATTTATCAGAATTCTTTGATAAGATAACAAGCAGGATAGATAAAGGGGAATCAGTAGATGTAATATATTTGGATTTCCAAAAGGCACTTGATAAGGCTGCTAAATAAGATAAGAGCCCATGATGATGGGGGTAGCATATTAGCATGGATAGAGGACTGGCTAATTAATTGGAGACAGAGAGTTGGGATAAGGGGGCATTTTCAGGATGGCAACCTGTAACTAGTGGAGTGCCACAGGGATCAGTGCTGGGGCCACAATTATTTACAATATATATTAATGACTTGGATGAGGGAAGTGAATGTACTATTGCCAAGTTTGCAGATAACACAAAAATAGGTGGGAAGGCAAGTGGTGAGGATGACACAAAATGAGTCTACAGAGGGATGTAGACAGGTTAAGTGAGTGGGCAAAAACTTGGCAGATGGAATATAATGAGGGAAAACGTGAGGTTATGCACTTTAGCAGGAAGAATCGAAGAGCTGAATTATTTAAATGGAGAAAGACTGCAGAAAGCTGCAGCACAGAGTGATTTGGCGGTCTTTGTGCATAAATCCCAAAAAGCTAGCATACAAGTTCAGCAGCTAATAAGGAAGACAAATCGAATGTTGGCTTTAATTTCAAAGGGAATGGAGAATAAAAATAGGAAATTCTTGCTAAAACTACACAAGGCACTTGTTAGATCACAAGTAGAATACTGCAAACAGTTTTGGCCCCGTTATTTAAGGAAAGATATACTGGCATTGGACGTAGCCCAGAGAAGGTTCACTAGATTGATCCCAGGTATGGAGGGATTTTCTTATGAGGAGAGGTTGAGAAGGTTGGGCCTGTACTCACTGGAGTTTGGAAGAATGAGAGGCAACCTTATTGAAACATATAAGATTCTTAAGGGGTTTGACAGGGTGGATGCTGAGAGGTTGTTTCCTCTTGTGGGAGAGTCTCGGACCAGTGGGCATAATCTCAGCGTAAGAGGTCACCCATTTAAAACAGGGATGAGGAGTAATTTCTTCTCTCAGAGGGTGGTTAAACTGTGGACTTCTTTACCGCAGAGGGCTGTAGAGACTGGGTCGTTAAATATACTCAAGGCTGAGATAGGCAGATTTTTAATCAGTAAGGGAATCAAGGGTTTTGGGGAAAAGGCAGGAAAGTGGAGTTGAGGATTATCAGATCAGCCAGGATCTCATTGAATAGAGGAGCAAACTCAATGGGCCAAATGACCTACTTCTGCTCCTATATCTTATGGTCTTATTATTCCATGTGTTGAATTTTGCCCTTGACAGGCGGGAGGGCCCAACCAACTCAGTGGCGGACGGACAGCCAATTGCCGCCGCCGAAACGGGTCGTGCCGCCATTTTGTGCAGGCCAGCCAGTGTACAACGGGAAAATCGATTCAGCAGCGGGCATGTTCAGAGCGCCGGTTCCAAAGGGGAACCGGCAGTCTGTATAAAGAGTGGCCAGGCAGCCTTCTTGAGGCAGTGCACCATGGCCACTGACAGAGAGCGACATGCTGGTTTCAGGGCCGGGGGGGGGGGTGGTGGAAGGGGTGCAGGTTGCAGGATAGGGCAGCCGGGGGTCACTGTGTCCCTTGCTTCTCAGATGCCTGTCTTGCTGCCCTCCTCCAACAGGTGTTCAAATGTCGGGATATTTTGAATCTACAGGATGGGAAGAGGAGGGCCCCCCACGTCACCAGGTAGGTGTGGCAGGAGGTGGCAGGGGCAGTAAGTGCCCATGGTGATGAGCGGCACACAGGAATATAGTGCTGCAAGCACTTCAATAATTTGTTGCGCTTTGGAAGGGTGAGTACCATGTCAGCCTTGGCCATTTGACCCAGCAGCAAATTAGTAAACTAGCCTTTCAGCCTCCCCGCACCAACCCCCCCCAAACGTCTTACTGTCGTTACTGCATTGGGTATTTGGCGTATGTTGGGTGGGCAAACAGATAGTGACTATGCTTACATCAGCCTTAGTGGTTGATGAGAAGATGGGTTCTCCCCTCCGCATATGTTGGTGTTTGTCGCATTTGAGTAGTCTGGGGGCAACCTGCGGGAGAGGCAGCTAGACACATACTCAGAACTCCAACACGTCATATTGATGGTGATGAGATGATGGACGTGGAGCCTCAAGGTGTCGTGGCCAAGAGCCATCTGCTGGTCTTGGCGCCGCACCTAGTTGCGCCTCCTTGCCATGGGCGCTAAAACCCGTGTGTTATTCAAATTGATGGACGCTGAATGAGTCCAAGGTGTCCATTGGGGGAGGCATTTGGGACCAACAGTATTATCTTCTGGGGACTGATCACCAGTAGTGTGGACAGGAGCCGCTGGAGGCCTCAACTGTGGTTGGAGTGCGGCGTGCGCGTGCAGAGTGCATAAGCGATCAGCCCCAATAAATCCTCTTCTCTGTTCTGCAGGCAAAAACCAAGCACAATCTCAGGAAGCACCAGCAGACTGGTGGTGGACACGCCATGCTGCAGCGCCTCATCACCTACAAGGAGCAGGCCATAGAGCTGGGGAGGAGGCAGGTGTCGGCAAGGCTGGGGTGCAGCGGCCAGGTATTTGAGGACCACAATCCCATCCACTCTGTCTCCCCACCATCCAAACCACTGATAATTGCTGCAATCGTTAATGTTGCAACACTGCTCATTCACACACTGATACAGTCAGACATGTGGGTCATACACAAAGGTTCCTCGGCCCCTTGAGGATGCGCGTCTCCAGCACCTTCCAAAATCGCCTTATCCCATTTGTGACCACTATCCCCATGGCCTAACATGCCATGGCATCGCCGCTGCACATCCAAAGACGTTTTGCATCTTAGGAGGGTTTCTACCTCCACCACCCTTTCAGCCAGTGCGTCCCACATTACTCTGTCCAAAAGGTCTTCAGCAACTCGCCTGTCAACCTCATGGCACTCAACTTAAATAACCACGTTAGTCATCCCTGTGCCATGGGGAAATGTTGCCTTCTGTCCACCCGTTCTATGCCCCTCATAACGGTATGAAGGTCAATAATGTGACCTGTCAATCTTCAGTGTTCCTCGGCAAATGTCGCAAGTGTATGCAATGTTTCCTCATCACTGCAACTCTCCAGGCCAGCATGTATCCTGGTCAGGAAGCTCTGCACTCCCCCCATTCCAATGCCACATAACGTTCCATGTGGCATTCCTTAGGCCATCTGACCAGCCTGTCTGTATGCGCATCTAAGGTTTGGGTCTCCTCTTGACTATTTTCCACCCCACCAATGTTCATCTCCTTAAGTTGCTCACCCTTCAAGAACCTATGACTCTGGGGAGGAAAGGGATGAAAGGTGTAACTGACTGAACACTAACTTATGTACTGTCCTTGTTGTTACTTTCAGCATCACCACTGCATGGCCGCCACCAACACATCCAGAGCCCCCCCCTCCACACCTGAGGGCCAAGACATGCAACTTGCGGCAGATCATTTCAGCCAGTCAGGCACCAGCGCAGCGACAAACACGGTGGGGAATGTAACATCGGCTAGTGTCCCAGGGCACAGTGGAGAGGGCACTTCACACTCGCTGGAGGAGATGGCAAGGACAAAGAGTGCCGATAGCGCCAGCAGCCGGAGGACTGCAGGGGACCAGGCACATGCTGAGTCCGGCACTGACGACGTGCCTCTGGAGATGTCACCAATGCAGCAGCTGCAAGACAAGCGGCAGGATTTGTGGGAGCATCTGGCAGGGTTGCATGAGAGTGTGCTTCAGTTGGTCTCTGTGGTGAAGGAGTCCAGGCAGAGTGTAAGTGAAGGCATGAACCACAGGACAGAGCTTCAGGCTTCCCCCACTGAGAGATTGGCAACTCTCATGGAGAGGGGCTTCGATTGGATTGAGAGTCTTCTGATTGGGTTATGTTCTGACCTGCAAGTCCTCACAGCGCTAATCGGTGATCATTCCCAATGTGGGGGATGTTCTGAGCACCAAGTGTCGCTGCTCAGTGCCCATCCATCTGTGGTGAGCAGGGAGGTCCAATGTGACCTCACGTTGGCGCGGCAGCTGCCTGTCGTCTCTGCGAGCTCCTCTCAGGGTGCTCCAGATGAGGGCAGCAGCTCCTCCGTCCCTCTGCAGTGACCGTTGCATCCGTTGAGGCTGTGACAACTAGGGAGGTGCCAGTTTTGGAACTGGCCACTCCCTCCCAGGCGAGGCCATCACAGGCTCCACAGGCCAAAGGACGCCTGCCAAGGTCATCAACGCCAACAGGACAGCAGAGTCAGCAGGCTGTCTCACAAGCCACTCTGAGCGATGGGGCGGCACCTAGACATAGCACCCATAAACAAAAACATAAGGCACATTAGGCACTCCATGGATATGTCACTGGTGATTTTGTGTTAGCCATAGATTAGGGAAAAAATAGTTCTGTATGTCACAGCGACATTTGTATTTGATGTTGTACTGAATAAAGTCCACTTTTCTGACCATGGCTGAGGGTGTTTCCTTTGTGCTGCATTTGTATGTTTCACAGACATCTCATGAGTGTTTAAGTGGAGATTGATGTTTCGGTACTAAGCCCTTAGTTGCAGCTGATGAGGTGGAAGATGTAGCACCTAAGTGCCATGTGTGGAAGCGCCAGGCAATGTTGGTCCTGCTGATCGAGATATGTGGAGCTAGCTGAAGGGTCGTTGGATTAAATTGTCCGGGGTGTCCTTGCCTCCTTGGTGTAGTAGCAGGTCGGCGTGCTGCCCCTCATCATCATCCTGTGCTTCCTCATCCTCTGAGCCAGTGCTGGATTCATCATGTGCAGCCTCATCCAGTGCGTGAAGGTCTTCATTGTCAACTGCATCCCCCCCTTTCCAGCACAAGATTGTGCAGAGCGCAGCATGCTACCACTATCACAAAGACGTGTTCTGGGGGGTACTGGAGGGCACCCCCTGAGCGGTCCAGGCAACGGAAGCGCATCTTGAGAAGACCGATGGCTCTCTCCACCACAGCCCTTGTGGTGCCATGGCTCCTATTGTAGCGCTGCTCAGCTTCTGTTCTTGGACGGCGGAGTGGCGTCATGAACCATCTTCTGAGGGGATAGCCCCTGTCACCCACCAGCCAAACGAGCCAGAGCACTGAAGAGCGCCGGCAACTGGGAGTGTCTGAGGATGTAGGCATCATGGGAGCTGCCTGGGTACCTTGCACAGACTTGTTGAATCAGCATCCTGAGATCACACAATATCTGCACGTTCATGGAGTGGAAGCCCTTCCTGTTGATGAAGGCAGGGGGCTCACCTGCTGGCGCCTTGATGGCCACATGTGTGCAGTCGATTGCACCCTGGACGCGGGGGAAGCCAGCAATGGCCATGAAACCTCTGGCTCGCTGTGCCTGACTTGCCTGGTCACAGCAGAAGTGGATGAAGGTCAATGCCTGTCTGAACAGAGCATCTGTAACCTGCTTGACACAAGTGTGGACAGCTGATTGGGAGACACCGCGAAGGTCGCCCACCGAGCCCTGGAAGGAGCCAGGGGCATAGAAGTGGAGGGCAACTGTGACCTTGAGAGCCGCTGGCATGGGGTGTCCACCCACACAGTTAGGGGAGATCTCAGGGCCAATCATCTGACAGATATAGTTGACTATTTCCCTTGAGAGACGGAGCCTCCTTTGGCACTGCACCTGTTATATTAAGGTAGCTGCTTCACCACCTGTATAGCTTGGCAGCAGGATAGTGGCGTCTTCTGCAGCCCTGTCCACCTTGGACAACCTCTGCACCCCTTGTGCCTGTGCCTGGCCTCCAAAAGGTGGCTCCCCTGGGGGCTGATTGTCCACTCCTGGCCTCCTCCTTATTCTATCCCTCCCTTCCTCCTCAGAGGAGCTGCCTCCAGTGGAGATGTCAGAACCCATACCCAGGCTAAATGGAGGCCTCCGGAAAGCTGCAGGCCCGAAAAAGATTACTGCCTGCAGACTGCTGAGCTGAAGCTTCATAGTACAGAGAAAGCTATTGGAAATCGATCTGAACTGCTAACAATCACACAGGCAAGTTTAAAACACTTTCTGCATCAAATACTTCAGAAAAAACATGAACAACTCCTCTAAGCCCACATAACCTGCCAGTGCATGAGTCTTGATAAAAAAAATCACTTACTCACCTGCCCATTGCGCCCATGCACCGAGCCGAAGTTTGCACGGGCTCCTCAAAATCGTCGACAATTGCCAACTTAAGGGCCTCAACAAGGCCTTTAATTAATAGCGGGCGCGCGTCATGCTGCAAAGCGCGCCCGCCGACCTAAATATCACGATGTCAGCACGCAACATTTTAAGCGCTAATGTGCGGGCTCCACCACCTGCACGTCAGCAAGAAAATTCTGCCCCATGTTTTAGCTGCTGAGTCATTTCTTTTTATTTGTTTGCAAGTGGTGGCTGCTTCCTGTTTCTCATCAGAGCTGTGCATTTTTGCACCCTTTTTGGCTGGAGCTCCCCACCCAACATGGAGGATGGTGCCATTTTATGCCCCCTGTATGGCTTTCCAGTCCCCCACTGTGCTTTCTATGGCCAGTGCTAATTCGAGCGCTTTCTGAAAATCCAAATTTGTTTCAGGCAGTTTTCACTTCTGAATCACATCTTCATTTATACCGCATGGCAAACGATCTCTAAGCATATAATTTATAGATGTACCAAACTTGCAATATTCTGTTAACTGTTTCAGACTTGCCACGTAACAAACAACTGTCTCCCCTGGGGCTCTATTTCCTGAATTAAATTTGAACCATTGTATCGCTACCGAGGGCTTAGGCTGGTAATGACTCTTCACAAGATTCACTAAGCCATCAAATTTTCGAATCCGGAGCACTGGGTGCCATCAAACTTCGAATCAATGCAGAGGTCTTACTCCCACACGTGGATAAGATGATCGCACGCCTCTTCTCCTACCCCGCAATGTTGTTTGATTGGAAAAAGAACACAAGGCGTTCAACATAATGAGGCCAATCATCCAAGGTTGGGTCAAAGAATCAACTCTTCCAAACTGTGGCAAGCTTCGAAGGGACTGCTTCAACAATTAGGACGGAAATTCAACACAACTAAGGTGCGAGTTATGGCTCAATTTGAATTCGCTTGGTTTCCTTCTTCATTTTTTCTTGTCCTTCTTTGCTTTTTATTGCTTTTTCTCTCGTTGCCAATTTGTTGGATCCTGGTCCTAGATTAGTTGGGTTAATGGATCTGGGCTGCACGCTTGTTTCGGGATGACCGAGTTGGTACCATAGACAGAGTAGATCAGCAGGCAGCTCTTACGTAGAACACATTCTATGTATTTACCAAGGGACTCAGCAGTTACACTTGTGTGCTTACAACTCAAACCCTATCTCGACGTTAGACTCTAACTCTAGACTACTCCTACTGACTACTGAGGTAGCCCGCGATACTCTGATTTTGGTTTCTAAGATTATGTAATCTTCCATTAAAACATTCTTCTTAAAGGTATATTACACGTCAGATTACCACAACTGCTTAAGATGTTATATTTTCCTATTTTTGCAGTAACATATTCTTGTTAAAATGGCTTCTGAAATGTTTTATTGGCTTCAATAATTTGTGAACTCATATAATTCCTATATTTTAATTTGCTATTTTAAGAGTTTACATGGCTCAGAATTTCATATATGCAGATAGTATCCCCCAGTTTTTCCCAAACTGTCAACAATCCAAAAGGAAAAAAATTCAAATATATTTAGAAGAACTGAATGTTCAGCACTCACTGAACATTCGGCTCAGCACTGTAGATCTGACATAAATTGGAACAATAATGCCCTTTCCACTTACAAGCTGGTCAACTGTTTCAAGATGCACATAAACATACTCTGGAATCCATTTATTTTGTACAAACAATATCCTATGAAGATAAAAATGCAGATAAAGCTGGAAACACTCAGCAGGTCTGGCAGATCTGTGGAGTGAGAAACAGAGTTCATGTTTCAAGTCAATCACCTTTCATCAGAACACTGACCGAAATAACCTGAAACATTAACTGTTTGTCTCTCCACAGATGCTGCCAGCATTTTGTGTTTTTATTTCCGATTTCCAGTATCAGCAGCATTTTGCTTTTATCCAAGGAAGTCACAGTGGCACAATGCAACGATGCACTACCATGTTGGGCCATGGCGAAATGTGCACACATTCGCATCCCTGATTCTCCACATAGTTAACTCTGAAAACAGAATTTTAACACGCTGGAGAGTGCAGACTTGAGAGTTAAAACTGGGGAAATTGACACAGTGTGTTGGAAGGCTGGCTCCAATCCACCGACTTCCACATTTAACTTTAGTGTATGAGCTGAGTTGTCAAATTCTATCAACTAATTGTTTGTTTACAATATTCGCATAGGTATTTTACAATTTCTTCCATGAACTTCCTAGTATTCCTGGAACTCACCAGTGAAAGCAAGGCAAAAACACAGCAGCAACTTAGGAAGCTGAAGGCATGATAGGGAAATATTCCAATAAGTACTGAAACCTCAGATGCTTTCTTGACAGCTTTTCCTTAAAATGCAGGAACATCAATGTCTCAGGCAGTGCATGGTATTGCGTCAAGTGTTGGGAGACAGTTGCTGCCTGCTCAGACGCTCTTTGGTCTGCCCGAAACTGGTTGGTCTTCCAGCGCAAAGAGTTGTCCCCGACCGAGTGTTGCAGACTGGCACATTCCAAGGTCCAGAACTATGTGCTGAGGGACACACTAAAGCTTGAGGCAGCCATCGCAAAGGAGCAATGGGGAAAGGTCGCTGTTTAAGACCTTTCTGCCACCCTGCATTGAGGGGCTGGGAACTGTTGAGAGCCCCTCGGGCTGTACAGCTCAAAATGAATGTATGAATACTAATTGTATTATAAATGTCTTGAAGCACCTCAGAGTGCAACATGATGTATGCTGATAACTTCAATGTCATTGTCTGATTGTCTGCATTGACCATGTTGAAATGATTGTAATATTCATTGATTGTATTGATGCACCTTGTGATCTATGTGTAAAAGTTGAATCTGATTGTGCTTTTGTGATGGTGATTTTGAAATGGATTGGAATGTTCTTCCAGATATTTTAAGAATAAAGTATATTTTTCAAAAAAAAAACCTGCTGCCAAGTAGACATGGTGGCCATGCTTTACCAGTGGCTGTCGAAGTCATCACTGTCCTCGATTACTTTGCCCCTAGATCCTTCCAAGGCTCTGCCAGAGAAATTTGAAGGATCTTGAAGTTGGCAGCCCACAAATGGATAACATAGGTGACTGACAGCTTCTTTGTCAGGTTTGGCAAATGGCACTGGTCACAGAGTGAGGGCAACAACTCATTCATGTGACCATCAAGGCACCCCAGATCGCCCAGGTGTACAGTAAAGACCCGCCGTTCGCAGGGGGTTAGGTTCCTGTGAAATCTCACAAATGGTGAAATCGCGAACAATGAAGATACTTTATAATGTGACTGAATTAGATAGATTCCAGGCACTCAAAAGTACACGCCCGTTGTATATTTGACCTTTGTTCTTCCAGGTGTGGAAACTTCTCCAACTCTTTCCCTCTCTATCCTGAGCAGTGACATCCCTCAAATTCACACCCCAAATGTAAAGAAAGCATGACCTTGAATTTAGTCCTCAAACAAAAACTCCATCACCACAACATGCAGAGTCTTACCGTTACCCAGCATGTACTTGTTCTGCAGTGCCAGCATGTTGCACTATTTAGCAGCTTGGCTTTGAACTTATTCACAATTCATAAAGAAGCTTGATGCACTTTTAACACTTTCACCCAAACAAACCTATATTTCTGTTTCAACAAATTAAAATCTGCCAAGCATTAATTTATGAAGTAGTTCACCAGTGACTGCCCACCCCCTCATCCCTCCCAATCTGTACAGTATTGTGTTTTCAAATTTGACCACTATCTAGGAAGTCAAACTTACTTTTAGGCTCTTTCCCTCATTTGTTATCCCTTGAAGATGATAAACGAGTATTTTAAAATGAGCTTCAATAGAAATCTCTACAATTTCTGAAGATGTTTCGGGACCAAGACCACAGACGGATGAAGATTTGGCCCGCGATGTGTGATCGGGTGTCCAAGCCCTTTTGTGCAGGTAAACAAATTCGCGAAAGAAGAGTTCGCTAATGAGGTAAGTTTACTGTACTCCCCAACTGCAAGGATTTCCACTACATCAGTGTGCAGTAATCACAAAAAGGTCTTCTTGAAGGTATCCGGGCAGCTGCCATAATGCTTTCATCCTGTGGCAATCCACCCTCTCTGATCTCTTTGCATCTTGAACAGGAGTTACCAGCTGGCTGCTCAGAGACAAATGATACCAACTAAAACAAAGCTGATAACACCCATGAGGATCCCCAGGAGCACTAGAATGAAAGCCATAAGGCAATGAGATGTGTCATTGAGCAAGCCATTAGCATGCTGACGATGCACTTCAGGCGGCTAGACAGATATGGAGGCACCCTTCAATATGCACCAACCAGGGGTGCTATTGGGAAACGAGGCACCATGTGGGGTACTGAGAGAGGGACAGAGGATGCAATGGGTGAAAGTGGAGACACTTTGAGCTAAGTCCTGACTTTCATGCCCCTTTTACCATCATTCTTCTTATCGCCCACCCACATTTCCTTGCTGGCAATGAATTGGAGAGCACTTTGCTGTAGGTCAATGAGATGATGAATGGCATCCAATTTGAAGTGGCATTCATAATGTGTAACTAATTGATATATTGTATACATTCGTTTGAGTGCCACCTTTGATGCTACATGCAGATGGCCACTCTTTCCATGGACCAACAACATAATCACAAAGGCCTGCAATATCATGCCACTAATGCATGAAATATACTCTTCCAAACTCTCTAGAATCAGACACAGGACAGTTAGAACGTTTACCGGTAAAAAGCACAGAATTTGTTGTTGCTGCAGAAGTTTCCTGTTTGTCAACTGCCTCCAAGGCACAGCATCTGTGTCCAGATAGGCAGAGCTTGGAACGTCTTGCATCCTCTGACAGGGAACCTCCACTGTTGGCCCTGTCTCTATCAGCTGTTCTTGCTCTCTTGTGATGTGCTGGTCCACAGGTAAAAACACAACTATCTGCCTTATCAGTCCCACTGAAATGTAAGTATCTGGCTGGTACATGGCCTGCATGAGACTATTCAACCTCAGAGGGAGTGACTTCTTCTAAGTTGTCATTGCCCTCTTGCAGCATCTCCTGTGCAGGCCTCATGAGAAATTAAAGACATGAATTAGAACCATCAATGTAAGAATATTTTAAAGATATCACATGATCATATTTCAATTGCTGCTGACAGCAAGTCAACATGAGTGAGTGTTACATGTCATGTGACTGGCTGATATTTAATTCTGTCACCAGGTAGCTCCCCAATGTCAACAGGCAAGCACACTCAGACTTTGCTGATGTCCAGCACTTCCACCTCAGCAGCTGTCAGTGTCGAGAGGGCTGGGGAGCCAACTCCAGCTCTATGTCTCTCCTCCATATCTGTGCTCTCCTCTCCTGCAAGGAGGGAAGGAATAGACCTATCATTGAGAGTAATAGCGTGTGTTGAATGGATGAATGGAAAGTATCTGTTGATGGTATCCATGATGGAGCAACATTACAATGTATAAAGATGAGGGTCAGTTTCAGTGATGGATGGACAGATAGGGATGTGAGGAAGTGCATAAATAATGAGGGACAGATGTAGCTGCAAGGTAAGCTGGTATGAAAACTTAAGTATTGTAGTGGACGTGTGAAGACTAAGTAAGGGGGTTGGCCTAATACACGTATCAGGATTTAGGTAGATGTGCTACTATACTCAGCTTCCCTTTCCTGCCTTGCTTAGGTCATTAAACTGCTTTCAATATTAAATCCACGAGTGTTGCAACACACTCCTGTTGCTGGCTTCATGGGAAACCTCCAGAATCACAGAATCTCACAGTGCAGAAGAGGCCCTTCGGCTCATCAAGTCTGCACTGACACGTGAGAAACACTGACCTGCCTACCTAATCCCATTTACCAGCACTTGGCCCACAGCCTTGAATGTTATGATGTGCCAAGTGCTCATCCAGGTACTTTTTAAAGGATGTGAGGCAACCCGCCTCCACCACCCTCCCAGGCAGCGCATTCCAGACCGTCACCATCCTCTGGGTAAAAAAGTTTTTCCTCACATCCCCCCTAAACCTCCTGCCCCTCACCTTGAGCTTATGCCCTCTCATGACTGACCCTTCAACTAAGGGGAACAGCTGCTCCCTATCCACCCTGTCCATGCCCCTCATAATCTTGCACACCTCGATCAGGTCACCCCTCAGTCTTTTCTGCTCCAACGAAAACAACCCAAGTCTATCCAACCTCTCTTCATAACTTAAACGTTTCATCCCAGGCAACATCCTGGTGAATCCCCTCTGCACCCTCTCCAGTGCAATCACATCCTTCCTATAATGTGGCGACCAGAACTTCACACAGTACTCCAGCTGTGGCCTCACCATGGTTCTGTACAACTCCAACATGACCTCCCTACTTTTGTAATCTATGCCTCGATTGATAAAGGCAAGTGTTCCAAATGTCTTATTCACCACCCCATTAACATGCCCCTCTGCCTTCAGAGATTTATGGACGTACACGCCAAGGTCCCTTTGTTCCTCAGAACTTCCCAGTGTCATGCCATTCATTGAATACTTCCTTGTCAAATTACTCCTTCCAAAGTGTATCACCTCACACTTTTCAGGGTTAAATTTCATCTGCTACTTATCTGCCCATTTGACCATCCCATCTATATCTTCCTGTAGCCCAAGACACTCAACCTCACTGTTAACCACTCTGCCAATCTTTGTGTCATCTGCAAATTTACTAATTCTACCCCCCACATAGTCAACTATGTCATTTGTATAACTGACAAACAATAGGGGACCCAGCACAGATCCCTGTGGTGCGCCACTGGACACTGGCTTCCAGTCACTAAAGCAGCCTTCTCTCATCACCCTCTGTCTCCTACAACTAAGCCAATTTTGAATCCACCTTATCAAATTACCCTGTATCCCATGTGCATTTGCCTTCTTTATAAGTCTCCCATGTGGGGCCTTGTCAAAGGCTTTGCTGAAATCCATATAAACTACATCAACTGCACTACCCTCATCTACACACCTGGTCACCTCCTCAAAAAATTCAATCAAATTTGTTAGGCATGTCTTCCCTCTGACAAAGCGAATGCTGACTATCCCTGATCAAACCTTGCCTCTTCACGTGGAGATAGATTCTCTCCTTCTGAATTTTCTTCAATAGTTTCCCTACCACTGACATGAGGCTCACTGGCCTGTAGCTCCCTGGCTTATCTCTACAACTCTTATTAAATAGCGGAACTACATTAACTGTTCTCCAGTCCTCTGGCACCTCCCCCGTGCTTTACTCTTTAAACCAGAGCAGTTAATCTGGAAGCTTTTATCTCTCAGGCTCAACTCTTCTTTACTTCCTAGGTATTCATCACATATGGGGTTACACTGCCACGTTTTTGCTCACTCTATCTTGTTAAAACATACTATACCTCTCTCTGTTATTTTCACTTCATCATCATGATTTAGCCATGTTTCTGATACTCCTATCATATTCTATTAACTAATGTCTCAACAGCCTCCAGCTCAAGCATCTTATTTATGGTGCTTCTAGAATTCAGGTAGATACATCACATGCAATATTATTATACAGAACATGTATTTCATTATTCACTATTCAGGAGATTTCTTTAAAAGACCAAAAGTATCATGTGATCCTTAATGATATGCAAATGTAGACATATCTAGGTAACAATTAGGCAGTGATTAGCTAAAGGGTAATTTGTTTCAAGTGATTCTGTGTATGGGACAAATTTTTCTTGATGTGATTTTGTGAAATTCTTCAAGAAACAGTTTTATGTTTTATCACTTTCTAGTGTATAATATGCATCCAACTGACAATTTCAGGCCGTGGCAGCAATACACAATTTATAGATGGATTGTGACGTACCTGACATAAGAATATGAGAAATAAGAGAAGTAGGCCATTTGGCCTTTCAAGCCTGTTCTACCATTCAACAAGTTCATGGCTTATCTTCTACCTCAACTCCGCCTTCCTACACCATCCCCAAATCCCTTAATTGCCTCAGTACCCAAACATCTATAGGCCTGTCTTGAATATGCTCAAAACTGAGCATCCATAGCTCTCTGGTGTAGAAAATTCCAAAGGTTCAAACCTCTCTATGTGAAGAAATTTCTCATCTTAATCCTAAATGGCCAACCCCTTGTTCTGAGACTGTGACTCCTTGTTCTAAATTCACCAGCCAGAGGAAACATTTTGTCAGTATCTATGCTGCTAAGCACCTTAAAAATTTTATATGTTTCAATTAGGTCACCTCTCATTCTTCTCAACTCCAGGGAATATAGGCCAAGTCTATCCAATCACTCCTCATAGGACAATACCCTCATTGCAAGAAACTTTGTTGCACTATGTCACAGACAAGTATGCCCTTCTTTAGGAAAGGAGATCAAAACTGCACACAGTATTCCAGGTGTGGCTTCAGCAATGCCCTGCCTAATAAGAACTCTTTATTATTATATGCCAATTCCTGTGTCAGCCATGGCTCAGTTGGTAGCAGTGCCATTTCTCAATCATGAGTTTCCAGCTTCAAGTTCCATTCCAGGGTTTGAGCACAAAAATCAAACATGACACTCCAGTCCAAGACTGAGGGACCACTACACGCTCAGAGGTGCAGTCTTTTGGATAAGACATTAAACCGAGGCCTCGTCTGTCTATCTGGGTGGACATAAAAGATCCCTTGGCAGTATTGTACAGTGTCTCAAGTACAGCTGTCCAAAAACTGGACACTTTTAGAATGTGCCATGCATCAATTGATTAAAAATACCTTCCTGGACAATTTGGTTAGGCGCTGCATTGGCATGGTGTGGCACCTAATTATCCCTTCACCGCTTGTACACCAATCTGTTCACACTCTCTGGTTGACCCTTGACCCCACCTGGCTCTCATTTGACCTAAACCTCCAATAGCCTGAACTGCCCAACCCGAAATCCAGCAAGATCTGAAATCCAGCACCCCTCAGTCTTGAAGTTGCTGATATTGTGAGACAAAGTGCCTGCATTTCGAAGAATAATAGGAGGGTTATGCCTGGTGCCCTGGCCAATATTTATTCCTCAATCAACATCACAAAAAACAGATTATCTGGTCATTATCAGACTGGTTGTTGGGAGATTGCTGAATGCAAATTGGCTGCCGTATTTCCTGCAATACAACAACGATAACACTTCAAAGTACTTCAATGGCTGTAAAGTGCTTGAGATGTCTCGTCTCGTGTTCATGCTATCTTCTACGTAAATGTCAGCTTTACTTTTATTCTTTTTTTAAAAATGCTAAATAACCAATTTACTTCCTAATTGCTTGCTGTACCCGCATGTTAGCTTTGTGATTCATATACAAGGTCCCTCTGTATACATTCTTCTTTTTTTTATTTTCCCTACCAAAGTGAATAACTTCACACTTGTCACATTGCATTCCATCTGCCATGTTCTTGTCCACTTAGCCAACCTATACATATCCCTTTGCATCTGCCTCACAGCTTACTGTCCCACGAAACTTAATATCATCAGCAAATTTGGATCTGTTACATCAGTCCACTCATGTAAGTCATTCATATGAATTATAAAATTAAGATCCAAAGACTGCTCCTTGCAGTATCCTGCTAGTTACAGCCTGCCAACCCAGAAAGTTCCATTTATTCCTCCTGTTTTTAATACAGTAACCAATCCTCAATCTATGCTAATAGATTACCCCACAATTCCATGAGGCCTAATTTTGTGCAATAACCTCGTGTGGCATATTTTTTTGAAAATCTGAATACACTACAGCCACTGGTTCTCCCTTATCCATCTCATTAGTTTCATCCACTAAAACCCTAATAGATTTACTAAACACAATTTCCCTTCCATAAATACAATTTGATTTTGCTTAATCATATTACGATTTCCTCAGTGCTCAGTACCACACCTCGAGTAGATTCTATCATTTTGCCTACGACTGATGTTAGATTATCTGGCCTCTGGTTCCCTGTTTTTTCTCTTTCTCCTTTCTTAAATAGTGGGGCTTTGTTTACTACTTTCTAAACCTCGAGAACCGTTCTGGAATCTAAAAATTCTGGAAGATAAAAATAAATGCAACCACTATCCCTGCAGTGACCAATTTTGAGACCTTAGGATGCAGGTCATCAGGTCCAGGCATCAAGGCCACTTAATCCCATTCATTCATCCAGTACTAATTCCTTACTTATATTGATTTCTTCAAGTTTTTCATTCTCGCGAGATCCTTTGTTCTCCATTATTTCCAGAATGTTTCTTGTATCTCTACCATGAAGACAGGATTAAACTACTTGTTTAATGACTCTTCTATCTCCTTAATCCCCATTATAATTTCACCTCTCTCTGCCTCTAATGGGCCCATGTTTACTTTCCTTCCTCTCTTCCTATTTACATATCTAACAATCTTTTATTGTTTCTTACAAGTCGACTTTAATGTCCTCTTTTCTCTTTCCTGATCAACTACTTGGTCCTCCTTTGCTGAATTCTCAAATCCTCAGGCTTAATAGTCTTTTTCTGGCAATTTTGTAAACTTATTCCTTTGATCTACATAAAAACATAAGAAATAGGAATAGAAGACGACCAGAAGGTCCACTGAGCCTGCTCCACCATTCAATAAGATCATGGCTAATCATGAGCTTCAACACACCTGCTCCCCATACCTTTTGATTTCCTGAGTGACCAAAAATCTGAGCAACAGCCGTAAATATATCCAATGTTGGCACATCTGCAATTATCTAGCGTAGAGGATTGAAAAGATTCGCAACCCTTTGAGTGAAGAAATTTCTCCTCATCTCAGTGTTAAATGATTGACCCCTCATCCTGAAACTGTATCCCCTTGTTCTAGATTCCCCAGCCAGGGGAAACAACTCTCAGTATCTACCCCATCAAGGCTCTTCAGGACCTTGTGTGTTTCAATCAGATCACCTCTCATATTCTTCTAAACTCCAAAGGATATGGAGCCAATTTACTCAGTCTCTCATTATAGGACCTTTCATCCCAGGGACCAATGTGGTGAACCTTAGTTTTACTGCTTCAATGCCAGTGTATCATTCTTTAAGTATGGAAACTAAAACCGCAAACAGTATATCTAGTACCGTCTCACCAAACCCCTGTACAATTGTAGCAAGACTTGTTTATTTTTGTATTCTAATTCCCTTGCACTAAAGGCCACCATGCCAACATCTTAATTGCTTGCTATATCTGCATGCTAACTTTTTGCATTCCATCTCTTTGTAGCCTCTTTCTGCCCTCCTCGCAGCTTGCATTCCCAAATAACTTTGTATCATCAGCAAACTTAGATTCTTTACTTTCTGTCTCTTCATCTAAGTCATTAATATAGATAGTAAACAGCTGAGGCCCAGCACTAATCCTCGTGGCACTCCACTAGTCAGAGCCTGCCAACTTGAAAATGCCCCATTTATCCTGACTCTCTGCTTCCTTTCTGTCAACTAATATTCTGTCCATGCTAATATATCACCCCCAACTCCATGAGCCCTTATCTTGTGCATTAATCTTTTGCATGGCACCTTACTGAATGCCTTTGGAAATCCAAGTATACCACATCCACTGGCTCTCCTTTATCTACTCTACCAGTTACATCCTCAAAAGACTTTAACAGATTTGTCAAACAGGATTTCCCTTTCATAGGAGCATGTTGACTTGCTCTAATCATACTATGCACTTATTTCTAAGTGCGTTAAGACTTCCTTAAGAATAGATTCCAGTACTGTCCCATGAACTGATGACAGGCTAACTGGCCTCTAGTACCCTTTTTTCTCTCTCCCTCCTTTCTTGAATAGCGATGTTATATGTGCTAACTTCCAATCTACTTCAACTGTTCTAGAATCTAGGGAATTTTAGAAAATCATAAACAGTGTATCCACTATTTCTGTAGTTATCTCTTTGCAAACTCTAGGATGTAGGCCATTAGGTCCTGGAGATCTGGCAGATTTTAGTCCCTTGAATTTCTCTAGTACTTTTCTTCTGCTGATCTAAACGGCCTTCATTTCTTCACTCTTACTAGCAGCCTTGTTTAATCCCACATCCCAACATTTTGTCAGTACTCATGGATGAGGAAGTTATACAATTATCTGCCCAACTTCCTTTTAAAATTATTTATGGAATCAGTTACCACTTTTTCAGGTGGTGTTCCAGATCTTCATTAGCTGAACTGGCCCAGCTAAAATGAGCCAATGACAGAAGATGACCACAAAATTCTAGATTTACGAATGTATCAATAACTTAAGGCCACCACTTTTGCCACCACCCAGGGTACATTAGTGCCAGTCAGCTAAATTGAGAAACATTTTTCTCTCAGCTTCTACTCAAAGTTTTCCTAAAATGATGTGAAGATCGTGTATAGGACAGATTTCAACAGTTTAAAAAACAGTCTGCTTCCGCTTGTGAAAATGCAGTGGAATGTTCTGAATATACAAACGTATCCATTGTTTTGTGTTCTCGAATTTTTGCAGAAAGAGAGAGGTGATTGAGAGGGACAGCGGATATGTTTTGCTTCATAAAATGTTATTTGCATCTTTGAAATAGTAGTGATTATTTTTAAGTCAGCTATTTACCTCACCTGCATTTTGTTGATAGAAAAAGTCCAACTAATACCTTATAACTGTGAGACAAGCATTTCAGTTTCTCAGAGCTGTGAGACAACGGGGAGAGAAAAGTACAAAAAAAGCACAACGGCCTTTGGTGGGGGACCGGAGAAGGGAGCAACTGGAAGATTAAGAGTGAGGCAAGTGACAATAAAATAAGCCGAAGAAACAGGGGTTAGTTGAAAGGAAAAGCAGTAGTGGTCATGATGGGAGCAATGTTGTGGTAGGAATGGGAATGGGAATAGGTGTTGAATGGGTAAAAAGGATGGGGACAAAGTAGTTGTGAGAGGTGAGGTTCTCAGAGGCCTAAGTGATTGAATCAGTCATATCTTAGGTCCACATTTTCCTCAAATGTAGCATACAGCCATTGGTGACTTATTTTCTTGCCTTACCAACTATCACTTTCCACCTGATAAAGAAGCAAAAAGGGTTTAAGGAGAAAAGCAGAAGAGAAAGGAAAGAGACAAACAGAGCCAAAGAAGAAAAATAAAAAGAAACAGTAACACAAAGACAACACAAACAGGTAACAGAAGGACACAGGTACATTGCACAATAAATTCCAATGCCCATATTGGTAAAGGAAATTATCTCTGAATAACATGTCAAGTTGCAATTACACCCTCCCAAATAGAGCCATTATAAAAGTGGGCAGAGCAGTTTATGATGGCAGTACAAAATTACAGAGTTTACAAGTTAAAACTGGAGAATGAATTACATCCGCACTCCAGGGTTCAATCATCCACTTCCCTCTAACTGTACTTCACTCACAGAGTGCACTTGGACATGGCTCCCAATGAGCAATGTTATGGGAGGTCAATTGTAATGTATCAAAAATCTTATCTCTATGTACAATACTATTTCCAATTATAAATTTGTACATTCATAGTGGAAACTGTCTCTGTCAGCTTCTCATACTGTAATTACATTCTCCCCACCAGTGGCTATGCCGAGATATTTTGAGTCAACAACATAGAAACCAATAACCTCCCAGTTCTGGTATCATCATTATGAATCTTTTTTGCACCTTTTGCGATGCCTCCATATCCTTTTTAAAATATTGAAAGTAGGACTGTGCAATGCAAGTGTGGTCTAACCAAATTTAACATTTGTAAATTTAACATCATTTCTCTGTTTTTCACATCATTCCCACTAGAAGTGCACCCAGTTTGGTTTGCTTTAAGGGCCTTGTTAACCTGCAATGCTACATTTTGCAATTTGTGCATCTGTATCTCTAGATTCCTTTGCTCCTCTATCCCCATTAGACTCTTACTATCCAATCACTATATGCCATCCTTACTCTTCTTGCTAAAATGCACCAGCTCGCACTTACCTATATCAAAATTTATTTGCCAATTCAACAGCCATTCTGCAAATTTATTCATGGTTTACACCTTCCACCTCCTTAGCCTATACTTCAAAGAAAGTCCTTTAGTCCAATCAATGCTACTGTTCTGCTTCCTAGCTTGTCATTGGTTTTTCTATTTAATTATAAGTAATGGCATAAAATAGAAGTATATCAAAAAAGGATATAATGCATGAATTCAAAATGAACTCAGTCAACATTCTAGACGGCTTAGTTCCCTTCCTCTCACCCCATTTCTCTTGAAGGTTACACTTGGTGCCCATCTGCAACACTACCGGAGATCGACTCATGATTTTGAACAGTAATGTTTTTGTTCCGCACATTTCTGGACAGAATTACAATTCATTTTCTTGATTTTCCAAAAAAACTACGTTGCATCTAGCGAAAAGGGTAAATAGGGTGGTCAACAGGACTTTAAACTAGAAAGTGGGGGGAAGGGAAGGGTAAAACTCCAAGAAGTATGACTAATGGCAAACAAAGCAGCAGGTAGCGTGTGGCAAGGTGGATTCAATTTCATGGAAAATTATGAAAAAATTGAAAAGAAAGGAGAGCCCAGGAGAGGCTATTAAAGTCTCCAGAACACAAAATAGGACAGAGTGTTTGGAAAGGGCTAGGATTCTAACTGCAAGCACATCAGATAAAGGGGTGACAATGAGAAGGGGGACGGGAAATACAGGACTGAAGGTGTTGTATCTGAATGCATGCAGTATACGAAATAAGGTAAATGAGTTTGTGGCACAGATTGAAATTGGCTGGTATGATGTGGTGAGCATCACGGAGACATGGCTGCAAGGGGATCAGGACTGGGAGCTAAATATCCAAGGATATACATCCTATCGAAAAGATAGGCAGGTTGGCAGAGGGGGTGGGGTTGCTTTGTTAGTAAGAAATGAAATTAAATCGATAGCAAGAAACAACATAGGGTCAGATGATGTAGAATCTGTGTGGGTATATTTGAGGAACCACAAAGGTAAAAAGACCATAATAGGAGTTATGTACAGGCCTCCGAACAGTAGTCAGGATGTGGGGCACAAGATACACCAGGAGATAGAAAAGGCGTGTAAGAAAGGCAAGGTTACTGTGATCATGGGGGATTTCAATATGCAGGTACACTGGGAAAATCAGGTTGGTAGTGGATCCCAAGGAAAGGAATTTGCGGAATGTCTAGGAGATGGCTTTTTGAAGCAGCTTTGGTGGAGCCCGCTAGGGAACAGGCAATTCTAGGTTTAGTGATGTGTAATGAGGCAGATTTGATAAGGGAGCTTAAGGTGAAGGAACCCTTAGGAGGAAGTGACCATAATATGATAGAATTTACCCTGAAATTTGAGAGGAAAAAGCTGGAATCAGACGTAACGGTATTACAGTTGAATAAAGGCATGAGGGAGCAGCTGGCCAGAATTGACTGGGAGATGAGCCTAGCAGGAAAGACGATGGAACAACAATGGCAGGAGTTTCTGGGAGTAATTTTGGAGACACAACAAAAATTCATCCCAAGGAAGAAGAAGCATACTAAAGGGAGGACGAGGCAACCATGGCTGACAAGGGAAGTCAGGACAGCATAAAAGCTAAAGAGAAAGCATTCAATGCGGCGAAGAGCAGTAGGAAACCAGGATTGGGAAGCCTACAAAGACCAACAGAGGACACCTAAAAAATAAATAAAGAGGGAGAAGATTAAATATGAGGGTAAACTAGCCAGTAATATAAAAGAAGATTGCAAGAGTTTTTTTTTAGATATATAAAGGGTAAGAGAGAGGCAAAAGTGGACATTGGGCCGCTGGAAAATGACGCTGGAGAAGTAGTAGTGGGGAACAAAGAAATGGCAGAGGTACTGAATAGGTACTTTGCGTCAGTCTTCACAGTGGAAGACACGAGTAACATCCCCAAAGTTCAAGAGAGTCGGGGGTAAGAGGTGAGTATGGTGGCCATTACCAAGGAGAAGGTGCTAGGAAAACTGAAAGGTCTGAAGGTGGATAAATCACCTGGACCAGATGGATTACACTCCAGAGTTCTGAAGGAGATAGCTGAAGAGATAGTGGAGGCGTTAGTGGTGATCTTTCAGGAATCACTGAAGTCAGGGAGGGTCCCAGAGGACTGGAAAATCGCTAATGTAACCCCCCTGTTTAAGAAGGGAGTGAGGCAAAAGACAGGAAATTACAGGCCGATTAGCATGACCTTGGTTGTTGGTAAGATTTTAGAGTCCATTATTAAGGATGAGATTTCAGAATACTTGGAAGTGCATGGTAAAATTGGGCAAAGTCAGCATGGTTTCATCAAGGGGAGGTCATGCCTGACAAAGCTGTTAGAATTCTTTGAGGAGGTAACGAGCAGGTTAGACAAAGGAGAGCCAATTGGACTTCCAGAAGGCCTTTGACAAGGTATCGCACAGGAGGCTGCTCAGTAAGATAGGAGCCCATGGTGTTAGAGGCAAGGTACGTGCATGGATAGAAGATTAGCTGTCTGGCAGGAGGCAGAGAGTGGGGATAAGGGGGTCCTTCTCAGGATGACTAGTGGAGTTCCCCAGGGGTCAGTGTTGGGACCACAACTTTTCACTTTATACATTAATGATTTAGATGAAGGAACTGAGGGCATTCTGGCTAAGTTTGCAGATGATACAAAGATAGTTGGAGGGACAGGTAGTATTGAGGAGGCTGCAGAAGGATTTGGACAGGTTAGGAGAATGGGCAAAGAAGTGGCAGATGGAATACAACGTGGGGAAGTGTGAGGTCATGCACTTTGGTAGGAAGAGTAGAGGCATAGACTATTTTCTAAATGGGGAGAGAATTCAGAAATCTGGAGTGCAAAGGGACTTGGGAGTCTTAGTCCAGGATTCTCTTAAGGTTAACTTGCAGGTTGAGTCAGTGGTTGGGAAGTCAAATGCAATGTTGGCATGTTTTTCAAGAGGACTGGAATATAAAAGCAGGATTGTGCTGCTGAGGCATTATAAGGCTCTGGTCAGACCACATTTAGAATATTGTGAGCAATTTTGGGCCCCGAATCTCAGTAAGGATATGCTGGCCCTGGAGAGGGTCCAAAGGAGGTTCATGAGAACGATTCCAGGAATGAAAGGCTTAACATATGAGGAGCGTTTGAGGACTCTGGGTCTATTTTCAATGGAGTTTAGAAGGATGAGGGGGGATCTGATTGAAACTTACAGAATACTGAAAGGCCTGGATAGAGTGGATGTGGGGAAGATGTTTCCATTAGTAGGAGAGACTAGGAACCGAGGGCACAGCCTCAGAGTAAAGGGAAGACCTTTTAGAACAGAGATGAGGAGAAACTTCTTTCACCAGAAAGTGGTGAATCTATGGAATTCATTGCCTCAGAAGGCTGTGGAGGCCAGGTCATTGAGTGTACTTAAGACCGAGATAGATAGGTTCTTGATTGATAAGGGTATCAAATGATACAGGGAGAAGGCAGGAGAATGGGGTTGAGAAACCTATCAGCCATGATTGAATGGCGAATCAGACTCGATGGGCCAAATGGCCTAATTTCTGCTCCTATGTCTTATGGTCTTATCTAAGTTCAATCTTATTTGTCTACTGCTCTTAATCCTCAAATTCCTGCTCAGCTGCATCATAAACAACTACCAAGTGTCTTACAAGCCAACTTTACTGAACTGTCAAAAAGAATAATAGCAGTATTAATCATATAATCATGAATGGTTGAAGGATAAATCAGAAGTTAAAGAAAAGTCTCACAAGGATTTGGGAATCCAAGTTGTAGTTTCAGGGTCTGGCACATATAGGGTTAACATGGGACTGAGTACAGGACTGTCCACACACTGATGTAAGAGAACACATGACCTGCACCGAGGGGTCAGCCTAGTGCTGGACAGAACCTGTGCACAAGCAAGCATGGAGACAGCTCCTAGCTTGAACTCTTTACTGTATATATGCACATACTTCTTGTAGTTAATAAATACATACACTTAACCTACTGAAGACGATGAGACTTCATTAAGACCTACTGAATAGCATCCAACTTCCTACAACACATACCAATCTGGTGAAAAATACGAAGTTTAAGACAAGTAGACTAAAAAAAACTCTAATGGGACCAACAAACAATCAGTATTGAAATAAATGAGAAAAATTACCTACCCAAAACTATGAATAAGTGGAATAAGGTCCACTGAGAGCCATGCAGGAAAACAGAAGCATGTCAAAAGGATCAAAATGGCAAAGGAGGAACCAGAAACCAACATTATGCCTGATGGTAAGCACAACAGTAAGACAATCTTCTAATCAGGACAGCTGATCATGTGTCAGAAGGTGCCCTAAAGCTGATCAGACCACACTTTGCATATCACATTCAGTTTATGCACCAAGTCACAGGCACAGTGCTGAGTAGAGCATTAAAAAATTGAGCTAAGAGAAAACATTGGATAAGCTATCTTACTGTACTGAAACAAGATGACCGAGAAGAGACCTTCCAGAAGTTTATGAGATATTAAAGGCATAATTAAAATAAACCCAGACATATCTCAAGGTATGTCAAGATACTAGAACAAGAAAAAATAGGTCAACTTGAGAGAGATGCAAAGGCGAATTCCTTTACACAAAAAAATGATCAACACTTGGATTTATCTTCTGGGGAGGTTAGCGGAGATGAAAATCTTAAATTTCTTTCACAAACAGTTGGGTGACATGAAGCAAAAGAATGCAAGATTTTTTTCTTGATGGATGAGCAAAAATGGGCCAAATTCCTTTGATCTTCTGATAGGACCATTCTGTAATTCATTCCCAAACAGTGCGTGTTAAAGTCACTCACCATCCTGACCTGAAAATATATCGCTGTTCCTTCACTGTTGCTGGGTCAAAATCCTGGAACACCCTTCCTAACAGCACTGTGGATGTGCTTACACCACATGGTCTGCAGGTGTTCAAGAAGGCAACTGACCACCACCTTCTCAATGGTAAATTTGCACATGCAAAGACCCACAAACAGCAATAAAATAAATCAGCAGACAATCTGTTTCAGTGATGCTGAAACAGCTGGCTGAAGGAAAATTGTTGGCCAGCAGACGAAGAAAAGTCCTCTGCTCTGCTATGGGATCCTTAACATCCAAAAGACGAGACCTCCGAGAATGCAGCAACCCATCAGTACTGAAGTGCCAACTTAGATTTTGTACTGGAGTCTCTGGGGTGGAGTTTGAATCCATAATCTTCCAACGTAGAGGTGGTACCAATGAGCCAAGGCTAACACAACTACTGAAAATATAGCAAAGAGAGATTAGAATGATTTGCAACTTAAGCTTCTAAATTCTGAAGAAATTGACACTTGCATTAAAATGTCTGACATCATGCTAAAAAAATCCAAAAAGACTGAGAACTCTCATGTTTGCAGTTCATTTCACTTGTACTGCAAGTATAAATTTAGAAATAAATTGACATCAATTGAGACTAAAGATTAGGATTCTTTTCCCAGCTTTTGGACATCAGAAACACATTCTCAAAACTGTAGTGTATCAATGTACTACTTGAAAATAAATGCATGGGCATCTGGTTAAAAATGGGATTGTATGTTTAAGGCAGAGATGAACATGGTGACTAAATAGGTTATGACACTACAACAAAGAGTTAAAAATATATATTTATAAATGTGGCATTCTATTATATACCCTTAATCTCAACCATTGTTACTACAGAATACCCATTACTGATCCTCCTTTTTGTAATCTATAAAAAAATCAAAAACAAACCAACACAAAATACATAGCCAATCTTTTCTATCAGCAGTATGCTGCAGTACTATCCACAAGTTCTCTTACATGCTATGGGTTGCAGTCTATTTTATTTCATCTTTACATCAAAAAGATATAATTTATAACAAAAAAAAATTAATTCCCTTGGAATGCAGAGATAAATGGAAGTATGAGTGCCTAGTACATAAGAAAAGTAAGGCTGCCCCTCTGGGAAATTGTCTACTTTCAGAGTGCTAGGTATTCAAAGCTTGTTCAAAAGTGTTCATTCAGAATACAGATATCAAAAGATGATGCAAATATTCAGGAGATAATCATAAAACTTACCAGATGTTCTAATCCTACTTTGATGTTCACAGAATCCCTGTAAAAGAAAAAAAAGTCCTAAATAACAGTTGTTCAATTTCATGCAATGCCCACCCCAAAGTCCAAGATTCAAAGTGTTAAACCTAAAACAATAGCATTGTGCCATCTAAAAAATAAAAAATGACCACAATAGAAAATTATGATACTGTTATGATTAGATAAACATATCCATTTTTGTTGAGTTTTAACATTGTCGATGGAGTACAGAACTGTTCTGGTGAAAGATCATGAACCTGAACTGTTAACTCTGTTCCTCCACGGGTATGCCTGACATGCTGAGTATTTCCAGCATTTTCTATTTTTATTATGGAATTGCAGATTCTAATACATTTCTCTCACCAAAAATGTAACCCATTTAGGATTTGAAAGCAAGCATCCAACAATTTAGCTGTATGCCATCGAATAATTTTTGGAAATGAAATATTCCAAAAGTTATTGAACCATATATTGCATATATATTTTAATATGTAACTGAAACTTTGTTTATATGTGGTACCATCTTCTGCTTTTGTTCTGGAATCTTCTAATTTTCTCCCTCTCTTTCTAAATTCAATACCCAGTAAGTTCAATAAGGTCTATATGAACATTTTTATATTTTATATACATAGATGGCATTTTGTATAAGTTAGAAGGCCCTTCAAAACTCTGATCATCTTTGGGTAGAATTAAAGGATTTAGCCATCAATTCTCATCCAACAGTCGCTCCCGAACAACCTAAGTTACACAGGCACAATCTACAACAAAATGCTGGGGCTTCACCAGAATCTCCTAACGATGCTCACAATGGTCTTGATGGCATGTTTCCTCCAGTATTATCTTTATTTGAACCCTGAGTAACTATCCTGTGCACTGTATGGCCAAGTTTGGTCAGTCAATTATTTTAACAGAAACTGCTGCAGTTATCTTGTATTTGCCTATTGCCAGCTCCTGGATCCAGCCTTCATCTTTTTCAGCCTGCCTGCGTTGCATCGCTGGGTGTTGTGAGCTCAGATGGCTCTGTGCCTTTATTTGGTTTTCACAGTTTTCCATTTTCTTGAAAACCCAAATTTTCAGTTCCCCCTTCAGTTAGGGTCTGACTCAAAAACTACAAGATTTGAAACCAGGGTCAATATATCCAACAGGACATTCGACAAGCCATTTGCTCGCACGCAGTCCAGGGGCTCCAGCATACCATAGATTCCATTATAATATTTCATGAGTTTTCTTATGATTTGATAAACTTTGCAAAACAGCAAAACAAACAATTTAAGTGCTAAAGTCCAAAATTGGTTTATTAAACAGCAACAGATAAACAGTAGAGGACAGTGGGAAAGATTGAATCCAATTATTTAACAAATATCCTCCTTTCAGTGCAATTATAACTGAACCAGAGGTAGATGTTTGACAATATTTTTATTTGAGATTTTTAATTTATTCCCTAGCAATGCACTCCATACTTGTCTTGATGGTCTCAGAAGAACTGGTGAACTGAGTCCTCTCAGGTGGATCCTACTATATTTCCAAGTTTGACCTTGGACATACTAAACCAACATATTACAACAATGTCAGCTGAGGTTCAGTTGGTGGCACTCTCGCCTCGGTGTCAGAAGGTTGTGGGCTCAAGTTCCACTCCAGGGCTGGACCACAAAAACAAAGGCTGACACTCCAGTGCAGTACTGAGGGGAATGCTGCACTGTTGGAGGTGCCATCTTGGGATGAGAATTAAACTGAGGCACCGTCTTCCATCTCAGGTAGACATGGTACTGTCTCAAAGAGGAGTAGGGAAGTTCTCTCTCGTGTCCTGGCCAATATTTGTCCCTCAGGCAATATCACAAAAACATAATATCTGGTCATTCGTATATTTCTTTTTGTGAGAGCTTGCTGTGCACAAATTGGCTGCTGTGTTTCCCACATTAGAACAGTGACTACACTTCCAAAATACCAATGGCTGTAAAGTGCTTTGGGACATCCTGTGGTCATGAAAGGCATCTTATAAATGCAAGTCTTTCTTTAAGTGTCCATAATATTATGAGGTTGAGCCAAACCAAAGCTGCTGAAAATTTAATACGAGTTCATGATTTCGAAAAGGCTAGATTCATAAATATGGCAGAGGATTTGAGTAAGATCAATTGGACAACCCTCTGAGATGTAGATATTACCAACACAAAATCAAAATCAAACATCTTTAAAACTGAAGAGAGAAAGGAAGCCATCTATGTCCCTGAAGTCAAAAGAAAGACATGGTAAAGCAAAGCCAAAATGGCTAAATTGGTCATGTGCAAAGGCAAATCACACAAGTAAAAATATTTCCAAAAGCTTAAGGAAAACAGTTCTCAGAAGAACAGGGATTGATAATTGAGCTCCACTTGAAACAAAAAGCTGCTATTAGAACAGCCAAAAGAAGAATAATTAGGTGACTACAGTAGCCGTTTTTTTTTTATTAGTCTGACGGCCATTAAAAATTGCAAGGGCCAGTAAAGGTCCCTCACAGCACCTTCAGGTGAATTCCTAGAACATTGCAGAAGTTTAAAATGACAACTTTGCAACAGTCTTCATTTTGATAGATACTGCTCAGTCAAAAATAATGTTATGTACAATTCACTCTCAAGTTGCAAGTGCCAAGGTGGATATGGATATAATGTTGGTTAGAATAAAGAATCTCAAAAAAGATAGGACTGTTGGTCCTGAAAGTATTCACCAGAAAGTGCCCAAACGAAGCTGTGTTTACTGAGCTCCTTGCTTGTATATTTAACAGCTCACTAAGCTCGAAGATGCCTAAAGATTCTTCAAAGTGGTAAGCTGCTTGCCCCGCTTGATGACATCACTTGCTGGAAACTGGAATTAATACCAGAAAAGGAGAAATCTGGGTAATAGAGCTAATTTTCTTCTTGGTTGCCAGTGAGCTCGGTTGCTTCGCTGACCACAAATACTGAGCCACTATTTTCAAAATTAGTATCAAAACACTGAAAATGGCTCCAAAGTAAAGATAGAAACAAACTTCCATTTATATTGTACCTTTCACATCCTCTTGGATTTCCCCAAATCCTTCGTAACTAACAAATTATTTTTGGGTGTAATAATTGATGTAACGCAGGTAAATGCTGCAGCCACATTGCACACACAAAAGTCCTATCAACAGCAATAAGACAAATGTTAGTGTGTTTTAAAAACAGAAAAGACTGGAAATACTTGGGTAAAGCAATGTCTGTGGAGAGAAAAACAGTTAATGTTTCAGATCAACGACCTTTGATCATTATCAACCTGAAACATTAACTTGGTCTCATTCTCCACATTTCCTGTTTTATTTCAAATTTCCAGCACCAACAGTAATTTGCTTTCGCTATTTTGGTTGTGTGATTAAGGGATAACAGGATACCAGGAGAGCTCTTCCAACCTTCATGGAATTGTGCTGGGCTTTTACTGTTGCTCACCTGAGCAGTTTATCATCTCATCCAAAATGCATCATCTCCAACTCTGCAGTGCTAAGTACTGACCAAAATGTAAGTGTTAAAATAAAATCTAATTTTATGTCTTACTGCCATATTCTAATGATGCTCTTATGTTTAGAATCTTCATTGTTTTACAGAAAAATAATTTTAAAAATCTATCCACAAATATTTCATGAAAATGGAATTAAAGCTGCACTCATTCCTTTACCTTTACTCTCCACAGAAAACCATTAACAGTTGAACCAAATTCCAACAACTTGCACATCTTTCAAAATGTTATTTAAAAGTGAAACTTTGTATTTTTTTCATTTCCAACTTATTCCCAAACTGTACAAAAGTTTGTGCTTTGGATCTCTGACCATTAGAGAATAGGTTGAGACTGTACAAACTGTTTTTTTCTGACATTTCAGTACAGATGCCAGATTGATCAGACTTTCATTCCAGAAAATCAGCTATTTGAGACATAAACGTAAGAGAGAGTGTCCTATACCTTTGTGCCATCCAGTTTCCACAGTTAGCTATCCCAAAGAAAACTAAAACTAATATGTGCAAAATTATGTTAGGTTCACTGCCCTGAGCATGTTAAAGATTTATGATGAAGAACAATATATGCACGGGAAGGAACAGTCATTTTAATAGGACAACATGATCAGAAATTCCTGACCTGGAATCAAATTTGTAAAAGCATTGTGTTATGTCTTCCTTGGTGTCTAAAGTTGAAAACACTATTTCTATTAATTGGCATTTTAAACTAGTGGCACCTTAGGAGAACAATTTATTTAATTTTACACTTTGGGGAAAATAGTACAGCAATAGAGTAAATACTAATACGCCAAACTTGAAGTGCTTAATTTTGCAATGGTTTTGGGCAATTTCAAAAGTAAAATATTCAAAACAAGCTTTTCATAAAGGTTGTATATACAGAAAAGATATGAAGTGCCTTTCGTGGAAAATACTAAACTATCAATCTCAATTTTTTAAACTGCTCAATTTTTTGGGCAGTTCTGGCTTGAGTCAAGTAAAAAACACCTTATCTCCACAATTTTATTAGTATATTCAAAATGTATTAAGTAGTGCTTATTCAATCAATGTGCTTTAAAATGCGGCATTGGAACATAAGAAATAGGAGCAGGAATAGGCCATTCAGCCTCTTGAGCCTGCTCTGCCATACAATAAAATCATGGCTAATCTAATTGTGGCCTTAGCACCACTTTCCTGGCTGAACCCACAAACTTTGACTCTCTTAATCAAAAATCTATTTAATTCAGCCTTGAATATACTCAATGACTGAGCATCCACTGTTCACTAAGGAAAAGAATTCCAAACACTAACAATTCTGAGAGAAGAAATTCCGCCTCAATTCCAACTTAAATGGGAGAACCCTTATTTTGAAACTCTCTCTCCTTGTTATAGATTCCTCCATGAAGGGAAATATCTTTTCAGCATCTGCCCTGCTGAGCACACTCAGGATCTGATAAGTTTCAATAAGAAACTTTCCAATTTCAATAAAGCTTCTCATTCTTCAAAACTCCAATGTTCAATGTTGATTCTGTTTTGCCTCGTTTATGAGACATTCTGCAATAATTTAATCAGAATGACAGGAAAATCTCAAATAAATTCCTTCTGAATGCTAACTTACTCAACTTTGCCTTGAATACTTCCAAGTAATTCTTAAATTTGAAATGGAGTGTTATGCTCTCCGATTTTGAAGTTCCTGAACAGCATTTTTAAAGTCCTAAATGATTCCATTCACTATTTCATACCTTACCTTGACATTTCTAATATTTCTCTCACTCAGCTTAATTTATAGTTATTCTTTCATGGCTCCACCCATGAAAATTATTGGCTGCTGGTTCCTACAATCATAATTCAGAAGTTAAATCTACACTTTTTCAATCATCTCAGTCCAAGGACATCACCGCAGGAGTTCCTCAGGGTAGTGCCCTAGGCTCAACCATCTTCAGCTGCTTCATCCATGACCTTCCTTCCATCATAAGGTCTGAAGTGGGGATGATTGTTGATGATTGCACAAATGTTCAGCACCATTCACGGCTCCTCTGATACTGAAGCAGTCAGCGCACATTTTCAGCAAGGCCTGGACAATATCCAGCTTGGGCTTATAAGTGCCAAGTAACATTCCCGCCACACAAATGCCAGGCAATTACATTCTCCAACAAGAGAGAATCTAACCATCTCCCCATGACATTCAATGGCAAAACCATTGCTGAATCCCCCACTATCAACATCTTGGGGGTTAACATTGACTAAAAGCTGAAATGCACCAGCCGTATAAATACAGTAGCTACAAGAGCAGGTCAGAGGCTGGGAATTCTGCAGCGAGTAACTCACCTCCTGACTCTCCAAACCACAAATCAGGAGTGTGATGGAATACACTTCACTTACCTAGGTGAGTGCAGCTCCAACAACACACAAGATGCTCAATACCATCCAGGACAAAGCAGCCCACTTAAGTGGAACCCCATATGCTACCTTCAACATTCACTCCCTTCACCAGCAACGCACAGCAGCAACAGAATTACCATTGACAAGATGCACTGCAACAACTCACCAAGTCTCCTTCAACAGCACCTTCCAAATCCACAACCTCTACCACCTAGATGGACAAGGACAGCAGATGCATGGGAACACCACCACCTGCAAGTTTCCCTCCAAGCCACACACCTAACTTGGAATTATATCACCGTTCCTTCACTGTTGCTGGGTCAAAATCCTGGAACTCCCTCCCCAACAGCATTGTAGGTGTACCTACACCATATAAATTGCAGCAGTTCAAGAGGATGACCCACTACCACCCTCTCAAGCATGAATAGAGATGGGCAATAAAAATGTAGGCCTAGCCAGCGATGCCCCCATGCTGTGAAAGAATAAAAAAACTGCCTACAGGCTGCTACTTTTTGAGTCATGGGTCAGTGGTACCACACTATCTTTTAAATTAGGTTGTGGATTCAAGTCACACTCTAAATTACTTGATACTGGCACACCAGTGCAGCAGACCCAGCTATAGATACCCTTTTTCAAATGAGACATTAAACTGAGAACTGGTTTGCCATCTCAGATGAAGACGACTTCCACTCACATAGCACCATAGTCTCAGGGCATCCAAAAGTACTTTACAGCCAGTGAAGGACTTTTTTTTGTATTGCAACTGCTGTAATCTAGGATACGTGGTAGCCAATTTGTGCACAGCCAGCTTTCAAAGACAGTGAAATGATAATCTCCAGAAAACCTGCTTTAGTAATTTTTGAGATAAATATGGGGCAGGGCAGAATGGTTAATTCCCCTGCTCTTGTCTGAAATAGTGCTATAGGACCTTTTATGTCCTCCTGAGCGGGCAAGCGAGACCTCAGTTTAACCTCTCATCCAAGAGACAACACTTCCAACAGTGCAGCAATCCCTCAGTACTGCACTGGGGTGCCTTCTTTGATTTCTGTGCTCTATTCCTGGAGTAGGACTTGAACCCATAACCTTCTCAAAGGCAACAGTATTACCACCTGAGTGACAGCTGACACACAAAAGATGCCATGCCACTATTTAAAAAGCAGGGGAATTTTCCCAGCGGTCTGGCTAACATTTGTCCCTCAGACAACACCTGAAGTAGATGACATTGTCATTAATTTGGCAATATTTGTAGGAACAGGCTGTGTGTAGAATGGTTATCACATTTGCTACAACAACTGTAACAATTTGCATTTACATTGAACCCAAATTGTAATAACACATCCCAAAGCACCTCACAAGTGAAATACCAAATAAAATTTGACATCGAGCCACCCAAGGAAATATTAGAGGTGATGAGCAAAAGCTTGATCAAAGAGGTAGGTTCAAGGAGCATCTTAAAGGTGCAGAGAGAGGATGAACAATAGAGATATTTAGGTAGGGAATACCAAAGCTTAGGGCCTCGGCAGCTAAAGGAACAGCTGCCAATGGTGGAATGCTTCAATATGGGATGCTCAAGGGGTCGGAATTGAGGGAGTGCAAAAATGTCCAAGGGCTGCAGTGTTGGAGTCAATTACAGATATAGGGAGGGGTGAGGCCATGAAGGGATTTGAAAACAAGGACAAAAATTTTAAAAATTAAGGCATTGCTTAACTTGGAGCTAAGTCAGCAAAGACAAGGGGTGATGAGCAAATGGAATTTGGTGTGAGTTAGAACACGGACCATAGAGTTTTGGATGGCCTCAAAGTTTAACGAGAGGCATCAGCCAGGGTTGCAGTGGAATAGTCAAATGCAGAGGTAACCAAGACACGAATCAGGGTTTCAGCAGCAGATGTGTTGAGGCTGGGTAAATGTTAAACAATGAGGTGCAAATAGGCCATCTGGGTAGATAAAAACAAAAACAGAATTACCTGGAAAAACTCAGCAGGTCTGGCAGCATCGGCGAAGAAACCCCCCCACACACACCTTAAACCAGCTTATATTTCAACTCTTTCTTGGACTCGAACTCAAGTTCTGTCGAAGGGTCATGAAGACTCGAAACGTCGACTTTTCTTCTCCGCCGATGCTGCCAGACCTGCTGAGTTTTTCCAGGTAATTCTGTTTTTGTTTTGGATTTCCAGCATCCGCAGTTTTTTTGTTTTTATATATTTTTTTTACATTTGGGTAGATATGTGGTCAGAAGTTCATCTTGGAATAAATATGAAATCAAGGTTGCGAATAGCCTAATTCAGGCAGTCTCTGACAGTTGCAAGGGAGCAAGATGAAGCCAATGACTGGGGGAGATCATTTATGGCAGGGAATGAAGTTTGTCTTTCCAATATTTAGTTGGAGGAAATTTCTGCTCAACCAATGCTGCCCGCTGGACAAGCGGTTTGACAATCTAGGGAGATTTCAAGAGTCGAAAGATGTGGTTGTGAGGTGGAGTTGGGTGTTCTCGGTGTACATGTGGTAACTGATGTGTTTTTGGATGACATTACCAAGGGCAGCATGTAGATGAGAAACAGGAGAGGGCCAAGGATAAATTCTTGGAGAACACATGCAGTACAACAGTGCCTACATTTCAGAAATACTTGATAGTTGTAATATCCTAGGGGTGTTCAGAGGTCATAATGTTATACTCCTGATAGCCGGTTGGTGACAGAAGAAACCAAGGCCAGTCTTAACTCGGAATAGATGTATTTATATACAGAGCAAAACATTACAGGTATATATCTCCTGACTCCACTCTACTTCTATGTCAGTAAGTGTCTCTTTCTATGTGGTCAAGTAAAAACCCTATAAATGCCCTCTGCCTATGTGTACTCAACCTCAATTGATACAACTAACATGTGAAAGGTATAAATGTATCTTTCTTTTATTCTTTTTACTGTTGCATGCTCCTCCAGCTACAGTTGGAAATGTGGGGAGCAGTATTGGCTGCAGGTTTTCCCCCCACATAGTCAAAGATGGAGCTTTCTGAACAGTAAAACGTGAACTAATTATGAGATTCACCACATGTTACAGTTTATGGCTGAATTTAAAATTAGACCCTCTGGATTGAAGTGCTATTGTTCCCCAACATTTCATCATTTGCCCAGTTCCCACTGTGTCTTCCTTTAAATCTGTTCTCCTGCACTTCATCACACCTAATATTAGCAGTATGAAATTGATCTGATTAGCAGAAGTTTCCTTTGATCCTGGCGCTAATCACACAGATTTTGTTATTGCAGCATGTCCACTGCAACCAAATTTTCAAAGGCCTTGTTTCGGATACGAATAGAAAAGCAAAAGGAATGCAAAAGTAAGTAGGCAGCAAAAAAAAAAGCTGACTCAGGAAATCCAAAAACATATTCCAGAAAGTATATAATGATGGTAAACTAAGTTGCAATTTTAATCTTTCTGAGGAGCACCAAATAAAACAGCACCACAGCATATTGAAATGCTTCAACATAAAATGTGCACGTGGTGTACAGCTGTCAGTCAGTTCAGACAGTTGAAATTAACCGAACCAGTAAACTGTTCTAGTCTGTAATGATATGAAATATTTATTCTAAACCAAACTTCAAAAGACTTCATAAACATCTGAAAAGCTTGCCTCCCAAAAAAACCCACCATTCTTAAGTATTGTTTTTTATGTCACAACTTTTTAATTTACTTTGTGGATTTTGTTGAATGCTGAAATAAAGACATTCTTTGATGTAAGATCCTATGCTCATGTTCATGGGCATGAACATTTTCCTGGTGCTTTTCATAAACCTCCAAAACAGTTGTTCTTCTGCAGGATTCACATGTTGAAATAAATCTATAGCCTTGACATCAGAAAAGAATCTTTTTTCAATAAACCATGAAAATAAAAAATATTCCAGGTGCAATAAGATTGAAATAGTCATTTAACAGCCTGTTTCTTTTTTTTAAAAAGTTTACACTCTTATGCAGGAACTGATAGGAATTGTTCTAATATCGCAACAGCAAAAAATTGGATGCTGTAAGCCCACCTGTCTTGCGCAACTCCTCCAAACACGAACACTTCCCAACTTTAGAATATCCTTCAATGTGATTCTGATTTGAGTGCCTACATGTGGGCAATTCTGCCCTATGAACTGGCATCAATTAGAAGCTCATCTTAGGTTGACCACACCCACTTCTAGGAGTCTTGCAGTGTGCAGTGAAAAAAACATTTCATCCTACCAGCAAAGAATTAACAGGTAAGTTCTCTTTCTCTCAGAGGTACAGCAATACAGAGATACTTAAAGCTTTGCAAGGTTTTGTTAGAATGGATACAGGGAGAATGTTTCCTCTTGCAGGGAATAGAATAAGTAAAAGTCATCAATATAAGATAGTTACCAAGAAATCCAATGGATAAAGAAGTTTCTTCTGAATTCTCCAAAGAGTGGAGAGAATATGGAACCTGCTACCACAGGGAGTGGTTGTAGCGAATAGTGGAAGTACATTTAAGAAAAAGCTGGACAAGCATATGAGGGAGAAAGGAATAGAGGGTTACAATGATAGATTTAAATGGAAGGAGGCCTGATTGGAGCATAAACACCAGCATGGACTGGTTGAGCCAAAAGGCTTGGTTCTGTGCTGTATATCCAATGTGATCCGAAGTAATCCATTTTGTCCTAGATTCAAATACGGATCACAGAAATGACAGGATAGTGTGCTAATCCAAAGTTTTCTTTGAGATATTATTTGAGTTTCTTTTTAGTATTCCAGAGGCCCAGGGTACCTGGCTTCAAATCCCACTATGGCAGATGGTGAAATTTGAATTCAGTAAATATCTGGAATTAAAAACCTGATGATGACCATGAAACCATTTGGTTCATTAATCTGCCACCCTTACCTGGCCCGCATGTGACTCCAGACCCACAGCAATATGGCTGACGCTTAAATGCCCTCAGCACAGCAACTTCCCATGAACAAATATTTTAAAAAATACAGTTTGACTAATTACTATTTTTCACAGTTTATTTTGTGACAGTGCACAAATGTAAACAAATTATATTCTATTTGGGCACCATGATAGTTGAGCAGTTTCAGTATGCAAATTCGCTCGAATACAAATTTAGCGTGTCATTTTCACTCTGGTTCGATTTATGAAAACACAAACTACAAAAAAGGAGGCATTCGGACCACAAAAATTACAAATGTTTTAAATGTACAAACGGTCCAATAATGTATTGTGTCATAGTCATTAACTCATAACTATAATTTTTCTACACTGAACCCCACATCCCTAGATACACTGACAGAAGAAGCACAGTGTACACACTTAGTGCTTCTTCACAGGGAGGAAAGCAACAAAATTTGCAGCATTGGTCAGCTACGTAGCCTCAAGCAAAGTGAGAAACACAAATTTATAAATAGGATTGAAAGTGATGAATGCATTTAAAAATGAAGAAAACATCTGCACCAAAGCTGCTCTGAATTCAGACCTCTGGTGGTAAAGATCCTTTTTTAAGATGCCAAGATAAAGGAAATAGTCCAGGCACTTCAATATGCACATTTATGTATTTCTGCTCAGATTTCATGGGATGTAATATTTGCTGGACATTGGAAACAGCAAGTTCTTTTCTAGTCCTGTATATTCCTATATTCCAATGTTATCATAGAACACATGTAATAAGTTAAATAGTAATGTCACTTAAAAACAAACTAATTTACCAATTTCATGCAGATATGTAATTTCAGCCATTTCTATTTTTAATGACAAAATCAACTGTTACAAATTTCCTACTAAATGCCACTTATATAACACTCCTAAAATAAAGACATAATCTAAAAAAATCCAACATGCCACAATGCCCCAAAATTCTAAAACTCAAAAAATCTTAATTTTGCCTCATGCATTTTTGCACTGCTACTTGAAAATGACTGCTCTCTTTTCAAATTGCAATAAACAAGAAACAATTCAATAATACATGACTCCAAAGAGAAATTAGTGCAGTTTATTTCAGATTTATTACTGCAGAGGCAATACAGCATAATCAGCCTAATGAACGGCAATTAACAGGAAACCGTTAACATCACATTTGAAGACAGTTCACAAGAAGCCTCCAGTTAATGGCATATGAAGACTGCCCTATCAGTGGTCTGTCTCCAGTGCTGTCCTTGTCATGATTCCATCAATATTTGTACAACTTCTTCTCCTGCGCTGAAAGCAGACCTAATTCAATTATGGGTCTCAAAACTGATAAAATGGTCCTAAAGTGGAAAATGGGAAGGGATTATTGGCAAATGAATAAAGATTTGTATCGAACAAGCACGCAGGAGTACAACAGTCCTTTTTTTTATCATCTTCTGCCTTCAGTCTGCTGGGAACCTTGAGTTTCCCTTGCTTTCATGCAGCACATCGATTTCTGAATTAGACTGCAATATTAAATAATTAATATACTTGCCATGATTGATGTTTTGCATTAGTTGAATATTAGGTTATCAATCAAAATCCACTTGGTTTAATGTAATAATATTGAAAAAGTGTCAGGGGCTGTTCATCCAATTTGTAGTTGAAGCAGCCCAGATAGTCATATTGGTGTAACACGAAGCTCTGAAGCAGGAAATGTACTGGTTTAACATTCATAAGTCAGAGATTATGAAACTTGTGGAGACACGGCTCAGGCTGCCCTAAATAAACCTCACGGCACCTGTCAATTTCAATCACACCAAGGTCCACAAAGAAATAAACCATCATCTACAACTGCCTTTCATCAGGTCCACAAGAAACCAGGTCTTCGAAAAAGCATGAATATAGATTTTATTTAACATTAAATCAGGATCCTAACTAGACAGTGCTCCATAAGCTTATCTGCATCAGATAACATGCTTTTGTTGCAGAAGAGTACAAGACTTTTATTTGCCCACAGAAGACAAATTTTCACTTTTTAATTAATGTGACTGCCATAGGACGTCTAAACTGACGGTGAGTAAAGCCATCTGCTTCCTGAGTTTTATTTTACAGTCTGGAAAGATGAAAGAGAATTAGCCTGGTCAGCCTCTCAACAATAAACAATAAAATAAGAACCAAAAAGGCGCACTGCTTATACAAGAGGAAAAACACTATTCTCTTACCAAGCAAGAAGTCTTATTTATACCACACTTAATTAAGCAAAAGAGGAAGAACAAGTCAAAGTGTTAAAAAGGGCTAAATTTAATGCATTGCTTTTGCTGCAGTCAATATTGGCAAATTGGAAATGTCTAGCATATCATTCATGTCAAGGGAACTGTGTGGCTCCAACCCAAGTCTCTTAGTCCCAGGTCGACATCATTATCGACTAATTCTGAAGGCTACTGTTATGTTCATAGTTACTAAATTTCTCTGCAACAGCTTCCTTTAATCTGTAGCTTGAATTCCAGGTAGCACACAATTAATTAAAGCCAGAACACCAGTTGAATTGTCATTCATGGTCAAATTTCAAATAATTGTATTAGATTTTTTTGCTTTTCTTTCTCTTCCTGCTACAGCTCAGGCAAACGCCTATCGTCAGTCATGCTAAGAACCACAAATTTAAAATGCAAAGCCAGTCATTTGATTTCCACCTAACAGGGTGGCCCATTAGCACACTGCTCATCAGTGATGCATTATGGTATGATAGCTTCAATCCCCGACATCTAATTTAAAAAAGAAATCTTTGTAAAGATGTGATGTTGGTATATGGAAGCGTTTGGCAGTGATGACAGAAAATCACAGGAAACTTCAAGCTATATCAACCAAGTGATAGGGCATTCAGTATATTGTGAAGTGTGTTACAGAAGAGACAAAATATATTTTTTGAAAAAACTGTTCTTTCTTTTAAGCACTTTTCTACAAACAGAACAAATCAATAATCAAAGCATAAAATAGGCCAGTTTATCATTTCCAGAAGTAGATAAGCACAAAGGGTTTTTGGTTTATTTCATCCCCATTCCACTTTGTGCAATACACAACTCACTAACTGAAAGCTCAGGTGCACTTTTTTCTTCCTTGACCAAAAGCAATTTTGTACCCAATATTCCAGACCACAGCAATAAAAGTTACAACAGCCACATGTCATTTTTTTGCTGAATAGATCCACAAACGGTGTGTTACGCAAGCAATTAGACCATCAACATTCAAGATATCACCATTTAAGATTGCACCTGCCAATATTAGCTAGGGATAGGGCAAAAAAAAATTACCTCAAAATCTCTTTATTGGATGAAGGGAAAAGGAATGACCCATGAATTTTGTTACTGGTAACTAACTTATGGCCTCTTCTTCAAGTTTATCTCTGTAGGCGTGGTCTGACTTAGGTTTGATCCATATGAAGAACCCTACAATCACAATGTTGGTTCACATATCAACATGGTTATTTAGGGAAGGTATTGGCAAGCTGGTGCCTTGAAAAACATACATCCAACTGTTCTGTTAATACAAGTAGAATAGCAGGAGAAAAGAAAGAAAATACTGGCAAGAAAATATAATAGAATTTAACTACTATCCTGGTATAAATTTGAACATTTGTACCTGAAGTGAATAAAAATGATCTAATGAGAGCAAGTTGTTTGAGCTTTACCAAATTTTTTAAACGTTATGGCACAGGTTTGCATCCATATTCTACACACAGGCCTAGTTACTCTTCCCTCTTTCTTTGAGGGAGGAGACAAAATTAGTAGGCTGCTCTCACGCGCCTCCTGGTAAATACAAGAAAATCACAAACGTATGACGGCACTCACAAAAGAAGCCCTATACATGAATACAGCATATACGATCACGATCAAAGATGGTAAATACAGAAGGGTATTAGCTGCAGCCAAAGAAGACTTAAATGTTTTGAGAGAGAGTTAAAAAAGGAGTGATCAGTGAGGAATGGATTGTGAAACAGTACAAAGAGTGCATAATACATGAATCAGGCATTTTAGAAGAGCAAAATGAGTTCTTAATTATAAGCTATATTTCATTTTGACACAGATTTTGCTTGCTCCCAAACATTGCACCTTAATAAATATAACTATTGCCAAAGGATTCCAAGATTGAAATGTAACAACCAGGACAAAATCTGAATCTGAAGATGCGATCAAGTTAACATGCATCATGTGACATCACAATAAACAGAGCAACATCTTCTCCATTACTGCTAATCCCCAATGGATTGGCTCACAATGACTCAGAAGTTACATTACTTTTTCTGGGGTTGGGGGGGGTGGGTGGGGTAGTGCATATTTGCAGGATTGCTATGATAGTAAAGACGTTTCTAAAGGACCCATTTATAGAGGCTGAAGCTCTGGATCCTTGGAAAATAAAAACTTATTTCCTTACAAGCTGCACGCAAGGAAAGACATTTTTTAAAATCTTTAAGAGGCAGCAACTATTACATTTATGCTCAATCAGTTCATAGTTCCAAGAATAAAAAAAGCTGAAGTTTAAAATAATTTGTATCTTTCCTCCATTCCCAGATATGTCTAACATAATACTAGGCATTATGAAAAAGTTTTATGAATAGTAAACCTGTTTAAATTGAGAATTTAATTCATTATCTCCCCTAAATAATGAATCATTCTTCCAGAATTCTAACATAGTAATAATCATTAGTTATTTTTGAAATTTTCAAGTTGAACCTTAATGAAGTAAACAGATTTGTTGCAAGCAAAAAAAACTAAATTACAAAGATCATTGATAAATTTCCAAGTGCATAGTTTAATTTGGCACAATATGCAACATGTTGTATTGCTAAATAAATAACCCATTAACATACTAAGCAATATTTCTATCTTTCAAGCAAAATATACCTAGAAAAATTTGGCTTTGTTTTGATGTTTTGTACTAAAAAAAACTGGCCACTGTTCCTAAGTGATTTGCCCTCAGTAATTTTCCATTTATGCCATAAAATCCTGGAAGGGATGAAGCTTACAAATAGCAATTCATAGCTGTGGAATAAATGGCTGGTATTGGTGCAATCATATACAAACTTGGAGATGTAGGTACAGGTGCCTGCTGGGAACTGTAGTCCTTATTTTGTGAACCTTATTTGGTCTCTTCGAGCTGATAGAGAATAGTCTGGGGTGACGACAACCTCAAGGCTCATTGTCAGTGCTTTTCACACACAGGAAATGTCACCGCAAAGTTGTAATTCTTTATGTCTTTATGATGTTACAAATTGTATTTCCAGTTATAATTTTCAGCTTACTGTAAAAAAAATCAAGGTATGGGCCAAAACGATTTTGAAAAAAATATCAGAAGTTATTTAACTGGTTCCTTTTCTGCCTTTATTGATAAGTTTTGCTGACTATTCACTTTGAATCATTGTTCTCAAATGTCCTTAGTGCTTGTTCATTGGATAGTTCTTCCAAGTGCTTTCCTTTGTGATTTACACAATCCCTGTATCTTGTTAAGATTTGTTGCTGTTTTGTGCATAGAATAGCAGCCATGCACCTATTTCAGGAGGGAGGGCTAGTTTGACATATACAGACCTACCTGTGTACCACTTCAGACAGGGATCGGACATCAATGGAATGCCCGCTCGGCAACTCACCATCCCATCCCACACCAAATTTCAATTGTAGTCACCTGTTTCCCAAAGGAAAAATGGATTAAATTTCATTTCCGAGATATAGGGCAAAATGTTCCCCCCATTGGGGAGGGGGACGGGACTGCAGGAGCAGGCGTGGGCAGGCAGCCCTCAGATTTTCCCCCTTTTTCGTGGGCAGGCCAATTAAGTCTCGACCAGCGTGATGTCCACATGGAAGCAGATTGGGGGGGGGGGGGGAAGAAGAATGGCAAATAGTTGGGGGGGGGGGGGTGGAATGGCAAATGCAGAAGTGCGCTCCGATCTCCTTGAGACTAAGCGCTGCTTCAGGGAGATCAGTTCCCAAAGGGAAAAAATTAATCTTTGGAAAATTTCATTAGCCATCCATATCCCCTCATGTGACAATGTCACATGAGTTGGGACACGGACATAACTTTAAGTAAAAGTTAATCTTAATTTTTTAATTCAGTCATGAAACCTCATCCCGCCCATGGATGAGGTTTCGTGCTTTTCAGGTGGCCGCCAGCGCTCCCGACCTGCCCGCCAACCTTAAGGTTGGACAGGCAGGTCCACTAATTGCTTTAATTGCTTTTTGAATGTCCTCAATAGGCCATTGACAGGTCGGTGGCTGCACAGCTGACTTGGCTGTGCCCCCGCCGACCTGAAAATGCAAATGATGCGGGATGATGTTGTGAGTTCCGCCTGACGTTATTCTGTGTCATTTTACACATCGGCGAGCCCCCCCCCGCCCGGGAAAATGTCTTTGATAGTTTTCATCCACAAATTTTGCATTTGTGGAGTTCATTTTAATTTCCATTGGACAAAATTTTCTGCAATTCAACAGAATAATGAAAAAAAAAACTGCGTCTAAATCCTTCATGCTTTATGGCCAGCACGAAGGCCATCTTACATTGAAATTTAATTCTTCCATGTTAAAAGTTATAGCCAAATGTGAAAAAAGTGCCTGCAGAGATCTTCTAGCCCAATAAAAATTTCTAAAATTATGCTGCAAATTTTAACCACTGTTGCTGCTCCTCATAGCTACTCCTGCCAGGAGATCTGCTGTCATGGTATAACACATTTGTCTGTCTTGCATCATTCTCATAGATCCACTGTAGCTTGTCTACGACCACTCTGTGATGTCTATCATTCAACCACACCTAGGTTGACCCCTCTTTCTGTTGCCCTGCAGAAGAGATCTCTGAAGCTTTTCAGCTCTAATTAAATGGCCAAAATACTGACATTTCCTTTTCTGGATGTCACTTTTTAAGAATTCTTTTTTACTCTTGAAATAGCAAGTATCGCTTCTTTGTCTTATGACCTGCAAATGGAATTTTTAGCATATGTCTTAATATTCACATTTCAAAGACCTCTATTTTCTTCCACAGCTCTTCACATTGTCCAGGTGTCTGCGGTATACAATAAAATGGATAGAAGGGTAACATCTTATGAGCATTTTTTCCTTGTTACAAGCTTGAGTTTTCTGGTTCTTAACACATCCTTCATCGCCACAAAATTACTTCTGGCTATTTCCATCCTACTTCTAACTTCTGCATCACATCTGCCATCTTCTGTTATCATTTGTCCTAAATATACAAACTTCTCTACTTGTTCCAGTGTGACACCATGCACTTCAATCTTCACTGTAGTTTCTTCAAATATAATCCTTCTGACTACCATTGTTTTTGTCTTTTTGGTGTTCCTTCTCATTCCATAATCTAAACTTCTGGATTTTACTTGATCTATCATGTTTTTTTAGGAACTCTCCTGATTCTGCAAGTAGCACTGAGTTGTCAGTGCGCTGCAAGTTTATGTTCTTGCCTCCAATTTTTACCCCTGGAAGTACATCTAATTCCCTGAATATTTGTTCCATGTACAGATCGAAAAACGTTGATGACAATACATAGTCTTGTCGTACTCCTCCCTTCACTTAAATCATATTGGATTATCCCTCTTCTAGCCTGATGCTTACTATTTGGTTCCAACATAGGCTCTGGATAAACATCAAATCTTTACTGTTAATGTCACATTTCAGCAACACATATATTAGCTTTTGGTGATACACACTATCAAAGGGTTTTTCACAGTTTGTGAAGCATATGCAATTGTTCTTGTTTAGTTCTAGATATTTATCAAAGATTATTCTTAGGATTAATTTTAATTTTTATAAGGTTAATTTTAACCAAGCACAAGAAAAAAATTACTAAGATATTAACAATGACATCAGGATTAATGTAACATTTAACCTACTTCAAAATTTTCTAACAGCACCTTCGACAGCAACTAGTAAATGTCATGACGGACAGAACAGTTTTAACATTTACTCATTGCACAAAGCAATCAAAAAGTTATCTCCACATAAGTGCTACGATAAATTCAATAGCATAGTACAATGGCAGTAAAAAAGTTGAATGACTAAAAGAAGAATAAAGCGCAGCATAAGCGCATGATACTTTATAGCAATTTTTCAATGCCAAATTATTTTTGTAGGATTTGAGGTTACAGCACTACTACATAAACCTCTGGTAGAAAACGACTTGATGAAAGGATTTACTAACCGATGAAAGAATCTTGTCAATTTTTGTGCACTTAAATTCTAAGAGGTCTGCAACTCGGCAGAGCATGGAATTGTCTACCTGGGCACACCAACAAAGAAAGCATTGAGAGTACAGATAAATCTTCCAGCATACTTGTCAGCTGTTGTAAACTTGGAAAAAACTATTTTGAAATATGAGGCACTTTTTTCAATTGACAAATCCCAATTCTATTTGTTTCCTCTTTTATGATATCAAATGCAATAACATATAAATATATAAGATAACATGAAACGATAAAGGTAAACAGAATGCAGTTAAAAAGAATAAAAAATAGTATTGAAGACAGCAGAAAACAAGAAATTCTAAGTCTTATGCAACTGACAAGCACACTATCCGAATTACAAGATAGAAAACTCAGCCATATAAAAATAAATGGGGTCAACGTATCCATATGCTGTGATTCAATCCCATGATTTAAAAGGGCAAACAACGTGAGGAACTCACACCAAGATGCTGCTGCTTCAGTAATCACCCAGCCCTTCTTCCTGTACAAAGAAATTCAAAAGACAAATTCCCCCATGACTGGAATGAGAGACAGCTAGCAGTTGGCCTCATAAATACAAGGGGTGAAAACAGAGGTCCCAAAACACCAAGTCCTTCAACTTCCACAATCATGGGAAATAAATCAAGGAGACTGGCGTACACAGTTCCTTTTAATATCAGTCTCCTCTGTCCTTTATATTTTTATTTGGTTTTTTTGGTAACATTGTCTTGCAGCACTTCACCCATGTGACCATTCATTTGTACTTGGAACCCCATACAATGAACATCAACAGGTTATTTTCCCTCATTCTTGGCCAAACATCCAGATTCTTTTCAGAGGGGTTTGGCAATGGCCATCAAGAGTAGAAACCTTGATTGGTTTTCACCCATAAGACCATAATACATAGGAGAAGTAGGCCATTCGGCCCATTGATTCTGCTCTGCCATTCAATGAGATCATGATAATCCTCAACTCCACTTTCCTGCCTTTTCCCCGTAACCCTTGATTCTTTAACTGATTAAAAATCTGTCTATCTCAGCCTTGAATATACTTAAGGATCCAGTCTCTACTGCCCTCTGCGGTAAAGAATTCCACAGGTTGACTACTCTGTAAGAGAAGAAATTCCTCCTCATCTCTGTTTTAAATGGGCAACCCCTTACTCTGAGATTATGTCTCTGGTCCTAGACTCCCCCACAAAGGGAAACAACCTCTCAGCATCTACCCTGTCAAACCCCCCTAAGAATCTTATATGTTTCAATAAGGTCGCCCCTCATTCTTCTAAACTCCAATGAATACAGGCCTGACCTACTCAACCTCTGCTCATGAGAAAATCCCTCCATATCTAGGATCAACCTAGTGAACCTTATATGGACTGCCTCCAATGCCTGTATACCTTTCCTTAGATAAGGGGACCAAAACAGTTCACAGTATTCCAGGTGTAGGCTAACTGGTGCCTTGCATAGTTTTAGCAAGATTTCCCTATTTTTATGCTTTATTTCCTTTGAAATAAAGGCCAAACTTCCATTTGCTTTCCCTATTACCTGAACTTGTATGCTAGCTTTTTGAGATTCATGCACAAGGACTCTCAAATCCCTCTGTGTTGCAGCTTTCTGCAGTCTTTCTCCATTTAAATAATGTTCAGCTCTTTTATTCTTCATGCCAAAATGCATAACCTCACATTTTCCCACATTATATTCCATCTGCCAAGTTTTTGTCCACTCACTTAACCTGTCTATATCCCTCTGTAGACTCTGTGTCATCCTCACACTTGCTTCCCCACCTATCTTTGTGTCATCTGAAAACTTGGTGATAGTACATCCACTTCCCTCATCTAAGTCATTAATATATATTGTAAATAATTGTGGCCCCAGCACTGATCCCTATGGCACTCCACTAGTTCCTGGTTGCCATCCTGAAAATGCTCTCCTTATCCCAACTCTTTGCCTTCTATTAGTTCGCCAATCCTCTATCCATGCTAATATATTACCCCGAACACCATGGACTCTTATCTTATTAAGTAGCCTTATGTGCGGTACCTTATTGAACACCTTTTGGAAATCCAAATACATTACATCTACCAGTTCCCCTTTATCTATCCTGCATGTTACCTCCTCAAAGAATTCTAATAGATTTCCCCTTCATAAAGCCATGCTAACTCTGCTTGATTATATTACGCAGACCGTCCTGGTCTCAGACCACTAAGCCAATTGAAGCATCTTCCTGCTGCTTCAACAAAAATCTTGAGAACTTTTGATCTCAGGTTATGGATTAGCTTTCCCAATTGGGCCATCAAAAGCACCCATATATGATGCCTGTCTTCTGATAAAATCAAAGAATTCTTACAACACAAGAGTCCGTTCAGCCCTTCGTGTCTGTGCTGGCCCTCTGGGGAGCCCTGCTTTTTCCCCGTAGCCTTGCAAATTTTTCTTTTTCAGATAATGATTCAATTCCCTTTTGAAAGTCTCAATTGACCCTGTTTCCTCACTACTTGCTGCATGTCAAAGTTTATCCTCATATTGCCATTGCTTCTTTTGCCAATTACCTTAAATCTGTGCCTTCTGATTCTCGATCATCCAATGAGAACAGTTTCTCCCTATTGACACTGTCCAGACCCCTCATGATTATCAATACCTCTAACAAATCTTCTCTTCGCCAAGGAAAACAGTCCCAAATTCTCCAATTTTCATACATATCTGAAATTCCTCATCCCTGGAACCATTCTCGTGAATCTTTTTTGATTGCCTTCTCATCCTTCATAGAACTGTGGTGCCCAGAATTGGACACACAACTCCAGTTAAGGTCAAACTAATATTCTATACAGATTTAACAGTACTCTGTGCCCCTATTGATAAAGCCCAGGATGTTGTATGCTTTATTAATCGCACTCTCAACCTGTCCTGCCACAATTTATGTGCATACACTTCCAAGGCCCTCTGTTCCTGCATCCCTTTTAGAATTATACCTTTATTTCACATTGTCTCACCAATTTCTTCTTACCAAAATGAATCACTTCACACTTCTCTCCATTATATTTCATCAGCCACCTGCCGATCCATTCCACCAATCTGTCCTCCTGAAGTTCTATACTCTCCTCATGGTAAAAAATACTTCCAGGTTTTGTATAATCTTCAAATTTTTGAATTGTGCCCTGTACACCAAGGTCTAGGTCATTAATATCAGGAAGAGGAGTCCAAACACTGATATCTGGGGAACTCCACTATAAACCTTTCTCCACTTGAAAAATAACTGGTCACCACAACTCTTTGTTCCCTGTCACTCAGCCAATTTCGTATCCATGTTGCTACTGTCCGTTTTATTCCGTGAGCTCTAAATTTGCTCATAAGTCTGTTGTGCAGTACTTTATCAAATGCCTTTTGGAAGTCCATGTACACAACATCAATATATTACCCTCAGCAACCCTTTCGTGTTACCTCATCAAAAAACTCAAGCAAGTTAATTTAACACGTTTTGCCCTTGACTAATTTATGCTGGCTTTCCTTAACTCACATTTTCCCAAGTGCCTATTAATTTTGTCCCAAATTACCATTTCTAAAGGTTTCCCCACCATCGACTGGCCTGTAGTTACTGGACTTAATTTCATATCATTTTTCAACAAGGGTGTAATATTTACAATTTTCCAGTCCTCTGGCACCATCCCTGAGTCCAATGAAGATTGGAAAATTATAGGCAGTGCCTCCACAATTTCCATTCTCACTTCCCCCAGTATCCTTGGATGCATCTCATCCTGCATTGGTGACTTGTCCACTTTTAAGTAGAAACAGCCTATCCATTAGTACCTCCTCATCAATTTTAAACCCTTCAAGTGTCTGAACTTTCTTGAACATCCTCTTTAACCATGGCTTAGTCAACAACATCTTCCTTGTTAAAGGCAGAGGCAAAGTATTCATTTAGTATGTCAGCCCATGCTCCCGCCTCCATGCTTAAATCTCCTTTCTGGTCCCAATGCCTATAGAAGATTGTTGGATTCCCTTTTATATTAGCTGCCAGTCTCTTTTCATACTCCCTCTTTGTTTCTTTTATTTACTTTTTGTATTCCCCTCTGAACCTTCTATATTTGGCCTCGCAATTGTATTATCCACCTGACATCTGTCATAAGCACACTTTTTTTGCTTTATCTTAATCTTTACCTCTTTCATGAGCCAAGGCTTTCTGGATTTGTTTACCCTCCCTGTTGCCTTCATGGGAATATACCTTGACCGCTCCAGAAAGCAAGACAAAATTTGCAAATACTCAATTTACAGAAAACAGAATGTAAACATAATTAATGTTGCTTATAATGCTGAGGCATCATAAAACTCAAACAAACATTAGCTCAAATTGCAGCCTGTGCAACCTGCATTGCCCCTTCTTACTCAATATGTATCTGAGTCATCTTCTGAGCTGTTTCAACATCATCTTACTGCTCATTGTGCATTGTTGCTCCATGTCCCTATAACCCACTAAGGGAAGAGAGATTGGAGACAAGGTAACCCCAGCCTCCTCTTTGGTGAAACTCAACGTGGTCTATCTTGGATGTAAGGTGCTTTGGAGTGCTGAGTCATGAAACATGTCAAATAAATTCAAGTTCCTTCTTTCTTGCATCATACCAACACTTGAAACACAAACTACTGTTAGGTTTTAATACATTGTGTAAACTCACTGATCCAATGCTCCCAGTGAGAACCCGCAGTTGAAAAGAATCTGATTCAAATTTGCCACCCCAATTCTTCAACCCCTGATTCTCTTCCGGGCTGGTTCCCTTTGAGAGCATGGGATTGGTGACTTTATCCTTATACGTGAGTTCGTGAAACACTGCATCAAAAACTTTACTGTTGTTGCAGGAACAATTTATCGTTAGCCGATAATGTCCCTCATTCATTCTTGCTCATCACAGACAATAAACCCCTATTCTAATTCCTTGTAAACATTTTTATGATTCTTTCCCTTTCTTTAAGACTTTGCTACCAGCTTGAACTCTTTGGTCTGACCAACAATCATTTTTTTCTCGTTGTCCATTAATAATGGCACAAGAAATACACTAGTACCAAACAAAACTAGTTAATGTTATACTTTTGCACAGCATCTCTGAAAACATTTCACTAGTTGGAATAACAGATACTCCATTAACTCTCTGACAAGAAAACAATGGCACGAATTTTTCGATCGGCAGGCCTGGTGATAGGCGGGCCCAGAAGCGGGTAGGAAATGGGCGTCCGGCCAAGATCAAGTCCCAACTGCCATTTCACACTGGCTGGCCAATTAACAGCCAGCCAGCATGAAATGCGCACTGAAATGCTCAGCGCTGCTGGCGTGGGGGCAGGAAGAGGGCGATGAAGACCTGAGGGTGCGGGTGAGCGCTTCTAATGAGCTTCCTGATGGCTGACAGCTGCCCCAGGGAGCTGCAGACCTCCAAAGAATAAAGAAAATGTCTATGCAGCACAATCAAGCACCTGAAAGCATACTTATTAAAAAAAACAGTCCGCTGATATCTTTTTTTTATTAATTCATGGGATGTGGCCGTCGCTGGCTGGGCCAGCATTTATTGCCCATCCCTAGTTGCCCTCGAGAAGATGGTGGTGAGCTGCTTTCTTGAACCGCTGCAGTTCATGTGGTGTAGGTACACCCACAGTGCTGTTAGGAAGGGAGTTCCAGGATTTTGACCCAGCGGCAGTGGAAGAATGGCAATATATTTCCAGGTCAGGACAGTGAGTGACTTGTAAGGAGAACTTCTAGGTAGTGGCGTTCCCATCTATCTGCTGCCCTTGTCCTTCTAGGTGGTGGTGGTCTTGGGTTTGGAAGATGCTGTCTAGGGAGCCTTGGTGAATTCCTGCATCTTGTAGATGGAGCACACTGCTGCTACTGTGCGTCAGTGTTGGAGGGGAGTGAATGTTTGTGGATGTGTGCCAATCAAGTGGGTTGCTTTGTCTGGACGATGTCAAGCTTCTTGAGTGCTGTGGGAGCTGCACTCATCCAGGCAAGAATTCCATCACACTCCTGGGCAAGCTGTGGGGAGTCAGGAGGTGAGTTACTTATTGCAGGATTCTTAGCCTCTGACCTGCTCTTGTAGTCAGTGTTTATATGGCTAGTCCGGTTCAGTTTATGGTCAATGGAAACCCCCAGGATAGTGGGGGATTCAGTGGTGATAATACCATTGAACATCAAGGGCCAATGGTTAGATTCTCTCTCGTTGGGGATGGCATTGCACCACTGAGATTTCATCCTGCCCTGGATCAAGATTTTAGCAAAAATGTGAATGCCACCTGGGAGAATGGCCTATCTGCCAACCGTAAATGTTGATGGGCCACATAAAATCGTTATTAATCGCATCGTTAATGGGGATAATTGTCCGCTTAATTGTCAACGGGTGTGCTTCTGACTGCTATGCACAATGTGCATGATGACGTCAGGATGCTTGCCCGACATCATCTTGAGCTATTTCACGTCTATTCAAGTCAAGCGTGCACCCGCCAGCAGGATGTAAAATTCTGGCCAATGTGACCAGAACTGTATTACCAACTGACCAATCAGGAATACTGTTTATTCTCTTTCATGTGTGTTGTAAATATCTGGCTCATGAGTCCTATGTTTTAGAAAATAACTGTTAGGAATAAAAGTTTTAACTGTAGAAAAATGGGGGGCATCTGGTTGAGAAAATGGTAAAAACTGATGTAAATGCCTGCATTTATCGCACTTAAAGGTCACCTGTGCTTGTCTTGCAAGATCAGAGTTGATAGTGAAAAAAATTTGAAAGATGAAAGATCCATCTGTAAGCTTGTAATGAGCCAGGGAATCTGTAGAAAGGGTCGTAAAACTCCATTACCAATATAAATTATTAATATGAGTTACAGAATCATAGACAAGCATGGAAGTGAGTGTGATTTGTTTATGTTTCTGTTTGAGAGCATCCAAGAACATGCCATGTTGTCATGTAGATGGGATGCTGGGGTTGTAGGAGATTTTTTTGTTTAATTTATCTGTATGTGTTTGCTGACAGTTCAGTTCAGGAACAGACAGAGGCAGTTGCAGTTTGGGTCTAGGTGTAGGCTGCAGCTCACTGAGTAGGGAGAGCCAAAGGAAATGAATGCTAGATAGGCCTGTCTTCCAAGCAAAGAAAATACAAACTTCATCATTCACTGTATGGAATGCAGGTGGGGCTCAATCTCAGTTTGGATTTCGCGAGGGAAATGCAGTTGGAAGATATGCCCTAGCTTACAGCAAGTGAAAGAAATTTATTGTGGTGCTCAGAGTCTGTGGCAGAAATCAGTCAGCAGATTTAGCTTGAAAAGCAATGGGATGCAGTTGGGTATTGGCCAGCAACCTGAACAAGGAGCTGAGACATCCACAGATGTAAGGACTAAAGAAAAGGTGGAAGGTTGCATAGCCGAAAAGCTAATGGAAAGACCCCACCATAGAATCTTACCTTGCAGGATAGCTGGAACACTGAAGAGAATTAAAGTGAATTCTGGAAAGCTATACCTTTTGAGTCGGTCCCAAGAAAAGTGAATGAACCTTCAAGATTTCATAAGATAAGGGAGCTCAATGGGGGCAAGTAAAAAATAGAACTGAGTTTACAGCGTAAGTCTTCATAAGCTATAATGTTAAGTGTAGTACTGGTAGTTTTGGGAAATGAAGGACTGTAGCTTTAAGAACAATCCTGTGTTGTAAGATCACATGATCTGTGTAAACTAATGTGTTAACAGTGTGGGGAACCTCTACAGGGGAGTTCTTCTTTAGTTATGGAGTTTGATGCACACATGTAGTTGTTGCTGCTGTCTTGTAAATAAAACTAAATGTTTCCACTAAGAAAAGTTGTCTGAAGATCAACTCTATAACAAACTGGCGACGAGGATATATCAGATTCAGTGCTGTATCTCACCCAACGATTGTGAGTATGTAAGCTCGCTGAAAAGAAAAGAAGATATACTCATCTGAAATGCCACAGTTTGGTAGAATCAATCCATTTGAGCCAGTCACAGGTGACTGATCTCAATATATAGAACATCTTGTGTTCTTCTTTCAAGAAGGGGGAGGAAAAAGGGAGAGCAATTCTCCTGAGTAATTGTGGGAGCAAGACCTACTGTTTAATTTGAAGCTTGACAGCCCCCCAGTGCCCCAGATTGGAAGGCTTTCAGTGAATTAGTAGACCTCATTAAGGGACATTTTCAACTCAAGCCCTCAGTCACAATGCAGAGGTTCAGGTTCAATTCACAGAATAGAGTCCCAGGGAGACAATTGCTACATACGTGGTGGAATTAAAACAACTAATGGAATATTCTGATTTCAGTGAAACCCTGAACGACATGATCAGAGATCATTTTAGCATGTGGCGTGAAGGAAGACATTACTCAGCAAACATTGCTGGCTGATGTAAATCTTGATTTTAAGGAAGCGTTAAAAATAATGCTGGCAATTGAAAGAGCTATAAGGGATTCATTAGCAATTCAAGGAGCACAAAATGCACCATCCTGCTAGTTGGGCGGGAACAGTCAGCCAAAAGTGGCACCAAAAGCCGGGATTCTGCCGCGAAACAGGAAACAGTGCCCATTAACCGAAAAATGAGAGGAAACAGCTTAGCAACTCAATCGAAAAATAACTTTCATCGTTGTGGAAACAATAAGTTTTCTAGAGATTGGCAAATTTTAAAAAGTAGAATGTTACTTTTGTCACAGAAGTGGACACATAATGAGACAGTGCAAAGCGAGATTTAAACAGACCTCCAAACAACAAACGAAGTTCAATGAAGTCTGTAGTGTGAAGGGCCAGAAACAACCAATTCTGACATTTATTCATTGTTCAACATGAAAGTTGGGAAGACAGAGCCTGTATTTATTACAGTGCAAGTGAATGATAAACCATTAAAAATGGAAGTAGACACGGGTGCTTCTACCACTGTAATAGGAGAACACACTTTCAGATATTTAAATAAAGATGATCAACAATTAAATTTGGAACAAACATCTGCCAAGTTGAAAATGTACACAGGCAAAGAAATCCAAGTAAAAGGTATCACCAGAGCAACTGTTCATTATAGACACCAATCAGCACATCGACCAGTGATGGTAATAGAAGGCAGAGGGCCAAGCCTTCTAGTTCGAAATAGGTTGAGGGAAATTAACTTTAATTGGCCAGTGAGATTTCAAAAGGAAGCTGGAAGAGTTCCTGTCTTGAAAAAGGAACATGGCAAGGTACTTCAGAAAGAGACTGGACTGTCCAAGGACCACAACAGGATGAAAAAGCAGTGTGTAAGCATTCAGCACCCTGAAGAAATGAAGAATAACTTAAACAACAACACTGAAGAACAGCAGAAGAAACCCAAAGAGACTCTTTTGAATGACAGACTTCAGGATGAAGTGAGCGGACTTCGCAAAGAAAAGGAAAACCTGTTGAAAGACATTCACATACCGCAAGGATCCCTACAGTCAAAGTGTGTGCCTCTGAAGAATTACAAAGAGAAGCAGGAAGAATTTAACACCTCTCTGAACAAATTGAAGAACCAGTTGGCAGAGAACACGCAGCAATGTTCAAGTTTCCAGGAGGAAGCCAACAGATATAAGGAAACAGAAGAGCTAAAGAATCAGCTGAATGAAGCTGAAGAGGCTTTGAAAGCAAAAGTCAAGTTGAGATTCCATCTGACAGAAGTCTGGCTGACAGTGAAGTAAAAAAGAAGGCCGAGGCTAAATTCTGTGGTAAAAGGGAGGCAGCACGTAGAAAGAGGATGCAGAATTACCAATGAGGCGTTGTCTTCAGACAAGACTAAAGCTAATACTTCCCAATTTGGAGGGGAAGGTGGAGAAAAGTCAAGTGAACCAAAAAGCGACTCATGATTTGTATACTCATGAGCAACAATTACTGTTGGGAGAAGCAGTATATGTAAAGATCCGTGGAGGACTGAAGTGGTTACCTGGTAATTAAGTTCAGTGACTGGACCATTGTTGTACCACATGGAAGTGGAGGGCCAGATCATCCATAAGCATGTGGATAATTTAAGAAGAAGAGAGATCCCCAACAAAACGATGTTACACCTGTAACCATTGTTGAACCTGTGGTTCCTGTGGAAGTTGCTTAACCAAGGGCAGACATGCTTGATGTCTCTATCGGAGTGGAAGACACTGAGCTGCAAGTGCCTAATGAGGTACCTGATGTTAATGCGGTTCCAGAGAATGTGTTTCTGACAAAAGAGCCTGAAGTCACGGGGCTGCAATGTTCCACACGGATCAGGAAACGACCTGAAAGATTGAGCTTGTAATTTCATGGCCTGTGTAAATATTGTGTCATGAACTAAATATCCTTGTAAATACAAAATGTACAGGAAAGTTAAAGGGAAGGAATGTAGTAATTATAGTTTTGGGAAATGAAGGACTGTCGCTTTAAGAATAATCCTGTGTTGTAAGGTCACATGACCTATACAAACCAATGTGTTAACAGCATGGGGAACCGCTACAGGGGAGTTCTTCTTTAGTTATGGAATTTGATGCATAAGTGTAGTTGCTGCTGCTGTCTTGTAAATAAGGCTAAATGTTTCCACTAAGAAAAGTTGTCTGAAGATCAACTCTATAACATTAAGTTAGTGGTGTTTGTTTTGTTTAATTTATCTTTATATATAAAATAAAGTTTGCTTTTGTTAAAAACGTGAAATCTTGTGGCATATTCTGTCGGTTAAATGTTGGGTGTTTGGATTTCTTTTTTAAACGTTAATGGTCCCTAACAGGCTCATAACACATGACTAACCTATGTTATGTTGTTACATGACAACTTTAGCACCAAGTTCACAGCATCACTAATATAATTCAAATTCAGACGGCAAATATTCCAGATTCCAAATCAGCATTATAAGCCACTGATGAACAGGCCCATAGAAATTAATAAAAATTAGTTAATAATGTGAATTAAACACAGGAAATACTGAAAATACACATCAGCTCTTGCAGCATCTCTGAGGAAAGAAACATTTCAGGGCGTTACCTTTCTTCCATAGAAATAAATAGTCTGGGTGTAGATGCTACACTGCAAACAACGTGAAACCAAACCAATGTGAAAACACCACTACAACGTAATTGAAACGTCATACCAAAACGCGAGTTAATGCTGGCTCTGCTGATATTTTATTACACATGCTGTATCATAGCAAATTTGCAGTATAAATGCCTTAAAAGGTATAGACTTGTTGCAGCGTTTGCTGCTTCAAAAAAACAGCATTAACTATTAGCAAATACTTCAAAAGATGGTAATGCAGGCCCAACTCTGGTCACTTATTTTCAGTCTGCTCCTGCAACTCATTTATGGCACACTTACTGATTTTGGAGTTGAATATTTGGGTTTTTTTTAAACATATAGATTGAAACAGAATAATGACTCTGACGGAAGAAGACTGCTCATGGTTTCCATTGCAGTGTTAGTATTGACACAGCAGTTAGTGAGTTCATGGCAAAGGCTGGCAAGTATGCAATCTGAATCTGTAGAAACAAATCCTCTATTTTAAATACAATTAGTGATATGTAAGAAATAGATGTTGTAGAAATTAAATATTGGCAAAAGGCTGTCATCAGTGAGTCTACATCACATGATACGCTTGATTATTTGACTCTAAAACCTGTTTCAGAAGTAATCTGCTTCAAATGGACTATTCTGACTCCATTCACAAATCTGGTATAATTACCAAATAGGGCAATGATACTGAGAAATTCCAATTCCAGTCGCCTGGAGAATTAGGAATCAGATTACCTGTTAGCAAATCAGCTATTCTTTGGCCATTGTTATGTAAGTAGGTCAATGGCACAATAAATCAATCAAATGGAAGGCATTTTTATTTAGACAACACTTTTAAAATACTTTAAATGGACCAACAAATGGCAAGTAATCACTATCTTTCGCTTTGCAGATATGCTGGAGGACATTTTGCATTTGCCAAATATTTCATGATCAGTTCATTTTTTAGTTGCGATTTTCATTAAAACCAATATTCTCATTTCCATGTGAATCATTACTGCATACATAAAAATAAAAATTCTTGACAAGGAAATGTGACTTATGTTGGAAATTCCTATTCCTTGCCAGAGAGGAAAATTAGTACTTTGTTCATCCAGTTAACTCCACCTTCAGAACTTGTATAATGAAAATTTCATCTACCGCTAGTTTTTTCCACTGTGCTGAATATTAGCCTGACAATAACAAGCTTGCCCTTTAAATAAGTGAAGTCAGTTATAGTTTCTCAGCATAAATGGTAACATGACAAACCTCACTCTTCAAACACGAATATAGTTAAAGTTTTAATATTTGCTATTTCAATTAACCTCACATCACACGTCATGTGCAATCTTCCAAAAGTTGATTAATTGCCAAGTGCTTTGCAATTGTTCATTCACCAACAAGAATCTGTGCGAATAAGTAATTAAACCATAAAAATAATCTTAAAACATCTAAGCTTACTGATTCATGTGCAAGGCGAAGAAATTAATTATTTGTGATAATTAATTACACATTAAAAACTGGTCAAAGGAGTAAAAAGCAAGATTTGAACAAACGGCAATTAATGCCCATCCTGGGCAGTTTGATATAACCAAGTGGCTTGCTCGGCCACTTCAGAGGGCAGATACCATAGATTGTAACATATAAATCGACTTGCGAAGCCTAAAAAAAATTGTTCAAAAATGGGGGTCAACTTATACATTCATGGAATAAAAGGGACAGTAGCAACGTGGATACAAAATTGGCTGAAAAATAGGAAGCATAGAGTCATGGTCAATGGATGTTTTTTCAGGCTGGAGGATGGTTTGTAGGGGAGTTCCCCAGGGGTCAGTATTGGGACCCTTGCTTTTCCTGTTACACATTAATGATCTAGATCTTGGTGGGCAGAGGACAATTTCAAAGTTTGCAGATGATATGAAGCTTGGGAGTGCTGTGAACTGTGAGGATGATGGTGCAGAACTTCAAGAGGACATAGACAAGTTGGTGGAGTGGGCAGATAGGTGGCAGGTGAAGTTCAATGCAGAGAAGTGTGAGGTGATGCATTTTGGTATGAAGAACATAGACAGACAATATAAAATAAGGGGTGGAATTTTGAAGGGGGTGTGGTAGCAGAGAGACTTGGATGTATATGTGCATAGATCATTGAAGGTGGCAGGACAGGTGGAGAGAGCAATTAATAAAGCATATAGTATCCTGGGTTTTATTAATACGGGCAGAGAGTACAAGAACAGGGAGGTTATGCTGAATTTATATTAGACCTCGTTAGACCTCAACTGGAATATTGTGTACAGTTCTGGGCACCATATTATAGGAAGGATGTGAACACACTGGAGAGTGTGCAGAAGAGGTTTACAAGAATAGTTCCAGGGATGAGAAACTTCAGCTATGAGGATAGATTAGAGAAGTTGGGGCTGTTTTCCTTGGAGAGGAGAAGGCTGAGAGGAGACTTGATAGAAGTTTTCAAAATCATGATGGGACTGGACAGAGTACATAGGGAGAAGCTGTTTCCACTCGTAAAAGGATCAAGAACAAGAGGGCACAGATTTACAGTGATTTGCAAAAGAAGCAAATGCAACATGAGAAAAAACTTTTTCACACAAGTTGTTCAGGTCTGGAATGTGCTGCCTGGAAGTGCGATGGAGGCAGGTTCATTTGAGGCATTCAAGAGGGCATTTGATGATTATTTGAATAGAAACAAGGTGCAGGGTATAGGGAAAAGGCAGGGCAATGGCACTAGGTCATGATGCTCATTTGGAGAGCTGGAGCTGGCCTCCTTCTGTGCCATTGAGATTCAGTGAAGTATCAAATGTGAACCACCAGTGTTGATACTTTCTCTTTTTATTAACTCATGGGGTGTGGGTGTCACGGGCTAGGCCAGTATTTATTGCCCATCCCTAATCACCTTTGAGAAGATGGTGATGAGCTGCCTTCTTGAACCGCCACAGTCCATATGGTATAGGTACATCCAGTGCTGTTAGGAAGGGAGTTCCAGCAATTTGACCCTGCAAAAATGAAGGAACAGCGATATAGTTCCAAGTCAGGATAGTGAGCGACTTGGAAGGGAACTTCCAGGTGGTGGTGTTTCCATCTGTCTGCTGCCCTTATCATTCTAGGTAGTAGCAGTTTGGAAGGTGTTGCCTAAGGAACCTTGGTGAGTTCCTGCAGTGTATCGTGTAGCTTGTACACAATGCTGCCATTGTGCGTCAGTGTTGGAGGGAGTGGATGTTGAAAGTGGTGGATGGGGTGCCAATGAAGAGGGCTGCTTTGCCCTGGATGGTGTCAAGTTTCTTGGGTATTGTTGGAGCTGCTATCATCCAGGCAATTGGAGAGTATTCCATCACACTCCTGACTTGTGCCTTATAGATGCTGGGCAGACTTTGGGGAGTCAGGAGGTGAGTTACTCACCAAAGGATTCCTAGCCCCTGATCTGCTCTTTATATGGCTGGCCTAGTTAAATTTCTGGTCAATGGTAATGCCATTGAATGTCAAGGGGCAATGGTTAGATTCTCTGTTGTTGGAGATGATTATTGCCTGGCACTTGTGTGGCACAAATATTACTTGCCACTTGTCAGCCCAAGCCTAGATATTGTCCAGGTCTTGCTACATTTGGACATGGACTGCTTCAGTACCTGAGGAGTCACGAATGGTGCTGAACATTGTGCATCAGCGACCATCTACACTTCTGACCTTATGATGGAAGGAAGGTCATTGATGAAGCAGAAGATGATTAGACCTAGGGCACTACCCTGAGGAACTCCTGCAATGATGTCCTAGAACCACAGAACCATAGAACACCACAGCACAGAAAACAGGCCATTTGGCCCTTCTAGTCTGTGCCGAAATATTATTCCGCTAGTCCCATTGACCTGCACCTAGTCCATAACCTTCCAGACCTCTCCCATCCATGTATCTATCTAATTTATTCTTAAAACTTAAGAGTGAGCCCGCATTTACCACGTCAGATGGTAGCTCATTCCATAATCTCACCACTCTCTGAGTGAAGAAGTTCTCCCTAATGTTCCCCCTAAACCTTTCCCCTTTCACCCTAAAGCCATGTCCTCTAATGTTTATTTCTCCTAATCTAAGTGGAAAGAGCCTACTCGCATTTACTCTGTCTATACCCCTCATAATTCTGTAAACTTCTATCATATCTCCCCTCATTCTTCTACGCTCCAAGGAATAAAGTCCTAACCTGTTTAATCTTTCCCTGTAACTCAACTCCTTAAGACCCGGCAACATCCTAGTAAATCTTCTCTGCACTCTCTCAATCTTACTGATACCCTTCCTGTAGTTAGGCGACCAGAACTGCACACAATACCCCAAAGTTGGCCTCACCAATGTCTTATACAACCTCACCATAACATCCCAACTCCTATACTCTGATTTATGAAGGCCAGTATGCCATAAGCTTTCTTTACAACCTTGTCTACCTGTGACGCCACTTTCAGGGAACTATGTATCTGAACTCCCAGATCCCTTTGTTCCTCCGCACTCCTCAGTGCCCTAACATTTACTGTGTATGTCCTACCTTGGTTTGACCTTCCAAAATGTAACACCTCACACTTTTCTGCATTAAATTCCATCTGCCATTTTTTGGCCCATTTTTCCAGTTGGTCCAGATTTCTCTGCAAGCTTTGAAAGCCTTCCTAGCTGTCCACAATGCCTCCAATCTTAGTGTCATCAGCAAACTTGTTGATCCAATTCACCACATTAACATCCAAATCATTGGTATAGACAACAAACAACAATGGTCCCAGCACTGATCCCTGAGGCACAACACTAGTCACAGACCTCCAGTCTGAGAAGCAATCATCCACTACCACTCTCTGTCTTCTCCCACACAGCCAATTTCGAATCCAGTTTACAACCTGTCCATGGATACCAAGTGTCTGAACTAACCTCCCATGTAAGACCTTGTCAAAGGCCTTACTAAAGTCCATGTAGACAACATCCAGAGTCTTTCCTTCATCTACTTTCTTGGTAACCTCCTCGAACAACTCTACAAGGTTTATACCTACCACGCACAAAGCCATGCTGACTATCCTTAATCAGCCCTTGGCTGTCCAAATAATTACATATTCGATCTCTCAGAACACCTTCCAATAATTTACCTACTACTGACGTCAGGCTCACTGGCCTGTAATTACCTGGTTTACTTTTGGAGCCTTTTTTAAACAACGGAACAACATGAGCTACCCTCCAATCTTCCGGTACCTCACCCATGGCTAAGGACATTTTAAATATTTCTGCCAGGGCCCTTGCAATTTCTACACTAGTCTCCCTCAAAGTCTGAGGGAATATCATGTCAGGCCCAGGGGATTTATCTACCTTTACTCGCTGTAAGGCAGCAAGCACCTCCTCCTCTTTAATCTCTATATGTTCCATGAAACTACTGCTTCTTTCTCTTCCTACCTTATACAGTATGCCAGTTTCCTGAGTAAATAGTGATGCAAAAAAACTGTTTAAGATGTCCCTCATCTCGTGAGGCACCACACATAGACGACCACTCTGATCTTCAAGGGGACCAACTGTATCCCTTACTATCCTTTTACTCTTAATATACTTGTAGAAAACCTTCGGGTTTACCTTCACATTATCTGCCAAAGCAACCTCATGTCTTCTTTTTGCCTTCCTGATTTTCTTTTTTAGTATTTTCTTACATTTTCTATACTCTACAAGTACCTCATTTGTTTCTTGTCCTAGAATGGAGATGATTGACCTCCAACAACTACAACCATCTTCCTTTGTGCTAAGTATGATTCCAACCACCAGACAGTTTTCCCCAATTCCCATTAACTCCAGCTTTGCTAGGGCTGCCTTGATGTTAAGGGCAGTCACACTCACCTGTGGAGTTCAGCTCTTTTGTCCATGTTTGAACCAAGGTTATAATGAGATCAGGAGCTGAGTGGCCCTGGCAGAACCCAAACTGACTGTCAGTGAGCAGGTTATTGCTAAGCAAGTGCCACTTGATGACCCCCTTCCATTACTTTACTGAGGATCGAGACTAGACTGATGAGGCAGTAATTGGCCGTGTTGGATTTGTCCTGCTTTTGTGTGCAGGACATACCTGTGCAATTTTCCACTTTGCCGGCTAGTTGCCAGTGTTATAGATGTACTGGAACAGCTTGGCTAGGGGCATGGCAAGTTCTGGAGTACAAGTCTTCAGTACTACAGGTGGTCGCCACTTTGAAATGCAAACAAAACACAGAAATTCGTATTAAATTAATTTGTTACATGTTATTTAATGAAATAATTCTAGAAAAATAGTTTGAACCACAACCATTACATTTTAAAAACTGTCAAATTCATCATCTTTGGCATCCAACTCAAAGGGTTCATAGAGTTCAACCCAAGTCATTTTGTCTAAAGTATCATTGCAAGGATCACACTCTGGATCTGATGTAGCGATTTTGGATCCATTTTCATCCCTCCACAACAAATAATCTTCCTCACCATCCACTGAAATGGATATTCTGAGATCTGAATGATCTGACGACAGCTTGTTAATAGCAGCCCATGGTTTGACGACGAAACCACACAAACCATCAAGTGGGGCAGCACGCATATTTCCACTCTTTGTGAAGGTATTTTCTCTATCAACAATCCACCTAACCCATTTGGTGCAAACTTCATCTTTGAATGGCTTGTTGAGGAACACATCCAAATGTTGAACTACAGATGCTGGACTCCCTGATATAACTGCAATTTGGATGTTATTTCTTCGCAGATGCCTTTTAATCTTATTGGTTATTTGAGATCTGAACATCTCACATGAATAAGCTGTGTTCTATGCATAGGCCACCAGGATGCCTATTCCATACTTTTCGATTCACAACTTCACTCCATCTTCATCCATCCAACCATTGTCATGGGCATGCACAAAAAATCCTGCAGGGAACTTGATTTTCAGCATGGCTTTACATTTGAAAATTACCAACAACCTTAATTTTGTTCTGTCAGCCATGCAGGCTAGTACCACTGTGAACGTTCACCAGATCTGTTTCGAAACCCTTCCACTCCATAATTCGGTAGCTGGGGATATCGAAATTCATGGGCACTTTATCTACGTTGCTGATGTGACATAATGGGTACTTGTGTTTCTGTTGTTATCTGATCATGAATCACTGAAAGCTGATAATTTTGACATTTAGGTTTTTTGGTAGTATCTGAGTGATCTTGGCCTTCCATTGCAACAATAGACATTTTCGTTCTGTAAAGCTTCTACACTAATTGGCTGTTGATCTGAAAGTTTTGCTGGGCTCATTTTGATTTGGCTCACATAAGTGCATATCTATGTGTTGCATTCCTGCCGACTATGTAACTATTCTGACAATTTTCGAGGATGCATCCTGATACATGCTTCTCAAGGTCAGGCGAGTGGCTAGTCCCTGTTCTCATGGTGCATTTGGTTTTGGGCATCTTCTTCAGGGTGGATTCCTTCTTCCACTCTCACATCAGTTTTTTCTCACACTGAATTTCCTTGCAGCAGCATAAATGTTTGACGGGTTAGCAAATGCTCTGACTTTTAACTTTAAACTAGCTTTGTACTTCATTCTTTTTGCAGAAGGACCCATTTCTGTTCATCAGTCACCATGAGCAGTTCACTCTGTGTGGGTGTCTCTTGACCTCCTTAACCTTCTTAGCGGCATTGCCCACGTCGCCTGCTTGATCCCATGTGCCGACTTATAAGATGAGTGGAACCCTAAACATGAGCTGAAAAATTGAGGCCGACTCCTAAAGATGCATTTATGAGCTGAAAAGTGAAGGGTTGACGTATACACTGAATATTGGCCTAAATGCATGGTGGCGCTGAAACAAATGGGATTATCTTACCCACCGAGTTGGAATACGAGCTGCGATCTACAGTAAAAGTCAACCATATTGCTGTGGATCTGGATATCTCTTGGAGTGCATTGAACTGGCTTCTGGTGGGGACCTCAGGAGGAGGCTGAGATGGATCATCCATACCACATGGCTGGTTCAAAATGGTTGCAAACACCCCAGCCCTTTTTTTTTGCATTCATGCTGGGTTCTGCCATCATGGAATATGGGGATGTTTCTAGAGTCTCCACCTTCTGTTAAGCGTTTAATTGTCTAATGCCATTCATGATTGGATGTGACAGGGCGGCAGAACTTTGATCTGATTTATCAGTTGCTGGATTGTTTAGCTCTATTGATAGCATGTTGCTTCCACTGTTTAGCATGCACATAGTCCTCAGTTGTAGCTTCACCAGGTTAGCACCTCATTTTAAATATGCCTAGCATGCACTTCTGCACTCCTCATTGAGCCCTGGCTTGATGGTGAAGGTAGAGTAAGGGACATACTCAGCAATGAGATTACAGATTGTGGTGAAATATGATTCTGCAGCTGTTGAAGGCCCATACCTTTTGATTAAATACAATATAAACCTGATTAGCCCTCTGTCAATCAAATCAGTCCATTCACTTGCACATTTGGTTAAGCAGGCATGGGATTCATCTCCTATAATAGGTATTTCAAGATTAATTCCATTTTTGGGGTGTTTTCAACCTGTTTTTGCCTAACCATTCCAGTGAAAATCTCCCCCCAGTGATCAACTGGCATTAGAACAAATTCTTATCAGTCTGATTCAACATCTACTACAGCAGCAATAATAAATAGTTGTAAATAGTCTTGGAATAACCACAAACCTCATTTTAATTTTACATTTTCATATTGTACTCAAAGATTCACTCTCAATCCTTTGTCACTTAGCAAAAAATTGAAATCTAAATTATTTATTCATCTTGCTTTGAAGTGCAACTGCTGTAAATCATTTAACAAAGTCAAACATAAAAAACAAAATTAAGCATTCAGTATATTTATTTGACTTACAAAACACTACCACAAAACAGAGGAAAAACTGAAACATCAACCATTGTGCATTAGCTAGCACCTTGTCAAAACAAAAAAAAATCACCTTCAACCCATTTAAGTAGCATCACTTTCACAAATACATTATTTTGCTTTTATTAGTCTATAGAGTGTTATTTCAAGATCACATAAAAATGGACACAGCAAGCAGTAGTAAAGCACTTCAATATCCTAAAAATAATATACAACAGCCCAGCAGAATGTCAGTAAGTCACTACAATATAATGAAATAAAGAATAATGGATACTCTAGAATGGTTACAAAACAATAATGTCATTGAGGGGTTCAGGTGATATCATAAACCACAAAAAATGAAACTTTAGTAATGTATAAATATTGTTGGAACCCAAGACAAGTTTGAAGTCTTGAAATCAGTCTTTGGTACCTGTCAATATACTGAGCAATTCTAGAGCAGTTTTATTTAATTTAGGTTCCTATTTTTGCTGCCAGGGAGCATCATAACCATTGACCATGTATTTACTGAAATTGACTTGTCTCGTTCCCCTAATTTTCTCCCTTCCTCTTCTGAAGACAGTGACTTTTGCTGGTTTATAATTCCACAGCCGTCAGACATCCTCCAATCCTCATCTTTCCCTCTCTTTAAAAAGTCTGAATTGGAGTTGATGAGGTTCCCAGAGCTATTGCCCTGTCAGCTGAATGAAGTTAGCAATTATGTTTGTGGTGACAATGCCCAGAATGCAGCAGTCTGAGTGAGTGGGGTGTGGAGTATATCCTAGCGTGCGCAAGTATGATTTAAAATCCTTACTAGAAATAGCACATACACGGTTAATTATTGTTTGTGTGTGATAGCTCTGCATGATTTTATTCAGGCAAAAGCCCGAATTAATATGTAGCCGGGTCTTGGTTTCTGTGAAGTGGAAGGTGGCTTTAATATGCTAGTATGAATTGAAGCGAGGACATTGGATTTTACTTGCTTGATGACTAGATGAATAATTACTGTAGATAGCAACCAGGGTCCAAATATCCTATGGCATTGTCAAGGAATGGTTAACCAAATAATTTTGTGAACAAAATGCAGCTATTTATGAATGGGCTTTGTTCAGTTCGTCTTCCAAAGAATTGGAATGATTCATTGGGTAAATTTGCCCAAAATCAGTCTGTACTTCATAAAGAAACTGGTTCACATCTTTGTAATGGTGATCTATCATGGAAAAAATCTTATCCAATCTTCAATACCTTCCACAACCTCAATTCATCCTATCAATCAAATCTCCTGTGGCAATCGGTCCCTCCCATGCTCCTTGGTCCTCTGGCACTGGTCTTTTGTGTATTTTTCCCCATCTTTTCCCCACCACCACCCCATATCACCAATGGAATCAGATCTAACGGTATTACAGTTGAACATAGAGACATGAGGGAGGAGCTGGCCAGAATTGACTGGGAGATGAGCCTAGCAGGAAAGACAGTGGAACAACAATGGCAGGAGTTTCTGGGAGTAATTTGGGAGACACAGCAAAAATTCATCCCAAGGAAAAAGAAGCATACCAAAGGGAGGACAAGGCAACCATGGCTGACAAGGGAAGTCAGGGACAGCATAAAAGCTAAAGAGAAAGCATACAACGCAGCGAAGAGCAGTAGGAAACCAGGGGATTGGGAAGGCTACAAAGACCAACAGAGGACAACTAAAAAAGAAATAATGAGGGAGAAGATTAAATATGAGGGTAAACTAGCCAGTAATATAAAAGAAGATTGCAAGAGTTTTTTAGATATATAAAGGGTAAGAGAGAGGCAAAACTGGACATTGGGCCGCTGGAAAATGACACTGGAGTAGTAGTAGTGGGGAACAAAGAAATGGCAGAGGAACTGAATAGGTACTTTGCTTCAGTCTTCACGATGGAAGACACGAGTAACATCCCCAAAGTTCAAGAGAGTCGGGGGGCAGAGTTGAGTACGGTGGCCATTACTAATGAGAAGGTGCGAGGAAAACTGAAAGGTCTGAAGGTGGATAAATCACCTGGACCAGAAGAATTACACCCCAGAGTTCTGAAGGAGATAGCTGAAGAGATAGTGGAGGCGTTAGTGGTGATCTTTCAGGAATCACTGGAGTCAGGGAGGGTCCCAGAGGACTGGAAAATCGCAAATGTAACCCCCCTGTTTAAGAAGGGAGTGAGGCAAAAGACAGGAAATTACAGGCCAATTAGCCTGACCTCGGTCGTTGGTAAGATTTTAGAGTCCATTATTAAGGATGAGATTTCCGAATACTTGGAAGTGCATGGTAAAATAGGGCAAATTCAGCATGGTTTCATCAAGGGGAGGTCATGCCTGACAAATCTGTTAGAATTCTTTGAGGAGGTAACGAGTAGGTTAGACAAAGGAGAGCCAATGGATGTTATCTACTTGGACTTCCAGAAGGCATTTGACAAGGTGCCGCACAGGAGGCTGCTCAGTAAGATAACAGCGCATGGTGTTAGAGGCAAGGTACTAGCATGGATAAAAGATTGGCTGTCTGACAGGAGGCAGAGAGTGGGGATAAGGGGGTCCTTCTCAGGATGGCGGCTGGTGACTAGTGGAGTCCCGCAGGGGTCAGTGTTGGGACCACAACTTTTCACTTTATACATTAATGATCTAGATGAAAGAAATGAGGGCATCCTGGATAAGTTTGCGGGTGATACAAAGATAGGTGGAGGGACAGGTAGTATTGAGGAGGCGGGGAGGCTGCAGAAGGATTTGGACAGGTTAGGAGAATGGGCAAAGAAGTGGCAGATGGAATACAACGTGGGGAAGTGTAAGGTCATGCATTTTGGTGGGAAGAATAGAGGCATAGACTATTTTCTAAATGGGGAGAGAATTCAGAAATCTGGAGTGCAAAGGGACTTGGGAGTCCTATTCCAGGATTCTCTTACGGTTAACTTGCAGGTTGAGTTGGTAGTTAGGAAGGCAAACACAATGTTGGCCTTTATTTCGAGAGGACTAGAATATAAAAGCAGGGATGTGCTGCTGAAGCTTTATAAGGCTCTGGTCAAACTACATTTAGAATATAGTGAGCAATTTTGGGCCCCGTATTTCAGAAAGGATGTTATGGCTCTGGAGAGGTCCAGAGGAGGTTCACGAGAACGATCCCAGGAACGAAAGGCTTAACATATGAGGAATGTTTGAGAACTCTGGGTCTATACTCAATGGAGCTTAGAAGGATGAGGGGGGATCTGATTGAAACTTACAGAACATAGAGTGGACGTGGGGAAGATGTTTCCATTAGTAGGAGAGACTAGGACCCAAGTGCACAGCCTCAGAGTAAAGGGAAGACCTTTTAGAACAGAGATGAGGAGAAACTTCTTTAGCCAGAGATTGGTGAATCTATGGAATTCATTGCCACAGAAGGCTGTGGAGGCCAGGTCATTGAGTGTACTTAAGACTGAGATAGATAGGTTCTTGATTAGTAAGGGGATCAAAGGTTATGGGGAGAAGGTGGGAGAATGGGGTTGAGAAATTTATCAGCCATGATTGAATGGCGGAGCAGACTCGATGGGCCGAATTTCTGCTCCTATGTCTTACGGTCTATGGTAATGTGGCCTTCAGCTACCATAGGCCATCCTTGATTACCTTTCAAAATCTCTATACTTTTCCAAGTATTCCAATTTCAATCATCAACGCATAAAGGAACATAGTACAGCGAGGTCTGCCTTTGTTATTTTGAAAAGGGTAATTAACTTCATTATTACTATAACATGTACTGTTTTGCACTGAACTGTGTTCATGTACTCATTCTACAATAAATAACAAGTCTGTTGGCTTCACTCTTGGTCTGAGAGAGTGTTTACAAAATCTGCATATCAAAGGTTAGGGCAATCATGTAATACCTCAGTAAGCCTATGTACAGTGAGAAGAGTTCTCTGATCTATGGGTTTCACAATTATTTACCTCAATATTTGATCGGTGATGTTACACTTACAGTCATAGGAGGTTCACTTATGGGAACAGTAAGTGACACTGGGCTTCAAGTAGAACATGTAGTGCAAAAACCAAAGACTGCAAAAGACTCCATTAGGTGTTAGTCGGTGCTCAATATGGTATGTCAGGAATGGGCATGCACGTTACTATCCTCCTACTAGCCCTGTCCAATGCTTGGACATATGGCAAAAAGAACACAGGGCTAAGTTCCCAAGCAACAACATATGGTACTCCTTTCAACAGGTTCATATCAAAACTTTACTGCTATGAGATAAATTGCTTCTCAATCCCAGAAGATTTCTATTGCAATAGTAACAACTTCTTACATATACAGTGCCTTTTTGAAAATTGAAAAAGTTCTGAATTCTTCAGAAATGAATATAGGGGAACAGTTACTGAGATGTGTTGGGATAGGTTAAGAAAGTGACTGTCAGGTTGATTTCAAATCGCCCCTTATTTTCAAAGGTGAAAATACTTGGAGAAGTAGAGAGGATTTGAAAGGAAATCAAGGATGGGCTATGGTAGCTGAAGGCCTCACTACCATTGGTGAGATGAGGTGGGGGTGGGAAGAAGGGGAGAAACACACAAAAAGCCAATGCCAGAGGACCAAGATGCATCAGAGGGAACCTCCCAAGAAGTTTGAGTGATAGGACAAGTTGAGGTTGTGAAAGGAATTGAAGATTGCGTGAGCAAGAGTTTATATGAGATCAGATATGGGTCACAGAGCTTTGGACAAGTTGGAGCTTAGGAAGTATGGAGGATGGCAGGTCAGCGAGAAAGAAATTGGATTAAAGAGCACAGATAAGAGTTTCAACTGTAATAGGGCTGAGATAGTGATGAAGATGGATAATACTGTGGAGGTAGAAAAAAAAAGTCTTATTGATGTTGGACAGAATATGGAATTTGAAACTCATCTCCTAGTCAAGCAATTGCTTATGCTTACTGCTTATGACAGTATAGTTCAGCTTCAGTGAGTGGCCTGGAAGGGGAGGGGTGGTGAAGGAGGAGTTTGTCAAAGATGGCAAAAGCAATGGCTTTAGTTTTTACAAGATCATTGTCTATGAATTAGTTTGCCATTATACAATTATAGTTGATCCATCATAAACTAACCACCACTGAATTGTTTCTTAAATAATTCCAGGGATTTTGTTTCCATTAGTCTATTTAGAAGACCATTCTGTGGCTTGATCACTTGTCTGAAAATCTTCACGATATAATTTCAATTTGCCTTTTACAAGGGTTGAACCTGTGCCCCTTTCCAACTTTTTGAAATTTAATTTTAAGCAATAGTAGATTTATCTTTTCAATTTCTTTAACTATCTGATATGGCCTATTGAATCAAACCTTAGGTACCGCCTTTCCAGGTTGAAAAGTGTTTTCTCCAGCCTTTCCAGATAACTCATATCCCTGATATTTCGGATCAGCCTCGTGACTCTTCTCTGCACTTAGTGCTCGAATGTATTCATGTCTCTCCACAAACAGAGATAAATGGAGTAATTAAGGTGAGGTTTGACTTTCTCTGATTCATATTCCACCCTTTGGTTATTTCTGTTAGATTTGTTGATTGCTGTGCATTGGATTAGGATATTTCATGCCAGGTCTGGTAAGGTTCCCAAGTCTATCTCAACTTTATCCTTAGCTATTTCAATACCATCCGAAGAATGTGAACATCGCATTTTTCTTATGCATCTAAACTTTTATACTTGCCTGCATTAAATTTCAACTGTCAGTATTCTTCTCACAAACACATTGGCCCAGATCTTCTGTTCTCTGGAGGAACATATCCTGGAAGATACACTGGGGGAGCTCTCAGAAGTCCACACGCGAGGACTGCACGAGAATTGCCCGGGAAGTTTAAACTTCCATTGAGTACTTAACCCGTGTCTGGAAGTTGCCAAAACTCTGATTTAAAGTTAGAGACTTCGGATGGGTTTGACTTACTTAGCAAAATAGTTATTCAGGAAAGGTTTTAAGGATTGAAACCTGTTCCAACTTCTGGGTAACTATACCACTGACACCCCCAACCCCACAGTGGACCCCCACCCCCCCAACTACCCTCCCGACCCTCTCTCTGACTTAGCCCCACCTCTAACTCCCTTGCAGTGGCTTTGTCTCTCCTGATGCACCTGCACTACTAAAGGACTACTAAAGGGTTGGAATGCCCATTGCTTTCCTGCCAACATGGAAATTTACCTGCAGTGGGGAAAATGGAAGATGACCCTTCCACCCACAAGCCAAGTGGGCTGCTTATACACTTATGAACATGTGAATTAGAAGGAGTAATTAGGAGTAAGTAGTTGTCCTCTTGATAATTTATTTTCCTATCTTAGTGTTATCAGCAAATTTAGCTACCACACATTTGGTTCCTTCATCCAAGTCATTGATAATAGATTGTAAATAGTTGAGGTCCCAACACTAATCCCTATGCACTCCACTTGTTACACTTTCCCAACCTGAAAATGACCTATTTATCCCTACTTGCTGCTTCCTGTTAGATAACCAATCCTCTATCAATGGTAATATGTCATCCCTTACACCATGAGCTCTTACTTTGTGTAGTAACCTTTGATGTGGCACCTTGTCAAATGTCTTCTGGAAATCTAAGTACAGCACATCCACAGGTTCCCCTTTATCCAAGTTGCTTGCTCAAAGAACTCTAATAAATCAGTGGCTCCTCTTTCACAAAACCATGCTGATTCTTCTTGATTGCTTTGAGATTTTTAAGTGCCCTGCCATAACCTTCTTAATAATAGATTTCAGCAATTTTCCTATGGCAGATGTTAAGCTAACTGGTCTATAGATTCCTGGTTTCTGCCTCCTTCCTTTCTTGAACACAGGAGTCACATTTGCTTTTTTCCAATCTGATGGGACCTTTCCAAAACTTAGGGAATTTTGGAAAATTAAAACCAACATCTACTATTTCAGCAGGCCACTTCTTTTAATGCCCTAGAATGAAGTTCATCAGGACCTGGGGACTTGACAGCTTTTAGTTCTAATAATTTTCTCAGTACCCTTCCCTTGGTGATTGTAATTGTTTTAAGTTCCTCCCTCCCTTTCACCTCCTGATTCACAATTGTATCTGGGATGTTATTTGTATCCTCTACAATGAACATAAGAACATAAGAAATAGGAACAGGAGTAGGCCATTTGGCCCCTCGAGCCTGCTCTGCCATTCAATAAGATCATGGCTGATGATCTTGTGTTTCAATTTCCACATTCCCATCTAACCCCAATAACCTGTCATTCCCTTGCCTAACAAGAATCTATCTACCTCTGCCTTAAAAATATTCAAGGATCCTGCCTCCACCACATTCTGAGGCAGAAATCGCACAGCCCTCTTGCAGAAAAAATTTCTCCTCATCACTGACCTAAAAAGGTGACCCCTAATTTTAAAACCGTGCCCCCTAATTCGGGACTCACCCACAAGGAAACATCCTTTCCATGACCACCTTGTCAAGGCCGTTCAGGATCTTGTATACTTCAATCAAATCACCCCTCACTCTTCTAACTCCAGTGGAAACAAGTCCAGTCTGTCCAACCTTCTCTTATAAGACAGCCCACTCATTCCAGATATCAATCTAGTAAACCTCCTTTGAAATGTCTCCAATGCATTTACATCCTTCCTTAAATAAGGAGACCAAAACTACACATAGTATTCAAGGTGCGGTCTCTCCAATGCTCTGTACAACTGAAGCATAACATCCTTACTTTTATGTTCAATCCCTCTTGTAATAAAGGATAACATTCTATTAGCCTTAATTACTTGCTGTGCCTGTATGCTAACTTTTTGTGACTCACACTGGAACAACTAGATCACTCTGCACCTCAGAATTATGCAGCCCTTCTCCATTTAAGTAATACATTACTTTTTTGTTCTTCCTGCCAAAATGAACTTCATTTTCCCACATTAAACTCCATTTGCCAGATCTTTGCCCATTCACTCAACCTATGTCCATCTGCAATCTCACGTCCTCTTCACAACATACTTTCCTACCTATCTTTGTGACATCTGCAAATTTAGATATCATGGCTTCACTCCCCTCATCTAAGTCATTGGTGTAAATCATAAAAAGCTGAGGCCCCAGTACAGACCCCTGTGGGTCTCCATTCGTCATGTCCTGCCAATCAGAAAAAGACGTATTTATACATATTCTCTACTTTCTGACAGCCAGCCAATTTCTATCCATGCTAATATGTTTCCCACTACACCATGCGCTCTTATTTTCCTTAATAGTCTTTGATGTGGCACCTTATCATATGCCTTCTGGAAATCCAAGTATAGTATGTCTACAGGCTCCCCTTTATCCACTTACTCCTTCAAAAAACTCCAATAAATTGCTTAATCGTGATTTTCCTTTCACAAAACCATGCTGACTCTTCCCGATTGTCTTGAGCTCTTCTAAGTGCCCAGCTGTAACCTCCTTAATGATTGATTCCGATAACTTCCCCAGAACAGACATCAAGTTAACTGGCCTGTTTAATTCATCCGCCATTTCCTTGTTTTCTACTATTAATTCCATATTCTTTCTCTCTAGAAGACCAACGCTTCCTCTACTAACTCTTTTCCTTTTTAAATAACTGCAGAAACTTTTACTCTCTGCTTTTATATTTTAGCTAGCTCAAATTTCTCCCTCCTTAATAATCTTTTAGTCTTTCTTTGCTGTTCTTGATATTCTGTCAAATCTTCTGACCTGCCACTCATCTTTACAAAATTCTACACCTTTTATTTCAATTTGATACTATCTTTAACTTTAGTTAGCCATGGATGGTGCGCCCTTCCCTTACAGTCTTTCTTTCTCACTGGACTGTATCTTTTCTGAGTATTCTGAAATGTCTCCTTAAATGTCTGCCACTTTATCTCTTGGAGAAACTTTTTCTCTCAGAGAGTCATGAGTCTTTGGAAATCTATTCTTCAAAAGGCAGTGGAAGCAGAGTCTTTGAATATTTTTAAGGCCAAGGTAGATAGATTCTTAATAAGCAAGGAGGTAAAATGTTATTGGGGGTAGGCGGGAATGTGGAGTTGAGGTTACAATCAGATCAGCCATGATCTTATTGAATGGGCAGCCGGCTCAAAGGAGAGTGGCCTATTCCTGCTCCTAAATTGCATGTACTGACCTATACCATAACCTAATTTCCCAGTTCATTTTAGCCAGTTCTGTCTTTCTGCCCTCATGTCATGCCAAGAAGGCATGAAGAAAAAAAAATCTTAAAGATTTGTTTGTCTTCCATATTCTCTTGGTTAAATTCTCTTTTTTTGAAAATGGACAAGGCTAACTCATCAACCTCCTGGAATGTGACTTGTATTATATGAACATTCCAGCAAAGCCAACACAAATGACTAGTAGACAAGACGTTTGCACCAACCAGCTCCGAACAAAGGCAAAACTATTGTGACCCCTCATTTCAATTGTGCTAATAGTTCTGTTGAAGAGTCATATGGACTCGAAACGTTAACTGTGTTCCTCTCCGCAGATGCTGCTGAGTTTTTCCAGGTATTTTTATTTTTGTTTTGGATTTCCAGCATCCGCAGTTTTTTGCTTTTAACTTAGTGCTAATAGTTCCATAGTTATTTGTTCAAAATACAATGGGTTTTTACGGGAGTCGTTAAAGTACATCATTAACAATGTTCAACCCAAAACCACCCTGTCACATAACTGAGACTTGAGCGGTTTGAATTCCTTTAATTATACAGCCTTTGAGTTCTGCCTTCAGTTGCAGTTTAACCTCCAAAGAGAGAACGGACTCCAGGCTAGCAGCCTGCCTCTGACCTTCATCTCTCTCAAAGTCAGATCATTGATACCACTGAGTCAGTCCTGTACTCACGACTTGTTACAGTCATATGTTTTACTGCATAAGTAGAATGTTATATTCCGTCTTAAACTCTGCTTAAATGCAACATGCCAACCATATTGGTTGTACTTGATCTTGATTGATTAGGTACCTCTCAACTATCTTTCAAGTAGTATAAGTTGTATTAAAGGCTGCAGACAGGTTAAGAAGGATGAGGAAGGATAGTTGCTTGAGTCACAGGAACATAGGCTGTTAATTATGACTTTCATAAGAGCTGTTTTGGTACTGAATGATATTGGAAATGTCCTCTCACCTTTAAGGGGCCAGGTTCATATAAGTTTATGAACACAGTCACCTTCACGGCCACTGGTTATGCTGTCATCGCCCTGTTCAGCCATGATTGTGGCTGCAGAAAGTGGCAGATTTCATTGAGTATGTCCTTAGTGAAGAGGGATGTCTGATACACTGTTGCTCACTGAGATTCAGGGAGGACAATTGTTCCCTGAACATCCTGGCTGGATCTAGCCTCCTCCTCAGAGCCCTTCCCTCCTTCCAGCAGCATGTTTCACCTCTGCTCATCTATGTCTGGGAGCAAGCTGTTTGTGCAAAATCCTTTGAGGCAACACAAAGCCCTTCAGCACATACCATGCCTGAAGACTTCAACAACTTTAAAATAAAACTGAACACTTCTAAAATAATAGGAAAAGCCAGTAGAAATCAACCAGCAACTACAACACAAAAGCAAAATACTGCAGACACTGGAAATCTGAAATATGAACAGAAAACGCTGGACACAGAAATGTTAACTCGGTTTCTCTCCAATGCTCCTACCTGACCTGTTGAGTATTTCCAGCACCTTCTGTTTCAATCAACAATTAACCTGAAAGTAGTTGATGATCCCTTTCTTCAGGACTGGTTGAGTTCCTTCCTGGTGCTGAATGAATGCTCAACTGAATGAGGTTAAGAGAGCGTATTAAGCTGGAGCATTGAGCTGCAAAATGGCAGCACTAGTGTTACGATCTGCCTCCTCTGCATACTCCTGACAGATGCTCCCGGCCTATGTGGATGCTAACGCCCTCATCAAAATAGTGTCAGAAGTGTGTGCATGGACCACAGACACCATTTTGAAGATAAAACAGTGTTCATGGTGCGAAAAAACTGGAACAAAGTGAAATTACATGGTGTATATCTCTTCAGGTCCCATAATACTCTGTAAAATTACAATATCTCAGCATGCAGCTACTGAATATCCACATGGAAGGAAAAGTGAAATTGCTTACCACACAAAGAAATATAGCCATCCCTTTCTTTAGTGTACCTGGCCAATGTTAATGATATCCCCCATGACAATTTGCAAAGGCCATTTGGCATTGACTCGTAGGCATTTGCAAACAAACAAACCATTAGCACCTGTTGCAGAGAGAATTTGTAGATCTATTTTGGTGCAGACATTATGTCAGATCGCAAAGTCTGTAAATTCATTGTTCTGTGCCAAATACTGACCACTAATATATTCAGCGTAATAACAAATTGCCTGTAGTTGCTAGGAAATAGAGATAGTTTAAATAAGTTATGTTTGTATTTGCAGGTGTTAGGAATATGTTTTAGCTTTAAAGTTAAAGTTTGATTTGTATTTCTGTATCCAAGTGTTAAGAAAGATCAAATGGAGTTTTAGTTTCACTTTAAAAAGGTGCTTGCATGTCAAATGAGAAGCTTTACAACTCCTATAAAGTAAAGGTGAACATACAAGAGTAGAAGGGTTGGAATGTTGCCTAGCAATAGGGGGCCAGCGAGGCAGGTCCCTCCCATAGACACATACAGAAGAAGAAAAACAACAGTTGTTTTGGAAGTTGTTGGTTCTGAAAGTTGCTGCCAGGGGAGACTGGAGCAAAGGGGACAGATAGCCAGTCCCAAGCTAAAGAAAAAAAAAAATCCAGGGGAATGAAGGGGTGGGGTGGGGGGGGGGAGTCCAAAGAAGACCTCCTAGTCAAAGGAAGGCCAGGAACCTGGGAAATGGTCCTGTTAAGTGAAGTTAAGCATGAGGGGCAGAGAGAAAGACTCCATGCTTCAGATTTAAAGAGATAAAAGCTGCAGAAAGCAGATTCAAAGAGAGAACAGCTCGCAAGAGGTCCAAAGAGACTGTAATTTTTTGCTATGCGCATGTGAGGCAGTGGTGTACTGCTGACGGCTAAGTCAGAGAGACAAGTTGTGTGGAAGACAGCTTGAATGTATGTGGTGACCCAGGGAAGAGGAACGTCAGAAGGAGAGTCTTAAAGCCTGAGATGAACTCTTGCGGAAGGCATCTGAGAGAAAGTGTCAGTTTGGGACAAGATTCCAAGGTGAGGTCTTGGAAAGTGGAGATTGGAAACCCTTGTGTGAAGGATAGAATTTAGCGAGACTGGTTGGTTTATGGGGTAACAAGCATCTGAGGGGAGTTGAGCACAGATCCATAGCATCTGGTTGAGGTGGCATCTCTTGATTTCAGAGTGTGGTGTTTGTGAACACTGGGTGCCATAGATTTGCATGGACTGTGTACTTACTGTGTACAGTGGAGCATCAGATAACTTTTAAAACTTGTGCTATCCTTACAAACCTACATACATCTGTAAAGGTATAGTTGTGGGTGAAGGAGTAATGTAATATAGTTATTCTTTTCTTGTTGAATAAATGTTTTATTCTTTTATTATAAGTTCATCAGCTGGCTTCTGTGCCTCTATTCAGTAGCCCCTCTCCATGTATCTAAACAAACAAATAAAAGTTACAATACAGCAAGCTGGGTTCCACCCTAGGATCAGGCTTGTCCAGGAATAACCTCAGCTGGGATCTTAAACAGACATGGTCTGTTAACCTGTTAAGTGCACCCAACAGCATCTGCAAGGCAGCACAGGGTATATTCCTATAACCCCAGCATTCCAGTTGCACCATCAAGAAACAGGGGGCAGTGTGGTAATCCTTCAGCTTGAGAAGACTGACCCCAATCAGTCACACCACCCCACCCCCATCACCCAACCCCTTGCCACTCCCATGACTGCTGGTTCTCCAGTTTGAGCTCCCCACCTACCCCATCACAAGAGCCAGTCTCTGGTGACTACTTCTTGAGCTCTAATTTAAATCCAACACCAGACATCATATTTCATAACAAATGTAAAACAATCCCAAGAAAAAGGATGCAAGCCAGTCACTTAATAGATTCCTAAAACAGGTATTTTCCAACTTCCGGTTCCCTCAAAACATAATTAAATTCAAATTGACCAACACTACAGAAAATCCCCCAAAATATCCTTAAGAACTGTGAATAACAGCAAACAGAATATCAATACTTAAATACCATAAAAACAAACATATCAGCACAAAGGAGTAGCAGTAAGGGTATTAATTTATATATGAAGTCATTACACTATAGTTATTCTGTTCCAGTTTGAACTTACAGTTAAGCATGCAAGAATGTTTTACCTATGCAGTTAGGAAAGGGTTAAGTGCTTCAAACTTTAGTTTTATGGTAATTTCTCAGTGAAGGAACATAAAATGTACAATGGTTACAATAATTAGCAACACGCCATCTGTGTTGGCATAAATTTCAACTAAATAAGTGAAGGAGCGCAACAAATTTCAGACTTCCTTTAAAGTCCCTTTTCAGTTAGTGGTGATCACAAAACAGACCATGAGAAGAGCCACACCAAAACCAGTTTGAAGACAAAGGAGAAAAAAAGTTACATTAATGTTATTTTCCAAATATGTTGCCAATGGTATATTTTTGTATCAGTTTTCAAACAGTTATTTGTAAGTGAAAAATGGTAGTTCCACAATTGCCTACGAAGAATTTATTTTTTAAAACTGTAAACTGCATTTTCATCATTTGTTTCACTGAATAGTTGAGATGGCATAAGCAATCTAGCTCTAATCTTACAAACAGGCTTATATCCTTCATAGCCATTTATGACACAAAGGAGCACTTCAATCTTTGCTTAAAAAATCTACACCGCAATTTCAAAAATATATCGGTACCATCAATTTGTGAAACATAAGATTTGTATTGATGGACTTGTATCGAAAGAATAAATTCCAAACACAGAGATGCAAATATTGAAATCCACATCAAAATCTCTAGCTTTTTTGCAAGTGTAAAACTGTGAGAACAAAAGCAGAAAACATAGCATCTGTCATATCAGAATATAAAAAGATGATCCTGGCACAAAATGAAAAACCTTCTAATTCACTTGCAAATCAACCCTTCCAGTTCTATTTCAAGCTGGCCGTAACTGTCAGGAGTTAACAAGATAATCACTTTCAATCCTGCCTTCAATGGCACATTACACCCGTTATCCCATTCAATAGGCTCTCTCTTTGGGGCAAAAGATGAATACATTTCATTTAAAACTCACACAAAAAGTCACGGCAAAAATCCTTGGAGCTCAAACAAGAAATCCCTTTATGGATATTTATCTGACGGCACTTGGTACCAGGCGGGACAAGACATTCTGACTACATCTGTGTCCACTTAGCATCACTGGTGCTTCAGGCCTCAGTCTACTATTTGAAAGCCCTTGGCATAAGAAGAAAAACAGTGAATAGAATATGTATGTGTTTTAACTGTTAATTAGCTTTAATATAGTGTAACTTCATTTAGACCACTCGTATGGTGAAAGATTTGCATGACATTTTAAAAATTGAAGCAATGCTACAACTAGAACAGTTGTCAAACCCCTGACAACAATGGCAGCCGTTGGTCTTCAGCAGGCCCACTGCAACAGTGCAAAAAACAAATACAATTCAGTTTTATAACTGAAAACCTTTGTTCCAGGGCATTTTGATAGTTACAAATGTTTTTTTCAAACAAAATTTAAATTGTTCTTTCAAAATAAATTGAGAGATTTAGTAAGCCTTCACTTTATCTTGGGTCTTCTGTTGAAGTCTTAGTTTAGTTTTAAAGTGAAGGCTTACTATATTGAGGAATAAGGAATATAGAAGTGCAGCAGGAAGTTGAAAATAGAAATTAAAGTGTCTAAAGGTAAACAGGATTTATAAAAAATCAGATGGTATAAAAGGATTAGGTAACAACCTTTCTGTAGAAAAGCACCTGAAGATGCTTCCACAGAAGCAAAATCAGACAAAAATATAGGCAAAGCCCAAGAAGGAAGATAACAGAGGTGACGAAAAGCTTAATCAAAGATGTAGGTTTTAATGGATATCTTAAGGAAAATGAGGAAGACGGAGAGGCAGGAAGATTTATGGAGGAAGGTACAGAGCTTAATGCAGGAGATAGGCGGAGGATGCGCAAGAGGCCAGGCTAGAGGAAAGCAAATTTCTCTGGAAAGAGGGTGCAACAGGAGATTATAGAAATAAGGAGGAGCATAGGTACAAAGCAGTTTGTAGACGAGGATGCCGATTTTAAATTTAAGGGTTTGGGATCTGGTAGCCAATGTCGGTCAGTGAAGGTAGGTGTTACGGGTGGGTGAATTGCCTCCCTAACAGCTCTGTGGGAGTACCTACACCACATGGACTACAGTAGTCCAAGAAGGCACCACCTTCCCAAAGGCAATTAAGAATGGGCCACAAATGGCTGGCCTAGCCTGCAATGCCCACATGTTGAAAAAGAATTTATAAAAAAGCAGGACTTGGTGCAGGATAGGCAGCAGAGTTTTGGAACAATCTGAAGTTTATGAGGCGTGGAGGACAGGAGGCAGACCAGGAGAGCAAGGAAATAATCAAGTCTGGAACTAATAAAAGCATAGATGGGGTATTGAATATGGAGAACAGAATCTTGAAATTCACTCAAACACAAAAGCAGGAGGCTGGCAAACAGTAAGAAGGTCTGTAAAGGACTTTAGGAAGACGTAACCTGCATCGTGAAATGGGCAAAGAGGTATGAGGCTCAATTTAATGTGGCTAAGTGTGAGCTAACACATTTTTGGAGAAAAAGCTAGGCACTGGAGCATTCTTTTTAAAATATTTGCTGATCACACAAATGTAGGTAGTTAAAGCCAAGGTGCCCAAGCAGCCTTTTAGGTTTTATATGTCAAGACACAGAACACAGAGTAAAGAAGTGATGATAAATTTGCACAAAGTTAGGCCACAGTTAGACTAAGTAATATGTGCAGTTTTGGGTGCCCCATTATTAAAGGGCATTAAAGCTATGGAGAGTGAACAATGCAGATTCACCAGCACAATGCCAGATATGGAAAGTACAGTATTGAGGAGAAATTTTAGATACTGAGACGACTCCCACAGGATCAGAGAAGGCTAAGAGTTGATTTAATAGAGAATTTTTAAATTAATTGTTGTGATAGAGTGAATAAGGAAACATTTTCACTGATTGAAGAATCAGTAATGAATGGTCACCAATTTAAATTGTCACTAGAGGGTGGGGAGAGGCGAAGAGAATTATTTATTCCACAGAGGATTGATGAATCATGGAATGTGCTGACACAGGAATTGAGGCATCTTTTGAAGAAGAGTGGGGTGTGGGGGGAGGCTCATTTTGGATTGCTCTAGCATTAAGCCAACATAGACATGATGGGCATAATGGCTTCCTTCTGTAATAATTCACTGTTTCAATAAAATCTCCACTATGGGGCTACCAATAGTAAAATCTAGATAACAGGAATGCAGGATATATTATAGAGGCCTTGTTTATTTACAATAATTCCTAGTAAAATTAAAATATTAAATGTATTTTAAATATAAATACATTGTATAGATATGACTAAATTCCTGTAATAACTAAACATTCAGAAATGAGAAGTTTTAAAGCATACTTTTATTTGCATATAATATATAATGATTTTTGTAAAAGCTTATAAAAAGGAAACCTAACATTTTGCTGAGACAATCATCTTATATATTTGTTCTCCTCTGGGGCTCATGTTTGCCAAATGGCATCAATAAATGGGTACCACAAATAATTTTAATGTAAACAAAAACAGATATACAACACCAGAATGACCAGTGAAATGGTGTAACATCACAAGTAATAGATGTCTGCAATTGAGTTACAAGGTTGTAATTCGATCAGTGATGATTTACACAATGTCAAATGCTCTGAAAGTGGAAGGCTATGTTATCAGAACTTGTACCCTAAATTACACACTGAACTTCTTCCGAGGTATTTATACTTTGGTGTAGTCACACTAATGGTGCTCAATTTTTTTAAGAATTAATTTTTTCAACTGCCAGCACAGCTTGTCATGCTACTGAAAATGTGTAAACCAAGAAGGTGATTGCGAGTTTCATGAGCCCTCTAAGGGTTTCAAATACACTCGCACTGTCGGGTAAAAGGGTAGAAATCATCAGATGCAGACAAATAATTTTTCATTATTTTACACTTTACTGAGTCACCATAAATCTTGCAAGTATTACAAACATCTTAAGTAATGCACTATTGAAATATTGCATTTAAACTGGAATATATACAAACAATAAAACACTTGTTTCAAACAATCACATTCTGCCAATAACATTTTTTCACTAGAAACTTTTCAAAATGTAATTTTATACATTGTCAACTGCATATACCACTTTAAACAAATAAAGTATAGCATGAGGCCAAAATGATTTTGTGAAAGCATGAAGAGAGTCATTTTGGAAGCTCAGCAAATAACTCTTTTCATATATTATTGTAATGGCTACATGTAAGAAAGTTCATTTTGAAAATTCCAAAGAACTTTAACTAGTCACTTGGTAAACAACAAGCAAATTCCTTTGATCAACAAAAAATAATATAAAACACGGCATAATTTTTATTTCTTCACAACACTGTCCAGTTTAAACCTGCATGTCTTAGAAGACTGCCCTTATATTTTTATATTGTGTTCAAATTTACAATATTTCCTTGATTTTTCCAGTTATACTTGATGTACTCTATACAAAGAAAACACATCCAAGCTTGTACTCACATATAGGGGTTCAAAAGCTATGATTTCTATATTAAAGTACCAATGGTATTAGGTTTAAAATTCAAGGCAAAACCAAATTAGTCCTGAAGGGTATGGAAAATGTATGCAACAAATTTAACAAAGCAGTTTTAAGTTGATTTTGTATACATTCGTAGTGCAATTTGCAATGGTTAAATTTGGTGTTTAAAAGTGCTACATGAAGTTAATTTAGATTAAATCAGAAACTAGCCACAATCTAAATTAATTAGCATTAACTTAAACACCTACCTTGGATAAGTTTTACATTTGAAATCCATCCTACTGGTATCTTAATTCTAGAGTGACACCCATTTCAATTTATTTGTAACTTCTATAAACTACTACAAAATTTAAGTGATGCTCTCCTATGTTCTTGATAAAAACTTAAAAAAAAAGCTTTTTTAAAGTCTTTGTTTCCGATTAGGTTAGAAGTTTAAACTTTCACGTTCATCTTAAATTAGTCTTGAAAGATGGACTGCCATACAAGAAAGAAAACAAAGGGCATGCCACATTCAGTGAGGTAAAAAGAAAAACAAAGTGCTCCCTCCTTTCAAAGAACTGCATACACCCAGAATTGTGTCAGAGGCATAAAACAATTGAGTTCAGAGAATATCATATCTTAGTTATGTTTATCAAGTACTTGCATAGCACCTTCATTTTATATGAAACCTACGTATCAGGTTTGCCAAAACAGATTTTTTAATTTGGTTGAGGTCAGACACAAGAATCAAGCTGGTGCAAGAACTTGTTTAATGTGATCTAAAGAAACAAATGCTACATTACTGGACACATTGATGATAAATTATGAAAAACAAGGTTTCATCCTAAAAAGCTGAAGAAAAAATATTGTAAATAATGAAGAATACACCAGCATTCCAAGCAGACTGAATCCACTAGAGCTACATACTTTAAAAAGCAGAGCCAGCAAAAATCAGTTACTTAACCTAGTTCTGATTTTGAATAAAAATCAGACTGGGAATATCTTAAAAGGATGTATGAAAGGAAAATCTTTGTTTCTAATAGCAGCAGTAATATAAGCTGTGATATCAAGGGCAAGTGTGTACATTGGCAGCAGCTAATTTAACAGACACAGAAATACTAAAGTAGATACAGTCACATCATCCACCATTTTATTGAAAATGGGATACCAGACTGTATTCCCTAATTTCCAGAGATTATCAAATATATACTTTTTCCAGTTGGATCTGAAGCACTATTCGTAGAAACTGTCTCCCTGTTTTAAACCTCATAGAATTGCTGCTGCTATTGTTTGATTTTTGTAGCTTCGTAAGTGATACATCAGAAAACTGTTTTGAAAGTAATGAGATTCTTGAATTGACAGTTAATGAAGCTTCAAAAGATCACAAAAGCTCACGTGGATCCTAACATTCGTCAGTTAAACCCTGCTGATCTCCCTTGCACCAAACCTCTCTTGTGATCAAGGCTTTCTTAAATCTGAAATTAACAAAAAAAAAGCAAAACATACGGTGGGCAACAAACACTGAGCTTCTTTGCGATCTCGGGGCTCAGCCTGGTTCAGCTGCACCACGAGGGATGATCTATGGCCATTAAGAGCTAATTTGAATAATCAATATGACACCTTATTTTTTTGATGCAAACAGGATTGCTACAGCAAGGTGTCTGACCGCCACATCACAGTCATGGCCTACTTTAACCTTTAATTAGATTTAGGTGATTATCCCTTCACTCTCTTACAAGTGTATAGCCTGGATAAGCAGTAACAAAGGCTATGTGCTACTTATGCTGGTTTGCAGGCTGCAGGTTATCCAGGGAGATATGGCAAGATCTTGGAAACAATTGTTATTCATATCGTCTACAGTTTTATAATAGTCACAGTTTTCATCAGAAGTAACTGAAAAATGGCCCAAAGCACTTGGCAAATGAGGGCCATTTCAGGACATTAGGGCTATACAAATGCAAATCCAAGGTGAAATACTAAGAAAATAAGCCAAAACTGATGTGTTTTTTGTGACATAAACATCTAGGACAGAGTTCCAGTGAGGTTTCCAACTATTCTTCCACTTAAATGTAACCTATTTAAGACCTTTTATAGCATTTGATATTATTAATTCTTTATGCTAATAGTTTAACGTAACAGAAAGGCTGACAATTATCCTGTTCCATAGAAGAAAAACCATTTTAATAGCTGTTAAATCTATTTTTCTTGCCTACATGATTCAATAAGATTACCCTATTAACTGTTTTGCTGCAAAGGTCATTAGAAATCTGTCAAATTCATGAACTTTTAAAAATTTTGTTTTTCAAGTTGTCCTCAAAAGAATTTGTTAAATGTGTTGCTTCCAAGACCTTGGAAGATAAAAGACCATCCAACATCAATGAAATTTTTAAAAGAATTATATTTTGAAAGTATCTAGTCTTTTTATTTCTCTAATTCAAATTTGGTTGAAAGAAACCCTCTTATTTATATCAAACTTCATAGCAAATTGGTTAACAATCATTAAAGAATCCACTAAAATGTTAAAACATCAAGGTGGAGCTTTTACTCTATTTTCTTTAGGTTTTGGATCAAGTAAGCCAGTAAAATATTCAAATCATATTAACAAAATTCAAAAAACTTCATATACAGTATAACAACAGCTAAAACTGTTTAAGGTTATATAAATATTTGCAAATGCAGCAAATCATTGATTAGAAAGGTTTCTGGGTATACAAATTAAAGATATACCATAATTCAGGCATCATGATTGGGTGTGATTACATCAGTAGCTAAACTTCAGAATTAGCTCATTGGCTATAATGTACTTTGGGATGGTCCTGCAATCATGAATGGTGCTATATAAATGCAAGACTTTCTTTTTCTTATTTCTTTCTCATGCTTTTCATATGTTAATTCTGTATCATATTTCCACTTGACTGTTTTACATATTTTAGCCAAGGCGAAAACACAAAAGATAGGAAATGCACAATTGTGAGAAAAGACTGTTGATAAATGTCAATGAGAAAGTACTGAGGATGTGTAAAACAAACAAATGTAAAAAGAGCATTCGCGAAATCTAACAAGGGAGGAAAACTGAAATGGAATAACTGAATCATTTCAAATATCTGAGGAAATTCTTTCAGCCACATTTTGTTTTCTCCACAAGACTCCACTTACTACTGGAAAGAAGGTTCGTAACTTAGGGTTTATTATGTTATTAAATTTACAACAATGTAATGAGGCCTAATAGCATGCCCTGCGTGTTTCAAATGCCCACATCAAATACAGTTGGTGACCTGAAGCTTTGTTAGAGGTATGACCTCAAGCTTCCAGATGTTTCAGCATCAGTTGAGATTTCACAAGTTAGCAGGCTTCAGCAAACAGTAGCATCCGCAAATGTGGATTTCAGGACTGACAGAAAGAGTCACTATTCACAAAGTGTACCAGCAACCTATTGAGGGGGAAAAAAACTACAAGGAAAACCATATTTAGAAGCAGCGAAGGTAACCAGAATGTTTTATCTGTATATATTAGTACAAGGTAAAATACAAGAAAAAGTATAAGTTCTTTAACTTTTTGCTAAGGTAGCCCTGAAAGTAAAAAATGCATTTTTTATCCCAACCGATCTTCTCTAACACCTGCTAATGCATTTTACCAGGAGCATTTCTTGTACATAAAATCGGCAACAAATTCTAGACTACCCATACCGTCAATCAAATTTGGAAGATGATTCTGAAAAAAGTGTTAAACATTAAACGTATTTAACTAAGCAGTCTTTTTGTACCACTACAAGAATCTTCAATTATGTAGCACCCTTAACATGATAAAATGGCTAAAGGCACTGCACACGATTGTTATCAAACCAAAATTTGACACTGAGCTGCATGAGAAGATATTAGGACAGATGACCAAAAGCTTCATGGAAGAGGTAAGTTTTAAGAATGATAGCAAAGTAGAGACACTCAAGAGGTTTAGGAAGGGAATTCAAGGTTTAGGCCTAGACAGTTGAAAGCACAGCTGCCAACAGAGTGATTAAAATCAGGACTTACAAGAACCAGGACTGGAGGAGCACTATCTTGGTGGGTTGTAAGACTGGAGGAAATTCCAGAGATTAAAGGGGAGAGGGCACGGAAGGATTTGAAAGTAAGGAATGAAATGAAAATTTTAAAACTGAGGTGTTGCCTGACTGGGATCCATTGTAGATCAGCAAGCACAGGAACGATGAATGAACAGGAATTAATGCAGGCAGAAATTCCAGAAATATTTAGTGATTATTTGATAATCATTGGCAGTCATGCCTTCACTGCATAGGCCTCAAGTTCTGGACTTCTATCCCCAAGTCTCACTGCCTCACCACCTCTCTCTTCCTTAAAGCATACCTCTGCAATGAATCTTTTAGCCACTTATTTAATATCCTCTTCATTGCTTTGACTCCTCTTCATTGCTTTGTTGTCAATATTTGTCTGACTAACGCTCCTGTGGAGTACCTTGAAATGCTTTCCTATGCTCAAGGCACTTTATAATTGCAATTTGTTTCATTCAAGAAAAGAAAGATCCAAATTAGCTTTATCTTTTCTTCAATTTATTTATTGGCCTTAGCTATAAAAACCCTGATCTCAAAAGGGGGGGGGGGGGGGAAGTTAGGGGACTGAGCTTTCCCCTGTGTTACATGGAAGAGGCGTATTTATTTTTGAAAGTGTAGTGCATGAAGGTAATAAATCTCTTTCCAAATCATCTTATACTTGCAACTGAGCATACCAAGAAACTTCTTATTTCAGACAAACACCAAACTAACAGTTCTAAAAACACAGATCTGAATAATCAGCAGTTCCATCCATGAGAGTAGCTCAACTGAGATAGCAATTGCCTACTTTTCTTGCACTGCAGTAGAAATATTGTCCTCGAGATTCCCCCCAATAAAGACCGAGGTAGAATTCTGCCACTAACACACTGAAGAAAGAAATCAGTTGCTGGCCACTCTAAGGCAAAAAAGTTAGCCACTGAAACTCACAGAACCCCCAAATCCCCACCCCAACCTCAGGTAGAAAACAGATCCCATCAGCAACCCAAGGCAAGGTTCATATGTCATTAACCCTTCCAATGCAATGAGGCAAAGTACAAATAAATACAAATGCATGCCCCCACTGTGCCCCACTACTCCCCCCAACAGCGTATAGGCAGAAAGCAGCACATATACTACTGCTCCCCCAGGCCCCAGCCCAACCCCCACTCACCTTCTCTCCCATCACAGAACCAAAACTGGCTCCCTGAGCCTCAGTAGAGGCAAATTCACCTCTCCTTCCTTCCCATCAGTTTTGTCTCCATTCTCCTACTTAGATTCAATTAAATCCCTGCCCTGCTTGAGTGCTCTTGATCTTGCCCCAAATGTGCAATGCCATGGGAGATGGACTGATATTTTATAGTGCTTAGAACACACAATTGTTGACCCTTAGGCATCACAATGATATACAATGCATTAAATTACATATTTATATGACTGTAACTAATCACAAGCAAATGCAAGCAGATTCATTAACTTCTCATGTATAACTTTGAAGAATTATGAACTACCAGTAAAAACTACCCTCATATAAATAGTTAAGACAATTACATTATTCCAAATAGTACAGAAAATCCTTCCCGCTGCCTTCTTGGACTCTCGCCAAATCCAGAAACTGAGAATTTGAAACAAGACTAAGTATTCAACGGTGTGTAAGAACTTGATGTTTCTCAGTGACCCCTGCCCTTGTGTTGCCTTGTGCAAAAATAAAGCCAACTGAACACTTCAGAAAAGTTCTTGTTAGAAGCTGTTACATATTTCAAATTTGTTTTGCATAAAATTATTTGAAAATGTACGAACGTTGCCATTTCATCTGAAGTGGGTTTCAATGTTTAAAAAACTGCTCATTTAGCAATACTACATGTGTGACAAGTGAAATTTGTACTTTGAAAACTCAGAAGGAATAACAACTCCCAAAGGAAGAAATTCTAGAATTTAAGAATATTTAATATATAGAACCTTTTAGTAATGCACAGAACTGCACTGGAGACATTTGGCTAAAGGATGAGGATAAAAATTAAATGGATCTTTTCCGTTTTTTTATTTTTAGCGTTTATTATAAAAACACACACAGCCCAAGCAATAACTGGGTGACCGCTTTGCAGAACACCTGCGGTCTGTCCGCAAGAATGACCCAAACCTCCCTGTCGCTTGCCATTTTAACACTTCACCCTGCTCTCTTGCCCACATGTCTGTCCTTGGCTTGCTGCATTGTTTCAGTGAAGCCCAACGCAAACTGGAGGAACAGCACCTCATCTTCCGACTAGGCACTTTACAGCCGTCCGGACTGAATATTGAATTCAATAACTTTAGATCTTGAACTCCCTCCTCCATCCCCACCCCCTTTCTGTTTCTTCCCCCTTCCTTTTGTTTTTTCCCAATAATTTATATAGATTTTTCTTTTCTCACCTATTTCCATTATTTTTAAATCTTTTATGCCCCCCCACCCCACTAGAGCTATACCTTGAGTGCCCTACCATCCATTCTTAATTAGCACATTCATTTAGATAATATCACCAACTTCAACACCTATGTGTTCTTTTGTTCGTGACATCTTTTGATGATCTGCTTCTATCACTGATTGCTTGTCCCTACAACCACACCACCCCCCTCCACTTCTCTCCCCCCACCCAACACCGCACCCCCCCCCTCCCCCCCCCCCCCCCCCCCCCCCCCCCCCCCCCCACACACACACACACACACACACTTTAAACCAGCTTATATTTCACCCCTTCCTTGGATTCACCTAGTTCTGTTGAAGGGTCATGAGGACTCGAAATGTCAACTCTTTTCTTCTCCGCTGATGCTGCCAGACCTGCTGAGTTTTTCCAGGTAATTCTGTTTTTGTTTTGGATTTCCTGCATCCACAGTTTTTTGTTTTTAACCCCAAACAATGAGTCAGTCTGACTATTTGATACTCACGGAAAGGGTTTTTATCATTTGCACTCTATTTACTCAAAACATCGTATATTATATCCCTAACTACAACAGAAACTTCAGAATAAATTGCAAGGCAAAGCACGAATGTTTAAAGCTACGTTTAGACAAGTTGTAGGTTCAGAAAGAAACTGACATTATTCTTGTGCTTATTTCATGCATTGGAGGACAAATAAAGATTTTTACGTTATATCTGATTTTTCTTGGCAATCTGATATTCTAAGTGGTGGCTTTGATAAAATCACTTAGGGCTTAAACAAAATGGCTGTTTTTTAACCAGACATGGCCAACTTTTCTACATAATTGAGAGACAAATGGTGCTGATGACATCATCACAGCTTGAATAAATCATTGAGACAGACAGTGTGAGGAAGTTAAGGCACCAGTGGAACCTCACCACCAATGTCAATTTAGTTTCCTCGAATTGTCAGGCTTGGCAACTCAGGCTGAGCAATTTGAAAACTTGTTCATCATAATGTTTCGCAACATTTTTAAAGGAAATACTGATAAAAAGATTTTGTTTTAAGAATTGTGCATTCATCTCTCCCACATGCAGGTCTCGTTATCCTTTATGAGTAGAAAGTGGGACTGCATTTAGGATAATTGAGATTGAAGAAAGGGTTTGAATTTCAAATATACATAAATTTTGGGGATTTTAGGTAACACTCATGGATCTGATCACTCCTGCCTTTCTATCCTCCACCCTATCATGGACGCTTCCTTTTTGTTCTTTCCATATCTGTGTTTGCTTGTAAGCTGTTAAATCTGTAATATTTTCCAATTCTGATGAAAGATCATCATCCTGAAACATTAACTGCTGCTTCTCTCCCCAGGCAAGCCATCTGGCCTGCTGAGTACTTCCAGCCTTTTCTGTTTATATTTCAGATTTCCAGCATCAGCAGTATTTGGCCCAGGTGTTATTATTGATATTGTGCATTCTTTTATATCATCATGTAGACTTGAGATAGTGCCATGTGAGGCAGTATGTCTAGTCATGGAATCTGTGGTTGACAAGCTTGTATTGTTTTGAGGCAGACCTTAACTGAAAGCAGAAACTGAAAAGGGAAATTGAAAAGGGAATCCAAAAGAGGAAACACAGAAAGGAAACTGACCCTCCCAGTTTACAAGGAAACAAAAACTGAAACAGATTTGGAAACCAAAACTTCTGGGCAAACTGAAACTGATTGAGGCTATATAAAGGGATGTAGTGCCATTCAAGCTCACTGGTAGCAGGTGATGAGTGCAATGGTGAAGTACACGCAATCTGAAGACAGATGCCAGATCCAGAAGCTGAGGGTAAGCTGTTTCTGCTACTTGAAGATAACATTGGTGGATCTACGCCATCCAGACCAAGCTGAGTAGGTTCTACAGGTATGTGCCATTTGTGGTGAAGACCATGCCCGTGGAACTCAGGTTGAATGTGAGTTGCTGTCATTTGGGGATCAGGCTACATCCTAGAATGAGAGGAGTCATGTGCTTTGTTTGACTCTTGTATCATAGTTCTTCTGCTTAACATGGAATCTTATGGCTTCATTCTTTTCGTAAATAACTGGGGTTTCAGATTTCGTATTTTTAAAAAAGTTACTGGTCTTCACCAAGATCGTAACACTTGTGGTATTTCCAAACAGCAACACTTGTTAACTTTTTGGTATTGTTCAATTCAAAATAATTTAAATGTTGTTGTTTCACATAGTGTGCTTTACTTCAATCAGTTTGAGTTAACTTAACTGCAAACAACATACCTCCCTTATTCTTGAGGTTTTTGCATTCTAAATAATGCTCACTTAGGGATATGCTGAATTGTCAACTTGGCCTTCAAAATCACCATACTTTAAATGTTGTTCAACTACAAAATACAAATGAATAAGCTGTTATCCCATGTGTCCAGTCATGATCTGATTCTCTAAATAACAGGGTTGTGTCCCAAGATGTATCGAATTGCAGTAGATTAAAAAAAACAGATTCCGTCATGGCTGTGATGAAATTTCATTCAACTGATGAGGTATTGCAGCTTTCCTCAAACCCTCAGAATTAACTAGACCATGGTTTGAGTCAAGCTCCAAAAGTAAGCTTTCATGAACCAGACATCACTATATGCACATATGCATGTTGCATTTCCTAAGTGATATCAAGTTTAATAAAAAAAATCTTGTATAGTTAATCTCTTCTACAATGTAATGCCAAGATATCTATTCAAAATTGTGCAACTTTAAGGATTATTTGCCAGTTTCTTGAAAGCAATGCCTGAGTGAACTGTAGTAATGTCACCACCCTTAAATCTCGCCTTCGGAAAAGGGATGTTCATATTTCTTCCATCCATTATGAGTCTAATTCTTCTCTTTTTATTACAGCCAGCCAAGGAACAGAAGGAATTACAATAATATACCCATACACTTAAAAATACCACCCTTGCTAACTTGACAATTGCGCTAATTATTATTAATGCCAATATGAGGCAAGTTCTCTTGCATGTTTCCCAAACTTGAACACCATTCTGGAATTATTCAGTGATAGCCGTGTTGGAAATTGAGGTCATGGATGCAGAGCATGAGATCTGATAAGGCTATCGGTTGAAAAGTTCATTTGAGATTGATACAAGATTGAGCAATGACAGGAAGAGAGCAAATTCAGAGGAGAGAGAGCGCTGGTGGGGTTAAGGTGAAGTCTGAAATCACCAAGGATGAGAAGCCACTTGGTGCAGAGGCTGAGAGAAGTGAGAACATCCTCAGCAGAAAATCAGGGTGGAGCTTGAGCAGCTTGTAAACAATGAGGATTATAGGTGGGCATGGACCAGTGTGAGACAACCAAAGCACATAGTGTCAGATGAGCATGGGAGAAATCAGGGTGTGACTTGGAGTGCGGGGCAATCTAGCAGATAACAACTTTTACAGGGAGATTTCAGGATTAAGGGAGGTGTTTCTACCCGTGAACCATATTTCTGTCAGGATGTTGATACGCTTATCTACTCTGACCTTATGGATATGTGTAAAAAGTAATCCGGATGAAAGGTGCCACAAGAAAATCAGGTGGGGGAGTAGTGGATAGTGAAATGAATGAATAAAATCAATATATGGTCTTTTCTCCAACTGGAACCCCATTTTTGCTCCCGCTTTTCATTCTTCCGTGTTTCATATTCTTATCCATTTTCACTCTGTTTCTGGTTTACTATTTATTTTATTAATCAGACCATCAGAAATGATCAAGCAGTACATTTCAAACCAAACTTGAAAATGACATTCTGTGAGGCTCTAGAACTGTAATCGCAAGTCAGACCATAATATTTTAGAAGCTTTTTTAATCCAAGCCACTCTTAAAAGAAAGGGAATTCAAAAATGAAGTTGTGTTTATTCATTTAGAGTCTCTATTTTTTTGTTGCTATAGACAAAAGAAAGATAAATGAGACTAGTATATTATTGGTTTTAACTCATGTGTACACTATGCCCAGAAGTGTGATGCCAAGTACAGCTCAAATATATGAGAAAGGTAACCACAGCTGACGTTTTAGCCTAAGGGTTCAAAGGAATCTCTTCCAACTGTCTTTTGCCCCAGTCAGTCAGCTATTTTCTGACCCTTTACTATTTTTTTCAGTAGCTTTGTTCCTTCAACCAAGCATTAAATACGCTTGAAGCAGTATTACTGCTCATCTTATAATAATACTGGTTTAAGCCTCCCTAGCATATACAGTCAGTTTGTTTACATACCCGCAACACATTTTTTCATACACCATTAACACATACACAAATTTGATTGAACAGAATCAGTCAGTAAATTATGAAACATAGAAAGCACACACTTCAGAACGAAATCCAAGACTGCTGCATTAAATTCTCAAGGTTAGAAAAGCAAAGTTTCTACAAAAGCATAAGACAAACATAATTCCCTCCTACATCACAGCAAAATGGTACAATAAAGTCTTAAGGTTACACAAATTAAGCATTTGAAAAATAAAATACCATTTTTGTCCAAAACTATTGTCAATTAACTGATGTTTCATATTGCCCAATTTCCTCCCCTCCTCATCCACTTCCCTGAAGACACAAATTCAACCTGGGATAGTGTCCCACAAGCAATGGTCCTCACCAAAATGGCTTTTTGCCAAGTTATGAACTCAAGCAGTTAAGCCAGCCGACTACCTGACTCCAGGCAACATCTTGAACACCTACCCTCAGCAATCGCTTTTCCAGGAGGGATTGCTGATCTGGCTGATTTTTCCACTCCATTGTTCTGGGACCAATTGCCATTTTGCTGAAGACAAACAATTCACTAAAAATCAGGGACTGAACTTCACAGCTCCATGATTCGCAAGGCTGCATACATCTTAATACATACACAGACCATTCACCTGCTGAGCCACAAAGTAATGTTTTATTTTGTCCTTTCACTTCCGATTGTACAAAACTCAAATATGTTTCCCACACAACATACCATTCTGCTGAAACGTTGGGTTGACAACACTTACCTGAACCTGCTGAGGTCTAGAATTCACTTTGTGGGGAAATAATGTACCACCATTCCATGGGATAGTTTCTCAGTGTACAAGCTTGCTGCTCAATCAGGCTGCTTTTTATGTTCTTTCGACACTGAGTATTACAACCCAAATTAACAGGCTATAGTATTAATAAGTGTACATTTGTATCTTCAAACAATTCAGCCAGGGAGAAGAGCTTGCCTGATCATAGCACTCAACTGTACACTTGTTCGGATTGTGTTTAAAGGAAACAGCTACAAACTTTATATTAATAAGGTATTTCTTTTGTCTTCTATTTATTCATTGACAACCGTGAGATGCATTAGTTGCATTGATTCAGTAAAATTAATACTTGTTCACATTACTCTTTAACCATATTATTTGTGCCTTGTACAGTGAAATGTTAACATAATCATCAAAAAGCTTATGATTTCAATGATCAAAATAACAAGTCCAACTGATGTAACTTTTAGTACAGAATATGTACTTTGAAAAATAATGTTAACTGCCTCAATGAGTGAACAGGTTTTTACAGTGAGGAGTTCAGCTACATAGATGAGGAAGGTTCCAGATTTATATGAAGTTACTTGATTTCAGTCAGATTGGAGTACGGGTGTTGCAGCTGATCATAATGCTTTGGGTTAGGGAAAGAATAATGAATCAGCCTTCCTGATTTTGATAACTATCCACGAAACCCACCAAGATATGCATGTATCAGTGAAGCAGATGAGGACAAGGTCAGGGTTCACCATACTGATGAGTCAAATGCCCTTTCAATATTCACTGTGAAGGCTTTCAAAAGAGTGATCTCCATTTGGATACGATGCCAGAAGTTGACCATGGAACCCCAGGAAGCGGGGGCTGGGAAGGAGAGAGAATTGGCAAGAAAAAATGCCAATATGATAATATATTAAGATAAGTAAGTCTTTGTAGTACCATTTTATTTTCAGTGAAACAAACCAGGTTGCTAAGTAAAATTGCTGCTCATATTAATTTGACAAAATAATTTAATGCCGAACAATAAAGGGTCAACTCAATATCTAGCAGTCGGTTATAAGCATAGTCCAAAAGCTCCCAGCGGCTTCTACTTGTTTGTGCATTAGCAGACCAAATTATTCTTTTCATTTTGTGTAGGATTATTATCGTTGGTGAACTATTCATCTTTGCAGCACAGAGTCTCTAGGGGATCTGAACAGTATCATGACTATTCTTAGGCTGCAAAGAGATTACAGCTCACACTAACTGGATTTTGCAGCTCTCAAAAACTCACGTAGCATTGCTCTGATCAAAATTAACATGATCCAGTTCAATTTTTCTCCCCAATTTTTAATAACAGGAGGTCACAATCAAATCTGACAATGGAATGGATGAACCACTAACAAATGTTTTGTTCAGGCAGCATGAAATGCAACTATGTTATGTGTATTTATTATATATAAAAATACATATATCAGGCCATTATATGTCATAAGCATTTGATGCTAGCAACTATGAGCTAATTAAAACTGTTTCACCATGAATTAACTTAAGGGACTTTTGAAATAGAGTGATCCTACCAATATTTGAAAGCATTTTTTGAGGTGTTAAATTTTAGAAGTCTGATCATGAATAAACCAGTTTATTATGCCGGCTGATAGAAATACTGAAGATCTTGACTTGTGCTGGATGTTGATCCTCCAATACCTGGCTGAAACAAGTATTCCATGCGTATGAGTCTAGTTAATGACAGTTAGTGAATTAATCAATAATCCTCAACAGTCCTTACAACAGGTAACCAGGGACAAAAATCCAATACTGGCAGCAATCACAAGCAAGTACTGTGACTGATTTTCCACTCCCAGCTTATGAATTGTGGACCAATTACAGTGGTACCACTTGCATCCTTACTGAGGGTCAGTCAAGTTGGACACAGTTCCAAAAACTGAACCTGAGTTATAATCCCAGAAACTGAATTTGTGAATTATTTAAAAGTCACTACTTCAATTGGTGGGACTATGCTGTCAGCCAGACTCAGCATGGATAGCCTAATATCACATCAAATGATACATTTATCCACTGAACCATTGTAGTACACTGATTCTCATTTGAAATATTCACCACCAGATGTGTTGGGTTTTTGAATATAACTATGATTCCCCGACAGCAAACAATTAAGATTTTTAAGAATAACAAACCTGCCATGAATGACATTAATTCTATGCATTTAAGAAAAACAGGTTAAACTAGCCAATTACCACACAGACTGCAAAGTTTACAGTGAGGCAAACCCACAGTGGAACCTTCATAGAAATGAAAAAGTACTCTGATTGCATGTTGGATTAAAACTGGTTTAGTAACATAAAACAAAATATGATTACAATAAATGGCTTAGGTTAACATAATGGAGAGTTGCATCATGCAATAATCTGTTCTAGGTCCTCTGCTGTTTACATTGGACACAGGTCTATAAGAATTTGGAAAGTAAGTAGTACATGGCCAATAAGACCCAGAATAACTGAGTATCAGAAAGACGTGGTTCATGCTTGGATTGGGTCTCTGGCTGTTGCCCATTCCCACATGCTGGTCTCATCATTCCCACTGAAAATGAGGTGAGAGGCAGGCTTGACAAAGATTATGAAACTTTGGAGTTAAAGAAGTTCAGGTCTCAAGTCAGCAATTTTCTCACCACACTGGCCCCAAATTGACCTTTTGAGTTAAAATCAGAATTTTGGTGTCCATAATTCAAATCAACTGAGTAATTATCAATGTTTGGGTTAAACAATGAGCATTTAAGCTGATGAAGTTTAAATTTAACTTATTTTTACCCCTCAGTGCTCCCAGATCCTGATTTGTATATCGAAAGTAGGTAACGCCGTAGAACTATGCTTCACAGGAATACACACTTCATTTTTTTTTGATGTAATCTATTTTTACTCCCCAATTTCAGCCTGCAACTCTGGTGGTGTTTGCCCTTATTCTCCTTTGCCAGCATTTGCCCTGGTCCGATCTCTCCTCCTCACATTCTCAACCCCCTTGCAAACCCACTAAATTATATCAATAACAGCGTCATGTGTTAATTATATACTGATTGCATTTAATTATATGCGGGGAAGATCATTGGGTACATTTTTACTTGAGCTTATATAAAGAGACACTTACTGATACTGTGGTGTGGTTTAATTAGGAGGTATGTGATTACTACTTTTCACTCTGAATAATTCTAAGACTGAGTAAAGATTGACTCCAGTATCAACCTTCACCAACTGGCTTTCTGGAGTATAAGTATGCGAAGTTCCTGGAGGGTTTTGGAATTTAGAATAGTGGATGTCAACTGAAACAAATGTTAGATGAGATCATCTGAGTTCAATCACTCAGAAACTGAGGCAGGGTTCAAGACAATCTGACACATCAGGGAAGAACAGCAGTTGCTGGAACAAATGTTTCAGCAGGCAGTGCCTCCACAACTCAGAGAAAGCGAGGAGGAATGGGTTGGAGAAAGAATTCCCAGAATAAATTATCCTGGCCAAGAAGTATTTTTTTTGGCAGGGTTGGGTGGCGGGGTGGGGGGGGGGGGTGAGGTGCAGGGCTGAAGTTAAAGTTAATAATTAAAGAGGTGAATGCAAACTGAGAGCCAAAATGCTTTTTGCCTCTTAGATTCTATTCTAGGCATTTCAGGGAGGAATTTCAGAGACTAGAGAAGGTAATGAAAGTCATAGGATACTTGAGAAAGCAGCTAGTCATCATGATCCAAAATGGAGCCAGCCATATTGGATATTAAAGTTTTGCTAAAGGATACTAGGAAGCATTGGAGCAGTCACTCAAGGATAGTAATCTCCAGATTATTTTCTCTATATTGAGCTAGAATAAAGAAAGATTGGAATATTATACAGCTCAACAGAAGGTGGCTTCAGCAAGAGAATGTCCAATTTATGGAGCATTAACAATAATAATGGAAAGATGAGGGCTATTCTATAATGATGAGCTACATCACAAGAATGGGGCTAATGCACTGTCAGAACAGTTAAAGTGGAAACTGAAGAGTAATTGAAACTAACAAGGGAGGAGGAAAAATAAATGAAATCAGAAAGAGCAAGCAAATAAGTTAAAAATAGATGAGGTTAATATACCCTAAAAACCAAATTTAGCAAATGTTGTAGGATACAAAAGAAATAAAGGAAGCAGAGGACAAAAATTATAAACCAGTAATGAGCTGAAATTAAAGGAAGTGCTAGCTTGACCAAAAAAAGGAAAAGAAGAAACACTGATCACAAAACAAAAATACTGACAAAAATATACATATATTCCTTAAGGTTTTTTGGATCTCTAATGAAATAATAGAAAGCACAACTGCATCATCAGTTTTTGCTATTTTTCTCTGCTTGTCTGAAGTCAAATTATTCTGAAGGCAAGTTATGATATGCTGAGCAGATGATAATATGTCTATTATAAAAATAAAAGAGGCAAGTGCTGATGGGGAAGTTATTCATCCTACCAGGCGACCCTTCCTTAGGGATCTACAATAGACTATCACAGCAATCAAATAACTTGTAAATCACACCCAAGATTTTTTTTCTCCTTTACTACCCTACCTAGGTGGCCACTCCAGACACTGTATAAACATACTTCACTAGAATAAGTTCTAACAACAGTTCTGAAATTGCCTTGGAAGGCTAAGGATTAAACTTTCATTCATATCTAGTATCTGTCCCCTCCCAGAAGCCTCCTTTCCTGGCTTCAAGTTCAAACTTTTCTAACTGTTCACTCCATAACTCAGTTCTCTCACACTAATGGAGTAACATTAGAGATTAACACTGTTCTCCTTCCCAGTACAACTTCAAGGGCTTGGGTGTTTCTATCATGCATTTGTTACTGTCAGGAAGATATAATCATTTTCATAATGTTATTGGAATTTATTTTAGAGTAATAGTGAGGGTTATGTGTGTGTGTGTGTGTGTGTGTGTGTGTGTGTGTGTGTGTGTGTGTGTGTGTGTGTGTGAACTTAACTAAATTAAAGGCAGCTGGTCTGAAGGCTTTGATGTATAAAATAAGCCAAGCTTGAAATGTTAAGTCAGTAAACATAGGGGAAGTTTTAAAATGTAAGGTGTAAAGGGAACATTTGCATTTTTAAACAAACCAGGCAAGCTTGAATTCAAAAGAGAGGATGAAATATTTCACCTAGCCAGGAGAAGTTAAAAAAGTGTGTTTATTTTTGCCGAAGATTACTGGTAAAATTGGTACTTTGATGGATTTTTAATATTAGAGAGGTAAAAGTCCAAAGTCATAGTGAAACAATGGGAGCTTGCATTCAAAGAGGGAAAACATTTATAAAGGAGTGAAGGCTGTGTGTAAGGGAAGGCATTCTAAGATCTAACACAAGTGTGAAAAGCCTCCAGCATCTAAGCCTCAAGTTGCTGTCTACAAGCAGCTGAAGCTGAGAAAAGCTCATTTTGAATTTGACTGTTCAAGGTATTGTGTGTTACTTTGCCTGGTCTTTTAAAATCTATGTGTCTCACTGTTGCTTTAATGGAGGTGTACCTGGAGTTTGGATTAATTAGGGGATTTAGAAACTATAATAGTAGTAACTTGTAGATCTATGTATGTGCTTAAAATAATTTCTTCAGTTGATAAAGGTTTAATTTAGTTTTGTAAGAAACCTATAAGACTTGGTGACCGTTTTACTGAATGCAAAGCCCACATCTCGAAATAAATACAAATTGCAAATAGTTGTGGCAGCTGCTTCAATTTTCCCTCTGGGATTTGGGAAACTTGGCATTTATCATCCACCTGCCATAACAGTTACCAAAAAGAAACCAATAAAGTATGGCCCAACCAGAATAGAATAGTGTCAGCAAGATGGCCTTAGATAATAGAGTTCAACATTCTGCTTGCCTTTATTAAATGTTTTTCTGAAATGAGTGGGCATGGGTTATCGAGTGTCATTTACTCCCATATGTCTTTCAGTTTCTCCCCTAACTAGATCAGTAGCAACCATTATGTTCCCTCTTTTCCAGTGTTCAAAATTTATACCTACCTATATTTACTTTTGGACCAGCAAATAATATAATTCAGCTGTTGCTGATCAGAATCTGTCTGCATGGCAAGCTTTTAAAATTTAGTATTAAAATTATCTTTGAAAAGGAAAAAGAACTCAAATTAGAATAATGCTAGACACTGTCTTCCTTTTTCCTCCTTTCTCTCTGGGTCTCCCTCAGCTTTATAGGCTTTCTTCAATTAAAAAAAATGATTTTTATAAAATAGTTTAGTTGAAGCCTACTCAATTCATCATTCAAATATTTTTTTAAAAAACATAACAGTTATCAGAGATTAAATTCAACTCTTCCACTGAGAAACTAAATCTTTTATCACTCAAACTTAAAACAAAATCTGCACTAGGTATGTAATTAGAAAGTCAACAACCTTCCCTCCTTCAGAAGGTCAAAAATAGGGATGGTCGCTGATGATTGCACAGTATTCAGTTACATTTGCAATTCTACAGACAATGAAATGTCCATATGCAGCAACATGGGACAACATTCAGGCTTGGGCTGTTAAGTGGCAAGTAACAGGCATACTTTCATAAGTGCTAGACAATAACCATCTCCAATACGTCTCCTTAACATTCAACTGCATGACCGTTGCCAACATCCTGCGGTTTAACATTGACCAGAAATTTAGTGGACCAGCCATATAAATACTGTGGCTGCAAAAGTAGGTCAGAGGCTGGTATACTGCTGCAATGACTCACCTTCAGATTCCCCTAAAGCCTGCCCACCACACGCAAGGCACTAGTCCAGGAGTGTGATGGAATATTTCCTACTTGTCTGGGTAAGTGCGGCTCCAATGACACTCAAGAAGCCCGAGGCTATCCAGGACAAAGCAGCCAGTTTGATTGGCACCCCATTCATCACCTTAAACATTTACACCCTCCAGTACCAGCTGCAGTGTATACCATCTACAAGATGCACTGCAACAAATAACCCATGCTTCTTCAACAATACCTTCCAAACTCTCTACCACCTGGAAGAACAAGGGCAGCAAGTGCATTGGCTCACTACCACCTGCAAGTTCTCCACCACCCTGACTTGGACCTATATCACCTTTCCTTCACTTTAGCTGGGTCAAATTCCTGGAATTCCCTTCCTATCAGCACTGTGGGTACAGCTACACCATGTGGTTTACGTCTTCAAGGGCAATTAGGGATGGACAATAAACGCTGACCTTGCCAGTGATGTCCACATCCCATGAACAAATTTTAAAACCTGGTAAATCTCTTCTGCACCCTCTCGAAGCAATTGACATCCTTCCAAAAATGTGGTACCCAGAATTGAACACAATATTCCAGCTGAGGCCTAACCAGCTGGTTAGAACTATTTAACATAACTCCCTTGTTTTTGCACTCTATTCCTCTATCAGTAAAGCCAATGAACCCAAATGCTTCTTTAACAGCTTTGTTCATTCATCCTCATAGATTTATGTACTTATTCTTCCAGGACCACCTTTAAAATTGTACCATTTAGTTTATACTGCCACTCCTCTCTACCAAAACGTTGTCACTTCATTCTTCTCTAAATTTCATCTGTCATGTATCTGCCTATTTCACTAGTCTGTCTATGCCCTCCCAAAGTTTCTTAATATCCTCATTGTTTGCTACATTTCTGAGTTTTGGGCCATTTGTAAACGTTGAAATTTTTCCCAGTCTTCCCAAGTTCAGGCCCTCAATATATATCAGAAAGAGCAGTGGTCCTAATAATGACCTCTGGGGGAACACCATTGCATACTTCTGTACCTTAGCAAATTTTACATCTATGTTCCCACTGTACTTTTAATCCCAGGGGCTTTAATTTTGCAATGCGGTACCTGGCCAAACACCTTTTAAAAGTCCACATACACACATCAAGTGCAAGGCCCGCATTGATTCTCTCGGTCTACCATCAAAGCACTCAACTAAATCAGTCAATGCAACTTGCTTTTTAAAAAAATCCATGCTGACTTTCATTTATTAGCCCATGCTTCCAAGTATTAATTATTTTTGTCTTAGATGACTGTCTCTAAAACCTTCACACAAAGGGTGTAAAGTGTTGAATTCTCCCACAAAATGCAGGAGAGATAATAACTCAATTAAATCAATAGATTTTTTTGCTGGACAAGGCTATAAAAGGATATGGAGCCATAGCAGGTGGATGGAGTTAAAATACAGATCAGCCATGATCTCAATGAATGGTGGAAATGGCTCATGGGGCTGAATGGCCTACTCCAATTTCTATGATCCTATTTTCCCCACCACTGATGAGGCTGAATGGTCTGTAATTGCTGTACTGTTCCCTCTCCCCTTTTTGAACAGGGCTATAAAATTTGCAATCCGACTTATTTAAGGAGGATTGGAAAATTCCACAATTATTCCTCCTCCTCCTTCAGGTATCATGCCCTAAGAAGGCGTTGGTGACCATGGACTTCCATTGGATTGATCCATGATTAGACTTGGCAAAGTACTGCAGTGGTTTGCCATTGCCTTCTGCTGACCAGAAAACTCTCCTGTTCTTACTGCCTAAGCAGGCATATTGGAAGGATTTACAGGCTGGTAATCCACCTGTTTGGTCACATAATGAACGCACCTTCTGTGGCCATCAAGTCCTGGGGTGGAGCATGAACCCAGAGTTTCTGGCCCAGAGGTAGAGGCGTTACCATTGAACTACACAGCCACTCCATCATTACTACCCTCAGTAATTTATGATGGATGCCATCTGGGCCAGGTGACTTTTCTATTTTGAGTCCAATCAACCTTTTAAGTATTGCTTCTTTATCTAATTTAATCCTACCTAACGTTGCTACCCCTTCTGACTGCAACCTCTTCTATAATGAAGATAGATGCAAAGTACTCATTTAGTACTCAGCCCCCTTTTTAAGTAGACAGATGGCACATTTTTGAAGAAAATATAGAAAAATGGCCATAAAGCCAAAAAACTTAACTCCTGGCAAAAAAACGCGACTTCTTTGACCATATTTCTAAAAAAATTTTGAAGTTCTATCTTCTATTTTCATTTCTTAATTACAAGTATGTCTCCAACTTACCTCTTCCTCGCCCTACTCCTCTACACCAAGTGTGATGACTTGAATTCACTAAACTATCTTTATTTTCAATTTTATAGATAAAAATTTAAAACAAAAAAACTTGATATCTCTGCAAGTCTGACAATGATGTTCATTTACCAAATCGGGGCCCTTGAGTAGCTTTAGGTAAAACTATAAATTTCATACAGAAACATAAATATGCTTGGGTACCATATCACAGAAATAACTGAAGCAAACTTTCACAAAATATGTAAGGGTGCATTCGATTCCAGTCATTTCAAAAAGATGTCGATGCTCTACTGCACATACCTACGTATCAAAAGTAAACATGCTATTTAACACTTCTATTGTTTTCATGTGACCCTGTCAAATGAAACAATTATTGTGCCATGTCAAAAGCACACTTCCTTCTTTCCAACAGTTTACCCTTTTGCCTCTAGTGAAAGGCGACAAGATCGCTTAACAATGTCTCGTCTTTTTCAATAAATTTTGCATGAAAACATGTTACTCAAGCACAAAGTTGCCTGCTGTCACATTGGAAGTGTGATAAATGTTTAATGAAAACAACACACCACACAGCTTGGTGTCAGACAACAGGAATCACATAAGCTTGCTTTGATCTGAGCAGACACTTAAAAGAGGTTCTATGCATGCTTCATGCAGCAGAACTCTGTAACCTGTATGTTAATGATGTAAAATTAACATAATAACTTCCTGCATCATGGGATGCAGGGGGTGGGTTGGGGGGGAAGAGAGTATTCGACAAATGACAGGTTGGTAGAGTTTAAGGGTGCTGCCAGACTGAAAAACTGAATATTATTTGTTCAGAAAGCACAGCCTGTCAAAAACACAAAAGGGCAGAAAAAAGCAACCTGGTGTAAAAGCATGCATCGGTGTCTTAATTACAACTTTACTCTGCATATCTTAACATATTTAAGATACATTAATCATCACACAATTGTTTTGATCTATAGTACCATCATGTGTTCTTCACAAACAAATGAGGCGGAATTAAATTTTGAGAGTAATATATAAACATTTCTTGAGTTTAAGGGTTATTACAATGGCCTTTCATCTTCTACACCAAACAGCAATGGAAAAATCAGCCCAATGAAGACAAGTATCTGTTGATTTGAAAAGAAAATTAGATGTATTTAGCATGACAGGACATAGATCTGTTTTTTGCACATTGCCGTGAACTTTGTTTAGGTGGTTCCCAAATATTTAAATACTTCAAAAGCAAAAAAAATATTCAATTATTGCACATCAAGGTACCAAGTAATCTACCTATGTAACTACTGTACAATTCAGACTTATTTAGAAGTTGCTGTTTCTGGCAAGTCACTGTTATTATGAACTTGGCAGTTAAGTTTACGGTTTAAGCTACACTCATTCCTAAATCCTTTCTTTAAGTAAAAATTTGATAAAGAAAGATTTGATAATGCAAGTTATTCATGAAGGAATAGTGCAATCCAAACTCCAGCAACCAAAATATATGGTTGAAAATTGTGCAAAATGGTAAAAGGAGATCATTACACATAGAACTAATCAGCAGTGAAGGAAATCATTTGGCCCACTGTGCCTGTGCCAGCTCTTTGAAGAGCTACCTTTCGCAATTACCCTGCAAATTTCTGCTTTTCAATTTTATATCCAACTCCCTTTTTGAAACTTCTTCTTGAATCTCCCTCCATCACTCTTTCAGATAGTGCATCCAGATCGTAACAACTCACCACATAAAAAAAAATTCTAATTTCCCATCTGGAATTTGCCCATTATTTGGTTCCCGACCCTCCTATCAGTGGAAAAAGTTCCTAACAACACAAAATCCCTCATTATTTTGAACACCTTTATTAAATCTCCCCTTAACTTTCTCTGTTGTAAGAGGAATAAACTCAGCTTCACTAGTCTCTCCACATAATTAAAGTCCTTATTCAACACCCTCTGAAAGGTTTTGATAGCCTTCCTGAAGCTCATAATTTTACATATTACTCCAGCTGAGGCTGAACTGGTGATAAATAACTGGATATCATAACTTACTCGCTTTTGCACACTATGCTATATTAATAAAGCCAAAGATCCCATATGCTTTTTAAAAAGCCTTCTCAATTTCTCCTGTCAAAACTTCCAAGTCTCTCTATTTCTGCACTCCTGTTAAAATTGTACTATTAAATTTATATTGCCTTACATATGCCTATTTCCTTCCAAATTGTATCACATGCAGAGAAATACAAAGATTCATGAATAATGTTTGCCAAATAACAGGTTTTCTTCATTCGTTCACGAGATGGGGGCATCACTGGCTAGGCCAGCAGTTATTGCCCATCCCAAATTGCCCTCGAGAAGGTGGTGGTGAGCCACCTTCTTGAACTGAAGCCCACGTGGTGTCGGTACACCCACAGTGCTATTAGGGATGGAGTCGCAGGATTTTGATCCAGCAGCAGTGAAGGAGTGGCGATATAGTTCTGAGTCAGGATGGTGTGTAGGGAATTTGTAGGTAGCAGTGCTCCCATGCATCTGCTGCCCTTGTCCTTCTAGGTGTTAGAGGTCATGGGTTTGGAAGGTGCTGTCGAAGAAGCCTTATTGAATTACTGTTGTGTTTCTTGTAGGTTGTACACCCTGCTGTCACTCTGCATCGGTGGTGCATGGGGTGCCAATCAAGCAGGCTGCTATGTCCTGGGTGCTGTTGAGCTTCTAGAGTCTTGGTTGAGCTGTGCTCATTCAGGCAAGCGGCAAGTATTCCATCACATTCCTAACTTATGCCTCGTAGATAGTGGACAGGCTTTGGGGGGTGAGGTGAGTCACTTTCTGCTCCCAGCCTCTGACTCTGGTAGCCACAATATTTATATAGCTGGTCAGGTTCAGTTCACCCCCAGGAAGTTGATAAGAGGGGGATTCTGTGATGGTAATGCCATTGAACATCAAGAGGAGATAGATGGTCTTTGCTTGGCACTTATGTGGCACACTTGTTACTTGCCACTTATCAGCCCAAGCCTGAACGTTGTGCAGGTCTGGCTGCGTCCGGACATAGACTGCTTCGGTATCTGAGAAGTCGCGAATGGTACTGAATAATGTGAACATCAGCAAACATCTTCACTTCTGTCCTTATGATGGAGGAAAGGTCATTGATGAAGTAGCTGAAGATGGTTAGGTCTAGAACACTCACCTGAGGAACTCTTGCAGTGATGTCCCAGGGCTGAGATGATTGATCTCCAACAACCACAACCTTTCTGTGAGGTATGACTCCAACCACTGGAAAGTTTTCCCTGATTCCCATTGACTTCAGTTTTGCAAGGGCTCCTTGATGCTACACTTAGTCAAATGCTGCCTTGATGTCAAGGGCAGTCACTCTCGAGTTCAGCTCTTTTGTCCATGTTTGGATCAAGGCTGTACTGAGATCAGGAGCTGAGCAGCCCTGGAGGAATCAAAACTGACATACAGTATAAGTTACAGTAGTAATTTCATTGAGTTACGAGATTTGAAAAGAAAAGATAGAGTAGTGTACATTGAGCCGAGTGAGACAACCAACAGATGACATAATTGGAGAGGCAGGAAGGCATATGTCATACTATTAAATGGTTTGACCAAAACATCTAATTATATAGCTTGGGTGCCCTGCAAATCCATAATCAGATTTTACTGTTCCCAGCATTCACACTGGTTAAAAACCTAGACTACAGTCCAGATCCCTGGGAACACCACTTATCACATGTCAGCATTTATAACATTCCTTTTATCAAATGCCTTCCGGAAGTACGTATATACAACATCCACAGACACTTGCGTATTGACCACGCTAGTGATCTGCTCAAAGAAAGTTTCACCATTAAAACATTGCTTACCCTTCTTAAACATGTGCTGACTCTCTTTGTTTAGTTCATATTTGGCCAAGTGCTCAGCAACTCTTTTCCTGATGCTAAACACCAGTAACTTCTGCACAATTGTTAACCTGACCTGAAAAATGTTAAACTGACAGACTTGTCAACACCCAATTTCTCCTTCCAGCCCTCCTAAAAAACAGTAACATGTGCAATTTTCCAATCCAAAAGGAAAATTCCAAATGTCATGAGCTTTGGAAAACTAGGACTAGCTCATCTGCAATTTCTTCACCTATTTCTTTTAACACCCTGGAATGGAAACCGTCAGTCCTGGAAATGTCATTTTAAGGACTTCATTTAGTAATGGGCACCACGTGGTGCAAAAGTATGAACACCATTTGGAGAAAATGAGGAGTCACATTTTCTTTTTCTCTTCAGATTTCAAAGTTACATTCAGTTCTTCTAAAGAAGGATCCACTTCATTATTGAAGGCAAAATAAAAGTTGCGCGTTCATTCAAAATATGTCAAAACATTCTTAAATTCTTCCCTAAACTCGAAACATAACTTGTAATTTGCAGAGAAACATTTGAATTAGTGTTTCATTGCATTTGCACTCTTGGTTTACATTAAGGCACATTATAATACATTAAATCCACTGACATGCAGATATACGGTAAGCTGTAAGGTTAGTGAACATAGTAGGGTTTAAACATATTAGGAACAGATGTTGATCAAATTGGCTAAGACAGCATTAAACATTACTAATTTCTATCTTTCTATTCATTTTAATACAAAGTTTTGTTTAAAGAGTAAGAAATGATGACACCATCAAGACAATGGCTTGGAAACTTATGACATGAAGATGAAGTTTTAGCAAAAATACAGTTGCTGCACTTAATCAGGTATATTAGTGCTCCACAAACCATTTGAATTGCACAGCTCAGTCTGTACAGATATAATCAAATTATTTTAACATATATTAATTGCAGCATACTAAACAAGTATATGCATATAAACCATTTTTGCAAATATTCCTGATTGAAGAACATCTGATTTGATAGAACGTTAGGCAACAGTCTACGTGCATTACCTAGTAAGGCAATTTTAAATCAAAAACCATGACATTCCACAATTACTTCTTACCCTTTATCGCTCCGTGATTCCCTTTGTTTTTCTTTCTCCCGGTCCTTTACTCGCCCTTTGTCTCTGCCTTTACGTCTTTCCCTTTCTCTAGATCTGCTGCGACTGTAACTTCGCCTGCGGCTGGAGCGTTCACTGCTTCGGCTATGGGAGTGTTGCCGATGTCTAGATCTTGAACTGTTGTGAAATCATTGAATACATTAATAAACATTCCTTCTTCTCCATGCTAGATAATTAAATGTGAGTTTGAATTTTTTTCATAAGTTCTCAGGTAATGGAACTCAAATGAGTCACGTCATTAAAAAACAATTTGCCAACAATTTCCCAGAGTAAATCTTCAACCTTGCCTGGTCATGGGAACCATTAAAATGATTTAGGATTGCTGATGAAAGGGGATCAGTAAATAATCTTTTTTCAGCAATAAAAAGAAAACAGTGGATGAACCACGTCAGGCTGAAACTGATTTCATATGCATCCTAACAAACTGTTTAAGAATGACATAAATGCAGACCTGAGGACAGGCCAGGTGCCCATTTTTTTTAGCAAGAAGAAGTAATATGTAACTCTGGAAGAACACAAGAACCTGACATTCTGGAGCCATGCTTGAATGATGAAATAAAAACAAAAATACCTGGAAAAACTCAGCAGGTCTGGCAGCATCTGCTGTTAACGTTTCGAGTCCAAATGACCCTTCAACAGAACTAAGTAAAAATAGAAGAGAGGTGAAATATAAACTGGTCGGGGGGGGGGGGGGGGGGGGGGGGGGGGGGGGGGAAGAAGAGCTGGATAGAGGGCCACTGATAGGTGGAGATAACCAAAAGATGTCACAGACAAAAGGACAAAGAAGGTGATATCACCACCTTCAACACCTCTTTGTCCTTTTGTCTGTGACATCTTCTAGTTATCTCCACCTATCACTGGCCCTCTATCCAGCTCTTCTTGTCCCACACCCCCCACCCCCAGCCTCCCCCAACACCCCGCACCTTAAACCAGTTTATATTTCACCTCTCTTCTATTTTTACTTAGTTCTGTTGAAGGGTCATTCGGACTCGAAACGTTAACTGTGTTCCTCTCCACAGATGCTGCCAGATCTGCTGAGTTTTTCCAGGTGTTTTTGTTATGGATTTCCAGCATCCGCAGTTTTTTGCTTTTATCTTGAATGATAAAGGTTGTTTGTGAATGTCTGTGAAAGATTCTTCTGGTACAGAGAGCATATTTGGAATTTGGTCCCATGAAGCAATGCCCTGATAATTCTAAAGTTGCATTACTTCCAGGTATCCAGGCAGACCAGAAAAGTAAATTGTATAATTGGTCAGGTGCTAACTTTTCTATCACTATTTTGCTTACACTCTTACAGGTTCTAGATTTGTAGCTGCTTTAAGCTTACCCGAGGGTACTGAAACCCATTTGCTGCATGTCACTGGTAACAGCAGCCACGGGAAGAATTATGATTCCCTTCCACCAGTGCATGAGATAACAATATTCAGTTTTGAAACTCAGTAATATTTTCTTCCTTACTGCATGGCTGACATATACCAAGTATTGCCTCTTTGGAACTTTTTAGAAACACACTCAGTTTGTGCTGCTGTTGATCAACCTTTACAATAATTTGCATTTATATAGCACATTTAAGTAACAAAACATTCCAAAGTCCTTCAAAGTTGAGAACCAGAACCAAAGAATCACAGAATAGGAGGATGGCTACAGCGCAGGGGGCAGCCATTAGAGTCACATTCCCACCTAGCTTCGTGTCATCCGCAAACTTGGAAATATTACATTTGGTCCCCACATTGAAATCATTGATTTATTTGTAAACAGCTAGGGCCCAAGTACTGATCCTTGCGGTACCCCAGTAGTCACAGCCTGCCAACATGAGAATGACCCATTTATTCCTACTCTCTGTTTTCTGCCTGTTAACCAATCCTTAATCGTGCCAGTATATTACCACCTATTGCATATGCTTCAATTTTGTTGACCAATCTCCTGTTGTTGCTGCGGTGGTAATTGTTGCTGCTTATCTGTTGCCTTTGTTGGAACAGTAAACCACTGGGACTGATGGTCATTGAGTTCATTGTGCGATTGGTAAAATCATCTTCCTCATCAACTGTCTGCTGTGAAGGAGCTGCTTCTCGAGTTGTACGTATGGGTTTGCGATTACAACTATATATATCTGGTCATTCATTCTCACTGTATACGATTGAGGTGATAAATTTTTTACGCAGGTCCCAAGTTGTCAAGTGGGCTGACTTATGTTGCGAGCATTGAATGTTTGCACACTGACTGGGTCTTCAACTCTCCGTTCTGGCAATGATTTGGCAGTTTTATTAAAAGTGAAATTTGGCTGTTGTTTCATTTTGATTTTGTCAGTCACTCACTACTTTTGGCTTCAGTAGTTTTTTAGCGATTGGAAGAGTAGTTTGGGTGTGGCATGACAGTAGTCAATGGATTGGGCTACTTTCCATGTCTTCGTTAGGTGTGTTTCTCCACTCCAGGATTGCCTTGTACACATCTGTGCTGGATCTACTTGATTTTTTAATGATCCCTTTGGCAATTCCCATTGCTCATCCTTTCCATTTGACTGGGGAAAGTGTGGAGATGATGTTCAGTGCTGCATTTTCCAATCATTTATAAAGTGCCTGAATTCTTCCCTCATGCACCGAGGGCTATTGTCGCTTATCACAATGTCAAGAATGCCATAATGACTGAAGTGTGCTTTCAGGCATTCTACAACCTCACTGGTGCAGGCTGATGTCAGCTTGTCTAACTCCCAGTAGTCTGAATAGTAGTTGCTGATGAGATAGTCAATTCCAAAGAGAGTGAAGAGGTCTACTCCAAGCTTCATCCATGGTCTGTTTGGGATTCTAGCTTGCTTAGCTTCATGTCCATTACACACACTGCATTGGTTGATATGGTTCTTGATCTCATTGCTCGATATGGTTCTTGATCTCATTGCTCATGTTTAGCCAGCAGAGCACTTCTCCTCCCTTCCTCAGGCTAGACTCAATTCCTTGATGGCTTGCATGGGCATGGATGCACTTCAGCATCGCTATTCTAATCTCTTCAGGGGTAATGACTCTAGTTCCTTTATATAAGTTGCCAACCTGGGTAATCACTTCATCCCTGCATGCCCAATACCCTCTTGCAGCATTAGATGTGCCTACGATGGTTTCAAGCCATCCTTTCAAGCCATCCTTTCATCACTATTTTCTGAAGCACTTAGAGAACTGCATCTTGTTACATAGTTTGCTTGATCTGAGACAAGATACTTGTCTGAGAGATTCAATGTTTGCTGGGTTGGTGACTTCCAGTGTGTGCCATCCTGTTGCTTCTCATTGTATCTGAAAGATTTCACACTCTGCACGAACTTCAGCAACTTCCTTCAAAGGAAATGTAGCGCTTGACAGCATGTCAGCATTGTACATCCACTTCCCCTGCTTGTATTTCACTTTGTTATGACTACGGCAGATGTTAATTACTGTGTAAACCGAATCCTGGAGAGAAACTTGGCTTTTGGGCCATAACCCTTTTTTTTGTATTCTGAAAACAAGAAGAAAATGTACTGATCTCAGCACAAGAAGTCCAATAACACCTTTGGGATTTTAAAATTTAAAAGTTTTATTAACAAGAATAAAAGAAAACTTAGTACACAAGATTATAGTTGCACAGTTAAGATTAGTCTTACAAAACATTCCCCCACTTGGTCAGACCTGCCTTCCAGGCAACAATCCTTTATAGATGTTTAACTATAAAAATCCAGTAATATTACCCAAGGCAACCTGCTGTAGCTTTAATAAAGGTATACCACACGACCTCGTAAACTCTCCTACTCTGCTGGGGAAACCCAAGACTTCAGAATATGACTGCTTTTTGCAGCCCATGACTTTTCTGGCTTGACTGGATGACATCTTCTCCCAGCCTAAAGTTTTTCCAGGAGATCTTCTTCACAGCCAATAGCCCACAGTGACAGCTAACAGCTCAACAACCACCAACTAACTTAAGCTTTCCACAGTAACTCTAAAATATCTTTTTCCTCCTTTCATATCAGGTTCCATTATTTTCACCCCTCTTTGAAACTCAAATCCTTCCAAACATAAAATCTTGCATGTTTCTATTTTGTCTCCGCTTTTGGACCAATAAAATGTAATATACCTTCTTCTATTTACCTATGGAGCTCCTGCAAGATGCAAACATATTTCTAGTCGCCTCCGACTTCCCTTTGATATTCAAACGAACTCTCAACTTATCTAAAAATGCAAATGTTAGATCCAACCTATTCGCTTTACCTCAAACCCCTCATATCTTATTTCAAGTGCACAAACCTAACCCTTCTATCCTTTCATGCCTTAAATCTCCCAGACCATGTCTTCTAGTAACTTTTCCTCAGCTTAATTAAATCATTTACACACACAACCTTCTTCAAAAACACAATATTCCCCAGAAATATTTTTAAAAATAACATCCATTCTCACAACTTCCAAATGATATCGCTGCAAATGAAATAACATAATTTGCAGATGCTTTCAGCACATAGGAACAATATGAGCAAGATGCTTTGAAGTGATTTGTTACTTTGACTCTCCCAAACAGGTCTTGATTAAAATGCTCACAAGCAAAGACAAAAGCAAGGAACTCTTTCTCAATCAGTGCACAGCCTTGTTAATGCTCTGGATGCAAATACAACAGGTTGTCCTTGCTGCATGAAGGACGTTCCAAGTCCTGTCTTGCTGGCATCACACTGCAGGGTGACTTCATCGTTAATACTCAGCACTGGCATTGTTGTCACCAGTTGTTTGATTTGACTGAAAGCTGCTTCTTGTTCTGCAGCCCTGTACCATTGAACATCCTTTGCAGTGAGTTTATGTAGAGGTTCACACGCTAATGACAAATTGAACTTTGCTAGATGGTTTACAAATCCAAATAATCATTGCACAACTTTCACATCTGTTGTTTGCTGCAGCTCTGCTACAGTTCTCGCCTCGTCAGGATCAGGGCGAATTATTTTTACTGTCAGTACATGACCTACTTGGCTTCGGTCATCTCCAGTTGCAGGTTCTTCATATTCAGCTTAAGGCTCATCTGGCTAGCTCTCTCTCCAGCAGTCTCACTAAATTCTGATCATGGTCTGCGTTGGTTTCTTCCATCATATCTCCACATCCATTGACCAACAGGTCATCCATGATCACTTCTACTCTTGGAGAATCACTGGCTATCTCATACTGTCTGTGCTGATACTCTTCCGGAGCAGTAGAAACGCCAAAGGTCTTGAGCAACAATTTGTACATCCCAAATGGTGTCTAGAATGCAGAAAACTGCTGCTTTGTCCAACTTCAATTGCTGGTATCCATCTTTCACATCTGGGGTGGCAAAGATCTTTGCACTGGCAAGTTGCAGCAAAATTCTTCAATGGTTGGCATTGGGTAATAAGATCTCCTCAAAGCTTTATTGAGGTCTTCCGGATCTATGCATACTCTCAGGTTTCCAGTTTTTTTTTACTTCTACCTTGCTGCTAATCCAGTCTGTAGGAGTTATCACTTTCTTGATTACTCCCATCTATTCCAGCCCCTCTATCTTATTGAGTGCAGCTGGAACTCTCCTTGGAAGAAACTGAGTTGGTCTCACACTCTAATCTACTTCAAGATGATATTCACCAAGAAGACATTCAAGACCCGTGAAAACATCTTTGTAATTTTTTATATGTTCAGCAGTCAATGGCTTTGTGCTGTGTGAAACACTGTAAACCTCTTCTGGTACATGGAGGGTTGCCAGTTCTAGCCTTTGACTTGTTTCAGCTGAGATAAGTAAACTTTGCTTAGTATCTGCTATTTGGAACTGCAAATCTTCTTTCTTCCCATTGCATTGGGCTCTCAGCTTACTTTGTCCTTTTAGGGTGAGCATTGTTCCATCATATAGCCAACTTTACCTTCAACAGCTTCATTTTCGGGTCATCATCTTAAGCAATTTCACATAAATATGCAAAGCTCATGATGTAGCATCAGTGTCTATCTGATGTACATAACTTGATGCTCTCCTGCAGTCATCATTCCAACAGTCACAAACCTTTTTTTTCCTTGAAACTTGACGGTGCCAACTTGATCTAGGGCATTGAGTGATTTGTCAGGATTCATCGTCCTGCATTTCTCCAGCAACCATCTTTATAGGCTTGCTTTTCTTCTTTCCAGCAAAACACTTAGAAGCAAAGTGATTTAGTTCCTGCAGCTAGAGCACTGCTTTCCCAACACTGGACATGCTTCCTTTTCTTCGCAATAATTACATCCAGTAGTCCTGCTTTGATCTTTCTGCTGGCCTTTCTGTAAATAGTTCCTTTCTCCATTGTGTTGTTGTTTGGAAGGCCCAAGCTGCCATTCAGCAGTGCAAAGGCTCACCATTTCTCCTGTCAATACACCTCAGCTGATGACTGACCACTTCAGAGCTTCTGTACATATCAACAGCTTTCTTGAAAGTAAGTTTCCCTTCTCTCGGCAGACATTCTCTCATGACGAGGTTTCTTGTTCCAAAGACAATCCTATCTCTGATCCGGTCATCCCTCAGTTGTTCAAACACAAGATTCAGCTAGACATCTCCATGCAGTCACATACCGATAAATATTCTCCCCTTCCTCTTCAGTTCTGGTGTTGAACATAAAGCATTCATAAATAACATAAGTAGAGGGCTCAAAGTGGGTCTTCAAGGCCTTCAAAATTTCACAAAACTGGCTTTTCTACTCCTCAGTGAGGTCAAAGGTGCAATACAACTTGCAGCACTCTTTCCCCAGCACTGAAAATATTGTTGTTATTCTTATTTGTTCAGGTTTTTTTGTTTAACTCTGTGGCAATTTCATAGTTCTGCCATTGAGACGGAAAATAATTCTAATTTGTTTTCAACTCCTCTTTCTCCTCCATAGGAGCTGGCAGTAGTGTTCAAAGCCACACTGACTCACCTAGCAGTCAATGTCCAGTACAAAGTTGCAGACTGAAGTTTTACTTATTCTCTGCTGTTTCTCACTGCAGCTGGCTCACTTTCAGCTATCAAAATCCACTCAATTTCAGCTTGGCACTTCTGACAGCATGTTGCAAGTGGTAGGTGAAATGGCTACTGCTCTCAAGCTTTTATACACAAACAATGACATCAGAAGTCACATGACTATGGCAAACCACAGTACACAAAAGCACTTCTCCAAACAGACTTAACTTTGGAGGAATTTGCAAAGTTTGGGAGAGGTAAAGTCACATCTAAATATGATACTTGGAGACAAGCAGCCAATCTTTTTTTAGCACGGATAGGGGTGAAAGATAGAGGAGGATTTTATCCATGAAGCAGGTGATGGAACTCTGAATAAGTTGGAATATACATAGGGTTCAAGCTCAGGAGACTGACAAGCAGGGTACTGCAAGAAACAAGACTGGTTCTGATAAAGCTAACTAAGCTTCAGCAACTGTGCATTTGAGGTAAAAACACAAAGAGGGCAATGATTCAGGATTAACAGTGGAGATATATGGCTGGGTATCATCAACAAACGTATGAAAAACAACCCTGTGTTCATGACTAATATTACTCAAGAGAAAATACAGATAAGTAAATGAGATAAGGAACAATGGTGCCTTGTGCACACCAAAAGAAATATAGAAACTGGGAGGAGTAGGCCATTCAGCCCTTCAAGCCTGCTCTACCATTCAATTTGATCATGGTTGATCCTTAATCGCAACATCATATTCCAACTTTCTCTCCATCACCCTTGATGCCCCTAATATCCAAAAGAAAATCAATTTCTTTATTGAATGTACTCAGTGACCCGGCCTTCACAGCCTTCTGTGGGAGAGAATTCAACAGGTTGACCAATGCCTGAGTAAAGAAATATTTCCTCATTTCAGTCCTAAATGGCCTGCCCCGTATCCTGAGACTGTTGCCCCTGGTTCTGGACTTCCCAACCAGGGGGAACATACTCCCTGTATCCAGTCTGTCTAGCCTTGTTAGAATTTTATATGTTTCAATCAGGTCCCCTCTCATTCTTCTAAACTCAGGTGAATACAGGCCCATTCGAACCAATCTCTCCTCATTTGACAATCCTGACGTCCCCGGTATCAGCCTAGTGAACCTTCACTGCACTCCCTCTATGGCAAGTATTTGCTTTCTTAGGTAGGGAGACCAAAACTACAGGCAATACTCCAGGTGTGGTCTCACCAAGGCCTTGTATAGCTGCAGTAAGACATCCCTACTTCGGAACTCAAATCCTCTTGCAACGAAGGCCAACATACCATTTGCCTTCCTAATTGCTTGCTGCACCTGCCTATTTATTTTCATTGACTGGTGTATAAGGACATCCAGATCCCTTTGTACAGCCACATTTCCCAATATATCACCATTTAAATATTACTCTGCCTTTCTGTTTTTCACATCAAAGTGTATAACTTCACATTTATCCACATTATACTGCATCTGCCATGTGTTCCCACACACACAACTTGTCTAAATCAAGGAGGCTTCACTCCTTGCATTCTCCTCACAACCCCGCCCAGTTTTGTGTCGTCAGCAAACTTAGAAATATTGCATTTGGTTTCCTCATCCAAGTCATTTATATATATTATAATATATATATTATGAATAGTTGGGGCCCAAGCACTGATCCCTGCGGAACACCACTAGTCACTGCCTGCCATCCGTAAAAAGACCCACTCTCTGTTTCCGGTCTGTCAACCAATTCTCAATCTATGCCAGTATATTACCCCCGATCTCATGTGCCTTAATTTTGCCCACTAGCCTCTTATGTAGGACCTTATCAAAAGCCTTGTTGAAATCCAAATATGCCACATCCACTGGTTCTCCCTTATCCGTTCTACTTGTTACATCCTCAAAAAGCTCCAGTAGATTAGTTAAGTATGATTTTCCTTTTATAAACCCATGATGACTTTGTCTAATCCCATTAATGCTTTCGAAATGTTCTGTTACCATATCTTTTACAACAAGATTTTTATAATAGCATTTTCCCCACTACTGATGTTAGGCTAACTGGTCTGTAATTCTGTTTTTTCTCTCCCTCCTTTTTCAAATAGCCGGGTTACATTTGCCACCCTCCAATCTGTAGGAACTGCTCCAGAGTCTATAGAATTTTGGAAGATGACCACCAATGCATCCAATGTTTCCAGGGCCACTTCCTTTAGTACTCTGGGATGTAGATTATCAGGCCCTGGGGATTTTTCAGACTTTAACCCCATTAATTTCTCTAGCACCATTTATTACTAATACTGATTTTCTTCAATTCCTCCCTCTCACTAGACCCATGGTTCCCTAACATTTCTGGGAAATTATTTGTGTCCTCTTTTGTGAAGACAAAACCAAAATGTGTGTTCAATTCTTCTGCCATTTCTTTGTTCCCTATTATAATTTGCCCCACTTCTGACTGTAAGGGATTTACATTTGTCATTACTAATCTTTTTCTCTTCACATATTTATAGAAACGTTTACAGTCAGTTTTTATGTTCCCTGCAAGTTTACACTCATACTACATTTTCCCCTTTTGATCAATCTTTTTGTCTACTTTTGCTGAATTATAAACTGTTCCCAATCCTCAGGCTTGCTGCTTTTTCTTGGAGTAATGGAGAAGAAACCATATGTCCCATTGGAACAGGAAAGAGTCAAACCATGTGAAATAATTTTATCTGCACTGGAATGCTGATTTGGGCTGCATTAGAGTGCTTCAGCTGGGGTTTGATGAGACAGAGAGTTCAGTGAAGAGAGGAGGAGGGATCCTTTCACTCTCTACCTTTCCTCTGTAAAAAGAGGGGCAGCCTTGGTAAGTAGAACTTGGTAAGTATTTCTTCTGTCCTTAATATTCTCTATACTAGACGAAGTAAAAGTAAAGCGTAAGTCATGACAGGGCAGCTTGGCCAAGTGGAATGCTGCTCCTATGCGATGTGGGAAGTCAGGAACACTTCTAATGTCCAGGGCGACCGTGTGTGCAGGAAATGTCTCCAGCTACAGCTACTTGAAATCTGCGCTTTGGAGCTGGAATTGCGAATGAGATCTTTGTGGATAGCATGTACAGTGAGGTGGTCACACCACAGGTCAAGAGTGCACAGACAGAAAGGGAATGGCTGACCACCAGACACAGAGTAAAAGCACTAAGCAGGTAGTGCAGGAGTCCCGAGTCCATCCCCCCCTCCAACAAATTTTCCATTTTGGGTACTGCTGGGGGAGATGGTTTCTCAGGGGAATGCAGCAAGAGCCAAGTCCGTGGCGCCACGAGTGGCTCAGCTGTACAGAGTGGGGAAAAAGATTAGGAGAGCAATAGTGATAGGGGATTCAATTGTAAGGGGAACAGATAGGCATTTCTGTGGCCGCAGCTTTGACACCAGGATGGTATGTTGCCTCCCTGGTGCCAGGGTCAAGGATGTCACTGAGTAACTGCAGGACATTCTGAAAGGGGAAGGTGAACAGCCAGAGGTCCAGGAACATATCAGTACCAATGACATAGTTAAAAAGAGGGATGAGCTCCTGAAGGCAGATTATAGGCAGCTAGGGAATAAATTAAAAAGCAGGACCTCAAATATAATAATCACAGGGCCACATGCTAGTGAGATCAGCAGTAGGAGAATAGGCCAGGTGAATGCATGGTTCGAGAGATGGTGTAGGAGGGAGGGATTTAGATTCCTGAGGCATTGGGACCAATTCTGGGGAAGAGGGGACCTGTACAACCTGGACAGGTTGCACTCCAGCAGGACCAGGGCCAATATTCTCGCAGGTGTATTTGCTGGTACTTTGGGGTGATGATTTAAACTAGATTGTCAGGGGGCTGGGAACCTGAGCAGGGAAACACAGCAGAGGGGAACAAAGATAGGAATGAAAGACAGGAAAGTAGAATGCAAATGTGGAAGGCAGAGGAATGGGCTAGCAGCGAATATGGTCATTGTACAAAAAAGATGTGCAAAAATGTTAAAAAGTCACTAAAGGCACTGTATCTGAATGCACGCAGCATTCACAATAAGGTAAATAAATTAATAACGCAAATAGATGTAAACTGGTACAATATGATTGCAATTACGGAGACATGGCTGCAAGGTGACCAAGGCTGGGAACTGAATATCCAAGGGTACTCAATATTTAGGGTGGACTTGCAAAACGGAAAAGGACGTGGCATGGCATTGTTAGTTAAGGATGAAATCAGTGCATTGGTGAGTGAGGATATTAGCTCAGAAAATCTAGAAGTAGAATCAGTCTGGATGGACTTAAGGAGCAACAGGGGGCAGAAAACATTAGTGGGAGTTGTCTATAGGCCTCCAAACAGTAGTGATAAGGTAAGGGACGACATTGGACAGGAAATTTGAGATGCATGTAACAAGGGTGCTACAGTAATCATGGGTGACTTTAATCTACATATAGACTGGGCAAACCAAATTAGCAATAATACTGCGGCAGATGAATTCCTGGAGTGTGTACAAGATGGTTTTTTTAGACCATTATGTTGAGGAACCAACTAGGGGACAGGCTATCCTAGATTTGGTATTGTGCAAGGAGAAGGGGTTAATTAATAATCTTGTTCTGCGGGGTCCTTTAGGGAACAGTGACCATAACATGATAGCATTCTTCATTAGGATGGAAAGTGAAGTAGCCCGATCAGAAGCTAGGGTCCTAAATCTTAACAAAGGAAACTACGATGTCTTGAAGCGTGTGTGGCTAAAATAGATTGGAGAACTTCATTAAAAGGTAAGATGGTGGATAGGTACTGTTTAATATTTAAGGAACAAAAGTATGCTTTGCAACAGTCATACATTTCTTTCTGGTGCAAAAACACAACAGGAAAAGTGTCCCAACCGTGCCTAACAAAATAAATTAAGGATAGTATTAGATCCAAAGAGGATTCATATGAAGTTGCTAGAAAAAGCAGCATGCCTGAGGATTGGAAGCAGTTTAGAATTCAGTAAAGGAGTGGAAAAATAGAGTATGAGAGTAAACTTGCAAAGAACATAAAAGCAGATTGTAAAAGCTATATAAGTATGGAAAAAGAAAAAGATTAACGGAGACAAATGTAGGTCCCTGTAAGTCCGAAACAGGAGAATTTATTATAGAGAACAAGGAAATGGCAGAGCAATTAACAACTCTACTTTAGTTCTGGCTTCACAGAGGAAGGCACAAATAACTTCCCAGAAATACTAGGGAACCAAGGATCTAGTGAGAAGGAGGAATTGAAGGAGATTAGTATTACTAAAACAATAGTGTTGGAGAAATTAGTGGGACTGGAAGCCGATAAATCCTCGGGGCCTGATAGCCTACATCCCAGGGTACTAAAGGAGGTGGCCACGGAAATAGTGGATGCGTTCGGTGCCATCTTCCAAAATTCTGCAGATTCTGGAACAGTCCCAGCAGATTGGAGGGTGGCAAATGTAACCCCACTATTTTAAAAATTGCAATTTACAGACAGGTTAACCTAACATCAGTAGTAGGGAAAATGCTAGAGCCTATTATAAAGGATGTGATAACAGGACATGTGGAAAATATCAGCAGGAATAGACAAAGTCAACATGGATTTACCAAAGGGAAATCATATTTGACAATACTACTAGAGTTTTTGAGGACGTAACTGGCAGAATAGATAAGGGAGAACGACTGGATGTGGTGTATTTGGATTTTCAGAAAGCTTTTGATGAAGTCCCACATAAGAGGTTAGTGTGAAAAATTAAAACACATGGGACTGGGGATAATATATTAGCATGGATTGATAATTGGTTACCAGACAGGAAACAGAAAGTAGGAACAAATGGATCTTTTTCAGAGTGGCAGGCAGTGACTAATGGGGTACTGCAGGGGTCAGTGCTTGGGCCCCAGCAATTCACAATATATATCATTTGGGTGAGGGAACCAAATGTAATATTTCTAAGTTTGTTGATGATGCAAAACTTGGTGGGAACGTGAGCAATGAGGAGGGTGTTAAGAGGCTTCAAGGCGATCTAGACAGGTTGAGCGAGTGGGCAAATACATGGCGGAATACATAGTAGAAAAAACAAAACGGCAGAGTGTTATTTAAATGGTGATACATTGGGAAATGTTGATGTACAAAGGGACCTGGGTGTCCTTGTACACCAATCACTGAAAGCAAGCATGCAGGTGCAGCAAGCAGTTAAGAGGCAAATGGTATGTTGGCCTTCATTGTGAGAAGATTTGAGTACAGGAGCAAGGATGTCCTACTGCAGCTGTACAGCGCCTTGGTGAGACCGTACCTGGAGCAGTGTGCAGTTTTGGTCTCCTTACCTCAGAAAGGATATACTTGCCAGAAAAAGAGTGCAGCAAAGGTTCACCAGACTGATTCCTGGGATGGCAGAATTATCATATGAGGAGAGATTGGACCAACTAGGCCTGTATTCACTGGAGTTTATAAGAATGAGAGGGGATCTCATTGAAACGTATAAAATTCTGATAAGGATGGACAGACTGGATACAGGGATGATGTTTCCTCTGGCTGGGGTTTCTAGAACAAGGGGTCACAGGCTCAGGATAAGGGGTAGACCATTTAGGACTGAGATGAGGAGAAACGACTTCACTCAGAGGGTGGTGAACCTATGGCATCCTCTATCACAGGAGGCTGTGGAGGCCAAATCGGTGAATATATTTAAGAAGAAAATAGATGGATTTCTGGGCTCTAAAGGCAAGAACGGGTATGGGGAGAGTGAGGGAGTACAGCGTTGAGATAGGGGATCAGCTATGATCATGCTGAATGGTGGAGCAGGCTCGAAGGGCCGAATGATCTACTCTTACTCCTATTTTCTATGTTTCTATGGGAGGACCATAGAGGAAAGTCACTGGAGGAGGGTAATGTGGTTGATCACGTCAAAGGCCACAGAGCAGCTGAGGAGAATAATGCAGCGGTCAATGGCACATGCAATGCCCTTAATAGCTACTGAATCCTAAGCTGAACTGACAAGAGATTCATTGAAGAATACAGAAAGACCAGTTTCATACTATATGGAATCTATCTAGTACATAGGTCAAGAAACCAATCCAGGAACCACTGGTGCATAGGGTAAGAGAATATAATTGATTTTAAATTCCTTACTGGGGGCTGGAGAAGAAAAGTAAGTGGAGTCCTATATAGTTCTATACATCCAGTCCATTTAAACAGCAACATTTATTTATCTTGCAAAAATAGTAGTGACATGAAAAAATGGCAACTGTGCTTTCAGTAATCAGTCACTTGGTCACAGTATTATCCTTTTCAACTTAAAGGGCAGTCAAGAACTTCCCCCCTGACTAGATCATAAATCTTGGCATTAAGTTGAAAGCCGTGCTTTCTGCTCCCAGATTTGAATCTGGGAGAACTTGCAAAATTAACTGTGGATGTAACTAATGCAACTTGTGGTGATGTCCTGTTTGAGGGATTGAGAGACTTGGTAGTATTCCACTATTGCAATATTGGACTAGTTCCTAATGCTCTCAGAGCCTTTCTCAACTCAATTTTTAAGACTTTTATTTTGTTTGTAATGGTGTTTACATTTTGGACAACACATGCCAGCATGAAGTAAGTATTACACTAGGATTGTGGGTGTTGTCCTGAAGTTGTTTCTGCCACAGACAGGACAGGTCATGGTACTCCCTGTTGCCTCAGGGGAATTCAACTGATTGTGTCACAGAACTTCAAAAGAGCTACATCAGAAGCAAGATTTGATAATTCCAACCTGCAAAGTGTATGGAGCATACGCTCAACTATTTCCCAATACAGGCCCAGAGGAATAATACATAAGCAGAAATGAACAAAATCTAAAGGATAAAAGCTGTCTTATAGTCCGATGGCTCAGATTGGTTAGGTTGGCAGGGAAAATTTCAGATTGAGAGCATGTTCCTCTCGCATAACACTTAGGTATTTACAAGTGTTTACAGATATCGCACTGCATGATTATATGTTTCTGGAGATAAATCAATTCAAGCGAGTGTCTTCATCATTATATTTCTCTCTCTCTGGGTTTTTGCCTGCGCTTTTCCAGTAGACGTACTCCCCCTTTCAAAAGTGAAAAAAATGCACATTTCACAGAGTTTGCTATGAAACCTCAATGCAAACAACTTTAAAATTGATCTTTGAAATTTATCAGAACACTAAGCTAAGGTGTACAATCTATGGGCTGTAACCTCCGGCTAGCGTCGGAAAGTGCTGACCTGCAGAAATTAGAAGAAATAAATACCTACTTACCTGATCTTGAAAATAATGTTGACGCTTCCTTTCACCGGAGCTGCTTGGGGCCTGCATCAAAAGATACCTCACAGGCCCCAGTGAAGTCTAAATCCAGCATATTCAAGGAGGCCACGTTCCCTTTTTTTTACAACACTTGCACTGGGGGTGAGTTGGAAGTCCAGGTGGAGGTTGGAAGTCCAGTGGGGAGGGGACGGTCACCTGATGTCGGGGAGCTGGGGCAGGGTTCTGAGGTCAGGGGAGGTTCCAAGATTTGGTGGGGGGGGGGGGGGGGGGGGGGGGGGGGTGTTGTGGGTAGTGCGAGGGGTTGTGGGGAGGGATTTTAATTCTTCCAACATTTTCTGGGTAACCATTGGTGTAACCCCGGCAGAACCATCTGAAGTTTACGGGCTATTTTTTTTTGTCACATGCAGATTGCAAATTGTGACGGATGGATGCTCCAAAGAATTTACAGGTGCATTTATTGCAGCTGTTACCAAAACCTCTTTGCAGTTGCGTATATTTTTTTCTTGAAGAAGGCTTCCATGAACTCTCTGTTAAGAGTTTTGCACAGAAGATCAGTATCAAGAATGTGCAGTTTGCAGGAACATAGAAGCAGGAGTAGGCCATTTGGCCCATTATGCCTGCTCTGCCATTTAATTAGATTATGGCTGATCATCTATATCAATGGCACTTTCCTGCGCTACCCACAGGACAGTGTCATAACAGTTTTGATCTCCGCCATTCACCCCTGGATTCTGGCTGTGTGACTGATATGCATTCAGAGATGGCAGGGAATGAAGTATGTGGCTTATGTACACAAGTTGTCTATTCTTAAATTGTATCAGAATCACAGAATTGTTACAGCACAGAAGGAGGCCATTTGGCCCATCATGTTGCTTTTTCGCATATCACTTTTGCTTCTCTCACCAATCACTTTAAATTGGTGTCCTCTCGCTCTTGAGCTTTTCATGATTGGGAATAGTTTCTCCTCATCTACTCTATCTAGACCTCTCATGATTTTGAATAACTCTATCAAATTTCCTCTCAGCCTTCTTTTCTCCAAGGAAAACAGTCCCAACTTCTATCTTCATAACTGAAGTTCCTCATCTCTGGAACCATTCTAGTGCATCTTTTCTGCACTCTCTCTCATGCATTCACATCCTTCCTGAAGTGCAGCATCCAGAACTGAAGGCAAGACTCCAGCTGAGGTTGAACCAGTGTCTCATAAAAGTTCAGAAAATGCTGGAAAAACTCAGCAGGTCTGACAGCATCCGTGGAATGAGAAACAGAGTTTATGTTTTGAGTCCGTATGACCCTTCTTCAGAGCATCTGACAGATGCTGTCAGGCCTGAGTTTTTCCAACATTTTCTATTTTTTATTTCAGATTTCCAGCATCTGCAGTATTTTGCTTTTATTCAACATAACCTCCTTGCTCTTGTACTTCATTCCCCAATTAATGAAACCTAGGATATGTTATGTTTTATTAATCACTCTCTCAACTTGTCCTGCCACTTTCAATGACTAATGCACATATACAACCAGGCCCCTTTGTTCCTGCACCCCCTATAGAATTGTCCTCTTTATTTTATATTGTCTCTCTATGATTTTCCTACCAAAGTTAATCACTTCTCATCTCTCCACATTGAACTTCATCCATTCCACCAACTTGCCCATGTCCTTTTCAAGTTCTATCCTCCTCACAGTTCACAATACTCCCAATGCTTCGTATCATCCGCAACTTTCGAAATTGTGCCATGTCCACCAAGGTCTAGGTCATTAATATATCTCAGGAAAAGCAAGGATCCCAAGACTGACCCCTGAGTAACTCCACTACAAACCTTCCTCCAGCCCGAAAAACATCCATTAACCATTACTCTTCGTTTCCTGCCACTCAGCCAATTTTACATCCATGTTGCTACTGTCCCTTTTATTCCATGAGCTATAATTATACTCTCAAGTCTGTTATGCAGCACTGAATTAAATGTCTTTTGGAAGTCCATGCATACCACATCAACAGCATTGTCCTTATCAACCTCTCCGTTACCTCTTCAAAAAACTCCAGCAAGTTAATCAAACACAACTTTCCCTTAAGAAATTCATGCTGGCTTTCCTTAATTAACCCACATTTGCCCATGTAACTATTAATGTTGTCCCAAATTGTTGTTTCTAGAAGTTTCCCCAACACCGATGTTAAACTGACATGAACTGATAAGCCTGGGCTTATCTTTACATCATTTTTTCAATGAGGGTGCAACATTTACAATTCTCCAATCCTCTGGCACCATACCTGAGTCTAAGGAAGGCTGAAAAATTATGGCTAGTGCCTCCGCAATTTCCACTCTCGCTTCCCTCAGTCTCCTTGCATACATCTCATCCAGTCCTGGTGCCTTCTCTACTAAGTACAGACAGCCTACCAAATATCTCCTTAACAATTTTAAATCCTTCTAGTGAATTACCTCCTGTTGCACCATGATCTGGATAGTCTCTTCTTCCTTGGTCAAGACAGATGCAACGTTTTCATTTAACACCTCAGTCTCTTTTCATACTCCCTCTTTGCTCCTCTTATTTGCTTTTTGACCTTCCCTCTGAACCTTCTACATTCAGCCTGGTTCTCAATTGTATTATGACAACTGTTATAAGCACACTGCTACTTCTTTACCCCAATCTCTATCACTTTTGTACCAAGGAACTCTAGATTTGTTTGCCCTTCGTGGGAATATACCTTGACTGTGTCCATACCCTCTCTTCTTTGAAGGTGGCCCATTGTGCCAACCTTGACTTCAATTTATTCAGCCCAGATCCGTTCTCACCCCACTGAAGTTGGCTTTCCCCCAGTTAATTATTTTCACTCTGGATTGTTCTTTGTCATTTTCCGTAGTCAGCCGAAACTTTATGATACAATGATCACTGCCCCTAAATTTTCTCCTACTGACACTTGATCCACTTGGTGTAGCTCATTCCTGAAAACCAGGTCCAATAGTGCTTCCTTTCTCGTTGGACTGGAAACATGTCGCTGTAGAAAATTTCCCTGAACACACTCTAGGGAGTTCTGTCCTTCTCTGCCCTTTATACTATGACTATCCTAGTCCATATTTGGATAAAGTCCCCCATTATAACTATTCTATAATTTTTGCACCTCTCTGTAATTCCCTAGCAAACTTGTTCCTCTACGCCCTCCCCACTAGTTGGTGGCCTATCAACTATACCGAGGAATGTAACTGCACCTTTTATGTTCCTTAGTTCCAGTCAAAAAGATCCTCTCCTTGACCCCTTTGGAGTGTCCTCTCTCTCCAGTACTGCTTTCCCCGCTTTGATCAATAGAGCCGCTCCTCACTCTTTTCCTCCTTTCCTATCTTTTCTGAATATTTTCTATCCAGGAGTATTGAACACCCAGTCCTGTTCTCTGTTATAGCCACATCATAATTGCACGTCAACCTGCACCTGTAACTCACCAATCTTATCAGCCACACTCTGTGCATTCACATACCATAATAACACTAAGTCAGACTTTATTACTTTCTCCCTTACTCTGACCCCATGTAATAACTTAATATTCCCTATTCTAGCGTTATCTATCTCTCCCAATATTCTGTGAACTTTGATATACTGCTCTTATATTTCCTTCTGGTTCCTATATCCCTGCCAAGTTAGTTTAAACCCTCCCCAATAACATTAGCACTCTCTCTGACTGTTAATGGCCCTTCTGCTCCTCCTGGCTCTCTCACTGTTGATGGCCCCTCTGATCCTCTCTCAGCCAATGGCACCACGGTTCTTCTCAACTCTCTTGTTGTTAATGGCTCTGTGCTCCACTTGCACTCTCTCACTGTTGATGGCCCCTCTGCACCATTTGCACTCTCTCACTGTTCATGGGCCCTCTGCTCCTCTCGCACTCTCTCACTGTTCATGGCTGCTCTGCCTCGCACTGTCTCACTGCTAATGGCACCACTGTTCTACTCGCACTCCCTTGTTGTTAATGGCCCCCTTGCACACTTTCACTGTTAATGGCCCTACTGCTCCTCTCACACCCTCTAACTGTTGATGGCCCCTCTGGTCCTCTCGCTTTCTCTCACTGTTGATGGCCCCTCTACTCCTCTCGCACTCTCTCACTGTTGGTGGCCCTACTGCTCCTCTTGCACTCACTCTGTTGGTGGCCCTCTGCTCCTCTCCCACTCTCTCACTGTTAATGGTCCTGCTAATGTATCCTACTATAAAATCTTAATTTCTTCCTGATGTATGGTTAAAGGAAGATAACATTCTAAAAGTATACATGAAAAGGAATTAAGTTATAAATGCAATTCTAATAACCCAATACCCCGTTTACATTGACAATAGAGCTGTGATGTACTTGCTGCCAAACTAAATCCAATTTGATTAATGATCTAAATTCACCCGACTGCCTGATCTCATATGGTCCTGGTATGAAATTAATCCACTTTCTGCCTTTGTATCATGGCAGGACCAATTCAAAGGTGATGCTAAGTAAACATTTAGCAGATTTACTGCTATGCCTGTTCCTATTTACTCATACCTCCTTTAATATGCCGATTTCAGTCATTCCAAGTCACTATCTGTTCTAACCACAGCTTATAATTAATAGACAGCAATGAAAACAATCCACCCACACTGGCTCATACGTGATGCCAAGATTAAGGCATCAAGACACATCAGCAGTAAACATACATTAAACAGAGCACTACAGAAAATATCATCATGAACCATGGTTACAGTGAGCTTCAATATGCAGAAAAGTATAGCTGGGAAAGCTGGGATTGACAGCAAATTACCAAGACTAATAAAAATTGAGCATAAATTACTTCAGGAACGGCGAAACCAACAGTGCTGCTGAAGTTGCAGTTACAATGAGATAGATGCTTCCAAGCAGGTGCATTTTTTGAAAGGAGCTCAGATTTTCTTTACTGTAGTAAATCAGCATTTGACGCTTGTGAGCAGTCAAAAAGAAATGCCAGGAAAATCTGACAGACAAGGTGATATGGGCTGGGACCGATGTCTAAGAGGCCTCCAGAGAAGTTCCATTCTGGACTATTTCATATTACTTGTTTCAAAATTGGAGTGCCAGTTTCATAGAACTGACAAAGCTAAGTGCTAACAAAAATACGGGGAGGTACTAGACTTCCTGACCTAACAGGTCTGCAGCAGCACCTTCATCACATGGGCTACAGCATTCAAGAAGATAACTCACCACTACCTTCTCGGAGTAATTAGGGATGGGCCATAAATGCTGGCCTTGACAGCAATGACCATACCTTATGAATGAATTTGAAAAAAGAAATGCCAAGAAAATCTGACCTCCCAGTTTTGGTTTTGTGTCTCCCAGCTACTCAGCCTGTCCTGCAAAGAAAGGTGAATGCTCTAACCACTTTTACTTCTCTACTTCCCAAATTGCAGTAGCTTTTTCAAGTAGATAATCAATAATATAAAATCAAAGTGTATGAAATTAAGAATAGAATGTGTAACTTTAAAGTGTGGACTGGAATACATCTGTATGCCTGGCCCAATTATCCTCCAACCTCTCACTCCACTTCACCTCAAAAGGATAGTTGGTCCCCACTCCTTATGTGCAATGCCAGTAGAGACTGACTAGTGCATACATTATGTACACATATCTATATGCACATCTATATTTAACAGCAGTTCTCCTGTGGCATTGCTCAGGGTAATCATTGTTTTATAATCCTCAATGTTACTGGTTTTCTAGTTATTTGCCTGTATCTTCTCTCTCTGCACTGACTAATAGTTTATTGGAAATTACTTTTTAAAAAAAGCTCCAAAACTCATGCCCTCTTTTGAATCTTTAGTTAAACAAACTCTACCACAGTTATCGCCTGTTGAAAGGTATGCTCCATCTGTTGCTCTGAGAAAATCATACTAATGCATACTGGGAGTTTTCCCACATTGCACAAGCTCAACCATTGGCATCTTGGGAACTGCAAGCACAAGTGTGCCTAATAATTCCCTTCAGCTGACAGCATGACAGCTCAGGGAAGAACATCAACTCTATGAACAGGCTTCTGAAAGAGGCTAAAGCTTCTCAGTAAAAAACTTAATGGAGGTCAAAAAAACAAAAATAGAGAATTTTGTGGATAAGTTTAATCTTATTAATTCAATATGTAATATTCTATCGTTTTATTACATCAGAAATTTTACTTTGAGCACTAGCTATTCAAGTTTGTAAGAAAGACAAATGGCAGATGGAAGTTTTTATGAAAACCATTTTATGCTATGATGTTTGGTTTCTGCTTTAAAAAAACATAGATTTCAATTACCTTTCAAAGCTACAGACTTCTGATTTGTAGCCATCTCACAAATGTGGAATTTGAACCCATTGGTAAAATTAAAAGGAATTTGTGGATGTACGTGATGGATATACAATACAGGAAGAATGACACCTTAAGTCTGATAGACAGAAAATGTTATAGTCCTACTATTTTTGTATTTTTATTTTATACAGTCCTATTATTTTTGAATTAAGATATAGGTATATATCATCATTTTTGTTTAGTCAATATTTCCAAAGTATTCAGATTATTACACCTGATTATTTTTCTTCCATTAGCCAGTTTAAAACTTCAGAAGTTGAAAATTCTTGTCTCTCTGTTCCAATATACAGAATATTAATGGTAGGGCTCTCTATCCACAATGAATATTATTTCTTTTAATGCACCTCTCAGAAACTATATCGATAAAAAATTGTGAAAACTATTTATTGTTCTTCAGGATTGAAACTTTCTAAAGCACTCTAACAGCTTATATATATAGTTCAGGAGAAACCATGAAACTGAAACATGGGAAAGAAAAATCTGAGTGGGTATTCAGCAGTGACAAGTTGACATTCACTTTTAACCTTTGCGTGTTCAAAACTCACCAACTGAAGGAAGATCAACTGGTTCTAAGTAGTATTAAAAAGGGAATATAATCAAATTAATTTAAAAAAATTATATTCAGTCCAATAATTAAAAGTTTACATTTTTCACTGCAGAACCAGTCATTCAAGGCCACTTCATGTTATGCTATTATGCAGCATTAAATAAATACTGAACATACACAGAAAACATCAAATCTCTTAATCTACAATAAAGTTGATGTTTTGCAAAACATTGCAGTTAGGTGTCAATTTCAGTGGAACAGGGTTATTAATTGAGAACCACTCATGGAGATAATTTACAAAAACCGCAGCATTTTTAATACCTTAATTCAAGACATAATGAAAAATAGTTCCCATTCTTTCTATTTAATAGGTTTAATAATCTTGAAGTAAAAAAAAATCCTTGAGCTGGATCACATTCTCATCCCTCCTCCAACTATTTTTCAGCCAACCCATTTAATCTTCTGAACACACTGTCCATTTTCCCACTAGACTATCAATAAAGTAATCACTGTCATACAACTGCAGATACCAGCTTATCTCCGATGACTCACAACATGCATGGATACAAAGCTGAACCAGGCCACAGATGACTGGGTTAATAGGACCGACTGAGTATCACAGTTGATGCTGTCACAAATTTTCAACAAACACCAACTTTGCATGCTACCACAGCTTGTTAGGATATGATATGGTTTTGCTATCTAAAGTATTCTGGAAACTTACTGCATATCATAACTAAGTGTACATGCCCTTTATCCTAAATATTGTTAACCAGTTACTCATCATGTGTGGGCCAGCATTATAAATAAAATAATATGTTTTGCCATTTAGCGAATTACAGTTCTACTTTGTCTTGCTTCCAATAAAAGAGGGCAAACCTACATAAATGAAACAATACAATTCTAACAAATTACTAAATGATGTCTCAAACGATGCAGTCCACTTAGACTGATTAGTTCATTACAAAATGTTAGGTACTAAAAAATGAAGCATGCAAAAGAAAAGATTTTGGCTAGCATTTTTCATGTTACTTTCACTTGACAGATCCTCTACAAAATTCCCATTTCCTTATCAAAAATGTAGTTCACTATCAACAAATTATTCCATAATAATATGAAGAAACTAGAATATATTGAAAATCATACAGAAGTGTTTTAATAGTATTAATTTGCAGCATTACAAATTAAAAAGCAAGTGTGAATCATTTTAGGGCAGTATTTATATTGCATTGACAGAAAATGCTTCTAGGTGCATACTGATGCAAAACTAACAGCAAGTCCAGAGTCAGGTCCTGAACTAAAGCCAATCAGTGTGCAGCCAAGTCCAAGAGGCAGTCTCACACTACCATCCTTGCAGCTAGTGGAGTATAACTCCAGCCAGGACAAACAGTTTTATCCGCCAAAGCCATATCAGGGTAAAGTAAAAGAGCCTGATCAAGGGCCTTGGTAACTTTGTATAAAAAAAACAAAAACAGTGCCACCGCATTAGCATTTCTGTACTGTTATCTTTGAAAGCGTGCTGTCCTTCAATTCAACTGCAAACCTCATAGGCAATAAGACATTCCACAGGGATACGGTCCATGGCAAAACAATGCTAGAAAGGATTCTTACGAATGAATCTATGAACCCTTATCTGTATCAGTAAACTGTTTTGGAAAAAGGCGTGGATAATGGTGTCCCCATTAAATCATTTGGTGGAATGTGCGCAGTTGCATTTTGGTTAAATCATCATTGCACGAACAGAAGGCTATACAAAACTTATCTCATTGAACTCAATGCAAATAAGTGATCACAGTGAGATATTTTTATGAGTAAATATTATGACTTGTATACTTTAATTAGACACATTACAAAGGATCAAGGCTGTTCAACTTTCATATCCTGCCAGTCCTTGGCTAATAAAGTTTGTGCACTGATGACATGCTGCACATTGCCACCTTGCAGCATTGTCAGTTAATAAAGTATTGCTGTAGGTGATGGAGACCCTTCAACCTCACCCTTCCAGAATGCCAAACCTTCCGATCTTCCCATTATAGTACCAAGCTGTTTTTTAAATAAATTCAGTCACCTGGTTTCAACCACTCTTGCTGTATCTCTGAACTCCAGCCTCACAACTCTTCAAGATATCTGCGCTCCTCCAACTTTGGCCTCTAGAGCATCCTGGACTTTAATAGCTCCACCATTAGTGGCTATGCCATCAGCTGTCAAGGCATGAAACTCTTTAATTCCCTTTCTAAATCGCTGTGCCTCTCTACCCTTCTTTAGGACACTCCTTAAAACATAGCTCCAAGCTTTTAGTCATCTGCCTGTTCTGATCCTCGTAAAAATGGATAACTTTTTAAAAGGGATGAATTTCCAAAACAACTAACGGAAATAAACCAATGGACAAGATTTCACTTTTTAAGACTGCTACTGTAAGTAACAAACTTAAATCAATATAGATCAAACATTAATGAACAGGAAACTAATATATCAAACTAAGTATAAAGCATTAACTAACTAAATCAACCGAAATATGTTTCACGAAACGCTTTTATGCCATGCTTCTGGCAGTTATGTAGCTTCAAAGGAACTGTCCCAAAAGTTACTCCCAGCTCTCCAGAAAAGGGTCAGCTGTCCCCGACACGCCAGGTCAAAACTTCCAGTATCCTTTGGCAATCGCTCCACTCCGCCCAAGTTTTCCCAGATATGATTATCAGCAGCATGGTACACCTCAACAAATCCTCCTTTCCCTCAAGTCACAACAGTCCTGATGATCCAGCAGTCCAGAGATTTCTATACCTGAACCCTTGAAACAGTTAGTCAACTCTGGTGAAATTGATTTCTCCATAGAGAGCTTTACTTCTGCTCTCCTCTATTTCTTACAAAACAGCAAAAATCTGTCCCTGGGAGAGCTCCAATTCTTTGCCTGCCTGTGTCTCAACAGCAGCTGCTCTGTGTTCTGTGAGAGACTACAAAAAGTGCTGAAACTGCCACTTGACACCTCAGTGAATTTCTGTTGGAGTTTCCCCATTCAGCTAGATCACAAGGGCATTTCTCTGAACTGAGGTGTTTATCAGGAATTCATCATCCCCCTTTGCAGAATTTGTTATTTTAGTCTGAGTTAAAGGTGCATTTTAAAATATAGTCATCTTGTAAATAAATAAGTACGATCTGATAACCATTACCAAAGACATGGCTACAGGATGACATAGATTGGGACCTGAATATTGAAGGGTATGTGACACTTAGGAAGGACAGCGAATTAGGAAAAGGTGGAGTGGCCCTGTTAACTAATCTGGTATTAGCACTTTAGAGAGGGATGACCTAAGTTCAGGAAATCAGGATGTAGAAGCAGTTTGGGTTGATTTGAGGAATGATAAAGGCAAGAAGTCACTTGTGGGAGTGGTGTACAGACCCCCTAATTGTAAGTACATGGTAGGACAGAGTATAAAAGAAGAGATATTGGGAGCTTGTCAGGAAGGTACAGCAATAATTGTGGGGGATTTTAATTTACATATAGACTGGAAAAATCAGGTGGGCAAAGGTAGCCTAGATGAAGAGTTCACAGAATGTTTTTGGGATAGTTTCTTAGAAAAGCATTTTCTACAGCCAACCAGAGAGCAGGATATACTAGAACTGGTACTAAGCAATAAGATAGGACTAATTGATAATCTCCTAGTGAAGGCACCCCTAGGTAGCAGTGATCATAATATGATTGAATTTTACTTTCATCTTGAGGGACAAATGAATGCATCCAAGGCTAGTATTTTAAACTTAAATAAGGGCAATAATGAGGGCATGAAAGCAGAACTAGCTAAAGTGAACTGGTAAATGAGGTTAAGGGATATGTCAATAGATTTACAGTGGCAGAAATTTAAAGGGATACTTCAGAATACACAGAATATATACATTTGAATGAGAAAGGAAAATTCCAAGGGGAGGGCCCACCATCCACGGTTAGCTAAAAAAGTTAAAGACAGTATCAAACTTAAAGAAAAAGCATATAATTACGCAAAGTGGGTGGCAGGTCAGAAGATTGAAAATAATATAGAGAACAGCAAAGAATGACAAAAAAATTAATAAGGAGGGAAAAATTAGAGTATGAGAGAAAGCTAGCTAGTAATATAAAGACGGATAGTAAGATTTTCTATAGATATTTAAATAAGAAGAGTTAACAAAATGAGCACGTGCAGACACACAAAATGCGGACATAGAAGAAATCCAGGCCAAAACACATACTAGGAAGGCCTGATCCAGGATGCGACATGGAAAGTCAAATTACAGGACAATCCCAGAAAATCCGGGATGGTTGGTCATCCTGCTCTTCACTGGAGCATTATAAAGCATAATTTGATATCAAGCCACGAGAAGTGTTTCTCATGTGTCAGTGCAGACTCGATGGGCCGAGGGGCTTCTTCTGCACTGTGATTCTGTTCAAGATTGCTGAACTTTACATGCATATGGACATATGAATTAGGAGCAGGAGTAGGCCACCCAGCTCCTTGAGCCTGCTCCACGCTGTTGAAAGTGCTATCTTGCAGCTGACAGTTAAATTGAGACAGAACCTGGATTGTGAAGGATAGAAGTGTGGAAATGCTTTCATATAACAGCAGGTGATCTGAAGCTGGAGTATGTTAACAATAGTAGCGTGTTTTTAATATAGCACCTATAACATAATAAGGCTCTTCATATGGGTGATCAACTCTTAGGAGAAAAGGGACACTTTGCCATGTTGGTGTGGGGAGAGATTTTTGGGTGCGGGGATGGGTGTGGAGGTGGTGGCAAGTCCTTGGGAGCTGGTGGGGTTTGTGGGTAATTGGGTCTTGACTCGTGCACGTGAGACCTACCCCAAGTCTGAAACTGATCCCACCCACTGGATAGCCCCAAACCACCCACGTTCCAAAACCAAATTACTGTCAGAGGAGAGTACCAGCCTATGCTCCCTCTACTCCATTATGGCTTTGTAGGCTGGGGTCTGCACATTTCCACACTTCTATACTTAACAATCCCCATGTTCTGTCTCATCTTCTAAAGCACTGGAATATCAAAGTATTGATCTGATTTTACATTACATTCTAAACTGACATTTCAAACTGAGCAAGTGCCATGCTGTTGGAAGTACCATCTTGTAGCTGACAGTTAAATTGAGATCAATAGTTAAATTGAGATCACTAGTAAAATTGAGATCCCTTTCACCAACTGCAGGGGATCCAATTCTACAACAACTTATAGTTATATTGTATTCAAAGGAGAGCAGGGAGTTTCTACTGGGCATCCTTGCCAATCTTCCCCCTTTAACCAACATTACCCTGAACAAATTAGCTCAGAATCAGTCTCATTTGTGTTAGTGGAGCCTTGCTGTGTACATACATTTTTGCCGGCATGATATAAGTGACCACACTTCCAACTTACTGGGTGTAAAGTTGCAAATATATCCTAAGGTACTAGATAACTAAATGTTCTTTTTTCCCTAATTTTGTTTTTCTCTTAAAGAGTCTATTATACCAGTATAAATCTCCTCTTATGCCTCTTTTTTCAAAGCTGAAGAAGCAAAACCTATCCATTTGTTTCTCATAACTCTTCTCTCCAACACCAAATGTCAGCCTCTGCATTGCCTCAAAGGCTTGGATGGCCACGAAAATTGGAGTGATATTAGTGAACTTCATTTGATTCTGATCAGCCCAGATATAATCCCTGTTCAGTTTTCTAAGATTTTGCCTGCTTTCTTTGAAATCCACATAACTTAACTTGGTTAACCAAGGTAGTGTAACTAAATTCAAGGCTGTGATTCCTGATCCTTTTTGTACAAGAACAGTAGTAGTCCTGGCAAAGACTCATAGATACCCAATGCTCAATACCCAATGTATCCTAGCTGCACTAAGTCCACCTTCTTTGATCCTGTTTTAACCAGGTATAGATCCACATATATGTCTTAGCCTTTAAATCAACTGACCTTGGTACGTAAAAGAGTTTCAAGGGCCTTTGAGAATTCTAGGTTTTCCCCCTTTCAATTCAGGGTGTTCTGTCTTCAAGTAGGTGTCCAAATTTAGTCTGACATGATCAACCACTTCTTAAGTAGCATTGCCTACTTGTTTTTATTCTTTCAAGGATATGGATATCGCTGGTAGGCCATTATTTACTGCCCATCCCTAATTGCCATCAAAAAGGTGGTGGTGAGCTGCCTCCTTGAATTGCTGATGAAGGTACACCCACAGTGCTGTTATGAAGGTAGTTCCAGCATTTTGAACCAGCAACAGTGAAGGAACGACAATATAATTCCAAGTCAGGATGGTGTGTGACTTGGAGGGGAACTTGCATGTAGTGGTGTCCCCATGCATCTTCTGCCCTTGTCCTTCGAGGTGGTAGAGGTTGTGGGTTTGGAACTTGTTGTCGAAGCAGCCTTGGTGAGTTCAAGCAGTGCATCTTGGAGATGGTACACATTGCTGCCACTGTGCGTCAGTGATGGAGGGAATGAGTGTTTAAGGTGGTGGCTAGAGTACCAACCAGCAGACTGCTTTGTCCTGGATGGTGTCGAGCTTGAATGTTATTGGAGCTGCACTCACCCAGGCCGGTGGAGAGTATTTCATCGCACTCCTGGCTTGAACCTTGTAGATGGCTTTGGGGAGTCAGGAGATGAGTTACTCACTGCAGGATTACCAGCCTCTCACCTGCTCTTGTAGCCACAGTATTTATATGGCTAGTTCAGTTCAGTTTCTGATCAATGGTAATCCCCAGGATGTTAGTAGTGGGGGAGTCAGCAATGGTAATGCCACTGAATGTCATGGGGAGATGGTTAGATTCTCTCTTATTGGGGATGGTCATTGCCTATCACTTGCAAATGTAACTTGCCACTTGTCAACCCAAGCCTAAATGTTGTCCAGGTCTTGCTGCATATGGATACAGGCTACCTCAGTATCGGAGGAGTTGCAAATGGTGCTGAACAATGTGCAATCATAAGCAAAAGGCCCCACTTCAGACGTTATGGAGGAAAGGTCACTGATGAAGCAGCTAACTTGGTAGGGCCTCAGACACTATCCACAGGAACTCTTGCAGCCATTCCTTTGGACTATGGTGATTGATCTCCAACAAACACAGCCTTCTTCCTTCATGCTTCAAACCGTGGAGAGTTTTCCTCCCTCCAACTGACTCCAGTTTTGATAGAGCTCTTGATGCCACACTTGGTCAAATACTGCCTTGATGTTGAGCGCAGTCACTCTCACCTCTTGACTTCAGTTCTTTTGTCCATGTTTGGACCAAGGGCACAATGAGGTAAGGAGCTGATTGGCCCTGGGAGAGCCCAAACTGAGTTTCAGTGAGCAGGCTATTGCTGAGTAAGTGCTGCTCAATAGCACAGTCGATGACCCCTTCCATCATTTTACAGATGATCAAAAGTAGACTGATGGGGCCGGATTGGATTTGTCCTGCCTTTTGTGGACAGGACATGCCTGGGTAATTTTCCACATTGCCGGGTAGATACCAGTGTTGTAGCTGTACTGGAACAGCTTGGCTAAAGATGTGGCTAATTCTGGAGTACAAGTTTTCAGTCTTATTGCCAGAATATTGTCCAGGTCCATAGCCTTGGCAGTATCCAGTGCCTTCAGTGTTTCCAGATATCACGTACAGTGAATCGAATTGTCTGTGATGCTGGGGACCTTAGGAGGAGGCCGAGATGGGTCATTCACTCAGCACCTCTGGCTGAAGATGGCTGCGAATGCTTCAGTCTTGTCTTTTGCATTGATGTGATGGGCTGCCCGATCATTGAGGACGGGGACATTTCACAGAATCACAGTGCAGAAGAGGCCCTTCGGCTCATCGAGTCTGCACCAACACGTGAGAAACACCTGACCTACCTACCTAATCCCATTTACCAGCACTTGGCCCATAGCCTTCAACGTTATGACATTCCAAGTGCTCATCCAGGTACTTTTTAAAGTATGTGAGGCACCCTCCCAGGCAGTGCATTCCAGACCGTCACCACCCTCTGGGTAAAAAAGTTTTTCCTCACATCCCCCTAAACCTCCTGCCCCTCACCTTGAACTTATGCCCCCTTGTGACTGACCCTTAAGCTAAGAACAGCTGCTCCCTATCCACCCTGCCCATGTCCCTCATAATCTTGCACACCTTGATCAGGTCGCCCCTTAGTCTTCTCTACTGCAACGAAAACAACCCAAGTCTATCCAATCTCTCTTCATAACTTAAATGTTTCATCCCAGGCAACATCCTGGTGAATCTCCTCTGCAACCTCTCCAGTGCAACCACATCCTTTCTATAATGTAGCGACCAGAACTGCACATAGTACTCCAGCTGTGGCCTCACTAAGGTTCTATACAACTCCAACATTACCTCCCTACTTTTATAATCTATGCCTTGATTGAGAAAGGCAAGTCCCATATGCCTATTTCACTACCCCACTAACATGCCCCTCTGCCTTCAGAGATCTATGGACACACACGCCAAGGTTCCTTTGTTCCTCAGAACTTCCTAGTGTCATGCCGTTCACTGAATACTTCCTTGTCAAATTACTCCTTCCAAAATGTATCATCTCACACTTTTCAGGGTTAAATTCCATCTGCCACTTATCTGCCCATTTGACCATCCCGTCTATATCTTCCTGTAGCCCAAGACACTCAACCTCACTTGTTAATCCGGCCAACCTTTGTGTCATCTGCAAACTTAATAATCTGCATAGTCATCTATGTCGTTTATATAAATGACAAATAATAGGGGACCGAACACAGATCCCTGTGGTACGCCATTGGACACTAGCTTCCGGTCACAAAATTTGTGGAGCCTCCTCCTCCAGTTACTTGCTTAATTGTCCACCACCATTCACAACTAGATGTGGCAGGACTGCAGAGCTTAGGTCTGATCCGTTGGTCTGGGATCACTTAACTCTGTGTACTGCATGCTGCTTCCATGCATGTAGCCTTGTGTTGCAGCTCCACCAGGTTGACACCTCACTTTCAGGTATGCCTGGTGCTGCTCCTGGCATGCCATCCTGAACTTTTCATTGAACTAGGGTTGACCCCTCGGCCTGATGGGAATGGTAAAGTGGGAGATATGCCAGGCCATAAAATTAGATTGGGGTTGAATACAATTTTGTGCTGCTGCTGGCCCACAAGGCCTCATGGATGCCCAGTCATGAGTTGCTAGGTCTGTTCAAAGTCTATCCTATTTAGCTCAGTAGTCGTGCCACACAACACGATGGAGGGTATCCTCAATGTGAAGACGAGTCTTCATCTCCACAAGGACTGTGGGGTGATCACTCCTACCAATACCGTCATGGACAGATGCATCTGACAGGTAGATTGGTGAGGATGAGGCCACCTGCCACCTTACAAACATCTAGCAGCTATGTTCTTTAAGGCTTGGCCAGTCAGTCTGTAGTGGTGTTACAGAGCCACTATTGATGATGGACATTGAAGTCCCCCATCCAGAGTACATTCTGTGCCCTTGCCACCTTTAGTGCTTCCTCCAAGTGGTGTTCAACATGGAGGAGTACTGATTCATCAGCTGAGTCTGACAGTAGATGGTAACCAGCAGGAGGTTTCCTTGCCTATGTTCGACCTGATGCCATGAGACTTCATGGGGTCCGGAGTTGATGTTGAGGACTCTGCTGCCCCTGTCCTTTCAGATGATAGCAGCCGTGGGTTTGGAAGGTGCTGTCTAAGGAGACTTGGTGAGTTCCTTCAGTGCATCTTGTAGGTGGTACACACTGCTGCCAGCATGCAACGGTGGTGGAGGGGGTAAATGTTTGTGGAGAGGGTGCCAATCAAGTGGTCTGACTTGTCCTGGATGGTGTCAAGCTTCCTGTGTGTTCTTGGAGCTGCACTCATCCAGGTAAGTGGAGAGTATTTCATAACATCCCTGACTTATGCCTTGTAAATAGTGGGATGACTTTGGGGAGTCAGGAGGTGATTTATCACCACACAATTCCTAGCCTCTCACCTGCTCTTGTAGCCACAGTGTTTAAATGGCTCATCCAGTTCAGTTGCTGGTCAATGGTAAGCCCCAGGATGTTGCTAGCAGGGGATTTAGTGATGATAATGCTATTGAATGTCAAGGGGTGATGGTTAGATTCTCTCTTGTTGGAGATGGTCATTGCCTGACACTTGTTTGGCGCGAATTTCACTTGCTACTTGTCAACCCAGCCTGGATATTGTCCACATCTTGTTGCATTTGGTCACGGGCTGCTTCAGTATCAGATTCAGAGTCGTGAATGGTAAAGATTGTGCAATCATCAGCAAACATCCCCACTTCTGACCTTATGATGGAAGGAGGGTCATTAGTGAAGCAGCTCAAGATGGTGGGACTAGGGCACTACCTTGAGGAACTCCTGCAGTGATGTACTGGAGCTGAAGTGATTGACCTCCAACAACCACAACCATCTTCCTTTGTGCTAGGTATGACTCCAACCAAAGAACAAAGAAAAGTACAGCATAGGAACAGGCCCTTAGGCCCTCTAAGCCTGTGCCGATCATATTGCCCGTCAACTAAAACATTTTGCACTTCCGGGGTCCGTGTCCCTCTATTCCCATCCTGTTCATGTATCTGTCAAGCTGCCTCTTTAACACCACTATCGTACCTGCTTCCCCCAACCTCCTCTGGCAGCGAATTCCAGACACACTACCCTCTGCGTAAAAAACTTGCCCCGCACATCTCCTCTATAGTTTTCTCCTCTTACCTTAAATCTATGTCCCCTAGTAATTGACTCTTCCACCCTGAGAAAAAGCTTCTGACTATCTACTCTGTCCATGCCACTCATAATTTTGTAAACTTCTATCAAGTCGCCCCTCAATCTCTGTCGCTGTAGTGAGAACTTTCCGAGTTTCTCCAACCTCTCCTCATAGCTAATAATCTCCAGACCAGGCAGCATCCTGGTACACCTTCTCTGCACCCTCTCCAACGCCTCCATATCCTTCTGGCAATGTGGCGACCAGAATTGCATGCAATATTCCAAGTGTGGCCTAACCAAGGTTCTATACAGCTACAGCATGACTTCCCAGCTTTTATACTCAATACCCCTGCCAATGAAGGCAAGCAGGCCATATGCCTTCCTGACTACCTTATCCACCTGCGTTGCCACTTTCAGTGACCTGTGGACCTGTACACCAGATCCCTCTGCCCGTTGATTCACTTAAGGGTTCTGCCATTTACTGTATAATTCCTGCCTGTATTAGACCTTCCAAAATGCATTACCTCGCATTTGTCCGGATTAAACTCCATCTGCCAATTCTCCGCCCAAGTCTCCAACTGCTCTATATCCCGTTGTATCCTTTGACAATCCTCTTCACTATCTGCAGCTCCTCTAATCTTTGTGTCATCTGCAAACTTACTAATTAGCCCAGTTACATTTTCTTCCAAATCATTTATGTATACTACAAACAGCAAAGGTCCCAGCACTGATCCCTGCAGAATTCCACTAGTCACAGCTCTCCCTTCAGAAAAACACCCTTCCACTGCTACCCTCTGTCTTCTATGACAAAGCCAGTTCTATATCCATCTCGCCAGCTCACCTCTGATCCCGTGCGACTTTACCTTCTGTACCAGTCTGCCATGAGGGACCTTGTCAAAGACCTTACTGAAATCCATGGATATAACATCCCCTGCCCTTCCATTGTTGATCACCTTTGTCACTTCCTCGAAAAACTCGATCAAGTTAGTGAGACACAACCTCCCCTTCACAAAACCATGCTGCCTCTCAGTAATACGCCCATTTGCTTCCAAATGGTAGTAAATCCTGTCACGAAGAATCTTCTCCAATTATTTCCCTACCACTGACTTAAGGCTCAATGGCCTGTAAGTTCCTGGATTATCCCTGCTACTCTTCTTAAAAAATGGAACATTGGCCATTCTCCAGTCCTCTGGTACCTCACCCGTAGCCAGTGAGGATACAAAGATTTCTGTCAGGGCCCCAGCAATCTCCTCCCTTGCCTCCCTCAGTACTCTGGGGTAGATCCCATCTGGCCCTGGGGACTTACCCACCTTAATATTCTTCAAGACACCTAACACTTCCTCATTTTTGATCTCAACATGATCCAGGGTTTTTATGTACTCTTCCCTAGACAAATCAACCGCTAAGTCCTTCTCTTTGGTGAATACTGATGAGAAGTATTCATTTAGTAACTCTCCCATTTAGTGGAGAGATACTGAATGAATACAGTGGAGAGTTTTCCCCCTGATTCCCATTAACTCCAGTTTTGCTTGGGCTCCTGGATGCCATACTCAGTCAAATGCTTCCTTGATGTCAAGGGCAGTGACTCTCAGCTCAACTCTGGAGTTCAGCTCTTTTGTCGATGTTTGAACTAAGGCTGTAATGAGGTCAGAAGTCAAATGACCTTGGTAAAACCCAAACTGAGTGTCAGTGAGCAGGTTATTACTAAGCTACTGTCACTTGATAGCATGGTTGATGACCCCTTCCATCACTTTACTGATGATCAAGAGTAGACTGATGGGACGATAATTGGTCAGGCTGGATTTGTTGTGTTTTTTGTGTGCAGGGCATAGCTGGGCAATTTTCCACATTGCCAGTTATATGCCACTGTTGTAGCTGTACTGGAAAGCTTGGCTAGGGGTGAGGAAGGTACTGGAGCACACATTTCAGTACTATTGCCAAAATATTGTCAGGGCTCATAGTCTTTGCAATATCCAGTGCCTCCAGCCGTATCTTGATATCACATGGAGTGAACTGAATTAGCTAAGACTAGCATCTCTGATTCTGGTGACCTCCGGAGGAGGCCGAAATGGATCATCCATTTGGCACATCTGGCTGAAGATTGTTGCAAATGCTTTAGCCTTATCTTTTGTACTGATGTGCTGGGATCTCCCATCATTGAGGATGGGGATGTTTGTGGAGCTTCCTCCTCCAGTGAGTTGTTTAATTGTCCACTACCATTCATGGCTAGGTGTGGCAGGACTGCAGAGCTCAGATCGGATCGGTTGGTTATGGAATTGCTTAGGTCTCTCTATTCCTTGCTGCTTTTGCTATTTGGAACACAAGCAGTCCTGTGTTGTATCTTCACCAGGTCGACACCTCATTTTTAGGTATGCCATACCCTCCTGTGCTCTTAATTGAAACAGGGTTGATCCCTGGCTTGGTGGTAATGGTAGAGTGGGGATACACAAGGCCATTAGGTTACAGATTGTAGTCGAGTACAATACTGCTGCTGCTAATTGCCTATAGCACTTCATGAAGGCCCAGTCTTGAGCTGCTACACCTGTTCGAAAGGTGATACTGCCACATAACACAATGAAGGGCATCCTCAACGTGAAGACAGGATTCGCCTCCACAAGGACTGTGCAGTGGTCACTCCTATCGATGCTGTCATGGACAGATACATAAGTGACAAGTAGATTGGTGAGGATGAGGTAAAGTACATGGGGTAGTACATGGTAATCAGCAGGAGGTTTCCTTGCCCACATTTGACCTGATGCCATGAGACGTCATGGAGTCTGGAGTCGATGTTGAGGACTCTAGGGGCAACTGCCTCCTGACTCTGCTGGGTCTGTCCTGCTGGCAGGACAGGACATATCCAGGGATAGTGATGGTGGGGTCTGGGACATTACCTGTGAGGTACAATTCCATGAATATGACTATGTCAGGCTGCTGCTTGACCAGTCTGTGAGACAGCTCTCCTAATTTTGGCACAGGCCCCCAGATATAAGTAAGGAGGGCTTTGCAGGGTTAGATCAATTGAAGTACCAACAAAATTGATTAAACCTCAATGTTAAATACAAGGATTAAATACACTTCTTCAGAGCCTGAAAAAAACTAATCACTTCAATTTAGCACCACAGTTAATAAACTTCGGACTTGTTGGGCCAATTCAAGCATGCACAAGCCCTGAAAATAAGTAATCTGCCCATAACCAACCACTCCCTTTAATCATAAAGATTGAATCTGTATTCAACATCCATATCAAGAAATAGGCATGCTCAGGAAAAGTCTCAACAGGCATCCATTCCTCAGCCTATGAATTTCTCATATATACAAATATGCTCAAAGCAAAAGCATAAAGTTTAGAACTAAAAAAAGTCATGCAATTCCATGCTTTGTGCATAATTGGCTGAACGAAGCAGCTGTGGTACAAATGTTTGAACAGGCTTCAGCATCCTTGCACGTGGGAGGGAAAACATCATTCAGTTTCTGATTGCTATCTGAAAATTTCAATATTGTTCTATGCGCTCCAAGATCATTTATGCATACAACAAATAAGGGCAACCCAACACAGATACATCTGGAACACCTCTCTCCGCTTTCCAGTCCAAAAAAAAATTCCACACCTATCAACCTTTTTGCCTTCCAATGATCCCTTCACCTATTTAGCCACATTCCCCTAAATCCATATGCCATTATGCTTGCTGCAAATTTCACATGTGGTACTTCTTCAAATACTTTCTGAAAATCCATATAAACCACATGCACTGTATTTTTTTTTTAAAATTAAGCCCTCCCTTTTATTTCTCCAAAGAATTTTTCAAAATGGTTGAGCATCTAGTTCAAGCTCAAAAAATGCCAGATGTAGCTCCTGGAACAGTATACATTCTATACTCTTCAAAAAGCACACAAATCAACCCCATATCCTGTGTGGGCCAGATATCCTCCTTGGAAGTAGAAATGCTTCACCCTATCAGCATCATTACCTGATAACTTAAGAATTTCGATGGAATCCTGCTTGAAGGGCCTTGTGGGTGTTGCTGTAATCTGCATGTCTCGAGTGGTTTTCCCCATTGTGAGCCAACCTCTCTCTCACCTCAAGCACATATTCTCAAATAGGATCCCAAAGACTCTTAGCACCAAGACTGTTTGAGGTTGGATCATGAAGACCAAGATTCATTTCAAGTGGTTATGGCTAGTCTTAAAGCTTAGTACAAAGCTTAGCTTTATGCATGCCCAAAGTGCTTAAATTGTGACTTCACAATAGGCTCCACACAAATGTTGTGGGTATTTGACAACCGAAAAGCTCCACTGCACTCTGAACATATTTTAAACCAGTGTTGATATAAGCCAAATCTTAAGCTTCAGCCCCAAAAAGCTTAGAAATTCCAAGAGTTTTAAGAAAAATAATGATGCAATTCAGACACGACCTAAATTTGAACTTAAAAACCAAAAATAAAATTAAAGCTGAAAAACAGCAGTACATAGAACAGTCAAAAATTAGTGCAAGCTTTAAGATGTAGTAGAGACAGAGACAGAGAAGACTATATCCTCAAAGACCTGAGTAGCTCCGATCAACATGTATCTTCTTCAGCAAAGGTTTAAAACCCTACAGATATGATGTGGCAATGGGACAACTAAATCAGGTATTGGTTGCAGAAACAAATTAACACAGTTACTCAGTGCACAGTTATTCAGCCAAAAGATAACCAACATATAACTTAACAGTCAATACAAAAGAGAACATAACAATATATGTAATAGCTTTCCAAGAATTGTGTTACTTTTTATTCAACATATGCTTGAGGTGAGATTCAGAAAAGGAATAAATGGTCAGTGCTTGAATTTGCATGAATAATGTTTTAGAAAAACAAATAGCTATTAAAATGCATCATAAATGACCTTCTAGTACCTAAAAAAATGCAAGAACAACAGATCTGGATATTGCTTTCACATCTGCATTATCATCAAATTTAGAACAAGTACAGTGCATTTTCTAAGCTTAAATTGTACTAATAACAGTGCAGTACTGATACGATTTCTGCAAATGCAGAGTTACTCTTTTTATTCAAACACAATGGAACTTTGAAGATCATCGACCAGGGAACCTAAGCAGTTGCATTTGAAATAAGTAATATGCATTTAAGATACGTAACATACCAAACATTTAATGCACTGTTATAGCACAGCAGATGGTAAATGCTGAACTATTCAAATCCCAGGGGGAAACTTGAAACAACTGCCACAACTGTTTTACAATTTGTATTTATTTTGAGATGTGTGCCTTGAATTCAGTAGTAATAAGACCACTGAGTCTTATAGATTTCTTGCAAAACTAAATTAAGCCTTTATTACTTAACAAAAATCTCAAGCACAGACACAGGTTTACAAATTACTACTATAATAACTTATAAATCCCATAGCTAATCTGACTCCCAGTTATACCTCCGCTAAGGCAAAAGAAAAAACACAGATTTTAAAAAGACCCAGGCAAAGTCACAACACAATACCCTGAACAGTCAAATTCAAAGTGAGTTTTCTCAACTTCAGTTCTTGCAGAAAGCAGTTTGGGCACAAAGGCTGGAGGTTTTCCACACTTGTTAGATCTTAGAATACCTCTCTTGCACACAGTCTTCTCTCCTTTATACATATTTTCCCCTTTGAATGCAAATTCCCATTGTTTCACTATGTCTTTGAACTATACCTCTCTAATAATAAAAATCTCTCAGTCATTTTTACCAGTAATCTTTGAGAAAAATAAACACACTGTTTCTTAACTTCTCCTGGCTAAGTGAAACATTTCACCTCTCTTTTGAATTCAAGCTACTCTGGATTATTTAAAAATGCATATGCGCCCTTTACACCTCACATTCTAAAACTTCACCCATGTTTACCTATTTAGCATTTCAAACCTAGCTTCTCTTATATTAAAGCCTTCAGACCAGCTATCTTTAATTGAATTAAGTCCCACAGACACACACACATACAGCCAGACCCCACTATTACTCTACTTGATAATAAATTCCAAATAACATTATGAAAATTATTATATCTTCCTGACATCCCCCTCCCTTTTGAAAAATGAACAGTTATAGTTTAAAAAGATGGTTTTTCCCTTTAAACTTCAAACATCTGACAATGCATCTGCAATCAGATTTTTCTGACCAGCCACATGTATAATCTGTAGACTAAACGGTTCCAGTAATAAAATGCATCTGAATAGCCTTGCACTTTGTCTCAAAATTTGTCTAGAAACTCATGTGTCCACTGAAACTTCTTGGTCTTTTTTAATAGCTCAGTCAATGGAGCAACCACACTGTTAAAATTCGGTAGAAATTTCCGGTAAAATCCATTCATGCCCAGAAATCTCAAAACTTCTTGTTTTATTGTAGGCACGGAGAAATCCACGATAGCTTTGACTTTCACATATCCTGGCGCCACCTTACCATGTCCAATGGTATGGCCTAGGTATGTAATTTACGCTATTTTGAATTAACTTTTAGCCAAGTTCATCATCAAATTAGCTCCTTGTAATTGACAAAACAATTCTTCCAGATGCTGTGAATGCTCCTCCCAAGTCTGACTGAAAACTATCAAGTTGGCAATATAAAAAGCACAATTACTCAAACCTGCAATTACTTTCTGTCAATCTTTGAAATGTTGCAGGTGGGTTTTTCATACTAAACAGCATGACTTTAAACTGATATAGTCCAACTGGTGTCACAAAAGCCGATATCTCCTTTGCTCTCTCTGATAATGGTACTTGCAAATATCCTTTTAACAAGTCAATTTTTGTGGTAAATTTTGTTTGTCCCACTTTCTCAATGCAATCTTCCAATCATGGTATAGGATATGAATCTGCTTTTGTCACCACATTCATCTTTTGATAGTCCACACACAGTTCGTGTGCCATCCAGTTTTGGTACCAGCACAATAGGCAAACTCCAGTTACTGCAATTAGACTCAATCATATCATTTTGAAGCATGAATTCAATTTCTTTCTGTCCTTGTGATAACTTTGCCAGATTTAATCCATAAGGATGTTACCTTATCGAAGATCTAACTTCTATAGACATATCATGTATAACTAAATTTGGCCTCCCCAACTTATTTCCACAAATAGATTTGTCTGACTGCAATAGCTTCTCCAAATCACTTTGACACTTGTCTGGAAGGTAACTCAATATTATATTTAAATTTTCAAATACTCCCTCATTAGTTTGATTAGAGGAAAATCAATTTCAGAGTCCTATATTTCTACCTCTATCTCATTATCTACCACCACTAACACCTTTTTGGCCTTCTTCCCTGTCAAAGTACTTTAAGTATATTTACATGACACACTCTCTGCTCCTTTTTTGCTATCTGGAGTATTTATTAAATAAATTACTTCAGTTTCTTTTCAATCCTGTAAATCCCACTAAACCTTGCCTTTAATGAGTCACCCAGTACTGGTAACAGAACTAACACTTTCTCCCCAGCAACAAAACTACAAGCTGTAGATTTCCTGTCTGCCTTCACTTTCATCACCTGCTGTGATAACTTTAAAAGTTCCCTTGCTAACTCATGCTCTGTCCCATCTTTCTCTGAAGTTTGATATATAATCCAGGAAAGCAGTTTCTGAAATTTGACCCACCAATTTCTCATGAACCAATTTCAGTGGTCCCCTTACTTCATGACCATAAACTAGTTCAAAAGGACTAAAACCAGTTGATGCACTAGGAGTATCCCTAATAGCAAATAACAAGAATGGAATTCCCCTCTCCCAATCCTGTAGATAATCCTGACTATTCACCCTCATCATAGCTTTTAAAGTTTGATGCCATCTTTCCAAAGCCCTCTGTGACTCAGGATGGTAAGTGGTTGACTTAAATTGTTTTATCCCCAAACTGTTCATTACTTCCTTAAACAGCTGTGGCATGAAATTTGAGCCCTGATCTGACTGTATTTCTTTAGGTATAGCACATCTTGTAAAAAAATTTTGTTAACTCTTACACAATTTTCTTTGTTGTAATATTTCTCAAAGGTATCACTTCAGGAAACCTGGTAAGACATATCCATTATTGTCAATAAGTACTGACTTCCACTTTTAGTCTTAGGGAGGGGTCCTACACAATCAATCATAACCCTAGTAAAAGGTTCTTCAAATGCTGGAATTGGAATTAAAGGTGCCAGCTTAATCACTGCTTGTGGTTTCCCTATAACCTGAATCTGTGACATGTTCTACAGAATTTGACTACATCACTCTGCAATCCAGGCCAACAAAAATGTTTTTGTATTTTTGCCTGTGTCTAATTCCTAAATGCCCCTCCCCATTGGGTTTCATGAGCAATTCTCAGAATATCATTTCTATATCCAAATGGTATTACAATCTGATGCACCTCCCTCCAGCTTTCATTTGCTGAAACAGGATAAGGCCTCCATTTACTCACTAAAACATTACCCTTAAGTTAATCACATTCTGGAATACATTCTGCCTCTGTTTTCGAGTAAGCTGTTTCATATAATTGTTTTGCTTGCATATCCTTTTTCTGTAACTCCACTAACTGTCCTGAGTTCAACACCTCAGCTGCATTGTCTTCCATTCTTTCTTCCTGAACAATGTTATCAGACACAGTGCCAGCTAATTAGACTTCCACACCTTCTCTCTGGCTTTGAACTTGCTGTTCTTCTTATTTCAACCTATGAGCCGGTGATCTTGTTATGACACAATCTGGAAACAATCCAGGATGCTCTCTCTGCAACACTTCTGTTGATAACACTTTTGTTTACTATTCGTTCACGGGATGTAGTCTTCGCTGGCTGGGCCAGCATTTTTGCTCATCACTAGTTGCCCTTGAGGAGGTGGTGGTGAGCTGCCTTCTTGAACCACTGTAGTCCATGGAGTGCAAGTACATCCACAGTGCTGTTAGGAGGGAGTTCCAGGACTTTGACCCAGCGGCAATGAAGGAACTGTGATATGTTTCCAAGTCAGCGTGGTGAGTGACATGGACCAGGTGGTGGTGTTCCCATCTATTTGCTGCCCTTCTCCTCCTGGTAGTGGTCATGGGTTTGGAAGGTGCTAAGGAACCTTGGTGAATACTTGCAGTGCAGCTTGTAGATGGTACACACTGCTGCTACTGCGCGTCGATGGTGGAGTGAGTGAATGTTTGAGGATTGGTGCCAATCAAGCGGGCTGCTTTGTCCTGGATGGTGGCAAGCTTCTTGATTGTTGTGAGAGCTGCACTGATCAGACAACTGGGGAGTATTCCATCACACTCCTGACTTGTGGCTTGTAGGTGGTGGACAAGCTTTGGGGAGTCTTGAGGAGAGTTACTCATCACAGGATTCCTAGCCTCTGGCCTGCTTTTGTAGCCAAAGTATTTATATAGCTAGTCCAATTCAGTTTCTGGTCAATGGTAACCAGCAGGATGCGGATAGTGGGGGATTTAGTGATGGTAATGCCATTGAATCACCTCACATGTTTTCCACTTACTCTTTAAATTTACCTTCCACAATTAAATAGGTTTAGCATCCCCATGAACCTCATTTATTATCACCTGTTCCTGCAATACTTTCTCTGAACAACAAAAGTTACCACCCCACAATATTAAGGATTGACTAGTCCGTGAGTCTCCTAAAATTTTAAGATATTTACCTACTCCAGTCTGTACACATGGGAAGACTTCCCCTTCACACACAAAATCTTTTAACATTTCTGCAACCTGCTCCTCAGAATTCTCTTGGGTAAATTATGAACACATTCACTGTTCTTTACCTATCACTGATTCTTCCTGTTTACTTGTACACAAACCCATGTTTTTTTTTCTGTGCCTGAACCTCAGAACCCGGTGCTTTTACTTCTAGAACTCTTCTGCTTCCTAATAATTCCAACAGGTTTTCTTTGCAATTTCAAATATACTGACTTTGTGTGTCCAACTTTATTACAATGAATACACCTCAATTTTCCGGTGTCATTTCTACCCTTGGCACCTTCCTTTTTATCCTGAAAACAAACTTGCTGGGAATTTCCACCTGCTCCTTCACTTCCCTGACTATCCACCTTCCTTTCACCTTCTCACTTTCTATCATTCTGTTTCAAAAGTGTGACAAACAAAGCTATCTCTGCTGCTAGTCTAACCATATCAACCCTCTGTTCCTCCACATGAGTTCTCACTGCCGAAGGAATTGAATCTTTAAATTCTTCCAAAAGAATTACCTCTCTAAGAGCTGCAGATGTCATCTCTATCTTTAATGCCTGTATCCACCGGTCAAAATTACTTTGTTTTACTCTTTCAATTCAACATAAGTTTGCCCAGACTGTTTTCTCATATTCTTAAATTTCTGCCTGTGTGCCTCAGGAACCAACTCATAAGCACTCAAAATAGCTTTTTTTAAACACATCATAGTTTACTGACATTTCTTCTGACAATGAAGCATAAACCTCATGTGCTCTATCCACCAACCAGGATTGTAACAACAATGTCTAGTTTTCCTGTGGCCATTTCATCTGTTTAGCTATCTTCTCAAATGAAATAAAGAATGCTTCAAGATCCCTTTCCTCAAACTTGGAACAAGATCGTACAAATTTAAACATCTCCCCACTGGGTTTTAGGTTAAAGATTTTTTTTTGTCATCAGAACCTTCCTCAGAATCTGGGATCTCTTTTTTATCTTCCAACCTTTTAAGCTGGTATTCCCTTTCTCGTTCTATCTCTCTTTCCCTTGCCTTTCTTTATCTTTGCCTCTTGCCTGGAATTCCAGTTCCAGCTTCCTTTATGTCTGACTTTCCACTTGCTCCCTTTCAAATGCCCTTTTTTCTGCTGCCTCTAGTTCCAGTTTTTTTCATTTCCTTTGCTTGTTCAAGTTCAAGCTTCTTTACTTGTAACTGAAGTCTCATCACCTTCAACTATGACTCACTAGTGTCAGTTATCACTTCCAACTTCAAATGCTGTGCCATCACCTCAACTATGCCTGCTTTCTTTGCCCCCGCAGATAACCTCGACTGCAACTTATCTGCCAACTCTGTTAACTTACCCTTAGATACTTTTTGTAACCCAATATCTTCTGCTCCCAAAAAAGTTTTAGACATGGATAGGCATTTTTGCCGCTTTGAATTCAGGAGTTGATGTGAGGGATTTTCAAAGTGCCTTTAGTACTTGTAACCTTAAGATTCACCAACTCCAAACTAATCAAGGGATTTCAAATATATCCTGCAAAGAGTCCCCAATTTTGTTATAGCACAGCAGATGGTAAATGCTGAGCTGTTCAAACCCCAGAGGGGAACTTGAAACAACTGCCACAACTATTTTACAATTTGTATTTATTTCAAGATACTTGCTTGAATTCAGTAATAATGAGACCACAGAGTCTTATAGGTCTCTTACAAAACTAAATTAGACCTTTATTAATACAAAAAATGATTTTAAGCACATACACAGGTTTACAAATTACTACTATTATAACTTCTAAAGCCCCTAGTTAATCTGACTCCCAGTTATACCTCCGTTAAGGCAACAGTAAAAACACAAAGATTTTAAAAAGACCCAGGCAAAGTCACACAATACCCTGAACAGTCAAATTCAAGGTAAGTTTTCTTAACTTAAGTTCTTGCAGAAAGCAGTTTGGACACAAAGTCTGGAGGCTTTTCATGCTTGTTAGATCTTAGAATGCCTCCCTTGCACACAGCTTTCTCTCCTTTATACATACTTTCCCCTTTGAATGCAAATTCCCATTGTTTCACTACATCTTTGGATTTTACCTCTCTAATAATAAAAATCTCTCATAGTACCATTTTTTTTAACCAGTAATCTTTGGGAAAAATAAACACACTGTTTCTTAACTTCTCCTGGCGAGGTGAAACATTTCACCCCCTCTTTTGAATTCAAGCTACTCTGGTTTATTTAAAAATGCAAATATTCCCTTTACACCTCGCACTGTAAAACTTCATCCATGTTTACCTACTTAGCATTTCAAACCTAGTTTCCCATCTGTTACATCAAAGCACCCAGACCAGCTGTCTGTAATTCAATTAAAACCCACACACACATCTCACTATTACTGTACCTTATAATAAATTCCAAATAACATTATGAAAATTATTATACCTTCCTGACAGCACTCTGAATCAAAAATTTTCCACTCTAATTTTTAGTTCAATTAATACCATTGTTGAATACAACAAAACCATTCCTTACAAGTAGTCTTTGCAACTCGTGTCAATACTGAAATTTTATCACTTTTAAAAGTTACCTGGATTAGCACCTGAAGTGCTATAGCCTGCAAGGCCACAGACCAGGTGCTAGAAGGTGGGAATAGAATGGGCAGTTAGTTTTTGTTTCCTTTTTTGGCCAGTGCAGGCACAATGAGCTGAATGGCCTCTTTCTGTACCTTAACTTTTCTATGGTTCTATCTGACATTGTTGCAGTGCAAGATTCTATGACAGTGATGCCGAACATTTGGTATAACTTTCATTTGAAGGGAAAAATGGTGAAGGGCTAAGGCTAAGGCTAACAGTGAAGAACACCAACAAGCCTAAAAGGAATGGAAGAATACATTAAATGAGGAAGTTGTGGTCACTTTTGGAATAATGTTCACTTATGTTGCCAGGATGGTTACCTGGTGGAGTTGCAAGACCACTTGTAAGAAATGGTTTTGTTGTATGCAACAATGGCATTAATTGAACTAAAAGTTAATGTGGAAGATTTTTGATTTAGAGTGCATTAAATGTTTGTTATGTTACATATCTTAAATGCATATTGCTTATAAAACCTACAACTAACAAGGGAGTAACAAGTTCAATTTTGAGGTCCTGGAAAAATTAAGTTGAGTAACTGTGCAGACTCTTAACTTCAACACTGTAAAAGCACTGAACGGAGGAAGAGTATACACAACACATCTGTAGTTTAACAACAGCATTTATTTTAAAAAAAATTGCCACAGATAGGCAATTGGGTGCCACAAGAAGTGTAGCAGGGGTGCGGATCATGCAAATTTTCTTTTTTTTTTGCCAACGATACAAATATTAGAAATCCTCCTCCTCAAGCTCCATCTTGCACTTCATAGCATGACAAGTTGTAGAGTGAAACTAATTGTTCGGGATTGAGGAATAAAATAAACAGACACTTCTCAAAGGAGGCAGCTTTAACAGTGAAAGGACATGACGTGGGACTTGAATTAGAGGCCAGCAGAGATAGTGAAGCAAAGAATGTCATTCCATGCAATAATTTGGAGAAACAAAGTGTTATGGAATTGTAGCACTGATTCAACTTGAAAAAGACATTAAGAAATTGTTGTTGGAACACACACTACTTTCATTGAGCCAACAATACAGAATCTGAACTCTGGAGGTGGTTTCTCCTGATATCACTGGAGGGGATGTGGAGAACATTCACAAAAGAGTGATTTAACTTCAAATGGTTTGACAGAAATGTCCAACAAAAACAATGCACTATTTCAAGCCAAATCGTTCTTCTGTGAATGTTCTGCACATCCCCTCCAGCGATGCAAGGAGAAACCACCTCCAGAGTTCAGTTTCTGTATTGCTGGAGGAACTAGCACCACCTCATTTATATTGCAACACTGCCACAAGGATCTAAGCTGTTTTCAGCAGCAGTTATCATGAAAAACAGAATTAATAAACCTGGTTACTATTTAGATTCAAAACAAAAGTGCAAATCAAGTTCCAAACAGCAACAGGAACCATTTGAACTGTCAAAGTTTTGATGGCTAACCCTCTTACTCATTTTTGTCATTACATTTACTAGCAGTATCTGGACTTGATGACTTTTTTTAGAATTTATAAGTGAAAACAGCTTCAAAATGGAGTTAGGCGGTTTAGAAGATCAATTTTGAAAGAGTTTGACATAAATTGTTGGGGCTCATAGGTCTGTTTACAACACTCCCTTTCAATATTGCAAAAACACAGCATACAAAAATAGATACACAACAATGTGAATTAAACTCCTCTCCCTCATTCAGAATGTGAGTTAATTCAGGTTTGTATTTAACAATTTCAGATTTAATTCAAATTAATAAGGTGCATGTAAAAGGAACTTCTGGGTAAAACAAAAATCTTAAAACATTTCTTAGATCTACACAGATCCATATGGCACCAAAGGGCTATGAAAATCTGCTCCTTCTCTATTTCTAACTATGGGAATTACATGTTTCCCTCAATGGTGCAAATATTGTACAAAACTTATATTAGTAATTGCAGATCACTAATGATTAAGTATCGATAAGAGGAGGCAGAAATCCCCTCATTTCATAAGCATTTAGCCTAATCATTAAATTCTAAATACTTAAAGTAACTTCCCAAAGAGTGATAATTTGCTAATTCTTCACAGGTAATCAGTTGAAAATTGGAATACAAGAACAAAATTAGTTGCACTAAACTTAACAGCTGTTCTTTTCACATAATTAGTTTCACGGGAACCATCTGTATGTTGACTTCATAGAAAAGTACTGTAGTTAAAACAAACCAGAGGATAACATTAAACATGCACTGGTATTATAAAATTTGTATTTAACTAGCAAATGTCTTTTAAAGTACATACAGTACTGATTTGTACATTTATATTTATGAAGTGCCCGGAGACCCAAAGACTTCTTTAAACTAAATTTATAGCTTACATGTGAACTGTTTTGCTTCACACTTTGATAACTCAGGTCATTTAGAATAAAGCAGCCTGGGAAGAAGAAGAAGAAAAGGAAAAAAGAAACACCTAAAGGAAAAAAACAGGACAATTATATTTAGAACAGACTCATGACAAAAAGCAGATACACATAGCAGCACCAAAAGGGAACTACACTTAATTAAATGTATACTTGCACCTGGAATCTTGCCCTAATAAAAAGTGAAACAATTAATTTCTAATGTTCTAAAGGAAATGAGATCAGTACTTTTAGCATTGTTCATGTTCCAAATATTGTTACCAACAATGTTGGACCAAAACCTTTCTACGAAAACACAAAATTCCATAAAAGTAATGAAAAAAAAGTTGAAATTATATTAAAAGTAATATTTAATTAAAAGAAAAAAATCTCTTAAAATATTTCAATATTAACACATGCATACTAAAACAATTTTGACAACACAGTCTACCATACTGTAACAGTCATAATGCAGTTGAAGAAAATTTGAATAAATTTGTGTATTCCATTGGCTGACTCTTAAAGTTGCAGGATAGTTTGAAGAAAAAAGTTACATTTAGATTTTGCATATTTTAATCACACATTCAAACATTTACTGACTGTAGATGTACAATAAAACTTCTGAAACTGATAGATGATTTGTAATTTTTGTAGTTCTATATGTTTTACACAAATAACGACCGGTCTTTGAACTTGACATCCAAAGTCCCAGTCAGAGCCTTAAGGATGAAAGCCTTATCCTTTTAACAGTTAAGGGAGCATAAGTAAGAGTAAAAAAACTTCAACCAATTTGTATGCCATGTGTCTCATTCTATCAATTTTTTTAGTGAAATCAGAAGCATCGCGACTTCAACTTTGGACAGTTTTGTCATATGCATGGACACTCTTAATGAGAAATATTCATCCATAAAAATAGTTAAAGATTAGCAGATTTACAGAAATTGATCTACTTCCTGTTTCTGTGCTGTATATGCTAAAATTTGCTGCAATGTTGAAATCACAATATCATGAGGTAAATTTGGATGAAGATGTTCTGATGGCCATTAAATCTCATCCTATCAGAATATCTACCTTCAAACATTCAAATTCTGATGTGGCATATGAACCCATAATTTTCTAATCCAAATATGAGATTGTCAACAAGGGAGTCATGACAAAACCTCATAAACCTTTAAATAAGCCCCTAAATTTCTCACAAGAAGTCCAGTGCTCCATATATTGGAGCACTGAACCTCCCTCAGGACGTAAATGGAGCAACACAGTGCAAGTAGTTTTTAGTTAAATTCAAATCATAATCTGGAATTTCCTGCGTATTTATGCTTAAGAGACTTGCACAATCTGAATACAAAGCTAACACGTCCTTGCACAAGCGAGTAAGTTATGCAAAGTACAATGCACTCAAATTACCTTGAATTTTACAGTTGTCTATTGATTCCTTTGCCTGAACACAACTCCACCCATAATAATGTACTGGTCCAAAATTTCCTGAGTCAAATACGTCAGTTTCTTGCATTCTGCTTACTTAAGAAGCTCTTTAAATTATAGCAAGGTTTTCAGGCGCTGCAGAAACCAGTCATTTTTCTGATGTTTTATTGCAACGTTTTGAGAGATTTAGCCTGCAGTATATTTTGTGTTTCTTTGTGCAGTATGTATTTATATAGTGAAAGGGAACACAAAAGCATAAAGCTGCTGTCAGAATTAATTTTTATACAGTGATCACGACCAATCAAATTTAAGGCCAAAAATCTAGTTTTTGACATGATCTGAAATCTCAAATGTAAACTGTTCCAGTGCTTAAAGTATTGAATTTCTTCCACCTGCTTTTTTATCTCATGATGAAAAATATCAAATATTCAAGTTTTACCAGAAGCAAAGTGTCAACTGTTTTTATCTAGTTGACAGTTACTTAGATAATTCATGCTGCATTTAAATAATCTAAGCCACAGTATGTTAACTGAGTTAAACAGATTTAGTCATGAATTACAAAAAATTGAATACTACTTCTGTATTCTTCGTGCCTATTTCATATTCTCCTGAACCACCTGTGAGCATGGGGGGAGAGGGACAACCAGCAGGTCTAATGTTCTATTTGATGCTTCATTTTGGCATGACCTAAATTAGACAATTGTACCTCTGGTTTAGCTGGCAGTTGTGCAGCATGATAACTTCAATTCTCAGATTCTAAGCAATATTACTTTATTTTTTCAGCTGTCAGCTGTTTCCTGTTGGGATTTGCATTGATAGTGCTGGTCAAAATAACTTGGCACCAAGTATGCCATACTGGCTATTTAGTTTAAAAGCTGTGTAGTAGTATGTCATTATTCCTTTAATGACTGTTTGATGTAGAGCCATACAGACTCAAAATGTTAACTCTGTCTTTCTCTCCACAAATGCTGTTAGACCTGCTGAGTTTTTCCAACATTTTCTGCTTTTTGTTTCTGGGTAAACATTTTATCTTGGAAAAACAAATGTTGCAAAGGACAACTGTCAAACCCAAGTGATAACCTGGAATTCTCAGAATCAACTTCAGACAATATTCATAGCCCAAGCTGCAGATATTCTGCACAACAGCTGCTGTGACTTACAGGAAAAACTACCATAAAAATCAACTGGAAAATCTCATGAGATTGATTCTGCACTTAAAAAAATATAAACTATTATTCCTGTATTTTCAAAGGTTCTGTTTAAATATTTGTCAGTCATTTTCTTCTTTCTAGAATTGCTCTGTTTTATACACTGTCCCCATCCATGTCATCACAGTTGAGCCTTTTCCAAGCTTCCAACAATAGATAAACAAGAGCAAGCCATACTGACTCATTCCAATTTTTCTCCAACATTTATGAGTGAAATTCCTAGCCTTCACGTAGCATCATGGTTGAGACAGGGAACTCAAGATATTGAGAATCATAAATGTGAACTCATATTGTACAGTGGCCCAGCATGACAAGCTCTAACACACACAGCATTAAAAGATGTGACTTAAGAAATTCTGAAATACAGACTATGACCCAAGACTAATAAAATCACAAGTGCACTTAATGCAGAATTATAATGTGAGCTGCAGTGCATTACAAGACAGTAGAATACCAAGGGGAAAGATAATGTCACAAACTTTAAACCTGGAACAGCTTATCAATATAATTTGAATACGATATACAATTGCTCAAATTACCTTCCAACTTACTTTATCCATTAAAATACATGCGAATGAAATCATTTTTAACTTTTATTCAATGGCTGTGTTAAAGTGGAGAATGGGAGTATCTACTATAAGCTGTAAACAAAATAACTGACATTACAATGTGTGAAATAAGCCACAGTCAAACCGTTTATTTCACTGTCTGATTCGGAAAAACAGCAGCTATAACAAGTGTTCTGCATAAGTGGAATTCTAAATGCCAGAGTTTCCTCATGAGTATCCAAACCTTTCACTGTACTAAAACCTCAAAGGAAATCACAGGATTTGAGATTCTTTATTACTCTAAGTCTGTTCTGCCATTCAAGTGGCAAGATGCACTTTTTAGATCTAAATTTCAGATCAAGTTCAGCTGAAATTAAATTCTGTAGAGAAAAAAAACACTGAAAATACAGCTTCTTGCCATTCACATAAGAAGCTAGGATATGGGGTTCACAACCACAGTTCTCCACACTATATAGGGAAACATTGATAACACAGCTTAAGTAAAATGAGAAGTACTAAAAATGTTCTGTTGATCTTCTAACAACCCAAGTCATTGAGACATCCATTCACAAAGACTTGCAATTTAATTAACTATGCCCATGCAGTAACCCTTGACTGCCACTAGATGCCCCTATATGTTTATGAAGATTTAAGCTTTACAAACATACCTTTGACATCCAATGGTTGAAAATAGGCACTTAAGATCAATTTCTGCATAGAACATTACAGCATAAAAACATAAAAATCTGGCCCAGTAAACTTGTGCAAGTGTTTCTCTTGCCATGAACTATCTATTCTAATCCCACTCCTCTGCTTGCTCCTCATAAGCTTTAACATTCCTCTTTTTTTAAGTAACCACCATATTTCCTTTAAAACGTAGGAATACCATTCCAACAATTTGTGGCAAAAAAATGCCACGCTCTATCTTATAGACATTTTTCTAACCTTCTCTTTTGATTTTCATCTTAATTCTGCACCTTATAGTAGCTGTGTCATAGATCAGTGGAGACAATTTATCGCTATTTACCTTAGCATAGTCCTTGATAATCCTGAAGGCCTTTATCAAATTATTCAGAGTTCCAATGAAAAAAACTGATCTCCCATATCTTTCTTCTTACATGTCACCCCTCAACCCTGGCAACATCATAATGATTTTATGCTGCATTTTTCTCAAAGGATTTTATATCCTTTTTATAAGGAGTGCCAAATACGGTACTAAAGTACATAGCAACTTTCCTTTCATCTCTGAGACTTGGGTTTAAAACCCACCTAGAAAAATGAGATCAAAGTATTCTCTCATGACCATAAAGGGTGGATGTAAAATTAATTGAGGCAGTTTAAAACCTTTTTTCAGTCAGTGCCATAAAACCCCTCATCAACAGCAGGTACATTTAAAAAGAGCATAAAGATAGCTTGTGCAGTAGTGATCTTATTACAAAGTTGGGATTCAAATCAATTCTGATTACAAGAGAGCTTTTTCTTGCACTTAGTCCATGCTATATAGGATTTGATCTGGGATGCTGGCTGCATTGAGGAACAAAGTAGAAAAGTAAACCCCATCACCAAATATAAAGCCATCGTTCCCAGGACTGTCACTGACCTCCTCTCCCCTGGAGGTCTTCCCTCCATCGTCTCCCACCTCATAGTCTCCCAACCATGGACAGCATGCTTCTACTCCTCCCCAAAATCCACAAACAGGGCTGTCCCAGTAGATTGTGTCAGCGTATGCCTGCCCCATGGAACTCATTTCTTCCTATCTTAACTCTATTCTCTCTCCCCTTGTCCAGTCTCTTCCCACCTACATCTGCAATTCCTCTGATGCCCTACATCATATCAACAATTTCCAGTTCCCTGGCCTCAACCGCCTCCTCTTCACCATGGACATCCAATCCCTCTACATCTCATCCCCCACCAGGATGGTCTGAGGGCTATCCGTTTCTTCCTCGAGCAGAGGCCTGAACAATCCCCATCCACCACCACTCTCCTCCAGCTGACTGAACTTGTTCTCTCACTGAACAATTTCTCCTTTAACTCGTCTCACTTCCTCCAAATAAAAGGTGTGACTATAGGTACCCACATGGGCCCCAGTTATGCCTGTCTCTTTATGGGGTATGTGGAACATTCCTTGTTCCAGTCCTACACAGGCCCCCTCCCACAATTCTTCTTCTGGTACATCGATGACTGTTTCAGCGCCGCTTCATGCTTTCGTCTGCATCTGGAAAAATGTATTGATTTGCTTCCAATTTCCACCCTCCACCACTTTCACATGGCCCATCACTGACACTTAGCTTCCCTTCTTTGACCTCTCTGTCTCAATTTCTGGTGATAGACTGTTCATCAATATTCATTACAAGCCCACCAACTCCCACAGCTACCTCAACTACAACTCCTCACACCCCGCTTCCTATAAGGACTCCATCCCATTCTCTCAGTTCCTTCGCCTCAGTCACATCTATTCCGATGATGCCACTTTCAAAAACAGTACTTCTGGCATGTATTCCCTCTTCCTTAACCGAGGTTTCCCACCCATAGTGGTTGGCAGGGCTCTAATCCATGTCCAACCCATCCCCCACGCTCCTGTCCTCACACCTTCCTCTCCCACCCAGAACCATGATAGAGTTCCCTTTGTCCTCGCTTTTCACCCTACCAGCCTCTGCATTCAAAAGAACATCCTCCACCATTTCCGCCAACTCCAGCATGATGCCACCAGCAAACACATCTTCCCTTCACCCCCCACCCCCCCAATCGGCATTCCATAGGGACTGTTCCCTCCAGGACACCCTGGTCCACTCCTCCATCACCCCCTACACCTCAATCCCCTCCCACGGCACCTTCCCATGCAACCGCAGAAGGTGCAACACCTGCCCCTTTCTTCCCCCCTCCTCACCATCCAAGGACCCAAACACTCCTTTCAAGTGAAGCAGCACTTCACTTGCACTTCCCTCAATTTGGTCTACTGCATTCGCTGCTCGCAATGTGGTGTCCTCTACATTGGAGACCAAATGCAAACCGGGGTGACCGCTTTGCGGAACAACTTCAGTCTGTCCGCTAGCATGACCTAGATCTTCCTGTCACTTGCCATTTCAACAGACCACCCTGCTCTCATGCCCATCCTTGGCCTGCTGCAATGTTCCAGTGAAGCTTAACGCAAACTGGAGGAACAGTACCTCATCTTCCGATTAGGCACTTTACAGCCTTCCAGACTTAGCACTGAGTTCAACAACCTCAGACCATGAACGCTCTCCTTCATCCTCGCCCCTTTTTGATCCCCTTTTTTCAAATATTTATTTTTTAATTTTTATATATTTATATATTTTCCCACCTATTTCTATTATTATTTTTAAAATTTCATTGTTTTATCCCCACCTTTTAGCCTTTTTTGATCTTTTCTCCCACACCGTCTCCTCCCCCCACCCCACCCTCACTAGGGGCATCTGTCACTTGCTCATCCTGCTTTCTATTCTTAATGTCCCCATTAGCATCTCCTTTAGCCAGTGTCACCACCATCAACATCCCTTCGTCCTTTTGTTTATGACATCTTTTGAAATCTCTCCTTTGCCTCCAACTACCACTGGCCTTCTATCCAGCTTTATCTGTCCCACCCCACTTAAACAGTATATATTTCACCACATTTCTATTTCTCTTTAGTTCTGAAGAAGTGTCATACAGACTTGAAATGTTAACTCTGTCTTTCCCTCCATAGATGCTGTCAAACCTGCTGAGTTTTTCCAGCAATTTTTGTTTTTGTTTCGGGTTTCCAGCATCCACAGTATTTTGCTTTTAGAAAAGTAAATTATCCTTAAACACTTTAAGGAACTCCAAAAGAGCTCAAAACATTGATGGGTGCTTCACATCACAAATTGTTGTGCGAGTTAAATAATATTTACTTGCTGAGCAACTGTTTTACTTTTCATTCAAAATAGATCGACATGCTGGTTGGCAAATTTCACATATAAAAGAACTAAAGCCTGCAGATAGCAAAAATACAGCTTAAAATAAAGATGCCTTGCCTATTAATCTGTTTAGTGCTTCACACTGTATTCTAATTGGACCCTTAATGGTCTTTCACTCTCAACTGAGGATTCCATTGCCCTACCCCATCCATTCCCCTACCCCACCCATTCCCAACTAAAATCTTGTCCCCACCCTATACATGCAATAATGTACATAATGTAGGGTTATAAGGCTATTCTGTGCCTCTAGTATTATTTAAACAAATACAATAATTACATTTTTTTGTAAATTTGAGATACAAATCTCACCTTAGTCATCACCACTATTTCACTTCGGAACTCTAGCTACTAGTGAATGGACACAATCAAGACTAGAAAACATGTTATTAAGCTTGGGAGAACCAAAGGAAGGTAAAAATATACCCAAATCAGAGACAGGAATACATCATCATGTTCGTGATAAGGATAAAACATTAAGAACTAGAATTTAAATGAATCAGGAAGGGGAGTCAATACCAAACTGTTTCCAATTTTCAACGCAATTTAAGTATTAAAAATCAGAGTGCATTGAATATTAAACATTCTTTTGAAAGTGAGTGACAAAGGACTTGAATTTCATCTAGAAATAAATATTAATTTACCACATTAAGCCAGCATGTGATTGCCCTATTAGTTCCAATAAAACAACAAGCTCAAAATAACCTTGACCAATTAATCTGTAAATCTCTTCACACCTATTTGAAACATATCTGGCAACCCTTTCACACTCTTCTTACCTCCTTAAAGTGAGAGTCTGTCTCCTCTCATTTTATTTGATTTATCTTTTTCCAGTTTCATTGTGTTTCTTCCCTTCTTCAATGATATTTAAATACAGTCAAAACCAAATCAATACAGATCTGTTTGGAAAACTGAGTATGATGATCTAAGTCGGCTCAACTGAAGTACACATTATGCATAATCAAAAAAAATGAAAACTACCATTCTTCCCTTGAATTGAAGACAAAGCTGGCCTTCAGTTCTAAGTCTACAATTTGCTCTACAGCTGGGTAGTTAAGCCATAAGAATGGTATTTCTACAATGACAACATCATACAGATGGTTTTGATTAAGTTCAACTGGGCAGCATACACATTATATTTCTTTTCTCATACGCACACTTAATGGAATGTCAACTCAAATGTAATCTGGGTTAATATAAAGAAGGGAGTAAAACTACTGAATTTATTACATAGTTGACAGACAATTATAAACTGTCTTACTTTGTAAGTTTTCTTTATTAGCTGTCAAAAATACAGGTAATGGCATTGCAATACATCTATGAACGTACTGAGTGAAAGACAAAAGCAGATACTGTGTCTCGCTCTCTTCTTGTTAAGTGCTGGCCTTGAGAACCTATACAGCTGTCAACGACTGGAGTTTAGATGCCACTAACCCACAACAAAACTCTTCTGGAAAATGTCAGCATTGGTTGGGGTACTTCTTGCTTGCATTTTAAAGAGTAATAACCAATTCCTAAGGGACATTGCTTAAAAGCCTTAAAATAATTATCCTTGGGAAAGAAGTTTCACTCAACGGTCAATATAAGGTATTACATGACTGTGTTGAGAAAATAATCAGTACTTAATCTAAAAAAGTACAGTAAACTTGAGCACAAGGTTTAAACCAAGCACCAAATTCAATGCATGCCTCGACTCAAGAGAATTTTTGGCTTCCACCAGTACTAATATGGCACTAGAAGGGACAGAGATGAAAGAAGACTCTGCTGTTGCGAAAGCTAAACAAAATGACACCCACAATTACTTCAGTAATTGAAAATGAACACTGTCAAGTAGACTTGGAAAAGAAAAAACTTCACTCAGACTACTTCAAGCTTTGACCTCTGCATAAGTAAAAAAGCATTTTTAACTGTAGTCCACCAGAAGTGATTAACGGTGCCAGCCAAGGCCAGCAAATATTTCAAACTTTTTCTCTATCACATGGCCCCGAGGACAGTTAAATGAACATTAAAATGGCTACAAACAGCTCAATAACTACATAGAGTCCTGCCAATTAGAAATAATTAGGCAGTCATTTTGGTGGCAAGTCTTTTTAAGTGCATACATAATGATGCAATGATGCTTATTAGCCAACTCACATAAGCATGCTCAAACAGCCTGAAATAATTATGTGTATTACTAAAGCCCTGCACATCTCTGTACTTCACCTTAATGCATTTAAAAATCCACTTCATTACCTACAGTAATTAATCCTCCATTAATTGCAGGAAAAGCCCAGTTTACTGTGCTTCGTTTCTAATTATCATCTTATAAATAGTTATCGTCCTAATTAATGTGTTCATTATGATGAATATCTTTCTCAAAGCCATGCTTAGAGCAAAGGTTCATTTTCCCTCTTAGAAGCCTAACTAGCCATAAGGTGAGGCCATTTTGGTTGTATTTGCTTTTATTTCACTACATTCAACCTTCTAATTGGCATTTAAAATCCAATTTGGGAGAACTTCAAGAAGCTTAAATTGAAGCAAAAAACTGACAGGAAAAATAATTTTGGATTCAAATTCTGGTAGTTGTTCAAATAAAGAATGCAACTTTTAACTTGCAAAATTTTGAATGTGAGATTATTAATTTTCTCCCCAAAACCATTCAAAAAGAAACTTACAGAATGATAATGCTAATCTTCAACAGTTTTGTTTATAACAAAAATGTTTAAACATGTTGATAACTCACTGTGAACTGGCCAATGTACAAGGGACACTTAGACAAAATGTGCAATGGATTTTTCACTTTTCAACAGATCGTTTAAAAAATAGCGTATCTACTACAAATTAGGATTGAACCTCATGCATGAAAAAGTCTACTGAGCGCACAAAATTTCATAGCAGGATGTTATTAAGCCATCAGTTAAATTTACGTGTAATGAATAATACAACACACTGTTATATTAAAATGTTTGCACTATAGCATTATGACTTAGTGGAAATCATGTCCCTTTGAAGTCTATATTTTGCTCATTAATAAGAACTATTGAATAGGCTCACCTAACCTTTAACTGCTAAGTAAAATGTAATCTTTCGTAAAGAACTCGTCATACAAGCTCAACATATGGTACAAATATTATACATTAAAATCCTTCCACTCCCTGATAACAGAAGGCTAAATGAAATACATTGATTATTGAGAAACATTATTGCTGTCAATTCTGAAATAAATCAACTAAATATTGCAAATATTTGCTTAGGTTAGGTAAAATGCATCCTAAAAGACATGTTCAACATTTAAATATACTCCTTTTAAAAACTGCAAACACAGGATTATTTAATAACTCAATAATTAATAGTTCATTATCTAAAAGTAGTTTTAATATTATTCTGTCATTTAAAATATTACTCTTTTTTTTTCCCAATTTAACAAACTCTGGCAAGTTCATAACATTATATCAATGGCCTGCCCTTAATTTGTGATAATCTCATTCAATCTCTTAGTTGTCTATTGGACAAGGAATTTTTTAAAAATAGGTCAATCCCCAAACAATTCTCTATCCTGGGGTGTATTTCACTACAAGTTTACTATTCATGAAAAATGCAAATCAGCTGTTAAGATCAAAAATGACTACCAAACAGAGGAGAATGAAACTCACTTCTTCAAGTCTTAACCTGATTCAGTCACATTTGCCCTGTTACTGCAACATCAGAAAATTGATTCCAAAAGGAAGGTATTAAACCTAGGGCACCTCTGATCTGTGTGATTATCACAACATGCAGTGCATTTACCTGTTCAGCCATCAGTGAAGCACTTCACCAAAGATTCAATTCTACAACTTTGGATTGAGGGATATGTCAATTTGATTCACTGTCATGTGTGACATTCATATTTTGTAAAGCTATTCTTAGTCAAAACATTTGTGCAGATGGGGGACTGTTAGCTGGACAGGGCACTTACCTGTGTTCCTCTCATGGCTCCTGGCAAGTCAGCCCAGGAGCAGCAACAGCTCTTTCCATGCAGAGGTTTATGGGCTGGGCTGTTCCACCTTTCCAACAGAAAATTGGTAGTGTGAATTTGGGATGGGTTAATAAATGTTTTTAAGGTGTAATTTGGCTTATTAAAAACAAAGACTTGAAATGTCATGAGGTAGTCCATTGCAGATTAAGGACACACAAATAAGTTTATCAAACATATATCTGAAATACGGAGATCTCTGCTCAATTTCAAGTTAAAAGGTACACAGTAATAGCTTATACTTTTTCTACAAAATCTAAATTGGAGAGTATATAATTTCCATTAGTGGCATTAAATTTTACCACAGTAAAGAAACTAGATGGTTTAGAACCCTGGCAGCAATAACCCATAATAAGCAAATATGCATGACTGTACCTAACAAAACAAATTTATTTTCTATAAATAATATAGAAATTAGGCTGAAAAATATGCAACTACAATGGAATCCACTTACACTGTTCACTATGGATAGGTCACAATTTGAGCATTACAAACAGCTGGACACGAAATCAGGTGGCCTGCCAGCAAGATCAGTTGTGCTGTAAAACTATTTCATTAGGCAGTGCGCTAGATTAGTGCTTCCCCGATATTGACAAAACCCTGACAGATCTGATATCCTTAGGATAGTTCAGAATAACTACTTGACTTGTCAAATCAGGAAGTAGTTGCATTCAGACACTTAAGCTGTCTACAAACTTTAAAACTTCACAAGGACCTCACAAATGAGGAAGGCCATTCATCACAACTTAATCTATTTGCCTTTAACAACCATACAATCCTTCGATTCCTGCATCTAATTGTTTCTTGTATGATTTTAAAGTTTTTACCTTCATCACTCTGACCAGAAGTACATTCAGGTATTGATCGCTCTGCGTGATGAAGTACCTCATGATAACTTTTACTAGTTTCAATCTATTTCTCCATGTCCTCAAATTAAAAAGTCAGCCTGTTTAGATGCCTTTATGGTCTTGCCCCTATTTGTCACCTCCTCCAGCCCAACAAACTCCCTCCCAACAAACTATCTGCTCCTCTGACTCCAACATCTTGCGCAACCTCCACCTCTTGGACCCCCCCCATTGGTAGCTGTGCCTTCAGGCACCTCGATCCCCATAATCAAGAATTCCCTCCTTAAGCCTGCCTACTTCTGAGTCTTCCTCTCCTCAAAGGGTAGTTCCTTAACCTGGTTTTTCATCACCCCTCCTAATATTTTGCTGTACGGCTTCGCATTTTTCTTTTGATTATGCCCTGTGAAATGTTTCAGTACATTTTTCTATATTAAAGGAGCTGCATAAATGCAATTTCTTGCCCTATTCTCACAGTCTAATTTACAATGACATCCTGCATTAACTTATTCCATATCATTTACTACACCCTCTGGAAATCCTTAAGCATCTAATTCTCAGTCCCCCTTTATTTTCATATGCATTCTGTTTGTGGTGGCATCATCCAAAACCACATCAGGCTCCACAAGTACACTGACAACACCAAACTCTCCACCATTCCTCTCAACCCTTCCACTTTCTCTGATTTGTCATGCTGCTAGAGTTATGATCCCCGTAGAAACCAATAATTTTTAAAAGAGAAATTTGAACTTCCAGTTGATAGCTGAAAGGATGACAATAGATTTCATGTTTTAAGACTTTCACTTTAACAAACAGACGAAAAGCACGACTCACTAAGCACTATTGTTGTAGGCAACTTACACATTAAACCACACAACAGAACTTTCCCCTTTTGTTTTTAACACAAAAAATCCATTTCACAGGTATACCTTTCTTTATACTGTCCCTTAAGTTGTCATTCAATTTTCCCAGACCCAATCCAAAGTAATGCTTAGTTCCCAAATGTTTACACCCATTCATTTCCTTTCCCAGCCTGGTAACTTTAAACCCAAGAACGGTCTTTCACAGTAAGGGCTTTTTCTGGAGATTCTCCCTTTAGCGCAAGCTAGGTGAATCGTCTAGCCTCATTTCAAATCTTCAAAAATATGCTCTTTGCAACCCAAATGCGAGCTCACTCCCACATTCCTGCACAGTGAGCCATTGGGGCTTCAAGCCTCTAGTTTCTCTCGCTCGCCCAGATCCTGGAAGACTACCTGTGTTTGAGAGTTTCAGGGATCTCTTCCAAAAAGCCCGTTACCTGATTTCACAATGGTTTCTAAAAGACACCCCCACCTCAAAGTACATCTCCATGGCAAACTAAATCACCTGGGCCTCATATCCTCGAGACACCAGCTCTCTTTTATCTTGGGAGTAAATGGATAGTTTAAAACATAACTGTTTGCAACCCACGTTCTCAACACCTTCCTGGGACTTTGGAGACTAACAGTCTAACCGCTGTAAACACAAACACTTCTGCCAATGTCTCAAGTATGAACACCTTTCCAGAAAACAACCTGGGCCTTCTTTAGATCAACAACCGCGTCACCCAGGCCTGTTGTCAGGCAGACTTCAGGACACGTCTAATCGTAGATTATTCTAACACTTGGCTAAAATGTACCACTAATTTGCCTCAAATCCTGTTCTCCCATCACCCATGTTTGCTCACCTACAATGGTTCTCAGTTCAACAACACCTATATTTCAAAATTCTCATCCTTGTGTTCAAATTTCTCATTGGCCTCAGCCCTCTCTAACTATGTAACGTCCTTCTGCCGTACAACCCTCCTAAATCTCTGAGCTCCTTTAAATTTGCCCCTTTGCACATCCTCAATTTTCATCACTCTGTCACTGGTGACCATGCCTTCAGCTACCGGGACCCTATGCTTTAGAATTCCAAACTAATCCTCTCCACCTCTCCCCCCATTTCCTCCTTTAACATGCTCCATAAAACCTACCTCTTTGACCATGTTTTGGTCACCTTTCTGAATATCTCATGTGGCTTGCCAAATTTTGTTTGAATATGCTCCCGTGAGCACCTTGGGATATTTTACAATATAATGAAGCTATATAAATGCAAAAGTGAAATATTGCAGATGTTGGACTTGAAATAAAAGCAGAAAATGCTAGAAATACCCGGTAGCATCTGTGGCAAGAAACAAGGAATAACGTCTCAGACTCCTTCCTACTGAGGTGAAATGGCCAAGCCTCTCCAGCTTTTCGAAAGAAGTCAGACCTCAATACTTGGGGATGAATCTTCTCTGCACTTCCTTCAACCTTTGAATTTCTCCTGTGTTTCTCAGCAACCAGGACCAAACATCATACTTAAGGTGGAATCTATCCAAAACAATGTACAATGGCTTGTGGTCAACTATTTTGGTCATGTGTGTCAATTTGCTTTTGGCTTTGATGATTGTTTCTGCGCACTAGCTGAGCATCAAGTCTACTAAAATTTCTACATTTCTCTCAACTTCAAATTTAGCTTTTTTAATATTCATTATGTAGTTTTGTGATTTATTTTTCCTATATGCAATAATTTACATGTATGGGTATTAAATTTCATCTGTCATTGTTTGGCCTGTTCATATTTTGTCTAGTTGGTTCCATAGTTTCAGGGTTGGATTCTTCAAGTGCATATCCCTCCAAGATTGGTATCATGTACAAAGTTAAACAATTTGTTCTGAGTTTCAGAATCCAATTAACAATGAGTCTCAGGGCTCCATATTAAGTACTTCCCCCACCCAGACATTACCCCTCAAATCAGTACCCATTGTTTCCTACTCTTGAGACAATATATTAATCATACTTAAACCTTGCTCTTAATCTCCACAGCTTTGAGTTAATTTTTTAAAAACCTGCATATGGAACTTTAATAAAAGCCTTTTGGCTGTATAAGTGCACAACAATGTAAGGTTTATCATAATAAATATAATACTTCCTCAAAGAAATTGAGGATGATGATCAGCTAAGGGCGTCCCAATTTAATGTTACATTGACTACTGATTACTAGGTTGATTTTGTACAGATAATACTCAACCTTAGTTGTGATTGGGGATTCCGTTATTTTACGTGGAATTGAAGAAAGCCCAATGGGTCTGTATCAGCTGTGTTTGTTTCATCATTGTTTTTGAATATGGTCACAACATAAACCCTTTTACAATGCACTGCTTTTTCTGCAGTGTTCACCAATGCCCTCATGACAATTGTTCATGCCTTGTAAATCTCCTCTCAGCTGACTCTAGACACTTAGCTAAATGCCATGTAAACCTGGGCATATGTTTGTTTCAAGCTTTCAGCTTGTCCAAATTATTTCTATTAAAGTTTTAAATTTTGCCTGGTGCTCATCACTAGTTTCAAACCCACTTACATCTTTTACTGTTCTCATTTATTCCAAGAGAGTCATCTTGCTATTGCATTACACAAATATTTTTACTGCTGTTTCTGCCTCTGCAGCTAAGCTTATTTTTCTAGATTTCTCTCAGCTTCTCTGATCATACTTCTAAGTTTTTAATCTGTATTATCTTACATTTATCCAGTGAACCTCTTTCACTTTTCCCCCTACAGGATTTGTAGGGGACAATTTTCTTTGTTTCACAACCCTGGTAAGACTGATAGCCAGCCCACTCTGAAAGTTCATCCTTAAGATCTAATGCTTCCCTTGCCATTAACCCAAGATTGTGCAAGTGAGAAATCTAAAAATGCCTACCTGTCCTCAAAAATAACCTTATTTTGTCTTCCCTTTTAAGTTCCTGCATCTTACTCTCTAATAATTCTTTAAAGCCTACTGATCAACAGTACAAGCTGATCACAGAATGATGGGGAAGTGTCCCCTCATTCATGAGTATATTTGTTTTTCCCAAAATACTATCAAGCAAGATTTAATATTCAAAGCATTTATTTGAGACAATTGAGGACATTTATTTATAATTCATACTTTTCTCCATCAAAAATAACTCCAATAAGCCTTACCAAAAATCCAAAGCATAAGTTGGGTTATTAATTCTGTGAAGTGAATAGCAATATATATTCCGATACGTCACAAAAGCACTTTTAACAAAGCTATTCATACATTAATAACTCATATTGTGGCAACCTCTTTAAAGAATAGGTCTAAAAACAACTGCAACAGGATCTGTTCTACTTGGAAGACCAAAGAATCGCTACAATATATGTTGCAACCATGAAGAACCAGACATCGATCAATAGGTCAACAAAACAAGGGATTCAGCATATTGACACTTCATGCATCTTTTACATCCTTTGCAAAAGCTGCAAGTCCAAAATGTTGTTATCCAAATGCTTAATCCAACATATGATCATTAAACCTGTGTAGAGTAAAATATGTTTTTAAATTGACTCAAAAGTGTAAATGAAGTAAATTCCTCCTTTTTTATAACTATATCAGAAATGTTATCTGTTTTGTTACTGAACAAGGTGCTGTATGCCATAGTGCTTCTCCCAAAATAAAGCAAAAATTACACAACTTTTACAAAACATTAGTGGATGTAAATCACCAAAACTTCATTAGCTTCACTATTGCCCAAGAAAATTTTCCATTTTACAAAATCTTTGATGTTCCCTTTAAAAATAGATTTGCCTTCAGTAACATAGTCTTAAGTAATAATTTTAAATTTTATTACATGAAGACTGCTCTTTAATTATCAATTTAAATACTGCACTGGCACACACTTGTGAAAATTCAAGTTTAATATTCAGTATTCAACACTAATGAGATTTTAAAAGTTGCTCGTCAGTTGTAAGTGTGTCATGTGAAAATATGCAAAATACAAGTTCAATCTATAAGGTACAACATTCAATACTTCTTGGATAAAAATATTGGGAGTGATTTATTTATTCACAAAAATTCTTCATGGAAAGCACTGCAAACATCTTCTATTACAGCTAAATGTGTGATATCCAAATAATTACTATCCAAATTTTCTCTCAGCAATATTTTCAAGCACTGTTATTATTCTCATTTCTTTGAATAATGCCCATACTCCATGGCCATTTTCTTCTCATTTTCAATATCTTGCATCCTTATATCAAGATTCTTTTCTTCATATCCTGTCAGAATATCAATCACTGCCTCCTGTCCATTCAATCCAGTTTTGATTTATCAGCAGACGTCTTCCTGGACTCCATAACTCGACCCAAACCATTTTAATACGACAGTGACAAATAACACCCCATATCACATCAACCTGTTCCACTTAGTAAACTAAGAAACAGTAACTATGACATCCCTGGATAAGTATTACATTCTATTCCCCAGACTGATGTATATTAATGAGGATCTGCTATTTGAAACCCTTCTTCCACATCAGCATCTAATATGATCAACTTAGGAAATGGGATGATTTATTAAATTTTGGCATGCTGAAAGATTTCTCTATATTCTCATTTAGGCAGTTCTAGAAAATAACTATTGTTACTGCCCCACACAGTTTATTTTTCTATTTATCCTCAATTTCTAAGGATATTTATACTGCATGGCTCAAATATTAAGAATCAGCCTATTTTTAATTAATAGGACTTATTTTTACCACTTCAAATACTAAATGAGATTAATTCAGGTGTTACTTAACATAAACTTCAAATATGGAAGACATTTAAAATTGATTGTTAAATCACACTTTAATTGCATTTCAATAACACAAGTATTTATATTATAGCAATATGTTTCATAAAATGGAATTTGACACACAATAATTGAAATAGATTTAATTGCAAAATTAGTGGTTTTGAAAACACTTTTGCAATGTCAGCCCTGAGCCAGTGTGGGCATAGCACCAAAACACATTAGGTCCATTAATCCAAATATGAGACGTTAGAAAAGTTGGTTCAGCAAAATTATACACTGCAAACAGTCACAGGATACAAATAATAAATTAAGTGCATTTCTATAAACACTTGATTGTCACCATCCTAATGACTGCAATACAGGCAATCAATTTTTGGAAGTAGTACAAAACAGTCAAACGAGAGAACAGTGTCAACAAAATCTTTCAAATCTATGAAAGAAACTTTGTCCTTCAGTACACATAATGGCAGCCTCCTCCAGGAAAATTGCAATCACAACACCAACATTGTAGCTTCGTGTGCATTTTATGCAAGGACATAGGACTTGAGATTGCAGGCTCTACCATATATGGTATTACATGTGTATATGTTAATGCCATTATCATGACATCTCATAAGCTGCAAATCTCAGGAGAATACTAAATAAATTTCACAAGAGCCATTGCATTAACATTTCCTAAACAAATACAACATAGCCCTCTGATGACTGTTATTGACCAAAGCAAATCCCAACTTGATTCTAACAACTCAACATGCTTTTGCTAGTTAAGTGGAAAAACGTTTTTACTAAAATCTGTATTCTGTTGCTTATTTGAGAAAATACTTAATTTTCAGTGTTCTGGCTCAACATATCCAGCAGACTTGAAAGTATCAAGCCATGCTCCAACAATAGTCACAGATACATAAATTTTATACTCTTCATGACATGAATTTAAAATTCAGCCATCCCATCTCTTTCCAATGTGCAGCCAACACTGTGACCTCTATATTCATAATTTAATAATGAGGTACATTAATATTATTACATTAAAAATGTTAAATTATCTCAATCTGATTCATAAAAATATTACTGGTATACAGAAAACAGTGCAAGGAACGCTAGCTCACTAAGGGTTAAAAACGGTTTGCAACACTGAACTCAATAAATATTTTACCTTGCAGTGATCTTAAATGGCTTTGTACATGGACAGCATTTTGTAATTTAAGTACAGTTAATCCTAACTGTTCCGTTGATCCAGATGTAGTACACCAATTCCTGAACATTTTATTGTAAGGTTTTACCTTATCAGACTGAATAGCAGAAACGTTACTGCTACAAAGTCATAAAATAATTTTCTTGATCAATGACAATTAGTCAGCAATTCATATTTCCTCTAAAATCTTTTCAAAATTTGGTAACATTTTTGTTCAATATTATTTGTCTTTGTTTATTTTTTAATTTTACATCTACAATAGCAGATATTCATCTACTGGCAACATACTACCGATGAACAAGTTCCACAAGCAGCTTTGTTTTACTTGTATCCTAACTCTGAAGTAGTGTTCAACCATCACCCCCATACTTACAGACCTACATTGGTTCCCAGTCCAACAAAGCCTCAGTTTTAAAATTCTTGTCCCCATATTCAGATCCCTTAATGATTTTGCCCACTATCTCTGTGACCTCGCCTAGCTTAGAAACCTCCAAGAAATCTGTTTCTCCAACTTTGGTCTGTTCTGCATCCCCCACTTCCTTTGCCCCACCATTGACATGTTTTCAAATGTTACAGTACTAACCCCCTGAATTCCCTACCGAATCTCTTCACCTCTCCTTTTAATACAGTTTAAAATCTGCCTCTGTGACACTTGTCAAGCTAGGCTTGTATCCGCTGGAGTTTAGAAAAGTAAGAAGCGGCTTGATTGAAACATATAAGATCCTGAAGGGTCTTGATAGGATGAATGTGAAGAGGATGCTTCCTCTTCTGGGAGAATCAAGAGCCATGGGTCATTGCTTAAAAATAAAGGAGTCACCCACTTGAGACAGGGATGAGGAGAATTCTTTTCTCTCAGAGGGTCACAAGTCTTTGGAACACACTTCCTCAGAAGGCAGTGGAAACAGAGTCTTTGAATATTTTTAAGGCAGAGGTACATAGACTCTTGATAAGCAAGGGAGTAAAAGGTTAAAGGGGATAGCCCAGAATGTGCAGTTGTCGTTACAGTCAGATCAGCCATGATCTTATTAAATGGCGGAATAGGCTTGAGAGGCCAAGTGGCCTACCCCTGCTCCTAGTTCATATGTATGTATCAAGTTGTCAATGGAAACTAAGCCTTCAGGAAAAAGTGTCTTGCAGAGGCAAGAAGTAACCTCAAGAGATAGCAACCATATGAACAAATATTACACTTTCTAGTTTTATGTCAATAGCCAGTTATACAGATTCACCAGAAGGATCAATTGCCCATTGTTCTGTTTTTATCATTGGAGAATGAAATCAATTGATTTTTGATCCCTCAGGGAATCAAGGGATACGGAGGGCTGGCAGCAAAGTTGAGTTGAGGTAGGTCAGCCATGATCATATTAAATGGGGGAGCAGGCTTGAAAAGCCAAATGGTCTATTCCTGCTCCTATTTCTTATATTCTTACCATGACAAGATCATCCCTCTTGTTTGCAATTTCCATACCACAAGCCTCCACGTTTTCCAGATCTTCCATCTTTTGCTCCACTTGTAAAATGGTCCCAATGATAAGTACATTTCACTCTGATTTCCAGAGTGACTGTTCCTTCTAGGATACTCTGCCTCTTCTTGACCACCCTTGTCAGAGAGATCCTTGCTCTGGCACTTCGCTATGCAACTTTGAAAAGTGCAACACCTGTTCATTCATTTCATTCTCATCCATTGTTCAGGGCTCCAAACATTCCCTTCACTGGCATAATGCAAGTTGTGTCTAATTTTTCCAATCCTGTTTACTTCATAAGCTACTCACAATGTTGCCTTCTCTGTACTGGAAAGTAAAATGCAGATTATGATCCCTGCACACATGATACCAAACTCCACCACTTCAATTCTCCCTTCCATTTCCAATTTGACCTTCCTGCCAGAGGATTTCCACATTGTTCCAGTCAAACTCAATAAAAAAAACACAAGAGCAATAAATCATCTTTCTCCTGGGAACTCTGGTCTGAACAGTAATATAGCAAAATCCTCCCTGTTTTCTTGCCTATTTCTGCCATCCACCTTCCACTTCAATCCCTTTCATTCAAGGAGTTTTCTCATACTTTTTCATCATCTTACTTAACAGTTTTTATGCCCGATGGTTCTTTTAGTGTCTTTCTGCTGCCACACTCAGATGATCTTCATCATTCACCAGCTTTTACTTGGTTATAGCTTTTTGTGTAAACTTGTCTATAGGCCATTAAATCCGATAAATTTTAATCTTTGCCAGTTGTTCCCTTCAACTTATTCTATCCCAGAATGAGGATTGCTCATTTAACAGTTTCAGATTGGATGAGGAGTCTTTGTCCAAAGAGTCCCTGTTTTCAAATGCTGAAATATCTACTACATATTTTTACAACTTTGAGTTCTTAATTTCAGATTTTCAACAATTACAGTTTATTTTTAAACTCTTAAACCTATGTGAAATAAATTTGGACAATCTTAGTCCAATCTCAAGTGAGGCTCAGTGAGAAAACCAGTGCGGCATTAATTAACACTATATTATCAATCTGACTCAAAAGAGGATCGTGCAATGATATTCCTTACATTAAAAACTTTGAAGAAAGAAATCAGAATATAAATGTATCATTATGTACACCACGAAGCCACAAAGACCAGGAAGATCCAAAGTTTCATCTCTAGCCAGTGCCAATATCTACAATCTCGCATAGAACAGCAATTGAGGGCGTCATGATTGATTTCAGTGCCCTCTGGGGCAGAGAAGGGTGTAAAACGACAACCAATTTTTACCAGGGACTCCTACTGCAAGTGGGCTTGTGTGGACATTATGTGAGGGCAGTTTAGCACTTGTAAAAATAACAGTTGGTTAATTGGGCTCTATCATTGAAGGTATACTAAACCTCAATACAGCTGTTCAAATTCCTGAATTAAGAGGATGCATCTGAATCCCAACTGTAGTTTGTTTTTAATCTTAGTTCTTCAGATTTTAGTTTCAGTGCTACCCCATAAATCCAAAATCAAGATCATCCTTTTGTCATGCTCAAGACAGGTGTTCTGTTGCCCTTTAAGACCAAGATACTTTTGAATTATTGCCTCTGTGCTTGTACCCTCAGGCTCTATGTTCACTCAGGCATTCATATCAGCTGCCATTTATGATTCCCTTCCAACTTCTTCTCCAGCACCATATCCTGTTGGACATTTCTTCACTTAGAACTACTTATCTATTATCCTGCCCACAGGCTTAAGTCCCTGTTAAATGCCTTCCATGGTAGTTTTTGCCACAACCATGATGGAATCTGTCTTTGCTTACAGAATAGCAATCCCAATTGTCTACCCCTTTATTCTTGGCATTCATTGCACCCAGCTCATTCCTTGGTGAAAAACAAGTTAGCTTCCTTTCTCTAATTTCTTCTAGCATCCTCTTGACCCTGTTATTGGGCTGTCTACAACTGTCCCCCAAAACATTTCTCACTGGTAAACAATTCCCAACATAATCATTAAGAGTCACAGAGGCCACTCCTATCAATCAATGCCATCAATCATTTATCCCACCCGAACAGCTGCAGCACGAATAAAGCTATCATTGCCAAGTTTCACCTTTGCTTTTGTCTCCAAACTTTTGTTATCTTCCCATCTTTTGAGCACCTTATACTCTTTCATTCTTCATGTCCCTTATGCCCATGCTAACTTAACTATCAAGATTCCGTCTGAGCCTCTACACTGAGGATTCCTCATTCTTTAGGATTTCAAACTAATTTAATCTCCCCTAGACCCATCTCCTCCAACCTTTCTAGCCTTGTGTGCTCATGCATTTGCACATTTCGCATAAACTCTCTCACCCAACCTGTGACTATGTTGTCCCTGCATAGTCTCTGCACCTCCATGATTTCAGTCACCGATAATTATATCTTTGACTACAAATTTACCTCCTTTACCATGCGCATCCTTCTGCCTACTTCCATCCTCACTTGGAAAAAAACTCCCCCTTAATTCCATCATAAATTTATTCTCAAATTTCTAACTCCACCCTTTCTGGCATTCACCATTCTGCCCTTATTGGCATATTCAATTGTGATTATGATGCCCTTACTGCTAAAAATCACTTACCTTGCCTTCAGTCACCTCCCCTAACCAAAGGACCCTTTAATATTTTTTGTAATGAGCAGCTGATTTGTGTAAATCCACTGCACTGCAGCTGCACACGTGAAGAACTTGAAAAGGCTGACTTGTGCGCAGCCTGTTTCTAGTTGCCGCACAGTTGTGAGGCTATTATAAAACTATGTTTTATATCAAAAATAACTTTGTTTATCTAGTGGGTTGCAGCCACAGACCAAGATTTAAAAAGTCTGAACAACATTTTAAATGACTTAAATAGCATTTCCTAAGATGGCCGAATATTTACTTAACTACAGCTGACAATTTACAAAGCTATCACAATGGAGATGGGCTGACTGGGGCGAGACTACCAAAGACAATAGCTTAAAGGAGTCGATGATTTCTGTCTCTTCTGGAGTCAGCAGCTACTTGGTTTATATTAAAGACACCGCCTGTGGTGTTTGACTGGTCAGAATACTGGCAGGGCATGTTTGTACAATGGCAGGAGAGAGAGAGAGAGAGAGAGAAAGGGGCCACAAATCTTCGTCTTGCTGTTACCCACATATGATCTCTCTGCACTTACTCTACAAATTAGTGTCCTTTTATACAAAGGACAAACTTGCTGTCACGTGACCTTCCTTCACAAATTAATCAGTTGCCAAACATGATAAGAGCCTGATAAAAACAAAAAAACTGTGGATGTTGGAAATCCAAAACAAAAACAGAATTACCTGGAAAAACTCAGCAGGTCTGGCAACATCGGCAGAGAAGAAAAGGGTTAACGTTTCAAGTCCTCATGACCCTTCAACAGAACTAGGTGAATCCAAGGAAGGGGTGAAATATAAGCTGGTTTAAGGTGTTGGGTGGGGGGAGAGAAGTGGAGGGGGGTGGTGTGGTTGTAGGGGCAAACAAGCAGTGATAGAAGCAGATCATCAAAATATGTCACAGACAACAGAACAAAAGAACACATAGGTATTGAACTTGGTGATATTATCTAAACAAATGTGCTAATTAAGAATGGATGGTAGGGCACTCAAGGTAAAGCTCTAGTTGGGGTGGAGGGAGCATAAAAGATTTAAAAGTATTTAAAAATAATGGAAATAGGTGGGAAAAGAAAAATTTAAATAATTTATTGGAAAAAACAAAAGGAAGGGGGAAGAAACAGAAAGGGGGTGGGGATGGAGGAGGGAGTTCAAGACCTAAAGTTGTTGAATTCAATATTCAGTCCAGAAGGCTGTAACCTGCTGAGTTTTTCCAGGTAATTCTGTTTTTGTTTTGGATTTCCAGCATCCGCAGTTTTTTTGTTTTTATCTCTGTGTTTAATTGACTGCCACTGCTCTTCAAGAAATGCCTTCCTTGAAGAAGTTTTGTTCGTCTCTGCGACAAGATTTCCGTATCTCTCTTTTGCCTTGCTCACCTTCATTGCTTTCCATTTCTCTCCTGGTGTTTGACAAGGTGTTTACTAAAACCCACTTTCACAGCCATATCTCCTTTCTCAGTGACTGTCTCCCTCTCCAACTTACCCCACGTGGAGTTCAACTGAAATTCCATCCTTCATGTTTCAAACCCACCCAGGATTACAGATATCTCCGGGACATAAAACGTTTCTCGGACTGCTGTTCCCGTCACAATCTGAGATCCACACTCAGTGCCATGTGCCGCCATACACTTGACCTCTCCCTCCAGCAGCACCGCCGTACCCTTTTTCAAAGCTGCGCGTGCCCCCAGTTTCATTTTATTCTTCGTATCATCCGACGCTTCAACAAGAAACTTTTTCTCTTTCTCTCAACTGCTAAGGAACGCAAGCTCCAACAACTCATCGACACCAACACCCATCTAGGACCCTCCACCCCTGCCTGTTCCTCCGTCCCCACCCCATCTTCCAATCCCAGCCCCAGCCGTGTATTCACTATACCCCCTGACCTTCCCCTCTCCGATGCTGAACGTTCAGTGCTCAGCAAAGGACTTAGTTTCATATCCTTACGCCCTCACCTCAATGAATTTCTGGCTCGGCACAATGCTGAACTCTTCTTCCGCCATCTTCGTCTCCGGGCTCACTTCTTTGGGCATGGAGTCCTCTCCCCGTTCAACAGATCCTTTCACCCACCTCCAATATTCTCCCTCCACCTGGACCCCTCCCTCTGGATTCTTACCTTCTCTTGATCTTTTCATTGAGAACTGTCGGCGCGACATTAGTCGTCTCAATTTCTCTGCTCCTCTCACCCATTCTAATCACTCTCTTTCTGAACTTACTGCAATCCATTCTCTCATGTCCAACCCTGACATTGTCATCAAACCTGCTGACAAGGGTGGTGCTGTTGTTGTCTGGCGCACTGACCTCTACCTCGCGGAGGCTGAGCGTCAACTCGCAGACACTTCCTCCTAACTCTCCCTGGACCATGACCACACCACTGAACATCAAGCCATTGTTTCCGGGACTGTCACTGACCTCATCTCCTCTGGGGATCTTCCTCCCACAGCTTCCAACCTGATAGTCACCCAACCTCGGACGGCCAACTTCTACCTCCAACCCAAAATCCACAAACAGAACTGTCCCGGTAGACCGATCGTGTCAGCTTGCTCCTGCCCCACAGAAATCATTTCTCGTTATCTTGACTCGCTTCTCTCTCCCCTTGTCCAGTCCCTTCCCACCTACATCCGTGATTCCTCTGACACCTTACGTCACATCAACAATTTCCAGTTCCCTGGCCCCAACCGCTTCCTCTTCACCATGGACGTCCAATCCCTCTACACCTCCATCCCCCACCAGGATGGTCTGAGGGCCCTTAGCTTCTTCCTCGAACAGAGGCCCGAACAATCCCCATCCACCACTACTCTCCTCCGTCTGGCTGAACTTGTTCTCACACTGAACAATTTCTCCTTCAACTCCTCTCACTTCCTCCAAATAAAAGGTGTGGCTATGGGTACCCGTAAGGGCCCCAGCTATGCCTGTCTCTTTATGGGGTATGTGGAACATTCCTTGTTGCAGTCCTACTCCGGCCCCCTTCCACAACTCTTTCTCCGGTACATCGATGATTACTTCGGTGCTGCTTCATGCTCTCGTCGGGACTTGGAAAAATTTATTAATTTTGCTTCCAATCTCCACCCCTCCATCATTTTCACGTGGTCCATCTCTGACACTTCCCTTCCCTTCCTTGACCTCTCTGTCTCAATCTCTGGTGATAGACTGTCCACCAATATCCATTACAAACCTACCGACTCCCACAGCTACCTCGACTACAGCTCCTCACACCCCGCTTCCTGTAAGGACTCCATCCCATTCTCTCAGTTCCTTTGCCTCCGTCGCATCTGTTCCGATGATGCTACCTTCAAAAACAGTTCCTCTGACAGGTCCTCCTTCTTCCTTAACCGAGGTTTTCCACCCACGGTTGCTGACAGGGCTCTCAACCGTGTCCGGCCCATCTCCCGCGCATCCGCCCTCACGCCTTCTCCTCCCTCCCAGAAACATGATAGGGTCCTCCTTGTCCTCACTTATCACCCCATCAGCCTCCGCATTCAAAGGATCATCCTCCGCCATTTCCGCCAACTCCAGCATGATGGCACCACCAAACACATCTTCCCTTCACCCCCCTATCGGCGTTCCGTAGGGACTGTTCCCTCCGGGACACCCTGGTCCACACCTCCATCAACCCCTACTCCTCAACCCCCCCATGCCCACGCACACCTGCCCCTTCACTTCCTCTCTCCTCACCGTCCAAGGGCCCAAACACTCCTTTCAAGTGAAGCAGCATTTCACTTGCATTTCCCCCAACTTAGTCTACTGCATTCGTTGCTCCCAATGTGGTCTCCTCTACATTGGAGAGACCAAACGTAAACTGGGAGACCGCTTTGCAGAACACCTGCGGTCTGTCCACAAGAATGACCCAAACCTCCCTGTCACTTGCCATTTTAACACTCCACCCTGCTCTCTTGCCTACGTGTCTGTCCTTGGCTTGCTGCATTGTTTCAGTGAAGCTCAACACAAACTGGAGGAACAACACCTCAGCTTCCGACTAGGCACTTTACAGCCTTCCGGACTGAATATTGAATTCAACAACTTTAGGTCTTGACCTCCCTCCTCCATCCCCACCCCCTCTGTTTCTTCCCCCTTCCTTTTGTTTTTTCCAATAAATTATATAGATTTTCTTTTCCCACCTATTTCCATTATTTTTAAATATTTTTAAATCTTTTATGCTCCCCCACCCACACTAGAGCTATATCTTGAGTGCCCTACCATCCATTCTTAATTAGCACATTCGTTTCGATAATATCACCAACTTCAACACCTATTTTGTTCTGTTGTCTGTGACATCTTTTGATGATCTGCTTCTATCACTGCTTGTTTTTCCCTACAACCACACCAACCCCCCTCCACTTCTTCTCCTCCTCCTACCCTTCCCCCCCTCCCAAACACCTTAAACCAGCTTATATTTCACCCCTTCCTTGGATTCACCTAGTTCTGTTGAAGGGTCATGAGGACTCGAAATGTCAACTCTTTTCTTCTCCGCCGATGCTGCCAGACCTGCTGAGTTTTTCCAGGTAATTCTGTTTATGATAAGAGCCTGCTCATTTCCAGTCCATTGTTTAAAGTGATTAGACTAAGGAGGCTAGTGTGGCCCTCTTCAGCCTTGAGTTTAACGATTTGCTCCTCATCTACCTGAATAACTAGAATATGCCTGAATGTCTTTGGAGTAGTTCAGGAGATGGCAGCTCACACATCAACATATTAAATCATCCTGCGCAGAATTCAGAAAGATCACCAAACCCAGCCTGAAACCATTCAAGTCATCAAACCCAAGGAACTGTATATGGCTGACTCTCTTTTAAGACTCTTAAACCATTTACGTACCCTCCGTCATTGTAACTTACGTACATGCGTGCGTGTATACTTCTGCATGTGTGATAGAGTTGCAGCGAATTTTATTACTTTTATATATCAACTATTAAGTACAATAAATTCTATTTCCTTTTCTTTCAAAACTTACAAAAACACCTGTGTGTACTGTTTACAGTCACAGCACTTTAACAGTTAAACACTCATTGAATTAGTAAGCAAATTTTCTTTTAAAACACAGTCAACCAAGAGGTGGAAAGAGAAGGGTGACATTCTACTACTTCTCATCTGGCTGTGACAAGGCTTAGAGGGAACAATGTCCCGAGCTATTCACCTACCACTGCTGGTGCCTGCATGGCAGGGCATCTTATAAAAATACAGGTAACTGTTTAATCACATCCTACTGAAGAGCTGGCACATACAGAAAAGATAAATAAGAAGCTTTAAAACTGAAGAAAAGGTTAACTTAACGTTGTAGCAAATTATAAATTACTCATACCTTCTGTTCCTGCTTCTTGATCTAGATCGTCGTGATCTGTACGATTTCCCTCGATCCCGCGATCTGCTACGACTGCTTCGCTTCTTTCGGACCTCATATGACGAGCTGCTGCTAGACCGACGTCTGCGTCTGAAATATTGATAAAATACTAATTTATATTAAAATCTGTAATGATGCAGTCTCTTTAAAACCTTGTCTTAATTTAGATTTTAAAATGGTGATAGGGTTAGAAAGCATTGCAATACGAATACCTGTATCACGTTAGTCATGTGTAAATCCCCGTGACAACAGATGGGAATCCGTTTTGTCAGATTTTGGCTGGGATATCATATAAGCTGTTTAACTGCAACAGAATATTCTCATGAAGGAAGAAAGTATTGCATATACTAGCCAGCAATTCACAGGAAAACATTAACAGTTTTGTTCCTTAGCTGGTACATAACCAACAAGTTGAAAAAATGCACATAATCAATGCACATAATACACAATGTTCAACTTCAACTACAACACTATCAGATCAAAGTGTCAGCAAAACAAATATATTTGAATCTTAATCATTGATAATGCCATAGTTGTGCATATCCTAATAGTTAGTTGGTCATTTGCCCAGCCTATCAAATCAGCACAATTTGCAGGTCTGCATTCTTTTCCAGCCATGATGTACATTATCAGTATTTTATGTGCACATTGTATGACTTTCATTATTTTTCTAAGTTTTTTTTTGTCGTTATATTCAAAATTTAACAACCTGCTTTTCAACTGTTTCTATATTATTGGTCATTTCAAATGGCATGCTGGTGAAAATGTTTACATACTCTATATTATTTTACAGTATTTCTACTCACTTACAACTGCTCTATCCTTTTGCACATCACACTTTTTTGAAAATCCCAAATCTTTCCAATAGATCCCCATTCATATTTTTAATCTGATAGTGTTGTTTTATTGTCAATTTTCAACTATTATCATTTTTGAACACCGAGTGTTCATGTGAATCTACACTTTATCATCATTTTCTTCTCATTCCAGTCAGATTCAAGTGTTTGTAGCCACCATTAAACGAGCAACGTTATCACAATCTCCGCAAAATTGCACTAGCAGTCAATCCAAAAAGTGACGACTTCATTTTATAGAGTTTTATTGCAAAATGGTTCATCTTGAATGTTTCTCTGAGGAAAACACCACCATATTGGAACAAAAGCTCTCTTATTGGCACCGACACTTAAGTCGTATTGTGGTTGACAAATGAAATGTGATGCTAAGAGCTATCTACTGTGTTGCTCTTCAATTAAATCCCTTCATTTACCCATAGAATCTTTTTTGAATAAAAATAAAATATTTCTGTAAGTACATCGTTGAAAACACGAATATGCAACTGCGCAGTATTCATCATCAGCTATAATTCTCAAATACCACTCAGCATCAACAGTTTACTAAATGATTTTGATGAGCACAAAAGTAAATAAATCAAAATATCCCAGAAATTTAGGTCACCATGGTGCCAACTTTGTTGCTCAAGTTGTTTTCTGCAGCTTTTAAACTACAAGCATACATTACAATCTGCCAATGACTTCATAACCTTTCCCAGATCACCAGTTGCATTCAAATGACCAATAATATGTCAATTAGTCAATTGCGCTTCAAACTGGAATTCTTTACATGCTGAGCTGCTGGGAATCTGATGATGTCAATTTCAATTCCACCAGAAGTTGCGATTTGTACCAGGTCTATACTGCTGTTTAAACTAAAATATATCTGTAACAATGAACTAACAGTGAACTTTATGAGATAAAGAAACAAAATACCATGCTGATACAAAATGCTTTATCAAGTGAAGTATAAGTTACTGTGTCAGCCTGACTTTCCCAAGTTCATGCACAACCAAAAGCTGGAAGTTGCATTTTTTTTGTACTTGGATTTTTTTCCAAATTCAACTAGAGGAGGAAAATTACCTCTGGGAGGGATGAAATGTAAATAAGTTTCAACAGTGTGAAATCTACTCCAATTCTCAATTCCATATAACAACCACTGTGTTGCAGAGAAAACAAAGTAACAAGCATAAGTTAAGTTTCTAACTAATGAGAGTTTTCAATGCTCTTATATGAACTAAACTAGACCCACCCCGCAATCAATAGCTTTCATTCCCTATCTCAATTGTAAGAAAACCGCTTTAGATCCAAAATCCACAATAACCAGTTACCCAACTCGTTGTAAGAAGCCTAGTCACTTCCTCTGTATCTGACAATAACCATTCTTGTTTTCAAACATTTAATCTGTTTTTTAAGTCAAACAAGGAACAATATTTGGTGGTGACACATGAAAAGAAGAAATCTGGCAAAATAAAAAATGAGAGGTAAACTGAAAACCGCTTTGAAAAAAATGGGTGGCAACAGATGAATTGGTTTATTCAAAAGTGTAAATCCATAAACTAAATGAAAACCGAAATAAGATACTTTCAAGAAATCCATCATTCCATGCCGATCATATAGCGTTGTTAATTTCAGATACTTGTCAATCTTCTAGGCTAGTGTTTCCCTGTTACACTGGTTGATTTTGTAAGTAACAGATATTTTACAAAAACCCACCTTCTGTCCTTGGATCGTGAATGGGAGCGGTGAGTACGAGAGTGTGACCTTGTCCTTCTACTAGATTTTTTCCTGGTGAATGTCCTGCTATCTGAAGAACTGCTGGAAGTTGATTTCCTCCGGTGTTTCTTTTTACGACGACTTCTGGAGTCATCTTCACTGTCTGAGGAGTGACGCCCCATTTTCTAACTTCATTCAGGATTGCTTAAGAAATAAAGATAAATAATCATCATATGGGAAAGAGCATTTATTGAAGGGTTTAGCATTTGGAGTGGAGATACTTTAATTTTCCAAGTCAATTCTAAGGGATCAATTCCAATGGATCAGATCTAATTCATCGATGGTGGTGGACAATTAAATAACAAACCAGAGGAGGTTCCAATATGAAAAATTGCCAAGATATGTCCTGTCCACAAAAGAACAGGATTAATTCAATCTGGCCATCAATTACTCCATGAGTCTACTTACTCTCAATCATCAGCAAAGTGAGGATAGGTGTCACTGACAGTACTATCAAGCGTCACTTACTGAGCAATCACCTGCTTGCTGACATTCAATTTGGGTTCTGCCAGGACCACTCGGTTCCAGATCTCATTAGAACCTTGGTCCAAACAACTGAATTCCAGAGGTACAGTGAAAGTAACTGCCCTTGATATTGAGGTAGCATTTGTGAATGTGGCATCATAGAATCTCAACAAAATTTAAGTCAATGGAAATCAGAGGGAAAACTCTCCAACGGTTGGCGGCATAGCCCTGGGACAATGGTGCAGCAGTTCCTCAGAGTAGCGACCTAGAGACAAACATCTTCAGCTGCTTCATCAATGACCTTCCCTCCAACATAAAGACAGCTGTGGTGCTTTTCATTGATGATTCAGACACTGAAGCAGTACTTGCCCACATATAGCAAGGCCTGGACAACATGCAGGCTTGGGTTGATAAATGGTAAGTAACATTCACACCAAACAAGTGCCAGGCAATGGCCATTTCCAACAAGAGAGAATCCAACCATCTCACTCTGACATTCAACAGCGTTGCCATCGGTGAATCCTCCCACCATCAACATTCTGGGGGTTACCATTCACCAGAAACTCAACTGGACCTGTCATAAACAGGAAGGAGCAAGAGCAAAGTGGGGTATATAAGAGTGGTGCCAGGGATCAGCTTGTAGGTTCAGAGTGCCCTGTTCAGAAAGAAAAATTCAGGTGCGACATCACAGGAAGCAGGTAGGTGATTGGCTGGCGAGTATTTTCTCTTTTTCTCTTATCTAAGCTGGGGAATTTCAATCAGGGTAAGTAGAACATAAATTGAAATAATAAGAACATAAGTACAGTCAGAACTAGAGACATTAATTCAATTCAATTAGTTAAATATTTAATTAATTTAAACACTAAAGATGGCAAGGCAGATGATGTGCTGCGGTATTTGGGAACTCATGAATGCCAGCGTGATCCTTGGCAAACACATCTGCAATAAGTGTCTGCAACTCAAGGAACTTCGGCTCAGAGTTAATGAGATGGGAGTCCAAGCTTCAGACACTGATGCATCGGGAAGGGGGAAAGTTACCTGGATACTTTGTTCCAGGAGGCAGTCAGGCCCTTACGCTAAGTTCTTCTGATTTAATCCATGGTTAGGGACAGGAGGGTGTGGCTGCGAGTGAGACAACTATGGGGATTGAGAAGGTAGAAGTGGATGAGCCTCAGCCCTTGCAATTGTCCAACAGGTTCGAGGTCCTTGCGGCTTGTATGGACAAAAGCAGGGGCTGCAGAATGAATGAGCAAACTGACTGTGGCACCATGGTACAAGAAGCCAATCAAGTCGTGGTGGTGGGGTGTAGGTTTAATCAGAATCCAATGGTAGTTGGGGATAGACAAAGTTCCCTGTAGCAGAGAACGAGAGTCCAGAGGCTATGTTGCCTGCCCAGTGCCAGGGTTCAGGAAATCTGCTCTGGGCTAGAGAGAAACTTGAGAGGGGGAAAATCCAGTTGCCCTGGTCCCTGTAGGTATTAATGACATAGATAAGGCTAGGAAAGAGGCTCTGCTTAAGGAGCATGTGCAGCTAGGGTCTAAATTAAAAAGCGGAACCTCAAAGGTAATTATTTCTGGATTATTACCTGAGCTACAAACGAATTGGTGAAGGGTAAATAAAATTAGATAGTTGAAAGTGCAGCTCAACGATTGGCAAGGGACAAATGGGTTTCAATTCATGGGGCACTGCCACCAGTATTGGGGAACGTGGGAGCTGCACATTGGGATGGTCATCACCCGGACTGTGATAGGACCAGCGTTCTAGCAAGTCGAATAACTAGGGTGGTAGAGAGAGTCTTAGACTAAATAGTAGAGGAGAGAGATCAAGTGAGGGAAGATATGATAAATTAAAGGGAAAAGGCAAGACACAAAGCAAGGTAGCAATAAGGGTAATGATAATCAGAGTGTGGCAAGAAGAGACAGAACGTACAAACTTAAGAGTACACCAGCAGATAAGGCTGGGGGTTGCAAAACTAATAAAAAGACAAAACTAATGGCTCTGTACCTGAATGTGCATTGTATTCATAACAAAACAGATGAATCATCAGTTCAAATACAAATAAATATGTATGATCTGATAGCCATTACAAAGACATGGCTACAAGATGACCAAGCATGGGATCTGAATATTCAAGGTTATGTGACATTTCAGAAGGACAAGAATCTAGGAAAAGGTGGTGGTGTAGCTCTGTTGATCAAGGATGACATTAGTTTAATAGTGAGAGATGACCTTAGTTCTAAAGTTCAAGATGTAGAATCAGTTTGGGTCAAGATAAGAAATGAAAAAGCTAAGAAGTCACTTTTTGGAGTAGTTAAAGCTCCCCCAATGGTAACTAACATAGGATAGGGTATACAGGAAGAAATAACAGGGGGCTTGTGAGAAAGATATGGTGATAATCATGGGCGATTTTAATCAGCATATAGACTGGATGAATCAGATTGGCAAAGGTAGTCTTTGGATAATTAGTTTCTTGGAGCAGCACATTCGAGAGCCAACCAGAGGGATCGATATTCTGACTTGGTAATGTGCAATGAGACAGATCAATTAATAATCTCATAGTAAAGACATCCCTAGGTAACAGTGATCATAATATGATTCAATTTCACATTCAGTTTGAGGGAGAGAGGAGTGGGTCTAAGATTAGTGCTTTAAACTTAAATAAGGGCAATTATGAGAGCATGAACACAGAGCTGGCTAAATTGAACTGAGAAATTAGGTTAAGGTGATGCAGTGGCAGACATTTAAGGATATATTTCATGACACTCAACAAAGATACATTGCAGTGAGAAAGAAAGACTCTAGGAGCAGGACTCACCATCTGTGGCTAAGTTAACTACAACATTAAATTGGAAGAAAAAACATGCAATTCCATGAAGAGTAGTGGCAGGACAGAAAGAATGACTAAAAAAGTAATAAGGAAAGAGAAATTAAAGTATGAGAGAAAGCTAGCTAGAAAAATAAAAACAGATAGTAAGAATTTTACAGGTATTTAAAAAGAAAAAAAGGCTCTAAGGTGAGCATTGGTCCTCTAGAGAGAGAATCTGGGGAAATAATAATGGGCAACAGGGAAATCCCGGATGCATTGAACAGATATTCTATGCCTGTCTTCACTGTAGAAGACACAAATAACATCCCAGAAAATTACCATAACTCAAGAGGTGAAAGGGAGAAACTTAAAACAATTACAATAATCATGGAAAGGGTACTTGGAAAAATTATTGGAACTAAAGTCTGACAAGTCCTCAGGTCCTGATGGATTTCATCCTAGGGTCTAAAAAGAAGTGGCTGCTATGATAGTGGATGCATTGGTTCTACTTATCCAAAATTTCCCTAGATTCTGTAAAGGTCCCAGAGGTTGGAAAATTTAGGCAAATGCAACTCCCCTGTTCAAAAGAGGGAAACAGAAAGCAAGAGACTATAGGCCAGTTAGCCGAATATTTGTCATAGGGAAAATGCTGGAATCTATCATTAAGGAGGCTATAGCAAGGCACTTAGAACATCATATTGCAATCAGGCAGCGTCAACATGGTTTTTTGAAAAGGAAATTGTGATTCACTAATTTATTAGTGTTCTTTGAGGATGGAACAAGCACCTTGGATAATGGGAAACCTGTAGGTGTGATGTATTTGTATTTCCAAAAGGCATTTGAGAAGGTGCCATATCAAAGATTACAGCACAAAATAAGAGCTCATGGTGGAGGGTTTAACATATTAGCATGGATAGAGGATTGTTTAGCAAATAGGAAGCAGAGAATAGGGATAAATATGTCATTTTCGGGTTGGCAAGATGTAACAAGTGGGGCACCACAGGGATCAATGCTGGAGCATCAACTATTTACAATCTATGTAAATGACTTGAACGATGGGACCAAACATATGGTTGCTAAATTTGCCAATGACAGCAAGATAAGTAGGAAAGCTGTCAAGAGGATATCATGAGTCTGCAAAGGGGCATAGATAGGTAAGTGAGTGGGCAAAAATTTGGCAGATGGATTATATCGTGGGAAAATGTGTTGTCCACTTTGAAGAATAGAAAAGCAGAATATTATTTCAATGGAGAGAGATTGCAGAACTCTGCAGCACAGAAGGATCTGGGTATCCTGGTATTTGAATCACAAGAAGTTAGTATCCAGGTACAGCATGTGATCGGAGGGCAAATGGAATGCTGTTTACTGAAAGGGAAATGGAATATAAAGGTAAGGAAGTTTTGCTACAGCTGTACAAGGCGTTGGTGAGAACACATCTGCAGTCCTGTGTAGAGTTTTGATCTCCTTATTTAAGAAAGGATATAACTGCATTAGAAGCAATGCAGAGAAGGTTCACTTGAATGATTCCTAGGGTGAAGAGGTTGTCTTATGAGGAAAGGTTGGGTCTGTATCCATTGGAGATTAGAAGAATGAGAGGTGAGGGAACTTGAAAGGGGTGCATGCTGAAAGGATGTTTCTGTCGGTGTGAGAGACTAGAATGAGGGGACAACAGTTTAAAAATAAGACGGAGATAAGGAGAATTTTTTTTCTCTCAAAGGGTTTTACCTATGCAATTCTCTTCCCCAGAGAGCAGGGTCGCTGAATATTTTTAAGGTTGAGTTGGATAGACTCACTTGTCAGTCAAAAATCTAAGGGGTCAGGGGGAAACAGGAAAGTAGAGGCCACAATCAGATCAGCCATGATCTTATCAAATGGCAGAGCAAGCTCAAGGGGTCGAATAGCCTACTCCTGCTCCTAATCCATATGTTTGTACGTATGTATGTTTGTACCCAAATCCTGTGGTTACAAATGCAGGTCAGAGGCAGAGAATTCTGGGCAAGTATCTCACCCCCTAACTCCTCAAACGCTGTCCACTATCTTTCAGGCACATGTCAGGAGGATGATGAAATGCTTTCCACTTGCTTGGGTGAGTACAGCTCCAACAACACCCAAGTAACTAGACATCATCTTGGACAAAGCAGACCAGTTTCAGCGTCTTAAACAATCACTTCCTCCAGCACTGGCACACAGTGGCAGCAGCGTGTCTATGATCTGCAGATGCATTGCAGCAACTTGCCAAGGTTTTTACAATAGCACCTTCCAAACCCAAGGCCACTAGAAGAACAATGGCAGCAGAAGCATGTGAACACCACTATCACCCGCAAGCTCCCCTCCAAGTTACACACCATCCTGACTTGGAGCTATACTGCCATACATTCACTGTTGCTGAGTCAAAATCCTAAAATTCCCAACCTAACAGCACTTTGGGTGTACCTACGCTGCATGGGCTTCATTTGTTGAAGTGGTCGACTCACCAACACCTTCTCAAGGACAATTAGGGATGGGCAGTAAATGCTGCAATGCTCACATCACGTGAATGAATGAAAAAAGCAGGTCCAAAATTACAAAATGTTCAATCCCATCAGTTCTTGTCCGACTACACTTAACTTGTACTTCCAAAGAGTTGAAATCAAACAATTTTGATATCTATTTTTTCTAGCAAATACTAATTTTTTAGTGAAACCATTAAGTAGTCATGATCTGCCAACATATTTGCAGCTGCAACTTACAACCTCATAAGTTTGGGTCTGCTTTACATTTTCTTCTAAGGTACAGCAGTGCAGGTTGCTCCCATAAACATTCTGCATATTTTATGAACAAACGGATTCATCTACCTATTCAATTATGGTGATGCAATTCAAGTGTATGACAATTGGACACCCTATCTATGCCTTTAGTTGTGTGGTTAAGCTTCAGGATTGGCATTTGGATGTATATGGTAGGAAGCAGCATAACCTCACCTTATCAAATCATGAAGGTAAGTCTACACAAGTTTGCTTTTCCCCACAAGTCTTGCAGATGCTTTGAGAGGGTAAGAAATATGCTCTGTGAAAATTATTTTAAATCCTGTGGACTGGATCTATGTATTTTTTTTTCTAAATAATCACATTTTTAACAATGCAATTTTTTACCATTTGGAGAGTTTGGTGGGCATCCTGTGGTCTCTGCTGTATAATACCACAGTAAACAAACAATTGTTAGTGCTGCAGCACCCAACTGCATTCAAAGCAGGTGGAAAGCTATAAAGTTTCAGTTCATTTGAGAGTTTGTTGATGCAAACTACTTTTATGTTGTGAACATATATTAGAAGAATTGTGAAAAAGCCCAAATCATAACATTAAGGGTACAGCCATATTGCAACCATTGATCTCAGTTTGGGTCTTGAACAGGAGTAATTTTTCAGCAGCGTCTGTAAAACCTATCAAATCAGTTTCATACCTGTTAGCAATTTTACTAAAATATGAATGATGCACCATATTGAATTATTTTTCTTCTCCTGCGCAGCCATCATTCAACAATTATGTACAGTATTATGATTCCTACCTTGATGTACCACAGATATTAAAAAAGAACATGTATTTTAACTTTCTAACTGCTAAAGTCTGTAATTAAGAATTTTATTGTCCTGTGGTAAATTAAACTAAGAAAATAGCCTACATGGAAATGAAAATAAACTGGAATTCCTCAGTGAGAACAAACTGAAGCTACAACAACGGCCAGGATTTTCCGTGCCCGTTGGCGTCAGGTGAGTTTGGTGGCGTGAGCGGACAATATTGCAAGAAAGCCAAAAATCAGTTTCACGACGTCATGAAACCAGTTTGTGATCGTCCGCCCCACCCGCCGATGGTACGGCACGTTCCCACCAACAGACATCTGGAACCTCATAGTAATACATTAGCATATCTTTAAGACAAAAACAGAATTACCTGGAAAAACTCAGCAGGTCTGGCAGCCGAAGCTGCCAGACCTGCTGAGTTTTTCCAGGTAATTCTGTTTTTGTTTTGGATTTCCAGCATCCGCAGTTTTTTGTTTTTAGCATATCATTAAGGCCAGCTCGCTGGACTCATCCTCTCCCCCCCCACCGCTGGATCATCAGCCCAGGTCGGCAGGGAAACACGCCAACGTGTTTCACAACAGCATATAAAAGGCGTGCACTTGGCAGGCTGCACTTCAAGGTTTGGTTGCCTACCTTGCTTCAGTCAGCGCTCGCAGTCATCAGCACCAGGCTTCACAGATAACACTACATCACTTTTAGGGGAGCTCACTGGTTTAGGGGGGCTATCAGATCAGCCATACATGAGTGGCTGCAGGGCAAGGTCTTGCTTGGGGAAGGGGGAGAAGTGGCCTCAAGCAAGGGAAGAGGCTGTAGGACAAGTCTGTTCTGGGATAAGAGGGTATCCCAGGGCGTTTGTGGGGCACGTGTTGATCAGTGCAAGTGGCCTCATGATGGTGACGGCTGAGGAGGCAGTCTCCAGAGGAGATGAGGCCAGATGGACATGTGAGGGTATGTGTGTGAGAAGGCGTGGTGATGTCCCTTGAGCTGGCAGTGAGGGAGGTGCCAGTGAATATGTCACGGGTTTTAGTGTGTGAGTTTAGAATGATGAGATGGTTGCCATACCCTGACTGCATGGATGAGATCATTCATCTTCTATCTGCATCGGATAGCCAGCCTCTTCTATGCAACATTGGCACTAATCACTGCCATCGCCTACCAAGCCGGAGTAGTAATGTAGCTGCCCCTCCTGTGGCCAGAGCGGGGGTGGATGACATCACAGCGGGCCTCCATGGCATTCAAAAGGTACTCGAGGGCTGCAGTCTTCTTGCCTTTTGGGGCAATGTTTTCTTTGCTGCAGTTCTGGGCTGGAAGCAGTGAGTGCCGCTATACTTTAAATGTGGTGCCTGGCGTGTTGAAGCAGCAAGATGAGAGCATGGCAGGCAAATCAGAGCCTGCCTACTGTCAAAACAGCTTGTTTCCCAGGAATGCATAAGTAACGTGGCGGGTTTGGGACAATACTGCATGAAAACCCACAGAAACATCGTTTTACCCGCCCGCTACCACAATTAGTTCAAATCAGGGACAATTCTGCCCAATGTCCATAATAGTGAGTAAAGCAAATCAGACACTGGGTTGTGTTAAAAGATCAATATTGAGTCAAAATGGTCACGCAATCTTGTTGTTTTATATCTCATTGGTTCAACCGCACTCAATGAAGTTCTGGTCATCACTGGGTCAAAAATGTATCGTAGCTATTGAAGGGATACAAAATAGAGCAACCAGAATGATTGAGGGAATGGAAGGATTGCATCAAGAAACTTATTTAAATTGGGAACATTCTCACTGGAAAAGAGGTTAAGAGGCAATATGATGCTGCTTTTAAGATTCGAAAAAGACCAGATAATGTAGACTCTGACAATCTATTCTGTCTTGCCCAGAACAGCAGAACCAGAGGAAACCCTTAAAGCAGGGTAAATTCTAAACTAAGGAATCATTATTTCAGTGAATGAGTGCTCAATCTATGGAGACAGTGAAAGCTGATAATATTGATTCCTTCAAATATAGGTTAGGTAGTTTTTTTCCAGAAAATTAGATATACTGTATATGATTAATGTGAGATATTATGTGACAACTCTCGTATGCTTGGAAAGAACAGGCGACTATGGACCTATGGTTCCCAAATCTTTCTACCACTGAGATTTTCCCTCCACTTATGTCGGGGTTTATTGCCAACAAACTGATAAGCGATTATCATGATTAATCAACAGCTCCATTATCATTGAATCATGATGTTATGATCCACAGCTGAGGTTATCCCTGGACAAGCCTGATCCCAGAGTGGAAAACAGCTTGATAGATCCTAACTTTTATTTGTTTGTTTCGCTACTTGGAGAGCAGCCACTGAACAGAGTCCCAGAGTCAGTTGATGAACTTTTAACAAAAGAAATCTATTCAACAAGAAAAGATGAACTATATTACAATACTCCTTCACCCACAACCACACCTTTACAAATCTATACAGATTTGTAAGGATAATACAAGTTACAAAAGCTATCTTATATTTTAATATTCACAGTAAATACACAGTCTATGTAAACCTATGGCAACCTGTGGTCAGACACACCACACTCTGAAACCAAATGACAGATGCCACCTCAGCCAGATGCTATGGATCTCTCCTCAACTCCCCCCAGACACTTGTCACACCATGAGCCAACCAGTCTCACTGAACTCTGTCTTTTACACAAGGGTTTCCAATCTCCACTCTCTAAGGACTCGCCTTGGAATCTTTTCCCAAACCGACACTTTCTCTCGGATGCCTTCTGCAAGGGTTCACCATCTAAGGTTTCGAACTCTACTTCAAGCTTTGTTCCCCACACTCTCTCTCACCGACTCAGCCAACAACAGTACCAATGCTTCACATGCCCACAGCAAAGAGTTAAAGACTTTCAGTTGTGTCTTTGGACCTTCTTGCAAGCTGCTCTCACTTTAAATCTGCTTTCTGCAGCTTTGGTCTCTTTAAATCTGAAGCTTGGAGCCTCTCGGCTCCTCCCTCTTAACTTCACTCAAAAGGACCTTTTCCAGGTTCCTGTCCTTCCTTGGACCAGAAGGTCTGCTTGGAATTTTCCTCTATTTTGTTTCATTTCTTTGGCCTTAGGACCTTTTGGTTCTTTTGGGAAATCTGCAGCTCCCTCTCCCAGTGTCCAGTCTCTCTGGGGTCTTGGCTTCAAACTGAACTTAAAATTGCTGCTTGTTTAGTTTTCCTGTGCATGTGCCAGTGGGTGGGACCTGCCACTCTGGACCCCTTGTTTGTTTACCTTGGTTGCAGCCGTGATAAAAAAAAGCCTCATTAGAAATTCAGGTACCTTTTTAAAGTGAAACGAAAACTCAATTTGACCTTTCTTAATACACTGGGACAGAAATACAAATCAAATTTAAACTTTAAAGCTAAAACTCATTCCTAACACACACAAATGTCAATATAACTTACTTAAACTATCTCTATTTCCTAACAATGATAACTACAGGGACCTCAACCCCTTTTCATCTAGCAATATCTATGTTCCTGAATTTCTTCTAACATGCGAGGTATTTTTCCCAGCTGTAACTTCTGTGAAACAAACAACCATTTGTGTGTACTCCAGTATTTTAGCTTACCACATTTTAAAATTCTTTTTGTGAAAATCCAAGGTTGAATAGAAGTTATGTCTATGTCCATTTAGATTTAACTAAGACAATATCAATATTATCAATTAAATTTAGCCAGATATGGCTTTATGTAGAAAGCTAGCTGCCTTCCTCATTAATGCCAATATTTGAGTTTTGAATTTTGGTAAAGGAATGATGCACAACATTCAAGATACTACATTCATTTCAAATCTAACAGGCAGATCTCTTCAAATATTTTAATAAAAGGATTTGATTACGTTAGATGACAATTTTTATACCAGTTACCATACAATATTCTAATAAAATATCTAGTTGGGGAACTTGAAGCTTGCTTTTATAATTTTTCTAATAACCTAATTAGCAATTGAAATGTCTATTACTTGGTATGTAGTACCTCTTCATGATGTTCAAATACTCCATCCTCCTCAAAAGAATATAACAGAAGCATGACTAGACCATAAGGCCCTTCAAGCCTACTCCATCATTCAATACGATCATGGCTGATCTTCTGCCTCAACTCCACTTTCCCACTTGCTCCCCATATTCCTTGACTTCCCAGGATATCAAAAATCTATGTGTCTCAGCCTTGAAAGTATTCAAAGATCTTGCCTTTGTCTCATATCCCTTCCCTTACACTCTGTGCAGTGTCTTGGGATGTTGTCTACATTAGAGACTGTGTAAATCTTCATTTCAACTCCTAAATGTCCCAACGTGGCAAACACCTGCTTTCTTCTCCCATTTCTGCAGGGTTCTCAAGAATGCTGCTGCTTGGCCACCATTTTCAACTCTATGAAATGGCTTGCAATGTTTTATAGAAATGTATATTCTATTTGTAATATAGTATGATGGTTTCTCAACAAGTACTATGCACTGTTCTGTTTCAATATCATTTTTGAATGCAAAATGAAGAATGAGATACCATTAATTAAGCACTTAAGAAGAGGGAAGGCATGTGAAAAAAATATCCTGGCAAACTTAAAAATGAAAAAGGTGAACATTTAATTAAAATCATGACTATTTAATGACAAACTAATTCTGTTATGTTAACTTTTTTTTAATAAGTATGGAACAATACAGAGCACAGACAAAATAGATATTGCTTAAGTTACAAAACATATGAATCACCAAAGAAAAGGTCAGTCTTATATGGTTTAGAAATCAGTGATCTAAAAATATATTAATGCTGAACTCCCCTTATTCCCATCATCAAAAGTGTTGTAAAGTGCCAGGTTACAAGTGTCATTTCTCACCTCTGAGTTGACGATCATGGGTTCATGCTATAGGATTTAAGCACATAATCTAGGCTGACACTTCAGTGCACTGACAGCTTCATTGGATATGCTATCTCTCAGATGAGAGAATAAACAAGATTTTATACAAGGGAGCTCTTCACAGTATCCTGTCGAATATTTACCCCTCAACCAGCATCAAAACGGATTAATTATTTGTCTAATTGATAAAAACAAAAAAACTGTGGATGCTGGAAATCCAAAACAAAAACAGAAATACCTGGAAAAACTCAGCTGGTCTGGCAGCATCGGTGGAGAAGTTCTTTTGAAGGGTCATGAGGACTCGAAACGTCAACTTTGCTCTTCTCCATCAATGCTGCCAGACCTGCTGAGTTTTTCCAGGTATTTCTGTTTTTGATTGTCTAATTGATACTGTGGTCCTTGCTATGCACATAGCAGCTGCCATCTTTGTCTGTGTGGACAGGTTTGGAAGGTCTGAAGGATGCTATACAAGTGCAATTTATATTTTTTCTCTGTTTTAGCTGCTTTATGTTTAGTCTATTGCACATTCTGCATCAATGTAAAATAGTTTTCATGCCAATATCAATCCAAGGATCACAGTATAACACCAAAATATCACTATGCCCAATTTAAAGCAATACTTAGTTTTTGTGGCGCCGAGATACCACCTGGAGGGGATATTAATGCTGGGCCATTACTAAAGATCTGTCTTATTATACCAGATGGAATGTAACATAAAGGCATGCACACATCCATGCCAAGCACTTGAGGTATTTTCAAAAAGGGACAGACATAATGCACGATGCTACTTAAATGCAATAACATATACTTTAAAATCTCAAATATATTTATATTACCAAGTTGTCAAAAACATACAAAGATGGGTGTAGGCATGCAAAAACATCTACTTCACAAAAGATGCCTGCATTTCCTCAACTGCTCATGCACAGGATTCCACAAAATACCGTTAGAAGCTCAAATGAAATGGCATGCCCAGCACATTAGCTAGCACTATTCCAAACTGTACTGATGCCATGCGCAAAGCGCAGTATAAGTGCAACATCCATCCATCACCTGAGCCATAAAAATAAAGCAGAATGAAAATGAGAAAGGATACATTAATTTTGAATGCTGCTCCTACACATGTCCAGCTCTCCTTGTTTGCTGCATGTATTATAGTGGTCTATTAAGCATGCTACAATCTTTCACTCAAAATATTTGCACAACTTGATAACGTAACTTTTAGGGTAGGAGGTTGCTTACATGTTTCAAGATCATGGAATTTTTAAGTGCATTCCATCTAAATGAAATATATCCTACATGCAAGATGTTGCTATAAAGCAAGTAAAATTTACCATTTATTACACATTGAAAACAACAGTTTGTGAACAACTTATTGGTTCTCACAATGCATAGGGATTCAGCAAATCCCAATTACAATTGTGTCATAAATGAATACCTAGAGAAATGGCACTAGTTTAGCAATTTGGAAGCAAACTTCAAGTACACTGCACCAGTGTTACTTTTACTGAGGCAACAACTGCATTTATAACAAAAAGGGAAAATGGATACATTCCAAATTAACAGTGTTCAGGTTCAGAGTGGGAGCTTGGGGAAACGTGACAGAGGGAAGCAGCATGAGTCCAAACCAAAGCCATGCTACTATCTTTCTAAATGCATTCTACTCATATGATGCAAACTCAATAATCAAAATGATCTGCAAATTTGGTATCAGGGCAGCGTGAGTATCTAGACAAAGAAGCAACTAAGCAAAGCTGAGAGAAACAAACAGTGAAAAAACACACAAGTGAAGAGGGCACTCAGTAGAGTGTTGTGTTAACTCAACATTATTATTACACAGCTCTTCCTTGAGGATTTTCCCTCCCTGATTGATGCTCCATAACTAGCCAAGTGGTTATGGTACTGGGCTTGTAACCCCAAGATCAAGAGTTCAAATCTCACAATGGCAAACCATGAAACAATGTAACTTCATCTGAAACAGATGGAAACGGGTTTGTACTCGAAAGAGTTACAAAGCTGAAAAAAATATTTTTATTAAGAACTTCCATCTCACTGAGGAGGCTCCAAGCCAATCCACATCCAACAACCTGCTCACATTTTGACAACTGTGACAAATTGCACCACAGCAGCTGAGACAATCCACAACATTTAAAACAATCAACAACATTCTAAATCAAACAACATAAAACATTTGAAAAAAAAAGTCAATTCACTCAGTCTCATAAAAAGGGAGGCAGTGGCATAGTGATAATGTCACTGGGCTAGTAATCCAGAGGCCCAGGCGAATGCTCTGGGGACATGGGTTCATATCACGTGATGGCAGCTGGTGGAATTTAAATTCAACTAATAAATCTGAAAAGCTAGGCTCAAGTCATGGTGACCACAAAATAATTGCCGATTATCATAAAAACCCATTTGACAGCATTTGACCAAGTGTGGCATCAAGGAGCCAAAGCTAAACTGAAATCAATGGGAATCAGGAGGGAAACTCCCCACTGGCTGGAGTCGTACCTAGCACAAAGGAACTTGTGGTATTGGAAGTCAATCAACTCCATGCCAGTACATCGCCACAGGAATTCTTCACAGCAGTGTCCTAGGTCCAACTATCTTCAGCTGCTTCATCAATGATCTTCCCCACATCATAAGTGGAAATGTTCACTGATGATTGCACAATGTTTAGCACCATTTGCAACTCTTCAGATACTGAAACAGTCCTTGTCCATATGCAGCAAGACCTGGACAACAGTCAGACTTGGGCTGATAAATGGTAAGTAACATTCATGCCACACTAGTGCCAGGTAATGACCATCTCCATCAAGAGCGAATCAAATTCTCTCTCCTTGACATTCAATGACACTACCGTTGTGGAATCTTCCACCATTGATCCTGGGGTTACCATCGACCAGAAACTGAACTGGATCAGCATATAAATACTATGGCTACAGGAGCAGGTCCAAGGCTAGAAATTCTGCGAGGAGTAACTCATCACCTGATTCCATTTACAAGGCATACGTCAGACATGTGATGGAATATTCTCCATTTGCCTGGATGAGTGCAGCTCCAACAACACTCAAGAAGCTCGACACCGTCTCAGACAAAGCAGACCACTTGATTGGCACCCAACCACCACTTTAAACATTTACTCCCTCCACCACTGAGGCACAGTTGCAGCAGTGTGCACCGATCTCCAAGGTGCACAGCAGCAACTCAAGAAGGCACCTTAAGCCACATCTTCCAAACCCGCGGTCTCTACCACCGAGAGGCATCAGGACAGCAGATGCATGGGAGCACCACCACCTGCAAATTCTCCTCCAAACCACACATCATCCTGACGGAACTATATTGCTGTTCCTTCACTGTCGCTGGATCAAAACTCTGGAACTCCCTTCCTAATAGCACTGTGGATGTACCTAGGCCACATTGACTGCAGTGGTTCAAGAAGCCGTCCCACCAGCACTTTCTCAAGGGAAATTAGGGATAAGCAATAAATGCTGGCCCAGCCAGTGATGCCCACATCACATGAAAGAATTTTTAAAATCTCCTGGTGTTAACGGATCCTTTAAAAGATTTCAGGGTCTGAATATTTATCCGCAACTTTTCCAAAAACATATCAGTTCTCCCTTGGGCCATATCCTATGTACCAAGCTTTGTTATAATCTGCCCATTAGCTTTAAGATATATTGTTTACAGACAGAACTATTAACAAACAGGGGCAAAAACATTACCTCCTCAGCTCTTTAGTTATGCACATGCATGTTCCGCACCAAGTCTCGTGGCAGGATGGACAGGAAGTCAGGCGCCCCACCATCATGTCCAGGCACTATATTTAAAAGGCACCCAAACAAGCCTTCACCAATGGGTAGGGCGAGCAGAAGGCAGCAAACCACAGCTCGCTGCTTCAGCAACACATCCTTCTCCTGGAGGCAGTGCATGAAAAGTGGGACAGCCTCCTCCCCAGGGATGACCACAAGAGGCCACCCCAGCTGACCACTGTGATCCAGGAGCAGGTAGCCAAGGTGGTCAGCATCTACAGGATGCAGAGGAGCATTGCCCTGTAGTGTGGGAAAAGGGTTAATGATTTAATCCACGCTGCTAGGGTAAATGAACCTTCTACCCTTCCAAACCACCTCACCACTCGTTTGTGTTTGTCCCATTGGATCTGGGCATCGCTGGCTAGGCCAACATTTCTCTTGTCCATCCCTAAATGCCACTAATAAGGCTGCTGCCTTATTGAACTCCTACCGTGCATGTGTTGTGCTATTAGCAAGGCAACTGCAGGATTTTCATCCAGTCAGAGTGAAGGCACAACCATGGGCTGTGCAGAGCAACTTGCAGGTGCTGCTAATCCCACGCATCTGCTGCCCATGTCTTTCTAGCTGGTACAGCTCATGGGGTTGGAAGATGTTGTTCAAGGAGCCTTGAGTACTTGTTGCATCTTGTACATGGTACACACTGCTGCCACTGTAAGTTGGTGGTGGAAGGACTGAATGTTGAGGGTACTGGATGGGCTGTCAATCATGCATTGCCTGGATTGTGTCCAGTTTCCTGCATGTTCTTGGAGCTGCACTCACCCAGGCAACTGGAGACAATTCTATCTTAATCCTCACTTTTGCCATGCACATGGTGGTCAGGTTTTGGGGAGTCACGAGGTCAGTTAGCAGCCACAGAATTATCAGCCTGTGACATGTTCTTTCATCGTACGTGCTCACAATCCATCTATCTGTCTTTGTGCAGGGGAAGGCAGCCCACAACAGGAGGGAGAGAGAGAGAAAACAGGAGGGGGTGCCTGAACTCAAGCCCCTCACACAATTCAAACAGCAGGCTGCCAAACTGGTGGGGGAGGGGAGATCATGTCTGTGCCGCCGGCGAGGGTTGGCCTCCCCCAAGCGTCTCATGAGGAAGCATGCATAATCCAGACAGCCTCAGAAAATCAAGGTAATTACTGAATGCCTAGTTTGAACCAGCTTCTCTCCTCTCTCCATTCTAGGTGCCAGCAGAGAGTGAGGCCAGCCCCCAGCAGACCTCAGAAGAGGACAACATTACACCTATACAGCTGTCACAGCATTCACCAGCCCAAAGGCACACACCTCGGTGGGTCATATTATAGTTTAGGCTTAGGCTCACACTCTGGTGTTCACCATATGGATACATGTCCACATTAGGAGGGGGTAATGACACAGTGTCTCTGGAGGTCACGTGCTCACTAAGTGAGTGAGAGGATGAGCCTCGAAGCGGCCATGGAAAGGATGCTGGAGAATAAGTGAGACTCGGGGGAACATTAGGCAGAGACCTATAACACAGCAGCATATGAGGCGGAGGAATGCATCCACATGCTTTCTGATGTAGCAGCTCCAACATATGCACGCATCAAAGTCACCATGGGGAGGATGGCAGACACCATGGAGAACCTGGTCCAGTGGAACACCCAGTTCCTGCTGGAGATGCACTTGGGCTTGCACTTCATTGCTGTAACCATAGGTGAGCTTTCACAGTGGCTACGCAAGAGGGGGAAGGGACACCTTGAACTCTCTCCAGGTGCCTCTTCTCCTCAAGGAATCAGGGAGGGACCCTTAGGCACCCAAAGGGAGGGAGAATATTTGACAGACACCGCAGGGGCATCCAAGGAAAGTTCCAAGGATGTCTAGGCATTCTCAATCCCCACTGCCTGTGACCTCTTCAACTCCAGCTGCTCTGGCCGTGAAGGGTGCACCTGCCCCTGAGCAGGAGAACCAAAGCACGCCGGTGCCCTCCGGGCCACAGCCCTCTAGAGGGCACCCGCTGAAGTCATCACAGACAACAGGGCGTGATAGTCCGCAGGCTGCCTCCACCTCTGCTGCGGATATCGGGGATGCATCTAGACGTACTGGCAAAGGAAAACTAAGTAGCACTGGTGGCACAGGTGTTCAATCATTGTACACAGTTTTTGCACTCCCAAGTAAATGTTATGCTGCACTGTTTGGAAGTCTCCTAGATTCATTCTTGCTGCTAATAAGTTTAGTGGTCATGGACATTCCACCCCTTCCGGGGTGGGGGTGGGAGTGGGGGGCGGGAGTTGGGGGGTGGGTGGGTGGTGGGTTGGGGGGGGGGGGGGGGGGGGGGGGGGTGTTGGTGAGTGGTGGTACCAAGGATGGGTCTTCCGCTCCTTAAAATATGGCTCCTTAAAATATGACATTGCTATTTGACAAGTTAATGACTGGCATGTGCGAGACACCTCCCACTTACACGATTCCACTTGCGTTCACGACCTTCAATGGAAAGGCTTATCACATGAAACTTTGTCAGGCACATCCATTTCCCCAGGAGGTTGGAGATTTGCAGTTGTCACTTGGCTGCCATTTACCTGCATGCCCCTTGTAAGCAACCTCCCTGCCTCCCCTTATTCCCTAACTCTGACTGGAGCCGACGTCAATGGCTCAAAATGAACTGCTGCTCTAAACCTTGCTGGGATTTCAGTATTGTGAGAACCCTCTGGGCCAGACCTGCTGCCTGTGGCTTTCACCAAATGGTGAGGAATAGCAAATGAGAAAGCTCTCATACAGCCTCCACATGTTTACTAGGGTTTCCCTTTATTTGTCCAGTTGTGCTGGCCTTTAGCTCTGAGAAGACCCTCCCACCACCTTGATATTTTGCAGTTAGACATTGAGGGTGTTGCCTTGGTCTGCAGCTGGCTGAGTCGCAGGACGGTCCGTCTATCATTTCAAACAGTCTCCATCATCTTTATGCTCTCCCTATCACCGACCAACTTCACCCACCATCATCGTCGATATCCCCCAATATCACCTTCACTCTCCCCTGATAACCCTTGAGCCTCCCCAGCATCACCCTGTTAATTTGGCCATGCCTTCCCACCTCACTGAGCCCACCCCAGTCACCATTCCTATGTCCACCCTGACTCTCCCTGCTCCCGAAATCGGTGCCACAATTCTTGTGTCCCTCAAAGACCACGCGGATGAGAACTATACACACCATACCCAGGCTCTGAATATTCCATCCTACTGCATCCCACTTCCCGCTCTCAGTCACCATTCCCTCCTATCACCAGTAGCCCCAAAATTGCAACGCCGACTCCTCCCTCTGAAACACTCTGGCTCTGCCCCACCCCAGCCTCTTCCCCTTCATGCCTTCTCCCCTCACTCCCTAAACAGACTCTCTATCTCAGTCTCCTCTGCATAGCTCCACTCCCACCTCCCTCCTCCTCCACCCAGCCCCTCCCCCCTCCTCCGACCAGCCCCTCCCCTCCCCCTCAGCCCAGCCCTCCCACTTTTCATGATTTTGCAAGTCAGAGTTGCTAGTTAGCTTGTTTCGCCAGCATAAAAGGCGTACACCTAAACATCTTTTTTCCTTCCCCCTAACCTCACACTCACTTTCTGGCACATTTTTCATGAGTTTGTCAATTGGTGAAGGATGTTGCTTAGCAGCTCAAAGCTACGACACCTAAAAAAAAACACAACTTTTTCCAGCCCCTTTTACTGCATAGGACAAGAAAAACAAGACACCTTAAACGGGAGTCACAGGTAATATAGCCAACATCAACTGCAACTGCCCAATCCAAAATGTTGGATTTATCCCATACCCTTTTATCTGCATTTGCAATGCAGCCATTGTTGTACAGTTCAGCTTCCAGCCAAGAAGAGGCCAATTTACGCTGTTTGACTCTGACCTGTCTTAAACTCAGAATATGCCAGACAAGGTAATTTGAACCTCAAACCACTGGATAATAAAATCAGCTTTGCAGGTTTAGCATCCATTATAAAAACAGCCCAAGGTTCCTTTCCATTGCCGCAGTAAGTTGAAAATTATCCCCGAAATGTTTAGAAAGGGAAAGGGAGAATCCCTGCTTTCTTGCATCCAAAGCCTATCTTAAGTACAATATACTCGAGACCCACCGTTATGTGCTTGTCATACCAAGTGATTGTTTAGCCTCTACTACTGTGGGTTAATTATTCCCTCAACTTTAAATTAACTGCCAATATTATCAAACCAAGCCTATCAACACCTCCCAAAGCCCACTGATGATTCCTTTGAATCTGATGTTTCCTCTGCTCACCAAATTCTTACTACCTGTGAAATAGGTTTCAAAACCTTGACACCTTCTACACTGTTAGCCTTCTGTTTTGAAACTCTGAATTGTAACAGACGATAGTAAAAGCTGTGTATGTGTGATTAAACCAAATATTTCACAAAACTGAGAAACAGTCTTAACACCAGTTTTTTTTCTTTTCTCTTCTCTTGATTCCATTGACAAAGGATGTTCCACTCATTTGGAATTTTGTGGCAACAACATATTTGGTCACCAATTATTTTTTTAAAACCTAGGAATACAAGAGTAAAATAATTTTCATACTTTCCTTCAATATCGTAACCATCATTAAAAATATCTTATCTTACTAAGTATATAGCTCATATTGACTTAATAGTTGATACTAATCTTGAGGCTTACAAATCTTCTGCACCCACAGCTCCTAAGCTTTAAATGCTCATTTCTGTGCCATTTCATTTCTTGTTAGGTTCAGCTTTGAATTCCATCTGGGTTTGTGTTCCAAGACAGGAAATGAACCATCAACAGACAATTTGGGGGTCTGCCCTTTTTGACAGTTGTACAATATCACTCATGTTGGCATCATCAGTTTTTTTCAGTATGTTTCCAGATCAAGAATTCCATATCAGCCCGATTAAATCAAATATTAGTTATTTTTTATTCGTTTTCTTGGGATGAGCGCATCACCTGCAAGGCCAGCATTTATTGCCCATCCCTAATTACTCTTGTGAAGGAGATGATGAGTCACCTTCACGAACCGCTGAAGTCTATTGGTATAGTTAACACATTCCTTCTTGAAAATAATTGAAGGCTTGATTTGTCCATCAGATTTTCAAAATCTTTTAGTCTTAATATTTTCAGATATTTCTTAAGCTCGGAGTGTCAGCATCACTTTCTCATTTACTAAAAGCAGTTTTACATCCAACATATCCTAGATCGTTGTTATATTTATGATCTTTTAACCTTTTTAACTTTCATACAACTCTAGTGCTTGAACTCTAATTCCTTACACTCCAAAGGGCATTTGCATGTATCCCAGTATCTACATATCCAGCTTGTCCACGAAGTGAACAGAGAACTTTGTTCAGATTTTTTTCTACTTGAGATGTTATTGTTTGAGATTGTTATTCCTTGTTTTAGATTGTAATTCCCAAGTTAATATAATAAAGAGGAACTAGATAAGCCAACAACAGCAGCAATGACATTTTATCTCTATAATATAGATTGTAAAAAATAACAATTTCTTGTTGCAACAGAAAATCAGAAATTATTTGCTCTTTCTCCAAAAAACACAACGTAATAATTACTTATTTCATGAAGAGGCCCTTTTTTGACAACATGATACCTGGTTGAGCTAATCCTCTTCAGGGGTTCTGGATAAACTCGTCAATTTGAAAAGGGCTGGCTGATTAATAAATTCAAAACCGTTATCTGGGCCACATCAATTTAAGTAACTGTTAAATTCAAAAGGACAAACGAATCAAACATATTGGAAAAAAATCCATAGAATCAGAACTGAATGGCTTGGTCACTCCCGGAGGCCTGTTTTTTCAGACAAATCTACTAACTGTTGCAACTAAAATGAGCTGTTAAAACGGTTCTGAGTGATGCTGGTGTTTTAACCCTTCATGTCCAGTGACTGAATTAAAGAGATCAATATGTATCAGGATTATTCTACTTTACCACAGAATTTCATCTAAATGTCTTTAAATCTATTTACCTTGATCGATGCTATTTGCTTGGATGAAACAGTAATCACAATGTTATGCAAAGCTTAGCTTTGAAAGCAAGCACAGTCCCATGATATTCAACCTTCAGCAATTTGTTAGGTTGCTCAATGTATCTTTTCCTTCATTTCTCCCCCCATCACATACTATTTTACAGCTGTCATGATGATGCTTTTGTCCTCACGTAAAAGCTTAGTATACAACAGCTGAACTCAGCAGGAGGTGAGCTATGTTAGTAGATACTTCAATGAAATCTACCCAGGATCCCATTAAGGGGATTTCTTTCTTGTTGAGCACAACATTAGCTGCTTTCATATCTGTCTTCAGTCGCCAAGTCCTGCAACCAAATTAAAGTAAACCTACCTGATTTTTGTTCTTTTTTAAATCATTACTGGATCCTCCTGGTGCCTATAAACACACTGATTCAGCAGAAAGGGTACTTTGGTTATGTCCCCATACGTACAAACCAAAATTTCTTCTGTAGTGACACTCTGATACCACAATACATGAAGGATGTGCGCACCTGGTGTGCTCAGACGTGAGACGCGACAGTGCAACCTGCTTACAAGACAATCATCAGGCAGATCTCAAAAATTAATTCTGGGATAGAGCAAGGCTGCAAAGTAAAAGCAACTACTATTTCCCATGTGCAACTTACTTGTTGCTTTTACTTCCTCAACAATCAATCTGAAGCATTCTAAAACGTCACAGCATTACCATCATGTAGGCCTGCTTAACTTCCATTTACTTAAAGTCTTCATCTTGTTTCACATAGAAAACGAACAGCTAGATGAAGCACCAAAGCACTGTGCCTGTGATACTGCTGAGAGACAGCACTTCCAGAAGAGAAGGTGAGTTCATATGGGGTTGGCAGGGAGGGCATGGTGGGGAAGTCTGTTTTCTTGCAGGCTGACTGAAGCTTTCTGAACAAAAAGATTGGTGGTTTGCAATAAAAATCAGGTTCTTCACTTATATATGCAAAACAAGAAAGTGCATTTTCACATTTCTCTAAAGAATTCAATATTTTGGCATAAAAAGAAAAGTACATTTCAACAGCATCATAAATAGGTGTATAAATCATTCCAGGATTTTCAGTAGGTTGTCAAAAATACATGAATCATCTCAACAACTTTATCAGCAAAACTTGTTAAGTGAAGTGCCTTTTGAACAGAAAAGAATTGTATAATTAACCATATAGCTTTTACTGTCTTACAAATATTTCATACCTTGCAAACCTCCCAAATAGTTTCAAAGTCTTTGCAAGGGTTACATCCTAGGTTGTGGAGAAGAGTTAGGGTGGAAACACAGATCCTCCTTAGAAGTTGGAGTGGTGACCCAGGAATAGAGGGTGCAAATGTTACACCCTTGTTTATAAAAGGGAACAGGGATAAATCAGGTAACTACAGACCATTCAGCCTAATATTGGTGGTGGGGAGACTTTGAGAGACAATAATCCGGTCAAAATTAGTTGCTGCTTGGAAAAACATGGATTAATCAATGAAATCAACCATGAATTTATTAATGCCAAATCGAGTTTGACTAACTAGATTACATTCTTTATTGAAGTAACATAGAAGGTAAATGAGGGTTTTGTGGTGGACCTTGTGTATGTGGACTTTCAAAAGCCATTTGATGAAGCACCACATATTAGATAAAAGCAAAATACAGTGGATGTTGGGAGTCTGAAATAAGAACAGTAAATGCTGGCAAAACTCAGCAGATCTGACAGCATCTGTGGGGAGAGAAACAGAATTAACTTTTCAAGTCTGTATGACCCTCTGAAGAAGGGCCATACAGACTCTGTACATTAACTCTGTTTCTTTCTGCACAGACGTTGTCAGACCTGCTGAGTTTTGCCAGCATTTTCTGTTTTTATACCACATATTAGGCTTGTTAGCAAATTAAAGCCCACAAGATTTAAGTGGCAATGGCAGCATGGATACAAAGGAGAAGAAAGCAGAGCTAGAGCTGAATGTTTTTTTTCCCCCAACTGCAGCGAAGTATACAGTGGGGTTCCCTAGGTGTCAGTATTGGGACCACTGCCTTTTGATCTACCAAAACCTGGACTTGGGCACAGAGGGCATAATTTCAGGGTTTGCAGATGACACAAAGCATGGTGAAGTAATAAACAGTGAGAAAGATAGTAGCCAACTTCAAGAGGGCATAAACATGACTGAGAAATGGGCATAGACAAGGCAAATGAAATTTAACATATGTATGAAGGGGTGCACTTTGGAAGTAATAATGAGGCAATGCAATATAAATCAGTGGTCAGGGACAGGAGAGTGTGACTGCGAGTGAGGCAGGTAAGGGGACCCAGAGGGCAGGAGTGCAGGAGGGTCAGCCTCTGCAATTGTCCAATAGGCTTGAGGTTCTCTCAGCTTGTTTGGATGAGAGTGAGGGATGCAGCTAAATGACCAAGACACCGTGGTACAGGAAGCTATTCAAGTGGAGGAAGTAAAAAGGGATGTTGTGGCAATAGGAGAAATATAGTGAGGGGGATTGAAATTTTCTCTGCAGTAAAGTTTCAGAGAGTCCAGACAGCTGTGTTACATGTCAGGTGCCAAGGTTCGGGACATCTGCTCAGGGCTGGGGAGGAACTTGGAGTGGGAGCGGAGTGAGTTCTGCATGCAGGTATAGATGACATAGGTAGAATTAGCAAAGAGGTTCTGCATAGAGAGTATGAGGGGCTAGGCACTAAATTAAAAAGTAGAACCTCAATTGTAATAATCTCTGGATTATTTGCCACATGCAAATTGTAACAGGGTACATAAAATTAGGGAGATGAATGCGTGGCTCAAAGACTGGTGTGGGAGAAGTGGGTTCCAGTTCGTGCGGCACTGGTACCAGTACTGGGGAAAGTGGGAACAGTATGCTTGGGACCGGTGTTCTAGTGAGCAGCATAACCAGGGAGGTAGAGAGGGTTTTAAACTAAACAGTGGGTGTGAGGGATCAAATCCAGGAAGATGTGTTAAATCAAAGAGTAGGAACAAGGTAAAAGAGAAAGATATTAATGTGGGAAATGATAAACAGATCATGACAGGAAAGGGCAGAGAGTACAAATCTAAAAGTAAGTCAGAAGATAAAGCTAGAGGTTACAAAAACAATAAAAGGACAAAACTAAAGGCTCTGTATCTGAATGCACATTGCATTCAAAACAAATGAACTGATTGTACAAATAGAATAAATAAGTATGATCTGATATCTATTACAGGGATCTGGCTGCAGGATAACATAGACTGGGACCTGAATATTGAAGGGTACATGACATTTAGGAAGGACAAGAAGCTCGGAAAAGGTGGAGGGGTGACTCTCTTAATTAAGGATGGTATTAGCACAATAGAGAGAGATGATCTAAATTCATGAAACCAGGATGTAGAAGCAGTTTGGGTAGAGATGAGAAACAATAAAGATAGTAAGTTACTTCTGGGAATGGTGTACAGCCCCCCTACCAAACCATATGGTAGGACGGGATATAAAGGAAAAAATAATGGGAACTTGCAAGAAAGGTATGACGATAATCATGCGTGATTTTAATCTACGTATAGACTGGAAAAATCAGATGGACAAAAGTAGCCTAGAGGAGGAAGTCATAGAACGTTTTCAGAATAGTTTCTTAGAAAAGCACATTTTAACACCAACCAGGCAGCAGACTATACTAGGCCTGGTATTGTACAACAAGATAGGATTAATGAATGGCCTCATAGTGAAGGTGCCCTAGGTAGCGCCAATCCTAATATGATTGAATTTTATATTCAGTTTGAGGGAGAGAAGGGTGGGTCTAAGTTTAGTATTTTAAACTTAGATAAGGGCAATTACAAGGGCATGAAAGCAGGGCTAGCTGAAGGGAAATGGCAAATTAGGTTAAGGGATAGGTCAATAGAGATGCAGTGGCAGACATTTAAGGGGATATTTCAGAATACACAAAATAGATACATTCCAACGAGGAATAAAAATTCTAAGGGGAGCACCCACTATCCATGATTAACTAAAAAAGTTAAAAATAGTATCAAACTTAAAGAAAAAGCATATAATTACATAAAGATGGCTGGCAGGTCAAAAGATTGGACAGAATATAAAAAACAGCAAAGATTCATTAAAAGATTGCCGAGAAAGGAAAAATTAGAGTACGAGAGTAAGCTAGCTAGAAATATAAAAACAGAGTTTCTCTAGATAGTTAAAAAAGATAAGAGTTAACAAAGTAGCATTGGTCCTATAGAAATTGAGTCTGGGGAATTAATAATGGAAGATAAGGAGACGACGGGTGAATTGAGCAGGCTTTTTGCATCAGTCTTCACGTAGTAGTATTATTGGTTAAGGAATCAATTACAGCTGTGAGGAGGGATGATATAGTAAATGAATCATCAAATGAGGCCATATGGGTTAAGAACATAAGAAATAGGAGCCATTCAATAAGATCCGCCCTAGGCCTCAACTCCTCTTTCGTGCCAGGTCCTCATAGCCCTCAACTCCCCGATATTTGAAAAATCTATCTACCTCCACTTTAAATACTTTCAGTGATCTAGCCTCCACAACTCTCTGGGGCAGACAATTCCAGACATTCATTACCCACTGAGAGAACAAATTCCTTCGCACTTCAGTTTTAAATGAGTATCCCGTTATTCTGTGTCCCCTAGTTCGAGATTCCCCCACTAGTGGAAACATTTTCTCAACATCTACCCTGTCAAGCCCCCTTAGAATCTTGTACATTTCAATAAGATCACCCCTCATTCTTCTAAACTGTGATGAATAAATAATACCTAACCTGTTTAGCCATTCTTGATAAGTCAAGCCCTTCATCCCAGGAATCAGCCTTGTGAATCTTTTTTGAACTGCCTCCAATGCCAGTATATCCTTTCTTAAATATGGGGGCCAAAACTGTAAGTGCTCCAGGTGTGGCCTCACCAACACCCAGTGCAGTCGTAACAAGGCTTCCCTATTTTAAACTCCAACCTGCTAACAATACAGGCCAAAATTCAATTTGCCTTCTTAATTACCAGCTGCATCTACATGCTAACCTTGCTTGGCCTAAATAGCCAAGTGGTTATGGTACTGGGTTTGTAACCCCAAGATCAAGATCAAGAGTTCAAATCTCACAATGGCAAACTATGAAACAATGTCACTTCATCTGAAACAGATTGAAACGGGTTTGTACTCGAAAGAGTTACATGCTAACCTTGCTTGGCCTAAATAGCCAAGTGGTTATGGCACTGGGTTTGTAACCCCAAGATCAAGAGTTCAAATCTCACAATGGCAAACTATGAAACAATGTCACTTCATCTGAAACAGATGGAAACGGGTTTGTACTCGAAAGAGTTACATGCTAACCTTGCTTGGCCTAAATAGCTAAGTGGTTATGGTACTGGGTTTGTAACCCCAAGATCAAGATCAAGAGTTCAAATCTCACAATGGCAAACTATGAAACAATGTCACTTCACCTGAAACAGATTGAAACGGGTTTGTACTCGAAAGAGTTACATGCTAACCTTGCTTGGCCTAAATAGCCAAGTGGTTATGGTACTGGGTTTGTAACCCCAAGATCAAGAGTTCAAATCTCACAATGGCAAAACAATGAAACTTCATCTGAAACAGATGGAAACGGGTTTGTACTCGAAAGAGTTACATGCTAACCTTGCTTGGCCTAAATAGCCAAGTGGTTATGGTACTGGGTTTGTAACCCAAGATCAAGAGTTCAAATCTCACAATGGCAAACTATGAAACAATGTCACTTCATCTGAATAGGAACAGATGGAAACGGGTTTGTACTCGAAAGAGTTACATGCTAACCTTCTGTGTTTAATGCAGAAGAACACCCAGATCCCTCTGTGCTGCACTTTCTTGGAGTCTCACTCCTTTTAAATAATAGTCTGCCTTTTGATTTTTCCTGCCACACTTCCCTACATTAAACTCCATCTGCCAAGTTTTTGCCCACTCACTCAACCTGTCCATATCCCCTTGCAGATTCCTTATATCCTCATCACAACTTGCCCTCTGACCTACTTTGATATCGTCAGCAAATTTGAATACATTACACTCTGCCCCCTCTTCCAAATCATGAATATAGATAGTAAATAATTGTCTGCCTTAGGACTGATCCTTGTGGCACGCCACTAGTTACATCTTTCCAACCTGAAAAAAACCCATTAATCCTGACTCTCCGTCTTCTGTGTGTTAACCAATCCTCAATCTATGCTAATACATTATCCCCAATACCGTGAGCCCTTATTGTGCAATAACCTTTTATGTGACACCTTATCGAATGCCTTCTGGAAATTCAAATACACCACATCCACCTGTTCTCCTTTACCAACTCTGCTTGTTGCATGCTCAAAGAACTCTAGCAAATTTGTCAAACAGGACTTCCCTTTTACAAAATCATGTTGACTCTATTTGATTGTGTTAAGCTTTTCTAAATGTCATGTTATTTCTTCCTTAATAATTGACTCTAACTTTTTCCCAACAACAGATGTTAGGCTGACTGGTCTATAGTTCCCTGCTTTTTGCCTCCCTCCCTTCTTGAATAGGGGTGTCACATTAGCGGGTTTCCAATTGGCTGGGACCCTCCCGGAATCCAGAGAGTTCTGGAATATTTTGACCAATGCCTCCACTATATCTGCAGCCACTTCCTTTAAAACCCTTGGGCGTAGGCCATCAGGTCCTGCCGACTTGTCTGCTTTTAGTCCCATTAGTTTCTCAAATACTTTGTCCCTCGTGATAGAGACTGTTACAAAATCTTTCCCCCATTAGCTCCTTGCTTATCTGATATCCTTGGAATGTTTAATGTCCTCCACCTTGAAGACTGATGCAAAATATTGGTTTAAATTATCTGCCATTTCCCTGTTCCCCATTATCAGTTCTCCAGTCACACCCTCCAAGAATCCCATGCTCATTTTAGCTACTCTCGTTCTTTTTATATACCCGTAGAAACTCTTGCTGTTTGTTTTTATAATTCTTGCCAATTTACTTTCATAATCAATATTCTCCCTCTTCATTAGCTTTTCAGTCCTCCGCTGCTGGTTCCCAAAAAATTCCCAATCCTTTGGCCTATCACTGGTTTTCTCCACTCCGTATGCCTTAGTTTTTGACTGGATACTCTCCTTGACCGCCTCATAAGTTGAACTCAGAAATAAAAAAGGAGCAGCCACGCTGCTAGGAGTGTACTATGGACCCCAAATAGTGAGAGGGATATAGAAGAGCAAATATGTCATCAAATTTCTGAGTGCAAAAACAATAGGGCAATAATCTTTGGGGACTTCATCTACCCTAATATCAACTGGGAAACGAACAGTGTGAACGGCACAGAGCATACAAAATTCTTGAACTACATTCATGAGAATTTTTTTTAGCCAGCATGTAACAAGCCCAAGGAGAGGGAGCACAATTCGTGACTTCGTCTGAAGGAACGAAGCAGGGCAAGTGGATGAAGTAGCAGTGGGTGACCATTTTGGAGATAGTGACCACAATACAGTTTAGATTTAAGCAAACAAAAACAAAAATAGCTGGAAAAACTCAGCAGGTCTGACAGCATCTGCGGAAAGGAATACAGTTAATGTTTTGAGTCCATACGACTCTTCATCAGAACTGAGGAAATATAGAAATGAGGTGAAATATAAGCTCGTTGAGAGGGGTGGGACAGGCAGAGCTGGATAGAGGGCCAGTGATAGGTGGAGGCAAAGAAGAGATTGCCAAAGATGTCATAGGCAAAAGGACAAAGGGGTGTTTAGATTTAGCATAATTATGGAAAAGGGCAAAGAGGAAACAGGAGGAAACGTTCTAAATTGGGGGAAGTCAAACTTTACAAAGCTGAGAAGTGATCTAGTGAAAGTGGACTGGATACAGCTACTTGAGGGAAAATCAGTGGGAGGCATTCAAAAGTGAGATTCTATGGGCACAGTGTAGACGTGTCCCTACAAAGAAAAAGGTTGGCACTGCCAAATCTAGAGCCCGCTGGTTATCCAGAAGCATACAGGGTAAAATAAAGCAGAATAAGAAAGCTTATGGCAGTCATAAAAAGCTGAATACTGTAGAAAGCCTAGAGAAGTATAGAAAGTACAGGGGTGAAGTAAAAAAGGAAATTAGGAAAGCAAAGAGAGAATATGAAAAAATATTGGCTGGTGAAATAAAAGCAAACCCAAAGATGTTTTACCAGTACATTAAGAGCAAGAGGATAACTAAGGAAAGGGTTGGGCCTATCAGTGATGTACAAGGTAACTTACGCGTGAATGCAGAACATATGCAGAAGATGTGGGCAGGGTTCTTAATGAGTATCATGTTTGTCTTCACAAAGGAGAGGGATGATGCAGACATTCTAGTTAAAGTGGATTGTGAAATATTAGATGCAATAAGAATAATGAGGGGAGAAAGTACTGGAGGGACGGACATCCTTGAAGGTGGGTAAATCACCAGAGCCAGATGGATTGCATCCCAGGCTGTTAAAAGGAGCCAGGGAGGAAATAGCGGATGCTCTGATGATCACTTTCCAATCCTCACTAGATACAGATGAGGTACCAGAAGATTGGAGGTCTGCAAACATTGTACCATTATTTAAAAGGGTTGTGAGGGACAGGCTAAATAATTATAGGCTGGTCAATCTGACTTCAGTGATAGGCAAATTATTAGAATCAATTCTGAGAGACAGGATAAACTGTAACTTAAAAAGGAACTGATTAATCAGGGATTGTCTGCATGATTTTGTTAGGGGAACACCATGTCTTCCTAATTTAATCAAATGTTTTGAGGAAGTAGCAAGGAGGATTGATGAGGGGACTGTAGTGGATGTTGTCTATGTGGATTTTGGTAAGACATTTAACAAGGTCCTACATAGTAGACTGGTCAGAAAAGTAAAAGCCCATGGGATACAGGGGAATGTGGCAAGAGGATCCAAAATTGGCTCAGCGACAGGAAACAAAGAGTAATGGTTGATGGATGTTTTTGCAAACAGAAAGCGGTTTCCAGTGGCATTCCACGGGGCTCAGCCTTTGCTGTTTGTTGTATATATTGATTTGGACTTAAATGTGGGAGGCATGATTGGGAAATTTGCAGATGACACAAAAATTGACCGTGTTGTTGATTGTGAAGAGGATAGCTGTCTCTCCAGAATAATACCAATTGTTTGGTTGAATGGACAGAAAAGTGGCAAATGGAATTCAATCCAGAGGAGTGGAAGATAATGTATTTGGGGAGGGTAAACAAAGCCAGGAAATACACAATAAATAGGTGGGTTTTGAGAGAGATAGAGGAAGTGAGAGATCTTGGAGTGCGTGTCCACAGGTCCCTTAAACACTTAAAAACATCTGTGATTCTAAACATAGAGCAACACAAGAATGCACAATAGCAAAGAACAAGTGGATAAGGTGGTAAAGAAAGCATATGGAAAGCTTTCCTTTATTGGACGAGGTATAGAATACAAAAGCAAGGACGTAATGGTGGTGGCATAGTTGTATTGTCACTGGACTGGTAATCCAGAGACCCAGGGTAATGCTCAGGTTTGAATCCCACCATAGCAGATGGTGGAATTTGAATTCAATAAAAAAATCTGAAATTAAAAGTCTAATGATGACCATGAAGCCATGCCGATTGTCATAAAAACTCATCGGGTTCATTTATGTCCTTTCGGGAAGGAAGTCTGCTGTCATTATCTGGTCTGGCCTACATGTAACTCCAGGCCCACAGCAATGTGGTTAACTCTTAAATGCCCTCAGAACAAGGGCAATTAATGCTGCCCCAGCCAGCGATGAATAAAAAGAAACTGCATAAAATTGGAATTTTGTGTACAGTTATGGTCACCATATTACAGAAAGGACATAATTGCACTGGAGAGAGTATGGTGGGGGGGTTTACAAAAACGTTGCCAGAATTGCAGCTATGAGGAAGATTGGATAAGCTAGGGTCATATTCCTTAGAACAGAGGAGACTGAGGGGTGACCTAATTGAGGTGTATAAGATTATGAGGGTACAGTAAACATGAAAGTCCTGTTTCCCCTTGCAGTGAGGTCAATTGCACAGATTTAAGGTGATTGGTAGAAGAACGAGAAGTGACATGAGGAAAAACTTCTTCACCCAGAGGGTGGTGGATATCTGGAATTCACTGCTGGTTTGGTTGGTAAAATGTATCTGGATCTGCACCTTAAGTGTTGTAACTTAAGGTTATGAACCAGGTTCTGGAAGGTGGGATTAGAATGGGCGGCTAGTTTTTTTTATTATTTTTTTCTTTTTTGGCCAGCACAGACATGATGAGCTGAATGGCCTCTTTCTGGTAACTTTTCTATTGTTCTCTGACTCTAAGAAATATCCCAGAAATAGCTGCAAAATCAAGAAATGGAAGGGAGGAAGGAACTGAAGAAAATTACAATCACCAGAGATGTGGTACTGAGCAAATTGTTGGAGCTGCAGACAGACAAGTCCCCAGATCCTGATGGACTTCTTCCTAGGGTCTTAAAAGAAATGGCTAGTGAGACAGTTGATGTGCTGGTTTTAGTCTTCCAAAATTTCCTAGATTCGGGGAAGGTTCCATTAGATCGGAAAATAACAAATGTAACTTTTTATTCAAAAACGGAGGGAGATAGAAAGCAGGACACTACAGATCAGTTAGCTTAACATCTGTCATAGGGAAAATGCTGGAAGCTATTATTAAGACCATTATAGCAGGGCACTTGGAAAAATTCAGGGTAATCAGGTAGAGTCAACATGGTTTTGTGAAAGTGAAATCATGTTCAACCAATTTATTGAAGTTCTTTGCAAAAGTAACATATGCTGTGGATAAAGAGGAACCGATGAATGTACTGTACTTAAGATTTTCAGAAGGCATTTGATAAGGTGCCACATCAAAAGTTACTGCAAAAAATCAAAGCTCATATGTAGGAGATAACATATTGGCAAGGATAGAAGATTGGCTAGCTAATAAGAAACAGAGGGTGGGTAAAAGAGGTTAGCAAGATGCAACAAGTGGTGTGCCACAGGGATCAGTGCTGGGGCCTCAACTTTTTACAATTTATATAAATGACTGGATGAAGGGACCAAAGGTATGGTTGGTAAATTTGCTGATGACATAAAGATAGGTAGAAAAGTAAGATGTGAAGAGGACATAAGGAGGGAACTAAGGGAAAAAGACAGGTGAACTGGGTGGGCAAAGATCTGGCAAATGGAGTACAATGTGGGAAAATATGATATCACCCATTTTGGCAGGAAAAATAAAAAAAAACCCACATTATCTTAATGGTGAGAGATTGCAGAGCTCTGGGATGCAGAGGGATCTGGGTCTTAGTGTATGAATCGTAAAAGGCTAGTGTGCAGGTACAACAAGTAATTAGGAAAGCTGATAGAATGCTATCATTTATTTCGAGAGGAATTGAATACAAAAGTAGAGAGGTTATGCTTCAGCCAAACAGGGCATTGGTGAGACCACACCTGGAGGACTGTGTACAGTATTGGTCTCCTTATTTAAGGAAGGATGTAAATGCATCGGAAGCAGCTCAGAGAAGTTTTACTAGATTAATGCCTGGAATGGGGAGGTTGTCTTATGAGGAAAGATTAGACAGGCTAGGCTTGTATCTGCTCGAGTTTAGAAGAATAAGAGGCAACTTGATTGAAACATTTAAGATCATAAGGGGTCTTGACAGGGTGGATGTGGAGAGGATGTCTTCTCTTGTGGGAGAATCTAGAATTGAAGGTCACTGTTTAAAAATAAGGGGTTGCCCATTTAAGACCAATATGAAGAGAATTTTTTTCTCTTAGAGGATCGGGAGTCTTTGGAACTCTTCCTCAAAAGGCGGTGGAAGCAGAGTTTTTGAATATTTTTAAGGCAGAAGTAGATAAACAAGGGGATGAAAGGTTATCGGGAATGTGGAGTTGAGGTTACAATCCAATCAGCCATGATCTTATTGAATGGCGAAGCAGGCTGAAAGGGCTGAGTGGCCTACTCCTGCTCCAAATTTGTATGTAATTAAGTGGTACAACTTTAAAAGGAATGCAAGAACAAGGACACCTGAGGGTTTGAAGGTGACAGGACAAGTTGAGAGCTGTTAAAAAGGCATTTGAGTCTTGGCTCTATAAATAGAGGCTGAGTATAAGTAAGGAATTTATGCTAAACCTTTATAAATCACTACTTAGGTCTCTGCTGAAGTATTGTGTCCAATTTTAAGCATCACACTTAGGAAGGGTGTCAAGGCCTTGCAAAATGGTACCATTCTAGTAATTTTGTGTACAGAGGTGAGGGGCTTTAATTATGTGGAGTGACAAGAGAAGCTGGGTTTGTTTCTCTTAGAGCAAAGGAGGTCATGGGCAGATTTAATAGAGGGTTAAATCATGAAGGGTTGTGTGAGAATTAAGAGAAACTGTTTCCACTGGCCAAAGGGTCAATAATTGAAGGACAAAGATTTGACAGTCACTTGGCAGTACAGAGCTTGAATATTGCTGAAAAGCAATGTTGCTGAAACATTTCGTCTCGCTTTCATCAACACAAGATCCCAAATTTCAAATGATCATAACAATTTATACACAGGAAGAGGATGCTGATTGGTTGGCAAGTCTACTCAAACTGGACAAGGCGTTGCTATGGAGAAAGCAACAGGAAACCTATAGTTGAGGAACCTAAGCTCTGGCGTCATTCAAAGAATAAAAGATACTATACTTTCCTGTTGCTTTCTCCATGGTAACACCTCGGTCAATCAGAGTTGACTTACCAACCAATCAGCACCCTTTCCTCTTATAGTATAAATTGCTGTGATAGTTTGAAATTTAGCATTCTTGTGTTTGCCTTGGTGAATGCAAAACAAAACAAAAAGCTTCGGCATCATGTCTCTCTTTTCAGCAATACATAGATTTGAGTTGTGATCTGGGTGGAGCTGCCTGGAAGCAGTTTCGATCATAACTTTCAAAAGGGAGCTGGATAAATACTTGAAGGGAAGAAAATTGCAGAGCTATTAGTAAAGAGCAGGAAAGTGTGACTAATTGGATAACTGTCAAAGAGATGACACATGCATTATACACTATAAGATGCTATGATTCTAAGGACTCACTCTTTCACCCCATCTAAACAGATATTCCTTCATCAGAACATTGAAAGGTACATAATTCACAAGAGATTAATTACTTGGAGGACTTTTCCTCACAAATAAAAGAACTCCTATAACATTCCCATTTATATAATGTTCCATTTATTGAATGTGAGCAATTTGCAAAGCCAGCTTCCTGCCTGAGCTGCTAGTTAGGAAGTGGTAGGGTGTGGGGATCATTGAACTTTGTGTTGCCCCCTCTCTCTCACCTCTCCCATTCCGCTCATCAGACAAATTTTGGAGGGAAGAATCAAGGGTCCCTAATCTAGTTGAAAAGTGGTGAGAAGGACATTGCATGATGCTAAATTGAATCAAAATTAGATGATTAAATAGCCACCAACAAAACATCTGTTTTTAGCAAACAGCTGATTAAAACTGCTTGAAGTCCCCATCAGCTGTTTGCACTGTCAACTTCTGCAGTTGGAAAATGGAGACTTTGGACAGCTTCAATCAGCTCTACCTGGGGCATCAAAAACAGATAAATAGGCTGAGCATTGCTCAGAGGCACTCAGCTGCTCAAGTAAATAGTTAAGAGCGCTTAATTGCACTTTAACAAAATGTGAAAAACTTAATAAACTGACTAAATTAGCCAGCCTGTTTATTGTGTTTTAAGCTTTTATAATTGAATTATAGGCCTGAGATAAGCATTTGAGATGAGTGTAGTAGGAGTGTATGAGCTCTTCATTTTCAGATTTTTAAAACTCAATTCAAATTTTATGATGGAATCAGAACTTGCGTTCTCTGGTTTATTAATCCAGTAACCTAACCACTACGCTATAATACTCAGTATGTGAACAGGTTGTCCAGATGTCCTTGTGGTGAGGATTTAGACACAATGAGGTGGCTGGGATCAGGAACTCAGTATTATGAAGGAAATTATAGATTATAATCCCATATTTTAGTTCATTGCGCTGCCTCGCTGTGCAGGTTATACCATTGGAGTTCAAAATATATTATACATGAGAAAATATTTAGAAATTATGCACATCACTTACACATCGTAAAACTAATGAAAACATAGAAGTGTAAATTATCAAGTTGTGTTTTTTGCTAGAATTGATCACACCATTTCCTACAATGAAAACTTAAAACAAAAAGTATGTTTTATTACAGTTCTTAACATCCATGTAATAAATGCATAAATGGAAATGTTACAGGGGTTCTTTTACTTAAAAGTGTAAGTCCAACAAATTCATTTCTTGTGAATGTGTCTTTTAACATTCCGATGAAGGAGCATCTATTTAGGTGGGGTGAAAGAGTACTTAGAATCATGGGAGTCTTACAGCGTAGAAGGAAACCACACGCTCATCACCCCCATGTCAGCTCTTTGACAGCTGTACAATTAGTCCTGCCTCTCTACTCTTACTAATAGCTCTGTAATTTTCTCCGTTTCAAATATTTATCCATCTCCCTTTTGAACATTATAATCAAAGCTGCTTCCACTATATTTTCAGGCTGTGCAATCCCAATCACAACTCAAATTTTTGTCCTCTAATTATCAATCCTTCAGACAGCAGAAACAATTTCTCCTTTTTTACTCTATCATAATTCTTTCATGTTTTAACCCTTTATTAAAGTTCCTTTCCCAATACTCAACCAGACCGTTGGTGACACAAGAATTTTTAAAAATGTAAAATTGATTGTGATAATTGTCCGTCAAGAGGGTGCAATAGGGCAGTTGGGCTTCCTGTCCCTCTTCACCTAGCTCAACCGCTTGTACCTTAACTTCTTCCATGTTTGCTGCCAGCCCCAACTCACCATTCTTTTCTGTCAAGTTTCAGATAGATTTAACATCTATTGCGCATAGGCGACAAATCAAGTTCACACAAACATACAATCCATATTAGGTTAGTGGGTATCAATAAAAGTGACCATGATGCTGACGGACTGTTGTGCTAGCCCAGCTCACTCACTGAATTTTTTTGTGAAAAGAAACCTGCTGTCCTTACCTGGTTTGGTTCATATCTGGCTCCAGTGCCACATCAGCATTGCTAATTCATAGGTACCCTCCAAAATCACTGAGCAAGTCCTGAGTTGTACCACCAAGTTCTCAGGCAATTAGTGATGGGTAATAAATGCTGGCCTTGCAGGGCCCACGTCCCTAGAATGACTTCTTGTTCCACCAATAGCTTCAGGGTGATAACTTACCATGAGTATGAGGGCGTAGGCTATTTTTCTGTCATCTGAGCTAAACCTGATGGTTGATATAAAGATAGGGAATAAAATAACCTAAAATGATGGACCTCTACTGCACATTGTACTAAAAATTGATTTTTGCAGATAAGAGACATGTAAAGACAATGACATCAGTCATAGGAATGTCACTGTCAAAAGAATAAAGCGCCCTTATTAAAAATGCCCATTGACACAGTTATTCCCTCAACAGAAATGGAATTCTGTACCATGTTGTTGGTAGAAGAATTTCCTGCCTAAATGCATGGCAAGAAAGCAATGCTAGGTAAAATCTATAACATGAGGAAACATAAAAAGACAACAGTCTTGTGTCAATGTTTTTAAAAGAAAATAAATTTAAAAGCAACTGATGACATATAAAACAAAAAGAAGTATTACTATTGATCCATGTCCTGAGAAAATAATATTCTGTAAGAATCTATCTTCAGTTTTCACTAACCTGAAGTGGAATCCAAGTGTCAAAATACTTCGTTCCCAAGAATCCTAGAAAACAAAACATATTTTAAAATCTTTTCACATTTGAGGCATTTAATCCACCTTCAGGAAGGCATATATTTAAATTTTTATCAGCTGCACTCTTTTTTCTCCTCACATTTCAGTACAGTATGTCTGCATGAACTTTTCAAATAACATCTACCGGAATTGCTAAAAGCATCTGGTAATAACATTTTAGATTTTATCCCCCCAAACGTGTGCTTTGTGAGCAGAGTTATACAATGGGGAAGGACTGGGGCAGCATCAA